>NC_140944.1:88780683-91183183 GCF_014529385.1 Adiantum capillus-veneris
AGATGTGGTTGAACCAGCAGTACAACAGCATGCAAGGATCCATGGACTTCTTATGTGGACTATGCATGATTGGCCAGGATACGGTGAAGCTTCTGGTAATGGTGGATGATTTACAAAATTCTCGCTATTCGCAAGCACTTTGTGTAGTACTGAATCATGCTTTAATATATGCAAGGCTTACAACTTTGGGATACAATGCATGTCCAATTTTCGGGCCATCTTTGAATGTGCGCTATTCTGACTCGCTTCGAAAGACAATTTATCAATGCCACCATCGTTATCTTCCAGATGGCCATCACTTGCACGAAGGTCAGCTTGGTCGCGTCGAATGTCCTCTTATGCATGTACAAGAGTGGCGTCGCTAATGGGAGCAACATGAGGGGCAACCTGTTCCAAGAATGAAACGTTTGTCCCTTCTCCATACGTTGCCGTACTGGGGTGATCTACTAATTAACCATTTGCAGGATCCAATGCATGTATTCAAGAATGTGGGAGAGCTCCTCTGAAAGACAATCATGGGAATGAAAGACAATCGAGCTTCACGAGATGATTTGCAGTCAGTTGGAAAGATGCCAGAGTTGTGGCCTTTCACCAATGCAACGGGCCAAACAAAGCTTCGAAGAGTGCCATGGGTATTGCTAAAAAGTGAGGAATGACGAGTCAAAAGGGTGATTTCAGAGTTCAAGACGCCAGCAGGATGCATGTGATGTCTCAAGACAGCATTCACCCGTGACGATCAACTGTCAGGACTGAAATTGCACGACTGACATATATTCTTGTAGTTTATTCTTCCAATTGTGATCAAAGGGTGTTTAACAGAGGAAGTGCGGTCCTACATATACAAGTCAAAAGAGTGATTTCAGAGTTCAGGACGTCAACAGGATGCATGTGATGTCTCAAGACAGCATTCACCAGTGACAATCAACTGTTGGGACAAAAATCGCACGACTGGCATAAGTTCTTGCAATTTATTCTTCCAATTGTGATCAAGGGGTGTTTAACGGAGGAAGTGCGGTCTCACATGGATTCCATTCTTGTCAGCAAGGCCATCGATTTACCGGCCTATCCAAGGGTGGTACGAAATGAAGCTACGGAGGAACCCGACTTGGAGAATGCTTTTACTATGTGGTTCGACGGAGCGTATCGAAGGGTAGTGCAAAAAGCAGGAGGAGGTGTGGTGATACACGACCCACACGGAAAAACTATATTCTCAAAGGCATATGATCTGGAGGATGTCCACACCAATAATGAGGCGGAGTATCTCACTCTGCATTTGGGTTTGAAGTAGTGCATAGAGTTGGGCATTTCAAGGTTGGTGGTGAAGGGAGATGCATTGCTAGTCATCAAGCAACTGTTAGGCCAATGGCAGGTAAAGCGCGATTCTTTGAAGCATTGGTTCTTTTCCATCAAAAAGATGTTGAAGTCTTTTGAAGAAGTCCAATTCAAGAATGTGAGGAGAGAGCAGAACCAAGAGGCGGATCAACTAGCTAGTAGCAAAGTGGAGGTGCATGTTGCAAGTCTATATGTGGCCCCAGCCACTTATGCAGGTAGGGAGACTCTTAAAGAGATTGAAGGTTTTTTGGGTACAGGGCAATGTTCAGAAGGTTTGTCTAAGCTACAAAAGAGAAGAGTGGTGAAAAAGGCCCGCAAATTCACACTGGTAGGTAAGGATTTCATGAACTGCGGGCTTGACGGAGTGCTTAGAAGGGTGTTGTACAAAGAACAGATAGGAATGGTGCTGGAGCAATGCCATGAAGAAAGCGGTGTCATGCTATGACACGTACATAGTGGGAACGCATACTACAAGATCTATCTTGTAACTTTTTAGATACATAATTATCTTTCCTATAATGTACATATGCATATTTAAGTATAATAATAAACCTTCTATCTCATCCTATTATTTTTCTCAAGGGTAACCTATCCTTACTTTACCATCAGAAAATACTATGGGAAAAGCTCAATAGCTCCGCCTCTTTAACTTGGGGCAAAAATCATTGATTCTTTATTTCTACTATCTCATTATCATCTCACACCCTAGCTAGATCCTATATCTAGGGTAAAATCCAATATATATATTCTATGTATTTTTTATACTTTTCTTATATTTATTTTTAAATAGCTTCTAGGAGGGAATCAAATCCTAGTGGGACACTAGGTGACATGATTTCAAAGATACACTTATTTTAATGCATTATTGCAAGCATGATTACAAAACTTTGTCAAGGAACAATGTCATGCTTTCATATGGCATGAGGTGTCCTTTGGAATTAAATGAAAGTTTAGGCTAAGGGGACCACGGAAAGACTTTTGTTGTTAGAAATGGAGCCTATTTTGATGAATTTTTTACACAAGGTTCCAATCCGAATTGGAAAATGATTTTAAAATGAAAATCGTAGCTAATGAGCTGGAGTTTCTGCCCATATTTTTAGTTTTTTATCTGGAGCCACGGTCAAGGAGATATGATCAAAATACTGGACCCTAGTTTGCCCACATCATGCAGGGACAACTCATTTCCAACTTTTCCAATTCCTATTCACACTGGCTCCTCTCTTCTTGCGTAAACCCTTGGGGGTTCCCATCACCTATAAAAGGGTACCTCTTCTTCCTTGAAAAGGAACTCAATCATTCAAGCCATTGATGAGAGGAATTCTTGAGGGAGTGAGTAGTAATGCCTAATTGTACTTAGCCATTAACATAAGCCCAAGCCGACAGTTTCTCCTAGAGGGAGACTAGCCATTCTTGCAACAAGCTAACCTTGGAAGATCAACTGTAATCAAAGAAGGTCTTGCACTTGATGTATCAATCAAAGTGGAATTATCCACTCTTCTTCTCTCTCCATCAATAACAAAGTGACACAGCAAAAGTTTGCATCAGGACGGGGAGTGGCGGCTGGTCCAGCTCCGAGGAGGATTTTGTCCCATCAAAGCTAGTATTAAACTCTTGCATTGAAGTATTTGTATATGTGAGGCCCATTCACATGTACACAGCTAGTAGCCCCATTGGTATGTCTTTTACCCTTCAATGGAGCGAATCACCACATGTTCAATTAGGTTAAGATTTAAGATAAGATTTTGGATTCAGTTTTAATATTAGAGTCTAACTTCGAGATTACGGTAAAAAAATTAGAGTTAGACGAATGGTAAAAAGATCTACTGTGAAAAGATGTTAAGATGCTGTGAAATGCTACAGATAGAGAAGAGGCAAAGGGGTTTTGTCCACTACATGCACTATCATGTAGACGTGGGTGTGTAGATTTCTTGTACCCACAAATATAGGCATTGACCAATAAAGACGAGATTATAACTCGGTGGTTCTGATCTCCGTGCACCTCTAGACCGAGGTGTGCGGGGATTGGACATGACTAGAGAATGTGAGGTAGTTTACAGTGTGAACAACGAGAGAGAGAGATAAAAGACGAAGAATGCCAATAGAAGATTAAACTTGTTGTCCAGGTTATAAGATTTTTACCCTCATTATGAGTAGTGACGAGGATGTGGGGCCATCCAACCGAAACACCTATCTCTCAACGAGGATCTTATGTTCTTGTAATCAACGCAAGCATGTTGTGCGACGGACCAGACGTGTTTCTTTGCAGCACGTTCAAGAATTTGGCGAGTTTGATCCATTTATTATAGATCGAGATGTTGCAATTCAGTTTTAATATTAGAGTCTAACTTCGAGATTACGGTAAAAAAATTAGAGTTAGACAAATGGTAAAAAGATCTACTGTGAAAAGATGTTAAGATGCTGTGAAATGCTACAGATAGAGAAGAGGCAAAGGGGTTTTGTCCACTACATGCACTATCATGTAGATGTGGGTGTGTAGATTTCTTGTACCCACAAATATAGGCATTGACCAATAAAGACGAGATTATAACTTGGTGGTTCTGATCTCTGTGCACCTCTAGACCGAGGTGTGCGGGGATTGGACATGACTAGAGAATGTGAGGTAGTTTACAGTGTGAACAACGAGAGAGAGAGATAAAAGACGAAGAATGCCAATAGAAGATTAATTTTTTTGTCCAGGTTATAAGATTTTTACCCTCATTATGAGTAGTGACGAGGATGTGGGGCCATCCAACCGAAACACCTATCTCTCAACGAGGATCTTATGTTCTTGTAATCAACGCAAGCATGTTGTGCGACGGACCAGACGCGTTTCTTTGCAGCACGTTCACGAATTTGGCGAGTTTGATCCATTTATTATAGATCGAGATGTTGCAATTTATAACTCATTGGACTCTGACGCTGGCCAATAGGCAGCAATCTTGCAACCCAATAGACGTGTTCGCAGGCGCTTTGGTCAAGCAGTATATGTGAGGCCACAAGATATAGCCTCTGAGAGCTTGGGGGATGATCATGCAGACCACATTCCCAACGAGGCAATGTTTGAGCCCAAGATTGATGAAATGATCGAGAAGATCATGGATTCAGAAAGGCTTATCTATGATGATATGAAAAGTGAAGCCGATACGCCATTGTATAATGGAGCACGTGTGTCTAGATTGAAAGTGCTGTCGTGCTGTGACACGTACATAGTGGGAACGCATGCTACAAGATATATCTTGTAACTTTTTAGATACATAATTGGCTTTCCTATAATGTACATATGCATATTTATGTATAATAATAAGGCTTCTATCTCATCCTATTATTTTTCTCAAGGGTAACCTATCCTTACTTTACCATCGGAAAATACTATGGGAAAAGCTCAATAGCTCCGCTTCTTTAACTTGGGGCAAAAAGCATTGATTCTTTATTACTACTATCTCATTATCATCTCACACCCTAGCTAGATCCTATATCTAGGGTACACTCCAATATATATATATTCTATGTATTTTTTATACTTTTCTTATATTTCTTTTTAAATAGCTACTAGGAGGGAATCAAATCCTAGTGGGACACTAGGTGGCATGATTTCAAAGATACACTTATTTTACTGCATTATTGCAAGCATGATTACAAAACTTTGTCAAGGAGAATTGTTATGCTTTCATATGGCATGAGGTGTCCTTTGGAATTAAATGAAAGTCTAGGCTAACGGGACCACGGGAAGACTTTTTTTGTTAGAAATGGAGCCTATTTTGATGAATTTTTTACACAAGGTTCCAATCCAAATTGGAAAATGATTTTAAAATGAAAATCGTAGCTAATGAGCTGAAGTTTCTGCCCATTCTTTTACTTTTTTATTTGGAGCCAAGGTTGAGGAGATATGATCAAAATACTGGACCCCAGTTTGCCCACATCATCCATGGACAGCTCATTTCCAACTTTTCCAATTCCTATTCACACTGGCTCCTCTCTTCTTGTGTAAACCCTTGGGGGTTCCCATCACCTATAAAAGGGGACCTCTTGTTCCTTGAAAATAAACTCAAGCATTCAAGCCATTGATGAGAGGAATTCTTGAGGGAGTGAGTAGTAATGCCTAATTGTACTTAGCCATTAACATAAGCCTAAGCCTACACTTTCTCCTAGAGGAAGACTAGCCATCCTTGCATGCTATCCTTGGAAGATCAACTGTAATCAAAGAAGGGCGTGGACTTGCCGTATCAATCAAATTTGAATTCTCCTCTCTTCTTCTCTCTCCATTAATAATGGTGCCGAAGGGTTTGTGAAGTAAGATGTGTTCTACATCGATGTTTTCTTGATTTCTTGTTGTTTTCATTTTCATCTCTAATCCATAATATATATATATGTATCTAATCTCATCTCCTTAACCAAACCTATCTCTCTCACTCTTAGTAATTGATCCTCTCTACAAATTTTAGGTTCTCCTTGCTACGGGCAAGAATAGGGCTTGGGAGGGAAACTTCTCATCTCTTCACTTCTCTCATATCTACATTTTTCTCATATCTACATTTCTCACATACTATCCTAGATGAATAACCCACATGATGATCATTTCTATCGCTTTCACTCTGTATGATCTATTAAAATTAACGTATGGATTAGCCGTAAAATACACTTTCAACAAAGTATAGTGTTTCTCTTCGGCCCTGAAAGGCTAAATGAAATACTTCTATCACCAGATCCCATCATACTACCTCTCATAGACTATAATTTTTCTTTTGATGTAAGCATAGTTATCTTGCTATGAACCAAGAGGATTTGTACACACAATTAATCCCAATCACTAGACAAAATATATATATTATGGTAAGCACAAAACTACAATTCCAAAGAACAATTTGTAGCCTATTTGGTCAACCAAGATTGAATGCCATTACCTCATCTATTAACCCTTTCATATTACCCATGATACGATATGACCATAGCCTTGATGTTTTCATCTTCGTTTTGTTTTGACATTCTCTTTTGTGTTCTTTCTTTGTGTGTATGAGTGCAAGAGAGAAAGAGTGAGTCTTCTTTGATTGCACTTCTTTCCAAACACTAGTCTTCATGGAATCTATGGTTTAACTCCTTCATATAGTTTTTGTTGAGTTCTCTCACAAACTCTCACAGCCATAAGCCCGGTGCTTTCCTGGCAAGACCACAAATTTCTCGACATATTTTTGGTGAACTCGACACAAATCTGCTAGGGTGAGAGTTTGTGGGTAACCATGGGTGATCATGTTGAGCAACACGGTATTCATTTTGACCCAGCAACAATGCAAATGTTTCAAGCATTTGCAATGTTCATGAAACAACAACATGCTACTGAAAGAAGGGAGATTTCCGCAACGAAGGCCATACAAGCGGTCGTTAACAGAATGGATCAGTTCAATGGCAAATATGTAACCAAGTACTTACGCGAGTATGTGAAGGAGATGGAGCTACATCACATGTCAGAAGGTGAGATGATTCAAAGCTTTGAGCTAGTTCTTGCTCCAGAAATTAGGGAGCATGTTAGGGCAATTAAAGATGGGCATGGGAGAAATTGGGAGGAACTCAAAGTAGCTTTAAAGGAGGAATATTTCATGGAGGACTCGGAGAGAGTGACCAAAAGGACATTCTTAGAATGGGTAGTTAAGCCAAAGCAAGGACAATCAATAACAAAGCTACTTAGGGAATTTGAGCGGCGCTATGCACAACTCACTAGGACAGAAAGGGCCACACTAGATGCAGAGAAGACAGATCTTTTCTTACAAGCTGCAGGTAAAGAGTTTCAAGAAAATTTGGAGCTTTTTCTTGAAGATAAAGATGTTGAGCAAGGAATAAAGACCGACTGGAATGAGGTTGAAGGTGCTCTCTCACTGCTTGCCAAACGACAAAGAAGAAGGGACAAGATGGTAGTAAACAATACAAGTCCTTCCACCTCAACTTCTGACAAAATGGTAAAGCCTACTTTTATTGCTCCTAAGTTTTATGAGTCCATGCTAGATGAGCTTGTGAAGGGAATGAGTGACTTGAAGGTGAAGTGTGCAAAGCTTGAAGAAAAAGGCCAACCATCAGGGCCACTTCCTAGGCAAAGACAACAACCCAAAGAAGGGTTTGTTAATAGATGTATTTGGTGTGATAGTACAGACTATGTAAGAAGGGATTGTGATGATTTTAGTGATGCTTTGTCAAGAGATGTTGTCCTTTTTTAAGGATGGTAAAATCCACTTAAGAGAGACAGGTCTACCCTTGAGAACTAACTTTGGGAAGGGGGGAATGCAAACCTTAGTTGAAGATATGGCAACCAAGCATGCCACCTCTTCAGTTGAGGCAGCTACTTATGGAGTACAAATTGAACATTTTTGTGATGAAGAGGTGAGTGACCATCATGGTCAAATTTGGCCAAATGTCATGCAATTAGCTAAAAAGGGAAAGCTTACAAAAGAGATTCTACATGAAGCAGGTGATTGCATACGTCTAGAAACAGGATGGAATGATCCAGTGGACTCATTGCCAGCGCATGCCTACATTACAAAATGAGGCGATTGTAGAAGAGAAGCAAAGACGTGAGAATGCTGATGAAGGACCATCAAAAAGAGCTTCTAGAGGTGGGGGAAGAAGCGACTCAATGCATTCTCAAGCACCCTCAACACAAGGAGCATCTCCACCTGAAGTACTCATGGAGGAGTCTACAACAGGAAAGAAGAAAGAGCCAACAAAAGGTAAGACAAAAGGCACAACTTATAAACTACAATCTGATATTGAGGTTGCTCCAGATTTAAAGAAAGTTTTGGAGGAAAGGATCTTGAATAGCAAGATTGAGTTTACTCTAGGAGAAGTTCTTGGCATTGCAAAGCGTGAATTCCATGAGGAGATCATTGACATCATCAAGAGGAAGAGGCAAACCCTTGCTGAAGTTTCTAGTCCACAGGTTGAAGGGGAAACCTCAAAGACACAAGGGATGCAACTACAAAATAAGGAGAATGATGGAGCTGTGGTAGGATGCTACCAATCTAGTGGGAGAGTGAAGCAAGTGCATTTCTCAAATGATGATGATGAAGTTGAAGATATTCCTAGGAGTTACTATTCACGAAGTCATTGGGCAAGGGCTACTACAGAAACTTTGGTCAAGGTAGGTGATCTTGAAGAGCCATTTGTTGCCTTGATTGACCATGGTTCAGAAATATACATAATGTCAAAGAGTCTCTACAACAAGTGCAAATGGCCGATGGACACAGATCATGGCTGGATGGTAAAAGTGGCAAATAATTCATCCGATGAATTGTATGCACCATGTCCAGGTGTGAAGGTAACAATAGGTGATGTAAAGATTGACCAAAACTTCTTTGTACAGGATACATCTTCATATCATCTCATCCTTGGACAGCCCTACATTGTGGGAGTTCGAGTGGAAACAAAGGTAATGGATGATGGTTCAGCATATTCTAGGATACGTAGCAAAGATGGTAAACGAGCTGTCCAATTTCTCAAAGTTTGTGTGAACCATGAAAGAAATCGTGACAACCTCAGAGAACATCCTCTACCAAAGGTGAGCAAAGAGTTTCATGATCATAGAGAAATGATGGGTTTTGGCCAAGTACCATTGTAAAGCAGGATTGCAGTGGTACAGAAAGAAAAAGGGTCTCGCCTGATCCAAAAATAGGTGAAGCGTTTTCAACGAGCTCCTTGGTAACAAAGAATCGATCAGTATGTTTTACAAAACTTGAAGATTTGAAGAGATGTGAGAGGAAATATGTGCATAATGTACAAATAGGCATGAAAAAGAGTGGGTTGCTAGAGCCTACTGAAAATGTTTTGGGTTTGTGTGAACAAGTTTATTTTGTAGATACTATGTGTGAGCTTGATGCTATAATGGGGTCTAATTTGCATCTTGAAAATGAAGTTGTGGAAGTTTGCTCTATGGAAATGTATCAAGTAATAGAAGCCTTTAAAGAAAGCCAAACAGTTGGCCCAGAAGTCCATGTTGAAACTAAATACAAGAGTGTAGCAAAGAAGGTGAAACCAGTAGCTTCACCCTTACCACCCAACAACAGGGAAAAGATTGAGCAGGCTTCTTTACAACCAAGTTTGAGGAATCCTAAAAATATTGGGCATACCTTCAGAAAGGAGTCTTTCCAAGACTTGCAGATTGGTCGCAAGGAGTTTCTAACATAGGAGGAGACAAAGTACTTCAAAGAAATGCTTTCAAAGCATGGTAAGGCTTTTGCATTTGAGCCACATGAGATAGGATGTGTTGATCCTTCCATTGTAGCTCCTATGGTAATTTTCCCAACACCTCATGTGCCTTGGAATCTGCGGCCTATTCGGGTTCCAAAGGCTCATTTGCCAAAGTTAGTAGAGCTACTGAATGAGAAAATCAAAATGGGAATCTTGGAGCCTTCATGTGCTCCATACTCAAACAGGTGGTTCACAGTTCCGAAGAAGAATGGTTCTCTACGCTTCATCCAAGATATGCAACCAGTGAACAAGGTGACAATTAGAAATGTAGGTACATGTCCAATTGTGGATGAGTTTGCACAAGCATTTGCAGGGAGGGAAATCTACTCAATGGGGGATCTCTACTCAGGGTATGATCAATTTCAGCTTGCAATCGAAAGCAAAGACTTGACAACCATGAGGAAAACTTTGGGTTTGGTAAGGATGTGTACCTTGCCACAAGGAGCAACCAACTCGGTTGCGCATATGAAGAATGGGATGAATAAGGTCTTACGTGACTTTATTCCTCAAATCACAATTCCTTTCATTGATGATTTGCCTATCAAAGGATGTGAATAAACTGACAAAGATGAATCTTTGGATCTCAAGGGATGTCATAGGTTTGTGGTAAATCACATAAATGATTGTGATAAAATTTTGTCTAGGTTGGAAGAAGTGAATCTTACATTGTCAGGGAAAAAGTCTATGTTTGGTGTCAATGAAGTGCTTATTGTGGGGCACATGTGTGGGCCATATGGTAGGAAACCTTGTCCAACAAAGGTAGATGCCATCCAAAGAATGAAAGAAACATGCACTAGCATCACTGAGGTTAGAAGGTTTCTGGGAGCATGTGTCTTCTATGTTATTTGGATTCCACATTATGCACATGTAGCTGATTCTCTTTATCAGCTGCTTAGAAAGAATCAGAAGTTTAAATGGATAGAAGCACATGTAAAATCCATGAAAAAGCTAAAGGAGTTGCTCCACTCAGCAACAACTTTGAGAAAGGTAGACTATGAGTGTCAAAGGCCAGTAATTGTGACAGTAGACATGAATCCTACAAGAATTGGATGGGCAATAGGGCAAGATGACAAAGAAGAACACAGGTATGTGGCAAGATTTGGAGCAAAGGTGCTAAGTGCTCGCCAAAGAAACTATCCACAGATAAAGAGAGAGTTATGGGGTATGGTTACAGCCTTGAAAAGTGGGAAAGAGTACCTAATTGGTGCATGTGTGGTTGTAGAAATAGATTGTCTACCACTTCTTGGGATGATTACAAGCTGCTCAACTCCAGACATTGCTATGTTGCGGTGGATTGCCTACATTAAGTCCTTAAATCCTGAGTTTAAGCACATTGCAGGTAAAGACAATACAGTGGCAGATATGCTATCAAGGGCAAGGTATGAAGATGAGTCAGAAATGATTGATGAGGGAGATGATATAGGTACAAAGTTCTATTCTATCTCTCATGTCAAAGGTAACAATGTTTGCATGAATAATTCACTTGAATTGTTCTTGAAATATCTTTATGAAGGTGATTGGCTTTCTATTGGAAGCTACTTGAGTACTCTAACAAAACAGGATGATTGGTCTGAACAAGAATTCAAGAGGATACGCAGAAAAGCATATGGGTACTTTTTGAGGGATGGTTACTTGTTGAAGCATCCTAAACAAAAGG
This sequence comes from Adiantum capillus-veneris, assembly GCF_014529385.1. Taxonomy (NCBI): domain Eukaryota; kingdom Viridiplantae; phylum Streptophyta; class Polypodiopsida; order Polypodiales; family Pteridaceae; genus Adiantum; species Adiantum capillus-veneris. The sequence continues at coordinate 88,791,902 of NC_140944.1, forward strand.
GCCACCACAACGGGTTATATGTAAAAAAGAGACTCAAGTAAATCTCATGCAAGAGTTTCATGAGAGTCTATGAGCTGGACACAGGGTGTGTGGGCAACCTTCTCCAAGTTGAAAGAAAAATACTGGTGGAAGGGTATGTATAAAGATGTATCTCAATTTTTAGAGTCATGTGTAACTTGTCAAATGTATTCAAATGTCCGACATCGTGATGGATTGCACCCTACATATCCACTAGCCATGCACTATAAATGGGTTGTGGATCTAGTCACAATGCCTCTAGGACTTTGGCAGATGAGATACTTGGTTCTTGCACGAGAGGACCTAACTAACCAGGTTGAAGGAAGAGCATTAAGAGCTAAAACCACAGAAGCTGTGTGCAAATTCCTTCTTGATGAGGTGATTTGCCGTTATGGTTGTGTGGGAAAAATCACTGCAGATAGAGGTGAACTGGATGCCAAAGAAGCAAGGGAGTTCTTTTCTAGATTAGGAATCAAGCTTTCTCTTACTACAACTTACAACCCTGAAGGCAATGGAAAGAGTGAAAGAGGTCATCCTCCTATTATCAAATCTTTGGCCAAGGCTTGAGAAGGAAGAGTTGGTGAGTGGCCAAAATTGTTACCATATGCTTTATGGGCTGATCGTACAACACATAGCTCAGTAACTGGCTACATGCCTGCGGAGCTAATGTATGGTCAAAAGCCAGTGATGCCGATTGAAGATACAATTCCCACATGGAATGTACTACCTTGGCAAGAGGGGCTTAGCAGGGAAGATCTCCTTGCACTGCGTATAAGGCAGCTAGAGAGAAGAACTGGAGACATTGAAACTGCAAAAGAATGACTCAAAAATGCAAGGTTGAAAAAAAAGGACTACTTTGATAAGCAACATCGACTCAAGATCAAAGCAATTGACAAAGGTGACTGGGTTTTGGTGTATGATAGTAGCCTTGAGAACAAGCACACAGTCATGCGTAAGTTTTCAAAAATATTGTTTGGACCGTATGTTGTAATGCATGTGCATGAAAATGCTACTTACAGCTTGTCTGAACTAGATGGTACACAAGTAAAGATCCCCATTGCAAGAAAAAGTATCAAAATGTTTAAGAGAAGAGGAGACAATGATCCAGAAGATGTTGACGAGGAAGAAGAGCAAACCATGGGTAAAGATCAAAGTGAAGATGAAGCTTTGGAATCATCCAGTGAAGAAGAAACCAAGGAAGATGTACAAGAGGGCTGATCTTACAAAGAAATAATGTGGCACATACCGGAGGATGTGCAAGTTTAGAAGGGGTGGATGTCGTGCTGTGACACGTACATAGTGGGAACGCATGCTACAAGAACTATCTTGTAACTTTTTAGATACAGAATTGTCTTTCCTATAATGTACATATGCATATTTAAGTATAATAATAAGCCTTCTATCTCATCCTATTATTTTTCTCAAGGGTAACCTATCCTTACTTTACTATCAGAAAATACTATGGGAAAAGCTCAATAGCTCCGCCTCTTTAACTTGGGGCAAAAAGAATTGATTCTTTATTTCTACTATCTCATTATCATCTCACACCCTAGCTAGATCCTATATCTAGGGTAAACTCCAATATATATATATTCTATGTATCTTTTATACTTTTCTTATATTTCTTTTTAAATAGCTACTAGGAGGGAGTCAAATCCTAGTGGGACACTAGGTGGCATGATTTCAAAGATACACTTATTTTAATGCATTATTGCGAGCATGATTACAAAACTTTGTCAAGGAGAAATGTCATGCTTTCATATGGCATGAGGTGTCCTTTGGAATTAAATGAAAGTCTAGGCTAAGGGGACCACGAGAAGACTTTTGCTGCCAGAAATGGACCCTATTTTGATGAATTTTTTACACAAGGTTCCAATTCGAATTGGAAAATGATTTTAAGAAGAAAATCGTAGCTAATGAGCTGAAGTTTTTGACCATATTTTTACTTATTTATTTGGAGCCACGGTTGAAGAGATATGATCAAAATACTGGACCCCAGTCTGCCCACATCATGCAGGGACAGCTCATTTCCAACTTTTCCAATTCCTATTCACACTGGCTCCTCTCTTCTTGTGTAAACCCTTGGGGGTTCCCTTCACCTATAAAAAGGGACCTCTTCTTCCTTGAAAAGAAACTCAAGCATTCAAGCCATTGATGAGAGGAATTCTTGAGGGAGTGAGTAGTAATGTCTAATTGTACTTAGCCATCAACATAAGCCTAAGCCTACACTTTCTCCTAGAGGAAGACTAGCCATCCTTGCATGCTATCCTTGGAATATCATCTCTAATCAAAGAAGGGCGTGGACTTGGCGTATCAATCAAATTTGAATTCTCCCCTCTTCTTCTCTCTCCATCAATAATGGTGCCGAAGGGTTTGTCAAGTAAGATGTGTTCTACATTGATGTTTTCTTGATTTCTTATTGTTTTCATTTTCATCTCTAATCCAACATATATATATATGTATATAATCTCATCTCCTTAACCAAACCTATCTCTCTCACTCTTAGTAATTGATCCTCTCTACAAATTTTAGGTTCTCCTTGCTACAGGTACATCTCTCCTCGCAGTATCCTTATTGCCTACGGACAAGAATACGGCTTAGGAGGGAAACTTCTTATCTCTTCACTTCTCTCATATCTACATTTTTCTCATATCTACATTTCTCACATACTATCCTATATGAATAACCCACATGATGATCATTTCTATCGCTTTCACTCTGTACGATCTATTAGAATTAACGTATGGATTAGCCGTAAAATACACTTTCAACAACATATAGTGTTTCTCTTCGGCCCTGAAAGGCTCAATGAAATACTTCTATCACCGGATCCCATCATACTACCTCTCATAGACTATAATTTTTCTTTTGATGTAAGCGTAGTTATCTTGCTATGAACCAAGAGGATTTGTACACAGAATTAATCCCAATCACTGGACAAAATATATATTATGGTAAGCACAAAACTACAATTCCAAAGAGCAATTTGTAGCCTATTTGGTCAGCGAAGATTGAATTCCATTAACTCATCTATTAACCCATTCATATTACCCATGATACCATATGACCATAGCCTTGATGTTTTCATCTTCGTATTGTTTTGACATTCTCTTTTGTGTTCTTTCTTTGTGTGTGTGAGTGCAAGAGAGAAAGAGTGAGTCTTCTTTGATTGCACTTCTTTCCAAACCCTAGTCTTCATGGCATCTATGGTTTAACTCCTTCATATAGTTTTTGTTGAGTTATCTCACAAACTCTCACAGCCATAAGCCCGGTGCTTTCCTGGCAAGACCGAAAATTTCTCGACAGCCCTCTTGGTTCTTCTCAACATGCAGGCAAAGTTTGGATGGAGTGACACTAGCGTCACTGTGCTTTTTAGATGATCTATTACAATTAATTTACTTTAATAAAATTCTAAATGTATAATGATCTGATAGTTTTTTACACAATTGTACCGTATTTTTATGTTGTGTAGATTGCTCAAAGAGCACATACTACCAGTTGATAATGTGATGCCATATTCCCGAGAGGAAGCAAGAAAGATTTTGCAAAACTTGGGGATGGATTACAATTCGATCCACACTTGTCCTAATGACTGCATTCTTTTCAGAGGGGAATACATAGACATGGAGAAGTGTCCGAAATGTGGTTCCTATAGATATCGAGTAGATCTCCATGGAACAAAAATTCCGCAAAAGGTTTTGCGACATTTTCCTTTGCTTCCTCGCATCAAGCATTTCTTCGAATGTAAGTCCATGGCCGCCCTAGCATTATGGCATGATGAGAATAAATCTTCGGATGGTGTGCTACGGATTCCTGCAGATTGTGCAGCCTGGAAACATATAGATGGAACATGGTCGGATTTTGCCAGAGAAGCTTGGAATTTGTGCTTAGGCCTGGCTATGGATGGCGTAAATTCATTTGGTCAAAGATCAACATCTTACAATGTATGGCTCGTTGTCATCGTCAACTACAACATTGCCCCGTGGTTGACTACCAAGAAGGGGCACCTATGGCTAGGCTTGATTGTACCGGGGCAATATAAAGTGAAGAATATGGATGTGTATCTTCGTCCACTATTGGAAGATCTACAACAATTGTGGATTGGCATAGAAGTGGTGGATATGAGCTGACACACAGGTCGACGGAATGCTTTGATTAGAGGCATTCTAATGTGGACCATGCATGATTATCCCGGACTAATAGAATTCTCAGGTGATCTATTTATACTCCTCACTCAGACACTATAAATCTTGGTTTTTCTCAAGATGATCTATTATCACGTGTATACCTAGAGGGCTTCAAACAAGCGGATACATAGCATGTGTCACATGTGGACTAGACTGAATGCACGTAGGGCGCCCTCATTGAAGAAGAAAATCTACAAAGGTCATCAAGCGTATCTTCCAGAGAATCATGTGTTACACGACGGATTTTTGGGAAGAGAGCCATCGAGGATGTCTACACAAGAATGGTTCAAGCAGAAGGAGATCTGTGATGACGGATTGCCCCTAGGGATGAAGAGACTATCTCTATGGTATGAGTTACCATACTGGCCCCGACTCATGATCAATCACTTGCTCGATCCAATGCACATATTCAAGAATGTGGGTAATCTACTCATTAGGAAAAATGTGGACTCTCTTTGGTCCATATAGGATTAAGGTTAATTAGGCTCCATCCAATAGGAAGAGAGCAATGTATATAAGTCTAGAACCTAAGAAAGTAGAGAGAATAATAGGGTTGTCCACTCATTTATTGCTTTGTATCCTAGAGGGAGGTGGATGGGTAAAAGAGGGAGGGGAAAAAAGGGAGGGGGGGAGTGGTGGGTCCACAGATACGTTTTTGCAAAAACCCTAAAATTTCAAATTTTTTTTTAAAAAAATCAAAATATTCCATCCAAAACTCCCCCCAAACCTACCCTATGATCAAAAAGTCATTTTCTCACTCTAGAACCTTTTTTCCAAGACTCCTTTCCTCCATAGCCCCTTTCCATAACACAAAGCTCTCAATCTCTCTCTAGACTCTTACACATTCCTCCTTCTTCAAGCTCTCCATTACAACTTTAAGCTCCCACTCTCGCTCTAAACTGTCTCCCTCCTCCTTCCTCAAGCTCTCCATTGCAACTTTAAGCTCCCACTCTCTCTCTATACTCTGTTTCCCTCCTCCTTCCTCGAGCTCTCCATTACAACTGTAAGCTCCCACTCTCTCTCTAAACTTTGTCTCCCTCCTCCTTCCCCAAGCTCTCCATTGCAATTTCAAGCTCCCACTTAAGCATCCATGGCAAACAATGGTCAAAATAGACGCCCCAAACCCATCATTCAAAGTATGGTTCTCCACAACTCGAAGAATAAGGAGCAGCAATGGGAACCTCAGCTTTTTCAAGAAGGTGCGTCGGTCTACATGCAACCTTCCACAATCGGTCCCCATCGTGGTCCTGAAAGAACAAACGTTGATCTCCATTGGAAGGGAAGACTACTAGGCTTCAAGCAAGTAAGAGACAAGGGTACGGTGGCAATCGTTCAACATGTTTTCATGTTTGGACACATGCGTCTACGAGGGATCACCAACCCAAGGGATTTTCCTTGTAATTGTATGTCCCTTGCACTTCAATGGTTTTGGTGGTAACAAAAAAATGGACTTTTTACATCTCACGGACTGTTTTGTTTCTATGTAGATGTTTTTCCTTCTAGCCTTGTGGAGGAGCAACCACTCTCGTGCCTTTCAGGCACATTTACGGCCATGCATGCAAGTCTTGGGGATATGCTCTTCTCCAACACAACTTCATCAAACCTTGTACGAGAGAGGGTGTTCTTCTACACCCACAAGTACATTGTACCTACAGATGAGGAAGGCCACGGAGAGCTACAACCTTTGGAGGCTACAACCTTGCGTAGCATGGAGTGGCCAAAGCCAGATGCATTCATTGTAATGTCTTTGAAAGCCAAGACTGTAGCTTATGTGAGAGCATCATTAAAATTTGGAAAAGCCTCGCGTTCAGTTGGGCTAGGATGGTGTTGTCCTGGTCATGTCTTCGCTAGCATCTTTGGATCTTTGCTTTTCCATCATACAAATACTATGTATGTTTGCAAAGATCTACAATACGATACATTGGAAGCCATCCTTGGGGAGAAGTGGGGGTATCTTGAAGGACTTCACAACGGAGATCGCTTTCGGTGTCAGGTTGGAAGTTTCGGCATTGCTATCCATTTCATTAAGGTGCGCTCCACTCTTTACGTGCGATACTTCTATGAAAGGTGGATGTGCAAGCTTGGTGAATGGATTCCATTGCAATCCACCAATGCTACAATTGAGGTATTTGATATTGCAATCAAATTTTCGAGTGGTGCCGTTGAAACCGTCCAAGTGAACAAGCATTGGACATTGGCCAATGTGCGGGAGCACTTAGTAATAATGGGTTTAGAGCATCGAGAAGATACAAAATTTTGCATCGGACGACGTAAGGTGAATTATTTTTCTCTCTTAATTAGGTTATATTTATGTTTTTTTGATTATTCCCTGCTCTAAGTTGGGTATGCTAATTTATTTATTTTTTGCTAGATTGGTAGCCGCATGGAGAGCACGATTCAAATTGAAAAGGCGTGGACGACGGAAGAGAATTTGATTTTATCATTAGAGTAGTTATATTTTGTACTTAAATTTTTTATAATATCACAATTGTAAGTTCAAGCAGATGGTTGTATCAAATTTTGGCAATGCACATTATCTTAAAGTTGTAGTGATGTGTTTTTTGAGTTAAATGATTGTAATTTAGTTTGTAAGTTTTTTATAACTTCTTGTTATTTGTGTTACTTAATGAAAATTGTTTAATATTTTAATTATTGATTTTTTTTTTGGGAGGGGAGGGCGTGCTATATAAAGCCTCCTAAACCCTACCATTTTCACACTCTTTGCCTGTTCACACTCTCATTTGAGCTCCAACACTCTTTGCATTCCTACTTTAAGAGCTAGCATTATGGCATCCTCCTCCACCCCTCCCAAAGCCACGGCGTTACAACGCTTCCAAGCGTTTTTACAAACAACCGAGTGGCAACATCGTGACGATCTTCATAATTTCTTCACCCAATTGCCTTATGTGAATGCAACTATTCACCTAAACAGCCTATCTTAGAATTTTTTGAAATTTACATCGACAAGTATGCTGTACCAATTGTCGGACAAGGGGAATTATGGATTCCATGCTATTTGCTTCGCTACATACACAAAGGCGATTGGCCTTTCACCCAGCGACTTCAACGATTTTGTGTAATTGCGGGTGAGGCAGGTCAGTACATTGAAGATTCATGTTTGAAAAAGAAGAAGGTCGGCACCCAGTTTCTAAGTCGCTTGGCGACTTTTGTGTTTCTTCTTGCGAAGGAGCCTGAAAGATCTGATGGTGAGTTTGCCTCATTTGCGCCTTGGGGGTGTCGTGAAGGACACAAAAGAGCCCATTACAGCGCCCTGGGATGCAAGCAAAGAGGGAAATATTCTTGCCCTAACCTACCTAGGAGCTGTCATAGACGCCGCCAAATCCATGGGTGATGAGGGTGCAGAAGCATCCTTTAAGCCCGTTGCAAATGCGCCGGAGGAGACATTAACTCCGGAGGTTTTTTTTGAACACCCCTCTCCAATTGTGATAGATGGGGAGGAATATTTGTTTTTACATGATCTTGAAAAGACTTTTGACATCCGCATGGATGAGTATCTGTCCATCCTCTGTGCCCCTGTAGAGTCCTCTACCATTGACTCCTCTTCCGATCCTTTGGATCGAAGCCTCCTTCCCCTTGGAGAGAGTGTGGTAGATACAGTGGAGTTGGCAATGGTGGCGGTGATAGATGCACCACACTCATCTGTGTCAGAGGATGAGTTTATAGCTACACGCGCATTGCTTGAAGCCAAACGCAGTCCTATGCCTGTTCATATAGATGAACTTGAGAGTGTCGCTAAGGCTCCCAATTCATCTATTTCTCTTGACAGCAAAGGCATAAACGATTTTCTTTGTAGAATGTTGTGGAGCTGGATGAGCATGCAGGTCGGGGAGGAGATGGTAGGCACCAAGCTTTTGGGTGGCAGTCGTCTCTTGCGCATTACCTTGGCAAGCTCCCCCAGGACGGCTTTGCGATAAGCCACAAGGAGTACACTCCTTGTGGTAAATTTTGGGTGTCAATGATGAAAGCAATGAGCCGGATCCTATGCATGTCAACCATATCTCAAGCCTCCCAAGTTATATATCTTGTAAACAAATCTCTGGCCAGTGCTGCATTTGCGACACACATTTGTGGTCGTGTGCTTTGTAACGTGGCCTTAAGACAAGCTTTAGGTCTAAGCAATGTGGAACAAATTTCTTGGGATGTGCTGCACAAACAGCTTCCTTGCGCCCAAGAGCGCCGAGAAAACATTGCTCGCCATATCTTAGATGGCTCAAACAGTCAATAGATGCATAAATCTTGTAATTAACTCCTTCAAATATGTAATGAGATATATCACATCTTTGTACTTTGTTATTTCAAAATTCGAATGGAAATTGAATTTAACTGGTACTTTTCAACTTCTATATTGATTTTATTGTACGATAGATAGTATTTGATTGGTTCTATCTTGTGATACACTTGTGTAATTCTCTGAATCAAAATATAGAGTTTTTTTCAGTCCAATCTCCATCAATAAAAACATAATAACATTGTATTCTTATAATTTTGGTATAAATAAGCTTTAATTAGGCTGTCTACAAGCCTGCCGCAGAGGCGCGCGAGAAGTCAGATGTAACATTTACTTCTGAATTCTCGCGCGCCTCTCCGGTAGGCCTCTAGACAGCCTAATTAAAGCTTATTTATACCAAAATTATAAGACTACAATGTTATTTTGGTTATTCAATCAACCAAACTTGGTTGACAGTTCTTTTATCCACATCTCTCTCTCTCTCTCTCTCTCTCTCTCTCTCTCTCTCTCTCTCTCTCTCTCTCTCTTTTCCTCTCTCTAGTTAGCTTTACTTATCACTTAAAACAAATGTACACGACTCGTTATATTTGAAAAAGTCACGACTCGTTATATTTCAAAAAGATATCTTTACATTGGCAAAATTGCCTAAAAGTCAAATTCAATCTCTTTGTCCTCTGATTCGACGCGCAAGAGCTAAATCTTTGGGCAAGAGCTAAATCTTTGCGCAAGAGCTAAATCTTTGGGCATTATTGTCACCCGTTTGCATGAACAACACACAAGTTGGTGTCTTCAAAAATAGAAATTAGATGATATTCTGCTGCTTCTTGCAGAGCTTCTACGGCGATACCTTGAACTCGAAACTCCATTCAATAACTTTGCATGATCTCTTTTACCAAACGTGCGAATGGTGCCTTGCGTATGAGAAGGTCTGAAGTTTTTTGATAGTGACGAATCTCTTGCAATGCCTTTGGAATGTGTCACTTCACAGCAGGAGCCCGTTGTTGAGGGATCGTAGGATCTCGGACATGGGCCTTGCGAGGGCGAACCGTGAAAAACGTTTTCTTTTTACGAGAGGGCTTGCGAGGGGGAGCTTGCGCATCTTCAAGGCCACCATGTGCTCCGACTGGCTCTTCAACTCCACCCTGCGCTCCAACTGGCTCGTCTGCTACATCCTAAAAATCCTCTTCATTAAGTAACCCATGATCACCTCTAGGCTGATCTTACGACAAAGCGCCGAAGGCACGTGGCAATGTCTTCTCGGCCGGAACTCGATGATTGCTTGGGATCTCCTGTGTGCTCCATGGTGGGCTTTGTGCTTCATTGTCCGTTTTGGTTTCTGTGTCTGATGTCACTACCCGTTTCTTCTTGCGTGAAGGTTGTCCATCTTGTTGCTCTTCACCTGACCATTCTCTCTCCATCTCTTCTATGAGCTCTTGTTCGTGTATCCAAGGTGGTTTTCGAGCACCTTGGACGGTTGAGTGAGGGTGAGCAAAAAAAGGTTGATCTTTTCTTGTTGTTTGCTTTGTGCGTGCCATGGTGTAAGAAGGGGCAAGATTGAAAATGAGACTCCTTCTTTACTAAAAGCCCTCTATTTTTTTAAAAAAAGGTCTCTTCACACTTGACCAAGCCACTTAAAAAAACTCTTAATATCATCAAAATATAAAAAATAGAAAATAGATAAATGGAGAAGTATTATATGCAACTCAACAAAGACATCTACAAACATAAACATTACATTGCATAGCATCATTTGTTTTACATGTTGGGTAACCAACGTTTGCCCACTCTATGGCGATTTTCACGCCACCTAGCATGATTAAGGGGTCTGGTGGAGTTTCTCAATTTCTCTTCAACAGTAAGTCGAGATTGTCTCCTAACCTCCTTGGCAAGACTTGAATTTCGCGCTCGCTCTATGGCATGACATCTCCCCAAAGAACAACGAAAGAACCAATCAAACATCTCCTTCATGTAGTTGGATCTCGTAGTTCCACCACTGTGACGTGTATTTTTAAAGTAACGCCTTTGGCTCGATAATATGATTTTTCCATTCCTTGAGTGCTCCACATGTCTAATGAACCATATTTTGACATAAAGAATGCTTCATGCGCATACAAAATATGTTGCACCAAGAAAAAATCCTTAGATCAAATAAATATTGATGTATAGCATCAAAATTTGAACTGAACAAAGTAACTTACCATGTAGTGTGTGATATTGTTCTCTCCCCACGCTTGCACAAATGCTTTAGTGAAATTCAAAATGTGATCTTTCAACAAATTTTGTTGCTCGCTCGTGGTTTGGGGTTTCCACATGATTTCAAGCACTAATTCCAAGTGGTGCCACACTTGCCTACTCAGATTTACAAGCACGGGATTTGAATCTTGATCGGTCGTACACTTGCAAAGCGCTTTCCATAGCTCCCATGGAGCATCCTCTTCACCCCTCTCCTTTGGCATCTCTGGTTTCTTGAAAAACCTACGTGCTTTGACACAATTCATAGATACTTTTTGTGGCACTTCATGCATATTATCCACCTCACCGATGATAGAAACATTGCCACCATGACATCCAATCGAATTTAGAATTGTTTCAACTATTCCAATGGCTTCCACGGATCTAGAAAGTGGTTTCATTGTGAAAACGTACTCTATGTGAAGCTTTAACAAGCGATCAAATATACACATAAAGGCATGCAAAGTGCAAAAGTGTACATTTGTAAGTGGAAAATTGATAATGGGATGCCATGTTTTATCTTTTGTCAACCGATTGGGGACCTCCATGATAGGACACTTCAACACCGAGCACACCCAATCCCTTGCATCATCATCCATTGACCCTGTTGCCTGACTTCCCTTGACATTTTTCTTTGAAGACGTGGAGCCACGAGTACTCTCCTTGTATCCTCGTACACAATATGGACAAGGAAGAAGTGATGAAGCACCTTGTTTACACCCAAGTATACATTGGATTGCTAAGTTTGCAATGTATGACTAGTTATTTTCTAGATGTTCGAATGGCCACTCACAATCTTTGTTGGTTGTAGTATAAGTCATACACAGCAGCATGGTGTAAAGGTCACCATTTTAGGGTGGAACGGATCGACAAAAAGCGTTTTACTCAAGATTGTGGAATCATGGCAACATTTGAACAGTCTAGTTGACGACGGTCCTCTGATACAGATCCTGTGTTGGAGGAACTCACTTACTTTGGCACGCTACAAGAGATTTTGAGGATCCATTATAGAGGATTTTTTGTCGACTTGTTCGACGTGCAATGGTTCAAGATAATCATGGAGGGTCAAAACGCTACTGTGCGTAGAGGAGAGTCTGGTTTTCTTGAGGTGGATTCAACTAAGAAATGGACTGACCTAAGAGACACTTTTGTACTATCCGAGCATTGTGAAAAAGTAAGTATGTAAATAGTTAACATCCCATTTTAGAATTTATGTGCTTGGAAGCTCTCATGTAAGTTATGTAGCTCTGGCAGGTGATATTTCATCCTACAAAGTTTGCATCAAACTGATGGTACGTCATAGAGGTAGCCCCTCGTAGTGCATGGACGTATGAAGGCTACCATGTGCCAATCACAGCGTCATCAATAAGGATATCGGAGAAGATGCTCAGTCAGAAGCCGTTGAGGATATCTGTTTAAACGGAGAGCTCTATATAGATATAGGAAGTTATGTTGAGCTATGGGAGGATGAGAGAGAGATCTCTTAAAGCCATAAATATTGTATTTGAACAATTTTACTCCATTTTTGTAAAAACTGTGGCTCTCTAAGTACCTTCCATGTTGTATAACTCTCTTTTGATTTTGCGCTTACATCTTGGGAAATCCATGGCCACATGCAACTCCACCACCTATTTTTTTGACTACAATATTTGATTGTGTGCAGTCTCTCTCTCTCTCTCTCTCTCTCTCTCTCTCTCTCTTTCTCTTTCTCTCTCTCTCTCTCTCTCTCTCTCTCTCTCTCTCTCTCTCTCTCTCTCTCTCTCTCTCTCTCTCTCTCTCTCTCTCTCTCTCTCTCTCTCTCTCTCTCTCTCTCTCTCTCTCTCTCTTTTGATTGAAAATTTTGAGTTATCGACTTGTCTCTTCCATCACTCAAGTTGAATAGAATAAGAACGCGTCATTGCGTCATTGCATCATTCTATTTATATGTGTCATTACATCATTGTATTTAATGGTCTTTGCGTCCACTCCATGTACGTATGCTCTAGGTATGTTCTGACAAGTAGGGACAACGAGCACCTCCTCCTCTCTTTCTCTCTCTCTCTCTCTATCTATCTCTCTACTTGTCCATGTTTTCTACTCCAGTCATTCAATATTAAGTTTAAATGTTTGTTTGTTTAATGCAGGTATGGATGATGAGGAGTTTCTTTCTTCTTTGTCACCCTAGCAGAGACAGTGGTTCGTGGAGCAACATTGCTCTAGCACACCATCGCACGTTCCTACTCCATCCGCATCTCCCTCTGTTTTGGAGCATTCAGGACGCTCCAAAGATTTGGTGTCGTTGAGACGATCTTCACACTCATCTAGGCACCGACTCTCTAGTGGTGGCGGTGGCAGTTGTTGTGGGGATGCCGCCGTCGATGCTTCGACACCGCCTCATGCTCAACGAGGCTCTTTACCCTCCCCTTCTTTTCCCGCCCCGACACCAGTCACGACATTGCCATCGACACCAGGTTTTCCGCGGTTGAGTGCTGTTCGTGGAAGCTACACACCAGTAGCTACTCCAGCAGGAGTCACTCTAGTGGACACTCCTCGCTTTGGGGCTCAGAATCCAGTGGAAACACCTGACGTCCGTACCCCCGTCGACACGCTGCTAGAGACCCCTTTCGGGACACCCAGGTTCACGTGTCAACGGCGAAAGGGCTTGCCTTACTCTGTCGACTTCAGCGGCGGCATCATCTTGGATGATGAAGGCAAGAAGGTGATTTCGCGCATGCGTGGTCTTTCTCTCAGGTGTTTAGACACTACATACTAAACACCTGGAGTGAAATACCGGATGATTTAAAAGACAGAGTCATCACCATTCTTCATGACGAGTTTCCCGTTCCAACACGGGATGAGCGCTTCAATGAAGATGTGATGAAGGTTCAAATGCGCGAATACTGCAAGCACAAGCGTTCCAAAGTGCAAAAAGCAATCAAGCATGGGTGCAACAGACCAGATTGGTTGGGCAAAGAAGATTGGAAGAATGCGAAGAAAGCAGCGTGCAAGAATCGCGACAAGTGGAAGCAACTAAAGGAGGCAGCCGGAGCGCGAGTAGACGCAGGGAGCTCGCACCACTTGGGGAGCGGCGGGTGGGCATCATTTGAGGCCGATTTTGTAAGTGTTTTTTTATTTCTCTCTATGTTTGATATTTTAAGGTTTATGGGTTTTTAAATTCTAACAGAATGGATTCTTTGTATGTTTTGACAGTGGTCGATGACAGGACGTGATCGCACACCGTACGAGTGCGAGTATGCAGGCAGGAAGGGCTTAAATGCCCTGATGGACATTCTGAGTTCTGGCGGAGGCATGGTTAGTATTAGGGTTTACTCTTTTCTATTTGTTGTATTGTTTTATAAACGTCGCTATATGTTTTGTTTATACTTACAAAAAGCTGTCTTATTGTTTTTTTTTTGCAAAATCTGACAGATAAGCTGCTTGGATGCGATGAGACGTCTGGTTAGACGACGTCTGATTAGCCGTAGCTAGATATCAGTAGTTTCTTTTTGTCATAGCTTATGTATCATGAGACGACTTTTATACGTCATTTCAAAAACCATGTATATTTTTTCAATAATGACAATGGTTTGTAACTATTACATTTGCAAAGTTTAACAATCAAGTGATTTTGCCGCCTATGTGTACAACTGTCATTGATTTACTTTCATCAATTCATGCTTGTCAGTTTTGTATATTTATTTTGCAAACAATACGTACTATGGATGATGGAGTTGATGGTTATATTGTCTTGTGGGTGACTATTTTGGGTCCATATCTACCTTTGCACTTTTTTTCAAAGTTGAATCAATTAATGAAACATTCAATATGGTTGATGGGTGAATGCCCTGCCACCAAAAAAGTTTCCTCTCGGGCTTCGCTATGAACGTCGCTATATAAGGCTCTGCAGCGTCGCTATAGATGGCCTGCAAACGTAGCTATAGGCGTCTCTATATAGAGACAATTATAGCGATGCAGACAGCGACTGTTATAGCTATGCTTATAGTGACGTCCCCGTATCAACGCTTTTAGCAACGCAAGGGGTTATAAAAACCCAATGTATTTCCGTCGCTAAAAGCATCACAAGAGCATACAACCTCTTGTAGTGATGGAGCTCTCCATAATGAAACACTAGGTCCAATTGGCCTCGTCTGGTACATCCTCAAAATCCTCATCATTTAGTAACCCATGATCACCTCTAGGCTGATCTGATGGCAAAGCGCCGAAGCCACGTGGCAATGTCTTCTCTGCCGGAACTCGATGATTGCTTGGGATCTCCTGTCCGCTCCATGGTGGGCTTTGTGCTTCGTTGTCCGTTTTGGTTTCTGTGTCTGATGTCACTACCCGTTTCTTCTTGCATGAAGGTTGTCCATCTTGTTGCTCTTCACCTGAACATTCTCTCTCCATCTCTTCTATGAGCTCTTGTTCGTGTATCCAAGGTGGTTTTTGAGCACCTTGGATGGTTGAGTGACGGTGAGCAAAAAAAGGTTGATCTTTTCTTGCTGTTTTCTTTGTGCGTGTCATGGTGTAAGAAGGGGAAGATTGAAAATGAGACACCTTCTTCACTAAAATCCCTCTATTAAAAAAAAAAGGTCTCTTCACACTTGACCAGGCCACTTAAAAAAACTCTTAATATCATCAAAATATAAAAAATAGAAAATAGATAAATGGAGAAGTATTATATGCAACTCAACAAAGACATCTACAAACATAAACATTACATTGCATAGCATCATTTGTTTTACATGTTGGGTAACCAACGTTTGCCCACTCTATGGCGATTTTCACGCCACTAGCATGATTAAGGGGTCCGGTGGAGTTTCTCAATTTCTCTTCAACAGTAAGTCGAGATTGTCTCCTAACCTCCTTGGCAAGACTTGAATTTCGCGCTCGCTCTATGGCATGACATCTCCCCAAAGAACAACGAAAGAACCAATCAAACATCTCCTTCATGTAGTTGGATCTCGTAGTTCCACCACTGTGACGTGTATTTTTAAAGTAACGCCTTTGGCTCGATAATATGATTTTTCCATTCCTTGAGTGCTCCACATGTCTAATGAACCATATTTTGACATAAAGAATGCTTCATGCGCATACAAAATATGTTGCACCAAGAAAAAATCCTTAGATCAAATAAATATTGATGTATAGCATCAAAATTTGAACTGAACAAAGTAACTTACCATGTAGTGTGTGATATTGTTCTCTCCCCACGCTTGCACAAATGCTTTAGTGAAATTCAAAATGTGATCTTTCAACAAATTTTGTTGCTCGCTCGTGGTTTGGGGTTTCCACATGATTTCAAGCACTAACTCCAAGTGGTGCCACACTTGCCTACGCAGATTTACAAGCACGGGATTTGAATCTTGATCGGTCGTACACTTGCAAAGCGCTTTCCATAGCTCCCATGGAGCATCCTCTTCACCCCTCTCCTTTGGCATCTTTGGTTTCTTGAAAAACCTACGTGCTTTGACACCATTCATAGATACTTTTTGTGGCACTTCATGCATATTATCCACCTCACCGATGATAGAAACATTGCCACCATGACATCCAATCGCATTTTGAATTGTTTCAACTATTCCAATGGCTTCCACGGATTTGGAAAGTGGTTTCATTGTGAAAACGTACTCTATGTGAAGCTTTAACAAGCGATCGAATATACGCATAAAGGCATGCAAAGTGCAAAAGTGTACATTTGTAAGTGGAAAATTGATAATGGGATGCCATGTTTTATCTTTTGTCAACCGATTGGGGACCTCCATGATAGGACACGTCAACACCGAGCACACCCAATCCCTTGCATCATCATCCATTGACCCTGTTGCCTGACTTCCCTTGACATTTTTCTTTGAAGACGTGGAGGCACGAGTACCCTTCTTGTATTCTCGTACACAATATGGAAAAGGAAGAAGTGATGAAGCACCTTGTTTACACCCAAGTATACATTTGATTGTTGAGAGAATGATCACCGATGGCATCAACTTTTGCAAAAAACATTGCCTCATTTATCAGTGTCACACTCATACGTTCCAATCTCCGTCCTTTGACAATTTGACATTCATCTAGCTTAAGAATAAATATGAGCTTCTCTCCAAGTACTGAAACAACACAAGAATTGAATTGTTATACTAAATGATATTCAATACAAATAAGAAACGACATTACAACTTGTATTACCTTGTGGAGACAAAGCATAAAATTTAACCATAGCTTGTTGTAGTCGTTTCAAGTCAACAAAAATATTATTGAATTGATGATAACTAAAAGACTTTGTCCCATTAGGAATAGTATTGCCTCCCTTTATATTACCATGTGACTTGGCACTCGTGGAAGAGTACACCATGGATCCTTCAATGTGTTCGTATTCGCCAAGGGATTCCCGAACGAGATCATTGTTTGCTTTTTTTGCAAGTCGGACCCTATGTGGAATAGGAAATAAATTCTCGGTGATGCCTCGCTCTCGTAATGCATCTTTCATCAATCCATGAAGTGCATAGTATGCATTTGTACTGATCCCAACCTCATCACAAGATCTCTGGACATCATCCTCAGACACAAGGTTAGAGATCTTTTTTAGGATCTCCTTTGTGATGGCATCTTTCATGTGTTTGGCCTTTTCACAACCTATGATGTAAAGTATAGCTTCCTTTGAGATGCATCCCAAGAGAAGGTTGCAACGGTCCTCTTGTCTAAAACTTCCACACACATCTTGTATATATGTCCTATTTCAAAAGGTGAACCGAATTACAAATTGATGAAAATTATTTGAGAGTTATAAACACTGTGAATTTAAAAAAAAACCTGGTTGCCGTGATCCGCTTCTTACGTGCCCCTCCATTAGATGCTAAGTTTTCAATGGAAGAGAACTCCCTGTTACGCTCACGCATGCCAAATAGAGTGGCTTTTAGGTGCATCATTGCAATCTGTAGCTTACTTACCTCTGTTTCTGTAGCTTTCATCTCCTCTTTAAGATCTTTGAGTTGTTTCTCTGTGGAATGTAGTTGTTGTTGGAGATTTGTGGAATGATTGTGTAACACTTGACATTGTTCTCGGAAATATGCCGACACACCTGCGTGATTGGAGTCCAATCTCTTACAATACCCAAGAAGACCACGTTCTCCTTCTCCCACATATTTGATTAAGCTTGGGAGTGTACGGAATGTCGGATGATAGCCCACAAGCGGATCTTTTGGATACAACCCTCCATCAAGCCACAAGACAACATTGGTTTGTCCTCGAAACCGTCGTACGGATGCCGGTTGAGATGCTTTCTCGTCATTTTTTTTTGTGGGAGCAAATTCCATCGGTAGACGTGGACTGACATTAGTTGACCTAGTAGATGACGGCGCAGGTGATTCATTGGTTATGTCGGGAAGAGACATGGTGAAAAAATATGATGGGAAAAAAATTTGATAACATATACTTTTTGGGTTAAAAAGACTTAAAAATATATTTTTTCATATATAGGTTCAATTTTTCAGCTCAAAGGAGGGAAATTTTTAAATTTTAAAAATTAAAATTTTTAGGCTTTATTAGATGGACGTTTTGATGATGTGGCATTGTCTATTTATTCTTGGAGTGAATGTAGAGAGGGACCCAAGGAATTTTAGGTTTGGAGGTTATAAAAGCTAGATTCTTCTAAAAAAATACTGTTTTATATATATATATATATATATAGGGACCTTTTGAAAGCTTAAAAGATCCATTTTGAAGATTTTATAAAAAATTATTTTTTGAGGGTAAATTGATGCACGAACTGAAAAGTGGATTTTGTCATAACTACTTACTCTCTTTGTTTGGTGATAGGTAGAGAGAGAATGGTTCTTCTCTCTACCTTTACTCCTCTCTCTCTTTTTACTCCCCTCTCTCTCCTACTTTATCCCCCCTATTCCTCCTACTTTCCCCCCCTCCCCTTTCTAGAGAGAAGTTAGAGAGAGAGCTACAAAAGTAGCGCTATTTGTTGTCTTTGTCCCTCCATCCCCTACAAAATTAGCTTTAATCTCTTAAAATTAGGGATCCTTACATGGCCCCAAGGAGGTCCATTTTTTTCCTAATGTATGGGACCATCTGACCGGAAAGAAAGATACTTTGGGAGCCAGAGTTGACCTTAGAAATGTGGATCGTATGGAGCAATATTGGCCGCAAACAGCGTCCGATGGATCGATAAAACTCCCTAAAGCACCATGGATTTTCAGAAGAGCCCAAGAACGCAAAGTAAAAGAGACCATTCGATCTTTGTGGACCCCCACTGGCGTAATGCACTTGCTCCAAACGTGTTTTACTAAATAAGGAAAGCTTACCAATTTGAAGTCACACGACTGGCATAAAATGTGTCAGGTATGTTCATAGTGGAATATATCATAGTGGGAATTGTTTTGCAGTTTATTTTACCGGTTTCCATTGAGGGATGTTTGTCTCTGACGTTCGTAACACAATCTACAAACTTACGAAGTTGGTGCACTGGATCTCACAAAAGGAGATCAACGTAGACTCCATACCATTTGCCAAGCTAAACGCTGCGGAGGTTGCGTGCATGTTTGAGAAACATTTCCCTACTACCATGCTAACCATTCAGGTGCATCTTGTTGTTCACATAGTTGATGAGGTGGAAATAGCTGGCATAGTACATTCCAGATGTATGTTCTTTTTAGAACGTTTCATGAATACGCTCAAGGGATATGTGCGTCATAAGTCACGTCCGGAGGGTAGCATGGTAGAAGGTTTGCTGGTATCAGAGTCCCTATTGTACATTGGAGAGTGGCTAGATGGATTTGATAAAGCCTAGGACACGCTATGGAGAACCATAAATGATGAGCGGATATCTGGGATTGTCATGTACAATCTCGGTGTTGAGAAGAAGATGACGGAAGATCTAGAGGCTAAAATCAATCGATTTTGCATGATTCACAATCCAGTGATGCAAAAGTGGATTTCACAATATGAGGATGCAAAGAAAGAGCGACAAAGGGCACGAATCGAGTGGAGACGGGAAAGACGACCACCAATGCACTATCGGACGGGTTTGGAGAGCCTACCAACATTCATGAGCTTAAGATGGTTTCACAACCAATTGAAAAGCGCACAACAGTGCGATGAAGAAGTGACTGAGGAAGAGTGGGAGTACTCTCGGGGTTGCACGACCAAGCTAAGTTTGCAATGTACGACTAGTTATTTTCTAGATGTTCGAACGGCCACTCATAATCTTTGTTGGTTGTAGTATAAGTGATGCACTACAGCATGGTGTAAAGGTCAATATTTTAGGGTGGAACAGATAGACAAAAAGCGTTTTACTCAAGATTGTGGAATCATAGCAACATTTGAACAGTCTAGTTGACGACGGTCCTCTCATACAGATCCTGTGTTGGCCGAACTCACTTACTTTGGCACGCTACAAAAGATTTTGAGGATCCATTATAGAGGATTTTTTGTCGACTTGTTCGACGTGCAATGGTTCAAGATAATCATGGAGGGTTGCAACGCTACTGTGCGTAGAGGAAAGTCTGGTTTTCTTGAGGTGGATTCAACTGAGAAATGGACTGACCTAAGAGACACTTTTGTACTATCCGAGCATTGTGAACAAGTAAGTATGTAAATAGTTAACATCCCATTTTAGAATTTATGTGCTTGGAAGCTCTCATGAAAGTTATGTGGCTCTGGCAGGTGATATTTCATCCTACAAATTCTGCATCAAACTGGTGGTACGTCATAGAGGTAGCCCCTCGTAGTGCATGGATGTATGAAGGCTACCATGTGCCAATCACAACGGCATCAATAAGGAGATCGGAGAAGATGCTCAGTCAGAAGTCGTTGAGGTGGTGCCAGACGAACATCAAGTTGCTACTCTCTATGGGGTGCATGCAGAGGATCTACAAAATGAAACGGAGGACATCTGTTTAAACGGAGAGCTCTATATAGATATAGGAAGTTATGTTGAGCTATGGGAGGATGAGAGAGAGATCTCTTAAATCCATAAATATTGTATTCGAACAATTTTGCTCCATTTTTGTAAAAATTGTGGCTCTCTAAGTACCTTCCATGTTGTATAACTCTCTTTTGATTTTGCGCTTACATCCTGGGAAATCCATGGCCACATGCAGCTCCACCACCTTTTTTTTTTACTGTAATATTTGATTGTGTGCAGTCTCTCTACCTCTCTTTTGATTGAAAATTCTGAGTTATCGACTTGTCTCTTCCATCACTCAAGTTGAATAGAAGAAGAACGCGTCATTGCGTCATTGCATCATTGTATTTATATGCGTCATTACATCATTGTATTTAATGGTCTTTGCGTCCACTCCAAGTACGTATGTTCTAGGTATGTTCTGACAAGCAGGGACAACAAGCACCTCCTCCTCTCTTTCCCTCTCTCTCTCTCTCTCTCTCTCTCTCTCTCTCTCTCTCTATCTACTTGTCCATGTTTTCTACTCCATTCATTCAATATTAAGTTTAAATGTTTGTTTGTTTAATGCGGGTATGGATGATGAGGAGTTTCTTTCTTCTTTGTCACCCTAGCAGAGATAGTGGTATGTGGAGCATCATTACTCTGGCACACCATCGCACATTCCTACTCCATCCGCATCTCCCTCTGTTTTGGAGCATTCAGCGCGCTCCAAAGATTTGGTGTCAGTGAGACGATCTTCACACTCATCTAGGCACCGACGCTCTAGTGGTGGCAGTGGCAGTTGTTGTGGGGATGCCGCCATCGATGCTTCGACACCGCCTCATGTTCGACGAGGCTCTTTACCCTCCCCTTCTTTGCCCGCCCTGACAGCAGTCACGACATTGCCATCGACACCAGGTTTTGCGCGGTTGACTGCCATTCCTAGCAGCTACACACCACTAGCTACTCCTCCAGGAGTCACTCTAGTTGACACTCCTCGCTTCAGGGCTCAGACTCTAGTGGAAACACCTGACGTCCATACCCCCATCGACACGCTGCTAGGGACCCCTTTCGCGACGCCCAGGTTCACATGTCAGCGGCGAGAGGGCTTGTCTTACTCCGTCGACTTCAGCGGCGGCATCATCTTGGATGATGAAGGCAAGAAGGTGATTTCGCGCATGCGCGGTCTTTGCTCTCATGTGTTTAGACACTACATACTAAACACCTGGAGTGAAGTACCAGATGATTTAAAAGACAGAGTCATTAGCATTATTCATGACGAGTTTCCCATTCCAACATGGGATGAGCGCTTCAATGAAGATGTGATGAAGGTTCAAATGCGCGAATACTGCAAGCACAAGCGTTCCAAAGTGCAAAAAGCAATCAAGCATGGGTGGAACAGACCAGATTGGCTAGCCAAAGAAGATTGGAAGAATGCAAAGAAAGCAGCGTGCAAGAATCGCGTCAAGTGGAAGAAACTAAAGGAGGCAGCCAGAGCGCAAGTAGAGGCAGGGAGATCGCACCACTTGGGGAGCGGCAAGTGGGCATCATTTGATGCCGATTTTGTAAGTGTTTTTGCATTGCTCTCTATGTTTGATAATTTAAGGTTTATGGGTTTTTAAATTCTAACAGAATGGATTCTTTGTATGTTTTGACAATGGTCGATGATAGGACGTGATCCCACACCGTACGAGTGCGACTATGCAGGCAGGAAGGGCTTAAATGCCCTGATGGACATTCTGAAATTTGGCGGAGGCATGGTTAGTAATAGGGTTTACTCTTTTCTATTTGTTGTATTGTTTTATAAACGTCGCTATATGTTTTATTTATACTTACAAAAAGCTGTCTTATTGTTTTTTTTTTGCAAAATCTGACAGATACGCCGCTTGGATGCGATGAGACGTCTGGTCAGACGATGTCAGTTTAGCCGTAGCTAGATATCATTAGTTTCTTTTTGTCATAGCTTATGTATCATCAGACGACTTTTATACGTCTTTTTGAAAACCATGTATATTTTTTCAATAATGACAATGGTTTGTAACTATTACATTTGCAAAGTTTAACAATCAAGTGATTTTGCCTATGTGTACAACTGTCATTGATTTACTTTCATCAATTCATGCTTGTCAGTTTTGTATCTTTATTTTGCAAACAATACGTACTATGGATGATGGAGTTGATGGTTATATTGTCTTGTGGGTGACTATTTTGGGTCTATATCTACCTTTGCACTTTTTTTCAAAGGTGAATCAATTAATGAAACATTCAATATGGTTGATGGGTGAATGCCCTGCCACCAAAAAAGTTTCCTCTCGGGCGTCTCTATGAACGTCGCTATATAAGGCTCTGCAGCGTCGCTGTAGATGGCCTGCAAACGTCGCTATAGGCTTCTCTATAGGTGTCTCTATATAGAGACATTTATAGCGATGCCGATAGCGACTGTTATAGCTATGCTTATAGTGACGTCCCTGTATCAACGCTTTTAGCAACGCTAGGGGTTATAAAAACCCAATGTATTTCCGTCGCTAAAAGCGTCACAAGAGCATACAACCTCTTGTAGTGATGGAGCTCTCCATAATGAAACACTAGGTCCAATAAAAGGGCCTTGCTTGAGTAACAAGCAAAGACATTCTTTGAGCTTCAATGCTTTTGGAAATGGCATCTTGTAGGGGCTCTTAGAAATTGGAATGGCTCCTAGCATTTGCTAAGTTTCATGACCTAGGTTTTGTTTTCTTGCATTTGGTTGGTTCATTTATTTTAGGAATAGGTCGTGGTATTTTTGTAAGAAAGTCAGATTAAGCTTCATAGATTCATCCCCTACCTTATTGAGGATTTCTGCCTAAATCATTTGCCTCTTTCTAAGACCTTCAAGTAGCTTGTTACGTTTGACAAGATGTAGCTTTCGCTTCTTGTAGTTCCCACAACTGTGACTAGTGGTCCCTATTGAGAAGGTGATTGCACTTTATTTGCATTGGATAATGTATTTTTTCTCTCTTAATAATCCATACCAAGGATTCCGTCATGGATGCCCAAAGGTAGAACCCATGAATCACAAAGTGAATTTTTTCTACTATTGCTTTGGTCACAATCTCCTTTTACCACTAACTAGTTTCACAATCATCTTTAAACTTATACTTAACTGACATAGACACCTTTTTCGGGGAAAGGAATGAGTGATTTCACTTAGAGTTAACTGACATAGACACCTTTTGTGGGGAAAGGAATGATTGATTTCCTCTAGAATCAACACATCAATTTGAAGTGCTTACCCTACTAACTAGTAGGAGATTTAATCTCATAAGAAATGGTGACTTCCTCCTTTATGCCCACTAGCTAAATAAATTTCAATCTTATTCTTCCTGTGCATCCTCAAGAGTAGCTTCTTTGCCATAAATAAAATCTACAATCCATGCCCGCATACTATAGAAGTTCCTTGCCCTCTAGAACCTTGTTGGTTTTTTGGAAGAGCTTGCCCAAGATGAGATATGGATTCTACACAACCTTGAGATCTAGCATTATGGGTGTGATCTGAGGGTGTCCCATGTGCACTCAAGGGGGCTTACCCTAAACATGTAAGTGTATCATGTTGGGATTAAAGCCCAAGTGGCCTCTTATGCGGATATGGCCGGCCGCCCGCCTAACTCACTTACCTCTAACTCTTTGTATATACTAACATATTCTTTGTGAATACTAAGGATTTGGGAGATAACCCTTCTAACAATTCTCTGCGTACTGTGTACTGTGTAAGCTCACTGTGTGTGTGTGTGAGAGAGAGTCGACCCACGCTCCGCTCCGCGACTTCAATTGGTATCAGAGCCTTGGTTCAGTGCGGATTTGCGCAATCGCGCACGCGCGCACTTTTCCGGCAGATTCTGGATCCGGAGTTCGAAAATTCACACTCGGCGTTCCGGGAGCTTTTCCTCTAGGCGACCTGGGGTTTTACCCCCCTTTCGAAGCCGTTTATGCCCTCATAATTTCATTCTGAGCACTACAGCAGAAGATAGATTTCAGCCGCAAAGAAATCCGTCTTGTGTAGATTGGCAAGCAGGAGGTGGTCGACATCAATATCGACATCGACATACATCACTTATTCGTCTTCAGAGCATCATCTATAGACCAGGTACACATATATATCATCAGATATATATATTGCAGTGTGCATTGCTACTTCTTGTGCTTGCCAGGTTCCAGGGGAGGTGTGGCCATACGACGGCTTGACACCACTGGCATGTATTGCAGATTGATGTACTGTGATTGTGGGTCTGCTAGTTGTGAGTCACGCTAGCAGACAGACCGCCGCAGCGGTCATAGGACAGTGATTGGTCTATTATAGGATGTATGCTAGTTCTGGGCAGTTTGCTGAGCCATCTGAGAGGGTCGTGTGTGAGGTTTTTTGAAGCCAAGCACTGGGGGCTGGGTTACCCAGTGTGAGGTGGATTAGGTTGCTGGAGTTCCCCTCTACACGCATCCTCTTCGGCGACTTTTATCCCTTAGGATGTATGACTTTGTGTAGACACTGGATTGCATCTTATGCGTCAGGCCGTTGAGGCATTGTTCAGGGTTCAGTCTTGAGACAGATACAGGTTCTGTCATCGCCCAGAGAGGAGACAGTGTATGCTTACAGGACAGCATATTACAGGGATTTTTTAGATTTGCCATTGGTCAGCTATTTATGATTGTTTCTTGAGCTATCTTTTGGTTCCCAGAGCTCAGTTTACAGGGGAGACTCTGTCAAAAATTTTCAAAAATACTGACAGTTCCTGAGGAGAGGTGTTCAGCTTGTTGATTACAGCTTGTTTACTGTGTACAGAGGCCAGTTTACAGGGGAAACTCTGCCGGATTTTTCTCAGGAGTAAACAGTTTGGCAGATATGGCATCTTCTCACAGTGAGACTCTTTACAACATAAAGAAGTTGGATGGCACAAACTTTCCATTCTGGAAGAAGCAGATTTGGCAGGTTTTGGTGCAGAAAAAACAAGTGAAGCCACTGAAGCTCAAAGGGGAGAGACCAGAATTTATGGCTGAAGATGAGTGGGAAGAGCTTGACGAGTTAGCTTGTTCCACAATCATGCTGACACTGGCAGAAAATGTTTACTTCAACGTAGCAGAAGAGACTATAGCGTATGGCGTATGGCAAAAGCTATGTGATATGTACGAGAAACAAAGTACTGCTTCTCAGATTTACTGGCTCAAGAAATTGGTGGATTTGAAGATGAAGGAAGGGACAGCCATGTCAAATCATCTGAATGAATTTCACTCAATTTTCAGCCAGTTAACAGCACAGGAGATAGTCTTTCCAGATTCAGTGAAGGCTATGTTTCTCTTAATCACTTTGCCAGACAGTTGGGATACTTTTCGTACAGCGTTAAGTAATTCTGTCGTGCCAGAAGGTCTTACAAGTGCCAATGTAGAAGGCAGCTTGCTCACAGAGGAAGTGAACAGGAAGAACATTGACAAAGGCAAAGGCAATAGTGCTTTGGTCGTTCGAGGGAGACAACAGTTTAAAGAGAAGAAGGGTAAGAAGGCACAAAACCGAAGTAAGTCTCGTGATTCGAAGTCAAAGGATGACATAGAATGCTACCATTGTGGCAAGAAGGGTCACATGAAGCGAGACTGTACGAAGTGGAAACAAGAAAAAGGCAAAACAAAGAGTTCTGAGCAAGATGAAAAGAAGAGTTCAGTGAAGATTGAAGAGGTGAATGTCACAGGATCTGGTTCAGACAGTGATTCTGGTATAGCAGCTGGTGACATCTTCCTTACAAGCAATCTTGATTCTGTTTTCTTGACTGCAGAGGATGGGCATGCTATGAGTGATTGGATTATCGACTCAAGGGCATCTTTACATGTTTCTCCGCACAAAGAGTGGTTTACATCATATGTGGCTACTAAAGATTATGTCAGACTTGGAAATGAGCAGGTTTGTGACATACTTGGAGTGGGAGATGTGCAGTTGAAGTTTCAGAATGGCTCTTCTTTATGGCTCAAGAATGTCAGACATGTTCCAGCAATCCGAAAGAGCTTGATTAGTACAGGGAAGTTGGATGATGCGGGTTACGTGACAGTTTTTGGGGACAACGCTTGGAAGATCTCCAAAGGTTCGATGACTGTAGCACATAGCAGCAAGTCAGGAACTCTGTACACTTTACATGTTTCAGAGGTTAAAAACCATGTAATTAATGTGATTGAGCAGCCAAGTGTGTCACTGTGGCATCGTAGGTTGGGACATATGTCAAAAAGAGGAATGGAAATACTTTCTCATTATGGTTATTTGCCTGGCTTTTCATTTCAAGATTTCGAGTTTTGTGAGCATTGTGTTTATGGTAAGCAAACACAGGAACCGCACAGATCAAAGAGGAATCGTAGGGACGAACGGTTAGCTCTTGTACACAGTGACCTATGCGGACCAATGCCTAGTTTGTCACTAGGGGGAGCATCGTACTTTTGTACATTCATAGATGACTATTCTCGCAAAGTATGGGTTTACTTCTTGAAGCACAAGGATGAGGTGCTCAAGGTCTTTAAGACATTCTTGCAGCTGGTGGAGAATCAGAGTGGTCAGAAGCTGAAGTGCTTGAGAACTGACAATGGTGGAGAGTACGTTTCCAAAGCTTTTCAAGACTTTTGTGAAGCAAAAGGGATTAAGCGGGAACTTACTGCACCATATAATCCTTCACAGAATGGGGTTGCAGAACGTATGAATAGGACCATACAAGAGAAGGTCAGAAGCATGTTGTCAATGCTGAGTTGCCTGATGGATTTTGGGCGGAAGCAGTGGCTACAGCAGTCCATTTGATCAACAGGTCTCCTAGTAGGGTTCTGGATAAGAGTGCAGTGGCCGAGATGCTATGGACAGGCAAGGCACCTTCATATAAGCATCTCAGAGTCTTTGGTTGTGAAGCTTATAGCCATATTCATAAGGAGTTCAGAAATAAGTTAGAACCAAAGAGCAAGAAGTGTATATTTCTTGGCTACGGAGAATCGGGCGAGATGGGTTACCGGCTTTGGGATCCTGAGTCTAGAAAGCTGATTCGTAGCAATGATGTGCATTTCAATGAAGCCAAGTTTCACTCTAAGCCAGAGAAGACAGAGGAGATCAGAAGAGTTGTCTTCAGGGAAGATGGACCTAGTGCTAGCACATCAAGACAGTATGGTCAGGCTCAGGAACAACCTATAGTGGCTAGAGAGGCAGAATCAGTTGTGGTGAGACGTTATGAGCGTGTCTCCAAACCACCTGATCGTTATGTGCCATCTCTAAATTATGTCAGGCTCACAGATTGCGGAGAACCATCTTGTTACAAGGAAGCATTACAAGTGGTTGACTCGAAAAAATGGCAGTTGGCCATGCAGTCAGAGATGACAGCTCTGCATAAAAACCAGACATGGAAGTTGGTTAAATTACCACAGGGCAAAAAGGCTCTACCTTGTAAATGGGTTTACAGGTATAAGATCACCGCTCATGATAGTCAGCCAAAGTACAAAGCAAGGCTTGTTGCCAAGGGCTTTAAGCAAGAACAAGGCATTGACTTTGATGAAGTCTTCTCTCCAGTGGTCAAGATGACTACATTGAGATGCTTTCTTGCATTGGTTGCTATATTGGATTTGGTGTTGCACCAAATGGATGTCAAGACAGCGTTCTTGCATGGTGATTTAGATGTGGAAATTTACATGCAGCAGCCAGAAGGGTTTGTTGAGAAAGGCATGGAACATTTGGTATGCCAGTTGTTAAAGAGTCTTTATGGCTTAAAACAATCACCGAGGGCATGGTACCATAAGTTCCACCAGTTTATGCTTTCTCAAGGCTACAAACGTAGTGAGTTCGATCACTGTCTATATACAAAGAAGGCTAAGGATGGCAGTTGGCTGATCCTTATTGTGTATGTGGATGACATGTTGATTGCTGGCAAACACTTGGAAGAAATTTCAGCTTTGAAGTCAAAGATGGCAAAATCGTTTGACATGAAAGACATGGGTGAGGCAAGTCATATACTTGGTATGCGCATTGAGAGAGACAGATCAAAGAAGTTGATTTGGTTATCTCAAACAGAGTATATTGACAAGGTTTTGCAACGTTTCAATATGGAGAAGGGAAAGGCATTGAGTGTTCCATTGCCACCATATGTGAAACTTAGCAAACAAGATTGTCCTGTGTCTGAGGAAGAAAAGGCTGAAATGGATAAGATTCCATATGCGTCTGCAGTGGGTAGTTTGATGTATGCAATGATTGCTACACGTCCGGATATTGCATTTGCAGTGGGAGTGGTTAGCAGATATATGTCAAATCCCGGCAAGAAACATTGGGAGGCAGTGAAAGGTATCATGAGATACTTAAAACATACAAAGAGTATGCGCATATGCTATGGTAGTCAGGATTTGAGTGTCAGAGGATACACTGACTCAGATTATGCAGGAGACTTGGATAAGAGGAGATCTACATCAGGCTATGTCTTTACATTGGCTGGAGGTGCCATATCATGGCGATCTCGATTACAAGATTGTGTTACGCAGTCTACTACAGAAGCTGAGTATGTTGCAGCAAATGAGGCATGCAAAGAAGCTATTTGGCTTGGTAGATTGGTTGCAGACTTGGGAATCAATGCAGATATGCCAGAGTTATATTGTGATAGTCAAAGTGCTATACAATTGGCAAAGAATCCAGTGTTCCATTCGAAGACTAAGCATATTGATGTGAAGTATCACTTCATTAGGGAAGTACTTGAAGACAAGCAGATACAACTGCTGAAGATCCACACCAAGGACAATCCTGCTGATCTACTCACAAAGGGACTTCCAGGAGAGGGCTTTGTGCATTGTCGTGAGTTATTGGGCATTGGATAGATGGCAGCCATGTAAATCTTTGTACATTTATGTTCATAGATTTACAGTTACTTAAAGTGCCACATTGGACTTTAAGTGGGAGGTTGTTGGGATTAAAGCCCAAGTGGCCTCTTATGCGGATATGGCCGGCCGCCCGCCTAACTCACTTACCTCTAACTCTTTGTATATACTAACATATTCTTTGTGAATACTAAGGATTTGGGAGATAACCCTTCTAACAATTCTCTGCGTACTGTGTACTGTGTAAGCTCACTGTGTGTGTGTGTGAGAGAGAGTCGACCCACGCTCCGCTCCGCGACTTCATATCACATGTTTAATAATAATCAAGGCTACAAAAATATATTTACAAGCGAGGATAAGAAATGTAAATTCAAATAATAGTTAAATTCTGTGAAGGAAATGGGGTCATTTAATTCATGGTGAAGTGTGTGAGAAGAGAAGCTTTAAAATTTACTCTTGAATGCATGTGCTATAGGTATTTTGAGAAGGTGAACCCCTAGGACATGTACCTAGTTTAACACCATGGGGGATTGACCATGGAAAACTTACCGCACCGTGTAAGTGCAAGGGAAGGGCGTTTTTTTACAAGTTATATAAGCGTATAAGTTAGGGGCAGGCCCCCAATAATTTATCTCCTAAGCTTATAAATAAGGGAGGGGGTATCATATTTATTGGTTGTGTGTGTGTGTGTTGGGGGGGGGGGGCAAAAGTGAGAAAGGAAAAAATGAGAGGAAGTTTTTGTGTTTTAAAATCCCAAAAGAGTGTGCCCTTAAACTTTTGAGTCAATAGCTACAAAGATCCATGCAAGAACTAACACTGCTTTGTATCAATTTCTTGTTTTGTAATTATAGTTCATATGTTGAGGTATGAAAGCTATAAAGAGTTTTTATAGATGTAAATTTACACAAAGAACCTATCACAACTTTATGACCATGTTTTTTGAGATTTATAGGGGCCAGAATTGGACGAGTAGATAGAGTGCAAGCTGAGCGGGTACATAGTTTGAGAGTCAAACTAAGAAATATTGAGGGTACATCAAGTTATCAACATAAGTGGTTCCTTAGTACGTTGCCAGTCACTATGCTAAACGCTCTTTGACTAATTTTCCTCAGATAGATCATGTGAGACCTAAATTTTATATGTAAGTTAGAGGTATGATAATTTTTTGCATTGATTGTCGTATAAGCGTAGAAAGGGGGGTCATATTCCCTAGTATGATTTGTATATAGGGGTTTTATCAAAGTTTTTCGCTGGCACGTGGCGTCTCATTTTATATATAGAGTGAATCCCCCGGGTTTAAAACTCAATGTGGTTCGAGGCATTTTGCCCACGTGTAGCCTAGCTAAAAGCAATTGTAGCATAGCCCATTCTATCAAGCTAAGCTAAGACTTTCATTGTTGAGTTGAGGCCGCTATCATTGTGGGCAAGGGATGGCGTCCTTGACATTCCTTGGCATTGATCTTGATAGAGCTCCAAGTGAAGTCTTCTTTCATTTGGCACCCATGGTTTGGGAAGGCATCTTCTAATGCTCCATCTTAGCCCATCAGAGAATCCCTAGCTCTTTCATGTATCCCACTACATGCACTCTAATCTCAAGTCCAACCCAAAGGTAGATACCCCAATGCGATCCCCTGATCATCATTGATTACAGGCTTGTGATGGGAGGATACAACCACAGTTACCCCAATGCACTACCTAGAATAGGTTACCCTACCTTGGTCCCTGCCAAGAAGGTTACTTGGTCTAGCTAGATTATTATTAAACCATTAAAGATAAATTGTTTCAAAAGTTATTATCATCTTACACATGCAAATAGTGTCCTGATAAAAGGTTTAATTCGTTTCCATCATAACCAACTTTCAATTCAAGACCAAGTACAAGACTTTCAAGTCATACTCAATGCAATCAACAAAAGTGATGAACATATGGTAGGTAGATATTATTTTGTTTTCTCTTTTGGTGGTCTAGAAGCATGGTAAGTAGATTAAAGTAATAATTGTTGTGTGATGAGGTTGGACTAGTTAATAAGTTTCTATGGGTAAAGGGTTGGTACCATTTCTAATAGGATGCTCAAAAGGTAAGGCATTAGCCTCCCTTACCTTTACAATGTTTGGCCCATAAATGTTTGGCTCCTTGATAGTTGTGGGTCATCCACATTTCCCTTGCATCCTTGATACTCCCCATCCTTCTACCATTGTAGCTTGCTGAGAAGAGAGGAAAGATAATAGAAAGGTATGCTACTTACAACTAAATTTTTAGTAGATAGTGCCTACTCTTTGAGAGATTCGAGAGGAGTAGGAAATTTTTAACCATAATGATAGAGCATCCTTTGATGGGAATTTGAGAGCTTAGTGGAGATGATACAGTTTAGCAAGGTGCTTGTCCATGGAGAGGGAAAGGAGAGTACAAGAGATCTTGAGTGTTTTCATATTGATGACATGACTCGAGAGGGTAGAGAGGGGGTCTTTATTTATGGGGATGGATGGAGGTTTTGAGTCAAGAGAGGAGGTGTGAAGAGGGTTAGAACTTTCTCCCCACATGTATATAAAGAGTTACCCCACGCAAGAGAGAAAAGAGTGGACTTACATTAATTTTAGGGAGAGATGAGAGGAAAGAAGATGAGTAGTGGAGGATATGGATTTTAAACTCCCTAGACTTAATATAATTTCACTAAGTCTAGGGAGAGATGAGAGGAGAGAAGATGGGGATAGAGGATATGGATTTTAAACTTTTGGATCCAAATAGTTAAGATTGTGTTTCTCCTAAGAGTTCCATGAACATGGGTGTTGATCTTTGCACTTTCACCCCTCTTCTTGGTCTTTGGTGATGAAGATATTTGATGTGGAGCTATCTTGATGTGCATGTATGTGGTGTAGGTTTGTGGAGTAAAATCCCTTTGATATACATGTGAATGGATTCAAATATTTAAGGGTGTGTTTCTTCTCAAGAGTTCTTTGAACATGGGTGTTGATCTTGTACTTTCACCCCTCTTGTTGGTTTTTGGTGATGAAAGTTGTTTGAAGTGGAGCTCTTTTGATGCATACATATGTGGTGCAGGTTTGTGGAGTAAAAGCCATTTGCTATACATGTGAATAGGAGAGAATTTTCTCACTTTATTCATGGGATTTTTCTAAGATTTTGTGGCTAAAAATGATGAATTTTTATGCGAGTCTTTATTGGAATGGTTTTTGGTGTGTTTTTGTGTATATTTGGGAGCAACTATGGAGCCCCATCTTGCATATGTGAGGACTATTGAAATAATCTAAAGGTTGCGGGTTTTATGAGGAAAAATGTAGAGGTTTTCCTTGATTTTGTTTTGTATTTATCCAAATTTTTAGTGATGTTTTTTCTTGTTCAAGTGCAATCCATCATAGCTGGGTCTATGGTGGTGTAGAGAGAAGCTAGTGAAGTATAGACAAGGTTGTGTATGTGCAAAGATAAGAAGATTTGTGGGTAGAGATAAGTTCATATATTATTGTGAGAGATTATTTCTTCATCATCCTATATTGTGGACATTTGAAGTTGTTATGGAATCCACCTCGCAAAAATTCCTTCACAATGTGTAGATTGCAAATATATTCACAAAGGCCCTAGGAGAACAGAGAAGCTGAGGTGATTCAAAGCAAGACCTCAAGCTCTCTCATTATCCATCTCTTCACAAAGACAAGGTCCACTTTAGGCTATGTTTTCACATGGCGCACTAGAGGTTCAATTTCATGGCAATCTTGTTTGCAAGATTGTGTCACCCTGTTTACCATAGAAGATGAGTATGTTGCAGCGTTGGATGTAACAAAATTTAGCTAATAAATTTTATTGCAGCAGAAGAGAATTAAACATAATGAGAATTTCATTAAGAGATTTACTAGTGAAGATAAAGAGAGTGCTTGGTTGGAGATAGCAATAGTTTACACATTCCTAATTAACATGGCATGAGCAATAACTTATCATCTTTATGAGTGAAATTTTAGATCATGCTAGCATCAAAATTACAAGGTTATATTTTTATGAGACACTCTAACTTACATATTCAAACTTCTCAAAGGGTTTTGTTAATATACATTTTCAATTGCAAGTGTTGAGAGACAAGGAGGGACCATAGAAATACAACCCCAAAGTGTGTAGAATACACACATAAGATGATGTATATACAGAGGGGACCTGGGTGCCATATATTGAGTAGATTCACATATAAGCTCAACACCCCCGCTCAAATAAGGGTCCCTAACTGTGGATGAAAAAACCCTTCGAGGGTCAAGGGAAAAACCCACAGCTCTATATACACCCACCATTATATTATAAAAATCATTTAATATATACAAATGTTCATGAGGAGCTACATCACTCCTTTTACAATGAATATTTTATGAGGAGCTACATCACTCCTTTTACAATGAATGTTTATGAGGAGTTACATTACTCCTATCCTATCAAAACAATAATGAATACAAAGGTTCAATAAAGAGGTGTAAAGGCTATCGATTAGCTCATAATCGGAAGTGTCTCCATGAATCTGCTATGTAGCTTTTCATCACTATCGCATCACCAAACATATCTTCATGTTGTCATCAATATGGCATCACCAAACGTGCCTTCATAAATCATTTATTCTCACCAAGTTTGTCTTCATGAAATCAATTCTTTGATCAATCCTACATAGATCATAGACTCAAAAAACATAGTCATGAAAATTATTAGCATCGTTAATAAAATAATTACGTTCACAATGCCATAAGAGATGGTTCACGACGCCACCCTTTTTGACGATATATATATGCACGACAACATATGTGGACATAAAGTATGAACATAAAAAGTATAAGATGCATGATACATGATGCAAATGACATGTTTATATACTACATAGAACGACATTTATCAACGTAGTGATATCAAAGAGTATCATCAAAGTATCAATAAAAATGAATAAATCATCATGGTATCAACGAAAAGCATCATTGAATAATCATTGTATCAACGGAACAACATCATGGTATCATCGAGAATCACCATGGTATCAACGAAACAACATCATGACATCACCAAGAATAACCATGGTATCAATGAGAAAATATCATGGTATCACCAAGAATAACCATGGTATCAACGAAACAGCATCATGATATCACCAAGAATAATCATTGTATCAACGAAACAACATCATAGCATCACGGAGAATAATCATGGTATCAACGAAACAACATCATGGTATCACCGAGAATAACCATGGTATGAACAAAACATTATCATTGTATCAACGAAAATCACCATGGTATCAACGAAATATCATCATGGCATTACCATGGTATCAATGAAATATCATCATGGAATCACCGAGAATAACCATGGTATCAACAAAAATCACCATGACCAAAGTACTAACAAAACATCATCATGGTACCATCAAAATCACTATGGTATCAACGAGAAATTATCAATAAAACGACGTAAACTATATCTCTAGAAGAATAATTATACAAGAATGAATGAACGAGTATATCATATAACAAAAGATCATGTACCAATAGTGGCTTGATAGAATTTGGATGATCATCAACGGCTTGATTGAGTCGGAATGATATGTAATTGGCTTCTTCAGCAAAGTTACGTCAGTAACAAATATATGATTGATGAAGAAAAAATATAATTGAGAAGTTTTCAATTATGAGAAAAATCAAAAGCAAAAAGTAAAACTTTTCTTTTCAAACATATTCGCAGTCCGAGACGGTAACCCAAAATCGGTGCAGAATTTAGAGAAACTTTCTTTTACAAAGTTGTAGACCACATCGATTCCGATGGTTCAAGCAAATATAAACGAGAAATTATCAATGAAACGACATAAACTATATCTCTAGAAGAATAATTATATGAGAATCAATGAACAAGTATATCATATAACAAAAGATCATGTACCAACAATAGCTCGATAGAATTTGGACGATCATCAACGGCTCGACTGAATCGGAACGATATGTAAGAAAAGTTTTCTTCTGCAAAGTTATAGACCACATCGATTTTGATGCCAACAATGGCTAGTTTCTGCAAAATCGTTTTCAATCAAGAGAAAAATGAAAAACAAAAAGCAAAGTTGCTTTTCAGGCATATACACAGTCGGCAAACAATAACTCAAAACCGGTGCAGAATTTGAAAAAACTTTCTTTTGTAAAGTCGTAGACCACATCAATTCCTGTGCCCAATGCTAGCAGTTTTTGCAAATCGTTTTCAATTAAGAGAAAAATCAAAAACATAAAACGAAAGTTGCTTTTCAGGTATGTACGCAGTCTGCAAACAATAACTCAAAATCGGTGCAGAATTTGAAAAAACTTTCTTCTGCAAAGTTGTAGACCACATCAATTTTGGTGCCTTAAGCGCATAGTTTCTGCAAAATTGTTTGAAATTAAGAGAAAAATCAAAAACATAAAATGAAAGTTGCTTTTCAGGTATGTACGCAGTCCGCGAACGATAACTCAAGATCGATGAAGAAGTTGTAAAATCTTTCTTCTGCAAAATTGTAGACCACATCGATTTTGGTGCCTCAGGAGAGTAGTTTTTGCAAAACCATTTTCAATTAGCAGAAAAATCAAAAAAAAAAGTGAAAGTTGCTTTTCAGGTATGTACGCAGTCCGCGAACGATAACTCAAAATTGGTGCAGAATTCGAAAAAACTTTCTTCTGCAAAGTTGTAGACACATGGATTTCGGTGCCTCACGCGGGTAGTTTCTACAAAATTGTTTTCAATCAGGAAAAAAAAAACGTATTGCTCTGATACCATGTTGAGAGAGAAGATGAGAGCACAGAAATATAATCCCAAAGTGTGTAGAATACACACCTGAGATGATGTATATATAGAGGGGACCTGGGTGCCATATATAGAGAAGCCATATATTGAGTAGTTTCACATATAAGCTCAATAGCAAGTACCAATTGTAGCTAGAAATGGCCCATACTTGGCAAGTCCGTGAATTGTTTTATGGTACATTGCTCGCAAACACTCTCCTCTACCCTCCCATGAAGTCAGTTCCCTATTTGGGGTATTTTGGGACTAGTCTAAATTGGTATTTGAGCCTATACTTGTGTTCTAATAGCCATGGGGTTGCTATGGTTTGGATTTGGTCAAGAGTGAACACCTTGGGAAGGTACTATGAGCACAATTTCTCCAGGTTGTTCCCATATTACAGCTGCTTTCTAAGGTTTTTTGGAACTCTCTAACCTCCATTCCCCAGTTCTAAATTGTTCTAAACAAGGTTAAGAACTTACCCCTCATATCTCGTATGAATCTGTGTGATGTACGCTACGGTAGCAAGGTTGAAATGTAGCGGTATCCTAGCTCTCTGGAGCTCTCCTCTAGAATGAACAAGTAGAAATGAAACTCTCCCAAGCCATCTAGGATATCTATGGTCACTTTCACTCAAATTTCCCAGTTAGTCTCAATAAGTCTTAAAATCTACATTCGCTTGAAAAATCACTCGATTTGGAGTGTGTTAGCCCAATCGGCGAAGATTTTACAAAATCAGGCTTTGATGGCCTAATTACGGCTTTCCGTAAACATTTTCCAAATTGAACCAAATTTGACATGGTTGTTCATATTTCCATTCTGTCTATCATGGTATGCTCTATTTCTCCATCAGAGATTGTAGATATTTATTGTCAATTTTTGACCCTTTTATTAAGGAAATTAAGAAAAATTAGAAATCGACTATAAAGAATCAATTTCACAAGCCAAAATTAAATGGAATCAACCAATAGGAACCACCCAAACATGACTTAGGCAATTTCCTCCTTCTTAACTCCAAAACTAAAAGAAAATCATCCAAATCAAGCAATTTGGCATAGTTTTAAGTCATTTTTGACTAGTATTTACACTATATACAAGCATTTCTGGGGATTAGATGGGCATGTATCCTCTTTCTCTTGATAGAAGGGTTGTATTAGTTGATCATGCAAGAAAACCACACTTTAAGATAAGCACTTTGTAATTCTAACTCAAACATTTCCCTTTTTATATGCTATCATATAGCAGTAGAATCCATTTTCATCCCTCCTTCGATTTGGAGAGTTTTGACTTGACTGTGTTTCATGTGCGAATTGTGCATGGTTTTAACTTTGTGTCTATGCATAGCCCGAGTTGGCTCCATCATGCTTTGATGGTCCAAATGTAGTTTAGAACACAATGTTGTGCATGAAAGGGGTCTTGAGCATAAAACTCAAGGGTTTCTGTTGTAGAGGCTTGCAAAGAGCTTGTTCTTTTGAATAACAAATTTTGCAGCTGATGAGCTCTTTCCTTGATTGTTTTGTAGTTAGATTTGTTGCCTTTTCTTACACTAGTTTAGGTGGAACTTGGCTAACTTTTGGCTTCTGTATTCGAATGATTCCATTGGTTGTCTCTTTCTCTTGCAACTTCTTTGGCTTCCAAACTAACTTCTGCACTAGGCTTGGTTTCTTTGGGGCTATTGCAGCTTTTGTAGACTTTGCTTTGCCTTTTTGTTCTTTACTTTGTTGTTGCACCTGGTTGAACTGCTTAGGAATCCATCTTTGTTAGGGGTTACCTTGTAGTTGGGCCTTTGGTATCCAATATTGCCCGACTCCTTGCATGCTGGTTTGATGCTGGTAGTTTTTAGCCATTTGGGCATTGATTATCCTTTTGTCTTCTGAACACATGGTTGCTTGCTCTGAGGTCTTGTTCTTTGGTCTCACAAGACTTGCTTTCCATTACTCTTTGCTATAGGCAAAGGGCACTTGTAAATCTCCACCTTTTAGAGAGAGTTCTAGTCTATTTGTAGTCCAATTCTGTACTGCTTTGTAAGTACGCATCCACAAAACTCCCAACACTAGGTTTTCATTCATATGCTCATCGGGAAGATATAGGAAATGATGTGGACATGATAATCCATTGACCAAAAGATTCAGGTTGATGGCCCCCAATGTGGGTGTTATATTCATACTGCATCCTTTCACCTTTGTGTGGCAAGATTCCAGTGGTTGAGTTGTGACTTTTTTACATGTTGAGTAGCTTACCGAATTGATTCTTACACATGTATCCGTGAGAGCTTTGACTTGTTGGGATTCAGATCAACCGGCCGGACATCCCACTTGCTACTAACCCATCTAGTAACTTAACCATAATATACACTTATTCTTTAATACAAAAGAATAAGGAGCTACAATAGGATAACGTTGATGTGCACTCCACCCAGCAGTAGGACTCTCTCTCTCTCTCTCAGCTCTCACACTTGCACTCGCACACGCTTCTTGTGGCACCTTCAATTGGTATCAGAGTGAGTTTTGTGCTTGCCGTTTTTGCGTCCACGCGTGCATGCACTTTCAAAAGTGCAAACAGATTTCCGATTTTGGCATCGGCAAATTTAGCATTCCGAGAGCATTTCCATCAGGTGTCCTCGGGTTTTACCCCCCTTTCGGAGCTATTTGTGCATTTGAAAGCTTCATCTGAGCTACGCTTTAGGAGTTTTATTTTTCAGCTCCCCTTTTAATACAGGTACAGGTACAGGACTCAGGTGCAGGTTGCTCAGAGGCTATTTTGGGATTGTATCTAGCCATTTTATGGCTATTATGTGCTTTTGATATGGTATTTATGGGCTGATTAGGAGCCCTTTTTGGCATGGACATTGTCTCGGGTTTTTCAAGCATCGATCTCCGCACAGGTTCTTTCATACATACAGGACATCTAGGTTTCTTACAGGTTGCAGTGTTTTGCATTAACACAGATTTCAATGGGAGTATTTTATGGGCGTATGCATTATTTTGACACTTTTGATAGTGCTTGAGCTCTTTTGAGAGCGGTTTTACTCCCCGCAGGGATTTATTTACTGCTTGCACATTTTCTTTGGCACTTGTTTGAGCGTGTATACTGCACCTTGCAGTATTGTTGACAGTGGATGTATGTTGAGTTGCAGAAATTGCCATATGTACCTTTGTGGAGCCGATTTGGCTTATTTCTTGCAGTCTCGACCTTTTTTGAGACTCGGTTTGGAGGCCCTTTTTGAGACTGGATTGGTTTCTTATCTTCATAACCTTTTGTGAGGATTGATATCGTGAGGTTTTCTTGAGCTGGGGAAATCTCAAATGTTGAGATCCTTTTGGTGTTACAGGTTGCTAGAGTACCTCTTTTTTGTGGCCTCGCCATAGGACATATATAGAGAGGGCTAGGTGTATTTGACAACGTGTTGGTAGTCTTTGGGTCAGCTTTTGACTTTTCATGCACAATTAGTGATTGATGCGCCTGTCTTAATTATGCTCTGAGAGCATTACTTTTGATGCGTTACTGATCTCTTGTGACAATTTTGGATTGAGATTCTATCAGTGTATTTGGGGAAACTCTGCCAAATTTTTCCCAGAATTACTAGTGTTCATCGCCATATTATCTTTAGCTTGTAGCCATGTCATCTAGCGGTGGAAAGGATATTTATAATATCCGGAAATTTGATGGGACAATCTTTTCTATCTGGAAAGAGCAAATTCAAGATGTTCTCATACAAAGGGATCATCTGGATCCTATCATTGAGCGCCCAGAGGGCGAGTATACAGATGTTGAGTGGGAGAGACTTGATGCTAAGGCCAAATCTACCCTCCGTTTGCATTTGGCCGAATTTGTGTACTTTACTATAATTGGAGAAAGGACAGCTAGAGATGTATGGGATAAGTTGTGTTCCAGTTATGAGAATAAAAGTGCCACTAATAAGGTTTTCTGGATGAAGAAGCTGTTTCACCTTCGTATGAAGGAGGAGGGCACTATTTCTACTCAGATTAATGAGTTCAATATCATTTTCACTCAATTCACCACCCACGGTTTGGTCTTCCATGAGGAAATCAAATGTATCTTCTTGCTATGCAGTTTACCTCGTCTTGGGATACGTTCTGTATTGCGATAAGTATGCGAAGGTGAGACGGGAAGGCACCGGGCCCCTGGCTGTGAGAGGTGCGGAGAAAAGAGGTGCCGTAGACAAATCAACAAAAACAAAGCTCAAAACAAACAGTTCTCTTAATACCAATTAATCAACAGTGTCCATGATTAATCAATCATTAATGGAGGCTTTTATACTCCTTACAAGGTGGAAACTGTCTTAATCAAGGTGCTAATCGAGACAATCATTATTGATCTGATTCGTTCCCTCCTGCTCCTTCAAGATTAAAGAGAATCGATTTCCTTCCACTCCAGCTATGGGAGCTTCATGACT
Organism: Adiantum capillus-veneris; assembly: GCF_014529385.1. Classification (NCBI taxonomy): domain Eukaryota; kingdom Viridiplantae; phylum Streptophyta; class Polypodiopsida; order Polypodiales; family Pteridaceae; genus Adiantum; species Adiantum capillus-veneris. The sequence goes on from NC_140944.1 coordinate 88,832,470, forward strand.
CGAGCTTAGGCTCGGCTTGGATAGATTAAGCTTCAGATTAAGGTTTAGGCTTTGGATTCGGAGATTAGGTTTAGTGCTTGGATTTCGAGCTTAAGATTAGATGAGATCAAGAGCTTTCAAAGCTTATCTTATGCTTGGCTATGGATTCCGAGATTAGGCTTAGGCTTTGTCTTAAGGGTTTAGAGATTAGGCTTAGAGCTTTATAGATTAGAGAGCTTGAGATAGGATTCAAAGCTTAAGGGTTTAGAGATTAGGCTTAGAGCTTAAGGGTTTAGAGATTAGGCTTAGAGCTTAAGAGATTAGAGAGCTTGAGATAGGATTCAAAGCTTAAGGGTTTAGAGATTAGGCTTAGAGATTAAGAGATTACAGAGCTTGAGATAGGATTCAAAGCTTGGCTTATGAGAGATTAGGATTGGGAAAACTTGGCTTAGATCGTGAGATATTAGAGATTAGGCTTGAATAAAGAAGCTTATCAAAGATTAGCTTGGGCTATGGCTTATGATCTCCACGCTTTTCTTCCCCGGGAGAGAAATATCAATAAGAAGAGTAGATGGCCCAAAACAAATCACACGAGAACTGTCAAAGAGAATCCCCCTTCTCTTTTATACCTTGCATAAGCTTTTTCTTGCTAAAAGGGGCCTACCCATTAGCGATGTCGATAATGGTACTCCCCCAATGACATGGCAGGCGGGTTGCCGAGTAGCAGGAAACCCATCACGAGTGGTGCCAAAATTCTACACAAGGAGATGCTAAGAAAATTTATCTTCATTTGTGTGCTTGTCCAAGATTACCTACGGCCGCTGCGAGCGTTTCCTTCCAAGAACAGTCCCGTGCTTGCTGCTTAACGCCATGTTTTTTCTTCCCTTTTTATTTTCCTTGTCCACACTCATTAAAACCCTTATTTCATTGCTTGGGCGGCCATCCCTTGGGTCCTTCGGCGGCCTTCCTTGTATCATTTTGGAAAGCATGAGTGGATGCATTAGGAGACAGGCCTTCCCTTCGCACCCGGTGAAAATAAGCCAGAGCCTCGTTGCCGTGGCCATTTTGGGCATATCTCAAAACCAATGCTCTTCAAAAAGCACATTTGCAAATGAAAGCTCATAAAAAACATTATGTGCTTTCGTACGAGCACCACTTTTGGCATACATATCAGCTAAGGCATTGCCTCCATGACATCATTTTCCCACATGCACTGATTAGAAATATCACCGTAAATTCTATTGCCCACTCTAGTGTGTTGAATGGCACCATAGCTTTCAAGATGCAAGTATGTCTATCAAAAATGCTTCCGTATTGGCCCACATTTGGCATACATATTGGGCACCACATTGCATTAAGCGAGATGAATTTGACTGATCTGGGCGACCAGGGCAGTTTGGAACCGACCCCCAGCGATACTTAAAATTGCCATATCTTGCCAATCAAAACCCCGATTGATAAATTGGAAAGACCAACAAGCTCCTGGAAGTGAGCATTATGGACCCGTGCATTCCTTTCATCTTTGACCTTTTATCAGCAGGTGCTCAATCCGGTACGGATCTTCTACTGGCTAAACTTAAAATTGTCATAAATTCTTGTCCGTAGCTCCGATTGATGAGCCGTAAAGACAGGCATGTAGAGCCCTTCAAGTACTTCAACTTTGATTAATTAAAACCCAACTATAACCACTTCAAGCATACTCACTGTTTAGTATTACCAAGATATCTTTTGGCCCTGAGAGCCCCATCTGGTATACTTTTAGCTTGAAAAATAGCTTGTTAGCAAGCCCTTATAACTACTGAACAATCATGCAGGATTCAAATACACCTGATTGGCATTCCTTTGCTCATTTTTTTTTCATGGGATTGGAGAGGCATGACATCCACCCCCTCTGAACCTGCACAACCTCCGGTCTCTGCTAATTGCACTTAATCAGTTTCATTAAAATCATCATCAGGCATATCATCTGATGTATACATAACATGATCCTCTGGAGGTGAATTTGAATGAGAATCTTCAATAACAATCTCGCCATCTCTCTTCTTGAATAGCTTGATCCCTTTTCCTGCAATAGGCACCTTAAGCATAGTGCCATCTAGGTTACATAATTGATATGTGGCATGATCAAAAAAATGTTGCACTACATATGGTCCAAACAACCGTTTAACCATTTTCCGCATAGCAGTGTATTGGTTCTCCAAGCCAATGTCATAGACAAGTACCCGATCACCATCTTTGATAGCATGTGGTCGTAGTCTATGCTTTCCATCAAATGCTGCCTTATTCTTCAAGCTTGCCTCCTTAAGATTCTCTTTAGCCTGTTCAATATCCTCTTGACGCCTCTCCAGCTCACGAATACGTAAAGCAAGCAAGCCTTTAATAGACATACCTTCTTCCCATGGCATTATGTTCCAAGTCATAACTGCTACCTCTACAGGCATAATGGGTTTTTTCCCATGCATCAATTCAAACGGCATAAATCCTGTAACTGAACTGTGTTTAGTGCGATCAGCCCATAAAGCAAATGGCAAGAGTTTAGGCCAATCACCAATATGTCCTTCACACACCTTCGCTAAAGCTTTAACAATAGAGGGATGTCCTCTTTCACTTTTCCTGTTACCTTTTGGATTATATGCTGTAGTGAGAGAAAATTTAATGCCCATACGAGCAAAAAACTCTCGAGCTTCATTTGCATACAGCCCTCCTCTATCTACAGTAATTCTGCCAACACATCCATACCTGGAGATAAAATATTCAAGCAAGAACTTGCATACTGAACTTGTAGCTTTGGTACGGAAAGATCTGCCTTCAACCTGATTAGCAAGATCTTCCTTGGCAAGAACAATATACCTCATTTTCCACACTCCTACTGGCATTGTAATAAGGTCCACCACCCTCTTGTAGTGCACACCTAGTGGATAGGTGGGATGCAATCCATCTCTATGTCGCACATTAGAGTACTGTTGACATATTAATCATGTTTCCACAAATTGAACCACATCTTTGTACATACCTCTCCACCAATACCGGTCTTTAATCTTAACAAAGTTTGCCTAGACTCCTCTGTGTCCAGCCCATAGACTTTCATGAAACTCATTGATTGCTTGATGTTGAGTTGATTTGTCACAAATAACTCATTGCGGTACCCCTTCTGGGCGCTTCGGTTGCTTCCATAAATGTCTATCTTTCAGGAAATAGCCATAGGCATTTTTCCTGATCTTCTTGAAATCTTGATCATTCCATCCTACTTGTCTAGTGAGAGTACTTAGGTAGCCGCCAATCATAAGCCACTCTCCATCATAAAATTCTTCAGAAAATACTTAAAAAACATGAGCAATATTTCCACAATTGGCATGTAGATAAGAAGACTGTAGAACTTCAAGCCAACATCATAACTCGTGGTTAGCATCTCCTTCTTCATCTTAAAACATGGCTCTTGATAACATATCTGCAACAAGATTATCTCTACCTGCAATATGACAAAATTCAGGGTTAAGAGACTTAACATAGGCTATCCATCGTAGCATGGAAATATCTGGAGTAGAGCAACTTGCAATCATCCCTATCAGTGGCAAGCAATCTGTCTCTACCACAACAGAAGCTCCAATAAAGTATTCTTTATTCGTCCTTAGAGCAGTAGCAATGCCCCAAAGTTCCCTCTTAACCTATGGATATCCTCGTTGACGATCATTGAGCACCTTGGCTCCGAATATCACTGCATACCTGTGTCATTCAGCATCATCTTGACCTATAGCCCATCCATTACCTGGCGGGCTAGTGTCAACTGTTAAAATAACTGGCCTGTCACATTTATAATCAACTTTCCTCAAGGTCGGATCCTCAAGAAGCATCTTCTTTAATTACTTGATAGCTTGTGTGTGAACTTCTTCCCAAAAAACCTTTTACCTTTTCGTAGAAATTGATACAGCACCTCTGTAACATGAGCAAAGTGTGGTGGCCAAATATGATAGAACACACATGCACCCAAGAATCGATGAACCTCAGTAACCGAAGAACATGTCTCCTTCATATTTTGGATAGCTTTGATGTTTGTTGGACTTGGCCTTCTCCCTTTAGAACTGCACATATGTCCCACTATTAAGACTTCCTTAGCACCAAAAGTTGATTTTTGACCAGAAATTGTTAAGTTAACTTCTTCAAGACTCGATAAAATAGCATCACAGTTAGCAATATGTTGAGCAACAAATTGTCAGCACCTCCTTTGGTCTTTTGCTTCATATTTTGAGCCTTCTTCATAGCCCTTAATTGGTAGATCATCAATGAAAGGCATAGTAACATGTGGGATAAAGTCCCTTAATACCTTATTCATGACGTTCATCATATGAGCTACTGAATTAGTAGCACCCTGCGGCAGAGTGCACATCCTTACCAAACCAAGAGGAGTATGCATTGTAGTAAGATCCCAACTCTCCAAATCTAAGTGAAATTGATCATATCTTGAAATAAAACATCACCCATGGAGTAAATAGATCTAACTGCAAAGGCCTCAGTAAATTCATCCACAATTGGGCCAGTACCCACATTACGGATTATTACCTTATTAACCGGTTGCATATCCTGAATGAACCTTAATGTACTATTTTTCTTCGAAACTGTAAACCATCGATTAGAATAGGGTGCACATGATGGCTCCAAAATTCCCATTTGAATCTTTTCATTAAGAAAATTGATAAGCTTTGGCAAGTGATCTTTAGGAATTGGAATAGGATGCAAGCTCCATGGCATGTGTGGAACATTGAAAATAACCATTGGTGAAACAACTCTTGGATCCACACACCCAATCTCACTTGGCTCAAAAGCAAAAGCTTTACCATGTTTTTCAAGCATACCTTGAAAACATTTGATCTCCTCTTCATTGAGGAAACCTTAGTAGACTTATGCCCTATGTTCTTTGGATTCTCCTTAGTAAATGTCTTATGTTTTGTTGCAATGTCTCCTTAGTAAACTTATGCCCTATGTTCTTTGGATTCCTGAGTATACACTGTCGAGAATCCTCCTTGATCATCCCATCACTTCCTTCTAGTAGCGGTGTAGCCACAGCCTCACTTTCTTTGCAACAGTCTTGTATTTTGTCTCTACCTATGCTTCAACTATTTCACCTGAATCATCTTCAATATGCATAAGTGCTTCATATATACTTATCTGATCATACATGTCCATTCAATGGACCTTAACCACTTTAGTTTTTCTTTGTAACCTATTTTGCCTGACCTCCTCAAGCTCTGACATAGTATCTACATAAGATACCTCTTCAAAGATTCCTGAAATCACATCATTTGATTCAAGCACATCACAAACCTGCAATTCACTTTGGATACCTGAAACATACTGTTTTTCCCACTTTGGCAAATCATTAAATTTTTTGAACGATATTGAACCTTCAGATGTTCACCCCAAAAACCCCAAAGAGAAAGCTTCTCTTTGCGAGAACTTCTCATCACTTGTACCACTATAGTCCCGCTTTATAATGGCACTCCAAGAAAATCTTGTGCAAACCTGTGTTCTCTAAACTCCTTGTGTATCTTTGGCATTGGATGATCACGTAGACTATCTTTGTTCCTGGCATGGTCAACACATATAGTCAAGAATTTCACTGCTTTCTTACCATCTCGGCTTCGAACCCTGGCATAGGCTGAGCCATCATCCAGCACCTTGGTTTCCATTCGCAGAGCCGTAATGTAGGGTTGCCCCAGAATTAATGGATAAGAGGAATGCTCCTATATAAAGAAATTTTTCTCATCATAGAAATCCCCTCCAGCTACCTTAACATTGGCACATGCACCATAGAGGTCGCCTGGAAGCATATCGACAGCTCAAATCTGCCAACCATGGTCCACATCAATAGGCCATTTCCCATTTTTTTGCAAGCTTTTATCCATCAAATTGATCTTCAATCCATGATCTATGAGTGCTAAGACCGGTTCTCCAATGTCGCTAAGCTTCACAACAGTTTCAGTTGTTGCTCTTGCCCAACGAGTCCTTGAAAAGTGACTCCTTGGTATACTTTCACTGTCTTCATCTTCATTGAAATGAACATGTCTTACCTCTGGTACAATTGGATTTGACACCACTTTTGGCATGTAGCGTGAGAGTGTTAGCCTCAAAATCAATGAGAGGGTTGAGTTCACGAAACCATTTAATGCCCAAAATCATATCACATCCTGAGAGAGCAGACACAAGAAACTTCCTACGAAAAGAAGCTTGTTGAACAGTAAACATCACAACAGTTTCGATTGTTGAGTCCTTGAAAAGTGACCCCTTGGTATACTTTCACCATCTTCATCTTCATTGAAATGAACACGTCTTACCTCTGGTACAGTTGGATTTGACACCAGTTTTGGCATGTAGCGTGAGAGTGTTAGCCTCAAAATCAATGAGAGGGTTGAGTTCACAAAACCATTTAATGTCCAAAATCATATCACATCCTGAGAGAGGATACACAAGAAACTTCCTACGAAAAGAAGCTTGTTTACCATTCAACAAGCTTCTTTTCGTAGGAAGTTTCTTGTGTCTCCTCTCTCAGGATGTGATATGATTTTGGGCATTAAATGGTTTCGTGAACTCAACCCTCTCATTGATTTTGAGGCTAACACTCTCACGCTACATGTTCATTGAAATGAACATGTCTTACCTCTAGTACAGCTGGATTTGACACCACCACAGACCTCGACTCTTTTTCTTCTTCAAGATCTTCCAAATACTCTTCATAGTCATCCAAAATTGCTTCAATGTGGCAAAATGCCTGGCTCTTAACTGACTCCAGCTCTTGTTCACTTGGTATCAACCACTTTCTTTTGATAATATCAATAATCTCCTAGGAGTGGGCTTAGGAGTAGGTCCTTCTTCTTTTTTGCTATTAAATCTCGTTGTCCTTTTCAATTTCCCAGGAACTTCTTGATTTTTTTTCCGCTTTTCCTCAACCATAGCTTCATTAGCTTGTGACTTTGCAATAAATGCATACACCGAGAGGGAATCCACTAGATCAGTCCACCCTGTGGTTTCTTGAATTGAATTCCCTACTTGTCGCAGATTCCCATAAGTTACCTTCCCTGTTTCTGTTGTCTTCAAAGCATAAGGCCATAATTGTCCCTTGGTACCTACATCATCATCATCACCCTTCCCGCAGACTTGCATCCCATATGTAGCTGCTTCTACAAGAGCAACATTATGTTGAATCTCTTCCATTATCTTTTTCATGCTGCCCCTACCAAAGTTCAGGTGGAGCATCTCACCTGTTGCCCTAAGGTGTATCTTTTTGTCCTTCTAGAATATCACGTTTCTTTTATAAACTTCATCAAGTTCATCACATTCTTTAATGTATTTGTGATCTTCACTATCACACCACATGCATCGGTCCCAGCCTTTGCGTAGTGGTTGTTGTCTAGGCTCAGAAGTAGATCCCTTTGCAGTTAGCCCTTCAAATTTTACAGCTTTAAAATTCAAATTTAATTCTTGAATACCTTTCACGAATTCATCAAGAACTGGCTCCTCCACTCTGGGTATTGCTGAAGTTGTTTTCTCCTTAGGTTCCTCTTCTGCAACATCCATGATGCCAGCCATGATCAGCTTATTGACTCTCATATGTCGTTTCACGATCATGTTGACTGCTTCAGTGACTACCTTCCAGTCGGATGTTAGCCCAATTCTCCTGTTGAATCCTCGAGCAACTGCACTAGACTCTTCTGAAGTCGTGGATCAGTAGCCTGAATGAACAGTTCAACCTTCTGATTCTTCATTGAACGTTTCTCTATCAAGGACAGTTGCTCGGATTTCTTCTCGAATTCCTGTAATAATTCTTGTGTAGCTAGATTTTTGTTCTTCTTTTGCACCCACTTCATAAAGATTTTTCTAGTTACCATTTGCATATATTCAAGGAAGTATTCCTCCTGAAGCTCCTTCTTGAAATCCTGCCAATTCGGGCCTTGAATCGCCTGAATTTTTTTTATTCGGCTCCTAAGTTCAGGCTCCACAATTAAATGGAATCCTTCCACTGGATTATGATCATCGATTCCATTATCTTCCATTTCCTGCTCGTAGATATTGCAAAACTTGCTAATATCCCGGCCTTCAAATCACTTTTATTCCTCAATAACTGTGTGCCGAGCTTTACGGATCCTCTCTTGTAGATTATACTCTTGTTGGGCAGCCTATTTTTGTTGCATGTAAGTAGCAAATTGCTGCATCATTTGTTGCATGGCTGCCTCTTGCGGTGGTGACATCTTTCTCCACAACATTGCTCACCCCGGCTCGTTTCACGTCGGGTTCATCAAGAATGTCACGAGATAAGTATGCGAAAGGTGAGCCAGGGGAAGGCACCAGGCCCCTAGCTATGAGAGGTGCGGGGAAAATAGGTGCAACAGACAAAATTAACGAAACTGGAGTTCAAACCACACAGTTCGCTTAATACCAATTAATCAACGGTATCCATGATTAATCAATAGTTAATGGAGGATTTTATGCTCCTTACAAGGTGGAACCTATCTTAATCGAGGTGCTAATCAAGACAATCATTACTGATTTGATTTGTTCCCTCGTGCTGCTTCAAGATTGAAAGAGAATCAATTTCCTTCCGCTATGGCTATGGGAGCTTACAGATTAAGCTTCAAATTAGCCTTAAGGATTAAGGTTTAGGCTTTGGATTCCGAGATTAGTCTTAGAGCTTGGATTCCGAGCTTAAGATTAGATGAGATCAAGAGCTTTCAAAGCTCTTATGCTTGGCTATGGCTTCCAAGATTAGGCTTAGGCTTTGGCTTAAGGGTTTAGAGATTAGGCTTAGAGCTTAAGAGATTAGAGATCTTGAGATAGGATTCAAAGCTTGGCTTATGAGAGATTAGGATTGGGAAAACTTGGCTTAGCTCGTGAGAGATTAGAAATTAGGCTTGAATACAGAAGCTTATCAAAGATTAGCTTGGGCTATGGCTTATGATCTCCAGGCTTTTCTTCCCCGGGAGAGAAACTCAATGAAAAGAGGAGATGGCCCAAAAAAAATCAAACGAGAACTCTCAAAGAGAACCCCCCTTCTCTTTTATACCTTGCATGAGCTTTTTCTTGCTTAAAGGGGCCTACCCATTCGTGATGTCACTAATGGTACCCCTCATGATGACATGGCAGGCAGGTTGCCGAGTAGCACAAAACCCAGCGCGGGTGGTGCAAAAATTGTGCACGAGGAGATGCTAGGCAAATTTCTCTTCATTAGCACGCTCGTCCAAGATCACCTATGGCCACTGCGAGCGTTTTTGTCCTTGCACAGTCCCGTGCTTGCTGCTTAACGCCATGTTTTTCTTCCCTTTTTATTTTCCGTGTCCACACTCATTAAAACCCTTATTTGAATTCTTAGGCGTCCTCCCCCTTAGCTCCTTGGGTGGTCTTCCTCATATCATTTTGGCAAGCATGGGTGGATGCATTAGGAGAAAGGCCTCCCATTTGCACTAGGTGAAAATAAGCCAGAGCATCTTTGCCGTGGCCATTTTGGGCATATCTCAAAACCAATGGTCTTCAAAAAGAACATTTTTAAATGAAGCTCATAAAAAACATTATGTGCTTTCGTACAAGCACCACTTTTGGCATACATGACATCATTTTCCCACATCCGCTGATTAGCAATATCACCGTGAATTCTACTGCCCACTCTAGTGTGTTGAATGGCACCATAGCTTTCAAGATGCAAGTATGTCCGTCAAAAATGCTTCCGCATCGGCCCACATTTGGCATACATATCGGGCAACACACTGCATTAAGCTAGATGAATTTGACTGATCAGGGTGACCAGGGGGGTTCGGAACTGGCCCTCGATGATACTCAAACTGGCCATATCTTGCCAACCGAAACCCTGATTGACAAATTGGAAAGATCGACATGCTCCTGGAAGTGAGCACTTTGGATCCGTGCATTCCTTTCATCTTCGACCTTTTATCAGCAGGTGATCAATCCGGTATGGATCTGCTAATGACTCAACTTAAAACTGTCATAACTTCTTGTCCGTAGCTTTGATTAATGAGCCATAAAGATAGGCATGTAGAGCCCTTCAAGTACTTCAACTTTGATTAATAAAAACCCAGCTATGACCACTTCAAGCATACTCACTGTTTAGTATTACCAAGACATCTTTTGGCCCTTAGAGCCCCATCTGGTACACTTTTAGCTTAAAAGCTGGCTTGTTAGCAAGCCCTTATAACTGCTGAACAATCATGCAGGATTCAAATACACCTGATTGGCATTCCTTTGCTCATTTTCTTGTCATGGCGGCAGGACACTGTTCTAGTGTACAATGACCCCTTGGGAGTCTGTTTATAGAGGAGATTCGCAGGAAATCTCTTGAAGGAAAGAAGGATGGTGATGCGTATGCGCTAGTGATAGACAGAGGGGTTGCACTCAAAGTCGTGCCAAAAGCAAGGAACGTGGGGGATCATGCAATAAGTCATGGAGTTCTATGCGTAATATGTGGAGTGCTATCACTGCCATAAAATAGGGCATGTGAAGAAGGATTGCAAGAAATGGCAGTAAAGCAAGAAGGATAAACAATCCAATGACACTTCTAAGTCTGATGATTCAAACAAGGGAAAATCAAAGCTAGAGGAGATCAATGTGCTAGAGTGTTCAAATGCTCCTATTGTAGAGACTCTTCTAGCGGTTGTTATGCCACTTACCTCTAACATATTGGTCTTTACAGCTGATCTACCTGTTGAGGCTCTTGTTACAGAAGATGCGCAGTATGCACAGAATTGGATAGTAGATTTTGGTGTGAGTTTCCATCTGACACCACATAGAAAGTGGTTCTCTACTAGTGCATGTAGGCTACAGGAGGTTTGTCATTCTTGGGAAACACATTCAAACTATTTTACCATTGAATGCTACTCCATTGCATGTCAAACATCTAAAGTAGTCATCACATCCATAAGCATAATGTGCTAGCTCACCAAGATTCCATAGTCCAATCATTACCAAATCTTTCTCCAATGACTGTCCACTCATATCATAACATAGATCTTTGTTTCTTTTCTCATTCAAATCTATTAAGCATGTGAGAATAATTTTGCAAATCTTAATCAAAATAGCACAAGGTAAATTTGTAATGCTCTTGAAGAAGGATATGGTGCTTGTTAGGGTTTTCTCCATATATTCTTTAGTAACAATCACCATCTATAGGGTCAAGCATTCTTAGAAAGTTTATCTAATCTGGCTTTTTTCTAATGTGAGCTCATAAGCTAGCTGTATTCTCACCATCGGGAGTGGACAAAAGATGGGATATCTTTGTGCTACCACTTGTGTACAAGATGAGATACGTAGGTTGTTTGTCTATAAAAAATTCTCTCCACTTTGGGTATATTTTCTATTGACCATCAAAGTTTACATGCATTTTATTGATAAATCTTTCTATGATATATAGAAGCTCCACCTTTATTAGAGAATATGACAACAATCACTAGTGCCATTGAGAATCTATTTTAATGTGTGTTATTTGTGTTACATTGATTGAGTGTAGCAATCTCTTCTCCCAAAATACAGCTTCTTTCCACACCTATTTATTCTCTTGTAACATATGTGCATTGGAATCTTTCTTTGCTTGTGTTAAAGGAAATTAAATATCAAGCTCCTTGTCTTGTACTTCAAGGGGCAATGGAAACTTAGTTATCACTTTAGGTAGGTTCGTAGTAGGTACATTTTCCATCTCAGCAAAAGTGATAATAGGAGTTTCTCCTATAGGTTGAGTGAGATCTTCAATTTTCTTTAAAAGTGCTTCCTCTTTTTGCATATGAATAAGGGAGAGATCCCTTCTTTGCTTCTGCTCCAGCTTTAGCTCTAACTCTAGATCATTATTTTATTTTTCCAACGGTATATATACCTCATCACTATCATGGAGAGTTGTTGTTTCTGAATCTTCTTTGATTTGTTGTCTTAAAAATGTGGCTTGGACTAATTTTCACAACTTTGAGTATTACAAATGAGCATTTGCCACATTTTAGCTACACTTTTCTTATGCTTCATAAATGTTTGTGAGAACTACTAATAACAATTTTTGTAGCTCTTTCATTTTTATTTTCTTGTCCATTATTAATAGTTTGATTTGTTTAGACTTCATGGTAAAATTTTTCCAGCTCCTTTTTCATTCCTTCAATCATGGAAGCATTTTCCAAAATGATATTCTTATACTCTTCTTCAAGAGATCTAGCTTTGACTAGTTCCTTTTATAAGTAAGTGATTCTATTAGAAGAACCTTACTTTCCTACTATGTACTTTTTTTTTAATATGATCCACAAGGGTTAGAAATTGAGCAACATAGTTGTCTACCTCATTTAGAACAATTGTAGCTTCCACATTATTTTGTTCTCCTAAACTTGTCCTCCAACCTCATGTAGTATGACCACATCAAGGGAGCTTGACTCTTTCTTAGCTATTTCTTGGTTTTCAAACCTCTTATGATCAGTAGTTGTGGGATGCATGTCTAGCCTCACCATCCTATCTTATTGCAGTATTAGCGAGAACCACGATTAAATTGTCAATCCAAGGGATGAAGCTGACTTGACTAGTGCATAGAGGCTACAAGAGGGTGTCAATCTCTCGAAAAACAACTAACAACTCGGATCTAGCTAAAGCTACACTGGAGTGACTGAAATCACCAAAAGCCAATCGCTCATTGGCAAACAAATCACATTTTTTACAGTATGAAATGACATCCAAACGTAATGAAACTTCTAGGACATTTTTATCAGACGTAAGCACACATGCTTATGGTCTCAAATCCCACTTTAGGTCAAGTTCCAAAATTGTGATTATTAACAGCAGTGGATTTTTGATCTAGTCGTTTTCGACCCAGAATGCATCTAAATGCTTAGCAATGATGCCCCAATACCCGGCCTATGCTTAGTTTTTTATTTTGAAGTATAAATTCCTAGTTATGATGAAATTAGACCGCGGGTCGGCGATGCCAAAAACTACAAAATACTGTGATGTGTTTACGTCAATGCGTAGGCTCTTACCTGCGGTTGCAATGCAACAAACGCGACTGCAATGTGACAACTGGAGAGGGAGTAGGAAGCACAAAAAGGATAGGAGTGAGCGTTGTTAGCTCACGCTGTGTATTTCATTATCGGCCAAAACTTAATAATAACTTACAAAAATTGGCTTTTATACCTTAGCCAAGATTTTTGGTGGTCAAAACTAATAATCTGGGAGCTCTACCAAAGATGGGTAATGAACAGGTTGATACAATCTGGAAGCTTGTAGACCCTGCTCATTAATTACAAATAGGAGTTACAATATTCCCGATATATCAAAATAATAAGTGTTTTACAATGAAAACTTTGAAAAATGGTATCCATGGTATCTGTGTTAGCTTGCTGCTAACATTCCCCCCTCCTCGCCTGTGTCGTCCCTTGACACAACTTTATGGGTTGAATTAGCCTTCGGGTTGGCGGCTGGCGAGGCGATCTTTAAGGCATTCAGTGCCTTTTGGTATGTGATTTTCCTTTCTTTATCTGGAACTTGTCGAAACTCCATGATGACTCTGTTCTTTAGGTCCATCGCTGAGTAGCCTACAAACCTTGAGGTTAGACTGCTGATCACTAGCGCACATATCTTCATTCACCAAGTGAAGAATCCCATGTAGAACGCTTCCTGGAATGCCAACATATTATGTGATGGTAAGAACATACACCGGGCGTAGAAGCCATAGAGGACTTCTTCTGAAGTCTGACCACTGAGATCATAGCACAAACCTTTATTTTCCTTGAGGAATGACATCAATAGGGTGCTTGCCTGCTCTAGCTCATGAAAAACTTCAATGCAAGTGAGCATCTATCGGCATATTTTATATAACCTTGCATAAGAGAGATCTGGTAGACTGTTGAAGAAATACATGGCGCCCATTAGGGTTTTCACCATGTATTCCTCTGTGGCTGGTCCTTTCTCTGGAGCTGGCAATCTTGGGTAGTTCAGCCAGGTTGGAAGCTTCTTTGTTAGTGCCTTATGCGCTTTCCAAGTCCTTACGCTTGGTATAGGACAGAAAGTGGGATCTTTTCGTAGAAGTGTAGGTGCTCTTGTGAACAAAATCAAGTACCTTGGGTTTTTGTTCAACCAACCCAGCCTTCACTTGGGACGGTCTTGATTTGCGCCTTCTTCTTGCATGTCTTTGTAGAGCTTCTCTTTTACCTGTAGTAACTCCACCTTTATCAAGGGGTATGGCAAGGATTGCTGATGCCATTGCGCATTGATCTGATTGGGAGTGAATTGTGTAACGTTGAAGGAGTGAAGAACTCTCAACTCCCAATCCATCACTACCTTCCATTTCTCATCCACCTCTTGCGTAATCTTTTCTTTCAGTGCATCTTCTTCAGCCTTTGAGAGTTGGACCATGGGCACTGTGTCTTCATTTGTAATGTTTATATGAAATTCTTCCTCACCACTCAGCTCTGCTATGGACTGTGTCTCTAGTTCGGCAAATGACATCAAGGTTATATCTATTTGAGGCTGCTCCAAAGTGCCTGCCTTTTCTTGCATTTTCGGCTTTCCCTCTTTCAGCGGCTAGTTAACTCTTTAGTAGCTCTTCTTCTCTCTGGACCCGCATCAAATTCATGTCCCTACGCTAAGATTTCTCCATCTTTAACTCCTACTCAAGGTCTTTGTTCTTTTTATCTAATTCTTTGTATACTTTATATTTCCCTTTGATCGAGGCTACGGTTGGATTCTCTCTTATTTGCCGCAAGAAAATTGCATTATCATTTATTCTTTGTTCTAAATATTGTAAAGAAGCGTTGGTGACATCCAGTTGCACCTAAATTTTTTGAGCTGACAGGGTTGTTGTTAGAAGTTTGTGTGTGACTTCTGTCAACTCTACATCCTTGGCTACCATCTGATAACTTTGTAAGCAAGTCACCTAACTCTTTCATCTCCTTTTGCTGTCTATCTCTTGCTAGATGATGTTGTTCAGCTTTGGCTTTTATTTCCTGCACTTGTATCTGAAGATTGGTGATGATATTCAATCTGTCTTCTAACTCTCCTTGGAGAGCATCAATCACCATCTTGAGTTCTTTAGCCTTTGTGCTACGGCTAAGTGCTCCTTATCATAGTTTTTTCGTCATATCCTGCATTTGCCTTGCATATCCGTTTACTTGGAGCATTACTTTGTCATTAGACTGCCAATCTTCATGTCGTTCCAACTGGGTTGATGTTCATGCAGCCTCTTGTGTGTCTCTTGGCTCTGTTGTAGCAGTTGGTTCTTCTTGCCGTTGAGGCCGTGGCTTGCCGTCTTCTACTTTATTATCCTGAGTCTTTGTGGATGCCTCGGCTGTTTCTTGCTATGCTATGGTAGAGGGTACTGGCTCAGACTTTGTTGTGTCCTCTTGTGTAGTACTTGTTTCCTGCTGTGCAAATTTGTCTGCCTTTTACTGTTCAGCCTCTTGTGCATATTTGAATGCTTTCTCTTGTTCAAGCTCAGCTTCTTTCTCTTTTTGTTGCTCTTTTGTAGGAGTAGCCTCTTGTGCAGATTCTTCTTCTCCTTTTGATTCAAATTCTGTCTCTTTGGTGGGCTCGGATTCTATGGCTTTCTCTTTCTCACGCTTAGCTTCTTTAGTTGGCTCTTTTGTGGTGTCTTTACCTGCAGATGATGGTGGTGGGCTCGGCCTAGGATTATCCTCTTGTGTCGTAGACAGTGAAGTGGGTCCAGGAGACTCTTGACCTTGGTCATGTTGTGCCTCTTTCCTTTCCGTTTCCTCGGCTTGTCATTGGTCCTCTACCTCTTTTGCTTTCCTTTCCTCTTCTTTGGCTTCTTTCAACTTTAGGGCTTCTCCTTCTTGATACAATTTTTCCAAGGACTTTGTTGAATCTTCAACCTCTTTTCTCGTGTGATGCTTTGCCCTTGGTCCCTTAAGTCTACTAGACACCCATTTTTTTGGGTCCTTTCTTTGTGCTTGCTAGTTGCGCTGGTAGGCATGTTTTTCTCTTTCAAAGTGGGCTTGTTTCTGCACAGACTCTTCTTGGTGTGCGGCCATTGCGTTTCTCTTCATCTCCTCTCTTCGTGCTCTCTTCTCCTCATTATCTGAGCTCCCACTACTGTTCCTTTCTGGCGAGCTTTTGGCCAACTCTTCATCAGATTTGTAGGATCTCTTGGCTGATATTGTAGCTCTAAGATATGGTTGTGCTGCCAGTATCCACGTGTTTTGTTCTAGGGCAGGTGGTAGGTTGTTGGCCATGTCGATGGCATGGTACGCAATCCTTGTCAAGACTTCTAGCGCACCCAGGTAAGTAATCTTCCCTTCTTTCTTTGTGCCCTTCAAAGTGGTCAAGACATACTATGCATGGTCCATCGGTTGCCTAGTTGTTGACTTGAGGACTTGCGTGAAAGTGGTGGCAGTAGCATGATTTGGCGTGGTATACCTTGGTGTCTTTTAGCTAGGAAGTGGAAATGGTGGTGGTATAACCTGGCTAGCTCTTCCACTTGCTTGTAAATTAAATCTGCAAAGGTGGATGCGGTGGTTTCTTTGGTGAAAGTACGTGCCATTTTCCTGTCCCTTTCCCTCATCGTCATTCCTTCTGTGGGCAGTCTGAGTGCTTCTGCTACTATTTCTTTGGTTATTACCACTTCGACTTTATTTCCCTGCGGGTCCAAAATTTGGGCAGTTCCATCCTCTTTAATAGTGGATAAAAGCTTGTAAGATTTCTGGAAATCCACTCCACACGGCTCCGGTTTATAAAAGTCTTTGAGTCTTAGCCTGCGATTGGCTTCTTTGGTCTCAGGCTTTGCGGCAACAATATATACTCCTTTCGGTAGGAGTTGCAACTCTACCTGATGTCCCTTCTCGCTCTTAAATCTTCCGGTGAACACTGTAGTGTGATGCTCTTCTAGCTGTTCCTTTGAAAGATATGGTGCTTTGGCGGCTTTGACTGAGTCTGGATCCAGTTGGTATGTGGGCAGCTCCTGCAACTTTTCTTTTTGGTTGAGCTCTTTCTTGGCTCTCTCTGTTGCTTGCTTGGCTCTTGTTTGGTGAAAAGAGTATCAAAGTTAGCCGAAACTTTTGGTCGAGTTTGCTTCAAATCAATTTTTTAACAAGCATAGATGCATAAAAACATGCAAGGCACAAAATTGTAAAGAGCAGATAGGGCACAATTTAGCAAAGGGGTGTAGCAACATAGAGCAAGAAAAAGGCTCCATGAGGATATTTTGCATCACATTCAAACATTCATGACTACTCTAAATGATGATACCACCCTCCTTCACACAAGTGGTTATGGCCCACAATCTTTGTTTGGCCCAATACCTTAACAAGTTTTCTTTTGTTTAGAATTAAATTCCTTCTTGAAGTCACTGCCTGTCTGGATTGGTCATCCTCTCCTCCCTGGGGAGTGGTGGTTGGGCCAGCTTCGAGGAGGATTTTGTCCCATCACCTATGTCATGGATCGACGGGGTGGAGAAAAGAGAGTATTAAACTCTTGCATTGAAGTATTTGTATATGTGAGGCCCATTCACATCTACACAACTACTGTATGCGGCCCATCACTTAATTCCCCTCAGGGGTCATAATGGTCTCATCGGACATACAATTGATGAGGTAGGCGTATCACTTTGGCATGTCCCTCCCGTGAACTATAGAAACCCTGTCCGATGAATGCTCATCATCCAGGCCTCTAGATGACCCCGACGCAGTGTTCGAGTCACTCCTAAGCATCTTCGACGTAGTGACCGAGACACCGGCCACTCTCAAACGCGTAGATCCTTCGGTGTACTCAAAATAAACCTAGATCTAATATAATCTAACTTAAATAAACCTAAATGTAATTTAACGTAAATCTAAATCTAACCTTATCTTAAACGATAAAAAGAGGAAAATGGTATAACCTTTCTATCACCCAAGTGTGGTAGATTGGTTATGCCATTTCCCTCTTCAATAACAGGTAAATAACGTAAATAAACCTAAATCTTATGTAATATAACACAAATCTAAATCTAACGTAAATAAACCTAAATAAAACTAAATCTAATCTAATATAACGTAAGTAAACCTAAATCTAATCAAACATAAATATAACTAAAAATAAACCTAAATCTAATCTAATTTAACTTAAATAAACCTAAATCTAATTTAACGTAAGTCTACATCTAACCTAATCTTTAACGTCTTTTGGGATAGTTTCCTACGCCGTTAAAACTCTCTTCTTCTTGTGTGTGTGTGTGTGTGCCAATAAAAAGAGAAAAATGGTATCTTTCTATCACCCAAGTGTGGTAGATTGGTTATGTCATTTCCCTCTTGAATAACAGGTTTTGAGTTCAACTCCTTGTCAGCTAGATCTTTAGGTCTATTTAATTAGTTTCCTACGACGTTAAATTAAACTCTCTTCTTCTCGGGTGTGTGTGTGTGTGCACGCCAATAAAAAAAGGAGAAAAATGGTATAACTTTTCTATCACCGAAGTGTGATAGATTGGTTATGCCAATTCCCTGGCCTCATGAATACTAGGTCTTGAGTTCAACTCCTGTTGAGTAGATATTTAAGGTCTCTTGGGATAGTTTCCTACGATGTTAAGAATCTCTTCTTCTTCTTCTTCTTCTTCCTCTCTCTCTCTCTCTCTCTCTCTATCTCTCTCTCTCTTTTCCTCTCTCAATGTGTGTGTGCATTCTTTGTTTATGCATGTGTGTGTGCGTTTTTGGTTTATGCATGCTCTCTCTCTCCTTTCCTCTCTCAATGTGTGTGTGCATTCTTTGTTTATGCATGTGTGTGTGTGTGTGTGTTTTGTTTATGCTTCTGCTCTCTCTCTCTCTCTCTCTCTCTCTCTCTCAAAAACACAATGTGTGTGTGTGTGTGTGAGAGAGAGAGAGAGGGGGAGAGAGAAAGAGGGGAAGGGAACATGAGAGTGAGGAGAGGGAAGGATCATACCTGGTTCTCTTCCTCTCCTCGTGTGTGTGTGTGTGTGTGTGTGTGTGTGGATAAGAAAGAGAGAGAGAGAGAGAGAGGGAGAGCACGCGTTACCTTGCTTGTTTGAGCGCGCGCCAAAAACTCAGATCTGAGATTTGAGTTTTCGGACGCTCTCGATTATTTTTTAAAGCCCTGACGGCGTCGCTATAGGCGTCTCTATGAGCATCACTAAGTTACTTGTAATTTAGCGATGCCCATAGTGACGCCTATAGCGACGCCGTGGTTTTTCACATTTGAGCGTCGCACTACGAGCTTCACTACTATTAAGTACCTCTTGTAGTGTATTTATCTTTAAAAAGAAGAAAAATGGCACCCTTTGGTTATGCATCAATTATCAAGGTCTAAATCAGTCAGTCAAGAATGAATATTCAATCCCAAGAACTGATGAATTGCTGTATGGTATACATGGGTCAAAAATATTCACCAAAGACGTTGATCTCAAGTTTGGATATTACCATATAAGGGTAAGAGAAGAAGATATAACCAAGATAGCATTTAACTCTAGGTATGGATACTATGAATTGATAGTAATGTCCTTTGGACTAACCAACACCCTTGCTACTTCAACAAAATTAATGCAAGATACTTTTTGTAAATAAATATATAAACGTGTGCTAGTTTTTTTATACGAAACTCTCATCTACTCTAAGTGTTAAGAAATTAAGGGGCTACTTAGTAGCAATAGAATGTACGTATTAGAGAGATAAATATTATGCATAGAAATGAGAGACTCGAGAAAAGAGAGAGAGAGAGAGAGAGAGAGAGAGAGAGAGAGAGAGAGAACACAAGATGTGTGTGGTTCACCTAGTGTGGGGCTACATCCACATGAAAGTAATCACTCCTTGAATTTTATCTTCAAGTAGATTCAAAGGACCTTAAAAACACTCAATTGTGCTTCTTGAATCTAAGCTTACCTCAATGTGTAGAAATATCTCCTTTTATAGAGAAGACATGCGTTATGCTCTCATGTGCGAGAGAACAACCCATGTATAGATGTGATCATTGCCCATTGTGCATTGATTGTTCCATGCCTCTTGTTTCCCACTGCCCACACCATCCATTAACCACCAACCCTCAGCCATTGGACACAAACTATGAGCCAACATTCTTTTACAAAAAAGGAAATATTATGGTAGTGTTAAACTTTGGTTTTCTTGTGAGTGATGTTTCTCATACACAATAGCTTTTGCTCATAACAAGGGGCTTCCAATATTTCTATTGGGGTAGAAATTACAAAAATTATTGAGCAATTCCCACTACCATATTGTGGCACAATATTGGATGTAGTGGTTGGTGTAGAAATGTATAGCTTTCTTGATGGCTTTAGTGGGTACAATCATATCATCATGGACGTGAGGAAAGGGACAAACATGCATTCATTACTACATGGGAAGTGTATGCCACCATAATGATGAACTTGGTTTAAAGAATGCACCCCCTACCTTTCAAAAGGGGGTAATGGAAATATTTGGTCTACTTAACAACCTTCATGAAAGTGATCTTGGTTGGCTTTAGTGTATTAAGAAAGAAGGAGGATCATATGAAGCACACGAGGCTATGCTTTGAAAAATACGTATCAAAATCTTGCACAACATTGTGCCTTTTGCAACTAGAACATGTTTCATCGTGTTAGCCCACAGCGGGCATATATCTCTATCCAATTTTTTGTTGTTTGACAATATGCAAAAAGAATCATTGTTGCTAGCCATGGTAAGAAACTACACATGATGCAAAAGTTATTAGTAAAGAAAGAAGAATATCCTATACAAAAATCGTGCGCTATACGACACAAACCATAGACACTTACAAAGTACCTATTTTGCAAAAATCAATTGTTAGGACAAGGGTCCTACACCAAGGCCAACCTAGGGGGTCAAGGACCTAGCTAGGCCAAGGGCCTAGATTGGACTAGTATGGACATGGGATCCTAGATATAGAGTTAGGGCTAGGAGCTAGGCCTATATATATGGGAGGTAGGGAATATATGAGAGGTAAAGAGGAGGATCTGACATCTCAGTTCCCTACGTCTTGTATTGGTATCAAAGCTTAGGGGAGAATAAGTCTATGGAGCACAAGGTTGTACCACTATGGCCTTTTCTCTTGTTGATTCAAGTCATGAATGATCTTGTAAGGTACATAAGGTACATATAAAAGGCACCATCTCTATCTATGTCCCTCCACATGCAAGGCCATGGAGCTTTTTCTCTCATGTTAAAGAGTTGTGTGGGAAGGAAGAAGAAAAAGAGTGGTTGTATACTTCTTCTTGCATTCTTTTTGAAGCTCAATAAATTTAACTAAAGCATGCTAGAAGGCAGCAAAAGTTAAGCTATAGAGTTTGCTCTTGCTTCTCCTTTGCAACAAAACTTTGACCATGAGCATGTGAAAATATCATAGGTCATTATGTTGGCAAGGAAGGAATATGATGTTCAACATATGCAGCCAAGGAAGCCGTAGATTTGGTAATAGGTTTAGCATGCATGAGATCATGCAAGAAATCAAGATTTGGGTTGGGCTTGACCAGCTGAGTGGTTTTCCCCTGGTCATAATTGTGTACCTTGGTTGCACGTAGGCTACAAGCCTAGACTATAGGAAGAGGGAATGCCCTACCTCCCTAGTTGCACAAGAGGCTAATATCAAGCAGGCATGGACCAAGGAGATGGCCAATCAGATGCACAAGGAGCATCCCCTTTGTGTGTAGCTTTGTGTGTGCCACTGTCTACTAAGGCGGGCTGCCAGCTGCATGCAAATGAAAAGGAAGGAGTTGGCCAATCAGAGGCACAAGGAGTGACCCCTATGTGTGCATGTGTGTGTGTGCCTCAAGGTTTTCCTAAGCAAGTCTTATCCAACATAAATCTAAGTTATGAGCCATGAGCTTCTTACACAACAAGCTATTAGCTTCTCATGTTGTAAGCTCAGTGTTCCTCTTGTAAACATTCAATTGTTTCACTTCAATGTTGGTTTTTAAAGGGGCATCTACACTAGCTATGCACACGGTTGGAAGTGTAGTATATACAAGGTATTTATCATTCCATGCATGGCATGTGGACCATTTTCAGCACATGGATGGTCGTATTCTCTGTTTGGCAGATTCTATCCAGTATTTTCTCTTTGGTAGATTATATCCATACATCATATTTTGGATCGGCATTTATTCTGCCGGTTTTCATGTCGGATACGATTATGAATTCTTATGGAATTTATGTTTCCTCTCTCTAGATATTTCAGTGGTTCATTTATGATTGAGTCTAGTCAACAGATATCTCTAGATTTGGAGAAATATTTTTGAATTAATCTTCTCTGGCTATATTTTTCATCTAAGAGGGAAAAGCCTCTTCAACGCAACATCTAAGTGTACAACCATGAGCAAAGTTCATGACATTTACGCACACAAGGATGTTTGCCTTCTTATAAGAATTCAAGAAATTTCCTTGCATGTCTAGTGTTCATCTACTAGTCGGCCACAATAAACAAATGTTGTTTCCATGTTGCCTTCTAGTGAATAGAAATTCTTCCACTATGTTACCCAATTCATGGAATTTGGATGGAAAAAGGTTGTCCAAGCTACCAATACAGATTCAAGGAATTCTAGTGTGAAGTAAGTTTATGGGGCCCTCTCACTCCCTATTTGAGACATATTCCACATGTGGAGAATATGAGTCTTTGAGCCAAGCACTAGTACTTGTTTCTCTAATTGTGTGTCGCAAAAAAGTCCCTTTGTGCTGGTCAATCCGTCTCTGTCACCCCTATATCATAAGTATCTAAAACAATTCCAATGGACAAGAATTATACAGAGACTTGTTAACATAGCAAGTATGCACAACTTTTGAGGGATATTTGTAGCTACACTTTTGTATTTTATAGCCTAGGATTAGGATGTATTGATGCATGCACACTAGGTGTATGGACCGTAGTGATTGAGAAGCTCTTTTCTGAGGTGGCATGGGAATACATGAGTTTTTTCTTTGGTGCTTTAGGGTTGAAGCATTCTTTTAAGACATAGATAAGTATCCTAAGAGCATATAGATTATGGTATCTATTAGTCAACACCATACTAATAGGTATGCTAGGAGAAAAACGTAAGCATTATGCTAAGAGCATACATCACATGAGCATAAACCACTTAAGTTATGCTAAGAGAATTGACTTTGAGATATGTTAAGAGTGTACACTTCTAGATATTCTAGGATCATATGTGAGAATATTCTTGATATGATCATCAAGTCTATTCATAGTATGACCTTATGAAGGTATCACATGGCTACTAGTTTACAATCAAGTCAATTGTCCTAGACCTCTCTAGGAGAACTCAATATTTCTCACTATAGTTTTTGAGGCCAAAAAATATTCTTCAATGGGGAAGTAATGTTAGGACAAGAGTCCTACGGGCAAGGACAACATAGGGGGTCAAGGACCTAGGCCAACGTCCTAGAGTGGACCAATGTGGAATAGGGACCCTAAATATAAAGCTAGGGTTAGGAGCTAGGCCTATATATATGGGAGGTAGGGACGAGGATTTGATGTCACATTTACCTAGGTCTTATGTCAATGGTGTCAAAAAACTTGCACAAAAGGACCGCATTGCCTGCATAGTATTTCTAATAGTGAAGATAGAGGTAAAAATGAGCTTAAAACAAAGTTTAGATGCTCATCAAAGTTTTTAAAAATCTAAGAAAGTGAATCACAAGGTGCTGATGACACTAGCTAGGATGTCAAAGCATGCTTTGATTCCAATTGTTGGAAACATGATTGCAAAAATTCACATGAAGATGATAAAGGTAAAGAGCAACCTCAAAAGAACAAACCATAGAAAGTAGTATTATTGAATGTGCCAATACAAAGATAAGGGCTACCCTAGAGTTTTGGGTGTATATACAAGCTATAGGAGAAAATCTTCTAGAGAGGAAAAAATTGCCTCCACATGCTTATGTGTTCATACACATCAATATAAAAATATGGTAACAATGCTTATGAATGTTTTTTTATTGTCATGCATACTTTTGAGCCACCCATCAATCATCTCTATTGGCACCACATATTGTTCTCCATTTGTTTCTATGTACTCATATAGAAGTTCCAACAATGGAAATATATATTATACACATTTTCCGTTTTTAACCCATGCAATCTCTTTCCAACAACAATAACCACAACTAGACAGTGAAATCCAAGTCATATATTCCCTGAGTAGAACAAGATATCACCCCACTTTTTTTAACCAAACAAACTTCCTGCAATCACCTCAAGTAGCACTTTTTCAATAGTAATTCAAATCCCATTTTCAAAAACACATCATTCCTTAAAAAATAGTCGATAGTCCATGTATATCAAGTTTCCAAAAATATATGTGTTAGATTAACTGAGAAGGGAAGAACCTATGATGCAGTCACCGTATTGGTTAATTCCAGTCAGCATGAGGCTTGTTCCTTTTACGCAAAGCGATGGTAGTATCTACACCTCTCACTCACTCTCCTTATTTTTTTACTCACGTGGAACAAAAGACACAAAAACCAAGCTAAGTGAGGGTTACACCATCCCTCACCTTGTTTTATAGCAAGACTGTGAAGTCCCCTACTGCTTTTGAGATCATCTTAGTATTTGTACATAGTCCACTCAATTTGAGAGAAGATAGTATGGAGACTGTAGTGCAAGTAGAGTGAAAATTATGTTGAAGCATTCCTAGTAAATAGTAAAAGATGAAAGGGTGGCCCTTACCAAGGGGAAGAATACCACACATGGTGATAGGCATAACGGTTTTGATACCCAAGTTCGTCTGCTCCCAAGACGAGAGGATCACTAGATAATCCTTTATGGTAAAGAGAGTGATGTACAGCGGGTTTGCGCAGTCAAGACACCCTTGTCAGGGCCTACTTGATCTTGTTGGAAATGATAGACATGAGGAGGAGAACCCAATTCTGCCCAAGGTCAGAGAGAGAGGGAAAATAAAGGCAAACTTGTTTTACCGTCTCTCGTAGGTTCATACGCTTGAGGAGGTCCTAAAGTTTTTAAGAGACCAACCAAGTGGTTTGACTCGGCAGAGTTTTAAGATCCAGTAATAACCATAGGAAATGATTTGAGTCAAAGAAACACCAAGGCCATAAATAGATACTGACAAGCCGAGTCAGCCATGAAAAGAGAGAGAGAGAGAGAGAGAGAGAGAGAGAGAGAGAGAGAGAGAGTCCACCCAATCCAAGGCACCATACTTAATACTAGAATGGTAATCTAAAAGGACATAAAAGTTTCCTTTCAGGGTTTTGGAAAAATTTTCCAAAACCATAGTAGATCCACTCATTTTGAAAAATCCTTTCATGAGCTTATAGTTCAAGAACTACTACATATGGAAAAAATGAGAAACTTGTAAGTTTTATCATCCCTTGGTCACTACAAGCCTCCAAGTTGATGGGCCGATGCATTTTGCCCAAAACATCAATTTCTTACGGTTGATTGCATATAAATAAGAGTGGGGATTTTTGTAGGACATGAGATAAAATGCCCCGTTAACTTCAATGGTTTAGTGATCAAATCATATGGTTGCTTTTACCTCACTAATTGTTTTTTGGGCAAAAAAAAAAGGTACAAAAAAGTAGCATTTTTGCTATTCTGCGGACCTATCATCAAAGTTTCTATAGTCACGCTCAATATAGATACTATATACATGTTTTCTTAGTTCCCCTTGGGCCTTTGGGTTTAAAAGGATCCATGGAGCATGTCAAAAGGATAATGGATCTCTTACTAAGTGGAACCTTGGGAGCAATGATAAAGTGCTAAATACAGCAAACATGAAAAAACTGGGTTTAGCATTATGACCTCTAGAAACCCATAGAAACTACTCAATATCTAGCCATGTTTGTAGTCTATGATTGGATATGGTTACAACCTACAAAATACACACAATTGGCCTAAGAAACTAGCAATATTGAGAAAGTTATACTTGCTACTCTAAAATGTATCGTATTCTTGAGCAATCAAAAAAATCAACCATCATCATATACTATGCTATATAGCATATTAGGTCCCCCAAAACTCAAGGAAGATTAGCTTTATGTTATACATTACACTTACAGAATCAAAATTGAATTTGGATATCAAGAAAGCCACGAAAAAAATCATTAAAGGGCTAATTTTGGCCAAAAAACAGGATTATACAATTCTTGTAAGTTGGTCATAACTTTCAATTTTAACACTTAGCTCTCCCTACAAGCATCAAAACATGTTGAGAACTATGAAGGGCTAACCACTAGCCATCTTAACCTCACAAACATGAAGTTTAGAGTGGTATAGTTGCCAAAAATTGAAAACGGGAGTTTTTTTTCACACAGTTTAGGTTCAAAAATGTTGTGCAAGAGTAAGGTTAATGGTGAGATCGATACTCCAAAAAAAAAGTCAAGTTTTTTTCAGCTCATAAGGCAACTTTCTGGATATATAGCACCTAGAAATTCATTTTCATACTCTTCAAATAATTCAAGCAAAATGGTCACTTAACAGGACACGAAAGTGTCCAAGGACATAAAAGTGTCCTGTTACCATTCTAGTGTTAATAAAGTAGTAGTAGGCCCATTAAGTATGGGCCTACTACCTCATCAAATTGATGAGAATAGAGAAATTTAGTTCTAGACCAAGCCATTCATTATGTGTAATTGCTTGGGAGATGGTGTTAATTAATTTTGACCTTTTGAAACCGTTAAGGAAATATTTTTTAATAAGATGGTTGATGTCTTCAACTGCAATAAAAATGTCAAAAGAGGAGTAAAGGATCATGTGTAGTATACAAAGGAAAGTTTTAATAGCTGCTTTTGCACGCTTATTACTTTTCTTTTTAACAAACTCAGCTGGGACAATATTCGAGTTGTCCCTTTTACAAAAAGATTCTTAATTTAAAGTTTCCAATGAAAGGGCTACGCAAGGAAATAGAGAAAATTAGAAATTGTAATGAGGTAGTAAAGAAACCGTAGGGAGTATCAAACCCAGAGAAAAATGTGGGTTCGGTTTTTAAAATGTTAGGGTAGATACAAGGCAATTCTTGTCGGAAAGCCCTATTGTTAAGGAGCCTAAGAAAATCATCCATATATCTGTAGGAGTGTGAGAAGCTAGATAGCATGTGTATGGTTCCATTGCAGGTGATGGTTTTAATAAACCATTTATACTCAACAAAAGCAAGGTAAAGATTACACATCACAGGAGAGAAAAAGAAGCCCATGGTAATTCATTGATCTTTTTTAAAGCAATGTCCACCAAATTGTACAAAGCAATTCTTCAGCACCCAAGAGGTTTCTTGGCAGTGCTCTTGCTCATTGAAATGAAACGGAAGTTTTTTATTGGAGTGTTTTACCCATCTAGGTTTTTGGGATAAAGAGAGTTTTGAAAAGCCTTGTAACCTAACGTTATCAAAAGCTAGTTTTACAATTTCTTACAGGACACCAATAAGGCCAAAATCCCCAATAAGTGGAATGTTTTCATAGCATTAAGTGATATACATTGAAAAAAGATAAACGATTTTTTTGGGGAGATTAAGAGTAACTTTTGTAAAGTTTTTTATGAGCCAAAAAGTATTTGTTGGTGGATACACCACGACGGACGTTAGCACAACGATAACTCACCTAACAAGAATCATCAGTTAAGGACAAAGCTTGACCCGCAGGCGCATGGAAGCAAGCATAGGGTGTTAACCTACACTCCACCGACTATTGACTACTTCCTACAGAGGTCTCTACTCAATGTGTAAGTTACATCCTATTATAGAGCACAGGAGAAGATTTCCTACAACACTTACATGAGCCAATTACCCATCAGACGTTCT
This sequence comes from Adiantum capillus-veneris, assembly GCF_014529385.1. Taxonomy (NCBI): domain Eukaryota; kingdom Viridiplantae; phylum Streptophyta; class Polypodiopsida; order Polypodiales; family Pteridaceae; genus Adiantum; species Adiantum capillus-veneris. The sequence goes on from NC_140944.1 coordinate 88,860,167, forward strand.
CGAAATGCTACGAAACTTGAGGGATATCCTATTAATGCCAATAGGCCACTCTCCCTACGGTCCGTGACCCAAAAACCTACCCAAAAACACCCAGTGTAGAATCACGTAGGATGTCTGACAGGTTTTTGTAGGTCAACGTTTCTGAAAACTAAGGTTCCTAATGTGTATCTCCACTCAATACGAACGCGTGGATATGCTGAAATGTGAAAACAGACACTATTTGCTCACCGAATCACTAGAAATAGCTCGTGGATCAATCTCGCAAAGTTGGGCCGTACACGCGCAATGTAGGTGTTGGCCCGTAGCTCTCTCCGAGGGCAACACATTGCACTTCTCCTCACTCGATTCCGACCACCAGTGTGCGCGTAGCATCAAGATAAACTCTCACTCCCTCTCATACACAGAATATGCTTCTCACAGACACTTCATAGAATGAACAAAAGGGTTTTTTGATTAAGGTTAAAACTTGGTATATATACCTTCCAAATACAAAACCTTATGTTCCAAAGTGAAATCCTACTCAGTCTAATGGAAAAAAATAATATACAAAATTGGAACCTTCTGCAAGCCCCAAGTATTTACAAGTGAAATTACAGGTTTTCTTAATCAAAGAATGACTACATAGGATTTCCTTCTTTTCTCTTTTTATCAGTCTTCAGTTGAGTGTGGCTGCCAGTCTTCATCTAACACTTCGGCTAACACTATCCCCTCCTAGCTCATGTCATCCCTAACATGACAGTAGCGCCGCTGCTTTAGTGGAGGATGTCATGCATCTTTAAAACAGACTCATACCATGCATGATGGGCCACTAATGTTGGGCCGAATATATATGTGTCGATGGTGAATAAGCTGGTGTAGAAGGCTTGGAGATGGTATGAGGGCAAGAATGTATCACCTCATGGGAAGGTTGAGCAGACAGTTCATAAGCACATCTATAAGTGTCTTGGAAGAAGAATATGTTTTCTGTGGCTTGTCCTAGTTTGAAGACCTCAAAGACTGCCAGAAGTGTTTTACATATCTTTCTGAGCATAATGCAAGTGAGTTCAGGCGAACGAGTGAACAATTTAATGGAGCCCGTTAGGGTTTTCACCATGTATTGCTCACTCATTCTCTTGCCTATATTCAAGCTTGACAGCTTCAGGTAATTGAGCCACGTGGGGTGGCTTCTCTTCAGCAATTTTTGTTCCTTCCATGTCCGCATCCTTGGTAGAGGGAAAAATCTAAGGTCATCTCTGATCATTTTTGGAGCCTCTAACAAATGTACTAAATACTGTGGGTATTTAGTGAGCCATGCCTTCCTCCATCTTGGTTGAGAGTCCACAATGAGCTTAACACCTTCTGGTTTGGTGATGCCTTCATTGTATAGTGGCACTATAGGCTCCTCTTTAATCCTCTTGTTGATTGTAGCAACCTCGTATTTTAGAAGAGGATAGGAGAGAGAGGGTTGTAGCCATTCATGTCAAACGACATTTGCATCTAATTTTTGAATGGTCATTGACTTCAATATCCTGTGCTCCCACTGCATTGCTTCTTTGGTGGTGTCCTTTATGGCTGCTTCTATTGCTTTCTGTAGATTGTCTTGTTCTTCTTGTGTCAGATCCCGGGGCTCTTGTAATGGTCCCACAGGAATGTCCTCTTGTAATTTTGTGTCCATCGGATTTGACACATTCTCTATATCAATTCCTTTCACAGTAGCCGGCCCATGACTTTGTTGATGTTCTTCACTTGTTTGGCTCTTAAGTTTGGCCAGCTGCTTCTGTAAGTCGTCTTTTTCTAACTGATCTTGTTCTGTCATGGATACTAATAGGTCATTAAGTTCTACATTGACTCTATCAGCTTCGTCTAGCTTCTGTCTTACCTCATCATTTTTTGTCTACAGTGTCTTTGTATCATCTTCTAGTCTTTTCTGAAGCTTAACCAATTCTGATTTCAATGATTTATTATCATCTTCCAATCTGGTTTGTATCACCATTGATCCCTCTTCCAGCATCATTCTCTGCCTCTTTCCAAGTGTCAGCTCTTTTTGAAGTTCTATCATTTGTTCTTCAATCACATCTCTATCTTGGCTAGTTGTAGTTGCAGCTACAGCTCTTGCTCTGCCCGGAGATGCTCTCAACCTCTGAATCGTTTGATCTTTCACTTTAATTTGATCCTTGAGTTCAATCACCTCATCTTGGCTAGCTTCATGTGATATTTCAGCCTTGTCCTTGGCCTCTTTTAAGCTTTCAACATGTTTTGATTCTTTCGCCAGCTGTAGGGTGAGCCCATCCCTTTCCTTTTCGGCTTCAGGAATAGCATTGCTGAATTTTTGGTATTCTTCTTCAGAGTTTGTCAGCTTCTGATTGATTTCTCGGTTTGGACTTTCTAAATCTTGACATTTCTGTAGTGCTGCTTCCAGTTCAGCTTGCATCTGTGATTGGTTGGGCATATTCTCTTGGTTTTACTTCTAAAGTGTTTCCACTTCAGCTTTCACCTTTTCTTCACTCAACCTTAGCCCTTCATACTCAATCTCTTTGCCCACTGATCTGGCTCTTAATCCTTGCAGTTTATGCATCACTTCTTCCCAATCTTCAGCTTGTGCTTGCAAAGCCATGGTATCTATTGCAATCTCCTTTAGCTCCACCAAACGAGAGCTCAATGTGTATTCTTTTGGTTTAGGGGTTGATAATTGAAAAGCCGTATAAGTTGCCTCCTCTCGGGTGTATGCAGCAGCTAGCAGATCCAAGAATATTTTATAAGTTTGTGCCTTCGGATCTTGCTTCTTAGGCTTTGGTTCAAATTCTGCATTCTGCTCTTTCTCTTTGTCCTCTTCTTTCTTGGAGTCTTGTTGATTCTTAGATTTATTCAACTCCTTAGTTTGTCGAGGTTGAGGAGGACTAGGAGGAGGTGGTGATGGTGGAGGACTTGACTTGCAGCTTGATGGTGGTGTTGATCGATTCTTTTTGAAGTCTCGATCAGCTTTTGTTTTCCTCTCTCGCTCTTCACCTTCCTGCTCTTCTAACAGCTGCCGCCTCACATAATCAACCTCTTCTTCGATAAAAGGTATGACTAGAATATTCTCGGCCGCCACATCTAGGATCTTGAAATTCCTTATATAATCTTCGAAGTGATCCCTATTAGTCCTTCGAGAAGATTCAGACATGGCCTCAACTGAGGGCTTCCATAATTCGTTTAGATCTCCTTTAAGCATTCTTTGGGCTCTGAAACTCTCCATCAACCTCTCTAGCCGAGCGGCCTTATGGGATTTAGTCTCTTTTGCTGGCATCTGAATGGTAGCTTTCTTTCCTTTCTTTGGATGAGGTGGATCTTCTTCTACTGTCTCTAACCTTCTTTTCAGTCTAGTGGTCACCCTGGGAGCTGTAGGTTTCTCCTCTTCCTTGTCTTCTATCAGCTTCAACCACTCATTCTGTGATGGAGGAAGAGGCCACTGACCTTTAGCATGTAGAGCTTTACATATCACCTTTGTGAGCATCTCCCCTGCTGCAATATATGTAGGATTTTGGGTTCCCATCCTCACAATGTTTTACTGTAGGTATGCTGCATAATCTATCTCTCCTGAGCTCCTTGTCTTCATTGCCCATGTGAATGTTGTTCCAATTGCTACAGGTGGCACACTGTACTTTTGAGGCCTCTTGGTGCAAATATGGAAATATTGGTTGTAAAGTTCGCACATGGTTGCCACCATTGGATCCGCAATATCCTCCAAGGTGTAGTTCTTCTTGGTTTCCTTGTATACCTTCACCTCTTCTCGCCTCTTGTTGACACTGTCTCCTGCATTAGAGAGATTCAAGGCACTTGCGACCACCTTTGGGGTGATTACAATCACTTTCCAAGAAAGACACTATCTCTGGTTTTCTCGTGAGCTCATTAAATTCCTGTGGTATCATTGGCAGCTCTATGGCATTGCCCTCTAGGTTTTTGATAAGGCCTTGGTATATTCTGAGGTCGTTTGCTTCAAGAAAGTTGCTTTGTAACCAAGTGGTAGTGGGCTTTATGGTTCTTGTTGGTATTATAAATGGCTCCACCTCATCCAGGTAATCCTTGTTGGTCATTCTTTTCTTCTTTTCTGGCGACCTAGCGGATGCCATGGATCCTGTTGCACTCAGTAGTTCAAAGTGAGCGTTCTTTACAGATTAGCTGATAAATTGAGTTCTAACTATCCAATTGACTTGAAAATTGAAACATGAGTTCAAGAGGGACTAAGGATGCCCTGCAAGTGAAAACAATAGGACTTGTGCTGCAAAATAAGCTTGAAGACATACTACACCTAGGATGTCTTTTTTCCTTAGAATGACTTGAAACTTGTCATAATGATAGCCTATGACTTGTGCATCATAGCTATGTGCTTGGATTTTGATTTGGACACCAAAAAGTGAAATTTTGGACTATTTTAGGCTTTTGGTGTACAAATGAGTAGGATGTCCTTTAATGATGAGCAAATGTTATCCAATTGACTTGAAAATTGATATGTAGGCTTCTTGTAGCATGTTGATCTCATTTATGATTTCAAACTTTGCTTAGTAGGTCAATATGACTCTGGAGACATACTACGCGTAGGATGTCTTTTTTTCTCAGAAATGCATGAAACTTGTCAGTCACTATGATAGAGCATAGCCTGTGGATCATCACCAATGTCTTAGATTTGAATTTGGGTAAGTTTTGAGGGTAGGAAGACCATTTCTGGTGTTTGAGAATCTGAAAAGTCCATCTATGGAGCTATGTGACCAAAAAGTGATTTGTTTGGCTGGAAACTTGGTGGGTGGGCTTGTATGAATGTGATAAAGATGTATGTAGATCAAAAAATCCCTCTGGAGGTCATTTCAAGCTTAGAGACATACTACAGGTAGGATGTCGTTTTTCATGATTTTGAAGATATGACCTCACAGTTAGCTTTGACATGATGTGAAGAGTGTGTGGTTCAAGTTTCACTTGATTTGGATCATTTCTAATAGGTCTAAGACCATTTCTTGCCTCTATGCTCTGACTTTGTGTTTTTTTTATGCAAAAGAGGTCCAACTTGGTCCAAATGGAGTGAAACTTGAGGGATAAGATGTAAATGACATGTAGAGGCTGTGTGTATGGCTGAATGATGAGACATCCTACGCGTAGGATGTCTTTTGTGCATTTTTTAGGAGCAAGTCCTACTATCATGTGCATATGAGCTTCCTAAGTCCCCTTTGTGCCTTATTTCAATTAAAAAATCAAATGGTTAGTTAGAAACTCCCTTCTTGGCTTTCAGAGCCTCAGAGGCGATTTCTGACTCATGGAGATAATTATCTCTTATTGTTGCTGCGTTTACCTTGTTGAGGTTCACACACACACGCAACTTTTCGTTCTTTTTGGGGACAACCACTGATGGCCATTTTTCGGCTCTCCGTAAATGCCATAGTGAGTTAACCCACCCTACCAAAATCATTCAAACATTGTGGCTATCACTACCATTTCACTGTATATAGGTGTGTGTGAGTTAGGGGACTTTTCCCATATCTTCTTAAAAATCCTCAATTAGCTAGTCACTAGGCTAGTTGAGCCAAATAAATAAATAAAATAAAAAATATAAGTATATTATGGTCCATTTGTGTGTAAATATTTTATTGTATATAGGGCCTAAATAAAATGATTTTTTATAATTATTTTGGTATTTATTTAAATATTTATACTTATGTGTGTGTTATTTATGCTATGTACATTGACTCATCATTACCATTTTTTTTTCTTACCATTTTTCATACTGTTTATTCCATATAAAAATAATTTCATGCAAGCTTCTCTTATTTTTGGTGTAACTCCATCTTAACAAAAGTCCAAAAAAACTAGTTATGTGTATACTTTTTCACTATTGTGATTTTTCCTTCCTACATCAATTCTCTTTTACTCTCATAAATTAGAATACCAAAAATATTCATCTTTTTATGGTAGACTTATAATGAGAGAGATTTATTTTGACCCCTTTATATTTTTTCCACCTATATTATTTATATTTGACATGTACATATTTGTTTAGACCCCTAAATATTTGATTTTCTTAGTTGTACTATTCACTTATATCATGATCTCAACAATATTTTCAATTATAGACCTACCAAATAAGGTCAAGGGTATATGGAATGCATGCATGCACCATGGGGAGCTCACTCTTGGAGGTATTCAAAAGAATCATCAAAAGAAAGACCTCACAATGACTTTGTGCAGTGGAAAAAACAGTCGGTTTTGCTGAATTTTTAAAGATCACATCCTCCCAAAATTTGAAAAGTTGATACAAATAAAAGTTGTAGCTCGCGACCTGAAATTTCACCTCAAATTTTTTCATATTTTTTTGAGCTACGACCTGTGAGCTATGATTTTATTGGTGGACCCCAATTTGCCCATGCTATGCAGCCACACTTCCTCTTCCACTTTATCATTTTTCTCTTTCACACACACTCCTCCCTCTCCTTCCCACTCCCAAACCTACAACACCCATGTCCTAATTCACCCTCTTCACCATTGCCACATCTCTCACACCTCCATAGCCTTCATCCTCCATTTCTACACCCTATGTGTCCCCCTTTCTCTCTACATATATGTCCATATTACCATACTCTCTTCAGCTTTGTAAAGAACTTCAAAAAATCAGCAAAAATCCAAGGATAACCTCTGAAAATGAAGGCTTTTATCATGAATTTTCCAAGGTTTGAAATAACATAGCTTCATCGATAGACGCTGCTTCGCCATGCTGACTGCTTCTTCTTTCGGTGCTGTAAAGAGGTGAATGTCAACTTCTCCAAAGCTTCAACCTCTCTTTACAAGCTCATCCCTTCTCTAACTTTTCTTATCATATATCTCACCATTTGGTGAATGATTTTGTAATTATTTTTTAGTGATAATTACTAACTACTAACCACTAACCTTATTGTAAAATGCACCCTCTACTAGAGTAGGCACTCCCCAATTATTCACTCAATCCTCTCTCCTTTCATCCTCAATAATTCTCTTCCCTTGAGCCCACATCCATGTGACTCAAAGGACAGGAGAGACTCACCCTCATAAAAAAAATATATATGCATAATCTTTTATTCCTTCAAATAAACTTGATTAGAGCCTAATCCCAATCGGGGCTTCTAAAACCTATAAATAGAGCCCTTCTCTCCCTTGTAAATCATCACATGATCACACTACACCACACCATTCTCAACACATAACACACCACTCTTCAAGCCTAGTTGTGTAGAGTGTGTGCATTGTGAGTGCTCTATTCCATCACTACACATAGGTGCATGGAGAAGCTTGAAGTTAGTTATGCCATCTAGAGGAGTGGAGTGAGACTATACTCTGCAATCACACTTGTAGCCTACTCTTGTCCATAAATAAGATTCATAGTTTTGGGTGCAATTGTATGCTGCAACTATGACTCTTCTCTCCAAATTGACTTGATAAGCTGGCTCATCTGGTGGTTGAAAGTATATTGTCCTTGAAGTTTGTTGTGCCATTTCATGCTTGGTGGTTTGAGGGCTTGTTGAATTGTTTTCCTAAAAGGTCAATTGTAAGAGGGTACTTGGTGAGAGGGCTCCTGTGACCCTAAGACAATTTGTGTATTGGCAACAAGGTCATGTTTTGTGTTGTCTCTCTATCAAGCTTTGTGTGCATCTAGTATTTAAGGCTAAGACTGAGTTCCTCGAGTTGATTTGTGCTCTTTACCTCTCTCTGGCATGGTGAATGTTTGTGTCTGGTGTGTGTGGCTATCTTGCATTCCCCTCTCCTTGTGCGTTTGAGTACAAGGAGATATCACGTGCGTCCTAGTTCGCATCTACAACTATGTGGTGCCTCTTTTCTTGTTTGGTTTCTAGCAGTGGGTTGTTGTTGTCTCTGATTGTGCTTGCCCTAGCCCCAGCCCCAATTGAGCAGCACGGGAGCCTCGAAGGGTGTTTAGAGGCCGCTCTTCTTGTTGCCCGCCCCGGACTACCTCAAATTGGTGCCCCCACTGAGGAATGACTTTGTGGTTATTGTTGTTGTACTGCATGAATGCTTGAATTTTAGCAAAATCAAGTAGATTATATGAATCATGAAAACTTATATGACCAAGTTTAAATTCAAGGCAACAAAAATTGATCTAGAATATGGTTTGGATTAGCATAACATAAGAAACAAAAAAAATCATTTTCACATAAGAATCTAGAATTCATGTTGAAAGACCTTTCAAAACTTTGTGTAGTTAGTTGATTTCATGAGAGAAAATGATTGTTTAGAACTAATCTTTGTGTGGTTCTAGCATTGAGAGACTATGAAATGCTATACCTTTGATGATATCCCAATCTTCTTCGGAAATCTAGAAGAAGATGTTGATGATTTTCTTGTTGATTTTAGAATGGTTTTTCATATCCTTGGTAAAAGGAATGACATTGAAAAAGGGGATTTTCTATTGTTATCCCTTAGAGGCAACGCTGAGCAATGGTTTTGGAGTATGTCTTCTCAGATTGAAGATGGATATACCCAGATTTCCAAAGCTTTGAAGACCAGATTCTCTAAATTTCCAACAACAGAGAAAGCATGGGCTTCATTAGGGAGACTTCAACAACATGGTGAAGACTACTATGCTTATGAGGATATTTTTTCTCGTCAATGGGGAGGATGTGGGTTTAGTTCTACATTTCCAGATTATGTAAAAATGGAGCAATTTATTTCGGGTTTGTCTCCTTTCCTAAAGACTAAGGTTACTTGTAGTGGACCCTCTACCTTTGAAGAAGTGGTCACTATTGCCCGAAGGAAGTTTCACAAGTACTTCTACATCAAAAATGGCTTCCATCATGCTAGAAGAACCAACCATCATGAAAGTGTTTCTATCAAGGAGTCATCTCCTTTGCCATACTTGTCTCCTTCTACTCCTACAAATGTTGAAGAAGTTACTTACATGCCAATTGATTATTCAAGTGCTAAAGTGTGTGGCCAAGATTCAAATGTGGAATCTCTTTCTTCTACCTTTATCACAAGCATGAAAAACTCGACACAAGATATCTCAAATGGCATTGATGATTCAATGCCATTTGAGATACCTTTATCACAAGCATGAAAAAATCGACACAAGATATCTCAAATGGCATTGATGATTCAATAATGGATACATCCAACCTTTTGGTGGAGGATCAATTTCTAGTCCGAGCAGACGAAGCTTTTGTGCAACATGACTCTATGGAGAATGAAGACCTTGAATGTAACCTTGATCTTATGGAATGTTCTGAGAGTGTATCTTGTCTACGAGAAGAGAGTGAAGAAGAAGATGAAATCATAGGTGGAGAGATCATAGACCACATTGATCATAAAGAGATGATTGTGTACAGGGAATGCCAACTCCAAAACAAAGTAGAACAGTGTGAGTTGAATCCATGTGAGGATAATCTTCCAGAAGTGTTTGAGGATGTTGAAAAGCATTGGTATGACCCATGTATATTAAGCATGGAGTAACCTATCATGCAAGAAGCCAAAGTTTTCACAAAATCAAACAGTAATCCATCAACCTTTGAGGTGGTACAATGTGAGGAGTTACAACCTTGCCAAAGGGGGGGCTTAGAAGAGGATGAAGAACATGGGAGAGTAGTAAAAAATAAAATCATAAAAGGAAACTGTCAGAAGGATATCATTCTCTCCAATGGTGTTTTAGTGGGTGGCTCTTCATTCATGGGACAATCTCTTAGCAAGAAAATCCAAACTTTTGAAGCCCAAATCATCTTCACATTGGGTTTCACCTCTTCAAAGTCAAATTCTCCTCTCTTCACATATACCTTTCATCGGGGGCACCATACCTTCTTAAGTGGAAGAGGACATGAATACTTCGTGATGAACATATGTTTCCAAACCTTTTACATTTGGTTCTTTGGTGTATGGAGGTCGCACATTGTGATGCTTCTCGTCTTCATCATAGATGAAAAACTTGTTGATTGCTACATGTGGATATTTCATCAATCAGTACCAAAATCTATTCTCTTCCAATGTGTTGGAAGCAATAGAAACCTTCATCTATTATCTACTTATGTAGTAAACTATTTTCAATATCTTCCAATAGCAGCTAGAAGCATGGATCAAGCTTTCCTAAATCATGAAGGTCATAGAATTTTTGACTTGATGAGCCTACCCAGGTCGAAGGGTGTTTAGAGGCTGCTCTTCTTGTTGCCCGCCCCGGACCGCCTCAAATTGGCACATAGCATAAATAACACACCATAGGTAGAAATATTTAAATAAATACCAAAATAATTATGAAAAATCCTTTTATTTAGGCCCTATATACAATCCATAAGTTAATAATAACTTGAATTGAAAGCCTTCTTAACTGTGTATGGCCCCTGCCATCTAGTTTCAAATTTGGTAACTCAAATAGGGCTTCAAGCAATAACCATTTACCTTCCTAGAGTGCTCTTTCCCATTCAAGTCCATAAGTTGATAGTAGGCAAGCACAATCAGAGACAACAACAACCCACAGCCAGAAACCAAACAAGAAAAGGGGCACCACCTAGTTGTAGATGCGAACTAGGACGCACGTGATATCTCCTGTGGGTTGTTGTTGTCTCTGATTGTGCTTGCCCCAGCCCTAATTGAGCAGCACGGGACCCTCGAAGGGTGTTTAGAGGCCGCTCTTCTTAACTAACTTCAAGCTTCTCCATGCACCTATGTGTAGTGATGGAATAGAGCACTCACAATGCACACACTCTACACAACTAGGCACACCTATATACAGTGAAATGATAGGGATAGCCATAGTGTTTGGGTGATTTGATAGGGTGAGGTAGCTTACTATGGCATTACACCAAAAATAAGAGAAGCTTGCATGAAATTATTTTTATATGGAATAAAGAGTATGCAAAATGGTAAGAAAAAATATGGTAATGGTGAGTCAATGTACATAGCATAAATAACACACCATAGGTGGAAATATTTAGATAAATACCAAAATAATTATGAAAAATCCTTTTATTTAGGCCCTATATACAATGAAATATTAACTCACACACACCTATATACAATGAAATGGTAGGGATAGCCACAGTATTTGAGTCATTGGATAGGGTGAGGTACTTACATGGCAATGATGGAAAGCCGAAAAGCGACTATCATTAGCCCTCCCCCAGGATGATGGTATATTTATGTACCATCATAGAGCATCTTTTCCAAAGAGAGTGCTTCAGAGTCCTTGACGAGATCTTCATTGTTTGGCCCCTCAGAATTTTGGTTGGACTTACTCTCATGCTTCATGTAACAATACTTACATGAGACAGCTTCCCTTTGACAGATCTTTGGTAGATCCTTTGGTAGAAGGCGACTCAAATAGGGCTTCAAGCGATAACCATTTACCTCCCTAGAGTGCTCTTTCCCATTTAGGTCCATAAGTTGATAGTAACTTGATGATAGCCGTTTTTCGGCTTTCCATAATTGCCATAGTAAGCTACTTCACCCTATCAAATCACTCAAACACTATGGCTATGCCTACCATTTCACTGAACATAGGCGTGTGTGACTTAGGGGACTTTTCCCATATTTTCTAAAAAATCCTCAATTAGCTAGTCACTGGGCTAGTTGAGTCAAAAAAATAAATAAAATAAAAAATATAAGTATATTATGGCCCATTTGTGTGTAAATATTTTATTATATATAGGGTCTAAATAAAATGATTTTTTATAATTATTTTGGTATTTATGTAAATATTTATACTTAGGTGTGTGTTATTTATGCTATGTACATTGACTCATCATTACCATATTTTTTCTTACCATTTTGCATACTCCTTATTTCATATAAAAATAATTTCATGCAAGCTTCTTTTATTTTTGGTGTAACTCCATCCCAACAAAAATCCAAAAAAACTAGCTATGTGTATATTTTTTCACTATTGTGATTTTTCCTTCCTACATCTATTCTCTTTTACTCTCAAAGGAAATGGTTACCCATTTATCCTAGGGAGACCATGGCTAATGAAAATGCGAGCTTTGCAGGATTTGGAGAGTGGAAAGCTAATTTGCAGGAATGACAATCATAAGAAGGTTGTCTTTGACATGTAGGAGCAACGGCAAGAGGAGCTCCATGAAGAATCATCTCAAAGTGAGACGGAGGAAGGCTGGACCGATAGCACTTCAGACGGAGAAAGTAGCGGTAGCATTACTGAAGAGGAGTCTTCCATCGAAGTCATGGGGGTAGGGGTCATCTCCTTCATTCAAAAGGTGAAGTATATGTCACGCTTTATTCACTTAGCTTCAGAGTTGCTTCATCCTTTGCAAAATTCAACACAACAAGTAGAATTTGCATGGTCTTATGAGCTTGAAGAGTACTTTTGTAACATTAAAGTCATTTTGTGAGAGCTACCAACACTCATGCCTCCTTGTTGGGAGTACCCATTCTTTGTTAGCTCTAGTGTTGGGAAGGAAACAATTGGTGCAGTTTTATTACAACAAGATCCCCACAGTACCAGGATGCAACCCAAATACTCTGCTAGTAGGGTCATGAATGCTTTGGAGAACTCATGATGCATTCTCTCATGTTTGCGGTGAGAAAGTTTAGATCTTACTTGCTACCAAAACCTTTTGTAATTCTCACCGCGGAAAATTTGTTTCCTTGGGTGTCATCTCAAATGAATCTTAGCACTAGGATCTCAAAGTGGATTATGGAATTTCAAGAGTTCCAATACTCTTTCAAGGTAGAAGATAGTGTGTGTGCACAATTGGCAAGGATCCTTACTTATAGGGTACATGAGAAGGGGATTAAGGTGCCTGAAGTAAAGACCCTACCATTGCCACCACCGAAAAGTATTCCTAATGCTTTTACCTTGTTCTTTGATGGAGCTTTTCGATGAGCGACAGGAAAAGCAGGGGGAGGGCTAGTATTGCTCAACCCAAGTGGGGAGGTGGTCATGCAAGAGAAGCTCAATCTACCAGGTTCAACTAGCAACAATGAAGGAGAATATGACACACTACTTTATGGTTTAAAGATATGCATTGGCCAAGGTATAGATTGTCTCATGGTAAAAGGGGATGCACTTCTCATTGTGAAGCAAATTTTAGGTATTTGGGCATGCAAGAATGATAGCTTAAGGACAAAAGTTCATGCCATTCGTAGGCTGTTTAAGAACAAGAAGTTACATGTGTTGAGAAAGAAGTGCAGTTTATCATGGTGGCAGCAGCTGTCAAGCAAACGAGATACCAGGGATTGGAGTCATTGACTCCCATTATTAGCTACATTTTGGAGGGTGAGTTTCCACAAGACTTCACGAAGGCTCGGAAGAGGAGACTCATGAAGAAGGCAAGCACGTATCTCTTCCTAGAAGGATCCCTCTATCAAAGATGGAAGGATCAAGTGTGCGGAAGAGTACCAACTATTGAGGAAATCCCAGCCATTCTAAAAGGTTTGCATGAGGAAGCATGTGGTGGTCATTTTGCACAGGAACTCACTGCAAAAAAGATTTTTTTCGCCGGATATGTTTGGCCAAGCTTGCACATTGATGTAAAAGCTGTCACAATTGTCAAACTAATGGAAACAAGCGTTTGTTACATGGTCCACGTCAGCTAGTCCTTGCAAATGGTCCATTTGAAAAATGGGGCATTGATGCTATGGGTCCATTGCGTAGGACTATAAATCGGAAATCGTATATCTTGGTGGCCAAGGACTACATGACGAGATGGGTAGAAGCACAAAGTGTGGCAAAGGTAAATGAGAGGACAGTGAGCAAATTTGTCTACACTCACATTTGTTGTAGATTTGGCACACCTTTGGAGATTGTTTCTGATAATGGTCCAGGGTTTAGAAAGGGCTTGCTTACAGAAGTCTGTGAAGAACTTCACATTCTGCATCGTCATAGTACACCCTACTATCCCCAATCCAATGGTCTGGTAGAAAAAGCTAATGGTGTCATTGCAGGCATCATTAGAAAGATGGTGAAAAACAAGACAAAGTTGTGGGAGGACTTCTTGGATGGTGCCTTGTGGACATTTCGAACCACATATAGGGAAGCCACGGAGTTCACACCATTTCACTTGGTCTATGGTCAAGAGGCTTTACAACCAATTGAGCTCAACATTCCAACAATGTGACTTCATGGAAAAGCAACACAAGATGATCAAGAAGCATGGATGGATCGATTTCTTACCTTAGCTGAGCTTGAGTGGAAAAGAGAAGCAGCATACGAGTTCTACAAAAGGAAAGGTACGCAGGCGAAGGAGAAGCTTGACAAGAAACTAAAGGACAAAGGCATCAATGAAGGAGATCTTGTGCTAAGGTATGACAATCGACTCGAAAATCGTTTTGATGCCAAATTTGAAACTAGATGGCAGGGGCCATACATAGTTAAGAAGGCTTTCAATTCAAGTTACTATCAACTTATGGACTTGAATGGGAAAGAGCACTCTAGGAAGGTAAATGGTTATCGCTTGAAGCCCTATTTGAGTCGCCTTCTACCAAAGGATCTACCAAAGATCTGTCAAAGGGCAGCTGTCTCATGTAAGTATTGTTACATGAAGCATGAGAGTAAGTCCAACCAAAATTTTGAGGGGCTAAACAATGAAGATCTCGTCAAGGACTCTGAAGCACTCTCTTTGGAAGAGATGCTCTATGATGGTACATGAATATACCATCATCCTGGGGCAGGGCTAATGATAGCCGTTTGTTGGCTTTCCATAATTACCATAGTAAGGTACCTGACCCTATCAAATCACTCAAACACTGTGGCTATGCCTACCATTATATTGAACATAGGCGTGTGTGGGTTAGGGGACTTTTCCCATATCTTCTTAAAAATCCTCAATTAGCTAGTCACTGGGCTAGTTGAGCCAAATAAATAAATAAAATAAAAAATATAAGTATATTATGGCCCATTTGTGTGTAAATATTTTATTGTATATAGGGACCTAAATAAAATGATTTTTTATAATTATTTTGGTATTTATTTAAATATTTATACTTAGGTGTGTGTTATTTATGCTATGTACATTGACTCATCATTACCATATTTTTTCTTACCATTTTGCATACTCTTTATTCCATATAAAAATAATTTCATGCAAGCTTCTCTTATTTTTGGTGTAACTCCATCCCAACAAAAATCCAAAAAAACTAGTTATGTGTATATTTTTTCACTATTGTGATTTTTCCTTCCTACATCCATTCTCTTTTACTCTCATAAAAAACACTTGGTTTTGCTGAATTTTGAAAGATCATATGCTCCTTGAATTTGAAAAGATGATACAAACAAAAGTTGTAGCTCGTGAGCTGAACTTTTACCTCAAATTTTTTCATATTTTTTTGAGCTACGAGCTGTGAGTTATGATTTTATTGGTGGACCCCAGTTTGCCCATGCTATGAAGCCACACTCCCTCTTACACTTTATCATTTTCCTCTTTCACACACACTCCTCCCTCTCCTCCCAAACCTGCAACTCCCATGTCCTAATTCACCCTCTTCACCATTGCCACATCTCTCACACCTCCATAGCCTTCATCCTCCATTTCTACACCCTATGTGTTGAAGGGGATCGGGGAGCACCACAGACAGAGAGTGAGAAGAGAAGGAGACACACGACACACAAATATGGGTGGGGAGACTCAAAAGAGTGAGCAACCCCCTATACACTTATGCTATGTCTAAGGTATACAAGGCAGTGGGCACCCAGACTCTAGGCGGCCGGGCAAGGCATAGGCGCCTATACCCCAACAACCTCCCACTTAAAGGCGACTGTGCCTTTAAGCAAGGGAACCTTGTCTAAAGACTACAAAAGGTGAGAGAAAACCGCTCTCAACCGATGCCCACTGGCTGACTGTGATCATGTGCATCCGGTTGTCCTGCTCCCGTGTAAGTCCATACACCACCAGACGTACCACACACGTACTGCAAGTATGTACGCAATACCTGCATATCTCCCTCGTGTACTATGCCATCATCAGTCAACAAACGACTGACAACCCCAACTGCAAATGATCTCACTACAGCTACGATATCCGGTCTCAACATCAACATCTCATACATGAGACCACCGAATGCCGATGCAATGCTAGCGGGCCCTGCTAGCTCTATGGAGCATGCATCAACATATATATCCCTAGAAATAGGCATCTCTGACTGACAAGGCGTGTCAGCCACATGCATCTCCTGACTGTCCGCAAAAGACGCATCAACCTGTCGTGAAACCTCAGAGCAAACCAGCTGCTCTAGGTGTCTGTTGGAAGACATATCCTACACAACTATATCCCCATGGTCACTCTCGAGCATAGAAAGGAATGATTGCATAATCGTTGATATCTTAGTCTCCTCTGCAATCATCCAGTGCAAATATGACCACTCAATCTAGTGTGACTCACTAGAGCTCTCATGCTCTAACTCCATATGCATAGACTCTTGCACAACGTCCTCCTGTCGTGACTCACTAGCTCTACCTGTCTATCCTGCATAGAAGTATCTCGCACAACTGACTCTCTGCTTTGCTCAATCACTAGAAAAGCATGCATGTCTGACTCTGTCACCTCTCTGTGTGACTGCTCAAGTCGTGCCCCAACTGTGTGCACAACGAGCTCACTACTCTGCACTCCATGCAAAGCACCCTGCAACCCATGAGCAAAAGAGACTCGCCTGCTCTCTCGCTGTCTACCTTGCTGCATGATCACAGAGACAACACTGTCTCTCGCGTGATCCACATGCAATGGGTAACCTCTACCATTCCTGGCACCTCTCGCAATCACTAGCGAACCCAAATGCATCACAAAATCTCGCTCTCGTAGCAAAATCTGACATCCACTATCCCGTAACTGTCTGACTGAGATCAAATCCCGTCTCAGATCTGGCACATAACGCACAAAACGCAGGGTAAATCTCATACCACTAGGCAAGGACAAACATATGTCTCCTGCACCCTCAATGTCATACACAACACCATCAACCATGTGCACACAACCAAGTCTCCCACTAGAAAACGTGCTAAACCACTCACGATGCGACGTGACATGGAATGTAGCATCTGAATCTAGTAACCAATGTGAAGACAATGTGCAATCCGATATGCAATCCATAGACATAAGATCGTCTGAAGACAAGCTAGATGTAAATGTGACATTTCCGTCACAAGCATACTCAGTAACCACCGTACTGATCTCATTAGCATTTGTCATGCCCAAATCTGCATCACGCATCTGTCGCCTCCATTGTCTCAAACGCCTGAAACATCGATGCCTAATGTGCCCTCTATGTCCACAATGCCAACATGTCAAGTCTCTATGCCGTCGAGACTTGCGTGTGGGATCAATCTCTCCCATGGACATAGAGTGGGACTATACTTCCCTGTAGACATGGATGTCGCGTACATAGCATGTAAACTCTGCCATAAAGCATGAGTTGTAGTCTCCCTCGAGACCTGCCAGTAAACAGACTCAACCAGATGCAAACAAATCATAGACATGGCTAACTCATCAAGATCCTGCCAATCATCATCACGCATAGAATTGGGCTTCGCCGATAAACCACGCAAGGGTTTATCCTGCCCCAAATCCACCAATGCAACAAGCATATGCTTCTTCCAAGCAACAAAATCTGCACCATCAAACTGTGTCAGACCATAACACTGGAAGTCAAATGAAAAATCAGCCATAATGCTCGCAAAAGAGCAACCAACAATGAGTAGCAAATGTCAACCAAATCAGTCCTAAACTGGCTCGAATCACATCAACAAAAGTCTGCAAATATGGTTACAAATCAGCCCCAAAACAGGCCCAAAATTCAGCTCTTAAACAGCTGCATAAACAAATCACAAACGTGTCCCAGATCAGCCTACAACTGAGCCATACATGGACACCTGCAAAGAGGAAACAATGGCTGAAAATTCAGCGCCCAAATAAGACCTCAAACCTGCCTGTAAACTTGTAAACCTGTAAAACTTGCTGAAAAACCTCAAGCCATTAGTGCTTGAATCCGGCTACCTAGCTCGTAGCCACGCAAGCATACATCACAACATTCACTCCTGTGAGTGTGCCAAGATAACTGTACGCCTGTCAAACCGTGAGCGAATCACCAAGCCCACAGTGTGCGGTATCGATGCATACACACACACAAATCTCCCACCTGCAGAGAACACCGCATGCAAATGCTGAGTGCAACCCACAATCTCTACCTAGATCGCATAAATGATGCGCATAAAACTCCTGGGAAAATTTCGCCAGAGTTTCATTAGTAAAACAGCCACAAAACCAGTAACCAAACTGACAGCACGCTCAAAACCATGAGCAACCAAAGCACATCAAACCGCACTCCAAATGCATGCACCAATCTCTACACTTTGCATACATCATTGCAAACACCTGCAAATCTACTACACAAATATCTGCTCTACCTGTGACTGTCAAAAAACATGCTCGAGGCATACATTGCCGAGCTCAAAATGCAATCACATTAGTCTCCCTGAGAATCAAACCACATAAGGCATACATCGTATCCTCCCACCTGTGAGGAAACTTGCAGCAAATATCACTCTCACATCTAAGAGCAAACCATGTGTGAAATCCTCGACACACAATTAACAACTGCTGCTGCAAAAAAATCAGCGTTCAGAATTTTAAAATTCTGATATGACGAGCGTGTCTTAAGCATGCCAAAACCCCAAGGTAGACTCCTGATCACATGTATCCGAGTCCGGGTGTGAAAGCTATGCCAAAAAACGATGTTTTCGGCCCAAAAACGCAGCGAAAACTTTCTACTGCTGCTGAAAGTTCAGAGGTCAAAATCAGCTCAAATAGACATCACCATTGCGTTCCGAGCGTGCCAAAACCCCAGGTTACACCTTAACCTTGCATAAATCTCATTTCGTATGCAAAAGTTATGCAAAAAACATTGTTTTTGGTGCCCGAAAAAATGACATGCGGAAATGAAAATCTGCATTTTTCCTGCAAGTATGGCTGCAAATAACCATACACACTTGCAATACACTCTTCCCTCAAGCTTGGGAATGCCCCTCAATCTTCCATGAGCACAGATCTGGTGGTTGTTCACCGATCTCAAGCTTCCACCGAAAGCGAGCTCACCATAGGCAAAAGCTCACTCTTCTATAGCACTCCATCTATCGCGCGAAGCCAAAGCTCAGATACCAATTGAAGGGGATCATGGAGCACCACAGACGGAGAGTGAGAGAGAGAAGGAGACACACGACACACAGATATGGGTGTGGAGACTCAAAAGAGTGAACAGCCCCCTATACACTTATGCTATGTATAAGGTATACAAGTCAGTGGGCGCCCAGACTCTGGGCGGCCAGGCAAGGCACAGGCGCCTATACCCCAACATGTGTCCCCCTTTCTCTCTACATATATGTCCATATTACCATACTCTCTTCAAATTTGTAAAGAACTTCAAAAAATCATCAAAAATCCAAAGATAACCTCTGCAAATGAAGGCTTTTATCATGAATTTTCCAAGGTTTGAAATAACATAGCTTCATTGACACGTGCTGCTTCTTCTTTCAGTGCAGTGCTGTAAAGAGGTGAATGTCAACTTCTCCAAAGCTTCAACCTCTCTTTACAAGCTCATCCCTTCTCTAACTTTACTCATCATATATCTCACCATTTGGTGAAGGATTTTGTAAATATTTTTTAGTGATAATTACTAACTACTAACCACTAACCTTATTGTAAAATGCACCCTCAACTAGAGTATGCACTCCCAAATTATTCACTCAATCCTCTCTCCTTTCATCCTTAATAATTCTCTTCCCTTGAGCCCACATCCATGTGACTCAAAGGACAAGAGAGACCCACCCTCAAAAAATAAAATAAAATATGCATAATCTTTTATTCCTTCAAATAAAATTGATTAGGCCTAATCCTAATCGGGGCTTCTAAAAACTATAAATAGAGCCCTTCTCTCCCTTGTAAATGATGACATGATCACACTACACCACACCATTCTCAACACATAACACACCACTCTTCAAGGTTAGTTGTGTAGAGTGTGTGCATTGTGAGTGCTCTATTCCATTACTACACATAGGTGCATCGAGAAGCTTGAAGCTAGTTATGCCATCTAGAGGAGTGGAGTGATACTATACTCTGCAATCACACTTGTAGCCTACTGTTGTCCATAAATAAGATTCATAATTCGGGGTGCAATTGTATGCTGCAACTACGACTCTTCTCTCCAAATTGACTTGATAAGTTGGCTCATCAAGTGGTTAAAGGTATATTGTCCTTGAAGTTTGTTGTGCCATTTCATGCTTGGTGGTTTGAGGGATTCTTGAATTGTTTGCAAAAACTTTCAATTGTAAGAGGGTGCTCGATGAGAGGGCTCCTGTGACCCTAAGACAATTTGTGTATTGGCAACAAGGTCATGTTTTGTGTTGTCTCTCTATTTCTCATCAAGCTTTGTGTGCATCTAGTCTTTAAGGCTAAGACTGAGTTGCTCAAGTTGATTTGTGCGCTTTACCTCTCTCTGGCGTGGTGTATGTTTGTGTTTGGTGTGTGTGGCTATCTTACACTCCCCTCTCCTTGTGCGTTTGAGTACAAGGAGATATCACGTGTGTCCTAGTTCGCATCTACAACTAGGTGGTGCCCCTCTTCTTGTTTGGTTTCTGGCTGTGGGTTGTTGTTGTCTGTGATTGTTCTTGCCCCATCCCCAATTGAGCAGCATGGGAGCCTCGAAGGGTGTTTAGAGGCCGCTCTTCTTGTTGCCTGCGTGCCCTAGACCGCCTCAAATTGGCGCCCCCGCGGAGGGCGGCTTGTGTATGTTTTGTGTAGGCTCAACCTTTAGCATAATCAAGTATCCTGCATGAATCACGAGAATTTGTATGATCCTTTTATTCCTGTTGCAAGGCAAAAAGTGCACATAATTGTTAGTATTAAGTTACGATTTCATCGAGTAATTCGTAGAATTTTGGGCCCTCATAGGTTGGGTGAGATAAACGCTTTAGTAAATCCTTTTATTTTGCCTCTTATTAGGTACGACCTTAGTTTGGACGTCTATATTTTTGTTTTCTTTTAAGAATCAGGTCATGCATAAACCATGGATAATGGCCCAGGAATAGAGGTTTTCCCCTTCCATTTCACTCCACACGTTAGAGTAAACATTACAATTAGTAGAAAAATCCATTTTCAACAACGGATGGTGTTCATGTTTGGTGCCCAAAGAGTAGGAGAAATTATCGCATCACCAAACCCTGTCATCCTGCCTCTTATTGATTATCATAGGTCATTCGATTTGAATATTTTTATTTTGTTGTAGAATAGATTGCAATTTAGAAAACATTATTGTGAAAAAAATTTAAGAAAGAAAAACAAAAACGTATTGTCACTTGGAAACCAATTCAATGGAGGCCCAACGCCAAATGTCCAGATATCCTCTTTTCTTTGGAGAACCTGGAGAGAATGCAAAATTATTTTTAGCAAATTTCAAGATGTCTTGTCGTATCAAGAGGATAGTAACTGATCAAGAATGTGTAGAGATGTTTGAGGTGGTCCTTAGGAAAGAGGCTAGCACTTGGTTTGACTCTTTGCCTGAGGAAGTTAAAGGGAATTACACAGAAGTTGTGAATCATTTCAAGAGATACTTCTGTGATCTCCAAAACACTCAAAAGCTATGGCAAGACATTGTTTCTCATAAGCAAAAAGACTTATATGACTACTACTTGTACCAACAAGAGTTTCTACGTCTTTGGGCTGTATGGGTGAGAAATGTTGCTAACCCTGGTGATGGTGCAGAGTTCGTAAAGAAGGAGAGATTCATAGCCGGACTCTTTCCTAACCTTAAGATAAAAGTTGAGGCGGGTGCACCTGCTACCTTTGATGCAGCTTAAACTAGGGCTACCGAGAAATATAGAAAACTCAAGTGCCTAAGGGGGGAGGTTCCAATAGGAGGTCTTAGACGCAAAGCTAAGTCACAAGCATCGACATCTAGGGAGCTTCCTGAGGTAACGGCGGAAGTGATTGAGAAGTTAAATGAATCTTTAAGCAGCCTGTCAATTCACCTTGCACAAGCTGTAGGTCCAAAAGGACAAGCAAAGAAGTCTGAAGAGCGAGATCCACGACCTAGGAGAGTCTTACAATGTTGGAGTTGCGGAGAGTCTGGACATGGTATGTATAATTGTCCTTGGCCCCGTGGGGAGCCAGGGAGACCTAACTTGAACTACCCATTGATGAATGCAGTTGAAGGAACTGGTCAACAACCAAGGCTTCTACAAAAGCCAAATGGAGCAAGACCACCTCCACAAGCAGTGGAAGGAGTTCCACCTTTACCAGACCCAAATGTGCATGTGGTAGAGGTGACAAACTCAAATGAGGCTGACATGGAAGCAAATGGCATTAAGCATGGCCAAGGGAAGGGTAAGGAGAAAGAAGGTGTCACATCACAGAGTGACCATGGACGAGGTAAGAAGGCAAAGGAGACCAAGGAAGCTAAGAGGACTCGACGTCGTATCAATCTCCAAGACTTCCCTCTTGGACATGGTATGGCTCCATACAACTTATTGGAAGACATGAGAGGTAAGGGTCCTGATATCTCATGGCCTCAGTTTCTTTCATTATGGCCACAAGTTAGGAGGGATTTAACAAAGGCAGTTAGCACTAGGAGAAAGGTAAAAGAGAGTGTTACTATTGTAAAAATTCCACATGTTGGAATGAATGAGGATATTACACCTGTGCTAGATTGTTACATCAAAGGAAGATTGGTTAGGAAAGTTCTAGTGGATGGGGGTGCAAAAACTTGCATCATGACAGAGGGACTCATGCAAAAACTAGGTATGCACATCCATGAGACACCTGAAATTAAAGTCAAGATGGCAAACAATAGCAAAGTTAGGTGTGTAGGCTTTTGTAAAAATGTTTTTGTAGAGGCCTTTGGCACTAAGAAGGCAGTGGATTTTTATGTTATGTCTACGAAAGGAAATAGTTATCTATTTATCCTAAGGAGACCATGGCTAATGAAAATGTGAGTTTTGCAGGATTGGGAGAGTGGAAAATTAATTTGCAGCAATGACAATCATAAGAAGGTTTTCTTGGACATGAAGGAGCAACGCCAAGAGAAGCTCCATGAAGAATCATCTCAAACTCAGACGGAGGAAGGCTGGACCGATAGCACTTCAGAAGGAGAAAGTAGCGGCATCATTACTGAAGAGGAGTCTTCCATCGAAGTCATGGGGGTAAGGTTTAAGCAATACAACCAGGATACCTCTTGCCCAGGTTTGGAAGAGGTAGGTTCCGAAGAAAACAAAAATGTGCAAGATGAAGGAAAATTTCCTAGGCTTTTTGCTAAAGACTACACTGATGTGCGTGGAGTAGATGTTGTTCATCATATTCCCAGGAGATAGAATGAAGATGCCGATTTACTTGCACAACAAGCAG
This sequence comes from Adiantum capillus-veneris, assembly GCF_014529385.1. Classification (NCBI taxonomy): domain Eukaryota; kingdom Viridiplantae; phylum Streptophyta; class Polypodiopsida; order Polypodiales; family Pteridaceae; genus Adiantum; species Adiantum capillus-veneris. The sequence goes on from NC_140944.1 coordinate 88,883,479, forward strand.
TTACATGTGTTGCGAAAAAAGTGCAGGTCATCATGGTGGCAGCAACTGTCAAGCAAACGAGATACCAGGGATTGGAGTCATTGACTCCCATTATTAGCTACATTTTGGAGGGTGAGTTTGCACAAGACTTCACGAAGGCTCAAAAGAGGAGACTCATGAAGAAGGCAAGCACGTATCTCTTCCTAGAAGGATCCCTCTATCAAAGAGGGAAGGATCAAGTGTGCAGAAGAGTACCAACTATTGAGGAAATCCCAGCCATTCTAAAAGGTTTGCATGAGGAAGCATATGGTGGTCATTTTGCACACGAACTCACTGCAAAAAAGATTTTGCTTGCCGGATATGTTTGGCCAAGCTTGCACATTGATGTTCAACATTGGTGTAAAAGCTGTCACAATTGTCAGATTAATGGAAACAAGCGTCTGTTACATGGTCCACGTCAGTTAGTCCTTGCAAATGGTCCATTTGAAAAATGGAGCATTGACGCTATGGGTCCATTGCCTAGGACTAAAAATGGGAAATCGTAAATCTTGGTGGCCATAGACTACATGACGAGATGGGTAGAGGCACAAAGTGTGGCAAAGGTAAATGAGAGGATAGTGAACAAATTTGTCTACACCTTTGGAGATTGTTTCTGATAATGGTCCACGGTTTAGAAAGGGCTTTCTTACAGAAGTCTGTGAATAGCTTGACATTCTACATCGTCATAGTACACCCTACTATCCCCAATCCAATGGTCTGGTAGAAAAAGCTAATGGCGTCATTGCAAGCATCATTAGAAAGATGGTGAAAAACAAGACAAAGTTGTGGGATGACTTCTTGGATGGTGCCTTGTGGGCATATGGAACCACATATAGGGAAGCCACGGAGTTCACACCATTTCACTTGGTCTATGGTCAAGAGGCTTTACAACCAATTGAGCTCAACATTCCAACAATGCGACTTCATGGCAAAGCAGCACAAGATGATCAAGAAGCATGGATGGATCAACTTCTTACCTTAGCTGAGCTTGAGTGGAAAAGAGAAGCAGCATACGAGTGCTACAAGAGGAAATCCACACAGACGAAGGAAAAGCTTGACAAGAAAGTGAAGGAAAAAGGCATCAATGAAGGAGATCTTGTGCTAAGGTATGACAATCAACTCGAAAATCGTTTTGATACCAAATTTGAAAATAGATGGCAGGGGCCATACACAGTCAAGAAGGCTTTCAATTCAAGTTACTATCAACTTATGGACTTGAATGGAAAAGAGCACTCTAGGAAGGGAAATGCTTATTGCTTGAAGCCCTATTTGAGTCGCCTTCTACCAAAGGTCTGTCAAAGGGCAGCTGTCTCATGTAAGTATTGTTACATGAATCATGAGTGTAACTCCAACCAAAATTCTGAGGGGCTAAACAATGAAGATCTCGTGATGGACTCTGAAGAACTCTCTTTGGAAAAGATGCTCTATGATGGTACATGAATATACCATCATCGTGGGGGAGGGATAATGATAGCTGTTTTTTGGCTTTCCATAATTGCCATAGTAAGCTACCTCAACCTATCAAATCACTCAAACATTTTGGTTATCCCTACCATTTCACTGTACATAGGCGTGTGTGAGTTAGGGGACTTTTCCCATATCTTCTTAAAAACCCTCAATTAGCTAGTCAATGGGCTAGTTGAGCCAAAAAAAATAAAAAAAATAAAAAAATAAGTATATTATGGCCCATTTGTGTGTAAATATTTCAGTGTATATAGGGCCTAAATATAAGGATTTTTCATAATTTTTTTGGTATTTATTTTAATATTTATACCTAGGTGTGTGTTATTTATGCTATGTACATTGACTCACCATTACTATATTTTTTCTTACCATTTTGCATACTCTTTATTCCATATAAAAATAATTTCATGCAAGCTTCTCTTATTTTTGGTGTAACTTCATCCCAACAAAAATCCAAAAAAACTCGTTTTCTTTATGTGTTTATTTTTTCACTATGGTGATTTTTTCCTTCCGACATCTATTCTTTATTAATCTCATAAATTAGACCACAAACAATATTCATCTTTTTATGGTAGACTTATAATGAGAAATATTTATTTTGACCCCTTTATATTTTTTCCACCTATATTATTTATATTTGACATGTACATATTTTTTTAGACCCCTAAATATTTCATTTTCTTAGTTGTACTATTCACTTATATCATGATCTCAACAATATCTTCAATTATAGACCTACCAAATACGGTCAAGGGTATGTGGAATGCATGCATGCACCATGGGGAGTTCACTCTTGGAGGTATTCAAAAGAATCATCCAAAGAAGGACCTTGTGCAATGGAAAAAACAGTCGGTTTTGCTGAATTTTTAAAGATCACATGCTCCCCGAATTTGAAAAGGTGATACCAACAAAAGTTGTAGCTCGTGAACTAAGCTTTCACCTCAAAATTTTTCATATTTTTTTGAGCTACGATCTGTGAGCTATGATTTTATTGGTGGACCCCAGTTTGCCCATGCTATGCAGCCACACACACTCCTCCCTCTCCTCCCAAACTTGCAACTCCCATGTCCTAATTCACCCTCTTCACCATTGCCACATCTCTCACACCTCCATAGCCTTCATCCTCCATTTCTACACCCTATATGTCCCCCTTTCTCTCTACATATATGTCCATATTACCATACTCTCTTCAACTTTGTAAAGAACTTCAAAAAATCATCAAAAATCCAAAGATAACCTTTGCAAATGAAGGCTTTTATCATGAATTTTCCAAGGTTTGAAATAACATAGTTTCATTGACACGCGGTGCTTCGCCATGCTGACTGCTTCTTCTTCCGGTGCTGTAAAGAGGTGAATGTCAACTTCTCCAAAGCTTCAACCTCTCTTTACAAGCTCATCCCTTCTATAACTTTACTCATCATACATCTCACCATTTGGTGAATGATATTGTAAATATTTTTTAGTGATAATTACTAACTACTAACCACTAACCTTATTGTAAAATGCACCCTCTACTAGAGTAGGCACTCCCAAATTATTCACTCAATCCTCTCTCCTTTCATCCTTAATAATTCTCTTCCCTTGAGCCCACATCCATGTGACTCAAAGGACAAGAGAGACCCACCCTCATAAAAAAAATAAAAAAATGCATAATCTTTTATTTCTTCAAATAAACTTGATTAGGCCTAATCCTAATCGGGGCTTCTAAAAACTATAAATAGAGCCCTTCTCTCCCTTGTAAATGATGACATGATCACACTACACCACACCATTCTCAACACATAACACACCACTCTTCAAGCCTAGTTGTGTAGAGTGTGTGCATTGTGCGTGCTCCATTCCATCACTACACATAGGTGCATGGAGAACCATGAAGTTAGTTATGCCATCTAAAGGAGTGGAGTGATACTATACTCTGCAATCACACTTGTAGCCTACTCTTGTCCATAAATAAGATTCATAGTTTGGGGTGCAATTGTATGCTGCAACTACGACTCTTCTCTCCAAATTGACTTGATAAGTTGGCTCATCAAGTGGTTGAAGGTATATTGTCCTTGAAGTTTGTTGTGCCATTTCATGCTTGGTGGTTTGAGGGCTTGTTGAATTGTTTGCCAAAACTTTCAATTGTAAGAGGGTGCTCGGTGAGTGACCCTAAGACAATTTGTGTATTGGCAACAAGGTCATGTTTTGTGTTGTCTCTCTATTTCTCATCAAGCTTTGTGTGCATCTAGTCTTTAAGGCTAAGACTGAGTTGCTCAAGTTGATTTGTGCGCTTTACCTCTCTCTGGCGTGGTGAATGTTTGTGTTTGGTGTGTGTGGCTATCTTGCATTTCCCTCTCTTTGTGCGTTTGAGTACAAGGAGATATCACGTGAGTCCTAGTTCGCATCTACAACTAGGTGGTGCCCCTCTTCTTGTTTGGTTTCTGGCTGTGGGTTGTTGTTGTCTGTGATTGTTCTTGCCCCATCCCCAATTGAGCAGCATGGGAGCCTCGAAGGGTGTTTAGAGGCCGCTCTTCTTGTTGCCTGCGTGCCCTGGACCGCCTCAAATTGGCGCCCCCGCGGAGGGCGGCTTGTGTATGTTTTGTGTAGGCTCAACCTTTAGCATAATCAAGTATCCTGCATGAATCACGAGAATTTGTATGATCCTTTTATTCCTGTTGCAAGGCAAAAAGTGCACATAATTGTTAGTATTAAGTTACGATTTCATTGAGTAATTCGTAGAATTTTGGGCCCTCATAGGTTGGGTGAGATAAACGCTTTAGTAAATCCTTTTATTTTGCCTCTTATTAGGTACGACCTTAGTTTGGACGTCTATATTTTTGTTTTCTTTTAAGAATCAGGTCATGCATAAACCATGGATAATGGCCCAGGAATAGAGGTTTTCCCCTTCCATTTCACTCCACACGTTAGAGTAAACATTACAATTAGTAGAAAAATCCATTTTCAACAACGGATGGTGTTCATGTTTGGTGCCCAAAGAGTAGGAGAAATTCTCGCATCACCAAACCTTGTCATCCTGCCTCTTATTGATTATCATAGGTCATTTGATGTGAATATTTTTATTTTGTTGTAGAATAGATTGCAATTTAGAAAACATTATTGTAAGAATTTTTTAAGAAACAAAAACAAAAACGCCTTGTCACTTGGAAACCGATTCAATGGAGGCCCAACGCCAAATGTTCGGATATCTTCTTTTCTTTGGAGAGCCTGGAGAGGATGCAGAATTATTTTTAGCAAATTTCAAGATGTCTGGTCGTTTCAAGAGGATAGTAACTGATCAAGAATGTGTAGAGATGTTTGAGGCGGTCCTTAGGAAAGATGCTAGCACTTGGTTTGACTCTATCCCTGAGGGAGTTAAAGGGAATTACACGGAAGTTGTGAATCATTTCAAGAGATAATTCTTTGATTCCCAAAACACTCAAAAGCTATGGCAAGACATTGTTTCTCATAAGCAAAAAGACTTAGATGACTACTACTTGTACGAGCAAGAGTTTCTACGTCTTTGGGCTGTATGGGTGAGAAATGTTGCTAACCCTGGTGATGGTGCAGAGTTACTAAAGAAGGAGAGTTTCATAGCCGGACTCTTTCCTGACCTTAAGATAAAATTTGAGGCGGGTGCACCTGCTACCTTTGATGTAGTTGAAACTAGGGCTGCTGAGAAATATAAGAAACTCAAGTGCTTAAGGTAGGAGGTTCCAATAGAAGGTCTTAGACCCAAAGGTAAGTCACAATCATCGACAGCTAGGGAGGTTCCTGAGGTAACGACGGAAGTGATTGAGAAGTTAAATGAATCTTTAAGCAGCCTGTCAATTCACCTTGCACAAACTGTAGGTCCAAAAGGACAAGCAAAGAAGTCTGAAGAGAGAGATCCACGACCTAGGAGAGTCTTACAATGTTGGAATTGCGGAGAGTCTCGACATGGGATGTATAATTGTCCTTGGCCCCGTGGGGAGCCAGGGAGACCTAACTTGAATTACCCAGTGATGAATGCAGGTGAAGGAACTGGTCAACAACCAAGGCTTCTACAAGGGCCAAATGGAGCAAGACCACCTCCACAAGCAGTGGAAGGAGTTCCACCTTTACCAGACCCAAATGTGCATGTGGTAGAGGTGACAAACTCAAATGAGGTTGACATGGAAGAAAATGTAATTAAGCGGGGCTGAGGAAAAGATAAAGAGAAAGAAGGTGTCACATCACAGAGTGACCATGGACGAGGCAAGAAGGCAAAGGAGACCAAGGAAGCTAAGAGGGCTCGACGTTGTATCAATCTCCAAGACTTCCTTTATGACATGGTATGGCTCCATACAACCTATTGGAAGACATGAGAGGTAAGGGTCCTGATATCTCATGGCCTCAGTTTCTTGCATTATGCCCACAAGTTAGGAAGGATTTAACGAAAGTAGTTAGCACTAGGAAAAAGATAACAGAGAGTGTTACTGTTGTAAAAATTGCACATGCTGAAATGAATGAGGATATTACACCTGTGCTAGATTGTTATATCAAAGGAAGATTGGTTAGGAAAGGTCCAGTGGATGGGGGTGCACAAATTTGCATCATGACAGAGGGACTCATGCAAAAACTAGGCATGCATATCCATGAGACACCTGAAATTAAAGTCAAGATGGCAAACAATAGCAAAGCTAGGTGTGTAGGCATGTGTGAAAATGTTTTTGTAGAGGCCTTTGGCATTAAGAAGGCAGTGTATTTTTATGTTATGTCTACCAAAGGAAATGGTTACCCATTTATCCTAGAGAGACCATGGCTAATGAAAATGCGAGCTTTGCAGGATTGGGAGAGTGGAAAGCTAATTTTCAGGAATGACAATCATAAGAAGGTTGTCTTTGACATGAAGGAGCAACGCCATGAGGAGCTCCATGAAGAATCATCTCAAAGTGACACGGAGGAAGGCTGGACCGATAGCACTTCAGAACGACAAAGTAGCGGTAGAATTGCTGAAGAAGAGTCTTCCATCGACGTCATGGGGGGAGGGTTTAATCCAAACAACCAAGAGACCTCTTGCCTAGGTTTGGAAGAGGTAGGTTCCCAAGAGAACCGAAATGTCCAAGTTGAAGGAATGTTAGAAGGTATGTTGTCTACAACACTTACAAAGGACGAAAGAGAGGAGTTCAAATGTGTGCTAAGGAAATTTCCTAGGCTTTTTACCAAAGACTACACCGATGTGCATGGAGTAAATGTTATTCAACACAAAATTGAGTTGAAGCCAGAGGCCAAAACTAAGGCTCAGAAGCTCCGAAGGCTAGGAGTCATCAAGGAGCAGGCTTTACTCAAGGAGGTAAGAAAGCTGCTAGCAGCAGGTTTCATTTATCCAGTGGAGAATTCAGAGTGGGTCTCTCCCGTTGTTGTCACTCCTAAGAAAAATGGCAAGTGGAGGGTGTGTGTGGATTACCGTCCACTCAATGAGGCAACAAAAAGAGATCACTTTCCCCTCCCATTTCAAGATGAGATACTAAATGAGGTAGCTGGTCATGAGAAGTACACTGTGTGTGATGACTACTCGGGTTACTTTCAAATAGGTATCGCATTGGAAGATCAGTTGAAAACAACCTTCATCACTCCTTGGGGTTGTTATGCTTTTAGAGTCATGCCATTTGGACTGACAAATGCTCCTGAAACTTTCCAACGCTTCATGAACATGGTGTTTCAAGCATTCTTTGGAAAGTCCATTAGGGTTTTTATTGATGATTTTTGCATTTATAGCTCAAAATCATTGCATCTACAAAGGGTAGAAGAAGGTTTAAAGAAGCTCTACGACATGGGAGGTCAACTCAACCCCGACAAGTGTCACATAGGTAAGGATGAAGTGATCTTGTTTGGTCACAAGGTTTCCTATAAAGGCATTGAGGTGGATCCTTCAAAGGCAAAGGCTCTTATTGAGCTTCCATCACCGAAGAATCTCAAAGAGGTCATCTCATTCATTCAAAAGGTGAAGTATATGTCAGGCTCTATTCACTTAGCTTCGGAGTTGCTTCATCCTTTGCAAAAGTGGACACAACAAGTAAAATTTGCGTGGTCTTATGAGCTTGAAGAGTACTTTTGTAACATTAAAGTCATTTTGTCAGAGCTACCAACACTCATGACTCCTTGTTGGGAGTACACATTCTTTGTTAGCTCTAGTGTTGGGAAGGAAACAATTGGTGCAGTTTTATTACAACAAGATCCCCATAGTACCAGGATGCGACCCATCTACTTTGCTATTAGGGTAATGAATGCTTTGGAGAGAGGATACACAGAGGCAGAACTCATGATGCTTTCTCTCATGTTTGCGGTGAGAAAGTTTAGATCCTACTTGCTACCAAAACCTTTTGTAATTCTCACTGCAGAAAATTTGTTTCCTTGGGTGTCATCTCAAATGAATCTTAGTACTAGGATCTCAAAGTGGATTACGGAATTGCAAGAGTTCCAATACTCTTTCAAAGTAGAAGATAGTGTGCGTGCACAATTGGTAGGGATCCTTACTTATAGGGTACATGAGAAGAAGATTAAGGTGCCTGAAGTAAAGACCCTACCATTGCCACCACCTAAAAGTATTCCTAATGCTTTTACCTTGTTCTTTGATGGAGCTTTTTGATGAGCCACAAGAAAAGCAGGGGGAGGGCTAGTATTGCTTAACCCAAGTGGGGAGGTGGTCATGCAAGAGAAGGTCAATATACCTGGTTCAACTACTTCATGGTTTAAAGATATGCATTGGCCAAGGTATAGATTGTATCATGGTAAAAGAGCATGCATTTCTCATTGTGAAGAAAATTTTAGACATTTGGGCATGCAAGAATGAAAGCTTAAGGAAAAACGTTCATGCCATTCGTAGGCTGTTTAATCAGTTTGAAGAAGTGCAACTATATCATATTCCTAGGAAACAAAATGAAGATGCCGATTTACTTGCACAACAAGCAGTTACATGTGTTGCGAAAAAAGTGCAGGTCATCATGGTGGCAGAAAATGTCAAGCAACCGAGATACCAGGGATTGGAGTCATTGACTCCCATTATTAGCTACATTTTGGAGGGTGAGTTTCCACAAGACTTCACGAAGGCTCAAAAGAGGAGACTCATGAAGAAGGCAAGCACGTATCTCTTACTAGAAGGATCCCTCTATCAAAGAGGGAAGGATCAAGTGTGCAGAAGAGTACCAACTATTGAGGAAATCCCAACCATTCTAAAAGTTTTGAATGAGGAAGCGTCTGGTGGTCATTTTGCACAGGAACTCACTGCAAAAAAGATTTTGCTTCCCGGATATGTTTGGCCAAGCTTGCACATTGATTTTCAACATTGGTGTAAAAGCTGTCACAATTGTCAGATTAATGGAAACAAGCGTCTGTTACATGGTCCACGTCAGTTAGTCCTTGCAAATGGTCCATTTGAAAAATGGGGCATTGATGCTATTGGTCCATTTGAAAAATGGGGCATTGATGCTATGGGTCCATTTCCTAGGACTAAAAATGGAAAATCGTATATCTTGGTGGCCATAGACTACATGACGAGATGGGTAGAAGCACAAAGTGTGGCAAAGGTAAATGAGAGGACAATGAGAAAATTAGTCTACACTCACATTTGTTGTAGATTTGGCACACCTTTGGAGATTGTTTCTGATAATGGTCCAGGGTTTACAAAGGGATTTCTTACAGAAGTCTGTGAAGAACTTCACATTCTACATCTTCATAGTACACCCTACTATCCCCAATCCAATGGTCTGGTAGGAAAAGCTAATGGTGTCATTGCAGGCACCGTTAGAAAGATGGTGAAAAACAAGACAAAGTTGTGGGAGGACTTCTTGGATGGTGCCTTGTGGGCATATCGAACCACATATAGGGAAGCCACGGAGTTCACACCATTTCACTTGGTCTATGGTCAAGAGGCTTTACAACCAATTGAGCTCAACATTCCAACAGTGCGACTTCATGGCAAAGCATCACAATATGATCAAGAAGCATGGATGGATCGACTTCTTAGCTTAGCTAAGCGTGAGTGGAAGAGATAAGCAGCATACGAGTGCTACAAAAGGAAAGCCACACAGACGAAGGAAAAGCTTGAGAAGAAAGTGAAGGATAAAGGCATCAATGAAGGAGATCTTGTACTAAGGTATGTTAATCGACTCGATAATCGTTTTGATACCAAATTTGAAACTAGATGGTAGGGGCCATACACAGTTAAGAAGGCTTTCAATTCAAGTTACTATCAACTTATGGACTTGAATGGGAAAGAGCACTCTAGGAAGGTAAATGGTTATTTGAGTCGACTTCTACCAAAGAATCTACCAAAGATCTGTCAAAGGGTAGCTATCTCATGTAAGTATTGTTATATGAAGCATGAGTGTAACTCCAGCCAAAATTCTGAGGAGCCAAACAATGAAGATCTCGTTAAGGACTCTGAAGCACTCTCTTTGGAAAAGATGCTCTATGATGGTACATGAATATACCATCATCCTTGGGGAGGGCTAATGATAGTAGTTTTTCGGCTTTCCATAATTGCCATAGTAAGCTACCTCACCCTATCAAATCACTCAAACACTCCGGCTATGAATACCATTTCACTGAACATAGGCGTTGTGAGCGGGATGAAAACACACACAGCGCCTCTATAACGACCCGACACACACTCTTGGGAAGATACACACACACTCTATGGGGCACCACGCGGCTTACACAATACACCTGGCCGAGACAGGGAACACACCTCTGGAGTGAGAGGAGAGAGACTATCCACTTGCCCACTCCACACAGACACACAAACACACACACACACACACACACCCAAAAAAATCAGCTCAAAAGAGGAGAATTTCTGATGTTTAGATACAAATGAGCTTGGGCCAACACCAATGGGGCAAACAGCTCACACAATATGGGTAAAAAATACCAGATACAATCACAAACTTAGAGCAGAAACTTCGCTCATAGGAGAAACTTACACAGAAAAATAGCAGGAAAAGAGTGAGGAATTTGGCAAAATGGACAGCACCATCGTGTCCGGAATGGCCCAAAACCCCAGTCTATAATGTCAAAGTGCTCAAATCCGACCTCGGATGAGCAGTTTACGGCCAAAACAGGCTCCAAAATGAGCAAAAACACAGTTGCGGCTGTTCCTCCTCTCTTCTCCACGTTTTTTCTGGTCTTCTCTCTCTTTTTTCAATTTCCACACTTAGATTTATTAGTTGGGCACCCTTGGCCTGTTAGATGACCTCAAACGGACCCCGAACAGGCCAAAAACTGACCTCGCAGTGCATAGTTGTCACCTTTTTGCATCATTTGCACACCTGGCACTCAGCTTTTTTCCAATAATGCATCTCGCCACCACGTGAAGTGGCCCCAAAAAGTGGTCCTAATGATGACCTTTCTGCGTAACTCTCACAAGAAAACACCCACGTTGTGTCCGTCCTCATCTGCGTGCAAATATTGACCTCGTTCGCCCTCCTGACGCCACTAGATGCCATCTGACGCACCTGCTGACCTCACGTCGTCGGCCTGCAGATGGCTTCCTCGAGAAGTTTTACGCGCTATAAACTCCTCATTATTGTAGAGAAAACATACTGGTACTGGTGATAGTGAAAATCGATGCACTATGTACATGTTGTCCTACCTGTACACATGTGGGCCCCACATAACCACCTGGCTATGGAAATTGGGCAATCCTTTATTTGATGCACCATGCATGTGTATGTACATATGCACAATCCCTTGCTCCAAAAAATCCTGACATAATTTGCCCACCCCCTAGCCTGCTAGAGCATTCATGCTCAGCAGCAGCACTAGTAGATGCTCATTCCACCTGGATCAAAAGGCCAAAGGCATATTGCGTGATTCACAAGAAGCATCATAACACCACACCTACATTTGTCAACAATCAACCAAAATGCACCATAGGCATATCCAACTAACACATCCGCCTTGTCTGGAGTTCCAAAAGCATAAATATTGCATGTCACATTCAACTCAACCGATAGAGACAACTCAAGTGACTCATCACCTGGCATCTTGGCTTTACCAGCCATAGCAACAACCTGCAAATCATGCACCCAAGTAGCTAAAAGCATTGTATGAAGGTAAAGTTGTTGATATCCAAAGCACAAAAGTATCCCCGCAGCACACATATCCCTAGCATAGGCATCCACATAGCTGAGATTGGACTCATATATGCCAAATCCATTCTCATCATCATAAGCATACTCATCATCACACATCACTTTATCCACATCATAATCATGGCTAGCACCACTATCCATAGCTTCTAGCATGGGTTCATCAGTCTCCAAGAATACAGATCCCTGCTCTAAACCACAATCATGCTCACAAATTGGTTCAATCACTGCATATACATCAAAATATGGCTTCAAAACAGGCTCCACATCCAACAAATCCACAAAATGGCTCTCAACCTTGCCCTCTTCCCTAATTTCCAAGGAACTAGTATCCAAAGATACGTGCTCATCATCAATAACCTCAACCTCACACTCACACCTAGAATCACAAGGTACACAAGTAGCCAATGCATCCTCTTCAAGACTTTTCAATCCTGTATCCAAAGCGTTACTCACCTCTTTAGGCTCTTCCATAAACCTGTCAACCTGCAAGACCTCTTTACGCTTCACAATAGACCTTGGGAAGAAACGAGAAACATCATAGGATAGGCTACTTTTCACCTGCTTAGGCTTAACTTCATCTTCCATGCCAAACCCATCTTGCACATGCATACCTGTACTGATACCATGTTCCTCAAGACGCTTAAACTTCCATTCCTTGTGCTTTGCAATGCATATTGCATCTTCAAAAGACTCGGGCCTCTTCAACTCAACCTCGAACTGCAACCAAGGTGACAAACCATCAACAAAAAAACTTTTCTTCAATAAACAAGGGGGGGTCTCATCCTTAAGAGCAACACACCAACGAGTCCATAAATCTGTAAAACCTTGTACATAAGCATCAACACCTTGACAAAAACCTTGCTTAAGAGCATTGAGCTCATTCCATACTTCATTTGCATCTTCAAAAACCTGGAAACGCTCTAAAAAAGCTTCTATAAACTTGTCAAGACTCAAACCATAAGAAGAAGCCACTGCTTCTTTAGCTTCCAAATCCATGAACCAAACACGGGCCTCATCTTTCAAAAGCAATCCAAATAGCCTCAAAATCTTCTCCTCATCACACATATTGTTGCTTATGCATGCCACCTCGACTTGCTCCAGAAAGTCTTCCGCATCTTCACCACTTCTTCCATGAAATTCCGGATAAGAGAAAGCCATGGCTACCCAAGCTACTATGCTTTGAGAACCCCTTCAAACACACGTGCAAGAACCCACAACTTTTGACTGACTCAATCCCCAGAAACCTCAATGGAGCTCAACTTTAGATAAGGACAAACACATGCACATCAAATGAGTTTTCATAGTTGATCATTGGAATTACAACAGTCAAAGGACATTCCAGGATCTCTCTTAATCTTCTTGGCCCGAACATAAAGACTATACGCTGCTGGAAAAAAATCTTCCTGTACACATGAACATTAATCTAGATTCTTTAAGTTAAATGAAAAGGAGTGAACTGAGGGTCATTTTGATCATCCATTAAAGTCAACCATGCAGCTCCGAAGAAAGCACACCTGTCTTATCCTCTGATTTTGCAAAAATTTCGGTAGCATAACAGCATAAATGGCTCAAAAGACCAAAAAACCAGCCATCACAACTCGAAAAAATTTTGGCAGAGTTTCCCCAGAAGTAGAGCAGTGAGAACCCAAAATATAGACCGTATATGTATGCATAAACTGCCAACAATAGAACCCGAGCATCAAGTAGGACTAACTAGTACATAGCCTATGGCGAGGTCACAAAAAGGGTTCTCCAGCTACCTGTATCACCAAAAGGATCTCCACATTTGAGAATCCCCCAGCTCAATAAAAACCTCACGCTATCGACCCTCACACGAAGGCTAATGCAAATCGCATATAGTCAAGTCTCAGAAATGACTATCTTCCAGACCAAGTATGGCTCCACAAATGCGTACAATGGCAGTTTCCACAAGTAACATACAATCCAGCAGACAATGCACTCAAACAGGCGCCAAGGGATGCATACCCACAACAACTTCAAGTGACATCACTGCTAGTATATCACTGTACTCCAGCTACCTGTACCTGTGTGAATCACCTAACCCTGTCCCTGTCCCTGTAACCTGTAACCTGTAACCTGTAATCTGCAACCTGCAACCTGTAATCCCAAAGCTCGAAGCAGAAGGTACTCGAATAAGATCCTCCGTGGGGGCGCCAAAAGAATGTGAGCGGGATGAAAACACACACAGCGCCTCTATAACGACCCGACACACACTCTTGGGAAGATACACACACACACTATGGGGCACCACTCGGATTACACAATACACCTGGCCGAGACACGGAACACACCTCTGGAGTGAGAGGAGAGAGACTATCCACTTGCCCACTCCACGCAGACACACACAGACACACAGAGGGAACACACCTTTGGAGTGAGACGAGAGAGACTATCCACTTGCCCACTCCACACAGACACACACACACACACACACCCAAAAAACTCAGCTCAAAAGAGGATAATTTCTGATGTTTAGATACAAATGAGCTTGGGCCAACACCAATGGGGCAAACAGCTCACACAATATGGGTAAAAGATACCAGATACAATCACAAACTTAGAGCAGAAACTTCGCATATAGGAGAAACTTAAACAGAAAAATAGTAGGAAAAGAGTGAGGAATTTGGCAAAATGGACAGCGCCATCGCGTCCGGAACGGCTCAAAACCCCAGTCTATAATGTCAAAGTGCTCAAATCCGACCTCGGATGAGCAGTTTACGGCCAAAACAGGCTCCAAAATGAGCAAAAACACAGTTGCGGCTGTTCCTCCTCTCTTCTCCATGTTTCTTCTGGTCTTCTCTCTCTTTTTTCAATTTCCACACTTAGATTTATGAGTTGGGCACCCTTGGCCTGTTAGATGACCTCAAACGGACCCCAAACAGGCCAAAAACTGACCTCGTAGTGCATAGTTGTCACCTTTTTGCATCATTTGCACACCTGGCACTCAGCTTTTTTTCAATAATGCATCTCGCCACCACGTGAAGTGGCCCCAAAAAGTGGTCCTAATGATGACCTTTCTGCGTAACTCTCACAAGAAAACACCCACGTTGTGTCCGTCCTCATCTGCATGCAAATATTGACCTCGTTCGCCCTCCTGACGCCACTAGATGCCATCTGACGCACCTGCTGACCTCACGTCGTCGGCCTACGGATGGCTTCCTTGAGAAGTTTTACGTGCTATAAACTCCTCATTATTGTAGAAAAAACATACTGGTACTGGTGATAGTGAAAATCGATGAACTATGTATATGCTGTCCTACCTGTACACATGTCGGCCCCACATAGCCACCTGGCTATGGAAATTGGGCAATCCTTTATTTGATGCACCATGCATGTGTATGTACATATGCACAATCCCTTGCTCCAAAAAACTCCTGACAGCGTGTGTGAGGTAGGGAACTTTTCCCATATTTTCTTAAAAATCCTCAATTAGCTAGTCACTTGGCTAGTTGAGCCAAAAAATAAATAAAATAAAAAATATAAGTATATTATGACCCATTTGTGTGTAAATATTTTATTGTATATAGGGCCTAAATAAAATGATTTTTTATAATTATTTTGGTATTTATTTAAATGTTTATACTTAGGTGTGTGTTATTTATGCTATGTACATTGACTCATCATTACCATATTTTTTCTTACTATTTTGCATACTCTTTTTTCCATATAAAAATAATTTCATGCAAGCGTCTCTTATTTTTGGTGTAACTCCATCCTAACAAAAATCCAAAAAAACTTGTTTTATTTATGTGTATATTTTTCCACTATTGTGATTTTTCCTTCCTACATCTATTCTCTTCTACTCTCATAAATTAGAACACCAAACTTATTCATCTTTTTATGGTAGACTTATAATGAGAGAGATTTATTTTGACCCCTTTATATTTTTTCCACCTATATTATTTATATTTGACATGTACATATTTTTTTAGACACCTAAATATTTGATTTTCGTAGTTGTACTATTCACTTATATCATGATCTCAACAATATCTTCAATTATAGACCTACCAAATAAGGTCAAGGGTATGTGGAATGCATGCATGCACCATGGGGAGCTCACTCTTGGAGGTATTCAAAAGAATCATCCAAAGAAAGACCTTACAAGGACTTTGTGCAGTGGAAAAAACAGTTGGTTTTGCTGAATTTTTAAAGATCACATGCTCCCCGAATTTGAAAAGGTGATACAAACTAAAGTTGTACCTTATGAGCTGAAATTTCACCTCAAATTTTTTCATATTATTTTGAGATACGACCCATGAGCTATGATTTTATTGGTGGACCCCAATTTGCCCATGCTATGCAGCCACACTCCCTCTTTCACTTTATTATTTTCCTCTTTCACACACACTCCTCCCTCTCCTTCCCACTCCCAAACCTGCAACTCCCATGTGCTAATTCACCCTTTTCACCATTGCTACATCTCTCACACCTCCATAGCCTTCCTCCTCCATTTCTACACCCTAGGTGTCCCCCTTTCTCTCTACATATATGTCCATATTACCTTACTCTCTTCAGCTTTGTAAAGAACTTCAAAAAATCAGCAAAAATCAAAGGTTAACCTCTGCAAAGGAAGGCTTTATCATGAATTTTCCAAGGTTTGAAGATAACGTAGCTTCATCGACACGCGTTACCTCGCCATGCTGACTGCTTCTTCTTTCGGTGCTGTAAAGAGGTGAATGTCAACGTCTTCAAAGCTTCAACCTCTCTTTAGAAGCTCATCCCTTCTCTAACTTTTCTCATCATATATCTCACCATTTGGTGAATGATTTTGTTAATATTTCTTAGTGATAATTACTAACTACTAACCATTAACTTTATTGTAAAATGCACCCTCTACTAGAGTAGGCACTCCCAAACTATTCACTCAATCCCTCTCTCCTTTCATCCTCAATAATTCTCTTCCCTTGAGCCCACATCCATGTGACTCAAAGGACAAGAGAGACCCACCCTCATTAAAATAAAAATGAAAATATGCATAATCTTTTATTCCTTCAAATAAACTTGATTAGGCCTAATCCTAATGGGGGCTTCTAAAACCTATAAATAGAGCCCTTCTCCTCCTTGTAAATCATCACATGATCACACTACACCACACCATTCTCAACACATAACACACCACTCTTCAAGCCTAGTTGTGTAGAGTGTGTGCATTGTGAGTGCTTTATTCCTCACTACACATAGGTGCATGGAGAAGCTTGAAGTTAGTTATGCCATCTAGAGGAGTGGAGTGATACTATACTCTTCACCACACTTGTAGCCTACTCTTTTGCATAAATAAGATTTATAGTTTTGGGTGCAATTGTATGCTGCAACTACGACTCTTCTCTCCAAATTAACTTGATAAGTGTCTCATCAGGTGGTTGAAGGTATATTGTCCTTGAAGTTTGTTGTGCCATTTCATGCTTGATGGTTTGAGGGCTTGTTGAATTGTTTGCCTAAAAGGTAAATTGTAAGAGGGTGCTCGGTGAGAGGGCTCCCGTGACCCTAAGACAATTTGTGTATTGGCAACAAGGTCAAGTTTTGTGTTGTCTCTCTATTTCTCATCAAGCTCTGTGTCCATCTAGTCTTTAAGGCTAAGACTGAGTTGCTCAAGTTGATTTGTGCTCTTTACCTCTCTCTGGCCTTGTGAATGTTTGTGTTTGGTGTGTGTGGCTATCTTGCATTCCCCTCTCTTTGTGCGTTTGAGTACAAGGAGATATCACGTGCGTCCTAGTTCGCATCTACAACTAGGTGGTGCCCCTTTTCTTGTTTGGTTTCTGGATGCGGGTTGTTGTTGTCTCTGATTGTGCTTTCCCCAGCCCCAATTGAGCAGCACGGGAGCCTCGAAGGGTGTTTAGAGGCCACTCTTCTTGTTGCAACAAGAAGAGCGGCCTCTTAACACACTTCGAGACTCCCGTGTTGTGCAACAAGAAGAGCGGCCTCTAAACACCCTTCGAGCTTCCCGTGCTGCTCAATTGGGGCTCGGGGAAGCACAATCAGAGACAACAACAACCCACAGCCAGAAACCAAACAAGAAAAGGGGCACCACCTAGTTGTAGATGCGAACTAGGACGCACGTGATATCTCCTTGTACTCAAACGCACAAAGAGAGGGAAATGCAAGATAGCCACACACACCAGACACAAACATTCACCACGCTAGAGAGAGTTAAAGAGCACAAATCAACTTGAGCAACTCAGTCTTAGCCTTAAAGACTAGATGCACACAAAGCTTGATAGAGAGACAACACAATGATAGCTGTTTTTCGGCTCTCCGTAAATGCCATAGTGAGTTAACCCACCCTACCAAAATCATTCAAACACTGTGGCTATCCCTACCATTTCACTATATATAGGTGTGTGTAAGTTAGGGGACTTTTCCCATATCTTCTTAAAAACCCTCAATTAGCTAGTCACTCGGCTAGTTAAGCCAAAAAAATAAAAAGAGTAAAAAAATATAAGTATATTATGGCCCATTTGTGTGTAAATATTTTATTGTATATAGAGCCTAAATAAAATGATTTTTCATAATTATTTTGGTATCTATTTAAATATTTCTACTTAGGTGTGTGTTATTTATGCTATGTACATTGACTCACCATTACTATATTTTTTCTTACCATTTTGCATACTCTTTATTCCATATAAAAATAATTTCATGCAAGCTTGTCTTATTTTTGGTGTAACTCCATCCCAAAAAAAATCCAAAAAAACTAGTTTTATTTATGTGTATATTTTTTCACTATTGTGATTTTTCATTCCTCTACATCTATTCTCTTTTACTCTCATAAATTAGAACACCAAAAATATTCATATTTTTATGGTAGACTTATAATGAGAGAGATTTATTATGACCCATTTATTTTTTTTCCACCTATATTATTTATATTTGACATGTACATATTTTTTTAGACCCCTTAATATTTGATTCTCTTAGTTGTACTATTTACTTATATCATGATCTCAACAATATCTTCAATTATAGACCTACCAAATAAGGTCAAGGGTATGTGGCATACATGCATGCACCATGGGGAGCTCACTCTTGTAGGTATTCAAAAGAATCGTCCAAAGAAGGACCTTGTGCAGTGGAAAAAACAGTCGGTTTTGCTGAATTTTTAAAAATCACATGCTCCCCGAATTTGGTAAGGTGATACAATTAAAAGTTGTAGCTCGTGAGCTGAAATTTTTTCATATTTTTTTGAGCTACGAGCTATGAGCTATTATTTTATTGGTGGACCCCAGTTTGCCCATGCTTTGCAGCCACACTCCCTCTTCCACTTTATCATTTTCCTCTTTCACACACACTCCTCCCTCTCCTTCCCACTCCCAAACCTGCAACTCCTATGTCCTAATTCACCCTTTTCACCATTGTCACATCTCTTACACCTCCATAGCCTTCATCCTCCATTTCTACATCCTATGTGTCCCCCTTTCTCTCTACATATATGTCCATATTACCATACTCTCTTCAACTTTGTAAAGATATTCAAAAAATCAGAAAAAATCCAAGGATAACCTCTGCAAGTGAAGGGTTTATCATCAATTTTCCAAGGTTTGAAGATAACGTAGCTTCATCGACACGCGTTACTTCGCCATGCTGGCCGCCTCTTCTACCGGTGCTGTAAAGAGGTGAATGTCAACTTCTCCAAGATTCAACGTTGCTTTACAATCATATCCCTTCTCTAACTTTTCTCATCATATATCTCACCATTTGGTGAATGATTTTGTAAATATTTCGTAGTGATAATTACTAGCTACTAACCACTAACCTTATTGTAAAATGCACCCTCTACTAGAGTAGGCACTCCCAAATTATTCAGTCAATCTCTCTCTCCTTTCATCCTCAATAATTCTCTTCCCTTGAGCCCACATCCATGTGACTCAAAGGACAAGAGAGACCCACCCTCATAAAAAAATTAAAATATGCATAATCTTTTATTCCTTCAAATAAACTTGATTAGGCCTAATCCTAATCGGGGCTTCTAAAACCTATAAATAGAGCCCTTCTCCTCCTTGTAAATCATCACATGATCACACTACACCACACCATTCTCAACACATAACACACCACTCTTCAAGCCTAGTTGTGTAGAGTGTGTGCATTGTGAGTGCTCTATTCCATCGCTACACATAGGTGCATGGAGAAGCTTGAAGTTAGTTATGCCAGCTGTAGGAATTGAGTGATACTATACTCTGCAATCACACTTGTAGCCTACTCTTGTCCATAAATAAGATTTATAGTTTTGGGTGCAATTGTATGCTGCAACTACAACTCTTCTCTCCAAATTGACTTGATAAGTTGGCTCATCAGGTGGTTGAAGGTATATTGTCCTTGAAGTTTGTTGTGCCATTTCATGCTTGGTGTTTTGAGGGATTGTTGAATTGTTTGCCTAAAAGGTCGATTGTAAGAGGGTGCTCGGTGAGAGGGCTCCCGTGACCCTAAGACAATTTGTGTATTGGCAACAAGGTCAAGTTTTGTGTTGTCTCTAAATCAAGCTTTGTGTGCATCTAGTCTTTAAGGCTAAGACTGAGTTGCTCAAGTTGATTTGTGCTCTTTACCTCTCTTTGGCGTGGTGAATGTTTGTGTCTGGTGCATGTGGCGATCTTGCATTCCCCTCTCTTTGTGCGTTTGAGTACAAGGAGATATCACGTGCGTCCTAGTTCGCATCTACAACTAGGTGGTGCCCCTTTTCTTGTTTGGTTTCTGGCTGTGGGTTGTTGTTGTTTGTGATTGTGCTTGGCCCCAGCCCCAATTGAGCAGCACGGGAGCCTCGAAGGGTGTTTAGAGGCCGCTCTTCTTGTTGCCCGCCCAGGACAAATTTGAGGCGGTCCGGGGCGGGCAACAAGAAGAGTGGCCTCTAAACACCCTTCGAGGCTCCCGTGCTGCTCAATTGGGGCTGGGGAAAGCACAATTAGAGACAACAACAACCCGCATCCAGAAACCAAACAAGAAAAGGGGCACCACCTAGTTGTAGATGCGAACTAGGACGCACGTGATATCTCCTTGTACTCAAATGCACAAAGAGAAGGGAATGCAAGATAGCCACACACACCAAACACAAACATTCACCATGCCAGAGAGCGGTAAAGAGCACAAATCAACTTGAGCAACTCAGTCTTAGCCTTAAAGACTAGATGCACACAAAGCTTGATGAGAAATAGAGAGACAACACAAAACTTGACCTTGTTGCCAATACACAAATTGTCTTAGGGTCACGGGAGCCCTCTCACTGAGCACCCTCTTACAATTTACCTTTTAGGCAAACAATTCAACAAGCCCTCAAACCATCAAGCATGAAATGGCACAACAAACTTCAAGGACAATATACCTTCAACCACCTGATGAGACACTTATCAAGTCAATTTGGAGAGAAGAGTCGTAGTTGCAGTATACAATTGCACCCAAAACTATAAATCTTGTTTATGCACAAGAGTAGGCTACAAGTGTGGTGAATAGTATAGTATCACTCCACTCCTCTAGATGGCATAACTAACTTCAAGCTTCTCCATGCACCTATGTGTAGTGATGGAATAGAGCACTCACAATGCACACACTCTACACAACTAGGCTTGAAGAGTGGTGTGTTATGTGTTGAGAATGGTGTGGTGTAGTGTGATCATGTGGTGATTTACAAGGGAGAGAAGGGCTCTATTTATAAATTTTAGAAGCCCCGATTAGGATTAGGCCTAATCAAGTTTATTTGAAGGAATAAAAGATTATGCATTTTTATTTTTATTTTAAATGAGGGTGGGTCTCTCTTGTCCTTTGAGTCACATGGATGTGGACTCAAGGAAAGAGAATTATTGAGGATGATAGGAGAGAGGATTGAGTAAATAATTTAGGAGTGCCTACTCTAGTAGAAGGTGCATTTTACAATAAGGTTAGTGGTTAGTAGTTAGTAATTATCACTAGAAAATATTTACAAAATCATTCACCAAATGGTCAGATATATGATGAGAAAAGTTAGAGAAGGGATGAGCTTGTAAAGAGAGGTTGAAACTTTGGAGAAGTTGACATTCACCTCTTTACAGCATTGGAAGAAGAAGGAGTCAGCATGGCAAAGTAGCGCATGTCGATGAAGCTATGTTATCTTCAAACCTTTGGAGTGAAATTTCAGCTCACGAGCTACACCTTTTGTTTGTATCACCTTTTCAAATTTGGGGAGCATGTGATCTTTAAAAATTCAGCAAAACCGACTGTTTTTTCCACAGCACAAGGTCCTTGTGAGCTTCTTCTTTGGATGATTCTTTTGAATACCTCCAAGAGTGAGCTCCCCATAGTGCATGCATGCATTCCACATACCCTTGACCTTATTTGGTAGGTCTATAATTGAAGATATTGTTGAGATCATGATATAAGTGAATAGTACAACTAAGAAAATCAAATATTGAGGGGTCTAAAAAAATATGTATATGTCAAATATAAATAATATAGGTGGAAAAAATATAAAGGGGTCAAAATAAATCTCTCTCATTATAAGTCTACCATAAAAAGATGAATATTTTTGGTGGTCTAATTTATGAGAGTAATAGAGAATAGATGTAGGAAGGAAAAAGTCACAATAGTGAAAAAATATACACATAAATAGAACTAGTTTTTTTGGATTTTTGTTGGGATGGAGTTACACCAAAAATAAGAGAAGCTTGCATGAAATTATTTTTATATGGAATAAAGAGTATGCAAAATGGTAAGAAAAAATATGGTAATGGTGAGTCACTGTACATAGCATAAATAACACACCATAGGTAGAAATATTTAAATAGATACCAAAATAATTATGGAAAATCCTTTTATTTAGGCCCTATATACAATGAAATATCTACACACAAATGGTCCATAATATACTTATATTTTTTATATTTTTATATTTTTTTGGCTCAACTAGCCTAGTGACTAGCTAATTAAGGATTTTTAAGAAAATATGGAGAAAAGTCCCCTAACTCACACACACCTATATACAGTGAAATGGTAGGGATAGCCACAGTGTTTGGAGATGAAGAGAAACGCAATGGCCACACACCAAGAAGAGTCTATGCAGAAACAAGCCCCTTTTGAAAGAGAAAAACATGCCTACCAGCGCAACCAGCAAGCACAAGGAAAGGACCCAAAAAAATGGGTGTCTAGTAGACTTAAGGGACCAAGGGAAAAGCATCACACGAGAAAAGAGGCTGAAGATTCAACAGAGTCCTTGGAAAAAATGTATCAAGAAGCAGAAGCTCTAAAGTTGAAAGAAGCCCAAGAAGAGGAAAGGAAAGCAAAAGAGGTAGAGGACCAATGACAAGCTGAGGAAACGGCAAGGAAAGAGGCACAACATGACCAAGGTCAAGAGTCTCCTGGACCCACTTCACCGTCTACGACACAACAGGATAATCCTAGGCGGATCCCACCACCATCATCTACAGGTAAAGACACCACAAAAGATCCAACTAAAGAATCTAAGCCTGAGAAAGAGAAAGCCACAGAAGCCGAGCCCACCAAAGAGACAGAATTTGAATCAAAAGGAGAAGAAGAATCTGCACAAGAGGCTACTCCTACAAAAGAGCAACAAAAAGACAAAGAAGCTGATCTTGAACAAGAGAAAGCATTCAAATATGCACAAGAGGCTGAACAACAAAAGGAAGACAAATTTGCAGAGCAGGAAACAAGTACTACACAAGAGGACACAACAAAGTCTGAGCCAACACCCTCTACCATAGCACAGCAAGAAACAACCGAGGCATCCACAAAGCCCCAGGATAATAAAGTAGAAGACGGCAAGCCACAGCCTCAAGGGCAAGAAGAACCAATCGCTACAACGCAGCCAAGAGACACACAAGAGGCTGCATGAACATCAACCCAGTTGGAACGACATGAAGATTGGCAGTCTAATGACAAAGTAATCCTCCAAGTAAACGGATATGCAAGGCAAATGCACGATATGACGAAAAAACTCTGATAAGCAGCACTTAGCCGTAGCGCAAAGGCTAAAGAACTCAAGATGGTGATTGATGCTCTCCAAGGAGAGTTAGAAGACAGATTGAATATCATCACCGATATTCAGATACAAGTGCATGAAATAAAAGCCAAAGCTGAACAACATCATCTAGCAAGAGATAGACAGCAAAAGGAGATGAAAGAGTTAGGTGACTTGCTTACAAAGTTATCAGATGGTAGCCAAGGATGTAGAGCTTATAGAAATCACAAACAAACTTCTAACGACAACCCTGTCAGCTCAAAAAATTTAGGTGCAACTGGATGTCACCAACGCTTCTTTACAATATTTAGAACAAAGAATAAATGATCATGCAATTTTCTTGCGGCAAATAAGAGAGAATCCAGCCGTAGCCTCAATCAAAGGGACATATAAAGTATACAAAGAATTAGAGAAAAAGAACAAAGACCTCGAGCAGGAGTTAAAGATGGATAAATCTCAGCGTAGGGACTACTAAAGAGCTACTAAAGAGTTAACTAGCCGCTGAGAGAGGGAAAGCCGAAAATGCAAGAAAAGGCAGGCACTTTGGAGCAGCCTCAAATAGATATAACCTCGATGTCATTTGCCAAACTGGAGACATAGTCCATAGCAGAGCTGAGTGGTGAGGAAGAATTTCAGATAAACATTACAAATGAAGACACAGTGCCCATGGTCCAACTCTCAAAGACTGAAGAAGATGCACTGAAAGAAAAGATTACGCAAGAGGTGGATGAGCAATGGAAGGTAGTGATGGATTGGGAGTTGAGAGTTCTTCACTCCTTCAACGTTACACAATTCACTCCCAATCAGATCAATGCGCAATGGCATCAACAATCCTTGCCATACCCCTTGATAAAGGTGGAGTTACTACAGGTAAAAGAGAAGCTCTACAAAGACATGCAAGAAGAACGCGCAAATCAAGACCGTCCCAAGTGGAGGCTGGGTTGGTTGAACAAAAACCCAAGGTACTTGATTTTGTTCACAAGAGCACCTACATCTCTACGAAAAGAGCCCACTTTCTGTCCTATACCAAGAGTAAGGACTTGGAAAGCGCATGAGGCACTAACAAAGAAGCTTCCAACCTGGCTGAAGTACCCAAGATTGCCAGCTCCAGAGAAAGAACAAGCCACAGAGGAATCCATGGTGAAAACCCTAATGGGCGCCATGTATTTCTTCAACAGTCTACCGGATCTCTCTTATTCAAGGTTATATAAAATATGCCGATAGATGCTCACTTGCATTGAAGTTTTTCATGAGCCAGAGCAGGCAGGCACCCTATGGATGTCATTCCTCAAGGGAAATAAAGGTTTGTTTTATGATCTGAGTGGTCAGCCTTCCGAAGAAGTCCTCTATGGCTTCTACGCCCGGTGTATGTTCTTACCATCACATAATATGTTGGCATTCCAGGAAGCGTTCTACATGGGATTCTTCACTTGGTGAATGAAGATATGTGCGCCAGTGATCAGCAGTCTAACCTCAAGGTTTGTAGGCTACTCAGTGATGGACCTAAAAAACAGAGTCATCATGCAGTTTCTACAAGTTCCAGATAAAGAAAGGAAAATCACATACCAAAAGGAACTGAATGCCTTAAAGATCGCCTCGCTAGCCGCCAACCCGAAGGCTAATTCAACCCATAAAGTTGTGTCAAGGGATGACACAGGCGAGGACGGGGGAATGTTAGCAGCAAGCTAACACAGATACCACGGATACCATTTTTCAAAGTTTTCATTGTAAAACACTTATTATTTTGATAGATCGGGAATATTGTAACTCCTATTTGTAATTAATGAGCAGGGTCTACAAGCTTCCAGATTGTATCAACCTGTTCATTACCCATCTTTGGTAGAGCTCCCAGATTATTAGTTTTGACCACCAAAAAGCTTGGCTAAGGTATAGAAGCCAATTTTTGTAAGTTATTATTAAGTTTTGGATAATGAAATACACAGCGTGAGCTAACAATGCTCACTCCTATCCTTTTTGTGCTTCCTACTCCCTCTCCAGTTATCACATTGCAGTCGCGTTTGTTGCATTGCAACCGCAGGTAAGAGCCTACGCATTGACATAAACACATCACAATATTTTGTAGTTTTTGGCGTCATCATGGCATTAGACCCGTAGTCTAATTTCATCATAACTAGGAATTTATACTTCAAAATAAACAACTAAGCATAGGCCGGGTATTGGGGCATCATTGCTAAGCATTTAGATGCATTCTGGGTCGAAAACGACTAGATCAAAAATCCACAGCTGTTAATAATCATGATTATGGAACTTGACTTAAAGTGAGATTTGAGACCATAAGCATGTGTTCTTACGTCTGATAAACATGTCCTAGAAGTTTCATTATGTTTGGATGTCATTTCATACTGTAACAAATGTGATTTGTTTGCCAATGAGCGATTGGCCTTTGGTGATTTCAGTCACTCGAGTGTAGCTTTAGTTAGATGCAAGTTGTTAGTTGTTTTCCGAGAGATTGACACCCTCTTGTAGCCTCTATGCACTAGTCAAGTCAGCTTCATCCCTTGGATTGACAATTTAATCGTGGTTCTCACTAATACTGCAATAAGATAGGATGGTGAGGTTAGACATGCATCCCACAACTACTGATCATAAGAGGTTTGAAAACCAAGAAATAGCTAAGAAAGAGCCAAGCTCCCTTGATGTGGTCATACTACATGAGGTTGGAGGACAAGTTTAGGAGAACAAAATAATGTGGAGGCTACAATTGTTCTAAATGAGGTAGACAACTATGTTGCTCAATTTCTAACCCTTGTGGATCATATTTAAAAAAATTACATAGTAGCAAAGTAAGGTTCACAAGTTTTTCTAATAGAATCACTTACTTATAAAAGGAACTAGTCAAAGCTAGATCTCTTGAAGAAGAGTATAAGAATATCATTTTGGAAAATGCTTCCATGATTGAGGGAATGAAAAAGGAGCTGGCAAAATTATACCATGAAGTCTGAACAAATCAAACTATTAATAATGGACAAGAAAATAAAAATGAAAGAGCTACAAAAATTGTTATTAGTAGTTCTCACAAATATTTATGAAGCATAAGAAAAGTGTAGCTAAAATGTGGAAAATGCTCATTTGTAATACTCAAAGTTGTGAACATTAGTCCAAGCCACATTTTTAGACAACAAATCAAAGAAGATTCAGAAACAACAACTCTCCATGATAGTGATGAGGTATATATACCGTTGGAAAAAGAAAATAAGGATCTAGAGTTAGAGCTAAAGCTGGAGCAGAAGCAAAGAAGGGATCTCTCCCTTATTCATATGCAAAAAGAGGAAGCACTTTTAAAGAAAATTGAAGATCTCACTCAACCTATAGGAGAAACTCCTATTATCACTTTTGTTGAGATGGAAAATGTACCTACTATGAACCTACCTGAAGTGATAACTAAGTTTCCATTGCCCCCTGAAGTACAAGACAAGGAGCTTGATATTTAATTTCCTTTAACACAAGCAAAGAAAGAGTCCAATGCACATATGTTAGAAGAGAATAAATAGGTGTGGAAAGAAGCTGTATTTTGGGAGAAGAGATTGCTACACTCAATATTTGTAACACAAATAACACACATTAAAATAGATTCTCAATGGCACTAGTGATTGTTGTCATATTCTCTAATAAAGGTGGAGCTTCTATATATCATAGAAAGATTTATCAAGAAAATGCATGTAAACTTTGATGGTCAATAGAAAATATACCCAAAGTGGAGAGAATTTTTTCTAGACAAACAACCTACGTATCTCATCTTGTACACAAGTGGTAGTACAAAGATATCCCATCTTTTGTCCACTCCCCATGGTGAGAATACAGCTAGCTTATGAGCTCACATTAAAGAAAAAGCCAGATTAGATAAACTTTCTAAGAATGCTTGACCCTATAGATGGTGATTGTTACTAAAGAATATATGGAGAAAACCCTAACAAGCACCATATCCTTCTTCAAGAGCATTATAAATTTACCTTGTGCTATTTTGATTAAGATTTGCAAAATTATTCTCACATGCTTAACAGATTTGAATGAGGAAAGAAACAAAGATCTATGTTATGATATGAGTGGACAGTCATTGGAGAAATATCTGGTAATGATTGGACTATGGAATCTTGGTGAGCTAGCACATTATGCTTATTGATGTGATGACTACTTTAGATGTTTGACATGCAATGGAGTAGCATTCAATGGTAAAATAGTTTGAATGTGTTTCCCAAGAATGACAATCTCCTGTAGCCTCCATGCACTAGTAGAGAACCACTTTCTATGTGGTGTCACATGGAAACTCACACCAGAATCTACTATCCAATTCTGTGCATACTGCGCATCTTCTGTAACAAGAGCCTCAACAGGTAGATCTGCTGTGAAGACCAATATGTTAGAGGTAAGTGGCATAACAACCACTAGAAGAGTCTCTACAATAGGAGCATTTGAAGACTCTAGCACATTGATCTCCTCTAGCTTTGATTTGCCCTTGTTTGAATAATCAGACTAAGAAGTGTCATTGGATTGTTTGTCCTTCTTGCTTTGCTGCCATTTCTTGCAATCCTTCTTCACATGCCCTATTTTATGGCAGTGATAGCACTCGCCACATTACACATAGAACTCCATGACTTATTGCATGAGCCCCCATGTTCCTTGCTTTTGGCACGAATTTGATTGCAACCCCTCTGTCTATCACTAGCGCACACGCATCACCATCCTTCTTGCCTTCAAGAGATTTCCTGCGAATCTCCTCTATAAACAGACTCCCAAGGATTCATTGTACACTAGAATAGTGTCGTGCCACTCCGCTCCCATGACAAGAAAATGAGAAAAGGAATTCCAATCAGGTGTATTTGAATCTTGCATGATTGTTCAGCAGTTATAAGGGCTTGCTAACAAGCCAACTTTTAAGCTAAAAGTGTACAAGATGCGGCTCTAAGGACCAAAAGATGTCTTGGTAATACTAAATAGTGAGTATGCTTGAAGTGGTCATAGCTGGGTTTTTATTAATCAAAGTTGAAGTACTTGAAGGGCTCTACATGCCTGTCTTTATGGCTCGTTAATCGAAGCTACGGACAAGAAGTTATGACAGTTTTAAGTTGAGTCATTAGCAGATCCGTACCAGATTGATCACCTGCTGATAAAAGGTCGAAGATGAAAGGAATGCACGGATCCAAAGTGCTCACTTCCAAGAGCATGTCGATCTTTCCAATTTGTCAATCAGGGTTTCAGCTGGCACGATCTGGCCAGTTTAAGTATCATCAAGGGCCAGTTCCAAACCACCCTGGTCGCCCTCATCAGTCAAATTCATCTAGCTTAATGCAGTGTGGTGCTCGATATGTATGCCAAATGTGGGCCGATGCAGAAGCATTTTGGACTTACATACTTGCATCTTGAAAGCTATGGTGCCATTCAACACACTAGAGTGGGCAGTAGAATTCACGGTGATATTGCTAATCAGTGGATGTGGGTAAATGATGTCATGTATGCCAAAAGTGGTGCTTGTACGAAAGCACATAATGTTTTTTATGAGCTTTCATTTAAAAATGTGCTTTTTGAAGACCATTTGTTTTGAGATATGTACAAAAATGGCCACGGCAACGATGCTCTGGCTTATTTTCACCTAGTGCAAATGGGAGGTCTTTCTCCTAATGCATCCACCCATGCTTGCCAAAATGATATGAGGAAGACCGCCCAATGAGCTAAGGGGATGGACGCCTAAGAAAGCAAATAAGGGTTTTAATGAGTGTTGACAAGGAAAATAAAAAAAGAAGCAAAACATGGCGTTAAGCAGCAAGCACGGGACTGTGCAAGGACAAAAACGCTCGCAGTGGCCGTAGGTGATCTTGGACGAGCGTGCGAATGAAGAGAAATTTTCTTAGCATCTCCTCGTGGACATTTTTTGCACCACTCGCGTTGGGTTTTGTGCTACTCGGCAACGTGCTTGCCATGTCATCATGAGGGGTACCATTAGCGACATCACGAATGGGTAGGCCTCTTTTAGCAAGAAAAAGCTCATGCAAGGTATAAAAGAGAAGGGGGGTTCTCTTTGAGAGTTCTCGTTTGATTTTTTTTGGGCCATCTCCTCTTTTCATTGAGTTTCTCTCCCGGGGAAGAAAGGCCTGGAGATCATAAGCCATAGCCCAAGCTAATCTTTGATAAGCTTCTTTATTCAAGCCTAATTTCTAATCTCTCACGAGCTAAGCCAAGTTTTCCCAATCCTAATCTCTCATAAGCCAAGATTTGAATCCTATCTCAAGCTCTCTAATCTCTTAATCTCTAAGCCTAATCTCTAAACCCTTAAACCAAAGCCTAAGCCTAATCTTGGAAGCCATAGCCAAGCATAAGCTAAGTGTTGAAAGCTCTTGATCTCATCTAATCTTAAGCTTGGAATCCAAGCTCTAAGCCTAATCTCGGAATCCAAAGCCTAAACCTTAATCCTTAAGGCTAATTTGAAGCTTAATCTATAAGCTCCCATAGCCATAGCGGAAGGAAATTGATTCTCTTTCAATCTTGAAGCAACACGAGGGAACGAATCAAATCAGTAATGATTGTCTTGATTAGCACCTCGATTAAGATAGGTTCCACCTTGTAAGGAGCATAAAAGACTCCATTAACTATTGATTAATCATGGATACCGTTGATTAATTGGTATTAAGCGAACTATGTGGTTTGAACTCCAGTTTCGTTAATTGTGTCTGTTGCACCTTTTTTCCCCGCACCTCTCATAGCCAGAGGCCCAGTGGGTTCCCCTGGCTCACCTTTCACATACTTATCCCCCGACATTCTTGGTGAACCCGACGTGAAACGAGCTGAGGTGAGCAATGTTGTGAAGAAAGATGTCGCCACCGCAAGAGGCAGCCATGCAACAAATGATGCAGCAATTTTCTACTTACATGCAACAAAAATAGGCTGCCCAACAAGAGTATAATCTACAAGAGAGGATCCGTAAAGCGCGGCACACAGTTATTGAGGAATAAAAGTGATTTGAAGGCCGGGATATTAGCAAGTTTTACAATATCTATGAGCAGGAAATGGAAGATAATGGAATCGATGATCATAATGCAGTGGAAGGATTCCATTTAATTGTGGAGCCTGAACTTAGGATCCGAATAAGAAAAATTCAGGCGATTCAAGGCCCGAATTGGCAGGATTTCAAGAAGGTGCTTCAGGAGGAATACTTCCTTGAATATTTGCAAAGGGTAACTAGAAAAATCTTTATGAAGTGGGTGCAAAAGAAGAACAAAAATCTAACTGCACAAGAATTATTACAGGAATTCGAGAAGAAATCGGAGCAACTGTCCTCGATAGAGCAACGCTCAATGAAGGATGAGAAGGTTGAAGTGTTCATTCAGGCTGCTGATCCACGACTTCGGAAGAGTCTAGTGCAGTTGCGCGAGGATTCAACAGGAGAATTGGGCTAACATCCAACTGGAAGCAGTCAACATGATCGTGAAACGACATATGAGAGTCAATAAGCTGATCATGGCTGACATCATGGATGTTGCAGAGGAGGAACCTAAGGAGAAAACAACCTCAGCAATACCCAGAGTGGAGGAGCCAGTTCTTGATGAATTCGTGAAAGGTATTCAAGAATTAAATTTGAATTTTAAAGCTGTAAAATTTGAAGGGCTAGCTGCAAAGGGATCTACTTCTAAGCCTAGACAACAACCACTATGCAAAGGCTGGGACCGATGCATGTGGTGTGATAGTAAAGATCACAAATACATTCAAGAATGTGATGAATTTGATGAATCTTATAAAAGAAACGTGATGTTCTAGAAGGACAAGAAGATACACCTTAGGGCAACAGGTGAGATGCTCCACCTGAACTTCAGTAGGGACAGCATGAAAAAGGTAATGGAAGAGATTCAACATAATGTTGCTCTTGTAGAAGCAGCTACATATGGGCTACAAGTCTGCGGAAAGGGTGATGATGATGATGCAGGTACCAAGGGACAATTATGGCCTTATGCTTTGAAGACAATAGAAACAGGGCAGGTAACTTATGGGAAGCTGCGACAAGTAGGGAATTCAATTCAAGAAACCACAGGGTGGACTGATCCAGTGGATTCCCTCTCGGTGTATGCATTTATTGCAAAGTCACAAGATAATGAAGCTATGGTTGAGGAAAAGCGGAAAAAAGATGAAGAAGTTCCTGGGAAATTGAAAAGGACAACGAGATTTAATAGCAAAAAAGAAGAAGGACCTACTCCTAAGCCCACTCCTAAAGTGGTGATGGAGGATGCACCCAAGGACAAAAAGCAAGGTAAACCCAAGGGACCCTCATATAAGATTAAATCTGACATTGAATTAGCTATAGATTTAAAGAATTTTTTTGAAGAGCGCATTTTGAATAGCAAAGTGGAGCTCACATTGGGTGATATTTTGGGCATTGCAAAACGTGAGTTTCACAAGGATATTATTGATATTATCAAAAGAAAGTGGTTGATACCAAGTGAACGGGAGCTGGAGTCAGTTAAGAGCCAGGCAGTTTGGCACATTGAAGCAATTTTGGATGACTCTGAAGAGTATTTGGAAGATCTTGAAGAAGAAAAAGAGTCGAGGTCTGTGGTGGTGTCAAATCCAACTGTACCAGAGGTAAGACATGTTCATTTCAATGAACATGTAGCGTGATATTGTTAGCCTCAAAATCAATGAGAGGGTTGAGTTCACGAAACCATTTAATGCCCAAAATCATATCACATCCTGAGAGAGGAGACACAAGAAACTTCCTACGAAAAGAAGCTTATTGAATGGTAAACAAGCTTCTTTTCGTAGGAAGTTTCTTGTGTCTCCTCTCTCACGATGTGATATGATTTTGGGCATTAAATGGTTTTGTGAACTCAACCCTCTCATTGATTTTGAGGCTAACACTCTCACGCTACATGCCAAAACTGGTGTCAAATCCAACTGTACCAGAGGTAAGACATGTTCATTTCAATGAAGATGAAGACAGTGAAAGTATACCAAGGAGTCACTTTTCAAGGACTCATTGGGCAAGAGCAACAACCAAAACTGTTGTGATGTTTACCGTTCAACAAGCTTATTTTCGTAGGAAGTTTCTTGTGTCTGATCTCTCAGGATGTGATATGATTTTGTGCATTAAATGGTTTCGTGAACTCAACCCTCTCATTGATTCTGAGGCTAACACTCTCACGCTACATGCCAAAACTGGTGTCAAATCCAATTGTACCAGAGGTAAGACATGTTCATTTCAATGAAGATGAAGAGAGTGAAAGTATACCAAGGAGTCACTTTTCAAGGACTCGTTGGGCAAGAGCAACAACCGAAACTGTTGTGAAGCTTGGCGACATTGGAGAACCGGTCTTAGAACTCATAGATCATGGATCGAAGATCAATTTGATGGCTAAAAGCTTGCACAAAAAGGGGAAATGGCCTATTGATGTGGACCATGGTTGGCAGATTTGAGCTGTCGATATGCTTCCACGCGACCTCTATCGTGCATGTGCCAATGTTAAGGTAACTGTAGGGGATTTCTGTGATGAGAAAAATTTCTTTATACAGGAGCATTCCTCTTATCCATTAATTATGGGGCAACCCTACATTACTGCTGTGTGAATGGAAACCAAGGTGTTGGATGATGGCTTAGCCTATGCCAGGGTTCGAAGCCGAGATGGTTAGAAAGCAGTGAAATTCTTGACTATATGTGTTGACCATGCCAGGAACAAAGATATTCTACATGATCATCCAATGCCAAAGAAACACAAGGAGTTAAGAGAACACAGGTTTGCACAGTATTTTCTTGGAGTGCCATTATAAAGTGGGACTATGGTGGTACAAGTGATGAGAAGTTCTCGCAAAGAGAAGCTTTCTCTTTGGGGTTTTTGGGGTGAACATCTGAAGGTTCAATATCGTTCAAAAAATTTAATAATTTTCCAAAGTGGGAAAAACAGTATGTTCCAAGTATCCAAAGTGAATTGCAGGTTTGTGATGTGCTTGAATTAGATGATGTGATTTTAGGAATCTTTGAAGAGGTATCTTATGTAGATACTATGTCAGAGCTTGAGAAGGTCAAGAAAAACAGGTTACAAAGCAAAACTAAAGTGGTTAAGGTCCATTCAATGGACATGTATGATGAGATAAGTATATATGAAGCACTTATGCATATTGAAGATGATTCAGGTGAAATAGTTGAAGCATAGGTAGAGACAAAATACAAGACTGCTGCAAAGAAAGTGAGGCTAGTGGCTACACCGCTGCCAGAAGGAAGTGATGGGATGATCAAGGAGGCTTCTCGACAGCCTATACTCAGGAGTCCAAAGAACATAGGGCATAAGTTTACTAAGGAGACATTGCAGCAAAACATAATACATTTACTAAGGAGAATCCAAAGAACATAGGGCATAAGTCTACTAAGGTTTCCTCAATGAAGAGGAGATCAAATGTTTTCAAGGTATGCTCAAAAAACATGATAAAGATTTTACTTTCGAGCCAAGTGAGATTGGGTGTGTGGATCCAAGTGTTGTTTCACCAATGGTTATTTTCACTGTTCCACACATGCCATGGAGCTTGCATCCTATTCCAATTCCTAAAGATCACTTGCCAAAGCTTATCAATTTGCTTAATGAAAAGATTCAAATGGGAATTTTGGAGCCATCATGTGCACCATATTTTAATCGATGGTTTACAGTTCCGAAGAGAAATGGTACATTAAGGTTCATTCAGGATATGCAACCGGTTAATAAGGTAATAATCCATAATGTGGGTACTGGCCCAATTGTGGATGAATTTACTGAGGCCTTTGCAGTTAGATCTATTTACTCCATGGGTGATGTTTTATTTCAAGATATGATCAATTTCACTTAGCTTTGGAGAGTAGGGATCTTACTACAATGCATACTCCTCTTGGTTTGGTAAGGATGTGCACTCTGCCGCAGGGTGCTACTAATTCAGTAGCTCATATGATGAACGTCATGAATAAGGTATTAAGGGACTTTATCCCACATGTTACTATGCCTTTCATTGATGATCTACCAATTAAGGGCTATGAAGAAGGCTCAAAAGATGAAGAAAAAGACCAAAGGAGGTGCTGAAAATTTGTTGCTCAACATATTGCTAACTGTGATGCTATTTTATCGAGGCTTGAAGAAGTTAACTTAACACTTTCTGGTCAAAAATCAACTTTTGGTGCTAAGGAAGTCTTAATAGTGGGACATATGTGCAATTCTAAAGGGAGAAGGCCAAGTTCAGCAAACATCAAAGCTATCCAAAAGATGAAGGAGACATGTTCTTCGGTTACTGAGGTTCGTCGATTCTTGGGTGCATGTGTGTTCTATCATATTTGGCTTCCACACTTTGCTCATGTTACAGAGGTGCTGTATCAATTTCTACGAAAAGGTAAAAGGTTTGTTTGGGAAGAAGTTCACACACAAGATATCAAGAAATTAAAGAAGATGCTTCTTGAGGATCCGACCTTGAGGAAAGTTGATTATAAATTTGACAGGCCAGTTATTTTAACAGTTGACACTAGCCCGCTAGGTAATGGATGGGCTATAGGTCAAGATGATGCTGAATGACACAGGTATGCAGTGATATTCGAAGCCAAGGTGCTCAATGATCGTCAACGAGGATATCCATAGGTTAAGAGGGAACTTTGGGGTGTTGCTACTGCTCTAAAGACGAATAAAGAATACTTTATTGGAGCTTCTGTTGTGGTAGAGACAGATTGCTTTCCACTGATAGGGATGATTGCAAGTTTCTCTACTCCAGATATTGCCATGCTACAATGGATAGCCTATGTTAAGTCTCTTAACCCTGAATTTTTTCATATTGCAGGTAGAGATAATCCTGTTGCAGATATGTTATCAAGAGCCATGTTTTAAGATGAAGAAGGAGATGCTAACCACGAGTGATGATGTTGGCTTGAAGTTCTACACGTCTTCTTATCTACATGCCAATTGTGGAAATATTGCTCATGTTTCTGAAGTATTTTCTGAAGAATTTTATGATGGAGAGTTGCTTATGATTGGCCGCTGCCTAAGTACTCTCACTAGACAAGTAGGATGGAGTGATCAAGATTTCAAGAAGATCAGGAAAAAGGACTATGGCTATTTCTTGAAAGATAAACATTTATGGAAGCAACCGAAGCGCCCAGGAGGGGTACCGCAATGAGTTATTTGTGACAAATCAACTCAACATCAGGCGATCAATGAGTTTCATGAAAGTCTATGGGCTGGACACAAAGGATTCTGGGCAACCTTTGTTAAGATTAAAGACCGGTATTGGTGGAGAGGTATGTACAAAGATGTGGTTCAGTTTGTGGAAACATGATTAATATTTCAACAGTACTCTAATGTGCGACATAGACATGGATTGCATCCCACCTATCCACTGGCTATGCACTACAAGAGGGTGGTGGACCTTATTACAATGCCAGTAGGAGTGTGCAAAATGAGGTATATTGTTCTTGCCAAGGAGGATCTTGCTAATCAGGTTGAAGGCAGATCTTTCCGTACCAAAGATACAAGTTCAGTATGCAAGTTCTTGCTTGAATATGTTATCTCCAGGTATGGATGTGTTGGCAGAATTACTACAGATAGAGGAGGGATGTATGCAAATGAAGCTCGAGAGTTTTTTGCTCGTATGGGCATTAAATTTTCTCTCACTACAGCATATAATCCAAAAGGTAACAGGAAAAGTGAAAGAGGACATCCCTCTATTGTTAAAGCTTTAGCAAAGGCGTGTGAAGGACATATTGGTGATTGGCCTAAACTCTTGCCATTTGCTTTATGGGCTGATCGCACTAAACACAGTTCAGTTACAGGATTTATGCCATTTGAATTGATGCATGGGCAAAAACCCATTATTCCTGTAGAGGTAGCAGTTATGACTTGGAACATAATGCCATGGGAAGAAGGTATGTCTAGTGAAGGCTTGCTTGCTCTACGTATTCGCCAGCTGGAGAGGCGTCAAGAGGATATTGAACATGCTAAAGAGAAGCTTAAGGAGGAAAGATTGAAGAATAAGGCAGCATTTGATGGAAAGCATAGACTACAACCACACACTATCAAAGATGGTGATTGGGTACTTGTCTATGACATTAGCTTGGAGAGCCAATACACTGCTATGCGGAAAATGGTTAAACAGTTGTTTGGACCATATGTAGTGCAACATGTTTTTGACAATGCGACATATCAATTATGTGAACTAGATGGCACTATGATTAAAGTGCCTATTGTAGGAAAACGGATCAAGCTATTCAAGAAGCGAGATGGCGAGATTGTTATTGAAGATTATCATTGAGATCCACCTCCAGAGGATCATGTTATGTATACATCAAATGATATGCCTGATGATGATTTTAATGAAGCTGATTAAAAGCAATTGGCACAGACCGGAGGTTGTGCAGGTTCAGAGGGGGTGGATGTCATGCCGCTCCACTCCCATGACAAGAAAATGAGCAAAGGAATGCCAATCAGGTGTATTTGAATCTTGCATGATTGTTCAGCAGTTATAAGGGCTTGCTAACAAGCTATTTTTCAAGCTAAAAGTGTACCAGATGGGTCTGTAAGGGCCAAAAGATGTCTTGGTAATACTAAACAATGAGTATGCTTGAAGTGGTTATAGTTGGGTTTTAATTAATCAAAGTTGAAGTACTTGAAGGGATCTACGTGCCTGTCTTTACGGCTCATCAATCGGAGCTACGGACAAGAATTTATGACAATTTGAAGTTTAGCCAGTAGAATATCCGTACCGGATTGAGCACCTACTGATAAAAGGTCAAAGATGAAAGGAATGCACGGGTCCAAAGTGCTCACTTCCATGAGCTTGTCGGTCTTTCCAATTTATCAATCGGGGTTTTGATTGGCAAGATATGGCAATTTTAAGTATCGCTGGGGGCCGGTTCCAAACTGCCCTGGTCGCCCAAATCAGTCAAATTCATCTGGCTTAATGCAATGTCGTGCCCAATATGTATGCCAAATGTGGGCCGATGCGGAAGTATTTTTGACGGACATACTTGCATCTTGAAAGCTATGGTGCCATTCAACACACTAGAGTGGGCAGTAGAATTTACGGTGATACTGCTAATCAGTGCATGTGGGAAAATGATGTCATGGAGGCAATGCCTTAGCTGATATGTATGCCAAAAGTGGTGCTCGTACGAAAGCACATAATGTTTTTTATGAGCTTTCATTTGAAAATGTGTTTTCTGAAGAGCATTGGTTTTGAGATATGCCCAAAATGGCCACGGCAACGAGGCTCTGGCTTATTTTCACCAGGTGTGAAGGGAAGGCCTATCTCCTAATGCATCCACCCATGCTTTCCAAAATGATACGAGGAAGGCCGCCGAAGGACCCAAGGGATGGCCGCCCAAGCAATGAAATAAGGGTTTTAATGAGTGTGGACAAGGAAAATAAAAAGGGAAGAAAAAACATGGCGTTAAGTAGCAAGCACGGGATTGTGCTTGGAAGGAAACGCTCGCAGCGGCCATAGGTAACTTGGACGAGCACACAAATGATGAGAAATTTGCTAAGCATCTCCTTGTGCTAAAATTTTGGCACCACTCGTGCTGGGTTTCGTGCTACTCGGCAGCCCGCCTGCCATGTCATTAGGGGAGTACCATTAGAGACATTGCTAATGGGTAGGCCCCTTTTAGCAAGATAAAGCTCATGCAAGGTATAAAGGGGAAGGGGGGTTCTCTTTGAGATTTTTTGTGTGATTTTTTGTGGGCCATCTACTCTTCTTATTGAGATTTCTCTCCCGGGGAAGAAAATCCTGGAGATCATAAGCCATAGCCCAAGATAATCTTTGATAAGCTTGTTTATTCAAGCCTAATCTCCAATCTCTCACGATCTAAGCGAGGTTTTCCCAATCCTAATCCCTCATAAGACAAGCTTTGAATCCTATCTCAAGCTCTCTAATCTCTTAAGCTCTAAGCCTAATCTCTAAACCCTTCAGCTTTGAATCCTATCACAAGCTCTCTAATCTATTAAGCTCTAAGCCTAATCTCTAAACCCTTAAGCCAAAGCCTACGCCTAATCTCGGAATCCATAGCCAAGCATAAGATAAGCTTTGAAAGCTCTTGATCTCATCTAATCTTAACACTAGGTTGGTAATGGGACACTTTTATGTCCTGTGAAGTGACCATTTTCCTTGAATTATGTCAAGAGTTTCAAAATGGATTTTGAGGTGCTATCTATCTAGAAAGTTGTCTCATGAGCTGAAAAAAACTCCACATTTTTTTGGAATATCAACTCCATCTTTAACCTTGTCGTTGCACAACATTTCACAACCTAAACTGTGTGAAAAAACGGGTCCTGTTTTTTGCTTTTTTTCATCTTTTTGCAACTATACCACTCTAGAATTCATGTTTGTGAGGTCTATAATGCTAGAGAACTATCTTTAGTAGTCCTCAACATGTCCTGATGCTTCTAGGGAGAAATAAATGTTAAAGTTGTAAGTTATGACCAAATTACAAAAATTGTCAAATCCTGTTTTTGAGCCAATTTTAGCTCTTCTATGATTTTTTTGGTGGCTTTCATGATATCCAAATGCAGTTTTGATTTTCTATGTCGCATATTGTAACATAAAGCTAGTATTTCTTGAGTTTTGGGGCACCTAATACCCTAGTTTGCATAGTAGACAACGATGGTTGATTTTTTCAATTATAGAAGAAAACGAAACATTCTAGTATATCAAGTATAGCTTTTTCAATATTGTTAGTTTCTTGTGACAACTACATGCATTTTGTAGGTAGTAACCATATCTAGTCATAAGGATCAATTTTGGGTAGATATTGAATAGTTTCTATGGGATTCTACAACTCATAATGTTGAACCCAGTTTTTTCATGTTTGCTGTATTTAGCACTTCATCTTTGTCCCCAAGATTCCCCTTGGTAAGAAATATAATATTCTCTTGACATGCTCCATGGCTCCTTATGAACCTAAAGGACAATAGGGAACTAAGAAAACATGCATATATTATTTGTATTTAGCGTGGCTATAGAAACTTTGATGATAGGTTTGCAAAATGGTAAAAATTCAACTTTTTTATACCTATTTCTTTTGGGAAAACAAAAAATAGTGAGTGAGAAGCAATCATATGTTCTGATCACCAACCCATTGAAGTTAACTAGGGAATTTATCTCAAGTCCTACAAAAATCCCTAATCTTATTTTTATGCAACAAAACATAAGAAATGACTGTTTTGATGAAAATGTACTGGTCCATCAACTTTGGAGGCTTGGTGTGACCAAAAGATGAGAAATTTTACAAGTTTCTTATTTTTTACATGTGTAGTAGTCCTTGAACTATAACCTCATGAAAGGATTTAACAAAATGAGTGGATCTACAATGGTTTTGAAGGTTTTTTTCAAAACCCTGAAAGGACACTTTTATGTCCTGTTAGGTTACCAACCTAGTGTTAAGCTTGAAATCCAAGCTCTAAGCCTAATCTCAAAATCCAAAGCCTAAACCTTAATCTGAAGCTTAATCTATCCAAGCCAAGCCTAAGCTCGAGTCATGAAGCTCCCATAGCTGGAGTGGAAGGAAATCGATTCTCTTTAATCTTGAAGGAGCAGGAGGGAACGAATCAGATCAATAATGATTGTCTCGATTAGCACCTTGATTAAGACAGTTTCCACCTTGTAAGGAGTATAAAAGCCTCCATTAATGATTGATTAATCATGGACACTGTTGATTAGTTGGTATTAAGAGAACTGTTTGTTTTGAGCTTTGTTTTTGTTGATTTGTCTACGTCACCTCTTTTCCCCGCACCTCTCACAGCCAGGGGCCCGGTGCCTTCCCGGCTCACCTTTCGCATACTTATCGCAATACAGAACGTATCCCAAGACGAGGTAAACTGCATAGCAAGAAGATACATTTGATTTCCTCATGGAAGACCAAACCCTGGGTGGTCAATTGAGTGAAAATGACATTGAACTCATTAATGTGAGTAGAAATAGTGCCCTCCTCCTTCATACGAAGGTCAAACAGCTTCTTCATCAAGAAACCTTAACTGGAACACAACTTATCCCATACATCTCTAGCAGTCCTTTCTCCAACTATAGTAAAGTACACAAATTCGGCCAAATGCAAACGGAGGGTAGATTTGGCCTTAGCATCAAGTCTCTCCCACTCAACATCTGTATACTCGCCCTCTGGGCTCTCAATGATAGGATCCAGCTGGTCCCTTTGTATGAGAACATCTTGAATTTGCTCTTTCCAGATAGAAAAAATTGTCCCATCAAATTTCCAGATATTATAAATATCCTTTTCACCGCTAGATGACATGGCTGCAAGCTAAAGATAATATGGCGATAAACACTAGTAATTATGGGAAAAATTTGGCAGAGTGTCACCAAATACAACTGATAGAATCTCAATCCAAAATTGTCACAAGAGATCAGTAACGCATCAAAAGTAATGCTCTCATAGCATAATTAAGATAGGCGCATCAATCACTAATTGTGCATGAAAAGTCAAAAGCTAACCCAAAGACTACCAACACATCGTCAAATACACCTAGCCCTCTCTATATATATCCTATGGCGAGGCCACAAAAA
The DNA here is from genome assembly GCF_014529385.1 of Adiantum capillus-veneris. Taxonomy (NCBI): domain Eukaryota; kingdom Viridiplantae; phylum Streptophyta; class Polypodiopsida; order Polypodiales; family Pteridaceae; genus Adiantum; species Adiantum capillus-veneris. The sequence continues at coordinate 88,924,528 of NC_140944.1, forward strand.
AGAGGTACTCCAGCAACCTGTAACACCAAAAGGATCTCAACATTTGAGATTTCCCCAGCTCAAGAAAACCTCATGATATCAATCCTCACAAAAGGTTATGAAGACAAGAAACCAATCCAGTCTCAAAAAGGGCCTCCAAACCGAGTCTCAAAAAGGGTCGAGACTGCAAGAAACAAGCCAAGTCGGCTCCACAACGGTACATATGGCAATTTCCGCAACTCAACATACATCCACTGTCAACAATACTTCAAGGTGCAGTATACACATGCAAACAAGTGCCAAAGAAAATGTGCAAGCAGTAAATAAATCCCTGCAGGGAGTAGAACCGCTCTCAAAAGAGCTCAAGCACTATCAAAAGTGTCGAAATAATGCATATGCCCATAAAATACTCCCATTGAAATCTGTGCTGATGCAAAACACTGCAACCTGTAAGAAACCTAGATGTCCTGTATGTATGAAAGAACCTGTGAGGAGATCGATGCTTGAAAAACCCGAGACAATGTCCATGCCAAAAAGGGCTCCTAATCAGCCCATAAATACCATATCAATAGCACATAATAGCCATAAAATGGCTATATACAATCCCAAAATAGTCTCTGACCAACCTGCACCTGAGTCCTGTACCTGTACTTGTAGCAAAAGTGGAGCTGAAAAATACAACTCCTGAAGCGTAGCTCAGATGAAGCTTTCAAATGCACAAACAGCTCCAAAAGGGGGGTAAAACCCTAGGACACCTGATGGAAACGCTCTCGAAATGCTAAATTTGCCGATGCCAAAATCGGAAATCTGTTTGCACTTTTGAAAATGCATGCACGCGTGGACGCAAAAATGGCAAGCACAAAACTCACTCTGATACCAATTGAAGGTGCCACAAGAAGCGTGTGCGAGTGCAAGTGTGAGAGCTGAGAGAGAGAGAGGCCTACTGTTGGGTGGAGTGCACATCAACGTTATCCTATTGTAGCTCCTTATTCTTTTGTATTAAAGAATAAGTGTATATTATGGTTAAGTTACTAGATGGGTTAGTAGCAAGTGGGATGTCTGGCCTGTTGATCTGAATCCCAACAAGTCAAAGCTCTCACAGATACATGTGTAAGAATCAATGCGGTAAGCTACTCAACATGTAAAAAAGTCACAACTCAACCACTGGAATCTTGCCACACAAAGGTGAAAGGATGCAGTAAGAATATAACACCCACATTGGGGGCCATCAACCTGAACCTTTTGGTCAATGGATTCTCATGTCCACATCATTTCCTATATCTTCCCGATGAGCATATGAATGAAAACCTAGTGTTGGGAGTTTTGTGGATGCGTACTTACAAAGCAGTACAGAATTGGACTACAAATAGAGTAGAACTCTCTCTAAAAGGTGGAGATTTACAAGTGCCCTTTGCCTATAGCAAAGAATAATGGAAAGCAAGTCTTGTGAGACCAAAGAACAAGACCTCAGAGCAAGCAACCATGTGTTCAGAAGAGAAAAGGACAATCAATGCCCAAATGGCTAAAAACTACCAGCATCAAACCAGCATGCAAGGAGTCAGGCAATATTGGATACCAAAGGCCCAACTACAAGGTAACCCCTAACAAAGATGGATTCGTAAGCAGTTCAGCCAGGTGCAACAACAAAGTAAAGAACAAAAAGGCAAAGCAAAGTCTACAAAAGCTGCAATAGCCCTAAAGAAACCAAGCCTAGTGCAGAAGTTAGTTTGGAAGACAGAGAAGTTGCAAGAGAAAGAGACAACCAAAGGAATCATTCGAATACAGAAGCAAAAAGTTAGCCAAGCTCCACCTAAACTAGTGGAAGAAAAGGAAACAAATCTAACTACAAAACAATCAAGGAAAGAGCTCATCAGCTCCAAAATTTGTTATTCAAAAGAACAAGCTCTTTGCAAGCCTCTACAATAGAAAACCTTGAGTTTTATGCTCAAGACCCCTTTCATGCACAACATTGTGTTCTAAACTACATTTGGACCATCAAAGCATGATGGAGCCAACTCGGGCTATGCATAGACACAAAGTTCAAACTATGCACAATCCGCACATGAAACACAGTCAAGTCAAAACTCTCCAAATCGAAGGAGGGATGAAAATGGATTCTACTGCTATATGATAGCATATAAAAAGAGCAATGTTTGAGTTATAATTACAAAGTGCTTATGTTAAAGTGTGGTTTTCTTGCATTATCAACTAATACAACCCTTCTATCAAGAGAAAGAGGATACATGCCCATCTAATCCCCAGAAATGCTTGTATATAGTGTAAATACTAGTCAAAAATGACTTAAAACTATGCCAAATTGCTTGATTTGGATGATATTCTTTTAATTTTGGAGTTAAGAAGGAGGAAATTGCCTAAATCATGTTTGGGTGGTTCCTATTGGTTGATTCCATTTATTTTTGGCTTGTGAAATTGATTTTTTATAGTCGATTTCTAATTTTTCTTAATTTCCTTAATAAAAGGGTCAAAAATTGACAATAAATATCTACAATCTCTGATGGAGAAATAGAGCATACCATGATAGACTGAATGGAAATATGAACAACCATGTCAAATTTGGTTCAATTTGGAAAATGTTTACGGAAAGCCATAATTAGGCCATCAAAGCCTGATTTTGCAAAATCTTCGCCGATTGGGCTAACACACTCCAAATCGAGTGATTTTTCAAGCGAATGTAGATTTTAAGACTTATTGAGAATAACTGGGAAATTTGAGTGAAAGTGACCATAGATATCCTAGATGGCTTGGGAGAGTTTCATTTCTACTTGTTCATTCTAGAGGAGAGCTCCAGAGAGCTAGGATACCGCGACATTTCAACCTTGCTACAATAGCGTACATCACACAGATTCATACGAGATATGATGGGTAAGTTCTTAACCTTGTTTAGAACAATTTAGAACTGGGGAATGGGGGTTAGAGAGTTCCAAAAAACCTTAGAAAGCAGCTGTAATATGGGAACAACCGGGAGAAATTGTGCTCATAGTACCTTCCCAAGGTGTTCACTCCTGACCAAATCCAAACCATAGCAACCCCATGGCTATTAGAACACAAGTATAGGCTCAAATACCAATTTAGATTAGTCCCAAAATACCCCAAACTGGGAACTGACTTTATGGGAGGGTAGACGAGAGTGTTTGCGAGCAATGTACCATAAAACAATTCACGGACTTGCCAAGTATGGACCATTTCTAGATACAATTGGTTGTAGAAACCGCAAAGCGTCATTTTTTACATATGGTGTCAAACCGACACCAATGCGGCCTAGAATTGATGCCAATACTTACCACCATGTACCAAACTAGTCTACAAAGTCAAGGCCACCAAAATCTTCACCAACTCAAGTCCAAGAAAGCACAAACTACTATCAAAGTGGTGAAAGAGAAAACAGGGGGCATCAATGACATAATAAAGCACCAAAGTGACCATAGGGAGCATATGGGGTGTTGGGAACATAGATAGATGCTTAAAAACCAATTTTGATCAAGTTTTGTAAGATTAGAAAATAATCATTATTATTTTCTACTGTGTATTTTTCAAACTTTTTTGCACCTATCTTGTCCTAAATGTGTTCACTAAGCCCCTATCACTCTCACCAATTACTTAGCATGTGAAACCACCAAGTTTGAAACCACCCTTGTCTGTTAGGACACCAGATCTGCATCCGAGACAAAACTGGTTCAAACTCAACAAAAATTGTTCAAACTTTCCAAGGGACACCCCAAAGACACCTACTACAAGTTGGCTAAGTAAGTGGATGACCAGAATGTCCAAAAACACCAAAAGAAAATAATCACGATTATTTTCAAGTGACCAAAAATGGCCAAAATTCTAGCTTTTGACTTATACAGAGCTAGAATACCTCATGAAAAGCTTAACCCTTGAATTTGAACTCATTTAGACAAATGTATACCAAGTTCTCATCAACTTTGGCTTTTGCAGCACTTTCAGCACAAAACTCTAACTTTGTGCCCAATTTGTAAGTCTACATACTTTCAAACTTCATACAAATCATGTAACACATGTCCACAACCCATCCATAACCCCAAACCACAGCTTAAGTGTTCAGAAGCCCAAAAAGAAAAAATCGCGATTATTTTCTAAGTTTGTCAAAATTGTCCAATTTGGTTTTAAGTGCTTGATATGGTTCCTAAATGCCTGTATGAGTAGACAGAGATTCAAAAGACCCTAGACAAAGTGGGGATCAAAGGACTAACTTGTGAACAACTGGAAGATATAAAGCCTGAAATACATTAAGCAAAGGTTGTTGAGCCAGTTCCTATGAACAAAGTAGAAGACTACTCTGAAGGGGAAGAGGGGAACACTACTCTTCTTGTGAAATTCAATGATGTAGAGACAATGGCTATACTAGACAATGGAGCGAGTATTTCTATAGCAACCAAGGTTGTCTAGAAGTCATGGGAAAAACCTACAAGTACCCAACAAGTAAAGCAAAGGACTCAAAGGAAGGGAGAAGGAAGAGCATGACAAGTTGAAAAATGAGGAGCACCTTATAGAAGAGTCCATCCTCTCCCAAGAAATCAAATCTCTCATATTTTCCAGCTCTTTGGCCTACCAAAAAATCATATGACAAATCATAGTGAATGTGTCTATGTCTTGGGAAAAAGAGCACTACCTCAGTATTATCCATATAGACACATAAATGCTGGTTAAGAATGACATTAAGATAGGAGATACTATAGTCTTGCGTTCATTTAGGTTTGTTTCATATACTTGGTCTAGTTTATTGCAAGCCCTCTTGTCATGTCTACTTTTTGCGCACTCATTTTGCAGATTATTAGTGGAGGAACTCCCTGAAGATATTGGGAGAAAAATCCTCATTCTTGATCCTCTTGTGACACAATGCCTCTTCAACAAGAAAGGAATACTTGGGTCCTTGTTCAAGAATTTTGACCCACATTGCACTATTGTCATTTACCCATTTGATGAAGGGTAGGCATATTGTCTTTAACACTAGTTTGGTACTAAAATAGAACACTAAAGTGTTCTTTTTTTCATTAGTTTAAATTAAATGCTACTTGTTGTTGAGCTTATATGTGAAACTACTCAATATATGGCTTCTCTATATATGGCACCCAGGTCCCCTCTATATATACATCATCTCAGGTGTGTATTCTACACACTTTGGGGTTTTATTTCTGTGCTCTCATCTTCTCTCTCAACATGGTATCAGAGCAATACGTTTTTTTTTTTAATTTCTTTCCTGATTGAAAACAATTTTGCAGAAACTACCCACGTGAGGCACCGGAATCCATGTGTCTACAACTTTGCAGAAGAAAGCTTTTTCAAATTCTGCACCAATTTTGAGTTATCCTTCGCGGTCTGCGTACATACCTGAAAAGCAACTTTCACTTTTTGTTTTTGATTTTTCTGCTAATTGAAAATGGTTTTTCTAAAACTACTCGCTTAAGGCATCAAAATCGATGTGAACTACAATTTTGCAGAAGAAAGTTTTTACAAATTCTTCATCGATCTTGAGTTATCGTTCGCGGACTGCGTACATACCTGAAAAGCAACTTTCATTTTATGTTTTTTATTGTTCTCTTAATTGCAAACAATTTTGCAGAAACTATGCGCTTAAGACACCAAAATTGATGTGGTCTACAACTTTGCAGAAGAAAGTTTTTTCAAATTCTGCACCGATTTTGAGTTATTGTTTGCGGACTGTGTACATACCTGAAAAGCAACTTTCGTTTTATGTTTTTTATTTTTGTCTTAATTGAAAACGATTTGCAAAAACTACTAGTATCGGGCACCGGAATTGATGTGGTCTACGACTTTACAAAAGAAAGTTTTTTCAAATTCTGCACCGGTTTTGAGTTATTGTTTGCCGACTGTGTATATGCCTGAAAAGCAACTTCGCTTTTTGTTTTTGATTTTTCTCTTGATTGAAAACAATTTTGCAGAAACTAGCCACTGTTTGCATCTAAATCGATGTGGTCTATAACTTTGCAGAAGAAAACTTTTCTTACATATTGTTCCGATTCAGTCGAGCCGTTGATGATCGTCCAAATTCTATCGAGCTATTGTTGGTACATGATCTTTTGTTATATGATATACTCGTTCATTGATTCTCGTATAATTATTCTTCTAGAGATATAGTTTATATCGTTTTATTGATAATTTCTCGTTCATATTTTCTTGAACCATCGGAATCGATGTAGTCTACAACTTTGTAGAAGAAAGTTTCTCTAAATTCTGCACCGATTTTGCGTTACCGTCTCGGACTGCGAATATGTTTGAAAAGAAAAATTTTACTTTTTGCTTTTGATTTTTCTCATAATTGAAAACTTCTCAATTATATTTTTTCTTCATCAATCATATATTTGTTACTGACGTAACTTTGCTGCAGAAGCCAATTACATATCATTCCGATTCAATCAAGCCGTTGATGATCATCCAAATTCTATCAAGCCACTATTGGTACATGATCTTTTGTTATATGATATACTCATTCATTCATTCTCGTATAATTATTCTTCTAGAGATATAGTTTACGTCATTTTATTGATAATTTCTCGTTGATACCATAGTGATTTTGATGGTACCATGATGATGTTTTGTTAGTACTTTGGTCATGGTGATTTTTGTTGATACCATGGTTATTCTCGGTGATTCCATGATGATATTTCATTGATACCATGGTGATGCCATGATGATATTTCTTTGATACCATGGTGATTTTCGTTGATACAATGATAATGTTTTGTTGATACCATGGTTATTCTCGGTGATACCATGATGTTGTTTCGTTGATACCATGGTTATTCTCCGTGATGCTATGATGTTGTTTCGTTGATACAATGATTATTCTTGGTGATATCATGATGTTATTTCATTGATACCATGGTTATTCTTGGTGATACCATGATGTTTTCTCGTTGATACCATGGTTATTCTTGGTGATTTCATGATGTTGTTTTGTTGATACCATGGTGATTCTCGATGATACCATGATGTTGTTGCGTTGATACAATTATTATTCAATGATGCTTTTCGTTGATACCATGATGATTTATTCATTTTTATTGATACAATGATGATATTTTGTTAATACTTTGATGATACTCATTGATATCACTACGTTGATAAATGTCGTTTTATGTAGTATATAAACATGTCATTTGCATCACGTATCATGCATCTTATACTTTTTATGTTCATACTTTATGTCTATGTATGTTGTCGTGCATATATATGTCGTCAAAAGAGTGGCGTCGTGAACCATCTCTTATGGCATTGTGAACGTAATTATTTCATTAACAATGCTAATAATTTTCATGACTATGGTTTTTGAGTCTATGATCTATGTAGGATGGATCAAAGAATTAATTTCATGAAGACAAACTTGGTGACAATAAAAGATTTATGAAAGCACGTTTGGTGATGCCATATTGATGACAACATGAAGATATGTTTGGTGATGCGATAGTGATTACAAGCTACATAGCAGATTCATGGAGACACTTTCGATTACGAGCTGATCGATAGCCTTTACACCTCTTTATTGCACTCTTTTATTCATTATTGTATTTGATACAATAGGAGTAATGTAACTCCTCATAAACATTCATTGTAAAAGGAGTGATGTAGCTCCTCATAAAATATTCATTGTAAAAGGAGTGATGTAGCTCCTCATGAACATTTGTATATTCAATGATTTTTATAATATAATGGTGGGTGTATATAGAGCTGTGGGTTTTTCCCTTGATCCTCCAAGGGTTTTTTCATCCACAGTTAGGGACCCTTATTTGAGCGGGGGTGTTGAGCTTATATGTGAAGCTACTCAATATATGGCACCCAGGTCCCCTCTATATATACATCATCTTATGTGTGTATTCTACACACTTTGGGGTTCTATTTCTATGCTCTCTCCTTGTCTCGCAACACTTGCAATTGAAAATGTATATTAACAAAACCCTTTGAGAAGTTTGAATATGTAGGTTAGAGTGTCTCATAAAAATATAACCTTGCAATTTTGATGCTAGCATGATCTAAAATTTCACTCATAAATATTACAAGTTATTGCTCGTGCCATGTTAATTAGGAATGTGTAAACTATTGCTATCTCCAACCAAGCACTCTCGTTATCTTCACTAGTAAATCTCTTAATGAAATTCTCATTATGTTTAATTCTCTCCTCTACAATAAAAGTCAGTAGCTAAATTTTTTTACATCCAATGCTGCAACATACTCATCTTCTATGGTAAACAGGGTGACACAATCTTGCAAACAAGATTGCCCTGAAATTGAACCTCTAGTGCGCCATGTGAAAACATGTGTCTTTGTGAAGAGATGGATAATGAGAGAGCTTGAGGTCTTGCTTTGAATCACCTCAGTTTCTCTGTTCTCCTAGGGCCTTTGTGAATATATTTTCAATCTACACATTTGTCTTCACATTATGAAGGATTTTTTGCGAGGTGGATTCCATAACAACTTCAAATGTCCACAATATAGGATGATGAAGAAATAATCTCTCACAAGAATATATGAACTTATCTCTACCCACAAATCTTCTTATCTTTGCACATACACAACCTTGTCTATACTTGACTAGCTTCTCTCTACACCACCATAGACCCAGCTATGATGGATTGCACTTGAACAAGAAAAAACATCACTAAAAATTTGGATAAATACAAAACAAAATCAAGGAAAACCTCTACATTTTTCTTCATAAAACCCGCAAGCTTTAGATTATTTCAATAGTCCTCACATATGCAAGATGGGGCTCCATAGTTGCTCCCAAATATACACAAAAACACACCAAAAACCATTCCAATAAAGACTCGCATCAAAATTCATCATTTTTAGCCACAAAATCTTAGAAAATTCCCATGAATAAAGTGAGAAAATTCTCTCCTATTCACATGTATAGCAAATGGCTTTTACTCCACAAACCTGCACCACATATGTATGCATCAAAAGAGCTCCACTTCAAACAAATTTCATCACCAAAAACCAACAAGAGGGGTGAAAGTACAAGATCAACACCCATGTTCAAAGAACTCTTGAGAAGAAACACACCCTTAAATATTTGAATCCATTCACATGTATATCAAAGGGATTTTACTCCACAAACCTACACCACATACATGCACATCAAGATAGCTTCATCACCAAAGACCAAGAAGAGGGGTGAAAGTGCAAAGATCAACACCCATGTTCATGGAACTCTTGGGAGAAACACAGTCTTAACTATTTGGATCCAAAAGTTTAAAATCCATATCCTCTATCCCCATCTTCTCTCCTCTCATCTCTCCCTAGACTTAGTGAAATTCTATTAAGTCTAGGGAGTTTAAAATCCCTATCCTCCACTACTCATCTTCTTTCCTCTCATCTGTCCCTAAAATTAATGTAAGTCCACTCTTTTCTCTCTTGTGTGGGGTAACTCTTTATATACACGTGGGGAGAAAGTTCTAACCCTCTTCACACCCCCTCTCTTGACTCAAAACCTCCATCCATCCCCATAAATAAAGACCCCCTCTCTACCCTCTCGAGTCATGTCATCAATATGAAAACACCCAAGCTCTCTTGTACTCTCCTATCCCTCTCCATGGACAAGCACCTTGCTAAATTGTATCATCTCCACTAAGCTCTCAAATTCCCATCAAAGGATGCTCTATCATTATGGTTAAAATTTTCCTACTCCTCTCGAATCTCTCAAAGAGTAGGCACTATCTACTAAAAATCTAGTTGTAAGTAGCATACCTCTCTTCTCAGCAAGCTACAATGGTAGAAGGATGGGGAGTAGCAAGGATGCAAGGGAAATGTGGATGACCCACAACTATCAAGGAGCCAAACATTGATGGGCCAAACATTGTAAAGGTAAGGGAGGCTAATGCCTTACCTTTTGAGCATCCTATTAGAAATGGTACCAACCCTTTACCCATAGAAACTTATCAACTAGTCCAACCTCATCACACAACAATTATTACTTTAATCTACTTACCATGCTTCTAGACCACCAAAAGAGAAAACAAAATAATATCTACCTACCATATGTTCATCACTTTTGTTGATTGCATTGAGTATGACTTGAAAGTCTTGTACTTGGTCTTGAATTGAAAGTTGGTTATGATGGAAATGAATTAAACCTTTTATCAGGACACTATTTGCATGTGTAAGATGATAATAAATTTTGAAACAATTTATCTTTAATGGTTTAATAATAATCTAGCTAGACCAAGTAACCTTCTTGGCAGGGACCAAGGTAGGGTAACCTATTCTAGGTAGTGCATTGGGGTAACTATGGTTGTATCCTCCCATCACAAGCCTGTAATCAATGATGATCAGGGGATCGCATTGGGGTATCTACCTTTGGGTTGGACTTGAGATTAGAGTGCATGTAGTGGGATACATGAAAGAGCTAGGGATTCTCTGATGGGCTAAGATGGAGCATTAGAAGATGCCTTCCCAAACCATGGGTGCCAAATGAAAGAAGACTTCACTTGGAGCTCTATCAAGATCAACGCCAAGGAATGTCAAGGACGCCATCCCTTTCCCACAATGATAGCGGCCTCAACTCAACAATGCAAGTCTTGGCTTATCTTGATAGAATGGGCTATGCTACAATTGCTTTTAGCTAGGCTACACGTGGGCAAAATGCCTCGAACCACATTGAGTTTTAAACCCGGGGGATTCACTCTATATATAAAATGAGGGGCCACCTGCCAGCGGAACACTTTGATAAAACCCCTATATACAAATCATACTAGGGAATATGACCCCCCTATCTACGCTTATACGACAATCAATGCAGAAAATTATCATACCTCTAACTTACATATAAAATTTAGGTCTCACATGATCTATCTGAGGAAAACTAGTCAAAGAGCATTTAGCATAGTGACTGGCAACGTACTAAGGAACCACTTATGTTGATAACTTGATGTACCCTGAATATTTCTTAGTTTGACTCTCAAACTATGTACCCGCTCAGCTTGCACTCTATCTACTCGTCCAATTCTGCCCCATATAAATCTCAAAAAACATGGTCATAAAGTTGTGATAGGTTCTTTGTGTAAATTTACATCTATAAAAACTCTTTATAGCTTTCATCCCTCAACATATGAACTATAATTACAAAACAAGAAATTGATACAAAGCAGTGTTAGTTCTTGCATGGATCTTTGTAGCTATTGACTCAAAAGTTTAAGGGCACACTCTTTTGGGAAGCCATGATTTTAAAACACAAAAACTTCCTCTCATTTTTTCCTTTCTCACTTTTGCCCCCCCCCCCCCCCCCCTCTCAACACACACACACAACCAATAAATATGATACCCCCTCCCTTATTTATAAGCTTAGGAGATAAATTATTGCGGGCCTACCCCTAACTTATACGCTTATGTAACTTGTAAAAAAACGCCCTTCCCTTGCACTTACGTGGTGCGGTAAGTTTTCCATGGTCAATCCCCCGTGGTGTTAAACTAGGTACATGTCCTAGGGGTTCACCTTCTCAAAATACCTATAGCACATGCATTCAAGAGTAAATTTTAAAGCTTCTCTTCTCACACACTTCACCATGAATTAAATGACCCCATTTCCTTCACAGAATTTAACTATTATTTGAATTTACATTTCTTATCCTCGCTTGTAAATCTATTTTTGTAGCTCCTTGATTATTATTAAACATGTGATACACTTACATGTTTAGGGTTAGCCCCCTTAAGTGCACATGGGGCACCCTCAGATCACACCCATAATGCTAGATCTCAAGGTTGTGTAGCATCCATATCTCATCTTGGGCAAGCTCTTCCAAAAAACCAACAAGGTTCTAGAGGGCAAGGAACTTCTATAGTATGTGGGCATGGATTGTAGATTTTATTTATGGCAAAGAAGCTACTCTTGAGGATGCAAAGGAAGAATAAGATTGAAATTTATTTAGCTAGTGGGAATAAAGGAGGAAGTCACCATTTCTTATGAGATTAAATCTCCTACTAGTTAGTAGGGTAATCACTTCAAATTGATGTGTTGATTCTAGAGGAAATCAACCATTCCTTTCCCCACAAAAGGTGTCCATGTCAGTTAACTCTAAGTGAAATCACTCATTCCTTTCCCCGAAAAAGGTGTCTATGTCGGTTAAGTATAAGTTTAAAGATGATTGTGAAACTAGCTAGTGGTAAAAGGAGATTGTGACCAAAGCAATAGTAGAAAAAATTCACTTTGTGATTCATGGGTTCTACCTTTGGGCATCCATCACGGAATCCTTGGTATGGATTATTAAGAGAGAAAAATACATTATCCAATGCAAAGAAAGTGCAGTCACCTTCTCAGTAGGGACCACTAGTCACAGTTGTGGGAACTACGAGAAGCAAAAGTGACATCTTGTCAAACGTAACAAGCTACTTGAAGGTCTTAGAAAGAGGCAAATGATTTAGGCAGAAATCCTCAATAAGGTAGGGGATGAATCTATGGAACTTAATCTTACTTTCTTACAAAAATACCACGACCTAATCCTAAAATAAATGAACCAACCAAATGCAAAAAAACAAAAACTAGTTCATGAAACTTAGCAAATGCTAGGAGCCATTCCAATTGCTAAGAGCCCCTACAAGATGCCATTTCCAAAAGCATTGAAGCTCAAAGAATGTCTTTGCTTGTTACTCAAGCAAGGCCCTTTTATTGGACCTAGTGTTTCATTATGGAGAGCTCCATCACTACAAGAGGTTGTATGCTCTTGTGACGCTTTTAGCGACGGAAATACATTGGGTTTTTATAACCCCTGGCGTTGCTAAAAGCGTTGATACGGGGACGTCACTATAAGCATAGCTATAACAGTCGCTATCGGCATCGCTATAATTGTCTCTATATAGAGACACCTATAGAGAAGCCTATAGCGACGTTTGCAGGCCATCTATAGCGACGCTGCAGAGCCTTATATAGCGATGTTCATAGTGACGCCCGAGAGGAAACTTTTTTGGTGGCAGGGCATTCACCCATCAACCATATTGAATGTTTCACTAATTGATTCACCTTTGAAAAAAAGTGCAAAGGTAGATATAGACCCAAAATAGTCACCCACAAGACAATATAACCATCAGCTCCATCATCCATAGTACGTATTGTTTGCAAAATAAAGATACAAAACTGACAAGTGTGAATTGATGAAAGTAAATCAATGACAGTTGTACACATAGGCAAAATCACTTGATTGTTAAACTTTGCAAATGTAATAGTTACAAACCATTGTCATTATTGAAAAAATATGCATGGTTTTCAAAAAGAAGTATAAAAGTCGTCTCATGATACATAAGCTATGACAAAAAGAAACTATTGATATCTAGCTACGGCTAAACTGACGTCATCTGACCAGACGTCTCATCGCATCCAAGCGGCGTATCTGTCAGATTTTGCAAAAAAAAAACAATAAGATAGCTTTTTGTAAGTATAAATAAAACATATAGCGACGTTTATAAAACAATACAACAAATAGAAAAGAGTAAACCCTAATACTAACCATGCCTCCGCCAGATTTTAGAATGTCCATCAGGGCGTTTAAGCCCTTCCTACCAGCATAGTCGCACTCGTACGGTGTGGGATCACGTCCTATCATCGACCACTATCAAAACATACAAAGAATCCATTATGTTAGAATTTAAAAACCCATAAACCTTAAACTATCAAACATAGAGAGCAATGCAAAAACACTTACAAAATCGGCATCAAATGATGCCCACCTGCCGCTCCCCAAGTGGTGCGATCTCCCTGCCTCTACTCGCGCTCTGGCTGCCTCCTTTAGTTTCTTCCACTTGACGCGATTCTTGCACGCTGCTTTCTTCGCATTCTTCCAATCTTCTTTGGCTAGCCAATCTGGTCTATTCCACCCATGCTTGATTGCTTTTTGCACTTTGGAACGCCTGTGCTTGCAGTATTCGCGCATTTGAACCTTCATCACATCTTCATTGAAGTGCTCATCCCGTGTTGGAACGGGAAACTCGTCATGAAGAATGCTGATGACTCTGTCTTTTAAATCATTTGTTACTTCACTCCAGGTGTTTAGTATGTAGTGTCTAAACACCTGAGAGAAAAGACCGCGCATGCGCGAAATCACCTTCTTGCCTTCATCATCCAAGATGATGCCGCCGCTGAAGTCGACAGAGTAAGGCAAGCCCTCTGGCCGCTGACACGTGAACCTGGGTGTCCCGAAAGGGGTCTCTAGCAGCGTGTCGACTAGGGTATGGACGTCAGGTGTTTCCACTAGAGTCTGAGCCCCGAAGCGAGGAGTGTCCACTAGAGTGACTCCTGGAGGAGTAGCTAGTGGTGTGTAGCTGCTAGGAACGACAGTCAACCACGCAAAACCTGGTGTCGATGGCAATGTCGTGACTGGTGTCGGGGCGGGCAAAGAAGGGGAGGGTAAAGAGCCTCGTCGAACATGAGGCGGTGTCAAAGCATCGACGGCGGCATCCCCACAACAACTTCCACCGCCACCACTAGAGAGTCGGTGCCTAGATGAGTGTGAAGATCGTCTCGTCGACACCAAATCTTTGGAGTGCGCTGAATGCTCCAAAATAGAGGGAGATGCAGATGGAGTAGGAACGTGCGATGGTGTGCCAGAGCAATGATGCTCCACATACCACTGTCTCTGCTAGGGTGACAAAGAAGAAAGAAACTCCTCATCATCCATACCTGCATTAAACAAACAAACATTTAAACTTAATATTGAATGAATGGAGTAGAAAACATGGACAAGGAGATAGATAGATAGATAGAGAGAGAGAGAGAGAAAGAGAGGAGGAGCTGCTCGTTGTCCCTGCTTGTCAGAACATACCTAGAGCATACGTACTTGGAGTGGACGCAAAGACCATTAAATACAATGATGTAATGACGCATATAAATACAATGATGCAATGACGCCATGGATTTCCCAAGATGTAAGCGCAAAATCAAAAGAGAGTTATACAACATGGAAGGTACTTAGAGAGCCACAATTTTTACAAAAGTGGAGCAAAATTGTTCAAATACATTATTTATGGATTTAAGAGATCTCTCTCTCATCCTCCCATAGCTCAACATAACTTCCTATATCTATATAGAGCTCTCCGTTTAACCAGATGTCCTCCGTTTCATTTTGTAGATCCTCTGCATGCACCCCATAGAGAGTAGCAACTTGATGTTCGTCTGGCACCGCCTCAACGACTTCTGACTGAGCATCTTCTCCGATCTCCTTATTGATGCTGCTCTGATTGGCGCATGGTAGCCTTCATACGTCCATGCACTATGAGGGGCTACATCTATGACGTACCACCAGTTTGATGCAGACTTTGTAGGATGAAATATCACCTGCCAGAGCCACATAACTTACATGAGATCTTCCAAGCACATAAATTCTAAAATGGGATGTTAACTATTTACATACTTGTTCACAATGCTCGGATAGTAAAAAAGTGTCTCTTAGGTCAGTCCATTTCTTAGTTGAATCCACCTCAAGAAAACCAGACTTTCCTCTACGCATAGTAGCGTTGCGACCCTCCATGATTATCTTGAACCATTGCACGTCAAACAAGTCGACAAAAAATCCTCTATAATGGATCCTCAAAATCTCTTGTAGCGTGCCAAAGTAAGTGAGTTTCGCCAACACACGATCTGTATCAGAGGACCGTCGTCAACTAAACTGTTCAAATGTTGCCATGATTCCACAATCTTGAGTAAAACGCTTTTTGTCTATCTGTTCCATCCTAAAATGTTGACCTTTATACCATGTTGTTGTGTATGACTTATACTACAACCAACAAAGATTATGAGTGGCTGTTCGAACATCTAGAAAATAACTAGTCGTACATTGCAAACTTAGCTTGGTCACGCAACCCCAAGAGTACTCCCACTCTTCCTCAATAACTTCTTCACCACACTGTTGTGCGCTTTTAAATTGGTTGTGCAACCATCTTAAGCTCATGAATGTTGGTAGGCTCTCCAAACCCGTCCGATAGTGCATTGGTGGTCGTCTTTCCCGTCTCCACTCAATTCGTGCCCTTTGTCTCTCTTGCTTTGCATCCTCATATTGTGAAATCCACTTTTGCATCACTGGATTGTGAAGCATGCAAAATCGGTTGATTTTAGCCTCTAGATCTTCAGTCATCTTCTTCTCAACACCGAGATTGCACATGACAATCCCAGATATGTGCTCATCATCTATGGTTCGCCATAGCGTGTCCCGGGCTTTATCAAATCCGTCTAGCCACTCTCCAATGTACAATAGGGACTCTGATACCAGCCAACCTTCTGCCATGCTACCCTCCGGACGTGACTTATGACGCACATATCCCTTAAGCGTTTTCATGAAAAGTTCTAAAAAGAACATATATCTGGAATGTACTGTGCCATCTATTTCCACCTCATCAACTATGTGAACATGAAGATGCACCTGAATGGTTAGCATGGTAGTAGGGAAATGTTTCTCAAACATGCACACAACCTCCGCAGCGTTTAGCTTGGTGAATGGTGTCATAATAATCAATATCTAATTCTCCTAAATGATTTTCTCATATTAAACTGATCATTTAATGTGGGGAAGTGCCAAGGGAGAAAAAGCTAGAATATTGGTTAAGCTAGCAGACCGGCCACAGTAGGGATCCAAAGGAGGGAAAATAGGGATCCAAAAGGGGGGGCCATCTGCAAAAGAGCCATGTGAAACAATGGGCCAAAAAGACCCTAAGGTTCAGCCCATTAAGACTTCCAAAATGCTAAGGTTCCAAAATTCAAAGGTTGTGTCCAAAGGTCAACCCTAGGAAAAATTGGATGCTTTGTGTGTGCCCTAAAAGTCTTTGCACATCCCTACATGGGAGGGGGCGAGCCCCAAAGCTAGGGGATGAGAGAGAAAGCCACACACACACACACAGGCTCCCTTTACACAAAGGGAATGAGGGACACATGTCAGCTCCCTAGGCCAGATGCCCACAAGGTGTGCCCAGTTCCTATTGGAAGACCCTTGAAGTGGACCAATGAGAATTAAGCTAGAGTAAATCTAGTTTAATTAATTTAAAAACATTTAATAAAAGAAACCAATGAGAATTAAGTCTCCTAGAAGACTATTGGGCAGTCTCCCAAGGGGTCCAATGAGCATTCAGGAGCCCCATGGCTTGCCTGATTCCTATTGGCCAGGAGGCAAAGGGGTCCAATGAGAGTTTAGTTTAATTATTTAATTACCTAAAGCTCTCACAAAAGGGGAAAGGGGGACACATGTCAGAAGGCTATCACTTATGCTGCTTAATTCCTATTGGCTTGACCTGGGGAGGTCCAATGAGGCAAAAGGCAGACCTAATTAGCAGCTAGGGCTCGCCCAAGAGAGAGGGGGGGCTGATTTTTGCTTGGCATTGACACACACACTCTCACACTTGACCATGTGTGAAGGGAAAATACTCTATCTCCTCCCAAGCTTTAATGGAGAGCTCATCACCTACTCCAAGCTTGTGAGATAGAAGTCTACATCAACACTCTCTTGGCATATGGATGCAAATCCAACCAAGAGCCAAGCTTCAATGCATGCTCATCTTCTCTACCAAGCTAATTACTAAGCTAAGCTATGCTAATATGAGTGATTATGTGAGGAGATGTACATCTTTCTCGTAAGATACTTCTTTTTCTTCTCAATCTACTCTCATACCCTGCTAGCTCTCACCATCTTCGAAGGTGTGTGAGGTCTTGGGTCTGAGAACGGGGATAATTCAAGTTGTGTTTGATTAAGTGTTTTGCTTGGTGTATGAAGCTTCCATCTTCATTGCACTAGCTAGTCTTGAAGGAACACAAAGAATTGTATTGTACAATGTCTCTCTTGATGGGAGAAACCATAATACAAAGCCTTTTGGAGGGGGGATCGGCTCCATGCAAATCCGGTCCTCAACTGTTGTCAATAGCTTAATTTCTCTCTCTTTTGAAAGTATTGTCGATGCTATCTAACTAGGTGTTATGCTTTTTGTTGCTCTCTCCAGCCAAGCACTCTTGTAATTCTCATTAGGAATCTATTCTAATGAAATGCCCACTATGTTCATGCTAATTTCCGCTACACATAAGATTATAGGCCATTAAATGTTACATTGGTATCAGAGCTCAAGGTTTCTCTTTTCTTGCTCAAGAAGGGAGGTCCTCAAGCTAGCTACAAATGGTTGGTATTATGAATTGCCTGTGAGTAAGTAGAATAGGGATTTTTCAGCCTTGCAGTGCGCCTACCTTTGTGCAGTTAACGGGGAATCACCGTCGAGAGCTATGGTCTTAATAGTGGAGTCCTACGGGGCTTGCCTACGGCTTAACCACTATTGAGCTATTAGAAGCTTGACAGGAGCCGGTGCTGTTTTGGTGTCGAAAGACCCTCTCTTCTATTCCTTGCAATTAATGGTATTCGAGCCGCGGGTACAGTAGCTTGAGTGCTTTTTCTAAAGGGGTAAAGAGGAGTAGCAACTAGGGCTTGAAGTGCCAAATTACACCTAAAATGTTTATACCTAAAAGTTGTTAGAATGGCTGACAATAGTAAAGAGAGTGAAATTAATGTTGATAACTTTGATTTTGCTCATGAGCAAGCTACTAATGATGCTTCAATGCTTGTTAACTATCTAGTTTCTAGGCTTCAACAAGCCATGGGCAATCCATCTCTCCAAAGTGAAGTGCAACGGCAGCTCCGTGCTCACGGAATTCTCCAAGCTCATCACCATGACGAGAGAACACCTAGGAAGCCTCCTTGTGAGACTACCAAAAGAGGTCTCTCTCCGATTCGGGAAGAAGAAGAGAATCCATATGAAGGGCTCAAGAACTTACTTCTTGATGATGCATCTCCTTCCCAAAGGAGAACTCAAGAGCCTCCACCGAAGGAACGAGAAAGAAGCGAGTCTCCCGTCACCTCGGCAGAAATGGCTCCACGAAGACGGCGGGCTAAACGCTCTCCATCACCACCAAAGCGGAGAAGACCATTACACTCTTCTCCACGCCATAATTCAAAGAGGGATGATAAAAAGCAAGAGAAGAAAAAGGCGAGAAAGAGGACACCCTCTTCTCCATCTTCTTCATCCTCTTCCTCTTAGGAAAGCTATGGTGAAGACGACAAAGATCAAGACAAGAAAAAGGCGAGAAAGAGGTCACCCTCTTCTCCACCTTCTTCAAATTCTTCATCTTCTGAAGCAAGTGATGGTGCAACTTTTGAACCATCAAAAAGAAGAGGCCATAGGAAATCCTATGCCGCATGGAAGAGGTCGTCCAAGCTGAAGAAATTCAAAGAGGGAGGGAAGAGCATCTCTTTCCTTACCTATGATGGCACCTTTGGTGCTACAGACAAAGTTTTGGCCTTTATCCAGCAATTCGATGCGGCGTTTGGAGATGAGGGCTTCACTGAGTCCTCTAAGCTACGCCATGTAGCTATGCACTTTCAAAAGTCCGCCAGACAATGGTGGTCTAGCCTACGAGCCAACGGTGAAGCTCCACGAACATGGAAGGCTTTAAGAGCTTCCATTATGAAGCAGTTTTTGGCCACCGATGCCAAAGACAAAGTACTCACCGAATGGCGAAGCTTAAAGCTCTCTCCCAATGAATCCATCCACAAATATTTAGACAAGTTTTGGGACCTACAACTCAAAGCCACTGTCTTCAAAAAGTTGGATTTTGGAGAGCAAAAGCAACAATTTTGTGCGGGCTTAACCGAAGAAATGGCGGAGTATGTCAACTCCCAAAGGCCACGTACCATATCGGCGGTAATACACCATACTATTGAGGCGGTCCGGGGCGGGCAACAAGAGAGGCGACCTCTAAACACCCCTCAAGGCTCCCGTGCTGCTCAATTGCGGCTGGGGCAACCACAAGTACATCGCAACAACAAACCCACAGCCAAACACAAACAAGATAGGGGCACCACCTAGTTATGGTATGCGAACTAGGACGCAAGAGAGATTTTGGCACAACCAAGAAGATGCACCACACAACACACACAAGCAACCTCACACCAAGACACACATGAAATGGACCAGAGAGAGCTAGAGCAAAGGGAAGAGAGAGAGGAAAGGATCTTGCGTAATACCTTATTTGTGACTTGCAAATGGAGATGGTTCGTTATGATGTTGTCGTAGAACTTGTACAAAAATCACTCAATGCTTAGTGATTGCTAATCATTGCCAAAACACACACACACTGTCTTAGGGTGTGGGAGACCTCTCACCACAATACCCTCTTACAATGGACACAAAACTGGCAATGAAAAACACACTAAAACACTTTCTAAAATCAAGATCAACCGATAAAACTCAAAATACACAAGTCACCTTGAACTCACCAAACCGTATTGCACAAATGGAAGGACGAAGATTTGAACGTCGAATCACGCCTTTGATGCACCAAACCTCAATTTATTGATGATGAAGGAGCATGTACAATAGTGGTTTTGAGATTTGTGGAACTCACGCTCTCTCACTTGTAAGGTGTAGCTTGAAGGCTTCTCTCACACCAAGAGTGAAGCTCACAAGTGGTTGCTACACCTAAGTCTCTCCTCACGCATAGAGTGTTGGGGTGCTATGTGAGATGTTGGAGGTTGTTTTACAAGAAGGAGAGGGGCCTATTTATAGGTTGGAGACCCCTCATTAAGATTATTTGAAATCCTAATTTACAAGCTAACAAATCAGGATTATGATTTTTTTGAATATCAAAACATTGCGGGCCTTCTTTGTCTGCTTGAGTCATGGGTGTGGGCTCAAAAGAGAGAATTATTGATGGTAGATAAGGTGAAAGTAAGTAAGGAGAGAGAGAGAGAGAGAGAGAGTTACTATACACATGTCTTGAGGTGAGGTGTCTTTTATGGTTAGGTCAATGCTATTTTGTGTTAGTATGTTAGTCGTTAGTGTTAGTAATCACTAGAAAGTTAATGTTACATTTACAATGGGTAGAATGAGGTGGATGGTTGAAGTAAGATGGTTGAATGAAGTGAGAAAATCCTTGTGATGGTGAAGCTTGAAGAAGTTTTGGACTTACTTGTGTAGGTTCTCAAAATGACTATCGATCTTCTTCTTCGTCTTCTCTTCTTTACGCCACCGCTGCCAAGGTTGATCATCGTGATGAAAATAGTAATTCCGTTGATGAGATCTTTTGATTTGCAGAGGATAAGCATGGTAAACATGCTGAATTTATGTATATATATAAGGAGTAAGATGGAATTGTACTTTGGAGATAATAGAGAGAGGCATAGAGATGGTGTATGTACATGGAGAGCTCATATGAGAGCTATGGGAGTAAGTGGGGAGGTTAATGGTGAAGAAGGTGAGAGAAACCATTGAAGGTGCAGGTTTGAGTGAGGGATTGAGAGAAATGTGTGTGTGTGTGTGTGTGTGTGTGTAGAAGTGTGGAAAGAGGTGAGAGAAGACTATGGGCTACTTGTGAAAAAAGTGGGCAGACTGGGGTCCACTCAAAAAATCATAGCTCATCGCTGGTAGCTCCAAAAATCATGAAAAAATTTGAGGTGATTATTCAGAGCGTGGGCTACATTTTCTCTTTTGACCACTGCTCCAAATTCGGAGTGGAGATAGGTGCCAAAATTCTCACCAAAAAGCCCGTGTTTATGCTTGCAAAACTCTTTTAGTGGACCCCTCCTTTGTTGAATTTGTACAATGCATCCAAGAGTGAGCCCCTCCTTTGTCATATCATAATACAAAGCATCCAAGTTGCCCTTGACACATGCATGGAGGAGGATTATTGGTGAATAAAGAAATATATACATGGTGGGACTAGTGTATGGACTATTCATGAACTTTAGCTCAATGAGCACATGGTGTTAGAATAATGAGTAAAAATAATAATAAAAATATGAAGGAGTTATGGATATGGAAAGATATTGGAATCATATGATATGGTCCCTCTTTGAATTATTTTGGGTGAAAGAGGAAAAGGTATGCAAGTAAATAATATAATAAACTTGACCAATGAGTAGAAATCAATTTCTTGTTTTCACGAGGGTGAGGGTGAAAATGTGGGAGTGATTTGTATAAAGGAAAAATATGAGGTATGAGTATGTACATATTGGCAAAAAAAAAAAAAAAATGGTGTAAGAGGATGAAAGAAGGTGTACATAGGTTTAATAAAACACACACCTAAGTAGAATATTTAAATAAAATACCAAAATAATTATAAAAAATCCCTATATTTAGGCCATATATACAATGAAATATTTACACACAAAGAGGCCATAATATACTTTTATTTTTTATTTTTTTTGGCTCACCTAGCCCAGTGACTAGCTAGCTGAGGGTTTTTAAGAAGATATGGGAAAAGCCCCCTAACTCACACACGCCTATGTACAGTGAAATGATAGGGATAGCCATAGCCTTTGGGTGAATTTGGTAGGGTGGAGTAATCTAGTATGGCAATTATGGAGAGCCGAAAAACGGCTATCATTAGCCCTTCCCCCAGGATGATGGTATATTCATGTACCATCATAGAGCATCTTTTCCAAAGAGAGTGCTTCAGAGTCCTTGACGGGATCTTCATTGTTTGGCCCCTCAGAATTTTGGCTGGAGTTACACTCATGCTTCATGTAACAATACTTACATGAGACAGTGGCCTTTGGACAGATCTTTGGTAGATCCTTTGGTAGAAGGCGACTCAAATAGGGCTTCAAGCGATACCCGTTTACCTTCTTGGATTGCTCTTTACCATTCATGTCCATAAGCTGATAGTAACTAGAATTGAAAGCCTTCATGACTATGTATGGCCCTTGCCATCTAGTTTCAAACTTGGCATCAAAACGATTGTCAAGTCGATTGTCATACCTTAGCACAAGCTCTCCTTCCTTGATGCCTTTGTCCTTCAGTTTCTTGTCGTGCGTTTCTTTCGCTTGTGTGGCTTTCCTCTTGTAGCACTCGTATGCTGCTTCTCTTTTCCACTCAAGCTCCACTAACGTAAGAAGTCGATCCATCCATACCTCTTGATCATCTTGTGCTCCTTTGCCATGAAGTCGCATTGTTGGAATGTTGAGCTTGATAGGCTGCAAAGCCTCTTGACCATAGACCAAGTGAAATGGTGTGAACTCCGTGGCTTCCCTATATGTGGTTCGATATGCCCACAAGGCACCATCCAAGAAGTCATCCCATAATTTTGTCTTGTTTTGCACCATCTTTCTAATGATTCCTGCAATGACACCATTAGCCTTCTCCACCAAACCATTTGACTGTGGGTAGTATGGTGTGCTATGACGATGTAGAATGTGAAGCTCTTCACAAACTTCTGTGAGCAAGCCCTTCCTAAACCCTGGACCATTATCAGAAACAATCTCCAAAGGTGTGCCAAATCTGCAACAAATGTGAGTGTACACAAACTTGCTAACTGTCCTCTCATTCACTCTTGCCACACTTTGAGCTTCCACCCACCTAGTCATATAGTCTACAGCCACTAGAATGTAGAGTTTACCATTTTTTGTCCTAGGCAGAGGACCCATAGCATCAATGCCCCACTTTTCAAAGGGTCCATTTGCAAGCACTATTTGCCTCGGGCCATGCACCAACCTTCTATTTCCATTTATCTGACAATTGTGACAGCTTTTACACCAATGTTGAACATCCACATGCAAGCTTGGCCAAACATACCCCGCAAGCAAAATCTTCTTCACAGTTGATTCTTGGGAAAAATGACCACCACATGCCTCTTCATGCAAACCTTTTAGAATGGCTGGAATTTCCTCGATAGTTGGTACTCTTCTGCACACTTGATCCTTCCCTTTTTGATAGAGGGAGCCTTCTAGGAAGAGATAGAAACTTGCCTTCTTCATGAGTCTCCTCTTCTGAGCCTTCGTGAAGTCTTGTGGAAACTCACCCTCCAAAATGTAGCCGATAATGGGAGCCAATGACTCCAATCCCTGGTATCTCGGTTGCTTGACAGCTGCTGCCACCATGATGACCTGCACTTCTCTCTCAACACATGTAACTGCTTGTTGTGCAAGTAAATCGGCATCTTCATTTTGTTTCCTCCGAATATGATATAGTTGCACTTCTTCAAACTGATTAACATCTTACGAATGGCATGAACTTTTGTCCTTAAGCTTTCATTCTTGCATGCCCAAATGCCTAAAATCTGTTTAACAATGAGAAGTGCATCTCCCTTTACCATGAGACGTTTTATCCTTGGCCAATGCACATCTTCAAACCATGAAGTAGTGTGTCGTATTCTGCTTCATTGTTGCTAGTTGAACCTGGTAGATTGACCTTCTCTTTCATGACCACCTCTCCACTTGGGTTGAGCAACACTAGCCCTCCCCCTGCTTTTCCTGTGGCTCGTCGAAAAGCTCCATCAAAGAACAAGGTAAAAGCATTGGGAATACTTTTTGGTGGTGGCAATGGTAGGGTCTTTACTTGAGGCACCTTAATTTCCTTCTCATGTACCCTATAAGTGAGAATCCCTGCCAATTGTGCACGCACACTATCTTCTACCTTGAAAGAGTATTGGAACTCTTGCAACTCCATAATCCACTTTGAGATCCTAGTACTAAGATTCATTTGAGATGACACCCAAGGGAACAAATTCTCTGCAGTGAGAATTACAAAAGGTTTTGGTAGTAAGTAGGATCTAAACTTTCTCACCGCAAACATGAGAGAAAGCATCATGAGTTCTGCTTCTGTGTAGTCTCTCTCCAAAGCATTCATGACCCTACTAGCAAAGTAGATGGGTCGCATCCTTGTACTGTGGGGATCTTGTTGTAGCAACACAGCACCAATTGTTTCCCTTCCAACACTAGAGCTAACAAAGAATGTGTACTCCCAACAAGGAGGCATGAGTGTTGGTAGCTCTGACAAAATGACTTTAATGTTACAAAAATACTCTTCAAGCTTATCAGACCATGCAAATTCTACTTGTTGTGTCAACTTTTGCAAAGGATGAAGCAACTCCGAGGCTAAGTGAATGAAGCGTGACATATACTTCACCTTCTCAATGAAAGAGATGACCTCCTTAAGACTCTTCGGTGATGGGAGCTCAATAAGAGCCTTTGCTTTTGAAGGATCCACCTCAATGCCTTTATAGGAAACCTTGTGACCGAGCAAGATCACTTCATCCTCACCTATGTGGCACTTGTCGGGGTTGAGTTGACCTCCCATGTCGTAGAGCTTCTTTAAACCTTCTTCTACCCTTTGTAGATGCAATGATTTTGAGCTATAAATGCAAAAATCATCAATGAACACCCTAATTGACTTTCCAAAGAATTCTTGAAACACCATGTTCATGAAACGTTGGAATGTTGCAGGAGAATTTGTCAGACCAAATGGCATGACTCTAAAAGCATAACAACCCCAAGGAGTGATAAAGGTTGTTTTCAATTGATCTTCCAATGCGATACCTATTTGAAAGTAGCCTGAGTAGCCATCACACACAGTGCACTTCTCATGACCAGCTACCTCATTTAGTATCTCATCTTGAAATGGGAGGGGAAAGTGATCTCTTTTTGTTGCCTCATTGAGTGGACGGTAATCCACACACACCCTCCACTTTCCGTTTTTCTTAGGAGTGACAACAACGGGAGAGACCCACTCTGAATTCTCCACTGGATAAATGAAACCTGCTGCTAGAAGCTTTCTTACCTCCTTGAGTAAAGCCTGCTCCTTGATGACTCCTAGCCTTCGTAGCTTCTGAGCCTTAGGTGTGGCCTCTAGATTCAACTCAATTTTGTGTTGAACAGCAACTACTCCACGCACATCGGTGTAGTCTTTAGCAAAAAGCCTAGGAAATTTCCTTAGCACACATTTGAACTCCTCTCTTTCATCCTTTGTAAGTGTTGTAGATAGCATACCTTCTAGCATTCTTTCATCTTCCACTTTTTGGTTCTCTTGAGGACCTACCTCCTCCAAGCCTTGACAAGAGGTCTCTTGGTTGCTTGGCTTAAACCTTACCCCCATGACTTCGATGGAAGACTCCTCTTCAGTAATTCTGCCGCTACTTTCTTCTTCTGAAGTGTTATCGGTCCAACCTTCTTCCGTCTCACTTTGAGATGATTCTTCATGGAGCTCCTCTTGGCGTTGCTCCTTCATGTCAAAGACAACCTTCTTATGATTGTCATTCCTGCAAATTAATTTCCCACTCTCCCAATCCTGCAAAGCTCGCATTTTCATTAGCCATGGTCTTCCTAGGATAAATGGATAACCACCTCCCTTGGTCGACATAACATAAAAATCCACTGCCTTCTTAATGCCAAAGGCCTCCACAAAAACATTTTTACAAATTCCTACGCACCTAGCCTTGCTATTGTTTGCCATTTTCACTTTGATTTCAGGTGTCTCATGGATGTGCATGCCTAGTCTTTGCATGAGTCCCTCTGTCATGATGCAAATTTGTGCACCCCCATCCACTAGACCTTTCCTAACCAATCTTCCTTTGATGTAACAGTCTAGCACCGGTGTAATGTCCTCATTCATTTCAGCTTGTGCAATTTTTACAACAGGCACACTCTCTTTTGCCCTTCTCCTAGTGCTAACTGCCCTTGTTAAATCCCTCCTAACTTGTGGACATAATGCAAGAAATTGAGGCCATGAGATATCAGGACCCTTACGTCTCATGTCTTCCAACAGGTTGTATGGAGCCATTCCATGTCCAAGAGGAAAGTCTTGGAGGTTGATATGACGTCGAGTCCTCTTAGCTTCCTTGGTCTCCTTTGCCTTCTTTTCTCGTCCATGGTCACTTTGTGATCTAACTCCTTCTTTCTCCTTACCTTTCCCTCGGCCACGCTTAATGCCATTTGCTTCCATGTCAACCTCTCTTGAATTTGTCACCTCTACCACATGCACGTTTGGGTCTGGCAAAGGTGGAACTGCTTCCACTCCTTGTGGAGGTGGTCTTGCTCCATTTGGCCTTTGTATAAGCCGTGGTTCCTGACTACTTCCTTCACCTGCATTCATCACTGGGTAATTCAAGTTAGGTCTCCCTGGCTCCCCACGGGGCCAAGGACAATTATACATCCCATGTCCAGACTCACCGCAATTCCAACATTGCAAGACTCTCCTAGGTCGTGGGTCTCGCTCTTCAGACTTCTTTGCTTGTCCCTTTGGACCTACAGCTTGTGCAAGGTGAATTGACAAGCTGCTTAAAGATTCATTTAACTTCTCAATCACTTCCGCCGCTACCTCAGGAAGCTCCTTACATGTTGATGCTTGTGACTTACCTTTGGGTCTAGGACCTTCTATTGGAACCTCCCCCCTTAAGCACTTGAGTTTCCTATATTTCTCAGCAGCCCTAGTTTCAGCTGCATCAAAGGTAGCAGGTGCACCCGCCTCAACTTTTACCTTAAGGTCAGGAAAGAGTCCGGCTATGAACCTCTCCTTCTTTAGGAACTCTGCACCATCACCAGGGTTAGCAACATTTCTCACCCATACAGCCCAAAGACGTAGAAACTCTTGCTTGTACAAGTAGTAGTCATCTAAGTCTTTTTGCTTATGACAAACAATGTCTTGCCATAGCTTTTGAGTGTTTTGGGGATCAAAGAAGTATCTCTTGAAATGATTGACAACTTCCATGTAATTTTCTTTAACTTCCTCAGGCAAAGAGTCAAACCAAGTGCTAGCATCTTTACTAAGGACTACCTCAAACATTTCTACACGTTCTTGATCAGTTACTATCCTCTTGATACGACAAGACATCTTGAAATTTGCCAAAAATAATTCTACATGCTCTCCAGGCTCTCCAAAGAAAAGAGGATATCCAGACATTTGGCGTTGGTTCTCCATTGAATTGATTTCAAAGTGACGCGTTTTGTTTTTTCTTTCTTTAAAAGATCTACACAATAATATTCTCTAAATTGCAATCTATTCTACAACAAAATAAAAATATTCACATCAAATGACCTATGATAATCAATGAGAGGTAGGATGACAGGGTTTGGTGACGCGAGAATTTCTCCTACTCTTTGGGCACCAAACATGAACACCATACGTTGTTGAAAATGGATTTTTCTACTAATTGCAATGTTTATTCTAATGTGTGGAGTGAAATGAAAGGGAAAAACCTCTATTCTTGGGCCATTATCCATTGTCTATGCATGACCTTATGCTTAAAACAAAGAGGCCATAATATACTTTTATTTTTTATTTATTTTTATTTATTTTGGCTCACCTAGCCCAGTGACTAGCTAGCTGAGGGTTTTTAAGAAGATATGGGAAAAGCCCCCTAACTCACACACGCCTATGTACAGTGAAATGATAGGGATAGCCATAGCGTTTGGGTGAATTTGGTAGGGTGGAGTAATCTAGTATGGCAATTATGGAGAGCCGAAAAACGGCTATCACTATGGTGGCCTCGCGAATCAATTTCCAAACGGGGGGTAAAAGAAATAATAAGCCCCCGGAAAACAAGGGTTCCAATGAGCCTAAGGGGAAGGACAATGTCCAAAAGTCTCCTAAGGGCAATTCCAACAAAGCTAAAGAGAAGGGAGTTTACAAAGGAAAGAATAAACTCTCTCCTGAAGAGCTTGAGCGTTATCGTAAAGATAACCGGTGTTTCAAGTGCGGCGAACAAGGGCATGCATACCGCGCTTGTCCCCAAAAGAACAACCGCCAAGATCCTCCTAGAGCTTCTTTGGTTGAAATCCAAGAGGAGAAGATTCACCAAACTCACCACAAAGGATCTTCTCTATGCCATGCTTGGGGAAAGGTAAGAGAACATGATGCTTTTATTCTCTTTGACCCTGGTTCTACTCACAATTTCATATCTATGGAGTTAGCCACCAAGCTAGGCATACAATCCTACGAGATGGGAGATATCCTACCTGCAGACAGTGCCTTCAAGGGGCAAGAAGCTTCAGTCACTCCCTTAATCGGGAAATTGAGGCTTCATGTCCAAGGCTATGTGGACAAAGAGGACTTCTTTATCTCTCCTCTCAAGCATGAGGATGTAATCCTAGGGGCACCATGGTTTGACCGCCTGGCTGCCGATGTTAAATTTCCTGAAAGGAGAATCTCCTTTAAGTTCAAGGAAAAGGACATGTATATAGATGCTAAGGAGATGGGTAACACCATCCCCATTGTACATACACCAGCTTTCAACAAGTCAATAAAGAGCTCTATTTCCGTGTACATGATTTTTGTTAAAGATTCTCAAAATGAACCTAATGCTTTAACAAAAGAAAATAAAAGCAACCAAAAGGAATTAGAGTTATCTAATTTTCTCAAGGGGTTTCAAGATGTTTTTATTGACGACATCCCTTGTGAGCTACCTCCTAAACGAGGTAATGACGACCATGCAATTGAACTTCTTCCAGGAAGTTCACCGCCTAACAAACCTCCTTATAGAGTTTCTCAAGCTCAACAAGAGGAGATTATGCGGCAAGTGCATGAGTTAGTTGAGAAGGGCATGGTTAGGCCTAGCTCATCTCCATTTTGCTCACCTGTGCTATTAGTGAAAAAGAAAGACGGCACATATCGTATGTGTGTCAACTATAGAGCACTAAATAGGATCACTATCAAGAATAGGTTTCCCGTTCCAAGGGTAGAAGACCTATTTGATAAGCTACAAGGATCGACCTACTTCAGTAGGATTGACCTAAAAAGTGGCTATCATCAAATAAGGATAGTTGATCAAGACATTGTAAAGACCGCATTTCGTACTACATTTGGTCTTTACGAATACATTGTCATGCCTTTTGGCTTGACCAATGCACCAGCCACATTCAACCGCTTGATGGAGAAGCTGTTCAGGCCTCATTGAACCTTCACTGGAGTGTTCTTTGATGATATTATCATCTACTCTAATTCATTGGAGGAACACAAGCAACACCTCCAGGTAATATTTCAAGTTTTAAGAGAGAATAAACTTTATGTTAATCGAAAGAAAAGTGAATTTTTCTTGCAAGGGATTCAATATTTAGGTCACATTATCTCTCAAGATGGAATCCAAATGGATCCATCCAAGTTAGAGGTAATAAAAGGATGGCCTAAACCAAGGAATCTTCATGAACTAAGAAGCTTTATAGGTATGTGTGCATACTATAGACGCTTCATAGAAAAGTTCTCACGAATTGCAGGACCATTACATGACCTAACAAAGAAAAATATTAGGTATACGTGGTCTGCTAAGGAGAACAATGCTTTCGAAAACTTAAAGAAAAGCTTATCTCTCAACCTGTGCTTACACTACCGGATCTCTCAAAACCATTTGAGGTCCAATGTGATGCTTGTGGTGATTGCCTTGGGGCTGTTCTGCTCCAAGAAGGGCACACCATAGGCTATGAGAGTCGACGAAGGCTCGACCCTGTTGAGCAAGCTCTAGGCATATACGAAAAAGAACTCCTTGCAGTTCTACATGCCTTAGACTCATGGAAGCACTATTTATTGGGAACTCCTTTCATTCTGCGAACGGATCACCAAAGTCTTAAGTACTTCAAGACGCAGACCAAGCTCTCCGACAAACAAATGAGGTGGGCAAATTTTCTTTCGCAATTTCATTTTCATATTGCTCACATTGCTGGCAAGCATAATCAAGTAGCCGATGCACTCTCAAGACGATCGAGAGTGAATGCGGTTTCCATAGCAACTCACAATGATCTATCTTCAATGATAGATGAGTATGCTATTGATCCCGATTTTAGAGATGTGATTTCAGCCCTTGCATTAGGGAAGAAAGAAGAACCATTTACTTTACAAGATGGTTATCTTCTCTATGGCAATAGACTATGCGTTACTAACTCACTACGTGAGAAAGTAATGTATGAATCTCATGCTCCCCCATATGCGGGGCATAGAGGGATTCAGTCTACCCTAAAGGGAATTGAAACATATTTCTATTGGCCTACCATGAAAGTGAACATACACGAGTATGTTTCCAAATGTGTGGTATGTCAAAAGACAAAATTTGATAGAGGGAAGCAACTTGGATTGCTTCAACCATTGCCAATCCCTAATTCACCTTGGGAGAGCATATCCATGGATTTTATCTTTGGATTGCCTAAGTCTATCCATGGGAATACGGGAATATGGACGATAGTAGACAGGTTCAGTAAACAAGCTCATTTTATACCTGTCAAAAAGACTATCAAAGCCCATCAAATGGCAACCCTCTTCATTTCACAAATTTTCAAGTACCATGGCTTGCCAATGTCCATAGTGTCGGATAGAGATCCTAGAATGACCAGTAATTTCTGGAAGGGTCTCTTTGAGAATTTAGGAACAAGGCTAAACTTCTCTTTGGCCTATCATCCACAAACTGATGGCCAAAGTGAAATAGCTAACGTAACCATTCTTGATCTACTAAAAGCCTATGTAACGGAAGTAGATCAAAGATCCCAATGGGAGAAGTACTTACCCTTAGTAGAGTATGCTTACAATAACACTGTACATACTTCCACAGGAAAAGCACCTTTCGAGGTAATTGAGGAAAGATCAAAAAGTCCCTTGCTACTTAAGGTACATGGGAAGATCTTCGCTGCAGATGAGTATAGCCGAGACCTACAAGAATCTTTCCAAAAGATTAAGGATGCTATCTCTATCTCACAGCAAAGGCAAAAGGCTGCTGCTGACAAGCACAGAAGAGCCCAAGCCTTTAAAGAAAACGATTGGGTCTTGTTAAAGTTTCCCAAGGCTCGATTAAGGCACACGACGGGCAAGAATCGTACGGGCCACCAAAAGTACTATGCTAAACTAGCAAAAAGGTATTATGGTCCCTTCCAGATTCTTAGGCCAATCAATGAGATGGCCTATCAACTTAAGTTGCCCAATCATTGGCTCATACACAATGCTTTTCATGTGAGCCTATTAAAGCCTTACAAAGGAGAGCCACCTCAAGAACCAACTATTGAAGACCCACCGGAGATCGAGGACCACGAGGAGGTGCTGCAGCCCGAGTCCATTCTCCGACATGAAGACAAGGTATTAAGAGGCGGTAAGACTATCCGACGATATCTTATTAAGTTTAAGAATTATCCTTTTGAAGATGCTAGATGGCATACAATTAAAGGATAACCTAAACCTTGTCAATGCTTACAATGCTTCCCAAGAGTAAGCAAATGTACAAAATGTTAAAAATGAACAAAATTTTTGTCTTATAAGACTCTCTTTTTCTTTATTTGTGCACAAAAATGAAGTAGTATGCATGCTTAGATCAAGTTTGCGGAGACGACGTCTCCCAAACACCAAGTAGAGCTTGTCACTCTACTATGGAAGACTGATAGGACTAATGTGCAGACATGCTTGCGGCAGCCTCAGGCTCTCAAGCGCCAAATGGACTAGTCATCCATTATGGAATGATGTCGTAGGGTAACATAGGGATCCTCTACCCGCTAAGAAAAGGACTCATGCATATGCTTTATCTTCTCTACACCATAGTCAAGGACGACTATGATTTCAAGAGAGAGGTAATGTCATAATAATCAATATCTAATTCTCCTAAATGATTTTCTCATATTAAACTGATCATTTAATGTGGGGAAGTGCCAAGGGAGAAAAAGCTAGAATATTGGTTAAGCTAGCAGACCGGCCACAGTAGGGATCCAAAGGAGGGAAAATAGGGATCCAAAAGGGGGGGCCATCTGCAAAAGAGCCATGTGAAACAATGGGCCAAAAAGACCCTAAGGCTCAGCCCATTAAGACTTCCAAAATGCTAAGGTTCCAAAATTCAAAGGTTGTGTCCAAAGGTCAACCCTAGGAAAAATTGGATGCTTTGTGTGTGCCCTAAAAGTCTTTGCACATCCCTACATGGGAGGGGCCGAGACCCAAAGCTAGGGGATGAGAGAGAAAGCCACACACACACACACAGGCTCCCTTTACACAAAGGGAATGAGGGACACATGTCAGCTCCCTAGGCCAGATGCCCACAAGGTGTGCCCAGTTCCTATTGGAAGACCCTTGAAGTGGACCAATGAGAATTAAGCTAGAGTAAATCTAGTTTAATTAATTTAAAAACATTTAATAAAAGAAACCAATGAGAATTAAGTCTCCTAGAAGACTATTGGGCAGTCTCCCAAGGGGTCCAATGAGCATTCAGGAGCCCCATGGCTTGCCTGATTCCTATTGGCCAGGAGGCAAAGGGGTCCAATGAGAGTTTAGTTTAATTATTTAATTACCTAAAGCTCTCACAAAAGGGGAAAGGGGGACACATGTCAGAAGGCTATCACTTATGCTGCTTAATTCCTATTGGCTTGACCTGGGGAGGTCCAATGAGGCAAAAGGCATACCTAATTAGCAGCTAGGGCTCGCCCAAGAGAGAGGGGGGGCTGATTTTTGCTTGGCATTGACACACACACTCTCACACTTGACCATGTGTGAAGGGAAAATACTCTATCTCCTCCCAAGCTTTAATGGAGAGCTCATCACCTACTCCAAGCTTGTGAGATAGAAGCCTACATCAACACTCTCTTGGCATATGGATGCAAATCCAACCAAGAGCCAAGCTTCAATGCATGCTCATCTTCTCTACCAAGCTAATTACTAAGCTAAGCTATGCTAATATGAGTGATTATGTGAGGAGATGTACATCTTTCTCGTAAGATACTTCTTTTTCTTCTCAATCTACTCTCATACCCTGCTAGCTCTCACCATCTTCGAAGGTGTGTGAGGTCTTGGGTCTGAGAACGGGGATAATTCAAGTTGTGTTTGATTAAGTGTTTTGCTTAGTGTATGAAGCTTCCATCTTCATTGCACTAGCTAGTCTTGAAGGAACACAAAGAATTGTATTGTACAATGTCTCTCTTGATGGGAGAAACCATAATACAAAGCCTTTTGGAGGGGGGACCGGCTCCATGCAAATCCGGTCCTCAACTGTTGTCAATAGCTTAATTTCTCTCTCTTTTGAAAGTATTGTCGATGCTATCTAACTAGGTGTTATGCTTTTTGTTGCTCTCTCCACCCAAGCACTCTTGTATTTCTCATTAGGAATCTATTCTAATGAAATGCCCACTATGTTCATGCTAATTTCCGCTACACATAAGATTATAGGCCATTAAATGTTACAAATGGTATGGAGTCTACGTTGATCTCCTTTTGTGAGATCCAGTGCACCAACTTCGTAACTCCCTCAATGGAAACCGGTAAAATAAACTGCAAAACACGTGCAGCAATGATATTAAAGTCCACACACAAATTTTCTACACAATTCCCACTATGATATATTCCACTATGAACATACCTGACACATTTTATGCCAGTCGTGTGACTTCAAATATATTGGTAAGCTTTCCTTATTTAGTAAAACACGTTTGGAGCAAGTGCATTACGCCAGTGGGGGTCCACAAAGATCGAATGGTCTCTTTTACTTTGCGTTCTTGGGCTCTTGTGAAAATCCATGGTGCTTTAGGGAGTTTTATCGATCAATCGGACGCTGTTTGCGGCCAATATTGCTCCATACGATCCACATTTCTAAGGTCAACTCTGGCTCCCAAAGTATCTTTCTTTCCGGTCAGATGGTCCCATACATTAGGAAAAAAATGGACCTCCTTGGGGCCATGTAGGGATCCCTAATTTTAAGTGATTAAAGATAATTTTGTAGGGGATGGAGGGACAAAGACAACAAATAGGGCTACTTTTGTAGCTCTCTCTCTAACTTCTCTCTAGATAGGAGAGGGGGGGAAAGTAGGGAATGAGGATGGTAAAGTAGGAGGAATAGGGGGGATAAAGTAGGAGAGAGAGGGGAGTAAAAAGAGAGAGAGGAGTAAAGGTAGAGAGAAGAACCATTCTCTCTCTACCTATCACCAAACAAAGAGAGTAAGTAGTTTTTTATAAAATTTTCAAAATGGATCTTTTAAGCTTTCAAAAGGTCCCTATATATATATATATATATATAACAATATTTTTTTAGAAGAATCTAGCTTTTATAACCTCCAAATCTAAAATTCCTTGGGTCCCTCTCTACATTCACTCCAAGAATAAATGGACAATGCCACATCATCAAAACGTCCATCTAATAAAGCCTAAAAATTGAAATTTTTAAAATTTAAAAATTTTCCTCCTTTGAGCTCAAAAATTGAACCTATATATGAAAAAATATATTTTTAAGTCTTTTTATCCCAAAAAGTATATCTTATCAAATTTTTTTCCCATCATAACTTTTCACCATGTCTCTTCGCGACATAACCAATGAATCACCTGCGCCGTCATCTACTAGGTCAACTAATGTCAGTCCGCGTCTACCGATCGAATTTGCTCCCACAAAAAAAAATGACAAGAAAGCATCTCAACCGGCATCCGTACGACGGTTTCGAGGAGAAACCAATGTTGACTTGCGGCTTGATGGAGGGTTGTATCCAAAAGATCCGCTTGTGGGCTGTCATCCGACATTCCGTACACTCCAAAGCTTAATCAAATATGTGGGAGAAGGAGAACGTGGTCTTCTTGGGTATTGTAAGAGATTGGACTCCAATCACGCAGGTGCGTCGGCATATTTCCGACAACAATGTCAAGTGTTACACAATCATTCCACAAATCTCCAACAACAACTACATTCCACAGAGAAACAACTCAAAGATCTTAAAGAGGAGATGAAAGCTATAGAAACAGAGGTAACTAAGCTACAAATTGCAATGATGCACCTTAAAGCCACTCCATTTGGCATGAGTGAGCGTAAGAGGGAGTTCTCTTCCATTGAAAACTTAGCATCTAATGGAGGGGCACGTAAGAAGCAGATCACGACAACCAGGTATTTTTTTAAATTCATAGTGTTTATAACTCTCAAATAATTTTCATCAATTTGTAACTCGGTTCACCTTTTGAAATAGGACACATATACAAGATGTGTGTGGAAGTTTTAGACAAGAGGACCGTTGCAACCTTCTCCTGGGATGCATCTCAAAGGAAGATATACTTTACATCATAGGTTGTGAAAAGGCCAAACACATGAAAGATGCCATCACAAAGGAGATCCTAAAAAAGATCTCTAACCTTGTGTCTGAGGATGATGTCCAGAGAGCTTGTGATGAGGTTGGGATCAGTACAAATGCATACCATGCACTTCATGGATTGATGAAAGATGCATTACGAGAGCAAGGCATCACCAAGAATTTATTTCCTATTCCACATAGGGTCTGACTTGCAAAAAAAGCAAACAATGATCTCGTTCGGGAATCCCTTGGCGAATACGAACACATTGAAGGATCCATGGTGTACTTTTCCACGAGTGCCAAGTCACGTGGTAATATAAAGGGAGGCAATACTATTCCTAATGTGACAAAGTCTTTTAGTTATCATCAATTCAACAATATTTTTGTTGACTTGAAACGACTACAACGAGCTATGGTTAAATTTTATGCTTTGTCTCCACAAGGTAATACAAGTTGTAATGTCGTTTTTTATTTGTATTGAATATCATTTAGTATAACAATTCAATTCTTGTGTTGTTTCAGTACTTGGAGAGAAGCTCATATTTATTCTTAAGCTAGATGAATGTCAAATTGTCAAAGGACGGAGATTGGAACGTATGAGTATGACACTCATGAATGAGGCAATGTTTTTTGCAAAAGTTGATGCTATCGGTGATCATTTTCAGAAACCATCATTTAGTGTACAATCGGAAAAAGAAATATGGTTGTTAGGAGCTTTTGAAGTTCCGAAGGAGACTCATGAGGTGTTGGCATGGGTCTTCTCTCTGATCCCGTGGATCACAGAGGTTATTAAGGCACAACTAGAGGGAGAAAGCTAGAAGTAGATGGAGTAGGTACATTTGATGTTGAGTGGCACTTAGGAGGTGATCTAAAAATAATCAAATGTATACTTGGGTGTAAACAAGGTGCTTCATCACTTCTTCCTTGTCCATATTGTGTACGAGGATACAAGGAGAGTACTCGTGGCTCCACATCTTCAAAGAAAAATGTCAAGGGAAGTCAGGCAACAGGGTCAATGGATGATGATGCAAGGGATTGGGTGTGCTCGGTGTTGAAGTGTCCTATCATGGAGGTCCCCAATCGGTTGACAAAAGATAAAACATGGCATCCCATTATCAATTTTCCACTTACAAATGTACACTTTTGCACTTTGCATGCCTTTATGCGTATATTCGATCTCTTGTTAAAGCTTCACATAGAGTACGTTTTCACAATGAAACCCGTTTCTAGATCCGTGGAAGCCATTGGAATAGTTGAAACAATTCAAAATTCGATTGGATGTCATGGTGGCAATGTTTCTATCATCGGTGAGGTGGATAATATGCATGAAGTGCCACAAAAGTATCTATGAATGGTGTGAAAGCACGTAGGTTTTTCAAGAAACCAGAGATGCGAAAGGAGAGGGGTGAAGAGGATGCTATGGAAAGCGCTTTGCAAGTGTGCGACCGATCAAAATTCAAATCCCGTGCTTGTAAATCTGCATAGGCAAGTGTGGCACCACTTGGAGTTAGTGCTTCACATCATGTGGAAACCCCAAACCACGAGCGAGCAACAAAATTTGTTGAAAGATCACATTTCGAATTTCACTAAATCATTTGTGCAAGCGTGGGGAGAGAGCAATATCACACACTATATGTTAAGTTACTTTGTTCAGTTCAAATTTTGATGCTATACATCAATATTTATTTGATCTAAGCATTTTTTCTTGGTGCAACATATTTTGTATGCGCATGAAGCATTCTTTATGTCAAAATATGGTTCATTAGACATGTGGAGCACTCAAGGAATGGAAAAATCACATTATCGAGCCAAAGGTATTACTTTAAAAATACACGTCACGGTGGTCGAACTACGAGATCCAACTACATGAAGGAGATGTTTGATTGGTTCTTTCGTTGTTCTTTGGGGAGATGTCATGCCATAGAGCGAGCGTGAAATTCAAGTCTTGCCAAGGAGGTTAGGAGACAATCTCGACTTACTGCTGAAGAGAAATTGAGAAACTCCACCGGACCCCTTAATCATGCTAGTGGCGTGAAAATCGCCATAGAGTGGGCAAACGTTGGTTACCCAACATGTAAAACAAATGATGCTATGCAATGTAATGTTTATGTTTGTAGATGTCTTTGTTGAGTTGCATATAATACTTCTCCATTTATCTATTTTCTATTTTTTATATTTTGATGATATTAAGAGTTTTTTTAAGTGGCCTGGTCAAGTGTGAAGAGACCTTTTTTTTTAAATAGAGGGCTTTTAGTGAAGAAGGAGTCTCATTTTCAATCTTGCCCCTTCTTACACCATGGCAGGCACAAAGTAAACAACAAGAAAAAATCAACCTTTTTTTGCTCACCCTCACTCAACCGTCCAAGGTGCTCAAAAACCACCTTGGATACATGAACAAGAGCTCATAGAAGAGATGGAGAGAGAATGTTCAGGTGAAGAGCAACAAGATGGACAACCTTCACGCAAGAAGAAACGGGTAGTGACATCAGACACAGAAACCAAAACGGACAACGAAGCACAAAGCCCACCATGGAGCGGACAGAAGATCCCAAGCAATCATCGAGTTCCGGCCGAGAAGATATTTCCACGTGGCTTCGGCGCTTTGTCGTCAGATCAGCCTAGAGGTGATCATGGGTTACTAAATGAAGAGGATTTTGAGGATGTAGCAGACGAGGCCAGTTGGATCGCAAGGTGGAGTTGAAGAGACAGTGGGAGCACATGGTGGCCTTGAAGATGCGCAAGCTCCCCCTCGCAAGCCCTCTCGTAAAAAGAAAAAGTTTTTCAAGGTTTGCCCTCGCAAGGCCCATGTCCCAGATACTACCATCCCTCAACAACGGGCTCCTGCTATGAAGCGACGCATTCCAAAGGCGTTGCAAGAGATTCATCACTATCAAAAAACTTTAGACCTTCTCATACGCAAGGCACCATTCGCACGTTTGGTAAAGAGATCATGCAAAGTTATCGAATGGAGTTTTGAGTTCAAGGTATCACCGTAGAATCTCTGCAAGAAGCGGTAGAATATCATTTAATTTCTATTTTTGAAGACACCAACTTGTGTGCTGTTCATGCAAAACGGGTGACAATAATGCCCAAAGATTTAGCTCTTGCACGTCGAATGAGAGGACAAAGAGATTGAATTTGACTTTTAGGTAATTTTGCCAATGTAAGATATCTTTTTGAAATATAACGAGTCGTGGCTTTTTCAAATATAACGAGTTGTGTACATTTTTTTAAAGTGATAAGTAACGCTAACTAGAGAGAGGAAAAGAGAGAGAGAGAGATGTGGATAAAAGAACTGTCAACCAAGTTTGGTTGATTGAATAACCAAAATAACATTGTATTCTTATAATTTTGGTATAAATAAGCTTTAATTAGGCTTTCTAGAGGCCTGCCGCAGAGGCGCGCGAGAAGTCAGAACTAAATGCTAGTTCTGACTTCTTGCGCGCCTCTACGGAGGCCTCTAGACAGCCTAATTAAAGCTTATTTATACCAAAATTATAAGAATACAATGTTATTATGTTTTTATTGATGGAGATTGGACTGAAAAAAACTCTATATTTTGATTCAGAGAATTACACAAGTGTATCACAAGATAGAACCAATCATATACTATCTATCGTAGAATAAACTCAGTATAGAAGTTGAAAAGTACCAGTTAAAATCAATTTCCATTCGAATTTTGAAATAACAATGTACAAAGATGTGATATATCTCATTACATATTTGAAGGAGTTAATTACAAGATTTATGCATCTATTGACTGTTTGAGCCATCTAAGATATGGCGAGCAATGTTTTCTCGGCGCTCTTGGGCACAAGGAAGCTGTTTGTGCAGCACATCCCAAGCAATTTGTTCCACATTGCTTAGACCTATAGCTTGTCTTAAGGCCACATTACAAAGCACACGATCATGAATGTGTGTCGCAAA
Organism: Adiantum capillus-veneris; assembly: GCF_014529385.1. Taxonomy (NCBI): domain Eukaryota; kingdom Viridiplantae; phylum Streptophyta; class Polypodiopsida; order Polypodiales; family Pteridaceae; genus Adiantum; species Adiantum capillus-veneris. The sequence goes on from NC_140944.1 coordinate 88,964,205, forward strand.
TGCAACACTGGCAGAGATTTATTTACAAGATATATAACTTGGGAGGCTTGAGATATGGTTGACATGCATAGGATGCGGCTCATTGCTTTCATCATTGACACCCAAAATTGACCACAAGGAGTGTACTCCTTGTGGATTATCGCAAAGCCGTCCTCGGGGAGGTTGCCAAGGTAATGCGCAAGAGACGACTGCCATCCAAAAGCTTGGTGCCTACCATCTCCTCCCCGACCTGCATGCTCATCCAGCTCCACAACATTCTACAAAGAAATCAATAGGTAAATAAGATTCATAATGCAACAATGAAAATTAACGTAATCACAAAACAAAAATCAATTAATACCTCTTGTTTTTTGTCGTCTTCATTGTTTATGCCTTTGCTGTCAAGAGAAATAGATGAATTGGGAGCCATAGCGACACTCTCAAGTTCATCTATATGAACAGGCATAGGAGTGCATTGGGCTTCAAGCAATGCGCGTGTAGCTATAAACTCATCCTCCGACACAGATGAGTGCGGTGCATCTGTCACCGCCACCATTGCCAACTCCACTGTATCTACCACACTCTCTGGAAGGGGAAGGAGGCTTCGATCCAAAGGATTGGAAGAGGGGTCAATGGCAGAGGACTCTACAGTGGCACAGAGGATGGACAGACACTCATCCATGCGGATGTCAAAAGTCTTTTCAAGATCATGTAAAAACAAATATTCCTCCCCATCTATCACAATTGGGGAGAGGTGTTTAAAAAAAACCTCCGGAGTTAATGTCTCCTCCGGCGCATTTGCAGCGGGCTTAAAGGATGCTTCTGCACCCTCATCACCCATGGATTTGGCAGCGTCCATGACACCTCCTGGGTGGGTTAGGGCAAGAATATTTCCCTCTTTGCTTGCATCCCAGGGCGCTGTAATGGCCTCCTTTGTGTCCTTGACAACACCCCCAAGGCGCAAATGAGGCAAACTCACCATCAGATCTTTCAAGCTCCTCTGCAAGAAGAAACACAAAAGCCGCCAAGCGACTTAGAAACTGGGTGCCGACCTTCTTCTTTTTCAAACGTGAATCTTCAATGTACTGACCTACCTCACCTGCAATTACACAAAATCGTTGAAGTCGCTGGGTGAAAGGCCGATCGCCTTTGTGTATGTAGCAAAGCAAATCGCATGGAATCCACAATTCCTCATGTCCGACAATTGGTACAGCATACTTGTCGAAGTAAAATTCAAAAAATTCTAAGATAGGTTGTTTAGGTGAATAGTTGCATTCACTTCAGGGAATTGGGTGAAGAAATTGTGAATATGGTCACGATCTTTCCACTCGGTTGTTTGTAAAAATGCTTAGAAGCGTTGTAACGCCGTGGCTTCGGGAGGGGTGGAGGAGGATGCCATAATGCTAGCTCTTAAAGTAGGAATGCAAAGAGTGTTGGAGCTCAAATGAGAGTGTGAACAGGCAAAGAGTGTAAAAATGGTAGGGTTTAGGAGGCTTTATATAGCACGCCCCCCCCCCCCCCCCCCCCCCCCTCTCCCAAAAAAAAAAAATCAATAATTAAAATATTAAACAATTTTCATTAAGTAACACAAATAACAAGAAGTTATAAAAAACTTACAAACTAAATTACAATCATTTAACTCAAAAAACACATCACTACAACTTTAAGATAATGTGCATTGCCAAAATTTGATACAACCATCTGCTTGAACTTACAATTGTGATATTATAAAAAATTTAAGTACAAAATATAACTACTCTAATGATAAAATCAAATTCTCTTCCGTCGTCCACGCCTTTTCAATTTGAATCGTGCTCTCCATGCGGCTACCAATCTAGCAAAAAATAAATAAATTAGCATACCCAACTTAGAGCAGGGAATAATAAAAAAAACATAAATATAACCTAATTAAGAGAGAAAAATCATTCACCTTACGTCGTCCGATGCAAAATTTTGTATCTTCTCGATGCTCTAAACCCATTATTACTAAGTGCTCCCGCACATTGGCCAATGTCCAATGCTTGTTCACTTGGACGGTTTCAGCGGCACCACTCGACAATTTGATTGCAATATCAAATACCTCAATTGTAGCATTGGTGGATTGCAATGGAATCCATTCACCAAGCTTGCACGTCCACCTTTCATAGAAGTAACGCACGTAAAGAGTGGAGCGCACCTTGATGAAACGGATAGCAATGCCAAAACTTCCAACCTGACATCGAAAGCGATCTTCGTTGTGAAGTCCTTCAAGATACCCCCACTTCTCCCCAAGGATGGCTTCCAATGTATCGTATTGTAGATCTTTGCAAACATACATAGTATTTGTATGATGGAAAGGCAAAGATCCAAAGATGCTAGCGAAGACATGACGAGGACAACACCATCCAAGCCCAACTGAACGCGAGGCTTTTCCAAATTTTAATGATGCTCTCACATAAGCTACAATCTTGGCTTTCAAAGACATTACAGTGAATGCATCTGGCTTTGGCCACTCCATGCTATGGAAGGTTGTAGCCTCCAAAGGTTGTAGCTCTCCGTGGCCTTCCTCATCTGTAGGTACAATGTACTTGTGGGTGTAGAAGAACACCCTCTCTCATGCAAGGTTTGATGAAGTTGTGTTGGAGAAGAGCATATCCCCAAGACTTGCATGCATGGCCGTAAATGTGCCTGAAAGGCACGAGAGTGGTTGCTCCTCCACAAGTCTAGAAGGAAAAAAATCTACATAGAAACAAAATAGTCCGTGAGATGTAAAAAGTCCATTTTTTTTGTTACCACCAAAACCATTGAAGTGCAAGGGACATACAATTACAAGGAAAATCCCTTGGGTTGGTGATCCCTCGTAGATTGCCACCGCACCCTTGTCTCTTACTTGCTTGAAGCCTAGTAGTCTTCCCTTCCAATGGAGATCAACGTTTGTTCTTTCACGAACACGATGGGGACCGATTGCGGATGGTTACATGTAGACCCACGCACCTTCTTGAAAAAGATGAGGTTCCCATTGCTGCTCCTCATTCTTCGAGTTGTGGAGAACCATACTTTGAATGATGGGTTTGGGGCGTCTATTTTGACCATTGTTTGCCATGGATGCTTAAGTGGGAGCTTGAAATTGCAATGGAGAGCTTGGGGAAGGAGGAGGGAGACAAAGTTTAGAGAGAGAATGGGAGCTTATAGTTGTAATGGAGAGCTTGAGGAAGGAAGAGGGAAACACAGTTTAGAGAGAGAGTGGGAGCTTAAAGTTGCAATGGAGAGCTTAAGGAAGGAGGAGGGAGACAGTTTAGAGAGAGAATGGGAGCTTATAGTTGTAATGGAGAGCTTGAGGAAGGAAGAGGGAAACACAGTTTAGAGAGAGAGTGGGATCTTAAAGTTGCAATGGAGAGCTTGAGGAAGGAGGAGGGAGACAGTTTAGAGAGAGAGTGGGAGCTTAAAGTTGCAATGGAGAGCTTGAAGAAGGAGGAAGGTGTAAGAGTTTAGAGAGAGAGTGAGAGCTTTGTGTTATGGAAAGGGGCTATGGAGGAAGGGAGTCTTGGAAAAAAGGTTCTAGAGTGAGAAAATGACTTTTTGATCATAGGGTAGGTTTGGGGGGAGTTTTGGATGGAATATTTTATTTTATTTTATTTTCATTTTGAAATTTTAGGGTTTTTGTAAAAACGTATTTGTGGACCCACCACTCCCCCCCTCCTTTTTTTCCCCTCCCTCTTTTACCCATCCACCTCCCTCTAGGATACAAAGCAATAAATGAGTGGACAACCCTATTATTCTCTCTACTTTCTTAGGTTCTAGACTTATATACATTTCTCTCTTCCTATTGGCTGGAGCCTAATTAACCTTAATCCTATATGGCCCAAAGAGAGTCCACATTTTCCTAATGAGTAGATTACCCACATTCTTGAATATGTTCATTGGATCGAGCAAGTGATTGATCATGAGTCGGGGCCAGTATGGTAACTCATACCATAGAGATAGTCTCTTCATCCCTAGGGGCAATCCGTCATCACAGATCTCCTTCTGCTTAAACCATGCTTGTGCAGACATCCTCGATGGATCTCTTCCCAAAAAGCCGTTGTGTAACACATGATTCTCTTGAAGATACGCTTGATGACCTTTGTAGATTTTCTTCTTCAATGAGGGCGTCCTACGTGCATTTAGTCTAGTCCACATGTGACACATGCTATGTATCCGCTTGTTTGAAGCCCTCTAGGTATACACATGATAATAGATCAGCTTGAGAAAAACCAAGATTTATAGTGTCTGAGTGAGGAGTATAAATAGATCACCTGAGAATTCTATTAGTCCAGCATAATCATGCATGGTCTACATTAGAATACCTCTAATCAAAGCATTCCGTCGACCTATGTGTCGGCTCATATCCACCACTTCAATGCCAATCCACAATTTTTGTAGATCTTCCAATAGTGGACGAAGATACACATCCATATTCTTCAATTTATATTGCCCCGGTACAATCAAGCCTAGCCATAGGTGCCCCTTCTTGGTAGTCAACCACGGGGGAATGTTGTAGTTGACGATGACAACAGGCCATACGCTGTAAGATGTTGATCTTTGACCAAATGAATTTACACCATCCATAGCCAGGCCTAAGCACAAATTTCAAGCTTCTCTGGCAAAATCTGACCATGTCCATCTATATGTTTCTAGGCTGCACAATCTGTAGGAATCCGTAGCACACCATCCGAAGATTTATTCTCATCATGCCATGATGCTAGGGCGGCCATGGACTTACATTTGAAGAAATGCTTGATGCAAGGAAGCAAAGGAAAATGTCGCAAAACCTTTTGCGAAATTTTTGTTCCGTGGAGATCTACTCGATATCTCTCGGAATCACATTTCGGACACTTCTCCATGTGTATGTATTCCCCTCTGAAAATAATGCAGTCATTAGGACAAGCGTGGATCGAATTGTAATCCATCCCCAAGTTTTGTAAAATCTTTCTTGCTTCCTCTCGGGAATCTGGCATCACATTATCAACTGGTAGTATGTGCTCTTTGAGCAATCTACACAACATAAAAATACGGTACAATTGTGTAAAAATCTATCAGATCAATATACATTTAGAATTTTATTGAAGTAAATTAATTGTAATAGACCACCTAAAAAGCACTGTGACACTAGTGTCACTCCATCCAAACTTTGCCTGCACGTTGAGAAGAACCAAGAGCGCTGTCGAGAAATTTGCGGTCTTGCCAGGAAAGCACCGGGCTTATGGCTGTGAGAGTTTGTGAGAGAACTCAACAAAAACTATATGAAGGAGTTAAACCATAGATGCTGATAGCCATTTTTCGGCTCTCTGTGATTGCCATAGTGAGTTATCCCCCCCTATCAAATCACTCAAACGCTATGGCTATCCCTACCATTTCACTGTACATAGGCGTGTGTGAGTTAGGGGGCTTTTCCCATATCTTCTTAAAAACCCTCAGCTAGCTAGTCACTCGGCTAGTTGAGCCAAAAAAATAAAACAAATAAAAAATAAAAGTATATTATGGCCTCTTTGTGTGTAAATATTTCTTTGTATATAGGGCCTAAATAAAAGAATTTTTTCATAATTATTTTGGTATTTATTTAAATATTTCTACCTAGGTGTGTGTTATTTATGCTTTGTACATTGCCTCACCATTACCACAATTTTTCTTACCATTTTTCATACTCTTTATTCCATGTAGAAATATTTTCATGTAAGCTTCTCTTATATTTGGTGTAACTCCACCCCAACAAAAATCCAAAAAAAAACTAGTTTTATTTATGTGTATATTTTTTCACTATTGTGATTTTTCCCTTCCTACATCTATTTTGTTTTTTTTCTAAAAAAATTAGAACACCAAAAATATTTATCTTTTTATGGTAGCCTCATAATGAGAGAGATTTCTTTTGACCCCTTTATAGCTTTTCCACTTATATTATTTATATTTGACATGTACATATTTTTTTAGACCCCTCAATATTTGATTTTCTTAGTTATACTATTCACTTATATCATGATCTCAACAATATCTTCAATTATAGACCTACCAAACAAGGTCAAGGGTAGGTGGCATGCATACATGCACTATGGAGGGCTCACTCTTGGAGGTATTCAAAAGAATCATCCAAAGAAGGACCCCACAAGGACCTTGTGCAGTGGAAAAAAACGGTCGGTTTTGCTGAATTTTTAAAGTTCACTTGCTCTCCAAATTTGAAAAGGTAATACAAACAAAAGTTGTAGCTTGTGGGCTGAACTTTTGCCTCAAATTGTTTCATATTTTTTTGAGCTACGAGCTGTGAGCTATGATTTTATTAGTGGACCCCAGTTTTCCCATGCTATGCAGCCACACTCTCTCTTCCACTTTATCATTTTCCTCTTTCACACACACTTCTCCACTCATCATCCCCACCTCTCTCACCACTCCTCTCTGCACCCTACTCACCTTCTCCTCAACCTTGAAGAATAAGAGAAACCATGGTGAACTCATACCTCCCACACACAATTCCATCCCAAAATTGACCACCTAGTCTCATTTTTCCTCCTCCAAATTACCCATATCTATAAAAAACCCACAAAATTCAGCCTCTTCTCTTAAAAGACAGCATCATGGTGGTTGATTACTCAGCTTCAATTACCTTGTCTCTCAAGGAAGGTCAAGAGTGGAGAAAAAATGTACCGTCAAAGCTAGTGGACCGTCAACAAACGTCAAAATTTGCCCTACTCAAGACACTTGGAGCATCAACCTTGTAAGAAATCCACCTTTTCTTACCTCTTAAGAGTTTTTCTTCCTTATTTGTATCCTACATGGATACTCCCATTGTAAATATCCAATTCCATTTGTAAATTAATACTAACTCTACTAACACTAACCCACTATGAAAAGTCCTATCACCTCCATTTCTCTCCTCTCTATTTTCCCACCAACTTCTTGATAATTTCAAGCAAAAGAAATTAGATAAATTGCTGAAAATCTAACCCAACCATTGTTAGAGGAGTAACGCTAGCCTTCAAAATTGCTATAAAAGGAGGGTGTAGCTAGCACAAAAGGGGGGAGAAGAAAGAGCACTATGCTATAGCTTGAGAAGCCAAGCTCAACCTCTCTAGAAGGAGCTCTTGAGTGGAAGCTCATTGTCTTATGCATGTGCATGTGTTGTAATAGGGGATTAGCAAGGGAACTCTATGCCATTGTAAGAGAGAGAGTGATCATTCAATTGAGAGTAGGAAATCTATCATTTCTCCTACTAGTGTAAGCCCAATATTTGCTGAATCAAGGAGGGTGGATTTGGACTAAGCTTGGATACTCTGTCTCCCTTCCAACGTGAAGTAATGGACAACAATGATGCGTAAGTGTCTTGGTGTTTTTTTGTTAAGTTCTTGATAGTTTGTCTCTGGTGTTGTCATCAATCTAGCCATAAATCCCACATACTGTAAGAGGGCGACAGGGTGGAGAGGACTCCCCTGGCCTTAAGACAGTGATTGGGGTGGCTTTTCTTGTGATGTGTTGTGGTGAAATTTACGCAAGCTATGTTGAACAAATACTAATCTCACTTTGATTTGTCATGACAGATTTGTAAGAAGGTATTAATGCAACAAGCACCCCCTCCCCCTTTCTCTCTCTTTCTTACATATATAATTGTGTTTGCTTGATCATTGCCGATACGTTTCAAAGCAGCCCGAGCACTCTCTCTCTCTCTCTCTCTCTCTCTCTCTCTCTCTCTCTCTCTCTCTCTCTCTCTCTCTCTCTCTCTCTTTACGTGTCCTAGTTCTCATCGAAAACTAGGTGGTGCCCCAAATTTGTGTAGGGTGAGGTTGCAGGTTTGTGTGTGTGTTTGTTGTTTTTTCCAACCCCAACCCAATTGAGCAGCACGGGAGCCTTGAAGGGTGTCTAGAGTTTACTCTTGTTGTTGCCCGCCCCGGACCGCTTCAAATTGGTGCCCCCACTGAGGACGGCTTGTGTATTTTTGTGTAGAATCAACCTTTAGCATAGTCAAGTAGTTTGCATGAATCACGAAAATTTGTATGATCCCTTCATTCCCATTGCAAGGCAAAAGGTACACATAATTGTTAGTACTAAGTTGCAATTTCAACGTGTCATTCGTAGAATTTTAGGTCCTCTTAGGTTGGCCGAGATAAACGCTTCAATAAATCCTTTTATTTTGCCTCTCATTAGGTACGACCTTAGTTTGGACGTCTATATTTTTGTTTTGTTTTAAGCATTAGGTCATGCATAGACCATGGATAATGGCCTAGGAATAGAGGTTTTCCCCTTCCATTTCACTCCACACATTAGAATAAACATTGCAATTAGTAGGAAAACCCATTTTCAACAACGTATGGTGTTCATGTTTGGTGCCCAAAGAGTAGGAGAAATTCTCGCATCACCAAACCCTGTCATCCTACCTTTTATTGATTATCATAGGTCGTTTGATGTGAATATCTTTATTTTGTTGTAGAATAGATTGCAAGCTAGAAAACATTATTGTGTAAATCTTTTTAAGAAAGAAAAACAAAAACGGGTGTCACTTTGAAATCAATTCAATGGAAAGCCAACGCCAAATGTCTGGGTATCCTCTTTTCTTTGGAGAGCCTGGAGAGGATGCAAAATTATTTTTAGCGAATTTCAAGATGTCTTGTCGTATCAAGAGGATAATAACTGATCAAGAACGTGTAGAAATGTTTGAGGTGGTCCTTAGGAAAGATGCTAGCACTTGGTTTGACTCTTTGCCTGAGGAAGTTAAGGGGAATTACACAGAAGTTTTGAATCGTTTCAAGAAATACTTCTTTGATCCCCAAAACACTCAAAAATTATGGCAAGACATTGTTTCTCATAAGCAAAAAGACTTAGATGACTACTACTTGTACAAGCAGGAGTTTCTACGTCTTTGGGCTCTATGGATACGAAATGTTGCTAACCCTGGTGATGGTGCAGAATTTCTAAAGAAGGAGAGGTTCGTAGCCGGACTCTTTCCTGACCTTAAGGTAAAAGTTGAGGCGGGTGCACCTGCTACCTTTGATGCAGCTGAAACTAGGGCTGCTGAGAAATATAGGAAACTCAAGTGCTTAAGGGGAGAGGTTCCAATAGAAGGTCTTAGACCCAAAGGTAAGTCACAAGCATCAACAACGAAGGAGCTTCCTGAGGTAACGGCTGAAGTGATTGAGAAGTTAAATGAATCTTTAAGCATCCTGTCAATTCACCTTCCACAAGTTGTAGGTCCAAAGGGACAAGCAAAGAAGTCAGAAGAGAGAGAGCCACGAACTAGGAGAGTCTTGCAATGTTGGAATTGCGGAGAGTCTGGACATGGGATGTATAATTGTCCTTGGCCCTGTGGAGACCCAGGGAGACCTAACTTGAATTACCCAGTGATGAATACAGGAGAAGGAGCTGGTCAACAACCAAGGATTCTACAAAGGCCAAATGGACCAAGACCACCTCCACAAGGGGTAGAAGGAGTTCCACCTTTGCCAGATCCAAATGTGCATGTGGTAGAGGTAACAAATTCAAATGAGGTTGACATGGAAGCTAATGACATTAAGCGTGGCCGAGGAAAAGGTAAAGAGAAAGAAGGAGTCACATCACGGAGTGACCATGGACAAGGCAATTAGGCAAAGGAAACCAAAGGAACCAAGAGGACTCGACGTCGTATCAACCTCCAAGACTTCCCTCTTGGACATGGTATGGCTCCATACAACCTGTTGGAAGACATGTGAGGTGAGGGTCCTGATATCTCATGGCCTCAGTTTCTTGCATTATGCCCACAAGTTAGGAGGGATTTAACAAAGGCAGTTAGCACTAGGAGAAAGGTAAAAGAGAGTTTTCTTGTTGTAAAAATTGCACATGCTGAAATGAACGAGGATATTACACCTGTGCTAGATTGTTACATAAAAGAAAGATTGGTTAGGAAAGGTCTAGTGGATGGGGGTGCACAAATTTGCATCATGACAGAAGGGCTCATGCAAAGACTACGCATGCACATCCATGAGACACCTGAAACCAAAGTGAAAATGGCAAACAATAGCAAGGCTAGGTGCGTAGGCATTTGTAAAAATGTTTTTGTGGAGGCCTTTGGCATTAAGAAGGCAGTGGATTTCTATGTCATGTCTACCAAGGGAAATGGTTACCCATTTATCCTAGGAAGACCATGGCTAATGAAAATGCGAGCTTTGCAGGATTGGGAGAGTGGAAAGCTAATTTGCTGGAATGACAATCACAAGAAGGTTGTCTTTGACATGAAGGAGCAACGCCAAGAGGAGCTCCATGAAGAATCATCTCGAAGTGAGACGGAAGAAGATTGGACTGAAAACACTTCAGAAGAAGAAAGTAGCGGCAGCATTACTGAAGAGGAGTCCTCCATTGAAGTGATGGGGGTAAGGTTCAAGCCAAACAACCAGGAGACCTCTTCTCGAGGTTTGGAAGAGGTAGGTTTCCAAGAGAACCAAAAGGTGGAAGATGAAGGAATGTTAGAAGGTATGTTGTCTACAACACTTACAAAGGATGAAAGAGAGGAGTTCAAATGTGTGCTAAGGAAATTTCAGAGGCTTTTTGCTAAAGACTACACCGATGTGCGTGGAGTAGATGTTGTTCAACACGAGATTGAGTTGAAGCCAGAGGCCACACCTAAGGCTCAAAAGCTACGAAGGCTAGGAGTCATTAAGGAGAAGGCTCTACTCAAGGAGGTAAGAAAGCTTCTAGCAGCAGGTTTCATTTATCCAGTGGAGAATTCAAAGTGGGTCTCTCCCGTTGTTGTTACTCCTAAGAAAAACGGCAAGTGGAGGGTGTGTGTGGATTATCGTCCACTTAATGAGGCAACAAAAAGAGATCACTTTCCCCTCCCATTTCAGGATGAGATACTAAATGAGGTAGCTGGTCATGAGAAGTACACTGTGTGTGATGGCTACTCGGGTTACTTTCAAATAGGTATCGCATTGTAGGATCAATTGAAAACAACCTTTATCACTCCTTAGGGTTGTTATGCTTTTAGAGTCATGCCATTTGGCCTGACAAATGCTCCTGCAACTTTCCAACGCTTCATGAACATGGTGTTTCAAGCATTCTTTGGAAAGTCCATTAGGGTTTTTATTGATGATTTTTGCATTTATAGCTCAAAATCATTGCATCTACAAAGGGTAGAAGAAGGTTTAAAGAAGCTTTATGACATGGGAGGTCAACTCAACCCCGACAAGTGTCACATAGCTGAGGATGAAGTGATCTTGCTTGGTCACAAGGTTTCCTATAAAGGCATTGAGGTGGATCCTTCAAAGGCAAAGGCTCTTATTGAGCTCCCCTCACCCAAGAATCTCAAAGAGGTCATATCATTCATTCAAAAAGTGAAGTATATGTCCCGCTTTATTCACTTAGCTTCGGAGTTGCTTCATCCTTTGCAAAAGTTGACACAACAAGTAGAATTTTCATGGTCTGATGAGCTTGAAGAGTAATTTTGTAACATTAAAGTCATTTTGTCAGAGCTACCAACACTCATGCCTCCTTGTTGGGAGCACACATTCTTTGTTAGCTCTAGTGTTGGAAGGGAAATAATTGGTGCTGTGTTGCTACAACAAGATCCCCACAGTACAAGGATGCGACCCATCTACTTTGCTAGTAGGGTCATGAATGCTTTGGAGAGAGACTACACAGAAGCAGAACTCATGATGCTTTCTCTCATGTTTGCGGTGAGAAAGTTTAGATCCTACCTGCTACCAAAACCTTTTGTAATTCTCACTGCAGAGAATTTGTTCCCTTGGGTGTCATCTCAAATGAATCTTAGTACTAGGATCTCAAAGTGGATTATGGAGTTGCAAGAGTTTCAATACTCTTTCAAGGTAGAAGATAGTGTGCGTGCACAATTGGCAGGGATTCTCACTTATAGGGTGCATGAAAAGGAGATTAAGGTGCCTGAAGTAAAGACCCTACCATTGCCACCACCAAAAAGTATTCCCAATGCTTTTACCTTGTTCTTTGATGGAGCTTTTCGACGAGCCAGAGGGAAAGCAGGGGGAGGGCTAGTGTTGCTTAACCCAAGTGGAGAGGTGGTCGTGAAAGAGAAGGTCAATCTACCAGGTTCAACTAGCAACAATGAAGCAGAATACGACACACTACTTCATGGTTTGAAGATGTGCATTGGCCAAGGGATAAAACGTCTCATGGTAAAGGGAGATGCACTTCTCATTGTTAAACAGATTTTAGGCATTTGGGCATGCAAGAATGAAAGCTTAAGGAAAAAAGTTCATGCCATTCGTAAGATGTTTAATCAGTTTGAAGAAGTGCAACTATATCATATTCCGAGGAAACAAAATGAAGATGCCGATTTACTTGCACAACAAGCAGTTACATGTGTTGAGAGAGAAGTGCAGGTCATCATGGTGGCAGCAGCTGTCAAGCAACCGAGATACCAGGGATTGGAGTCATTGGCTCCCATTATTGGCTACATTTTGGAGGGTGAGTTTCCACAAGACTTCACGAAGGATCAGAAGAGGAGACTCATGAAGAAGGCAAGTTTCTATCTCTTCCTAGAAGGCTCCCTCTATCAAAAAGGGAAGGATCAAGTGTGCAGAAGAGTACCAACTATCGAGGAAATTCCAGCCATTCTAAAAGGTTTGCATGAAGAGGCATGTGGTGGTCATTTTGCCCAAGAATCAACTGTGAAGAAGATTTTGCTTGCGGGGTATGTTTGGCCAAGCTTGCATGTGGATGTTCAACATTGGTGTAAAAGCTATCACAATTGTCAGATAAATGGAAATAGAAGGTTGGTGCATGGCCCGAGGCAAATAGTTCTTGCAAATGGACCCTTTGAAAAGTGGGGCATTGATGCTATGGGTCCTCTGCCTAGGACAAAAAATGGTAAACTCTACATCCTAGTGGCTATAGACTATATGACTAGGTGGGTGGAAGCACAAAGTGTGGCAAAGGTAAATGAGAGGACAGTGAGCAAATTTGTCTACACTCACATTTGTTGTAGATTTGGCACACCTTTGGAGATTGTTTCTGATAATGGTCCAGGGTTTAGGAAGGGCTTGCTCACAGAAGTTTGTGAAGAGCTTCACATTCTACATCGTCATAGCACACCATACTACCCACAATCAAATGGTTTGGTGGAGAAGGCTAATGGTGTCATTGCAGGAATCATTAGAAAGATGGTGCAAAACAAGACAAAATTATGGGATGACTTCTTGGATGGTGCCTTGTGGGCATATCGAACCACATATAGGGAAGCCACGGAGTTCACACCATTTCACTTGGTCTATGGTCAAGAGGCTTTGCAGCCTATCGAGCTCAACATTCCAACAATGCGATTTCATGGCAAAGGAGCACAAGATGATCAAGAGGTATGGATGGATCCACTTCTTACATTAGTGGAGCTTGAGTGGAAAAGAGAAGCATCATATGAGTGCTACAAGAGGAAAGCCACACAAGCGAAAGAAACGCACGACAAGAAACTGAAGGACAAAGGCATCAAGGAAGGAGAGCTTGTGCTAAGGTATGACAATCGACTTGACAATCGTTTTGATGCCAAGTTTGAAACTAGATGGCAAGGGCCATACATAGTCAAGAAGGCTTTCAATTCTAGTTACTATCAGCTTATGGACTTGAATGGTAAAGAGCACTCCAGGAAGGTAAACGGGTATCGCTTGAAGCCCTATTTGAGTCGCCTTCTACCAAAGGATCTACCAAAGATCTGTCCAAAGGCCGCTGTCTCATGTAAGTATTGTTACATGAAGCATGAGTGTAACTCCAGCCAAAATTATGAGGGGCCAAACAATGAAGATCTCGTCAAGGACTCTGAAGCACTCTCTTTGGAAAATATGCTTTATGATGGTACATGAATATACCATCATCCTGGGGGAGGGCTAATGATAGCCGTTTTTCGGCTCTCTGTGATTGCCAAAGTGAGTTATCTCCCCCTATCAAATCACTCAAACGCTATGGCTATCCCTACCATTTCACTGTACATAGGCGTGTGTGAGTTAGGGGGCTTTTCCCATATCTTCTTAAAAACCCTCAGCTAGCTAGTCACTGGGCTAGTTCAGCCAAACAAATAAAATTAATAAAAAATAAAAGTATATTATGGCCTCTTTGTGTGTAAATATTTCTTTGTATATAGGGCCTAAATAAAAGAATTTTTTCATAATTATTTTGGTATTTATTTAAATATTTCTACCTAGGTGTGTGTTATTTATGCTCTGTACATTGCCTCACCATTACCACAATTTTTCTTACCATTTTTCATACTCTTTATTCCATGTAGAAATATTTTCATGTAAGCTTCTCTTATATTTGGTGTAACTCCACCCCAACAAAAATCCAAAAAAAAACTAGTTTTATTTATGTGTATATTTTTTCACTATTGTGATTTTTCCCTTCCTACATCTATTTTGTTTTTTTCTAAAAAAATTAGAACACCAAAAATATTTATCTTTTTATGGTAGCCTCATAATGAGAGAGATTTCTTTTGACCCCTTTATAGTTTTTCCACTTATATTATTTATATTTGACATGTATATATATTTTTAGACCCCTCAATATTTGATTTTCTTAGTTGTACTATTCACTTATATCATGATCTCAACAATATCTTCAATTATAGACCTACCAAATAAGTTCAAGGATAGGTGGCATGCATACATGCACTATGGAGGGCTCACTCTTGGAGGTATTCAAAAGAATCATCCAAAGAAGGACCCCACAAGGACCTTGTGCAGTGGAAAAAAATGGTCGGTTTTGCTGAATTTTTAAAGTTCACTTGCTCTCCAAATTTGAAAAGGTAATACAAACAAAAGTTGTAGTTCGTGGACTGAACTTTTGCCTCAAATTTTTTCATATTTTTCTGAGCTACGAGCTGTGAGCTATGATTATATTAGTCAACCCCAGTTTTCCCATGCTATGCAGCCACACTCTCTCTTCCACTTTATCATTTTCCTGTTTTTTTGTTAAGTTCTTGATAGTTTGTCTCTGGTGTTGTCATCAATCTAGCCATAAATCCCACATACTGTAAGAGGGCGACAGGGTGGAGAGGACTCCCCTGGCCTTAAGACAGTGATTGGGGTGGCTTTTCTTGTGATGTGTTGTGGTGAAATTTACGCAAGCTATGTTGAACAAATACTAATCTCACTTTGATTTGTCATGACAGATTTGTAAGAAGGTATTAATGCAACAAGCACCCCCTCCCCCTTTCTCTCTCTTTCTTACATATATAATTGTGTTTGCTTGATCATTGCCGATACGTTTCAAAGCAGCCCGAGCACTCTCTCTCTCTCTCTCTCTCTCTCTCTCTCTCTCTCTCTCTCTCTCTCTCTCTCTTTACGTGTCCTAGTTCTCATCGAAAACTAGCTGGTGCCCCAAATTTGTGTAGGGTGAGGTTGCAGGTTTGTGTGTGTGTTTGTTGTTTTTTCCAACCCCAACCCAATTGAGCAGCACGGGAGCCTTGAAGGGTGTCTAGAGTTTTCTCTTCTTGTTGCCCGCCCCGGACCGCTTCAATGCCATGAAGACTAGGGTTTGGAAAGAAGTGCAATCAAAGAAGACTCACTCTTTCTCTCTTGCACTCACACACACAAAGAAAGAACACAAAAGAGAATGCCAAAACAATACGAGGATGAAAACATCAAGGCTATGGTCATATCGTATCATGGGTAATATGAAAGGGTTAATAGATGAGTTAATGGCATTCAATCTTGGCTGACCAAATAGGCTGCGAATTGTTCTTTGGAATTGTAGTTTTGTGCTTACCATAAAATATATTTTGTCTAGTGATTGGGATTAATTGTGTGTACAAATCCTCTTGGTTCATAGCAAGATAACTACGCTTACATCAAAAGAAAAATTATAGTCTATGAGAGGTAGTATGATGGGTTCCGGTGATAGAAGTATTTCATTGAGCCTTTCAGGGCCGAAGAGAAAGACAATACGTTGTTGAAAGTGTATTTTATGGCTAATCCATACGTTAATTCTAATAGATCGTACAGAGTGAAAGCGATAGAAATGATCATCATGTGGGTTATTCATCTAGGATAGTATGTGAGAAATGTAGATATGAGAAAAATGTAGATAAGAGAGAAGTGAAGAGATGAGAAGTTTCCCTCCCAAGCCCTATTGTTGCCTGTAGGCAATAAGGATACTACGGGGAGAGATGTACCTGTAGCAAGGAGAACCTAAAATTTGTAGAGAGGATGAATTACTAAGAGTGAGAGAGATAGGTTTGGTTAAGGAGATGAGATTAGATACATATATATATATTTTGGATTAGATATGAAAATGAAAACAACAAGAAATCAAGAAAACATCAATGTAGAACACATCTTATTTGACAAACCCTTCGGCACCATTATTGATGGAGAGAGAAGAAGAGGGGAGAACTCAAATTTGATTGATACGACATGTCCATGCCCTTCTTCGATTAGAGTTGATCTTCCAAGGATAGCATGCAAGGATGGCTAGTCTTCCTCTAGGAGAAAGTGTAGGCTTAGGCTTATGTTAATGGCTAAGTACAATTAGGCATTACTACTCACTCCCTCAAGAATTCCTCTCATCCATGGCTTGAATTCTTGAGTTTATTTTCAAGGAAGAATAGGTCCCCTTTTATAGGTGAAGGGAACCCCCAAGGGTTTACACAAGAAGAGAGGAGCCAGTGTGAATAGGAATTGGAAAAGTTGGAAATGAGTTGTCCCTGCAGGATGTGGGCAGATTGGGGTCCAGTATTTTGATCATATCTCCTCAACCGTGGCTTCAAATAAAAAAGTAAAAATATGGGCAGAAACTTCAGCTCACTAGCTACGATTCCCATTTTAAAATCATTTCCCAATTCGGATTGGAAACTTATGTAAAAAATTCATCAAAATAGGGTCCATTTCTGGTAGCAAAAGTCTTCCCGTGGTCCCCTTAGCTTAGACTTTCATTTAATTCCAAAGGACACCTCATGCCATATCAAAGAATGACATTGCTCCTTAACAAAGTTTTGTAATCATGCTTGCAATAATGCATTAAAATAAGTGTATCTTTGAAATCATGCCATCTAGTGTCCCACTAGGATTTGATTCCCTTCTAGTAGCTATTTAAGAAGAAATATAAGAAAAGTATAAAAAATACATAGAATATATATATATTGGAGTTTACCCTAGATATAGGATCAAGCTAGGGTGTGAGATGATAATGAGATATTAGAAATAAAGAATCAATGCTTTTTGCCACAAGTTAAAGAGGCGGAGCTATTGAGCTTTTCCCATAGTATTTTCTGATGGTAAAGTAAGGATAGGTTACCCTTGACAAAAATAATAGGATGAGATAGAAGGCTTATTATTATACTTAAATATGCATATGTACATTATAGGAAAGACAATTTTGTATCTAAAAAGTTACAAGATAGATCTTGTAGCATGCGTTCCCACTATGTACGTGTCACAGCACGACATCCACCCCCTCTAAACTTGCACATCCTCCGGTATGTGCCACATTATTTCTTTGTAAGATCAGCCCTCTTGTACATCTTCCTTGCTTTCTTCTTCACTGGATGATTCCAAAGCTTCATTTTCACTTTGATCTTTACCTGTGGTTTGCTCTTCTTCCTCATCAACATCTTCTGGATCATTGTCTCCTCTTCTCTTAAACATTTTGATCCTTTTTCCTGCAATGGGAATCTTTACTTCTGTACCGTCTAGTTCAGACAAGCTGTAAGTAGCATTTTCATGCACATGCATTACAACGTACGGTCCAAACCATCTTTTTGAAAACTTACACATGACTGTGTGCTGGTTCTCAAGGCTACTATCATACACCAAAACCCAGTCACCGGCATCTACCTTTGTTGGACAAGGTTTCCTACCATATGGCCCGCACATGTGTCCCACAATAAGCACTTTATTGACACCAAACATAGACTTTTTCCTTGACAATGTAAGATTCACTTCTTCCAGCCTAGACAAAATTTTATCACAATCATTTATGTGATTTACCACAAACCTGCGACATCCCTTGAGATCCAAAGCTTCATCTTTGTCACTTTATTCACATCCTTTGATAGGCAAATCATCAATGAAAGGCATTGTGATTTGAGGAATAAAGTCACGTAAGACCTTATTCATCCCATTCATCATATGTGCAACCGAGTTGGTTGCTCCTTGTGGCAAGGTACACATCCTTACCAAACCCAAAGGTGTCCTCATGGTTGTCAAGTCAGCTTTCGATTGCAAGCTGAAATTGATCATACCCTGAGTAGAGATCCCCCATTGAGTAGATTTCCCTCCCTGCAAATGCCTTTGCAAACTCATCCACAATTGGACCTGTACCTACATTTCTAATTGTCACCTTGTTCACTGGTTGCATATCTTGGATGAGTCGTAGAGAACCATTCTTCTTCGGAACTGTGAACCACCTGTTTCAGTATGGAGCACAAGAAGGCTCCAAGATTCTCATTTTGATTTTCTCATCCTATCTCATGTGGCTCAAATGCAAAAGACTTACCATGCTTTGAAAGCATTTCTTTGAAGCACTTTGTCTCCTCCTGTGTTAGAAACTCCTCGTGACCAATCTGCAAGTCTTGGAAAGACTCCTTTGTGAAGGTATGCCCAATATTTTTAGGATTCCTCAAACTTGGTTGTAAAGAATCCTGCTCAATCTTATCCCTGTTTTTGGGTGGTAAGGGTGAAGCTACTGGTTTCACCTTCTTTGCTACATTCTTGTATTTAGTTTCAACATGGGCTTCTGGGCCAACTGTTTGGCTTTCTTTAAAGGCTTCTATTACTTGATACATTTCCATAGAGCAAACTTCCACAACTTCATTTTCAAGATGCAAATTAGACCCCATTATAGCATCAAACTCACCCATAGTATCTACGTACAAAAGAAACTTGTTCACACAAACCCAAAACATTTTCAGTAGGCTCTAGCAACCCATTTTTTTTCATGTCTATTTCTACATTATGCACATATTGCCTCTCACATCTCTTCAAATCTTCAAGTTTTGTAAAACATACTAATCCATTCTTTGTTACCAAGGAGCTCGTTGAAAACGCTTCACCTATTTTTGGATCAGGCGAGACCCTTTTTCTTTCTGTACCACTGCAATCTCGCTTTACCATGGTACTTGGCCAAAACCCATAATTTCTCTATGATCATGAAACTCTTTGCTCACCTTTGGTAGAGGATGTTCTCTAAGGTTGTCAGCATTTCTTTCCTGGTTCACACAAACTGTGAGAAATTGGACAGCTCATTTACCATCTTTGCTACGTATCCTAGAATATGTTGAACCATCATCCATTACCTTTGTTTCCATTCGAACTCCCACAATGTAGGGTTGTCCAAGGATGAGATGATATGAAGATGTATCCTGTACAAATAAGTTTTGGTCAATCTTTACATCACCTATTGTTACCTTCACACCTGGACATGCTTCATACAATTCACCGGATGAATTGTTTGCCACTTTTACCATCCATCCATGATCTGTGTCCATCGGCCATTTGCACTTGTTGTAGAGACTCTTTGACATTATGTTTATTTCTGAACCATGGTCAATGAAGGCAACAAATGGCTCTTCAAGATCACCTACCTTGACCAAAGTTTCTGTAGTAGCCCTTGCCTAATGAGTTCGTGAATAGTAACTCCTAGGAATATCTTCAACTTCTTCATCATCATTTGAGAAATGCACTTGCTTCACTCTCCCACTAGATTGGTAGCATCCTACCACAGCTCCATCATTCTCCTTATTTTGCAGTTGCATCCCTTGTGTCTTTGAGGTATCCTCTTCAACCTGTGGACGAGAAACTTTAGCAAGGGTTTGCCTCTTCCTCTTGATGATGTCAATGATCTCCTCATGGAATTCACGCTTTGCAATGCCAAGAAATTCTCCCAGAGTAAACTGAATCTTGCTATTCAAGATCCTTTCCTCCAAGACTTTCTTTAAATCTATAGCAACCTCAATATCAGATTGTAGTTTATAAGTTGGGCCTTTTGTCTTACCTTTTGTTGGCTCTTTCTTCTTTCCTGTTGTAGAATCCTCCATGAGTACTTCAGGTGGAGATGCTCCTTGTGTTGAGGGTGTATGAGAATCCATTGAGTTGCTTCTTCCCCCACCTCTAGAATCTCTTTTTGATGGTCCTTCATGAGCATACTCACGTTTGCTCTTCTCTTCTACAACCGCCTCATTTTGTTGGCATTTTGTAATGTAGGCATGCACTGACAATGAGTCCACTGGATCATTCCATCTTGTTTCTAGACGTATGCAATCACCTGCTTCATGTAGAATCTCTTTTGTAAGCTTTCCCTTTTTAGCTAATTGCATGACATTTGGCCAAATTTGACCATGATGGT
Source organism: Adiantum capillus-veneris (assembly GCF_014529385.1). Taxonomy (NCBI): domain Eukaryota; kingdom Viridiplantae; phylum Streptophyta; class Polypodiopsida; order Polypodiales; family Pteridaceae; genus Adiantum; species Adiantum capillus-veneris. The sequence goes on from NC_140944.1 coordinate 88,984,455, forward strand.
CACTCACCTCTTCATCACAAAAATGTTCAATTTTTACTCCATAAGTAGCTGCCTCAACTGAAGAGGGGGCATGCTTGGTTGCCATATCTTCAACTAAGGTTTGCATTCCCCCCTTCCCAAAGTTAGTTCTCAAGGGTAGACCTGTCTCTCTTAAGTGGATTTTACCATCCTTAAAAAAGACAACATCTTTTGACAAAGCATCACTAAAATCATCACAATCCCTTCTTACATGGTCGATACTATCACACCAAATACATCTATTAACAAACCCTTCTTTGGGCTGTTGTCTTTGCCTAGGAAGTGGCCCTGATGGTTGGCCTTTTTCTTCAATCTTTTCAAACTTCACCTTCAAGTCACGCATTCACTTCACAAGCTCATCTAGCATGGACTCATCAAACTTAGGAGCGATAAAAGTAGGCTTTACCATTTTGTCAGAAGTTGAGGTGGAAGGACTTGTAGTGTTTACTACCATCTTGTCCCTTCTTCTTTGTCGTTTGGAAAGCAGTGAGACAGCACCTTCAACCTCATTCCAGTCAGTCTTTAGTCCTTGCTTAGCATCTTTATCTTCAAGAAGAAGCTCTAAATTTTCTTGAAACTCTTTACCTGTAGCTTGTAAGAAAAGATATGTCTTCTCTGCATCTAGTGTGGCACTTTCTGTTCTAGTGAGTTGTGCATAGCGCCACTCAAATTCCCTAAGTAGCTCTGTTATTGATAGTCCTTGCTTTGGCTTGACTACCCATTCTAAGAATGTTCTTTTGGTTACTCTCTCCGAGTTCTCCATGAAATATTCCTCCTTTAAAGCTACTTTGAGTTCTTCCCAGTTTCTCCCATGCCCATCTTTAATTGCCCTAACATGCTCCCTAATTTATGGAGCAACAACTAGCTCAAAGCTTTGAATCATCTCACCTTCTGACACGCGATGCAGCTCCATCTCCTTCACACACTCGCGTAAGTACTTGGTTACATCTTTGACATTGAACTGATCCATTCTCTTGACGACCGCTTGTATGGCCTTCGTTGCTGAAATCTCCCTTCTTTTAGTAGCATGTTGTTGTTGCATGAACATTGCAAATTCTTGAAACATTTGCATTGTTGCTGGGTCAAAATGCATACCCTGTTCCTCAACATGATCACCCATGGTTCCCCACAAACTCTCACCCTAGCAGATTCGCGTGGGGTTAACCAAAAATATGTCGAGAAATTTGCGGTCTTTCCAGGAAAGCACCGGGCTTATGGCTGTGAGAGTTTATGAGAGAACTCAACAAAAACTATAGGAAGGAGTTAAACCATAGATGCCATGAAGACTAGGGTTTGGAAAGAAGTGCAATCAAGGAAGACTCACTCTTTCTCTCTTGCACTCACACACACAAAGAAAGAACACAAAAGAGAATGTCAAAACAATACGAAGATGAAAACATCAAGGCTATGGTCATATCGTATCATGGGTAATATGAAAGGGTTAATAGATGAGTTAATGGCATTCAATCTTGGCTGACCAAATAGGCTACGAATTGTTCTTTGGAATTGTAGTTTTGTGCTTACCATAATATATATATTTTGTCTAGTGATTGGGATTAATTGTGTGTACAAATCCTCTTGGTTCATAGCAAGATAACTACGCTTACATCAAAAGAAAAATTATAGTCTATGAGAGGTAGTATGATGGGATCCAGTGATAGAAGTATTTCATTGAGCCTTTCAGGACCGAAGAGAAACACTATACATTGTTGAAAGTGTATTTTACGGCTAAAACATACGTTAATTCTAATAGATCGTACAGAGTGAAAGCGATAGAAATGATAGTATGTGAGAAATGTAGATATGAGAGAAGTGAAGAGATGAGAAGTTTCCCTCCCAAGCCCTATTCTTGCCCGTAGGCAATAACGATACTGTGGGGAGAGATGTACCTGTAGCAAGGAGAACCTAAAATTTGTAGAGAGGATGAATTACTAAGAGTGAGAGAGATAGGTTTGGTTAAGGAGATGAGATTAGATACATATATATATATTTTGGATTAGAGATGAAAATGAAAACAACAAGAAATCAAGAAAACATCAATGTAGAACACATCTGACTTGACAAACCCTTCGGCACCATTATTGATGGAGAGAGAAGAAGAGGGGAGAACTCAAATTTGATTGATACGCCATGTCCATGCCCTTCTTCGATTAGATTTGATCTTCCAAGGATAGCATGCAAGGATGGCTAGTCTTCCTCTAGGAGAAAGTGTAGGCTTAGGCTTATGTTAATGGCTAAGTACAATTAGGCATTACTACTCACTCCCTCAAGAATTCCTCTCATCCATGGCTTGAATTCTTGAGTTTATTTTCAAGGAAGAATAGGTCCCCTTTTATAGGTGAAGGGAACCCCCAAGGGTTTACACAAGAAGAGAGGAGCCAGTGTGAATAGGAATTGGAAAAGTTGGAAATGAGTTGTCCCTGCAGGATGTGGGCAGATTGGGGTCCAGTATTTTGATCATATCTCCTCAACCGTGGCTTCAAATAAAAAAGTAAAAATATGGGCAGAAACTTCAGCTCACTAGCTACGATTTTCACTTTAAAATTATTTTCCAATTCAGATTGGAACCTTGTGTAAAAAATTCATCAAAATAGGGTCCTATTCTGGCAGCAAAAGTCTTCTCGTGGTCCCCTTAGCTTAGAATTTCATTTAATTCCAAAGGACACCTCATGCCATATGAAAGCATGACATTGCTCCTTGACAAAGTTTTGTAATCATGCTTGCAATAATGCATTAAAATAAGTGTATCTTTGAAATCATGCCACCTAGTGTCCCACTAGGATTTGATTCCCTCCTAGTAGCTATTTAAAAAGAAATATAAGAAAAGTATAAAAAATACATAGAATATATATATATTGGAGTTTACCTTAGATATAGGATCTAGTTAGGGTGTGACATGATAATGAGATAGTAGAAATAAAGAATGAATTCTTTTTGCCCCAAGTTAAAGAGGCAGAGCTATTGAGCTTTTCTCATGGTAAAGTAAGGATAGGTTACCCTTGAGAAAAATCATAGGATGAGATAAAAGGCTTATTATTATACTTAAATATGCATATGTACAGTATAGGAAAGTCAATTATGTATCTAAAAAGTTACAAGATAGATCTTGTTGCATGCGTTCCCACTATGTACGTGTCACAGCACGACAGCGCTTTCAATCTAGACACACGTGCTCCATTATACAATGGCGTATCGGCTTCACTTTTCATATCATCATAGATAAGCCTTTCTGAATCCATGATCTTCTTAATCATTTCATCAATCTTGGTCTCAAACATTGCCTCGTTGGGAATGTGGTCTGCATGATCATCCCCCAAGCTGTCAGAGGCTATATCTTGTTGCCTCACATATGCTGCTTGACCAAAGCGCTTGCGAACACGTGTATTGGGTTGCAAGATTGCTGCCTATTGGCCAGCGTCAGAGTCCAACAAGTTATAATTGGCAACAACTCGATCTATAATAAATGGATCAAACTCGCAAAATTCGTGAACTTGCTGCAAAGAAACGCATCTTGTCCGTCGCACAACATGCTTGCGTTGATTACAAGGACATAAGATCCTCATTGAGAGATAGGTGTTTCGGTTGGACGGCCCCACATCCTTGTCACTACTCATAATGAGGGTAAAAATCTTATAACCTGGACAACAAATTTAATATTCTATTCGCATTCTTCATCTTTTATCTCTCTCTCTTGTTGTTCACACTGTAAACTACCTCACATTCTCTAGTCATGTCCAATCCCCGCACACCTCGGTCTAGAGGTGCACGGAGATCAGAACCACTGGGTTATAATCTCGTCTTTATTGGTCAATGCCTATATTTGTGGGTACAAGAAATCTACACACCCACGTCTACATGATAGTGCATGTAGTGGACAAAACCCTTTGCCTCTTCTCTATCTGCAGCATTTCACAACATCTTAACATCTTTTCACAGTAGATCTTTTTACCATTCGTCTAACTCGAATTTTTTTACTGTAATCTCGAAGTTAGACTCGAATATAAAAACTCAATCCAAAATCTTATCTTAAATCTTAACCTAATTGAACATGTGGTGATTCGCTCCATTGAAGGGTAAAAGATATACCAATGGGGCTACTAGCTGTGTAGATGTGAATGGGCCTCACATATACAAATACTTCAATGCAAGAGTTTAATACTAGCTTTGATGGGACAAAATCCTCCTCGAAGCTAGTCCAGCCACCACTCCCCGTCCTGATGCAAACTTTTGCTGTGTCACTTCGCTGCCACCGCCTGTCTGGATTGGTCATCCTCTCCTCCCTGGGGAGTGGCGGTTGGGCCAGCTTCGAGGAGGATTTTGTCCCATCACCTACGTCATGGATCGAAGGGGTGGAGAAGTGAGAGTAATAAACTCTTGCATTGAAGTATTTGTATATGTGAGGCCTATTCACATCTACACAACTATTGTATGCAGCCCATCACTTACTTCCTCTCAGGGGTCATAATGGTCTCATCGGACATACAATTGATGAGGTAGGCGTATCACTTTGGCATGTCCCTCCCGTGAACTATAGAAACCCTGTCCGATGAATGCTCATCATCCAGGCCTCTAGGTGACCCCGACGCAGTGCTTGAGTCACTCCTAAGCATCTTCGATGCAGTGATCGAGACACCGGCCACTCTCAAACGCGTAGATCCTTCGGTGTACTCAAAATAAACCTAGATCTAATCTAATCTAACTTAAATAAACCTAAATCTAATTTAACGTAAATCTAAATCTAACCTTATCTTAAACGATAAAAAGAGGAAAATGGTATAACCTTTCTATCACCCAAGTGTGGTAGATTGGTTCTACCATTTCCCTCTTCAATAACAGGTAAATAACGTAAATAAACCTAAATCTAATGTAATATAACACAAATCTAAATCTAACGTAAATAAACCTAAATAAAACTAAATCTAATCTAATATAACGTAAATAAACCTAAATCTAATCAAACATAAATATAACTAAAAATAAACCTAAATCTAATCTAATTTAACTTAAATAAACCTAAATCTAATTTAAAGTAAGTCTACATCTAACCTAATCTTTAACGTCTTTTGGGATAGTTTCCTACGCCGTTAAAACTCTCTTCTTCTTGTGTGTGTGTGTGTGTGGGTGTGTGTGTGCCAATAAAAAGAGAAAAATGGTATCTTTCTATCACCCAAGTGTGGTAGATTGGTTATGTCATTTACCTCTTGAATAACAGGTTTTGAGTTCAACTCCTTGTCGGCTAGATCTTTAGGTCTATTTAATTAGTTTCCTACGATGTTAAATTAAACTCTCTTTTTCTCGGGTGTGTGTGTGTGCACGCCAATAAAAAAAAGGAGAAAAATGGTATAACTTTTCTATCACCGAAGTGTGATAGATTGGTTATGCCAATTTCCTGGCCTCATGAATACTAGGTCTTGAGTTCAACTCCTGTTGAGTAGATATTTAAGGTCTCTTGGGATAATTTCCTACGATGTTAAGACTCTCTTCTTCTTCTTCTTCTTCTCTCTCTCTCTCTATCTCTCTCTCTTTTCCTCTCTCAATGTGTGTGTGCATATGTGTGTGCGTTTTTGGTTTATGCATGCTCTCTCTCTTCTTTCCTCTCTCAATGTGTGTGTGCATTCTTTGTTTATGCATGTGTGTGTGTGTGTTTTTTGTTTATGCTTCTTCTCTCTCTCTCTCTCTCTCTCTCTCTCTCTCTCTCTCTCTCTCTCAAAAACACAATGTGTGTGTGTGTGTGAGAGAGAGAGAGAGAGGGGGAGAGAGAAAGAGGGGAAGGGAACATGAGAGTGAGGAGAGGGAAGGAGCATACCTGGCTCTCTTCCTCTCCTCGTGTGTGTGTGTGTGTGTGTGTGTGGATAAGAAAGAGAGAGAGAGAGAGGGAGAGTGCGTGTTACCTTGCTTGCTTGAGCGTGCGCCAAAAACTTAGATATGAGATTTGAGTTTTCGGACGCTCTCGATTATTTTTTAAAGCCCTGACGGCGTCGCTATAGGCTTCTCTATGAGCATCGCTAAGTTACTTGTAATTTAGCGACGTCCATGGTGACGCCTATAGCGACGCCGTGGTTTTTCACATTTGAGCGTCGCTACTATTAAGTACCTCTTGTAGTGCATTTCTCTTTAAAAAGAAGAAAAATGGCACCCTTTGGTTATGCATCAATTATCAAGGTCTAAATCAGTCAGTCAAGAATGAATATTCAATCCCAAGAATTGATGAATTGCTATATGGTATACATGGGTCTAAAATATTCACCAAAGACGTTGATCTCAAGTTTGGATATTACCATATAAGGGTAAGATAAGAAGATATAACCAAGATAGCATTTAACTCTAGGTATGGATACTATGAATTGATAGTAATGTCCTTTGGACTAACCAACACCCTTGCTACTTCAACAAAATTAATGCAAGATACTTTTTGTAAATAAATATATAAATGTGTGCTAGTTTTTTTATATGAAATTCTCATCTACTCTAAGTGTTAAGAAACTAAGGGACTACTTAGTAGCAATAGAATGTACGTATTAGAGAGATAAATATTATGCATAGAAATGAGAGACTGGAGAAAAGAGAGAGAGAGAGAGAGAGAGAGAGAGAGAGAGAGAGAGAGAGAGAGAACACAAGATGTGGGTGGTTCAAGTAATCACTCCTTGAATTTTATCTTCAAGTAGATTTAAAGGACCTTAAAAACACTCAATTGTGCTTCTTGAATCTAAGCTTACCTCAATGTGTAGAAATATCTCCTTTTATAGAGAAGACATGCGTTATGCTCTCATGTGTGAGAGAACAACCCATGTATAGATGTGATCATTGCCCATTGTGAATTTATTGTTCCATGCCGCTTGTTGCCCACTGCCCACACCATCCATTAACTACGAGCCCTCAACCATTGGACACAAACTATGAGCCAACATTCTTTTACAAAAAAGGAAATATTATGGTAGTGTTAAACTTTGGTTTTCTTGTGAGCGAAGTTTCTCATACACAATAGCTTTTGCTCATAACAAGGGCCTTCCAATATTTCTATTGGGGTAGAAATTACAAAAATTATTGAGCAATTCCCACTACCATATTGTGGCACAATATTGGATGTAGTGGTTGGTGTAGAAATGTATAGCTTTCTTGATGGCTTTAGTGGGTACAATCATATCATCATGGACATGAGGAAAGGGACAAACATGCATTCATTACTACATGGGAAGTGTATGCCACGATAATGATGAACTTGGTTTAAAGAATGCACCCGCTACCTTTCAAAAGGGGGTAATGGAAATAATTGGTCTACTTAACAACCTTCATGAAAGTGATCTTGGTTGGCTTTAGTGTATTAAGAAAGAAGGAGGATCATATGAAGCACATGAGGCTATGCTATGAAAAATACGTATCAAAATCTTGCACAACATTCTTCCTTTTGCAACTAGAACATGTTTCATCGTGTATGCCCATAGCGGGCATATATCTCTATCCAATTTTTTGTTATTTGACAATATGCAAAAAACATCATTGTTGCTAGCCATGGTAAGGGACTACACATGATGCAAAAGTTATTAGTAAAGAAGAATATCCTATACAAAAATCGTGCGCTATACGGCACAAACCATAGACGCTTACAAAGTACCTATTTTGCAAAAATCAATTGTTAGGACAAGGGTCCTACACCAAGGCCAACCTATGGGGTCAAGGACCTAGCTAGGCCAAGGGCCTAGATTGGACTAGTGTGGACATGGGATCCTAGATATAGAGTTAGGGCTAGGAGCTAGGCCTATATATATGGGAGGTAGGGAATATATGAGAGGTAAAGAGGAGGATCTGACATCTCAGTTCCCTACGTCTTGTATTGGTATAAAATCTTAGGGGAGAATAAGTCTATGGAGCACAAGGTTGTACGACTATGGCCTTTTCTCTTGTTGATTCAAGTCATGAATGATCTTGTAAGGTACATATAAAAGGCACCATCTCTATCTTTGTCCCTCCACATGCAAGGCTATGGAGCTTTTTCTCTCATGTTAAAGAGTTGTGTGGGAAGGAAGAAGAAGAAGAGTGGTTGTATACTTCTTCTTGCATTCTTTTTGAAGCTCAATAAATTTAACTAAAGCATGCTAGAAGGCAACAAAAGTTAAGCTATGGAGTTTGCTCTTGTTTATCCTTTGCAACAAAACTTTGACCATGAGCATGTGACAATATCATAGGTCATTATGTTGGCAAGAAAGGAATATGATGTTCAACATATGCAGCCAAGGAAGCCGTAGATTTGGTAATAGGTTTAGGATGCATGAGATCATGCAAGAAATCAAGATTTGGGTTGGGCTTGACCAGCTGAGTGGTTTTCCCCTGGTCATAATTGTGTACCTTGGTTGCACGTAGGCTACAAGCCTAGACTATAGGAAGAGGGAATGCCCTACCTCCCTAGTTGCACAAGAGGCTAATATCAAGCAGGCATAGACCAAGGAGATGGCCAATCAGACGCACAAGGAGCGTCCCCTTTGTGTGTAGCTTTGTGTGTGCCACTGTCTACTAAGGCGGGCTGCCAGCTGTATGCAAATGAAAAGCAAGGAGTTGGCCAATCAGAGGCACAAGGAGTGACCCCTATGTGTGCATGTGTGTGTGTGCCTCAAGGTTTTCCTAAGCAAGTCTTATCCAACATAAATCTAAGTTATGAGCCATGAGCTTCTTACACAACAAGCTACTAGCTTCTCATGTTGCAAGCTCAGTGTTCCTCTTGTAAACATTCAATTGTTTCACTTCAATGTTGGTTTTTAAAGGGGCATCTACACTAGCTATGCACACGGTTGGAAGTGTAGTATATACAAGGTATTTATCATTCCATGCATGGCATGTGGACCATTTTTAGCACATGGATGGTCGTATTCTCTCTTTGGCAGATTCTATCCAGTATTTTCTCTTTGGTAGATTATATCCATACATCATATTTTGGATCGGCATTTATTCTGCCGGTTTTCATGTAGGATACGATTGTGAATTCTTATGGCATTTATGTTTCCTCTCTCTAGATATTTCAGTGGTTCATTTATGATTGAGTCTAGTCAGCAGATATCTCCAGCTTCGGAGCAATATTTTTGAATTAATCTTCTTCTGGCTATATTTTGCATCTAAGAGGGAAAAGCCTCTTCAATGCAACATCTAAGTGTACAACCATAAGCAAAGTTCATGACATTTAGGCACACAAGGATGTTTGCCTTCTTATAAGAATTCAAGAAATTTCCTTGCATGTCTAGTGTTCATCTACTAGTCGGCCGCAATAAACAAATGTTGTTTCCATGTTGCCTTCTAGTGAATAGAAATTCTTCCACTATGTTACCCAATTCATGGAATTTGGATGGAAAAAGGTTGTCCAAGCTACCAATACAGATTCAAGGAATTCTAGTGTGAAGTAAGTTTATGAGGCCCTCTCACTCTTGTTGCAAAGTATACATGTATCCTCCACACATTAGTACATAAAAGTACTAGCAGATTTTCATAGTTAAAATCCCTATTTGAGACACATTCCACATGTGGAGAATATGAGTCTTTGAGACAAGCACTAGTACTTGTTTCTCTAATTGTGTGTCGCAAAAAAGTCCCTTTTTGCTTGTCAATCCGTCTCTGTCACCCCTATATCATAAGTATCTAAACCAATTCCAATGGACAAGAATTATACAGAGACTTGTTAACATAGCAAGTATGCAGAACTTTTGAGGGATAGCTGTAGCTACACTTTTGTATTTTATAGCCTAGGATTAGGATGTATTGATGCATGCACACTAGGTGTATGGACCGTAGTGATTGATAAGCTCTTATCTCAGGTGGCATGTGAATACATTAGTTTTTTCTTTGGTGCTTTAGGCTTGAAGCATTCTTTTAAGTCATAGATAAGTATCCTAAGAGCATATAGATTATGGTATCTATTAGTCAGCACCATAATAATAGGTATGCTAGGAGAAAAACGTAAGCATTATGCTAAGAGCATACATCACATGAGCATAAACCACTTAATTTATGCTAAGAGAATTGACTTTGAGATATGTTAAGAGTGTACACTTCTAGATATGCTAGGAGCATATGTGAGAATATTCTTGATATGATCATCAAGTCTATTCATAGTATGACCTTATGAAGGTATGACATGGCTACTAGTTTACAGTCAAGTCAATTGTCCTAGACCTCTCTAGGAGAACTCAATATTTCTCACTATAGTTTTTGAGGCCAAAAAATATTCTTCAATGGGGAAGTAATGTTAGGACAAGAGTCCTACGGGCAAGGCCAACATAGGGGGTCAACGACCTAGGCCAACGTCCTAGACTGGACCAATGTGGAATAGGGACCCTAAATATAAAGCTAGGGCTAGGATCTAGGCCTATACATATGGGAGGTAGGGACGAGGATTTGATGTCACATTTACCTAGGTCTTATGTCAATGGTGTCAAAAAACTTGCTCAAAAGGACCACATTGCCTGCATAGTATTGCTAATAGTGAAGATAGAGGTAAAAATGATCTTAAAACAAAGTTTAGATGCTCATCAAAGTTTTTAAAAATCTAAGAAAGTGAATTACAAGGTGCTGATGACACTAGCTAGGATGTCAAAGCATGCTTTGATTCCAATTGTTGGAAACATGATTGCAAAAATTCGCACGAAGATGATAAAGGTAAGAACAACCTCAAAAGAAAAAACCATTGAAAGTAGTATTATTGAATGTGCCAATACAAAGATAAGGGCTACCCTAGAGTTTTGGGTGTATATACAAGCTATAGGAGAAAATCTTCTAGAGAGGAAAAAAGTGCCTCCACATGCTTATGTGTTCATACACCTCAATATAAAAATATGGTAACAATGCTTATGAATGTTTTTTTATTGTCATGCATACTTTTGAGCCACCCATCAATCATATCTATTGGCACAACATATTGTTCTCCATTTGTTTCTATGTACGCATATAGAAGTTCCAACAATGGAAATATATATTAAACACATTTTCCTTCTTTAACCCATGCAATCTCTTTCCAACAACAATAACCACAACTAGACAGTGAAATCCTAGTCATATATTCCTTGAGTAGAACAAGATATCACCCCACTTTTTTTAACCAAACAAACTTCCTACAATCACCTCAAGTAGCACTTTTTCAATAGTAATTCAAATCCCATTTTCAAAAACACATCATTCCTTTAAAAACAGTAGATAGTCCATGTATATCAAGTTTCCAAAAATATATGGGTCAGATTAACTGAGAAGGGAAGAACCTATGATGCGGTAGCCGTATTGGTTAATTCCAATCAGCATGAGGCTTGTTCCTTTTAAGCAAAGCGATGGTAGTATCTACACCTCTCACTCACTCTCTTTATTTTTTTACTCACGTGGAACAAAAAACACAAAAACCAAGCTAAGTGAGGGTTACACTATCCCTCACCTTGTTTTATACCAAGACTGTGAAGTCGCCTACTGCGTTTGAGATCATCTTAGTATTTGTACACAGTCCACTCAATTTGAGAGAATATAGTATGGAGACTGTAGTGCAAGTAGAGTGAAAATTATGTTGAAGCATTCCTAGTAAATAGTAAAAGATGAAAGGGTGGCCCTTACCAAGGGGAAGAATACCACACATGGTGATAGGCATAATGGTTTTGATACCCGAGTTCGTCTGCTCCAGAGACGAGAGGATCACTAGATAATCCTTTATGGTAAAGAGAGTGATGTACAGCGGGTTTGCGCAGTCAAGACACCCTTTTCAGGGCCTACTTGATCTTGTTGGCAACGATAGACATGGGGAGGAGAACCCAATTCTGCCCAAGGTCAGAGAGAGAGGGAAAATAAAGGCAATATTAAAGAGTAGGTGACTCAATGGGTTCAGTCCCACACCAAGAGAGTTTTTTTTAAAACTTGTTTTACCGTCTCTCGTAGGTTCATACGCTCGAGGAGGTCCTAAAGTTTTTAAGAGACCAACCAAGTGGTTTGACTCGGCAGAGTTTTAAGATCCACTAATAACCATAGGAAATGATTTGAGTCAAAAAAACACCAAGGCCATATAAAGATACTGACAAGCCAAGTCAGCCATGAAAAGAGAGAGAGAGAGAGAGAGAGAGAGAGAGAGAGAGAGAAAGAGAGAGAGAGAGAGAGAGAGAGAGAGAGAGAGAGAGAGAGAGAGAGAGAGAGTCCACCCAATCCAAGGCACCATACTTAATACTAGAATGGTAACCTAATAGGACATAAAAGTTTCCTTTCAGGGTTTTGGAAAAAATTTCCAAATCTATAGTAGATCCACTCATTTTGAAAAATCATTTCATGAGCTTATAGTTCAAGAACTACTACATATGGAAAAAATGAGAAACTTGTAAGTTTTCTCATCACTTGGTCACTACAAGCCTCCAAGTTTATGGACCAGTGCATTTTGCCCAAAACATCAATTTCTTACGGTTGATTGCATATAAATAAGAGTGGGGATTTTTTTAGGACATGAGATAAAATGCCCCGTTAACTTCAATGGTTTGGTGATCAAATCATATGGTTGCTTTTACCTCACTAATTGTTTTTTGGGCAAAAACAAAGGGTACAAAAAAGTAGCATTTTTGCTATTCTGCGGACCTATCATCAAAGTTTCTATAGTCACGCTCAATATAGATACTGTATACATGTTTTCTTAGTTCCCCTTGGGCCTTTGGGTTCAAAAGGATCCATGGAGCATGTCAAAAGGATAATGGATCTCTTACTAAGTGGAACGTTGGGAGAAATGATAAAGTTCTAAATACAGCAAACATGAAAAAACTGGGTTTAGCATTATGACCTCTAGAAACCCATAGAAACTACTCAATATCTAGCCAAGTTGTAGTCTATGATTAGATATGGTTACTACCTACAAAATACACACAATTGGCCTAAGAAACTAGCAATATTGAGAAAGTTATACTTGCTACTCTAAAATGTATCGTATTCTTGAGCAATCAAAAAAATCAACCATCATCATATACTATGCTATATAGCATATTAAGTCCCCCAAAACTCAAGGAAGATTAGATTTATCTTATAAATTACACTTACACAATCAAAATTGAATTTGGATATCAAGAAAGCCACGAAAAAAATCATTAAAGTGCTAATTTTGGCCAAAAAACAGGATTATACAATTCTTGTAAGTTGGTCATAACTTTCAATTTTAACACTTAGCTCTCCCTACAAGCATCAAAACATGTTGAGAACTATGAAGGGCTAACCACTAGCCATCTAAAACTCACAAACATGAAGTTTAGAGTGGTATAGTTGCCAAAAATTGAAAACGGGAGTGTTTTTTCACACAGTTTAGGTTCAAAAATGTTGTGCAAGAGTAAGGTTAATGGTGAGATCGATACTCCAAAAAAAATGTCAAGATTTTTTCAGCTCATAAGGCAACTTTCTGGATATATAGCACCTAGAAATTCATTTTCATTCTCTTCAAATAATTCAAGCAAAATGGTCACTTAACAGGACACGAAAGTGTCCAAGGACATAAAAGTGTCCAAGGACATAAAAGTGTCCTATTACCATTCTAGTGTTAATAAAGCAGTAGTAGGCCCATTAAGTATGGGCCTACTACCTCATCAAATTGATGAGAATAGAGAAATTTAGTTCTAGACCAAGCCATTCATTATGTGTAATTGCTTGGGAGATGGTGTTAATCAATTTTGACCTTTTGAAACCGTTAAGGAAATATTTTTTAATAAGATGGTTGATGTCTTCAACTGCAATAAAAATGTCAAAAGAGGAGTAAAGGATCATGTGTAGTATACACAGGAAAGTTTTAATAGCTGCTTTTGCAGGCTTATTACTTTTCTTTTTAACAAACTCAAGGGGACAATATTCGAGTTGTCCCTTTTACAAAAAAAATCTTAATTTAAAGTTTCCAATGAAAGGGCTACGCAAGGAAATAGAGAAAATTAGAAATTGTAATGAGGTAGTAAAGAAACCGTAGGGAGTATCAAACCCAGAGAAAAATGTGGGTTCGGTTTTTAAAATGTTAGGGTAGATACAAGGCAATTCTTGTCGGAAAGCCCTATTGTTAAGGAGCCTAAGAAAATCATCCATATATCTGTAGGAGTGTGAGAAGCTAGATAGAATGTGTATGGTTCCATTGCAGGTGATGGTTTTAATAAACCATTTATAATCAACAAAAGCAAGGTAAAGATTACACATCACAGGAGAGAAAAAGAAGCCCATGGTAATTCATTGATCTTTTTTGAAGCAATGTCCACCAAATTGTACAAAGCAATTCTTTAGCACCCAAGAGGTTTCTTGGCAGTGCTCTTGCTCATTTAAATGAAACGGAAGTTTTTTATTGGAGTGTTTTACCCATCTAGGTTTTTGGGATAAAGAGAGTTTTGAAAAGCCTTGTAACCTAACGTTATCAAAAGCTAGTTTTATAATTTCTTACAGGACACCAATAAGGCCAAAATCCCCAATAAGCGGAATGTTTTCATAGCATTGAGTGATATACATTGAAAAAAGATAAACGATTTTTTTGGGGAGGTTAAGAGTAACTTTTGTAATGTTTTTTATGAGCCAAAAAGGATTTGTTGGTGGATACACCACGATGGACGTCAGCACAGCGATAATTCACCTAACAAGAATCGTCAGCTAAGGACAAAGCTCGACCCGCAGGCGCATGGAAGCAAGCATAGGGTGTTAACCTACACTCCACCGTCTATTGACTACTTCCTACAGAGGTCTCTACTCAATGTCTAAGTTACAGCCTATTATAGAGCACAGGAGAAGATTTCCTACAACACTTCCATGAGACAAATACCCATCAGACATTCTCGAAATGCTACGAAACTTGAGGGATATCCTATTAACACCAATACGCCACTCTCCATAAGGTCCGTGACCCAAAAACACCCAGTGTAGAATCACGTAGGATGTCTGACAGGTTTTTGCAGGTCAACGTTTCTGAAAACTAAGGTTCCTAATGTGTAGCTCTACTCAATACGAATGCATGGATATGCTGAAATGTGAAAACACACACTATTTGCTCACCGAATCACTAGAAATATCTCGTGGATCAATCTCGCAAAGCCGGGTTGCACATGCGCAATGTAGGTGTTGGCCCGTAGCTCTCTCCAGGGCAACACATTGCACTTCTCCGCACTCGATTCCGACCACCAGTGTGCGTGTAGCATCAAGATAAACTCTCACTCCCTCTCATACACAGAATATGATTCTCACAGACACTTCATAGAATGAACAAAAGGGTTTTTTTATTAAGGTTAAAATTTGGTATATATACCTTCCAAATACAAAACCTTATGTTCCAAAGTGAAATCCTACTCAGTCTAATGGCAAAAAACAATATACAAAATTGGAACCTTCTGCAAGCCCCAAGTATTTACAAGTGAAATTACAGGTTTTCTTAAATCAAAGAATGACTACATAGGATTTCCTTATTTTCTCTTTTTATCAGTCTTCAGTTGAGTGTGGCCGCCAGTCTTCATCTAACACTTTGGCTAACACTATCCCCTCCTAGCTCATGTCGTCCCCAACGTGACAGTAGAGTCGTGCATCTTCAAAACAGACTCATACCGTGCATGTTGGGCCACCAATGTTGGGCCGATAAATATCTATGTCGATGGTGAATAAGCTGGTGTAGAAGGCTTGGAGATGGTATGAGGGCAAGAATGTATCACCTCATGGGAAGGTTGAGCAGACAGTTCATAAGAACATCTATAAGTGTCTTGGAAGAAGAATATGTTGTATGTGGCTTGTCCTAGTTTGAAGACCTCAAAGACTGCCAGAAGTGTTTTACATATCTTTCTGAGCATAATGCAAGAGAGTTCAGGCGAGCGAGTGAACAATTTAATGGAGCCCATTAGGGTTTTCACCATGTATTGCTCACTCATTATCTTGTCTGTATTCAATCTTGATATCTTCGGTTAATGGAGCCACGTGGGGTGGCTTCTCTTCAGCAATTTCTGTTCCTTCCATGTCCGCATCCTTGGTAGAGGACAAAAGCTAAGGTCATCTCTGATCATTTTAGGTGCCTCTACCAAATGTACTAAATACTTTGGGTATTTAGTGAGCCATGCCTTCCTCCATCTTGGTTGAGAGTCCACAATGAGCTTAACACCTTCTGGTTTGGTGATGCCTTCATTGTATAGTGGAACTATAGGCTCCTCTTTAATCCTCTTGTTGATTGTAGCAGCCTCATATTTTAGAAGAGGATAGGAGAGAGAGGGTTGTAGACATTCATGTCAAACGACATTTGCATATAATTTCTGAATGGTCATTGACTGCAATATCCTCTGCTCCCACTGCATTGCTTCTTTGGTGGTGTCCTTTATGGTTGCTTCTATTGCTTTCTCTAGATTGTCTTGTTCTTCTTGTGTCAGATCCCGGGGCTCTTGTAATGGTCCCACAGGAATGTCCTATTGTAATGTTGTGTCCATCGGATTTGACACATTCTCTATATCAATTCCTTTCACAGAAGCCGGCCCATGACTTTGTTGATGTTCTTCACTTGTTTGGCTCTTAAGTTTGGCCAGCTGCTTTTGTAAGTCGTCTTTTTCTAACTGAGCTTGTTCTGTCATGGATACTAATAGGTCATTAAGTTCTACATTGACTCTATCATCTTCGTCTAGCTTCTGGCTTACCTCATCATTTTTTGTCTACAGTGTCTTTGTATCATCTTCTAGTCTTTTGTGAAGCTTAACCAATTCTGATTTTGATGATTTATTATCATCTTCCAATCTGCTTTGTATCACCATTGATCCCTCTTCCAGCATCACTCTCTGCCTCTTTTCAAGCGTCAGCTCTTTTTGAAGTTCTATCATTTGTTCTTCAATCACATCTCTATCTTGGCTAGTTGTAGTTGCAGCTACAGCTCTTGCTCTGCCCGGAGATGCTCTCAACCTCTGAATCGTTTGATCTTTCACTTTGATTTGATCCTTGAGTTCAATCACCTCATCTTGGCTAGCTTCATGTGATATTTCAGCCTTGTCATTGGCCTCTTTTAAGCTTTCAACATGTTTTGATTCTTTCGCCAACTGTAGGGTGAGACCATCCCTTTCCTTTTCGGCTTCAGAAAGAGCATTGCTGAATTTTTGGTATTCTTCTTCAGAGTTTATCAGCTTCTGATTGATTTCTCGATTTTGACTTTCTAAATCTTGACATTTCTGTAGTGCTGCTTCCAGTTCAGCTTGCATCTGTGATTGGTTGGGCATATTCTCTTGGTTTTACTTCTGAAGTGTTTCCACTTCAGCTTTCACCTTTTCTTCACTCAACCTTAGCCCTTCATACTCAATCTCTTTGCCCACTGATCTGGCTCTTAATCCTTGCAGTTTATGCATCACTTCTTCCCAATCTTCAGCTTGTGGTTGCAAAGCCATGGTATCTGTTGCAATCTCCTTTAGCTCCACCAAACGAGAGCTCAGTGTGTATTCTTTTGGTTTAGGGGTTGATAATTGAAAAGCCGTATGAGTTGCCTCCTCTCGGGTGTATGCAGCAACTAGCAGATCCAGGAATATTTTATAAGTTTTTGCCTTCGGATCTTGCTTCTGTTGAGATGTAGAGAGAAAGAGAGAGAGACGAGACAAGAGACACACCATATACGCTCCCAAAGACTGATTCATATTGAGGACAAGATACAAATATATAGGTGAGACCAAGTTGAGTAGAGTGAGCCATATATAGCTTCAACACCCCCACTCAAACAAAGGTCTCTAGCTTTGGATGAAAAAACCCTTGGGGAGTTCAAGGGAAAAACCCAAGCCCCTATACAATGTGAAAATATGAACCAGCGATGATGATGTGAAAGTGAATTGTGCATCTATGTACAAATATTCAAGTGACTTAGAGATCACAATGTGCAAATGTGGAGTGTGCATAGTGCATGGTACCTAAAAGATTACAATGTCATATGTACAAAGCTATTACAATAGCAAAGAAGCTAATCTAGAAAGAGTGAGGTCGAAGCAACTCCAAGCTCCGAGCGCAAGAGGATGAAACATGACTCGTTGAGGCCTTTGGTCAAAATGTCTGCAATCATCTGGTCACTTGGACAGTGTTCAACCATAATGGTTCCTTTGCGTACTTCATACCTGACATAATGATAATGGACAGCAATGTGCTTTGACTTATTATGTTGAACATAGTCTTTTGCAAGATTAATAGCACTTTGGTTGTTACACCGCAAGGGTGTGCTAGAAAGAGGAGAGTGACCAATATCAACCAACATTTGTCGAAGCCAAATCAACTCACGAGCTGCAAGTGATGCCGCAACATATTCTGACTCAGTCGTAGAAACTGCAACACAACGTTGTTTCTTGCTAGTCCAAGAAACAAGACAACCATTTATAAAGAAGCAATTTCCACTAGTAGATCGCATAGATAAATGTGAGCTTGCCCAGTCTGCATCTGTGTAACCCAAAAGAGAAAGAGATTGCATAGAATCCGATGTGAGTTGTCGTCGATAGACTAAACCAAAATCTGTAGTGCCTTTCAAGTATTTCAACACACGCTTTGCAGCAGACCAATGCTTAAGAGAAGGACATGCAAGATGTTGTCCAAGATAATTAGCAGCAAACAGAATATCAGGACGAGTGTTCATGCCAACAAACTGAAGACATCCAATCAAGTTAGCATAAGGTTGATTTGTGACAAGTTGACCGCCATTGTCAGAAGTGTTCTTCGTAGATCTTGCAAGACAAGGTGTGTTGGCTGAATGTGCAGATTCCATACCAAATTTTTGAATAGTATCTGCAATAAACTTTGACTGTCGAAGGAATAAAATACCTTTTGTACGGTTCCATTGGATTTGAATGCCAAGACACGAGTGAATCTCTCCAAGATCCACCATATCAAATGCAGAAGACAATAACTTTTTCACTTGCTGAAGAAATCCCAAATCATTGGAAACAAGGATGGTATCATCCACATAAAGAGCAAGAATCACAAAAGCGCTACTTTGACTGTCGAAGGAATAAAATACCTTTTGTACGGTTCCGTTGGATTTGAATGCCAAGACACGAGTGAATCTCTCCAAGATCCACTATATCAAATGCAGAAGACAATAACTTTTTCACTTGCTGAAGAAATCCCAAATCATTGGAAACAAGGATGGTATCATCCACATAAAGAGCAAGAATCACAAAACCGCTACCTTGGCGTTTTATGTATAAGTTGGGGTCTAACGAGCAAGAGATGAATCCTTTAGAGGTGAGAAAAAGATCAAATTTTGTATACCAGGCACAAAACTCGGTTACATCAAACATAAGTACATATAGCCTCACATTTGATGGTGACTAAAGGCATTTTTTTTCCCACTGGGTTTTTCCCTTTAGTCCTATCCAGGTATCCAAGACCTTCATTTTGTAATATACGCCACATTTTATTTTTACTATTTTATTTTTCTTATAAAAACACAAAAAAGCAGACCAACGACATCACCAAACCACTACATGCTCATCAACTATAGGATCCAAGGGGAGCGGCCCAGAAACAATTCAAAAAGGCTTCAAGATTACAGGTACACATGCAGGATGACACCCAAAGAACAAACAATACAGAGCTGCCAAGATAAAGACTTGCTGCAACAACAAACCTCACTCAACCTATTCACCCTACAACAACCAATCGGAGGGGGAGAGCTATGGCTTCAACTACACTACATGTACAAGAAAAAGGTAACTCTACAACATACAAAGCATCTGGTAGAAGCAACTGCAACAACAAAAGATTCAACCAACACCAAAACATGAACCACTCGCCAAGGCCACTACAAACATAGGGTCTTGTCGGGGACGACAAGACTTCGGAGGGGGAGAGTGTTGAAAGGTCAACCTTTCAACAACGCTTCCACAAAGATTCCATAAATATTCCTCAAAGATTCTCTAAAGATTTCAAATAAAGATGTTGATGAAGTGGTGAAGACGAAGATGGATGCTGTAATGTGAAGATACAAGCTCATGGACATCATCGAATATCCCGTTATTATCATTTTGAGCCATTACGGCCACTTTTGTAATGTTTACGGGAACTTCATATTTTAAGTCAGCAATTGTATTGAGGCCACAGATGCTTGTTGGATGAGCAAAGCCAGCTCACGGTGTTGTAATTAAGCTCTATAGAAGCCTACGGACAAATAAGGTCATTTTGGTCGGACATTAGGTTTTCTAAGGCTTAGTATATAAGCCAAAACCTAAAGCTTTGTAAAGAGACTTCTAATAAATCTGATCTTCTGTGTCGTTGGGAGACTGCGAGAGAGTGAGAGAGTGTGTATGTGTGCTACAGGAGCTACGGTGGTCAGAATCGCAAATGGAGAGCAGCAGTGAGTTGCCCACGAGGAGAGCTACGCGTTGATGCTTACATCACATGCGTTTGTCTGTGTTTTGGCAAATTCACCCGCGAGCTACTTTTGGAGTTTTGGTGAGTAACTGTTGTCCGTTTTTGCATTTCAGCATATCCACGCAATCAGAGCTAGTAGAGCTACACATTAGGCACTTTAGTTTTTGGAAACGTCAACCTGCAAAAACCGGCCAGACATCCTACACGTTTCTGCACGGAGGGTATTGAGTAGGTTTTTTTGGTCATGGAGCTTAGGGAGAGTGGCCTATTGGTGTTGATAGGATATCCCTCAAGTTTTGTAACGTTTCGAGAACGTCTAATGGGCTTTTGGCTTGCGGTAGCATCATAGGAGACTCTCACATTCATAGAACCGATGGCATGTAGAGTTGATATCTCTGTAGGAAGTAGTCATTAGTCGGTCGAGTAGAGGTTGACACCCTTTTCTTGCTTCTATGTGCCTGGGGGTCGAGCTTCTTCCTCAGTTGACATTATATGTTAGGTGAGTTCTCACTATGCTGATGTCCGTCGCGGCGTACCCGTCCAACATTGGCGCCGCTGCCGGGGACGAGAGCCCTAAGTAGGTGACCCAGACTAGTCCTTGAGGATAGAGGTCCCTCTGGCTTGCCAGAGTACTATTTTACATTTAGATAGGATCAGAGGGTGGTGGACTCTCTAGGTCTTAGGAGGAGCCTAGGGAGCGTGTGTCTGGCCTGGATCTTTCGTCTTAGGTAGTATTAGGTAGTAGTAGGTTGTGGTGTAGAGAGTAGGAGTTGGAGTGGTAGATGTGGTGGTAGGTTGACTTGAGAGTCCGTGTGAGGCTAGGAAGCAACCAAGACATCAAAATCACCATCTCACATTGATGAGTAGGAGTACGATAAGTAGGATATCTTGATTGTTGATCTAGAGTACTTTATGCATGTCTTATTTGCTGTTAGGCTCATCAGAGAAGTGGAAAACGCTAAGTAGGAAAGACTGTAAGTTGTGTTTGGAAGCTGATTTGAAGTCCAAAAGTTTTTGTGATTATTGCTGAGAGCTCTACAAAGCATAGGGAGTACTACTGCCAGAAAAAATCTGCATTTTAAGACAGTAGACATCCTACGCGTAGGATGTCTCTAGGGCACTTTTGGCAGGGAATTTGGGAAAACTGAGGTTACCAATGTGTTCAGAAGGGGGGGTTTACCCTAAGTATACATTGAAACTAAAGTTTTGACCAACTCTTGACACCCAAAAGACCAAAGACGGAGTGTCAAAAACGCGAAAACAAGAAACTTAAGATTCTGAGCACAATTTTGCATAAAAACTGGTAGGAATGCTTGAAAAGTAGTGCTCAAGACTTGGGGATGCCTGTGGATGAATTCTGCCACAAATTTCATCAGTAGACATCCTACGCGTAGGATGTCTAGAGAGTGATTCTGGAAGCAAAAATCAAGTTTTGGCATCATACCCATATTCTGCATGTTGTGTTGGACACACACACCAAAGCTCATGTCATTTGGACATATAGACTGAGAGTTAAGGGGATGTTACTCTTTCAGAGAAATATTTTCCCAAAAGTGGTGATTCTGAGCAATTTTGACATCCAAAATTTGTTGTGATCACATATTCTTGTTATATGCATCAAGAAGCACCTTGGGTAGAAACAGAAGTCCATTCTAAGAAAAAACGACATCCTACGCGTAGTATGTCTACAGGGTGATCTGGTGGAAATTTTGAAATTCTGAGTTGTCCAGTGTGTTAAGAAGGTAGGTTTTACCCTATTTTCACATGGAAGACTAGGGACAAATAAGGTCATTTTGGTCGGACATTAGGTTTTCTAAGGCTTAGTATATAAGCCAAAACCTAAAGCTTTGTAAAGAGACTTCTAATAAATCTGATCTTCTGTGTCGTTGGGAGACTGCGAGAGAGTGAGAGAGTGTGTATGTGTGCTACAGGAGCTACGATGGTCGGAATCGCAAATAGAGAGCAGCAGTGAGTTGCCCACAAGGAGAGCTACGCGTTGATGCTTACATCACACGCGTTCGTCTGTGTTTTGGCAAATTCACCTACGAATGGCATGAACTTTTGTCTGTAAGCTTTCATTCTTGCATGCCCGAATGCCTAAAATCTGTTTAACAATGAAAAGTGCATCTCCCTTTACCATGAGACGTTGTATCTCTTGGCCAATGCACATCTTCAAACCATGAAGTAGTGTGTCGTATTCTGCTTCATTGTTGCTAGTTGAACCTGGTAGATTGACCTTCTCTTTCATGACCACCTCCCCACTTGGGTTGAGCAACACTAGCCCTCCCCCTGCTTTTCCTATGACTCGTCGAAAAGCTCCATCAAAGAACAAGGTAAAAGCATTAGGAATATTTTTCGGTGGTGGCAATGGTAGGGTCTTTATTTCAGGCACCTTAATCTCCTTCTCATGTACCCTATAAGTAAGGATCCCTGCCAATTGTGCACGCACACTATCTTCTACCTTGAAAGAGTATTGGAACTCTTGCAATTCCATAATCCACTTTGAGATCCTAGTGCTAAGATTCATTTGAGATGACACCCAAGGAAACAAATTTTCTGCAGTGAGAATTACAAAAGGTTTTGGTAGCAAGTAGGATCTAAACTTTCTCACCACAAACATGAGAGAAAGCATCATGAGTTTTGCCTCCGTGTAGCCTCTCTCCAAAGCATTCATGACCCTACCAGCAAAGTAGATGGGTCACATCCGGGTACTATGGGGATCTTTTTGTAGCAAAACCGCTTCAATTGTTTCTTTCCCAACACTAGAGCTAACATTAAGACTTTAATGTTACAAAAGTACTGTTCAAGCTCATATGACCATGCAAATTCTACTTGTTGTGTCAACTTTTGCAAAGGATGAAGCAACTCCGAAGCTAAGTGAATAAAGAGTGACATATAATTCACCTTTTGAATGAATGAGATGACCTCTTTGAGATTCTTGGGTGATGGGAGCTCAATAAGAGCCTTTGCCTTTGAAGGATCCACCTCAATGCCTTTATAGGAAACCTTGTGACCAAGCAAGATCACTTCATCCTCACCTATGTGACATTTGTCGGGGTTGAGTTGACCTCCCATGTCATAGAGCTTCTTTAAACCTTCTTCTACCCTTTGTAGATGCAACGATTTTGAGCTATAAATGCATAAATCATCAATGAAAACCCTAATTGACTTTCCAAAGAATGTTTGAAACACCATGTTCATGAAACGTTGGAATGTTGCTGGAGCATTTGTCAGACCAAATGGCATGACTCTAAAAGCATAACAACCCCAAGGAGTGATGAAGGTTGTTTTTAACTGATCTTCCAGTGCGATACCTATTTGAAAGTAACCCGAGTAGCCATCACACACAGTGTACTTATCATGACCAGCTACCTCATTTTGTATCTCATCTTCAAATGGGAGGGGAAAGTGATCTCTTTTTGTTGCCTCATTGAGTGGACGGTAATCCACTCACACCCTCCACTTGCCATTTTTCTTAGGAGTGACAACAACGGGAGAGACCCACTCTGAATTCTCCACTGGATAAATGAAACCTACTGCTAGAAGCTTTCTTACCTCCTTGAATAAAACCTGCTCCTTGACGACTCCTAGCCTACGTAGCTTTTGAGCCTTAGGTGTGGCCTCTGGCTTCAACTCAATTTTCTTCTGAACAGCATCTACTCCACGCACATCGGTGTAGTCTTTAGCAAAAAACCTCGGAAATTTCCCTAGCACACATTTGAACTCCTCTCTTTCGTCCTTTGTAAGTGTTGTAGACAACATACCTTCTAACATTCCTTCATCTTGCACATTTTGGTTCTCTTGAGTACCTACCTCTTCCAAACCTCGGGAAGAGGTCTCCTGGTTGTTTGGATTAAACCTTAACCCCATGACTTCAATGGAAGACTCATTTTTCAGTAATGCTGCTGCTACTTTCTCCTTCTGAAGTGCTATCGGTCCAGCCTTCCTCCGTCTCACTTTGAGATGATTCTTCATGGAGCTCCTCTTGGCGTTGCTCCTTCATGTCAAAGACAACCTTCTTATGATTTTCATTCCTGCAAATTAGCTTTCCACTCTACCAATCCTGCAAAGCTCTCATTTTCATTAGCCATGGTCTCCCTAGGATAAGTAGGTAACCATTTCCTTTGGTAGACATGAGATAGAAATACACTGCCTTCTTAATGCCAAAGGCCTCCATAGAGACATTTTTACAAATGCCTACACACCTATCTTTGCTATTGTTTTCCATCTTGACTTTAATTTCAGGTGTCTCATGGATGCGCATGCCTAGTTTTTGCATGAGTCCCTCTGTCATGATGCAAATTTGTGCACCCCCATCCACTAGACCTTTCCTAACCAATCTTCCTTTGATGTAACAATCTAGCAGAGCTTTAATATCCTCATTCATTTCAGCATGTGCAATTTTTACAACAGGAACACTCTCTTTTATCTTTCTCCTAGTGCTAACTGCCTTTGTTAAATCCCTCCTAACTTGTGGGCATAATGCAAGAAACCGAGGCCATGAGATATGAGGACCCTTACCTCTCATGTCTTCCAATAGGTTGTATGGAGCCATACCATGTCCAAGAGGGAAGTCCTGGAGATTGATATGATGTCGATTCCTCTTAGCTTCCTTGGTCTCCTTTGCCTTCTTGCCTCGTCCATGGTCACTTTGTGATGTAACTCCTTCTTTCTCCTTACCTTTTCCTCGGCCACGCTTAATGCCATTTTCTTCCATGTCAACCTCATTTGAGTTTGTCACCTCTACCACATGCACATTTGGGTCTGACAAAGGTGGAACTCCTTCCACTCCTTTGTGAAAGCCGTGGTTGCTGACTAGTTCCTTCTCTTGCATTCATCACTAGGTAATTCAAGTTAGGTCTCCCTGGCTCCCCACGGGGCCAAGGACAATTATACATCCCATGTCCAGACTCACCGCAATTCCAACATTGCAAGACTCTCCTAGGTCGTGAATCTCGCTCTTCAGACTTCTTTGCTTGTCCCTTTGGACCTACAGCTTGTGCAAGGTGAATTGACAAGCTGCTTAAAGATTTATTTAACTTCTCAATCACTTCCATTGTTACCTTAACACTAGGTTGGTAACCTAACAGGACATAAAAGTGTCCTTTCAAGGTTTTGGAAAAAACCTCCAAAACCATAGTAGATCCACTCATTTTGTAAAATCCTTTCATGAGGTTATAGTTCAAGGACTACTACACATGGAAAAAATAAGAAACTTGTAAAATTTCTCATCTTTTGGTCACACCCAGCCTCCAAAGTTGATGGACAAGTACATTTTCATCAAAACAGTCATTTCTTAGGCTTTGTTGCATAAAAATAAGATTAGGGATTTTTGTAGGACTTGAGTTAAATTCCCTAGTTAACTTCAATGGGTTGGTGATCAGAACATATGATTGCTTCTCACTCACTATTTTTTGTTTTGCCAAAAGAAATAGGTACAAAAAAGTTGAATTTTTACCATTCTACAAACCTATCATCAAAGTTTCCATAGCCACGCTCAATACAAATAATATATGCATGTTTTTTTAGTTCCCTATTGTCCTTTAGGTTCATAAGGAGCCATGGAGCATGTCAAAAGAATAATACATATCTTACCAAGGGGAATCTTGGGGACAAAGATGAAGTGCTAAATACAGCAAACATGAAAAAACTGGGTTCAACATTATGAGTTGTAGAATCCCATAGAAACTATTCAATATCTAGTTAAATTTGATCCTTATGAATAGATATGGTTAGTACCTACAAAATGCATGTAGTTGTCACAAGAAACTAACAATATTAAAAAAGATATACTTGATATACTAGAATGTTTCGTTTTCTTGTATAATTGAAAAAATCAACCATCGTTGTCTACTATGCAAAATAGGGTATTAGGTGCCCCAAAACTCAAGGAATATTAGCGTTATGTTACAATATGTGACATAGAAAATCAAAACTGCATTTGGATATCATGAAAGCCACCAAAAAAATTATAGAAGAGCTGAAATTGGCTAAAAAACAGGATTTGACAATTTTTGTAATTTGGTCATAACTTACAACTTTAACATTTATTTCTCCCTAGAAGCATCAGGATATGTTGAGGACTACTAAAGATAGTTCTCTAGCATTATAGACCTCACAAACATGAATTCTAGAGTGGTATAGTTGCAAAAAGTTGAAAAAAGCCAAAAACAGGACCCGTTTTTTCACACATTTTAGGTTGTGAAATGTTGTGCAAGGACAAGGTGAAAAATGGAATTGATATTCCAAAAAAATGTCGAGTTTTTTTCAGCTCATGAGACAACTTTATAGATGGATAGCACCTCAAAATCCATTTTGAAACTCTTGACATAATTCAAGGAAAATGGTCACTTAACAGGACATAAAAGTGTCCCAGGACATAAAAGTGTCCCATTACCAACCTAGTGTTAAGAAGCTCCCTAGATGTTGATGCTTGTGACTTACCTTTGGGTCTAAGACCTTCTATTGGAACCTCTCCCCTTAGGCACTTGAGTTTTCTATATTTCTCAACAGCCCTAGTTTCAACTGCATCAAAGGTAGCAGGTGCACCCACCTCAACTTTTATCTTAAGGTCAGGAAAGAGTCCGGCTATGAAACTCTCCTTCTTTAGGAACTCTGCACCATCACCAGGGTTAGCAACATTTCTCACCCATACAGCCCAAAGACGTAGAAACTCTTGCTTGTACAAGTAGTAGTCATCTAGGTCTTTTTGCTTATGAGAAACTATGTCTTGCCATAGTTTTTGAGTGTTTTGGGGATCAAAGAAGTATCTCTTGAAATGATTCACAACTTCCGTGTAATTCCCTTTAACTTCCTCAGGCAACGAGTCAAACCAAGTGCTAGCATCTTTCCTAAGGACCACTTCAAACATCTCTACGCGTTCTTGATCAGTTACTATCCTCTTGATACGACAAGACATCTTGAAATTTGCTAGAAATAATTCTGCATCCTCTCCAGGCTCTCCAAAGAAAAGAGGATATTCAAAGATTTGGCGTTGGCTTTCCATTGAATTAGTTTCAAAGTGTCAACACGTTTTTGTTTTTCTTTCTTAAAAAGGTTTACACAATAATGTTTTCTAAATTGCAATCTATTCTACAACAAAATAAAAATATTCACATCAAATGACCTATGATAATCAATAAGAGGCAGGATGACAGAGTTTGGTGATGGGAGAATTTCTCCTACTCTTTGGGCACCAAACATGAACACCATACGTTGTTGAAAATGGATTTTTCTACTAATTGCAATGTTTATTCTAATGTGTGGAGTGAAATGAAAGGGGAAAACCTCTATTCTTGGGCCATTATCGATGGTCTATACATGACCTAATTGATAAAACAAAACAAAAGTATAACGTCCAAACTAAGGTTGTACCTAATGAGAGGCAAAATAAAAGGATTTAATGATGCGTTTATCTCTGCCAACCTAAGAGGACCTAAAATTCTACGAATTACACGTTGAAAATGCAACTTAGTATTAACAATTATGTGTACCTTTTTCCTTGCAATGGGAATGAAGGGATCATACAAATTCTCGTGATTCATGCAAGCTACTTGATTATGCTAAAGGTTGAGTCTTCACAAAAATACACAAGCCGTCCTCCGTGGGGGCACCAATTTGCAGCGGTCCGGGGCGGGCAACAAGAAGAGTGGCCTCTAAGCACCCTGCTAGGCTCTCGTGCTGCTCAATTGGGTTGGGGTTGGAAAAAAAACAATAAACACATACACAAACCCGCAACATACCCTACACAACTAGGAGGCGTAGAGAGAGAGAGAGAGAGAGAGAGAGAGAGAGAGAGAGAGAGAGAGAGAGAGAGAGAGAGAGAGAGAGAGAGAGAGAGAGAGAGAGAGAGAGAGCTCGGGCTGCTTTGAAATGTATCGGCAGTGATCAAGCAAACAAAATTATATATGTAAGAAAGAGAAAGAAGGGGGAGGGGGTGTGGGTGCTTGTTGCATGAATACCTTCCTACAAATTTGTCATGACCAATCAAAGTGAGATTAGTATTTGTTCAACATATCTTGAGTAAATTACACCACAACACATCACAAGAAAGGCCACCCTAATCACTGTCTTAAGGCTAGAGGAGTCCTCTCCACCCTGGCGCCCTCTTACAGTATGTGGGATTTATGGCTAAATTGATGACAACACCCAGAGACAAGCTATGAAGAACTTAAGAAAAAACCAAGACACTTACACATCATTGTTGTCCATTACTTCACATTGGAAGAGAGACAAAGTATCAAGATTAATCCAAATCCACCCTCCTTGATTCAGCAAATGTTGGGCTTACACTAGTAGGAGAAATGATAGATTTCCTACTCTCAATTGAATGATCACTCTCTTTTACAATGGCATAGAGTTCCCTTGGTAATCACCCCTAATACAACACATGCATATGCATAAGACAATGAGCTTCCACTCAAGAGCTTCTTCTAGAGAGGTTGAGCTTGGATTCTCAAGCTATAGCATAGTGCTCTTGCTTATGGCTCCCCCTTTTTGTGCTAGCTACACCTTCCAAAGCTTCAACCTCTCTTTACAAGCTCTTCCCTTCTCTAACTAATTTTGTAAATATTTTTTAGTGATAATTACTAACTACTAACCTTATTGTAAAATGCACACTCTACTAGAGTAGGCACTCCCCAATTATTCACTCACTCCTCTCTCCTTTCATCCTCAATAATTCTCTTCCCTTGAGCCCACATCCATGTGACTCAAAGGACAAGAGAGACCCACCCTCAAAAAAAAAAGAATGCATAATCTTTTATTCCTTCAAATAAACTTGATTAAGCCTAATCCTAATCGGGGCTTCTAAAACCTATAAATAGAGCCCTTCTCTCCCTTGTAAAACATCACATGATCACACTACACCACACCATTCTCAACACATAACACACCACTCTTCAAGCCTAGTTGTGTAGAGTGTGTGCATTGTGAGTGCTCTATTCCATCACTACACATAGGTGCATGGAGAAGCTTGAAGTTAGTTATGCCATCTTGAGGACTGGAGTGATACTATACTCTGCAATCACACTTGTAGCCTACTCTTGTCCATAAATAAGATTCATAGTTTTGGGTGCAATTGTATGCTGCAACTACGACTCTTCTCTCCAAATTGACTTGATAAGTTGGCTCATCACGTGGTTGAAGGTATATTGTCCTTGAAGTTTGTTGTGCCATTTCATGCTTGGTGGTTTGAGGGATTGTTGAATTGTTTTCCTAAAAGGTCGATTGTAAGAGGGTGCTCGGTGAGAGGGCTCCCGTGACCCTAAGACAATTTGTGTATTGGCAACAAGGTCAAGTTCTATTTCTCATCAAGCTTTGTGTGCATCTAGTATTTAAGGCTAAGACTGAGTTGCTGAAGTTGATTTGTGCACTTTACCTCTCTCTGGCGTGGTGAATGTTTGTGTTTGGTGTGTGTGGCTATCTTGCATTCCCCTCTCTTTGTGCGTTTGAGTACAAGGAGATATCATGTGTGTCCTAGTTTGCATCTACAACTAGGTGGTGCCCCTTTTCTTGTTTGGTTTCTAGCTGTGGGTTGTTGTTGTCTCTGATTGTGCTTGCCCCAGCCCTAATTGAGCAGCATGGGAGCCTCGAAGGGTGTTTAGAGGCCTCTCTTCTTGTTGCCCGCCCCAGACCGCCTCAAATTGGTTCCCCCACTGAGGACGGCTTGTGTATTTTTGTGAAGGCTCAACCTTAGGATAATCGAGTAGCTTGCATGAATCACGAGAATTTGTATGATCTCTTTATTCCCATTGCAGGGCAAAAGGTACACATAATTGTTAGTACTAAGTTGCAATTTCAACGTGTAATTCGTAGAATTTTAGGTCTTCTTAGGTTGGCAAAGAAAAACGCATCAGTAAATCCTTTTATTTTGCCTCTCATTAGGTACGACCTTAGTTTGGACGTCTATATTTTTGTTTTGTTTTAAGAATTAGGTCATGCATAGACCATGGATAATGGCCCAAGAATAGAGGTTTCCCCCTTTCATTTCACTCCACACATTAGAATAAACATTGCAATTAGTAGGAAAATCCATTTTCAACAACGTATGGTGTTCATGTTTGGTGCCCAAAGAGTAGGTGAAATTCTCGCATCACCAAACCTTGTCATGCTGTGTAAATTTTTTAAGAAAGAAAAACAAAAACGTGTTGTAACTTTGAAACCGATTCAATGGAGGCCCAACGCCAAATGTCCGGATATCCTCTTTTCTTTGGAGAGCCTGGAGAGGATGCAGAAATATTTTTAGTAAATTTCAAGATATATTGTCGTATCAAGAGGATAGTAACTGATCAAGAGCGTGTAGAGATGTTTGAGGTGGTCCTTAGAAAAGATGCTAGCACTTGGTTTGACTCTTTGCCTCAGGAAGTTAAAGGGAATTACACGGAAGTTGTGAATCATTTCAAGAGATACTTCTTTGATCCCCAAGACACTCAAAAGCTATGGCAAGACATAGTTTCTCATAAGCAAAAAGACTTAGATGACTACTACTTGTACAAGCAAGAGTTTCTACGTCTTTGGGTTGTATGGGTGAGAAATGTTTCTAACCCTGGTGATGGTGCAGAGTTCCTAAAGAAGGAGAGGTTCATAGCCGGACTCTTTCCTGACCTTAAGATAAAAGTTGAGGCCGGTGCTCCTGCTACCTTTGAAGCAACTGAAACTAGGGCTGCTGAGAAATATAGGAAACTCAAGTGCTTAAGGGGGGAGTTTCCAATAGAATGTCTTAGACCCAAAGGTAAGTCACAAGCATCAACATCTAGGGAACTTTGTGAGGTAACGGCGGAAGTGATTGAGAAGTTAAATGAATCTTTAAGCAGCTTTTCAATTCACCTCGCACAAGCTATAGGTCCAAAGAGACAAGCAAAGAAGTTTGAAGAGCGAGATTCACGACCTTTGAGAGTCTTGCAATGTTGGAATTGCGGAGAGTCTGGACATGGGATGTATAATTGTCCTTGGCCCCATGGGGAGACAGGGAGACCTAGCTTGAATTAACCATTGATGAATGCAGGAGAAGGAACTAGTCAGCAACCACAGCTTCTACAAAGGCCAAATGGAGCAAGACCACCTCCACAAGGAGTGGAAGGAGTTCCACCTTTGCCAAACCCAAATGGACATGTGGTAGATGTGACAAACTCAAATGAGGTTGACATGGAAGGAAATGGCATTAAGCGTGGCCGAGGAAAAGATAAAGAGAAAGAAGGTGTCACATCACAGAGTGACCATGGACGAGGCAAGAAGGCAAAGGAGACCAAGGAAGCTAAGAGGACTCGACGTTGTATCAATCTCCAAGACTTCCCTCTTGGACTTGGTATGGCTCCATACAACCTATTGGAAGACATGAGAGGTAAGGGTCCTGATATCTCATGGCCTCAGTTTTTTGCATTATGCCCACAAGTTAGGAGGGATTTAGAAAAGGCAGTTAGCACTAGGAGAAAGGTAAAAGAGAGTGTGCCTGTTGTAAAAATTGCACATGTTGAAATGAATGAGGATATTACACCTGTGCTAGATTGTTACATCAAAGGAATATTGGTTAGGAAAGGTCTAGTGGATGGGGGTGCACAAATTTGCATGATGACAGAGGGACTCATGCAAAAACTAGGCATGTACCGAGGCGGTCCTGGACGGGCAACAAGAAGAGTGGCCTCTAAGCACCCTTCTAGGCTCCCATGCTGCTCAATTGGGTTGGGGTTGGAAAAAAACAACAAACACACACACAAACACGCAACCTAACCCTACACAAATTCGGGGCACCACCTAGTTTTGGATGCAAACTAGGATGCGTAGAGAGAGAGAGAGAGAGAGAGAGAGAGAGAGAGAGCTCGGGATTCTTTGAAATGTATCGGCAGTGATCAAGCAAACACAATTATATATGTAAGAAAGAGAGAGAAGGGGGAGGGGGTGCTTGTTGCATTAATACCTTCCTACAAATCTTTCATGATCAATCAAAGTGAGATTAGTATTTGTTCAATATATCTTGAGTAAATTACACCACAACACATCACAAGAAAAGCCACCCCAATCACTGTCTTAAGGACAAGGGATTCCTCTCCACCCTGTCGCCCTCTTACAGTATGTGGGATTAATGGCTAAATCGATGACAACACCCAGAGACAAGCTTTGAAGAACTTAAGAAAACACCAAGACACTTACACATCATTGTTGTCCATTACTTCACGTTGGAAGAGAGACAAAGTATCAAGCTTAGTCCAAATCCAGCCTCCTTGATTCAGCAAATGTTGGGCTTACACTAGTAGGAGAAATGATAGATTTCCTACTCTCAATTGAATGATCACTCTCTCTTACAATGGCATAGAGTTCCCTTGCTAATCACCCCTTATACAACACATGCATATGCATAAAACAATGAGCTTCCACTCAAGAGCTCCTTCTAGAGAGGTTGAGCTTGGCTTCTCAAGCTATAGCATAGTGCTCTTGCTTATGGCTCCCCCTTTTTGTGCTAGCTACACCTTCCTTTTATAGCAATTTTGAGAGCTAGGGTTACTCCTCTAACCATGGTTGGGTTAGATTTTCAGCACTTTTTTAATTTCTTTTGCTTGAAATTATCAAGAAGTTGGTGGGGATAGATGAAGAAGAGAGAGAGGAGAGAAGTGGAGGTGATAGGACTTTTCATACTAAGTTAGTGTTAGTAAATTAGTAGAGTTAGTATTTTTATTGATTTACAAATGGAATTGGATATTTACAATGGGAGTATCCATGTAGGATACAAATAAGGAAGAAAAAACTCTTAATAGGTAAGAAACATGGATTACTTACAAATGTGGATGCTCCAAGTGTCTTGAGTAGGGTCAATTTTGACGCTTGTTGACGGTCCACTAGCTTTGACGGTACGTTTTTTCTCCACTCTTGACCTTCCTTGGGAGCCAAGGTAAGTGAACATGAGTACTCAATCAACAGATGCTGTCTTTCAAGAGAAGAGGCTGAATTTTGTGGTTTTTTTGATAAATATGGGTAATATGGAAGAGAAAAAATGAGACTAGGTGGTCAATTTTGGAATGGAAGTGTGTGTAGGAGACATGAGTTCACCATGGTTTCTCTTATTCTTCAAGGTTGAGAAGAAGGTGAGTAGGGTGTAGAGAGGAGTGGTGAGAGAGGTGGGGATGATGAGTGGAGAGGTGTGTGAGAAAGAGGAAAATGGTAAAGTGGAAGAGGGAGTGTGGATGCATAGCATGGGCGAAATGGGGTCCACCAATAAAATCATAGCTCACGTACAGCTCGTAGCTCAAAAAAATCTGAAAAAATTTGAGGTGAAAGTTCAGCCCACGAGCTACAACTTTTGCTTGTATCACCTTTTCAAATTCGGGGAGCATGTGATTTTAAGAAATTCAGCAAAACCGACTGTTTTTTCCACTACACAAGGTCCTTGTGAGGTCCTTCTTTGGATGATTCTTTTGAATACCTCCAAGAGTGAGCTCCCCATGGTTCATGCATGCATTGCACATACCCTTGACCTTATTTGGTAGGTCTATAGTTGAAGATATTGTTGAGATCATGATATAAGTGAATAGTACAACTAAGAAAATCAAATATTCAGGGGTCTAAAAAAATATGTACATGTCAAATATAAATAATATAGGTGGAAAAAATATAAAGGGGTCAAAATAAATCTCTCTCATTAAAATTCTACCATAAAAAGATGAATATTTTTGGTGTTCTAATTTATGAGAGTAAAAGAGAATAGATGTAGGAAGGAAAAATCATAATAGTGAAAAAATATAAACATAAATAAAACTAGCTTTTTTGGATTTTTGTTGGGATGGAGTTACACCAAAAATAAGAGAAGATTGCATGAAATTATTTTTATATAGAATAAAGAGTATGAAAAATGGTAAGAAAAAATATGGTAATGGTGAGTCAATGTACATAGCATAAATAATACACCATAGGTAGAAATATTTAAATAAATACAAAAATAATTATGAAAAATTATTTTATTTAGGCCCTATATACAATGAAATATTTATACACAAATGGGCCATAATATATTTTGTTTTTTTGACTCAACTAGCCCAGTGACTAGCTAGCTGAGGGTTTTTAAGAAAATATGAAGAAAGTCCCTAACTCACACACGCCTATGTACAGTGAAATGGTAGGGATAGCCACAGTGTTTGGATGATTTTGTTAGGGTGGGTTAACTCACTATGGCAATTACGGAGAGCCGAAAAACGGCTATCAGCACATCCATGAGAAACCTAAAATTAAAGTCAAGATGGCAAACAATAGCAAAGCTAGGTGTGTAGGCATTTGTAAAAATGTTTTTATAGAGGCCTTTGAAATTAAGAAGGCGGTGGATTTTTATGTTATGTCTACCAAAGAAAATGGTTACCCATTTATCCTAGGGAGACCATGGCTAATGAAAATGCGAGCTTTGTAGGATTGGGAGAGTGGAAAGCTAATTTGCAGGAATGACAATCATAAGAAGGTTGTCTTTGACATGAAGGAGCAACACCAAGAGGAGCTCCATGAAGAGTCATCTCAAAATGAGACGGAGGAAGGTTGGACCGATAGCACTTCAGAACGAGAAAGTAGCGGCAGCATTACTGAAGAGGAGTCTTCCATCGAAGTCATGGGGGTAAGGTTTAATCCAAACAACCAAGAGACCTCTTGCCCAGGTTTGGAAGAGGTAGGTTCCCAAGAAAACCAAAAAGTGGAAGATGAAAGAATGCTAGAAGGTATGTTGTCTACAGCACTTACAAAGAACGAAAGAGAGAAGTTCAAATGTGTGCTAAGGAAATTTCCTAGGCTTTTTGCTAAAGACTACACCGATGTGCGTGGAGTGGATGATGTTCAACACAAAATTGAGTTGAAGCCAGAGGCCACACCTAAGGCTCAGAAGCTACGAAGGCTAGGAGTCATCAAGGAGTAGGCTTTACTCAAGGAGCTAAGAAATCTTTTAGTAGCAGGTTTCATTTATCCAGTGGAGAATTTAGAGTGGGTCTCTCCCATTGTTGTCACTCCTAAGAAAAACGGCAAGTGGAGGGTGTGTGTGGATTACCGTCCCCTCAATGAGGCAACAAAAAGAGATCACTTTCCCCTCCCATTTTAGGATGAGATACTAAATGAGGTAGCTGGTCATGAGAAGTACACTGTGTGTGATGGCTACTCGGGTTACTTTCAAATAGATATCGCATTGGAAGATCAGTTGAAAACAACCTTCATCACTCCTTGGGGTTGTTATGCTTTTAGAGTCATGCCATTTTGACTGACAAATGCTCTTGCAACTTTCCAACGCTTCATGAACATGGTGTTTCAAGCATTCTTTGGAAAGTCCATTAGGGTTTCTATTCATGAATTTTGAATTTATAGCTCAAAATCATTGCATCTACAAAGGGTAGAAGAAGGTTTAAAGAAGCTCTACGACATGGGAGGTCAACTCAACCCCGACAAGTGTCACATACGTGAGGACGAGGTGATCTTGCTTGGTCACAAGGTTTCCTATAAAGGCATTGAGATGGATCCTTCAAAGGCAAAGGATCTTATTGAGCTTCCATCACCCAAGAATCTCAAAGAGGTCATCTCATTCATTCAAAAGGTGAACTATATGTCACACTTTATTCACTTAGCTTCGGAGTTGCTTCATCCTTTGGAAAAGTTGACACAACAAGTAGAATTTGCATGGTCTTATGAGCTTGAAGAGTACTTTTGTAACATTAAAGTCATTTTCTCAGACCTACCAACGCTCATGCCTCCTTGTTGGGAGTACACATTCGTTGTTAGCTCTAGTGTTGGGAAGGAAACAATTGGTGCAGTTTTATTACAAGAAGATTCCCACAGTACCAGAGTGCGACCCATCTACTTTGCTAGTAGGGTCATGAATGCTTTGGAGAGAGGCTACATAGAGGCAGAACTCATGATGCTTTGTCTCATGTTTGCGGTGAGAAAGTTTAGATCCTACTTTCTACCAAAACCTTTTGTAATTCTCACTGCAAAAAAATTGTTTCCTTGGGTGTCATCTAAAATGAATCTTAGCACTAGGATCTCAAAGTGGATTATGGAATTGCAAGAGTTCCAATACTCTTTCAAGGTAGAAGATAGTGTGCATGCACAATTGGTAGGGATCCTTACTTATAGGGTACATGAGAAGGAGATTACGGTGCCTGGAGTAAAGACCCTACCATTGCCACCACCTAAAAGTATTCCTAATGCTTTTACCTTGTTCTTTGATGGAGCTTTTTGACGAGTCACAAGAAAAGCAGGGGGAGGGCTAGTATTGCTCAACCCAAGTGGAGAGGTGGTCATGAACGAGAAGGTTAATTTACCAAGTTCAACTAGCAACAATGAAGCAGAATACGACACACTACTTCATCGTTTAAAGATATGCATTGGCCAAGGTATACAACGTCTCATGGTAAGAGGTGATGCACTTCTCATTGTGAAGAAAATTTTAGGCATTTGCGCATGCAAGAATGAAAGCTTAAGGACAAAAGTTCATGCCATTCGTAGGATGTTTAATCAGTTTGAAGATGTGCAACTATATCATATTCCTAGGAAACAAAATGAAGATGCCGATTTACTTGCACAACCAGCAGTTACATGTGTTGAGAAAAAAGTGCAGGTCATCATGGTGGCAGCAAGTGTCAAGCAACCGAGATACCAGGGATTGGAGTCATTGAATCCCATTATTAGCTACATTTTGGAGGGTGAGTTTCCACAAGACTTCACGAAGGCTCAGAAGAGGAGACTCATGAATAAGGCAAGCACGTATCTCTTCCTAGAAGGATCCCTCTATCAAAGAGGGAAGGATCAGGTGTGCAGAAGATTACCAACTATTGAGGAAAGCCCATCCATTCTAAAAGGTTTGCATGAGGAAGCGTGTGATGGTCATTTTGCACAGGAACTCACTGCAAAAAAGATTTTGCTTGCCGGATATGTTTGGCCAAGCTTGCACATTGATGTTCAACATTGGTGTAAAAGCTATCACAATTGTCAGATTAATGGAAACAAGCGTCTGTTACATGGTCCACGTCACTTAGTCCTTGCAAATGGTCCATTTGAAAAATGGGGCATTGATGCTATGGGTCCATTTCCTAGGACTAAAAATGGGAAATCGTATATCTTGGTGGCCATAGACTACATGACGAGATGGGTAGAAGCACAAAGTGTGGCAAAGGTAAATGAGAGGAAAGTGAGCAAATTTGTCTACACTCACATTTGTTGTAGATTTGGCACACCTTTGTAGATTGTTTCTGATAATGGTCCAGGGTTTAGAAAGGGCTTGCTTACAGATGTCTGTGAAGAACTTCACATTCTACATCGTCATAGTACACCCTACTATCCCCAATCCAATGGTCTGGTAGAAAAAGCTAATTGTGTCATTGCAGACATCATTAGAAAGATGGTGAGAAACAAGACAAAGTTGTGGGATGACTTCTTGGATGGTGCCTTGTGGGCATAACGAACCACATATAGGGAAGCCACGGAGTTCACACCATTTCACTTGCTCTTTGGTCAAGAGGCTTTACAACCAATTGAGCTCAACATTCCAACAATG
This sequence comes from Adiantum capillus-veneris, assembly GCF_014529385.1. Classification (NCBI taxonomy): domain Eukaryota; kingdom Viridiplantae; phylum Streptophyta; class Polypodiopsida; order Polypodiales; family Pteridaceae; genus Adiantum; species Adiantum capillus-veneris. The sequence continues at coordinate 89,022,274 of NC_140944.1, forward strand.
CGACTTCATGGCAAAGCAGCACAATATGATCAAGAAGCATGGATGGATCGACTTCTTACCTTAGCTGAGCTTGAGTGGAAAAGAGAAGCAGCATACGAGTGCTACAAGAGGAAAGCCACACAGACAAAGGAAAAGGTTGACAAGAAAGTAAAGGACAAAGGTATCAATGAAGGAAATCTTGTGCTAAGGTATGACAATGGACCTCGATAATCGTTTTCATACCAAATTTGAAACTAGATTGCAGGGGCCATACACAGTTAATAAGGATTTCAATTCAAGTTACTATCAACTTATGGACTTGAATGGGAAAGAGCATTCTAGGAAGGTAAATGGTTATTGCTTGAAGCCCTATTTGAGTCGCCTTCTACCAAAGGATCTATCAAAGATCTGTCAAAGGGCAGCTGTTTCATGTAAGTATTGTTACATGAAGCATGAGTGTAACTCCAGCCAAAATTCCGAGGGGCCAAAAAATGAAGATCTCGTCAAGTACTCTGAAGCACTCTCTTTGGAAAAGATGCTCTATGATGGTACATGAATATACCAATTTCTTGGGGGAGGGCTAATGGTAGCCATTTTTCGGCTTTCCATAATTGCCTTAGTAAGCTACCTCACCCTATCAAATCACTCAAACATTTTGCTTATCCCTACCATTTCACTGTACATAGGCGTCTGTGAGTTAGGGGACTAGTTGAGCTAGTCAATGGGCTAGTTGAGCCAAAATATGATGCAGAACTCATGATGCTTTCTCTCAACTAGCCCATTGACTAGCTCAACTAGTCCCCTAACTCACACACGCCTATATACAGTGAAATGGTAGGGATAGCCATAGTGTTTAAGTGATTTGATAGGGTTGGTTAACTTACTATGGCAATTACGGAGAGCCCAAAAATGGCTATCATTAGCCCTCCCCCAAGATGATGGTATATTCATGTACCATCATAGAGCATCTTTTCCAAAGAGAGTGCTTCAGAGTCCTTGACGAGGTATTCATTGTTTGGCCCCTCAGAATTTTGGTTTGAGTTACACTCATGCTTCACGGAACAATACCTACATGAGATAGCTGCCTTTTGACAGATCTTTGGTAGATCCTTTGGTAGAAGGCGACTCAAATAAGGCTTCAAGCGATACGCGTTTACCTTCCTGGAGTGCTCTTTCCCATTCAAGTCCATAAGTTGATAGTAACTTGAATTGAAAGCCTTCTTAACTATGTATGGCCCTTGCCAGCTAGTTTCAAATTTGGTATCAAAATGATTATTGAGTCGATTGTCATACCTTAGCACAAGATCTCCTTCATTGATGTCTTTGTCCTTCACTTTCTTGTCAAGCTTTTCCTTCGTCTGTGTGGCTTTCCTCTTGTAGCACTCGTATGCTGCTTCTCTTTTCCACTCAAGCTCAGCTAAGGTAAGAAGTCGATCCATCCATGCTTCTTGATCATATTGTGCTGGTTTGCCATGAAGTCGCATTGTTGGAATGTTGAGCTTAATTGGTTGTAAAGCCTCTTGACCATAGACCAAGTGAAATGGTGTGAACTTCGTGGTTTTCCTATATGTGGTTCGATATGCCCACAAGGCACCATCCAAGAAGTCATCCCACAACTTTTTCTTGTTTTTCACCATCTTTCTACTAATGCCTGCAATGACACCATTAGCTTTTTCTACCAGACCATTGGATTGGGGATAGTAGGGTGTACTATGACGATGTAGAATGTGAATTTCTTCACAGACTTCTGTAAGCAAGCCCTTCCTAAACCCTGGACCATTATAAGAAACAATCTCCAAAGGTGTGCAAAATCTACAACAAATGTGAGTGTAGACAAATTTGCTCACTGTCCTCTCATTTACCTTTGCCACACTTTGTGCTTCTACCCATCTCGTCATGTAGTCTATGGCCACCAAGATATACGATTCCAATTTTTAGTCCTAGGCAATGGACCCATAGCATCAATGCCCCATTTTTCAATTGGACCATTTGCAAGGACTAACTGACGTGGACCATGTAACAGACACTTCTTTCCATTAATCTGACAATTGTGACAGATTTTACACCGATGTTGAACATCAATGTGCAAGCTTGGCCAAACATATCCGGCAAGCAAAATCTTTTATGCACTGAGTTCCTGTGCAAAATGACCACCACACGCTTCCTCATGCAAACCTTTTAGAATGGCTCGGATTTCCTCAATAGTTGGTACTGTTCTGCACAATTGATCCTTCCCTCTTTGATAGAGGGATCCTTCTACGAAGAGATACGTGCTTCCCTTCTTCATGAGTCTCCTCTTCTGAGCCTTTGTGAAGTCTTGTGGAAACCCACCCTCCAAAATGTAGCTAATAATGGGAGTCAATGACTCCAATCCCTAGTATCTCGGTTGCTTGACAGTTGCTGCCACCATGATGACCTGCACTTTTTTCTCAACACATGTAACTGCTTGTTGTGCAAGTAAATCGACATCTTCATTTTGTTTCCTAGGAATATGATATAGTTGCACTTCTTCAAACTGATTAAACATCCTACGAATGGCATGAACTTTTTTCCTTAAGCTTTCATTCTTGCATGCCCAAATGCATAAAATTTGCTTCACAATGAGAAGTGCATCCCTTTATACCATGAGACGTTGTATACCTTGGCCAATGCATATCTTTCAACCATGAAGTAGTGTGTCGTATTCTGCTTCATTGTTGCTAGTTGAACCTCGTAGATTGACCTTCTCTTGCATGACCACCTCTCCACTTGGGTTGAGCAATACTAGCCCTCCCCCTGCTTTTCCTGTGGCTCATCGAAAAGCTCCATCAAAGAACAAGGTAAAAGCATTAGGAATAATTTTACGTGGTGGAAATGGTAGGGTCTTTACTTCAGGCACCTTAATCTCCTTCTCATGTACCCTATAACTAAGGATCCCTGCCAATTGTGCACGCACACTATCTTCTACCTTGAAAGAGTATTGGAACTCTTGCAATTCCATAATCCACTTTGAGATCCTAGTGCTAAGATTCATTTGAGATGACACCCAAGCAAACAAATTTTCTGCAGTGAGAATTACAAAAGGTTTTGGTAGCAAGTAGGATCTAAACTTTCTCACCGCAAACATGAGAGAAAGCATCATGATTTCTGCCTCCGTGTAGCCTCTCTCCAAAGCATTGATGACCCTACTAGAAAAGTAGATGGGTCGCATCCTGGTACCGTGGGGATCTTGTTGTAATAAAACTGCACCAATTGTTTCGTTCGCAACACTAGAGCTAACAAAGAATGTGTACTCCCAACAAGGAGGCATGCGTGTTGGTAGCTCTGACAAAATGACTTTAATGTTACAAAAGTAATCTTCAAGCTCATAAGACCATGCAAATTCTACTTGTTGTGTCAAATTTTGCAAAGGATGAAGCAACTCCAAAGCTAAGTGAATAATGCATGACATATACTTCACCTTTTGAATGAATGAGATGACCTCTTTGAGATTCTTGGGTGATGGAAGCTCAATAAGAGCCTTTTCCCTTGAAGGATCCACCTCAATGCCTTTATAGGAAACCTTGTGACCAAGCAAGATCTCTTTATCCTCACCTATGTGACGCTTGTCAGGGTTGAGTTGACCTCCCATGTCATAGAGCTTCTTTCAACCTTCTTCTACCCTTTGTAGATGCAATGATTTTGAGCTACAAATGAAAAAATCATCAATAAAAACCCTAATGGACTTTCCAAAGAATGCTTGAAACACCATGTTCATGAAGCGTTGGAAAGTTGCAAGAGCATTTGTCAGTCAAAATGGCATGACTCTAAAAGCATAACAACCCCAAGGAGTGATGATGGTTGTTTTCAACTGATTTTCCAATGCGATATCTATTTGAAAGTAACCCGAGTAGCCATCACACACAGTGTACTTCTCATGACCAGCTACCTCATTTAGTATCTCATCCTAAAATGGGAGGGGAAAGTGATCTCTTTTTGTTGCCTCATTGAGGGGACGGTAATCCACACACACCCTCCACTTGCCGTTTTTCTTAGGAGTGACAACAACGGGAGAGACCCACTCTAAGTTCTCCACTGGATAAATGAAACCTGCTACTAAAAGCTTTCTTAGCTCCTTGAGTAAAGCCTACTCCTTGATGACTCCTAGCCTTCGTAGCTTCTGAGCCATAGGTGTGGCCTCTGGCTTCAACTCAATTTTGTGTTGAACATCATCTACTCCACGCACATCGGTGTAGTCTTTAGCAAAAAGCCTAGGAAATTTCCTTAGCACACATTTGAACTTCTCTCTTTCGTTCTTTGTAAGTGCTGTAGACAACATACCTTCTAGCATTCTTTCATCTTCCACTTTTTCGTTTTCTTGGGAACCTACCTCTTCCAAACCTGGGCAAGAGGTCTCTTGGTTGTTTGGATTAAACCTTACCCCCATGACTTCGATGGAAGACTCCTCTTCAGTAATGCTACCGCTACTTTCTCGTTCTGAAGTGCTATCGGTCCAACCTTCCTCCGTCTCATTTTGAGATGATTCTTCATGGAGCTCCTCTTGGCGTTGCTCCTTCATGTCAAAGACAACCTTCTTATGATTGTCATTCCTCCAAATTAGCTTTCCACTCTCCCAATCCTTCAAAGCTCGCATTTTCATTAGCCATGGTCTCCCTAGGATAAATGGGTAACCATTTCCTTTGGTAGACATAACATAAAAATCCACCGCCTTCTTAATGCCAAAGGCCTCTACAAACACATTTTTACAAATGCCTACACACCTAGCTTTGCTATTGTTTTCCATCTTGACTTTAATTTCAGGTGTCTCATGGATGTGCATGCCTAGTTTTTGCATGAGTCCCTCTGTCATGATGAAAATTTGTAAACCCCCATCCACTAGACCCTTCCTAACCAATCTTCCTTTGATGTAATAATCTAGCACAGGTGTAATATCCTCATTCATTTCAGCATGTGCAATTTTCACAACAGGCACACTCTCTTTTACCTTTGTCCTAGTGCTAACTCCTTTCGTTAAATCCTTCCTAACTTGTGGGCATAATGCAAGAAAGTGAGGCCATGAGATATCAGGACCCTTACCTCTCATGTCTTCCAATAGGTTGTAAGGAGACATACTATGTCCAAGAGGGAAGTCTTGGAGATTGATAGGACGTCGAGTCCTCTTAGCTTCCTTGGTCTCCTTTGCCTTCTTGCCTCGTCCATGGTCACTTTGTGATGTAACTCCTTCTTTCTCCTTACCTTTTCCTCGGCCACACTTAATGCCATTTTCTTTCATGTCAACCTCATTTGAGTTTTTCACCTCTACCACATGCACATTTGGGTCTAACAAAGGTGGAACTCCTTCCACTCCTTCTGGAGGTGGTCTTGCTCCATTTGCCCTTTGTGAAAGCCGTGGTTGCTGACTAGTTCCTTCTCCTGCATTCATCACTGGGTAATTCAAGTTAGGTCTCCCTAGCTCCCCACGGGGCCAAGGACAATTATACATCCCATGTCCAGACTCACCGCAATTCCAACATTGCAAGACTCTCCTAGGTCGTGGATCTCGCTCTTCAGACTTCTTTGCTTGTCCTTTTGGACCTACAACTTGTGCAAGAAGGTGAATTGACAGGCTGCTTAAAGATTCATTTAACTTCTCAATCACTTCCGCCGTTACCTCAGGAATCTCCCTAGATGTTAATGCTTGTGACTTACCTTTGGGTCTAAGACCTTCTATTGGAACCTGCCCCCTTAAGCACTTGAGTTTCCTATATTTCTCAGCAGCCCTAGTTTCAGCTGCATAAAAGGTAGCAGGTGCACCCGCCTCAACTTTTATCTTAAGGTCAGGAAAGAGTCCGGCTATAAACCTCTCCTTCTTTAGGAACTCTGCACCATCACCAGGGTTAGCAATATTTCTCACCCATAGAGCCCAAAGATGTAGAAACTCTTGCTCGTACAAGTAGTAGTCATCTAAGTCTTGCCATAGATTTTGAGTGTTTTTGGGATCAAAGAAGTATCTCTTGAAATGATTCACAACTTCCGTGTAATTCCCTTTAACTTCCTCAGGCAAAGAGTCAAACCAAGTGCTAGCATCTTTCCTAAGGACCACCTCAAACATCTCTATACATTCTAGATCAGTTACTATCCTCTGGATACGACAAGACATCTTGAAATTTTCTAAAAATAATTTTGCATCCTCTCTAGGCTCTCCAAAGAGAAGAGGATATCCGAACATTTGGGGTTGGGCCTTCATTGAATCGGTTTCAAAGTGACAACACGTTTTTTATTTTCTTTCTTGAAATTTTTTCACAATAATTTTTTCTAAATTGCAATCTATTCTACAACAAAATAAAAATATTCACATCAAATGACCTATGATAATCAATAAGAGGCAGGATGACAGGGTTTGGTGATGCGAGAATTTCTCCTACTCTTTGGGCACCAAACATGAACACCATACGTTGTTGAAAATGGATTTTTCTACTAATTGCAATGTTTACTCTAATGTGTGGAGTGAAATGGAAGAGGAAAACCTCTATTCCTGGGCCATTATCCATGGTCTATGCATGACCTAATTCTAAAAACAAAACAAACATATAGACGTTCAAACTAAGGTCGTACGTAATAAGAGGCAAAATAAAAGGATTTACTGAAGTGTTTATCTCAGCCAACCTATGAGGGCCCAAAATTCTACGAATTACTCGATGAAATTGTAACTTAGTACTAACAATTATGTGCACTTTTTGCCTTGCAACAGGAATAAAAGGATCATACAAATTCTAGTGATTCATGCAAGCTACTTGATTATGCTAAAGGTTGAGCCTACACAAAACATACACAATCCGCCCTCCGCGGGGGCACCAATTTAAGGCAGTCCAGGGGGGGCAACAAGAAGTGCGGCCTCTAAACACCCTTCGAGGTCCCGTGCTTCTCAATTGGGGCTGGGGCAAACACAATCAGAGACAACAACAACCCACAGCCAGAAACCAAACAAGAAAAGGGGCACCACCTAGTTGTAGATGCAAACTAGGGCGCACGTGATATCTCTTTGTACTCAAACGCACAAAGAGAGGGGAATGCAAGATAGCCACACACACCAAACACAAACATTCACCACGCCAAAGAGAGGTAAAGCGCACAAATCAACTTGATCAAATCAGTCTTAGCCTTCAAGACTAGATGCACACAAAGCTTGATGAGAAATAGAGAGATAACACAAAACTTGACCTTGTTGCAAATACACAGATTGTCTTAGGGTCACGGGAGCCCTCTCACCGAGCACCCTCTTACAATTGAAAGTTTTGGAAAACAATTCAACAAGCCCTCAAACCACCAAGCATGAAATCGCATAACAAACTTCAAGGACAATATACCTTCAAGCACCTGATGAGCCAACTTATCAAGTCAATTTGGAGAGAAGAGTCGTGGTTGCAGCATACAATTGCACCCAAAACTATGAATCTTTTTTACGGACAAGAGTAGGCTACAAGTGTGATTGCAGAGTATAGTATCACTCCACTCCTCTAGATGGCATAACTAACTTCAAGCTTCTCCATGCACCTATGTGTAGTGATGGAATAGAGCACTCACAATGCACACATTCTAAACAACTAGGCTTGAAGAGTGGTGTGATATGTGTTGAGAATGGTCTGGTGTAGTGTGATCATGTGATGTTTTACAAGGGAGAGAAGGGCTCTATTTATAGGTTTTAGAAGCCCCGATTAGGATTAGGCCTAATCATGTTTATTTGGAGAAATAAAAGATTATACATATATATATATTTTTTATGAGGGTGGGTCTCTCTTGTCCTTTGAGTCACATGGATGTGGGCTCAAGGGAAGAGAAATATTGAGGATGAAAGGAGAGAGGATTGAGTGAATAATTGGGGAGTGCCTACTCTAGTAGAGGGTGCATTTTACAATAAGGTTAGTGGTTAGTAGTTAGTAATTATCACTAAAAAATATTTACAAAATCATTCACCAAATGGTGAGATATATGATGAGTAAAGTTAGAGAAGGGATGAGCTTGTAAAGAGAGGTTGAAGCTTTGGAGAAGTTGACATTCACCTCTTTAAACCACCGGAAAAAGAAGCAGCGCGTGTCAATGAAGCCATGTTATTTCAAACCTTGGAAAATTCATGATAAAAGCCTTCATTTGCAGAGGTTATCTTTGGATTTTTGCTGATTTTTTGAAGTTCTTTACAAAGTTGAAGAGAGTATGGTAATATGGACATATATGTAGAGAGAAAGGGGGACACATACGGTGTAGAAATGGATGATGAAGGCTATGGAGGTGTGAGAGATGTGGCAATGGTGAAGAGGGTGAATTAGGACATGGGAGTTGCAGGTTTGGGAGGAGAGGGAGGAGTGTGTGTGAAAGATGGAGTGTGGCTGCATAGCATGGGCAAACTGGGGTCCACCAATAAAATCATAGCTCACAGCTCATAGCTCAAACAAATATAAAAACATTTGAGGTGAAAGCTTAGCTCACGAACTACAACTTTTGTTTGTATCACCTTTTCAAATTCGGGGAGCATGTGATCTTTAAAAATTCAGCAAAACCGACTGTTTTTTCCACTGCACAAGGTCCTTGTGAGGTCTTTCTTTGGATGATTCTTTTGAATACCTCCAAGAGTGAGCTCCCCATGGTGCATGCATGCATTCCACATACCCTTGACCATATTTGGTAGGTCTATAATTGATAATATTGTTGAGATTATGATATAAATGAATACTACAACTAAGAAAATCAAATATTCAGGGGTCTAAAACATATGTACATGTCAAATATAAATAATATAGGTGGAAAAAATATAAAGGGGTCAAAATAAATCTCTCATTATAAGTCTACCATAAAAAGAAGAATATTTTCTTTGGTCTAATTTATGAGAGTAATAAAGAATAGATGTAGGAAGGAAAAAATCACAATAGTGAAAAAATATACACATAAATAAAAATAGTTTTTTTGGATTTTTGTTGGGATGGAGTTACACCAAAAATAAGAGAAGCTTGCATGAAATTATTTTTATATGGAATAAAGAGTATGCAAAATGGTAAGAAAAAATATGGTAATGGTGAGTCAATGTACATAGAATAAATAACACACACCCAAGTATAAATATTAAAATAAAAACCAAAATAATTATGAAAAATCCTTATATTTAGGCCCTATATACAATGAAATATTTACACACAAATGGACCATAATATACGTATTATTTTTTTTATTTAATTTTATTTGTTTATTTTCTGTGGCTCAACTAGCCCAGTGACTAGCTAATTGAGGGTTTTTAAGAAGATATATGAAAAGTCCCCTAACTCACACACGCCTATGTAGAGTGACATGGTAGGGATAACCAAAATGTTTGAGTGATTTGATAGGGTGAGGTAGCTTACTATGGAAATTATGGAAAGCCAAAAAACGGCTATCATTAGCCCTGCCCCAGGATGATGGTATATTCATGTACCATCATAGAGCATCTTTTCCAAAGAGAGTGCTTCAGAGTCCTTGACGAGATCTTCATTGTTTGGCCCCTCAGAATTTTGGCTGTAGTTACACTCATGCTTCATGTAACAAAACTTACATGGGACAACTGCCCTTTGACAGATCTTTGGTAGGTCCTTTGGTAGAAGGCGACTCAAATAGGGCTTCAAGCAATAACCATTTACCTTCTTAGAGTGCTCTTTACCATTCAAGTCCATAAGTTGATAGTAACTTGAATTGAAATCCTTCTTGACTAAGTATGGCCCCTGCCATCTAGTTTCAAATTTGGTATCAAAACGATTATCGAGTCGATTGTCATACCTTAGCACAAGATCTCCTTCATTGATGCCTTTGTCCTTTAGTTTCTTGTCAAGCTTCTCCTTCGTCTATGTGGATTTCCTTTTGTAGCACTCGATCCATCCATGCTTCTTGATCATCTTGTGTTGCTTTTCCATGAAGTCGCATTGTTGGAATGTTCAGCTCAATTGGTTGCAAAGCCTCTTGACCATAGACCAAGTGAAATGGTGTGAACTCCGTGGTTTCCCTATATGTGGTTCGATATGCCCACAAGGCACCATCCAAGAAGTCATCCCACAACTTTTTCTTGTTTTTCACCATCTTTCTACTGATGCCTGCAATGACACCATTAGCTTTTTCTACCAGACCATTGGATTGGGGATAGTAGGGTGTACTATGACGATGTAGAATGTGAATTTCTTCACAGACTTCTGTAAGCAAGCCCTTCCTAAACCCTGGACCATTATAAGAAACAATCTCCAAAGGTGTGCAAAATCTACAACAAATGTGAGTGTAGACAAATTTGCTCACTGTCCTTTCATTTACCTTTGCCACACTTTGTGCTTCTACCCATCTCGTCATGTAGTCTATGGCCACCAAGATATACGATTTCCAATTTTTAGTCCTAGGCAATGGACCCATAGCATCAATGCCCCATTTTTCAAATGGACCATTTGCAAGGACTAACTGACGTGGACCATGTAACAGACACTTCTTTCCATTAATCTGACAATTGTGACAGATTTTACACCAATGTTGAACATCAATGTGCAAGCTTGGCCAAACATATCCGGAAAGCAAAATCTTTTATGCAGTGAGTTCCTGTGCAAAATGACCACCACACGCTTCCTCATGCAAACCTTTAAAAATGGCTCAGATTTCCTCAATAGTTGGTACTGTTCTGCACAATTGATCCTTCCCTCTTTGATAGAGGGATCCTTCTACGAAGAGATACGTGCTTCCCTTCTTCATGAGTCTCCTCTTCTGAGCCTTCTTCATGAGTCTCCTCTTCATGCACACTTGATCCTTCCCTCTTTGATAAAGGGATCCTTCTCGAAAGAGATACGCACTTGCCTTTTTCATGAGTCTCCTCTTCTGAGCCTTCGTGAAGTCTTGTGGAAACTCACCCTCCAAAATGTAGCTAATAATGGGAGTCAATGACTCCAATCCCTCGTATCTCGGTTGCTTGACAGTTGCTGCCACCATGATGACCTGCACTTCTTTCTCAATACATGTAACTGCTTGTTGTGCAAGTAAATCGGCATCTTCATTCTGTTTCCTGGGAATATGATATAGTTGCACTTCTTCAAATTGATTAAACAGCCTACGAATGGCATGCCCAAATGCCTAAAATTTGCTTCACAATGAGAAGTGAATCCCATTTTACCATGAAACGTTGTATACCTTGGCCAATGCGTATATTTAAACCATGAAGTAGTGTGTCATATTCTGCTTCATTGTTGCTAGTTGAACCTGGTAGATTGACCTTCTCTTGCATGACCACCTCCCCACTTGGGTTGAGCAATACTAGCCCTCCCCCTACTTTTCCTGTGGCTCGTCGAAAAGCTCCATCAAAGAACAAGGTAAAAGCATTAGGAATACTTTTAGGTGGTGGCAATGGTAGGGTCTTTACTTCAGGCAACTTAATCTCCTTCTCATGTACCCTATAAGTAAGGATCCTTGCCAATTGTGCACGCACACTATCTTCTACCTTGAAAGAGTATTGGAACTCTTGCAATTCCATAATCCACTTAGAGATCCTAGTGCTAACATTCATTTGAGATGACACCCAAGGAAACAAATTTTCTGCAGTGAGAATTACAAAAGGTTTTGGTAGCACGTAGGATCTAAACTTTCTCACCGCAAACATGAGAGAAAGCATCATGAGTTGTGCCTCCGTGTAGTCTCTCTCCAAAGCATTCATGACCCTACTAGCAAAGTAGATGGGTCGCATCCTGGTACTGTGGGGATCTTGTTGTAATAAAAATGCAGCAATTTTTTCCTTCCAAACACTAGAGCTAGCAAAGAATGTGTACTCCCAACAAGGAGGCATGAGTGTTGGTAGCTCTGACAAAATGACTTTAACACTAGGTTGGTAATGGGACACTTTTGTGTCCTGGGACACTTTTATGTCCTGTTAAGTGACCATTTTCCTTGAATTATGTCAAGAGTTTCAAAATGGATTTTGAGGTGCTATTTGTCTAGAAAGTTGTCTCATGAGCTGAAAAAAACTCGACATTTTTTTGGAATATCAATTCCATCTTTAACCTTGTCCTTGCACAACATTTCACAACCTAAACTGTGTGAAAAAACAGGTCTTGTTTTTGGCTTTTTTTCAACTTTATGCAACTATACCACTCTAGAATTCATGTTTGTGAGGTCTATAATGCTAGAGAACTATCTTTAGTAGTCCTCAACATGTCCTGATGCTTCTAGGGAGAAATAAATGTTAAAGTTGTAAGTTATGACCAAATTACAAAAATTGTCAAATCCTGTTTTTTAGCCAATTTTAGCTCTTCTATGATTTGTTTCTTGGCTTTCATGATATCCAAATGCAGTTTTGATTTTCTATGTCGCATATTGTAACATAAAGCTAATATTCCTTGCGTTTTGGGGCACCTAATACCCTATTTTGCATAGTAGACAACGATGGTTGATTTTTTCAATTATAGAAGAAAACGAAACATGAACTAGTATATCAAGTATAGCTTTTTCAATATTGTTAGTTCTTGTGACAACTACATGCATTTTGTAGATAGTAACCATATCTAGTCATAAGGATCAAATTTGGCTAGATATTGAATAGTTTCTATGGGATTCTACAACTCATAATGTTGAACCCAGTTTTTTCATGTTTGCTGTATTTAGCACTTCATCTTTGTCCCCAAGATTCCCCTTGGTAAGAGATGTATTATTCTTTTGACATGCTCCATGGCTCCTTATGAACCTAAAGGACAATAGGGAACTAAGAAAACATGCATATATTATTTGTATTGAGCGTGCCTATAGAAACTTTGATGATAGGTCTGCAGAATGGTAAAAATTCAACTTTTTTGTACCTATTTCTTTTGGCAAAACAAAAAATAGTGAGTGAGAAGCAATCATATGTTCTAATCACCAACCCATTGAAGTTATCTAGGGAATTTATCTCAAGTCCTACAAAAATCCCTAATCTTATTTTTATGCAACAAAGCCTAAGAAATGACTGTTTTGATGAAAATGTACTGGTCCATCAACTTTGGAGGCTTGGTGTGACCAAAAGATGAGAAATTTTACAAGTTTCTTATTTTTTCCATGTGTAGTAGGCCTTGACCTATGACCTCATGAAAGGATTTTACAAAATGAGTGGATCTACTATGGTTTTGGAGATTTTCTTCAAAACCCTGAAAGGACACTTTTATGTCCTGTTAGGTTACCAACCTAGTGTTAATGTTACAAAAGTACTCTTCAAGCTCATAAGACCATGCAAATTCTACTTGTTGTGTCAACTTTAACAAAGGATGAAGCAACTCTGAAGCTAAGTGCATAAAGCGTGACATATACTTCACCTTTTGAATGAATGAGATGACCTCTTTGAGATTCTTGGGTGATGGAAGCTCAATAAGAGCCTTTGCCTTTGAAGGATCCACCTCAATGCCTTTATAGGAAACCTTGTGACCAAGCAAGATCACTTCATCCTCACCTATGTGACACTTGTCGGGGTTGAGTTGACCTCCCATGTCGTAGATCCTCTTTAAACCTTCTTCTACCCTTTGTAGATGAAATGATTTTTCGCTATAAATGCAAAAATCATCAATAAAAACCCTAATGGACTTTCCAAAGACTGCTTGAAACACCATGTTCATAAGGCGTTGGAAAGTTGCAGCAGCATTTGTCAGTCCAAATGGCATGACTCTAAAAGCATAACAACCCCAAGGAGTGATGAAGGTTGTTTTCAACTGATCTTCTAATGCGATACCTATTTGAAAGTAACCCGAGTAGCCATCACACACAATGTACTTCTCATGACCAGCTACCTCATTTAGTATTTCATCCTAGAATGGGAGGGGAAAGTGATCTCTTTTTGTTGCCTCATTGAGTGGACGGTAATCCACACACAGCCTCCACTTGCCATTTTTCTTAGGAGTGACAACAATGGGAGAGACCCACTCTAAATTCTCCACTAGATAAATGAAACCTACTGCTAGAAGCTTTCTTACTTCCTTGAGAAAAGCCTTCTCCTTGATGACTCTTAGCCTTCGTAGCTTCTGAGCCTTAGGTGTGGCCTCTGGCTTCAACTCAATTTTGTGTTGAACAACATCTACTCCACACACGTCAGTGTAGTCTTTAGCAAAAAGCCTAGGAAATTTCCTTAGCACACATTTGAACTTCTCTCTTTCGTTCTTTGTAAGTGTTGTAGACAACATACCTTCTAGCATTCTTTCATCTTCCACTTTTTGGTTTTCTTGGGAACCTACCTCTTCCAAACCTGGGTAGGAGGTCTCTTGGTTGTTTGGATTAAACCTTACCCCCATGACTTCGATGGAACACTCCTCTTCAGTAATGCTGCTGCTACTTTCTCGTTCTGAAGTGCTATCGGTCCAACCTTCCTCCGTCTCACTTTGAGATGATTCTTCATGGAGCTCCTCTTGGCGTTGCTTCTTCATGTCAAAGACAACCTTCTTATGATTGTCATTCCTGAAAATTAGCTTTCCACTCTCCCAATCCTTCAAAGCTCGCATTTTCATTAGCCATGGTCTCCCTAGGATAAATGGGTAACCATTTCCTTTGGTAGACATAACATAAAATCCACTGCCTTGTTAATGCCAAAGGCCTCTAAAAAACATTTTTACAAATGCCTACACACCTAGCTTTGCTATTGTTTGCCATCTTGACTTTAATTTCAGGTGTCTCATGGATGCGCATGCCTAGTTTTTGCATGAGTCCCTATGTCATGATGCAAATTTGTGCACCCCCATCCACTAGACCTCTCATAACCAATCTTCCTTTGATGTAAAAATCTAGCAGAGGTTTAATATCCTCATTCATTTCAGCATGTGCAATTTTTACAACAGGCACACTCTCTTTTACCTTTCTCCTAGTGCTAACTGCCTTTGTTAAATCCCTCCTAACTTGTGGGCATAATGCAAGTAACTGAGGCCATGAGATATCAGGACCCTTATCTCTCATGTCTTCCAATAGGTTGTATGGAGCCATACCATGTCCAGGAGGGAAGTCTTGGAGATTGATACGACGTCGAGTCCTGTTAGCTTCCTTGGTCTCCTTTGCCTTCTTGCTTCATCCATGGTCACTCTATGATGTGACACCTTCTTTCTCTTTACCTTTTCCTCGGCCATGCTTAATGCCATTTGCTTCCATGTCAACCTCATTTGAGTTTGTCATGTCTACCACATGCACATTTGGGTCTGGCAAAGGTAGAACTCCTTTCACTCCTTGTAGAGGTGGTCTTGCTCCATTTGGCCTTTGTAGAAGCCGTGGTTGCTGACTAGTTCCTTCTCCTGCATTCATCCCTGGGTAATTCAAGTTAGGTCTTCCTGGCTCCCCACAGGGCCAAGGACAATTATACATCCCATGTCCAGACTCCCCGCAATTCCAACATTGCAAGACTCTCCTAGGTCGTGAATCTCGCTCTTCAGACTTCTTTGCTTGTCCCTTTTGACCTACAGCTGGTGCAAGGTGAATTGACAGGCTGCTTAAAGATTCATTTAACTTCTCAATCACTTCTGCCGCTACCTCAGGAAGCTCCCTAGATGTCGATGCTTGTGACGTACCGTTGGGTCTAATACCTTCTATTGGAACCTCTCTCCTTAAGCACTTGAGTTTCCTATATTTCTCAGCAGCCCTAGTTTCAGCTGCTTCAAAGGTGGCAGGAGCACCGGCCTCAACTTTTATCTTAAGGTTAGGAAAGAGTCTGGCTATGAAACTCTCCTTCTTTAGGAACTCTGCACCATCACCAGGGTTAGCAACATTTCTCACCCATACAGCCCAAAGAGTAGGATAAATTCTCGCCTCTCCGTCATCTAAGTGTTTTTGCTTATGAGAAACAATGTCTTGCCATAGCTTTTGAGTGTTTTGATGATCAAAGAAGTATCTCTTGAAATGATTCACAACTTCCGTGTAATTCCCTTTAACTTCCTCAGGCAAAGAGTCAAACCAAGTGCTAGCATCTTTTGTAAGGACCACCTCAAACATCTCTACACGTTCTTGATCAGTTACTATCCTCTTGATACGCAAGACATCTTGAAATTTGCTAAAAATAATTCTACATCCTCTCCAGGCTCTCCAAAGAAAAGAGGATATCCGGACATTTGGTGTTGGGCCTCCATTGAATCGGTTTCAAAGTGACAACATTTTTTTTTTCTTTCTTAAAAAATTTACACAATAATGTTTTCTAAATTGCAATCTATTCTACAACAAAATAAATATATTCACATCAAATGACCTATGATAATCAATAAGAGGCAGGGTGACAGGGTTTGGTGATGCGAGAATTTCTCCTACTCTTTGGGCACCAAACATGAACACCATACGTTGTTAAAAATGGATTTTTCTACTAATTGCAATGTTTATTCTAATGTGTGGAGTGAAATGAAAGGGGAAAACCCCTATTCTTGGGCCATTATCCATGGTCTATACATGACCTAATTCTTAAAACAAAACAAAAATATAGACGTACAAACTAAGGTCGTACCTAATCAGAGGCAAAACAAAAGGATTTACTGATGCGTTTATATCTGCCAACCTAAGAGGACCTAAAATTCTAGGAATTACATGTTCAAATTACAACTTAGTACTAACAATTATGTGTACCTTTTGCCTTCCAATGGGAATAAAGGGATCATACAAATTCTCGTGATTCATGCGAGCTACTTGATTATGCTAAAGGTTGAGCCTTCACAAAAATACACAAGCCGTCCTCAGTGGCGGCACCAATTTGAGGCGGTCCGGGGCGGGCAACAAGAAGAGCGGCCTCTAAACACCCTTCGAGGCTCCCGTGCTACTCAATTGGGGCTGGGGCAAGCACAATCAGAGACAACAACATCCCACAGCCAAAAACCAAACAAGAAAAGGAGCACCACCTAGTTGTAGACGCGAACTAGGACGCACGTGATATCTCCTTGTGCTCAAACGCACAAAGAGAGGGGAATGCAAGATAGCCACACACACCAAACACAAACATTCACCACACGAGAGAGAGGTAAAGCGCACAAATCAACTTGAACAACTCACTCTTAGCCTTAAAGACTAGATGCACACAAAGCTTGATGAGAAATAGAGAGACAACACAAAACTTGACCTTGTTGCCAATACACAAATTGTCTTAGGGTCACGGGAGCCCTCTCACCGAGCACCCTCTTACAATTGACCTTTTAGGAAAACAATTCAACAAGCCCTCAAACCACCAAGCATGAAATCGCATAACAAACTTCAAGGACAATATACCTTCAAGCACCTGATGAGCCAACTTATCAAGTCAATTTGGAGAGAAGAGTCGTAGTTGCAACATACAATTGCACCCAAAACTATGAATCTTATTTATGGACAAGAGTAGGCTACAAGTGTGATTGCAGAGTATAGTATCACTCCACTCCTCTAGATGGCATAACTAACTTCAAGCTTCTCCATGCACCTATGTGTAGTGATGGAATAGAGCACTCACAATGCACACATTCTAAACAACTAGGCTTGAAGAGTGGTGTGATATGTGTTGAGAATGGTCTGGTGTAGTGTGATCATGTGATGTTTTACAAGGGAGAGAAGGGCTCTATTTATAGGTTTTAGAAGCCCCGATTAGGATTAGGCCTAATCATGTTTATTTGGAGGAATAAAAGATTATACATATATATTTTTTTTTTATGAGGGTGGGTCTCTCTTGTCCTTTGAGTCACATGGATGTGGGCTCAAGGGAAGAGAAATATTGAGGATGAAAGGAGAGAGGATTGAGTGAATAATTGGGGAGTGCCTACTCTAGTAGAGGGTGCATTTTACAATAAGGTTAGTGGTTAGTAATTAGTAATTATCACTAAAAATTATTTACAAAATCATTCACCAAATGGTGAGATATATGATGAGAAAAGTTAGAGAAGGGATGAGCTTGTAAAGAGAGGTTGAAGCCTTAGAGAAGTTGACATTCACCTCTTTACAGCACCGGAAGAAGAAGCAGTCAGCATGGCGAAGCAGGGCGTGTCGATGAAGCTATGTTATTTCAAACCTTGGAAAATTCATGATAAAAGCCTTCATTTGCAGAGGTTATCCTTGGATTTTAGCTGATTTTTTGAAGTTCTTTACAAAGCTGAAGAGAGTATGGTAATATGGACATATATGTAGAGAGAAAGGGGGACACATAGGGTGTAGAAATGGACGATGAAGGCTATGGAGGTGTGAGAGATATGGCAATGGTGAAGAAGGTGAATTAGGACATGGGAGTTTCAGGTTTGGGAGTGGGAAGGAAAGGGAGGAGTGTGTGTGAAAGAGGAAAATGATAAAGTGGAAGAGGGAGTGTGGCTGCATAGCATGGGCAAATTGGGGTCCACCAATAAAATCATAGCACACAGCTCGTAGCTCAAAAAAATATGACTAAATTTGAAGTGAAAGTTCAGCTCACGAGCTACATCTTTTGTTTGTATCACCTTTTCAAATTTGGGGAGCATGTGATCTAATAAAATTCAACAAAACTGACTTTTTTTCCACTTCACAAAGTCCTTGTGAGGTCTTTCTTTGGATGATTCTTTTGAATAACTCCAAGAGTGAGCTCCCCATGGTGCATGCATGCATTCCACATACCCTTGACCTTATTTGGTAGGTCTATAATTGAAGATATTGTTGAGATCATGATATAAGTGAATAGTACAACTAAGAAAATCAAATATTTAGGAGTCTTAAAAAATATGTACATGTCAAATATAAATAATATAGGTGGAAAACATATAAAGGGGTCAAAATCTCTCTCATTATAAGTCTACCATAAAAAGATGAATATTTTTGGTGTTCTAATTTATGAGAGTAAAAGAAAATAGATGTAGGAAGGAAAAATCACAATAGTGAAAAAATATACACATAACTAGTTTTTTTGGATTTTTGTTGGGATGGAGTTACACCAAAAATAAGAGAAGCTTGCATGAAATTATTTTTATATGGAATAAAGAGTATGCAAAATGGTAGGAAAAAATATGGTAATGATGAGTCAATGTACATAGCATAAATAACACACACCTAAGTATAAATATTTAAATAAATACCAAAATAATTATAAAAAATCATTTTTTTTAGGCCGTATATACAATACAATATTCAAACACAAATGGACCATAATATACTTATATTTTTTATTTTATTTATTTTTTTGGCTCAACTAGCCCAGTGACTAGCTAATTGAGGATTTTTAAGAAGATATGGGAAAAGTCCCCTAACTCACACACGCCTATGTTCAGTGAAATGGTAGGCATAGCCACAGTGTTTGAGTGATTTGATAGGGTGAGGTAGCTTAGTATGGCAATTATGGAAAGCCGAAAAACAGCTATCATCAAGTTACTATCAAGTTATGGACTTGAATGGGAAAGAGCACTCTAGGAAGGTAAATGGTTATCGCTTGAAGCCCTATTTGAGTCGCCTTCTACCAAAGGATCTACCAAAGATCTGTTAAAGGACAGTTGTCTTATATAAGTATTGTTACATGAAGCATGAGTGTAACTCTAGCCAAAATTTTGAGGGGCCAAACAATGAAGATCTCGTCAAGGACTCTGAAGCACTCTCTTTGGAAAAGATGCTCTATGATGGTACATAAATATACCATCATCCTGGAGGAGGGCTAATGATAGCCGTTTTTTGGCTTTCCATCATTGCCATAGTAAGCTACCTCACCCTATCAAATCACTCAAACACTGTGGCTATCCCTACCATTTCACTGTATATAGGTGTGTGTGAGTTAATATTTCATTGTATATAGGGCCTAAATAAAAGGATTTTTCATAATTAGTTTGTTATTTATTTAAATATTTCTACCTATGGTGTGTAATTTATGCTATGTACATTGACTCACCATTACCATATTTTTTCTTACCATTTTGCATACTGTTTATTCCATATAAAAATAATTTCATGCAAGCTTCTCTTATTTTTGGTGTAATGCCATAGTAAGCTACCTCACCCTATCAAATCACTCAAACACTGTGGCTATCCCTACCATTTCACTATATATAGGTGTGGCTAGTTGTGTAGAGTGTGTGCATTGTGAGTGCTCTATTCCATCACTACACATAGGTGCATGGAGAAGCTTGAAGTTAGTTAACAAGAGCGGCCTCTAAACACCCTTTGAGGCTCCCGTGCTGCTCAATTGGGGCTGGGGCAAGCACAATCAGAGACAACAACAACCCACAGGAGATATCACGTGCGTCCTAGTTCGCATCTACAACTAGGTGGTGCCCCTTTTCTTGTTTGGTTTCTGGCTATGGGTTGTTGTTGTCTCTGATTGTGCTTGCCTACTATCAACTTATGGACTTGAATGGGAAAGAGCACTCTAGGAAGGTAAATGGTTATTGCTTGAAGCCCTATTTGAGTTACCAAATTTGAAACTAGATGGCAGGGGCCATACACACTTAAGAAGGCTTTCAATTCAAGTTACTATCAACTTTTGGATTGTATATAGGGCCTAAATAAAAGTATTTTTCATAGTTATTTTGGTATTTATTTAAATATTTCTACCTATGGTGTGTTATTTATGCTATGTACCAATTTGAGGCAGTCCGGGGCGGCCAACAAGAAGAACGGCCTCTAAACACCCTTCGACCTGGGTAGGCTCATCAAGTCAAAAATTCTATGACCTTCATGATTTAGGAAAGTTTGATCCATGCTTCCAGCTGCTATTGGAAGATATTGAAAATAGTTTACTACATAAGTAGATAATAGATGAAGGTTTCTATTGCTTCCAACACATTGGAAGAGAATAGATTTTGGTATTGATTGATGAAATATCCACATGTAGCAATCAACAAGTTTTTCATCTATGACGAAGAAGAGAAGCATCGCAATGTGCGACCTCCATACACCAAAGAACCAAATGTAGAAGGTTTGGAAACATCTGCTCATCACCAAGTATTCATGTCCTCTTCCACTTAAGAAGGTATGGTGCCCCCGATGAAAGGTATATGTGAAGAGAGGAGAAGTTGACTTTGAAGAGGTGAAACCCAATGTGAAGATGATTTGGGCTTCAAAAGTTTGGATTTTCTTGCTAAGAGATTGTCCCATGAATGAAGAGCCACCCAATAAAACACCATTGGAGAGAATGATATCCTTCTAACAGTTTCCTTTTATGATTTTATTTTTTACTACTCTCCCATGTTCTTCATCCCCTTCTAAGCCCCCTCTTTGGCAAGGTGGTAAATCCTCACATTGTACCACCTCAAAGGTTGATAGATTACTGTTTGATTTTGTGAAAACTTTGGCTTCTTGCATGATAGGTTCCTCCATGCTTAATATACATGGGTCATACCAATGCTTTTCAACATCCTCAAACACTTCTGGAAGATTATCCTCTCATGGATTCAACTCACACTCTTCTACTTTGTTTTGGAGCTGGCATTTCATGTACACAATCATCTCTTTATGATCAATGTGGTCTATCACTACAAGAGGTTGTGTGCTCTTGTGACGCTGTTAGCGACGAAAATACACTGGGTTTTTATAACCCCCGGCGTCGCTAAAACCGTCGCTACGAGCGTCGCTATGAGCGTCGCTATATGCGTCGCTATAAGCGTCGCTACGAGCGTCGCTATGAGCGTCGCTATATGCGTCGCTATAAGCGTCGCTATATAGCGACGCATATAGCGATGCCCATAGCGACGGTTATAGCGACGTTTACACAGAAGACTATAGCGACGCTCATAGCGACGCTACAGAGCCATAAATAGCGACGCTTATAGCGACGCCCGAGAGAATTTTTTTTTGGTGGCAGGGCATTGAATGCCCTGCCACCCATCAACCATATTGTACTTGATTCACTTTTTAAAAAAAGTGCAAGGGTAGATAATAGACCCAAAATAGTCACCCACAAGACGCATTGTTTGCAAAATTGACAATTGTACACATCATAGGCAAAATGAATTGATTGGCAAATGTAATAATGACAATTGTACAACATCATAGGAATAAAGAATTGATTGGCAAAAGGAACTGCGGTGACAAATGTAATAATATACATGGTTCAAAAAGACGTATAAAATCCGTCTCATGATACATAAGCTATGAGAAACCCTAAACTAATGCTATCTAGCTACGGCTAAACTGACGTCGTCTAGTCAGACGTCTCATCGCGTCCAAGCGGCGTCTCTGTCGGATTCTGCAAAAAAAGACAATAAGACAGCTTTCAATAAGTATAAACATATAACGACATTTATAAAACAATACAAAAAATAAAAAAGAGTAAACCCTAATACTAACCATGCCGCCGCGAGAACTGAGAATGTCCATCAGGACGCAATGAATTGAGTGATAGAAGAGGCAAGTCGAAAACTCAGAATTTTCAATCAAAAGATGTGAGCGTGAGTAGAAAAGAGCGTTATACACCATGGAAGGTACTTAGAGAGCCAGAGATTTTACAACACGGAGCAAAATTGTTCAAATACAATATTTGTGGCTTTAAGAGATCTCTCTCTCATCCTCGCATAACTCAGCATAACTTCCTATATCTATATAGAGCTCTCCGTTTAAACACATATCGTCTGTTTTGTTTTGTAGCTCCTCTGCATGCACCCCATATAGAGTACTAGCATCTTGATGCTCGTCTGGCACCACCGCAGTGGCTTCTGATTGAGCATCTTCTCTGATCTCCTCCATTGATGTCGTTGTGATTGGCACATGGTAGCCTTCATACGTCCTTGCACTACGAGGGGCTACCTCTATGACGTACCACCAGTTTGATGTAGACTTTGTAGGATGAAATATTACCTGCCAGAGCCACATAACTTACATGAGAGCTTTCAAGCACATAACTTGTAAAAGGGGGATGTTAACTATTTACATACTTACTTGCTCACAATGCTCGGGTAGTATGAAAGTGTCTCTTAGGTCAGTCCATTTCTTAGTAGAATCCACCTCAAGAAAACCAGACTCTCCTCTACGCACAGTAGCGTTGCGACCCTCCATGATTATCTTGAACCATTGCACGTCGAACAAGTCGACAAAAAATCCTCTATAATCGATCCGCAAAATCTCTTGCAGCGTGCCGAAGTAAGTGAGTTCCGCCACCACAGGATCTGCATCAGAGGAACGTCGTCGACTAGACTGTTCAAATTTTTCCATGATTCCACAATCTTGAGTAAAACGCTTTTTGTCGATTCGTTCCACCCTAAAATGTCGACCTTTACACCATGCTGCTGTGTATGACTTATACTACAAAGAACAAAGATTATGAGTGGCCGTTCAAACGTTTATAAATAAAGTCACTTGCTAGTCGTACATTGCAAACTTACCTTGGTCGCGCAACCCCGAGAGTACTCCCACTCTTCTTCAGTCACTTCGTCACCGCATTGTTGTGCGCTTTTCAATTGGTTGTGCAACCATCTTAAGCTCATGAAGGTTGGTAGGCTCTCCAGAACCGCTGGATAGTGCATCGGTGGTCGTCTTCCCCGTCTCCACTCGATTCGTGCCCTTTGTCGCTCTTGCTTTGCATCTTCATATTGTGAAATCCACTTTTGCATCACTGGATTGTGAAGCATGCAGAATCGGTTGATTTTAGCCTCTAGATCTTCCGTCATCTTCTTCTCAACATCGAGATTGCACATGACAATCCCAGATATGCGCTCATCATCTATGGTTCGTCATAGCGTGTCCCGGGATTTATCAAATCCGTCTAGCCACTCTCCAATGTACACTAGGGACTCTGATACCAACCAACCTTCTGCCATGCTACCCTCCGGACGTGCCTTTTGACGCACATATCCCTTAAGCATTTTCATGAAACGCTCTAAGAAGAACATCCATCTGGAATGAACTGTGCCAGCTATTTCC
The DNA here is from genome assembly GCF_014529385.1 of Adiantum capillus-veneris. NCBI lineage: Eukaryota > Viridiplantae > Streptophyta > Polypodiopsida > Polypodiales > Pteridaceae > Adiantum > Adiantum capillus-veneris. The sequence goes on from NC_140944.1 coordinate 89,045,989, forward strand.
ACCTCATCAACTATGTGAACAAGAAGATGCACCTGAATGGTTAGCATTGTAGTAGAAAAATGTTTCTCAAACATGCACACAAGCTCCGCAGCATTTAGTTTGGCGAACGGTATGGAGTCTACGTTGATCTCCTTTTGTGAGATCCATTGCACCAGCTTTGCAAGTTTGTAGATTGTGTTACGGATGTCGAGAGACAAACATCCCTCAATGGCAACCGGTAAAATAAACTGTAAAGTATGTGCAGCAATGATATTAAAGTCCACATTTTATGCAATGATATTAAAGTCCACTATGAACGTACCTGACACATTTTATGCCAATCGTGTGACTTCAAACCGGTAAGCTTTCCTTCTTTAGTAAAACACGTTCGGAGCGAGTGCATTATGCCAGTGGGGGTCCGCAAAGATCGAATGGTCTCTTTTACTTTGCATTCTTGGGCTCCTGTGAAAATCCATGGTGCTTTAGGGAGTTTTATCGATCCATCAGACGCTGTTTGCGGCCAATATTGCTCCATACGATCCACATTTCTAAGGTCAACTCTGGCTCCCAGAGTATCTTTCTTGCCAGTCAAATGGTCCCATAGTAGATTACCCACATTCTTGAATATGTGCATTGGATCGAGCAAGTGATTGATCATGAGTCGGGGCCAGTATGGTAACTCGTACCATAGAGATAGTCTCTTCATCCCTAGAGGCAATCCGTCATCGCACATCTCCTTCTGCTCTAACCATGCTTGTGCAGACATCCTTGGTGGCTCTCTTCCCAAAAAGCCATCGCGTAACACATGATTCTCTGGAAGATACGCTTGATGACCTTCGTAGATTTGCTTCTTCAGTGAGGGTGCCTTACGTGCATTCAGTCTAGGTCCACATGTGACACATGCTCTGTATCTGCTTGTTTGAAGCCCTGCATGTATACACATGATAATAGATCAACTATGGGAAAAAACAAGATTTACAGTGTCTGAGTGAGGAGTGTCAATAGATCACCTGAGCATTCTGTTAGCCCGGGATAGTCATGCATGGTCCACATTAGAATGCCTCTGATCAAAGCATTCCTTCGTCCTGTGTGTCGGCTCATATCCACCACCTCTATGCCAATCCACAATTGTTGTAGCTCTTCCAATAGTGGACGAAGATACACATCCATATTCCCCACTTTATATCGCCCTGGCACAATCAAGCTTAGCCATAGGTGCCCCTTCTTCGTAGTCAACCACGGGGGAATGTTGTAGTTGACGATGACAACGGGCCATACACTGTAAGATGTTGATCTTTGACCAAATGGATTTACGCCATCCATAGCCAGGCCTAAGCGCAAATTTCGAGCTTCCCTGGCAAAATCCGACTATGTTCCATCTATATGTTTCCACGCTACGCAATCTGCAGGAATTCGTAGCACACCATCCGAAGATTTATTCTCCTCATGCCATGATGCTAGGGCGGCCATGGACTTACATTCGAAGAAATGCTTGATGCAAGGAAGCAAAGGGAAATGTCGCAAAACCTTTTGTGGAATTTTTGTCCCGTGGAGATCTACTCGATATCTTTCGGAATCACATTTCGGACACTTCTCCATGTCTATGTATTCCCCTCTAAAAAGAATGCAATCATTAGGACAAGCGTGGATAGAATTGTAATCCATCCCCAAGTTTCGCAAAATCTTTCTTGCTTCATCTCGGGAATCTAGCATCACATTGTCAGCTGGTAGTATGTGCTCTTTCAGCAATCTACACAACATAAAAATATGATACAGTCGTGTAAAAATCTATCAGATCATTATACATTTAGAGTTCTATTAAAGTAAACTAATTGTAATAGATCACCTGAAAAGCGCTCTGACGCTAGTGTCACTCCATCCAAACTTTGCCTGCATGTTGAGAAGAACCAGGAGTGCTTTCAATCTAGACATACGTGCTCCATTATACAATGGCGTATCGGCTTCACTTTTCATATCATCATAGATAAGCCTTTCTGAATCCATGATCGTCTCGATCATTTCATCAATCTCGGGCTCAAACATTGCCTCGTTGGGAATGTGCTCTGCATGATCATCCCCCGAGCTGTCAGAGGCTACATCTTGTGGCCTCACATATGCTGCTTGACCAAAGCGCCTACGAACACGTCTATTGGGTTGCAAGATTGCTGCTTGTTGGCCAGCGTCAGAGTCCGACGAGTTATAATTGGCAACAACTCGATCTATAATAGATGGATCGAACTCGCCAAATTCGCGAACGTGCTGCAAAGAAACACGTCTTGTCCGTCTCACAGCATGCTTGCATTGATTACAAGGACATAAGACCCTCGGTTGGACGGTTCCACATCCTCGTCGCTACTCATAATGAGGATAAAAAACTTATAACCTGGACAACAAATTTAATATTCTATTGGCATTCTTCGTCTTATCTCTCTCTCTCTCTCTCTCTCTCTCTCTCTCTCTCTCTCTCTCTCTCTCTCTCTCTCTCTCTCTCTTTACCTCACATTCTCTAGTCATGTCCAATCCCCGCACACCTCGGTCTAGAGGTGCACGGAGATCAGAACCACCGGGTTATAATCTCGTCTTTATTGGTCAATACCTATATTTGTGGGTACAAGAAATCTACACACCCACGTCTACATGATACTGCATGTAGTGGACAAAACCCCTTTGCCTCTTCTCTAGCTGTAGCACTTCACAACATCTTAACATCTTTTCACAGTAGATCTTTTCACTGTTCGTCTAACTCTAAACCATAAACCGTAAGTGATTCTGGCATGGAGTCGATCTAACGTAAATAAGCGTAAATCTAAATAAACGTAAATCTAACTAAAAATAAAGCTAAATCTAATTTAACGTAAGTCTAATGACTAGAGGTTGTCTAGATGGTCATTGTGTCGGGGATGTAGTGACTCTTGCCGCCCTGAAGATCCACCTTCTTCCCTATCTTCTGAAGACATTTCACCAGTACTTTTGGATCGACGGAGCCCACCATGAGTGAAGGCAGCAATACCCTATATTCCATTGAGGGCTTTCTTCACCCGCTTCATGCAGGCATCGCAGTCTATGGAGAACTAAATCTAATCTAATATAACGTAAATCTAAATCTAGATTAAATAAACGTAAATCTAGTTAAAAATAAACCTAAATCTAATTTAATGTAAGTCTACATATAACCTAATCTTTAACGTCTTTTAAGATAGTTTCCTACGACGTTATAACTCTCTTCTTCTTGTGTGTGTGCGCGTGTGTGGATGTGTGTGCCAATAAAAAGAGATAAATGGTATAACCTTTCTATCACCCATGCCAAGTATGATAGATTGATTATGCCATTTCCCTCTTGAATAATAGGTCTTGAGTTCAACTCCTCGTGGGCTAGATCTTTAGGTCTTTTAATTTTAATTAGTTTCCTACGACGTTAAATTAGTTTCTCTCTCTTTCTCTCTCAATGTGTGTGCGTTTTTTTGGATCATATGCATGTTTTCTCTCTCTTTTCCTCTCTCAATGTGTGCGTTTTTTGTTTATGCATGTTCTCTCTCTCTTTTCCTCTCTCAATGCGTGCGTTTTTTGTTTATGCATGCTCTCTCTCTCTTTTTCTCTCTCAATGTGTGTGTGCATTCTTTGTTTATGTATGTGTGTGTGCGTTTTTGTTTTTGTTTGTACTCTCTCTCTCTCTCTCTCTCTCTCTCTCTCTCTCTCTCAAAAACACTGTGTGTGTGTATGTGTGTGTGTGAGAGAGAGAGAGGGAGAGAGAAAGAGGAGAAGGGAACATGAGAATGAGGAGAGGGAAGGAGCATACCTGGCTCTCCTTCCTCTCCTCGTGTGTGTGTGTGTGTGTGTGTATGGAGAAGAAAAAGAGAGAGAGAGAGAGAGAGAGAGAGAGAGAGTGAGGGAGAGCGTTACCTGCTCCTTGCTTGAGGGCGCCGAAAAACTCAGATCTGAGATCTGAGTTTTTGGGCGCACTCGGTTATTTTTTTACCCCAGCCGGCGTCGCTATGAGCGTCGCTATAAGCGTCGCTATGAGCGTCGCAAATTTCTTTGTAAATTTACGACGCTCATAGCGACGCTTATAGCGACGCTCGTAGCGACGCCGGGAAATTTTTTTTTGAGCGTCGCTGTGTGAGCGTCGCTAATATGAATAGCCTCTTGTAGTGTATGATCTCTCCACCTATGATTTCATCTTCTTCTTCACTCTCTTCTCTTAGACAAGATACACTCTCAAAACATTCCATAAGATCAAGGTTACCTTCAAGGTCTTCATTCTCCATAGAGTCATGTTGCACAAAAGCTTCGTCTACTCGGACTAGAAATTGATCCTCCACCAAAAGGTTGGATGTATCCATTATTAAATCATCAATGCCATTTGAGATATCTTGTGTCGATTTTTTCATGCTTGTGATAAAGGTAGAAGAAAGAGATTCCACATTTGAATCTTGGCCACACACTTTAGCACTTGAATAATCAATTGGCATGTAAGTAACTTCTTCAACATTTGTCGGAGTAGAAGGAGACAAGTATGGCAAAGGAGATGACTCCTTGATAGAAACACTTTCATGATGGCTGGTTCTTCTAGCATGATGGAAACCATTTTCGATGTAGAAGTACTTGTGAAACTTTCTTCAGGAAATAGTGACCACTTCTTCAAAGGTAGAGGGTCCACTACAAGTAACCTTAGTCTTTTGGAAAGGAGACAAACCCGAAATAAATTGCTCCATTTTTACATAATCTGGAAATGTATAACTAAACCCACATCCTCCCCATTGACGAGAAAAAATATCCTCATAAGCATAGTAGTCTTCACCATGTTGTTGAAGTCTCCCTAATGAAGCCCATGCTTTCTCTGTTATTGGAAATTTACAGAATCTGGTCTTCAAAGCTTTGGAAATCTGGGTATATCCATCTTCAATCTGAGAAGACATACTCCAAAACCATTGCTCAGCGTTGCCTCTAAGGCATAACAATAGAAAATCCCCTTTTTCAATGTCGTCCCTTTTACCAAGGATATGAAAAACCATTCTAAAATCATCAAGAAAATCATCAACATCTTCTTATAGATTTCCGAAGAAGATTGGGATATCATCAAAGGTATAGCGTGTCATAGTCTCTCAATGCTAGAACCACACAAAGATTAGTTCCAAACAATCATTTTCTCTCATGACATCATCTAACTACACAAATTTTTGAAAGGTCTTTCAACATGAATTCTAGATTCTTATGTGAAAATGATTTTTTCCTTTCTTATGTTATGCTAATCCAAACCATATTCTAGATCAATTTTTGTTGCCTTGAAATTAAAATTGGTCATATAAGTTTTCATGATTCATATAATCTACTTGATTATGCTAAAATTCAAGCATTCATGCAATACAACAACAATAAGCACAAAGTGAATCCTCAGTGGGGGCACCAATTTGAGGCAGTCCGGGGCGGGCAACAAGAAGAGCGGACTCTAAACACCCTTCGAGGCTCCCGTGCTCCTCAATTGGGGCTGGGACAAGCATAATCAGAGACAACAACAACCCACAGCCAGAAACCAAACCAGAAAAGGGGCACCACCTAGTTGTAGATGCGAACTAGGACGCACGTGATATCTCCTTGTACTCAAACGCACAAAGAGAGGGGAATGCAAGATAGCCACACACACCAGACACAAACATTCACCATGCCAGAGAGAGGTAAAGAGCACAAATCAACTTGAGCAACTCAGTATTAGCCTTAAATACTAAATGCACACAAAGCTTGATAGAGAGACAACACAAAACTTGACCTTGTTGCCAATACAAAAATTGTCTTAGGGTCACGGGAGCCCTCTCACCGAGCACCCTCTTACAATTGACCTTTTAGGAAAACAATTCAACAAGCCCTCGAACCACCAAGCATGAAATGGCACATAAAACTTCAAGGACAATATACCTTCAACCACCTGATGAGCCAACTTATCAAGTCAATTTGGAGAGAAGAGTCGTAGTTGCAGCATACAATTGCACCCAAAACTATGAATCTTATTTATGGACAAGAGTAGGCTACAAGTGTGATTGCAGAGTATAGTATCACTCCACTCCTCTTGATGGCATAACTAACTTCAAGCTTCTCCATGCACCTATGTGTAGTGATGGAATAGAGCACTCACAATGCACACACTCTACACAACTAGGCTTGAAGAGTGGTGTGTTATGTGTTGAGAATGGTGTGGTGTAGTGTGATCATGTGATGTTTTACAAGGGAGAGAAGGGATCTATTTATAGGTTTTAGAAGCCCCAATTAGGATTAGGCCTAATCAAGTTTATTTGAAGGAATAAAAGATTATACATATATACATTTTTTTATGAGGGTGGGTCTCTCTTGTCCTTTGAGTCACATGGATGTGGGCTCAAGGGAAGATAATTATTGAGGATAAAAGGAGAGAGGATTGAGTGAATAATTGGGGAGTGCCTACTCTAGTAGAGGGTGCATTTTACAATAAGGTTAGTGGTTAGTAATTAGTAATTATCACTAAAAAATATTTACAAAATCATTCACCAAATGGTGAGATATATGATGAGAAAAGTTAGAGAAGGGATGAGCTTGTAAAGAGAGGTTGAAGCCTTAGAGAAGTTGACATTCACCTCTTTACAGCACCGGAAGAAGAAGCAGTCAGCATGGCGAAGCAGCGCGTGTCGATGAAGCTATGTTATTTCAAAGCTTGGAAAATTCATGATAAAAGCCTTCATTTGCAGAGGTTATCCTTGGATTTTTGCTGATTTCTTGAAGTTCTTTACAAAGCTGAGGAGAGTATGGTAATATGGACATATATGTAGAGAGAAAGGGGGACACATAGGGTGTAGAAATGGAGGATGAAGGCTATGGAGGTGTGAGAGATGTGGCAATGGTGAAGAGGGTGAATTAGGACATGGGAGTTCCAGGTTTGGGAGTGGGAAGGAGATGGAGGAGTGTGTGTGAAAGAGAAAAATGATAAAGTGGAAGAGGGAGTGTGGCTGCATAGCATGGACAAATTGGGATCACAGCTCGTAGCTGAAAAAAATATGAAAAAATTTGAAGTGAAAGTACAGCTCACGAACTAGAACTTTTATTTGTATCACCTTTTCAAATTCGGAGAGCATGTGATCTTTAAAAATTCAGCAAAACCGATTGTTTTTTTTACTGCACAAAGTCCTTGTGAGGTCTTTCTTTGGATGATTCTTTTGAATACCTCCAAGAGTGAGCTCCCCATGGTGCATGCATGCATTCCACATACCCTTGACCTTATTTGGTAGGTCTATAATTGAAGATATTGTTGAGATCATGATATAAGTGAATAGTACAACTAAGAAAATCAAATATTCAGGGGCTAAAAAAATATGTACATGTCAAATATAAATAATATAGGTGGAAAAAATAGAAAGGGGTCAAAATAAATCTCTCTCATTATAAGTCTACCATAAAAAGATGAATATTTTTGGTGTTCAAATTTATGAGAGTAAAAGAGAATAGATGTAGGAAGGAAAAATCACAATAGTGAAAAAGTATACACATAACTAGTTTTTTTGGATTTTTGTTGGGATGGAGTTACACCAAAAATAAGAGAAGCTTGCATGAAATTATTTTTATATGGAATAAAGAGTATGCAAAATGGTAGGAAAAAATATGGTAATGATGAGTCAATGTACATAGCATAAATAACACACACCTAAGTATAAATATTTAAATAAATACCAAAATAATTATAAAAAATCATTTTATTTAGGCCGTATATACAATAAAATATTTACACACAAATGGACCATAATATACTTATATTTTTTATTTTATTTATTTTTTTGGCTCAACTAGCCCAGTGACTAGCTAATTGAGGATTTTTAAGAAGATATGGGAAAAGTCCCCTAACTCACACACACCTATGTTCAGTGAAATGGTAGGCATAGCCACAGTGTTTGAGTGTTTTGATAGGGTGAGGTAGCTTACTATGGCAATAATGGAAAGCCGAAAAATAGCTTTCAGTGGTTGTCCCCAAAAAGAACGAAAAGTTGCGTGTATGTGTGAACCTCAACAAGGTAAACGCAGCAACAATAAGAGATAATTATCCCTTGCCAATCACAGAACATGTGCTTGAGAGGGTAGCAAGAAAACAGGCGTATTCATTTTTAGATGGGTTTTCCGGTTACAACCAATTGGCAATTGCAATAGAGGATCAACACAAAACAGCATTTGCCACATGAGAATGGGGAATATATGCATATAGAGTTATTTTTTTTGGCTTAACCAATGCCCCGGCCACCTTTCAAAGGTTAATGACTCATGCATTCAAAGAATACCTAAGAATATTCTTAGAAATATACATGGATGATCTCTCTGTCCACTCTCTTGTTCGAGAAGAACACATTGACCATTTACAAGAGGTATTTGAGAAGTGTAGAACATATCGAATCTGTCTCAACCCGGAAAAGTGCATTTTTATGGTAAGGCAAGGCCGCATCTTAGGACATATTGTCTCAAGAAATGGCATAACCACTAACCTAGACAAAATTAGAGTCATAGCAGACTTACTCAGGCCTACTAATGCCAAACAAGTACAATCTTTCATGGGACACTGCGGATATTATCGAAGATTCATATATATGTATGCGGTCATTGCACAACCACTATATCGCTTATTAGTCAGTTTCAACTGGACTGAGGAGTGTGAAACTTCAAAAAGCATAAGGAAAACCTTGTATCAACACCTGTACTTAAAGCACCAGATTGGGAAAAGATATTCCATGTTCACATTGATGCCTCTACATACGCAATTGGTAGTATTTTGGCTCAACCTGGAGACAGAACAATGGACTTCCGAGTTTGTTATGCGAGCCAACAGCTAAATAGTGCAGAAAATAACTACACCACCACTGAAAGAGAGGTATTAGGAATGATATATGCTGTAAAGAAATTTCAGCATTATCTGCTTGCAAACAAATTTGTGTTCTTCACAGATCATCAAGCTCTTTTGTATCTAGTAAATAAACCATGCAATACTGGGAGAATTGTAAGATGGTTTATTATATTGCTAGAGTTTGACTTCATAGTGGTAGTAAGAAAAGGTAAAACTTATCTACGAGCGGATCATCTTTCAAGGCTACAAAACGGGGAAGCTCCTAAAGGAGTAGGAGGTGACATACCTGATGCTTATCTTTTCAATATTGAAATGAAAGCCAAATGGTCTCATAAAATTGTTAGCATTCTTTTCTTTGGAGGTAGATTTGATATAAAGGAAGAAGGATCCACACAACAAACATTTCGACAAACAAAAAACTTTCAATTGATTGCAGGACAACTATACCATCTAGGATCGGACAAAATTCTATGATTATGTATAAATCCAGAGGAATTTGAGTGTTATCTTGAGGAAGCACACATCCAAGACTGTGCATTTCATTGTTCAACAATGAAAACACACCAAAAATTGAAACACTTAGGAGTATATTGGCCAACTATGTATGCAGACACACATGCTTATGTCAACAAATGTATTATATGTAGTGCCAAACGACTAGTAGATCACGCAACATTGTTTCAGGCTACCATTGCACCTGCATGGAGTCAATATATCATTGATTTCTTAACCACAAGGAAATTTCCTAAAAGCGTAACAAAAGCACGATAAAGGGATATAGAGTTGGATACTCAAGACTTTAATTTAATTGAAAATCAGCTCTACAAGCGAGGAAAGGACAATCAACTTAGAATCTGTGTAAGTGAAAGTGAATACCTACTGATTCTAGAAACACGCACATGGAGGAATAAGTGGAGGCCATTTTTCAGGCGATAAAACGATAAAATTTGTCTTGACCGTGGGGATATGATGGCCTACATTGCACATGGATGTTGAGGAATATGTAAAGCATTGTGATGCATGTCAATGCACTAAAGTGCCGATAAAAAGAGATGAGATGCCACTAAGGCCAATGATGGGAGTACGAGCATTTGCCAAATGGGGAATTGATTTTGTGGGGCCTATTTCACCCCCTGTGTATCACACCCATACCCAATATATCATCGTGGCTACGGACTATCTCACAAAATGGGCTGAAGCCAAAGCAACACAAAAAGTAGATGCAAGGACCACTGCACAATTTTTGTATGAGAATGTATTTTTAAGATACGGATTACCAATAGAAATTGTCAGTGGTCAAGGAACACATTTTCCTAATGAAGTCATTGAATACCTACTAGAGGAATTCATGGTCATACATAAAAATCTGCTCCATATCATCCACAAGCAAATGGACAAGCTGAGGCCACAAATAAAACCCTATGCACTCTTTTGACTAAAATTGTATTATAATCAAGGGAATATTGGGATCAACAATTACACTCAACACTATGGGCATACAAGGTAGCTTATAAAACAACACCTTACAACATGGTGTTTGGTCTAAACGCTATATTACCCATAGAGTTTTTGATTCCAACTCTACGAGTAGCAAAATGCTTAGAATGGACAAGCCATAACTCTCTTCAAGAATAGATGATATTGAAAAGCTAGATGAACTTTGATTGAGAGCTGTAGCTTCAATCTATGCTCAGAAGAGAAGACAAAAGGAGTTTTTTGACAAGCATGTGCGCGCAAAAGAGTTTAAAACAGGTGATTATGTACTTATTTACACTTCGAAGCAACATACCAAAAAACTTAAAAAGCGAGGGATGGGACCCTTTGTGATTAGTGACTTATCACAAAGCGGAGCCGTCAAACTTGCGACATTGGAAGGTGAAGAAATGCCAAATTGGATTAGTGGGTGTCGGTCTAAAAAATATCATTTACCACTAACACAGGAGATACTTCAACAAATCCATCACAAAAAACAACGGACAAAGGAGAAACAAAGAGTATGAGAAGAAACACAAGCAGAAGCAAAAGAACGCATTGCAAAAAGAAGGCTTCTACAACAACAACATGTTATTGGATCACTATTGCAAATAAATGCTATTCGATTAACGAATTTTAATGAAGACAGAGTGGATCCAATAATTGTAGTCAAAGTGGGTAGCAATCAAGTTGAATCAATGGCATTGCTTGATTCAAGAGCTCAAGCAAATCTGATTTCTTGCAAATTATATAAACAACTCAAGCTTAAAGAACAACTCCATCCTACTCAACAAGCACTGGAAAGTAGTACATCACATTCATTAAGCACGTTGGGCTGGACGATATTGCATGTACAAATACATCAATATCTTTATCCCCACAAGTTTTATGTGGTTGAGGATGCGAGCACACTACATCCAATGTTGTTGGGACAATCATGGCAGAAAGAGTATAATGTGCAGATAGATTGGAGTTCGAATACGATCAAAATTCAATAAGCACAACAACACCAGGTGGTAGCCTTTGCTCAAACAACCATGAGGAACCAGATAATGGTGCCACATTCACTTGATAAAGAGCAAAAAAGATGGGTGCCACTTAACCAGCAAAAGATACCTACGAAGGATAACCAGGAAACCACCCACCATACTCAATCAAAAAATTAGACACCACAGGCAATAACCAAACAATAGGTATGGGTACGGAAGGATGGAAGTGAACGAGACTACAAACCACAGTGCAATAGCAGACGACCTCCGAAAAACAATGTTAAACAAATACCGAACTGGGCCATAAAACAGATCTGGATATCGAAAAACATGCTCAATTGCCAACCACATGAGACACGCATTTGAATCCCTAAGGTGATGCTACAGGAACTCCCTTTAGTACAAGCAACAAAAGCAGCCAGACAATCACTAAATTCGACATCGTCAAATCGATCTATGTGGGTGCCGATCAAAAGAACCGCAAAAACAACCAAAGAAGAGGCCATAAACCTACAAACACCTCCAAATCAAAGCTACAATTGGCAATCAAAAGAGAAAAAGATTATGGCCACATCGGACAAGATACTCCCGCCCAAGGAGACCACAACGGCCATATCTACCGTAGCGGCAAACCCAGCCACCTTTGCAAAGAAGACGATCAAACAACGAGCGGCAAAATTACAACTTTTAATTGCAAATAAAATCTGCCAACCAAACCAAGAACAAACAGGAAACCTCGACGTCGAATGCCAATAAGCATCTTGCTTATTCCCTCCTCTCGCACTGCATTAATTTTCACATGCATTGACTGAGTATGCATCAGGTAGGGCCACGTTACAAGGCCGCGCATTAGCATGATTTTTAACCCATGCACTACACATATCCCGAGGCAATACCTTGTTGTCTAGGAGGACTCCGATTAGGAGGGGGGGAGGCATTCTCTTTGCGAACCCGATGATCGTAAAAAGCAGCAAAAAGTCCATGTTTTGACTATTTTTTGAGGGGTTTACGTTTGATTGCGAAATTTTCTGGACTAACCTAAGTATATATGCCTTTATACAAAATTAATCTAAGGATATATGAGGCCAAACGCCAAATCGAGGCCTATAGGTGTGTGTAAATATGTAAAAATAGCCATTTTTTGGGCAAAATATTGGTAAAACGGAGAGATCCGGCCATAAAAATTACATGTGAGTGTACATTGTGTGTCGGGGAGAATTTTTTGATTTATTTTGTTTTTTGGGTTTTTTTGGGATTGATTTTGCTATTTTCCTTTTAATTTTACTAATTATTGACAGAAAAACTTCAAAAATACAAAAAGCAGGTGAAATGCGAACGGAATGAAAAACAAAAAGGATGGGGATGATTAGTGACTATAAGACAACCCAGGGTACAGTCTGGGTGCAATTATGAGAATGAAGCGGGAGGCGTGTTATGGCCAGATTTTGACCGAATTGTCAAAATTCTCAAAAACGGGCAAACGGAGTCCAAATGGGGAACTTTTTGAGTCTAAACCATGTTTCATGAAAAATTAGGAGCACATATGAAATTTCATGAAAAATGGTTCTGGGACCCCCATTATAAGATTTCTTCACTCCACTTAGAGCTCATTTCTAGTATTCACTTGTGAGAGAGAGCTCTAGCCACCTAGAGCGCACATGACTTCTAGCAGCTGATACGCCCCGCACAGTCATCCGATAGCCACCAGATATGAGAGGTAGGCTTAGCACCTTATGCTCTTCGTGTATATGTGATGTTTTGTCACCAAGACTAGCATAGAACTCCAACGGGGTTTGCAGGGTATAGACCTGTGAGCATAGGTAGCCACCTAATGGCTAACCCAATACCAACAAGACTTCATAGGGGGTTTACCCTAGCCTACGAGACCAATCTTGGATGCCCAAAGGAGGCAAGAAAGCAAAAAAAAAACCCTTGACATCTCAAGTTGTGCAAGAGGCCACGAAGAGGAAAATCCATCAAAAGTGACCCGAATGATACCAAAACTCATGGGTAGGAGCTTCTCGATGAGCTCTACAAGGCTACATAGGCCACATGGCCATAAGACGACCCGAAGCACGCCTAAGCTTCAAAAACGGCATCGGAAACGCAAAGCGTCACTTGGCTCACAACCAAGCGAGACGTCCGTTTGCCACCAAACTTCACGAGCAGCTTACCAAGGCCTTCGACAACCAAGTCCTATGGTGGTAGACCACTTCAAATCATCAGAGGCAGGCAAAAGCAATAATGGGTTCTTCTAGAGCTACAAATCACCAAACGAAGCTCAGGTGAAGCCAAAGCCAACAAGAATCACATGGCAAGGTTCCCCAAGGGTTCATGAAGCTATGCTGGTCATCATCAAGAAATTTCATCGCGGAAAAGCGCTCCAAGAATCAGAAATCGCCTTTGAGGCTCTGAAAGACAAGAAGGGAATTTCTAACTAACCATTTAATTTTTTTGATTGAAATAAGGCACAAAGGGGACTTAGGAAGCTCATATGCACATGATAGTAGGACTTGCTCCTAAAAAATGCACAAAAGACATCCTACGCGTAGGATGTCTCAAGGCCACTTTTGGGCACCCAACTCATCATTCAGCCATACACACAGCCTCTACATGTCATTTACATCTTATCCCTCAAGTTTCACTCCATTTGGACCAAGTTTGACCTCTTTTGCATTAAAAAAACACAAAGTCAGAGCATAGAGTCAAGAAATGGTCATAGACCTATTAGAAATGATCCAAATCAAGTGAAACTTGAACCACACACTCTTCACATCATGTCAAAGCTAACTGTGAGGTCATATCTTCAAAATCATGAAAAAAGACATCCTACTTGTAGTATGTCTCTAAGCTTGAAATGACCTCCAGAGGGAGTTTTTGATCTACATACATCTTTATCACATTCATACAAGCCCACCCACCACGTTTCTAGCCAAACAAATCACTTTTTGGTCGCATAGCTCCATAGATGGACTTTTCAGATTCTCAAACACCAGAAATGGTCTTCCTACCCTCAAAACTTACCCAAAAATCTAAGACATTGGTGATGATCCACAGGCTATGCCCTATCATAGTGACAAGTTTCATGCAATTCTGATAAAAAAAGACATCCTGCGCGTAGTATGTCTCCAGAGTCATATTGACCTACCGAGCAAAGTTTGAAATCATAAATGAGATCAACATGCTACAAGAAGCCTACATATCAATTTTCAAGTCAATTGGATACGTTTGCTCATCATTAAAGGACATCCTACTCATTTGTACACCAAAAGCCTAAAATAGTCCAAAATTTCACTTTTTGGTGTCCAAATCAAAATCCAAGCACATAGCTATGATGCACAAGTCATAGGCTATCATTATGACAAGTTTCAAGTCATTCTAAGGAAAAAAGACATCCTAGGTGTAGTATGTCTTCAGGCTTATTTTGCAGCACAAGTCCTATTGTTTTCACTTGCAGGGCATCCTTAGTCCCTCTTGAGCTCATGTTTCAATTTTCAAGTCAATTGGATAGTTAGAACTCAATTTATCAGCTAATCTGTAAAGAACGCTAACTTTGAACTACTGAGTGCAACAGGATCCATGGCATCCACTAAGTCACCAGAAAAGAAGAAAAGAATGACCAACGAGGATTACCTGGATGAGGTGGAGCCATTTATAATACCAACAAGAACCATAAAGCCCACTACCACTTGGTTACAAAGCAACTTAATTGAAGCAAACGACCTCAGAATATACCAAGGCCTGTTCAAAAACCTAGAGGGCAATTCCATAGAGCTGCCAATGATACCACAGGAATTTAATGAGCTCACGAGAAAACCAGAGATAGTGTCTTTCTTGGAAAGGTTAGACTTACACAATTATTTTGAGGCTTTTCCAGTCAGCAGGAATTGACGTTTAGAGAGTCTGGGAATTTGTCACCACAATAAAGGAGAATGGCATAGCTAAGGTGACAGATTTGCAAGGAAAGAACACAGTGATTGTAATCACGCCAAAGGTGGTCGCAAGTGCCTTGAATCTCTCTAATGCAGTAGACAGTGTCAACAAGAGGCGAGAAGAGGTGAAGGTATACAAGGAAACCAAGAAGAACTACACCTTGGAGGATATTGCGGATCCAATGGTGGAAACCATGTGCCAACTTTACAACCAATATTTCCATAATTATAAACCAAGAGGCCTCAAAAGTACAATGTGCCACCTGCAGCAATTGGAACAACATTCACATGGGCAATGAAGACAAGAACCTCAGGAGAGATAGATTATGCGGCATACCTACAGTACAACATTGTGAGGATGGGAACCCAAAATCCTACATATATTGCAGCAGGGGAGATGCTCACAAAGGTGATATGTAAAGCTCTACATGCTAAAGGTCAGTGGCCTCTTCCTCCATCACAGAATGAGTGGTTGAAGCTGACAGAAGACAAGGAAGAGGAGAAACCTACAGCTCCCAGGGTGACCACTAGACTGAAAATAAGGTTAGAGACAGTAGAAGAAGAGCCACCTCAGCCAAAGAAAGGAAAGAAAGCTACCATTCAGATGCCAGAAAAAGAGACTAAATCACATAAGGCCGCTCGGCTAGAGAGGTTGATGGAGAGTTTCAGAGCCCAAAGAATGCTTAAAGGAGATCTAAACGAATTATGGAAGCCCTCAGTTGAGGCCATATCTGAATCTTCTCGAAGGACTAATAGGGATCGCTTCGAAGATTATATAAGGAATTTTAAGATCCTAGATGCGGCGGCCGAGAATATTCTAGTCATACCTTTTATCGAAGAAGAGGTTGATGATGTGAGGCGGCAACTGTTAGAAGAGCAGGAAGGTGAAGAGTGACAGAGGAAAACAAAAGCTGATCGAGACTTCAAAAAGAAGCTATCAATCACCACCATCAAGCCGCGAGTCAAGTCCTCCACCATCACCACCTCCTCTTAGTCCTCCTCAACCTCGAAAAACTGAGGAGTTGAATAAATCTAAGAATCAACAAGAGTCCAAGAAAGAAGAGGACAAAGAGAAAGAGCAGAACGCAAAATTTGAACCAAAGCCTAAGAAGCTGTTGGAGCTATATATGGCTCACTCTACTCAACTTGGTCTCACCTATATATTTGTATCTTGTCCTCAATATGAATCAGTCTTTGGGAGTGTATATGGTGTGTCTCTTGTCTCGTCTCTCTCTCTTTCTCTCTACATCTCAACATGGTATCAGAGCAGTAACGATCATGCACCGATTCAATTCATGGTGACAAAACAGTATGTGTATGCGATTTGCATGTAAGATTCAAAAATTGCTACAAATTTTATTTTTGAGCATTGATTCTTGTTAATTGTGGTTGTTTTGTGTTAAGAAGAATATGATTAGTGTTTTGTGTGACGTTTATTGCTAATCAATCTAATCGTTGATTACGTTTTCTTGTTGATGACACCATGAACTTCATCTCAATTTTTCTTGTTGTTCTGCTCAAAATTTGGAGAAACGGGAAAAGCTCTCCAAAACTTGTTCGTCTCCTCGAGCTCTTCGATTTGAGTTCTAGGTTTGCGTCAATCGGACTTCGCAGCAGAAAGTTATGCTGTTTTTACTGCAATTGAGCTTGACGCAGCTTTCTTCGTCCTACTTCTTCGTGAAGCATCCGCGATCGTTTTTCTTATTTTGGCGTTAACTTTTTCGAGAAGATTTATCTTTTTGCTATTCATATTTTGGCCGTCAATCTTGCGTCTCACGTCACTCTATTTTGAGGACTCTTTTATTATTAAAGTCTCCTTTACCCTGCCCTTTTTGGGTGACGTCTCTCACATCTTTGGAAGTTCCTTGAGCATCCTTCTTACGTTTATCGTTGACAGAATGCAGTCCTCATATCTCTCTCATTCTCAATTGCGGCCTTCACCATATATGGTGTGCAAATTCTGCGATCTTATCTTATACGTCTTCTCGCAACAAGATATGGCTATGAATATTCTCGTCAATGGCTTTCCTTCTGGCCAACGTTCTGTTCCTCCTTTCCAAGGTCAAGGTTTTCCAGGCTGGAAATCAAAGATGTTGTTAATTCTTGAAGGCGATGAACTCTCCGATGTTGTTCTTGGAAATCGTGTTTGTCCGCCTCAGCCTGTTGATACGGATAATGATAACGTGCTTATCGCTGAAGGACCTATATTTGAAGATTGGAATGTTGCCTATACGGATTGGCAACGACGTGATAAAGAAGCTCGTCGGTATATTCTTTCTTCTCTTACTGATTCCCTTTTGATTGATATGTATGAACTGCCTACTTCCCACGACGTATGGAAGTACCTTATTGCAAACTTTCAGAAGAAATCTGTCACAGAAATACTTTATTTGAGAGGGTTGCTTAACAAGTTACAATATGAAGTTGGTACTGCCATGACGGGACATATTGAATCTTTCAAATCTATTATTAATCAACTTGCTGCTGCCGGTGATCCTGTTCCACAAAAGCAACTGATTACACTTCTCCTTGATACGGTGAAGGACTCTTCTTATGATAACATTGTTACTATTCTCTCTAATAAAGATGGTCTTGATTTCGACCAAGCCTGCATGTCTTTAATTGAATACTCTCAACGTCAAGAACGTCGTAATTCTAGTCATGATACAGCTATGATTTCACACGAGGAGACTGAGTCACAATAGTGGAACAGGCTTTTTATGCTCGAAGGCGTCCATTTCAACGAGGAAACCGCAGAGGTGGCCGTCGCGGTAATATTTTCTCTTGTCTCAAATTTCCTAATAAGCAATGTTCTTACTGCAACAAAAATGGCCATACTGAAGATGATTGTTGGGCACGTCAATATGATGAAGAACACAATATTACCACAAAACAACCACGTTTATCTAGAGACTCTTCTTCTTCTTCTTGTGAATATTGCGGACGATCTGATCATCCCACTCATATGTGCTATAAGCGTCGGTTCGACACAGATCGGAATAGAGCATATCACTACAAAAGGCTCTTCATATTAGCGACGCTCACACAGCGACGCTCAAAAAAAAATTTCCCGGCGTCGCTATGAGCGTCGCTATAAGCGTCGCTATGAGCGTCGCTATGAGCGTCGCAAATTTATTTGTAAATTTGCGACGATTATAGCGACGCTCATAGCGACGCCAGCTAGGGTAAAAAAAATAACCGAGCGCGCCCAAAAACTCAGATCTCAGATCTGAGTTTTTCGGCGCCCTCAAGCAAAGAGCAGGTAACGCTCTCCCTCACTCTCTCTCTCTCTCTCTCTCTTTTCTTCTCCACACACACACACACACACACACACACACACACGAGGAGAGGAAGGAGAGCTAGGTATGCTCCTTCCCTCTCCTCATTCTCATGTTCCCTTCCCCTCTTTCTCTCTCCCTCTCTCTCTCTCTCACACACACACATACACACACACATAGTGTTTTTGAGAGAGAGAGAGAGAGAGAGAGAGAGAGAGAGTACAAACAAAAACAAAAACGCACACACATACATAAACAAAGAATGCACACACACATTGAGAGAGAAAAAGAGAGAGAGAGCATGCATAAACAAAAAATGCACGCATTGAGAGAGGAAAAGAGAGAGAGAACATGCATAAACAAAAAACGCACACATTGAGAGAGGAAAAGAGAAAGAAAACATGCATACGATCCAAAAAAACGCACACACATTGAGAGAGAAAGAAAGAGAAACTAAGGGAGCGTCGTAGGAAACTAATTAAAATTAAAAGACCTAAAGATCTAGCCGACGAGGAGTTGAACTGAAGACCTATTATTCAAGAGGGAAATGGCATAATCAATCTATCATACTTGGCATGGGTGATAGAAAGGTTATACCATTTATCTCTTTTTATTGGCACACACATCCACACACGCGCACACACACAGGAAGAAGAGAGTTATAACGTCGTAGGAAACTATCTTAAAAGACGTTAAAGATTAGGTTATATGTAGACTTACATTAAATTAGATTTAGGTTTATTTTTAACTAGATTTACGTTTATTTAAGCTAGATTTAGATTTACGTTATATTAGATTAGATGCGGGTCTCCATAGACTGCGATGCCTGCATGAAGCGGGTGAAGAAAGCCCTCAATGGAATATAGGGTATTGCTGCCTTCACTCATGGTGGGCTCCGTCGATCCAAAAGTACTGGTGAAATGTCTTCAGAAGATAGGGAAGAAGGTGGATCTTCAGGGCGACAAGAGTCACTACATCCCCGACACAATGACCATCTAGACAACCTCTAGTCATTATACTTACGTTAAATTAGATTTAGCTTTATTTTTAGTTAGATTTACGTTTATTTAGATTTACGCTTATTTACGTTAGATCGAGTCCATGCAAGAATTACTTACGGTTTAGGGTTTAGAGTTAGACGAACAGTGAAAAGATCTACTGTGAAAAGATGTTAAGATGAAGTGAAGTGCTACAGCTAGAGAAGAGGCAAAGGGATTTTGTCCACTACATGCAGTATCATGTAGACGTGGGTGTGTAGATTTCTTGTACCCACAAATATAGGTATTGACCAATAAAGACGAGATTATAACCCGGTGGTTCTGACCTCCGTGCACCTCTAGACCGAGGTGTGCGGGGATTGGACATGACTAGAGAATGTGAGGTAAAGAGAGAGAGAGAGAGAGAGAGAGAGAGAGAGAGAGATAAGACGAAGAATGCCAAAAGAATATTAAATTTGTTGTCCAGGTTATAAGTTTTTTATCCTCATTATGAGTAGCGACGAGGATGTGGGACCGTCCAACCGAAACACCTATCTCTCAACGAGGGTCTTATGTCCTTGTAATCAATGCAAGCATGCTGTGCGACGGACAAGACATGTTTCTTTGCAGCACGTTCGCGAATTTGGCGAGTTCGATCCATCTATTATAGATCGAGTTGTTGCCAATTATAACTCGTCGGACTCTGACGCTGGCCAACAAGCAGCAATCTCACAACCCAATAGACGTATTCGCAGGCGCTTTGGTCAAGCAGCATATGTGAGGCCACAAGATGTACCCTCTGACATCTCGGGGGATGATCATGCAGAGCACATTCCCAACGAGGCAATGTTTGAGCCCGAGATTGATGAAATGATCGAGACGATCATGGATTCAGAAAGGCTTATCTATGATGATATGAAAAGTGAAGCCGATACGTCATTGTATAATGGAGCACGTATGTCTAGATTGAAAGCACTCCTGGTTCTTCTCAACATGCAGGCAAAGTTTGGATGGAGTGACACTAGCGTCACAGCGCTTTTCAGGTGATCTATTACAATTAGTTTACTTTAATAGAACTCTAAATGTATAATGATCTGATAGATTTTTACACGACTGTATCATATTTTATGTTGTGTAGATTGCTGAAAGAGCACATTCTACCAGCTGACAATGTGATGCCAGATTCCCGAGATGAAGCAAGAAAGATTTTGCGAAACTTGGGGATGGATTACAATTCTATCCACGCTTGTCCTAATGACTGCATTCTTTTCAGAGGGGAATACACAGACATGGAGAAGTGTCCGAAATGTGATTCCGAAAGATATCGAGTAGATCTCCACGGGACAAAAATTCCACAAAAGGTTTTGCGACATTTTCCTTTGCTTCCTCGCATCAAGAATTTCTTCGAATGTAAGTCCATGGCCGCCCTAGCATCATGGCATGAGGAGAATAAATCTTTGGATGGTGTGCTACGAATTCCTGCAGATTGCGCATCCTGGAAACATATAGATGGAACATGGTCGGATTTTGCCAGGGAAGCTCGAAATTTGCGCTTAGGCCTGGCTATGAATGGCGTAAATCCATTTGGTCAAAGATCAACATCTTACAGTGTATGGCCCGTTGTCATCGTCAACTACAACATTCCCCCGTGGTTGACTACGAAGAAGGGGCACCTATGGCTAAGCTTGATTGTGCCAGGGCGATATAAAGTGGGGAATATGGATGTGTATCTTCGTCCACTATTGGAAGAGCTACAACAATTGTGGATTGGCATAGAGGTGGTGGATATGAGCCGACACACAGGACGACGGAATGCTTTGATCAGAGGTATTCTAATGTGGACCATGCATGACTATCCCGGGCTAACAGAATGCTCAGGTGATCTATTGACACTCCTCACTCAGACACTGTAAATCTTGTTTTTCCCCATAGTTGATCTATTATCATGTGTATACATGCAGGGCTTCAAACAAGTGGATACAGAGCATGTGTCACATGTGGACCTAGACTGAATGCACGTAGGGCACCCTCACTGAAGAAGCAAATCTACGAAGGTCATCAAGCGTATCTTCCGGAGAATCATGTGTTACGCGACGGCTTTTTGGGAAGAGAGCCACCAAGGATGTCTGCACAAGCATGGTTAGAGCAGAAGGAGATGTGCGATGACGGATTGCCTCCAGGGATGAAGAGACTATCTCTATGGTACGAGTTACCATACTGGCCCCGACTCGTGATCAATCACTTGCTCGATCCAATGCACATATTCAAGAATGTGGGTAGTCTACTATGGGACCATTTGACCGGCAAGAAAGATACTTTGGGAGCCAGAGTTGACCTTAGAAATGTGGATCGTATGGAGCAATATTGGCCGCAAACAGCGTCTAATGGATCAATAAAACTTCCTAAAGCACCATGGATTTTCACAGGAGCCCAAGAACGCAAAGTAAAAGAGGCCATTCGATCTTTGCGGACCCCCACTGGCGTAATGCACTCGCTCCGAACGTGTTTTACTAAAGAAGGAAAGCTTACCGGTTTGAAGTCACACGATTGGCATAAAATGTGTCAGGTACGTTCATAGTGGACTTTAATATCATTGCATAAAATGTGGACTTTAATATCATTGCTGCACATACTTTACAGTTTATTTTACCGGTTGCCATTGAGGGATGTTTGTCTCTCGACATCCGTAACACAATCTACAAACTTGCAAAGCTGGTGCAATGGATCTCACAAAAGGAGATCGACGTAGACTCCATACCATTCGCCAAACTAAATGCTGCGGAGCTTGTGTGCATGTTTGAGAAACATTTTCCTACTACAATACTAACCATTCAGGTGCATCTTCTTGTTCACATAGTTGATGAGGTGGAAATAGCTGGCACAGTTCATTCCAGATGGATGTTATTCTTAGAGCGTTTCATGAAAACGCTTAAGGGATATGTGCGTCAAAAGGCACGTCCGGAGGGTAGCATGGCAGAAGGTTGGTTGGTATCAGAGTCCCTAGTGTACATTGGAGAGTGGCTAGACGGATTTGATAAATCCCGGGACATGCTATGGCGAACCATAGATGATGAGCGCATATCTGGGATTGTCATGTGCAATCTCGGTGTTGAGAAGAAGATGACGGAAGATCTAGAGGCTAAAATCAACCGATTTTGCATGCTTCACAATCCAGTGATGCAAAAGTGGATTTCACAATATGAGGATGCAAAGCAAGAGCGACAAAGGGCACGAATCGAGTGGAGATGGGGAAGACGACCACCGATGCACTATCCAGCGGTTCTGGAGAGCCTACCAACCTTCATGAGCTTAAGATGGTTGCACAACCAATTGAAAAGCGCACAACAATGCGGTGAGGAAGTGACTGAAGAAGAGTGGGAGTACTCTCGGGGTTGCGCGACCAAGGTAAGTTTGCAATGTACGACTAGCAAGTGACTTTATTTATAAACGTTTGAACGGCCACTCATAATCTTTGTTCGTTGTAGTATAAGTCATACACAGCAGCATGGTGTAAAGGTCGACATTTTAGGGTGGAACGAATCGACAAAAAGCGTTTTACTCAAGATTGTGGAATCATGGCAAAATTTGAACAGTCTAGTCGACGACGTTCCTCTGATGCAGATCCCGTGGTGGCGGAACTCACTTACTTCGGCACGCTGCAAGAGATTTTGAGGATCGATTACAGAGGATTTTTTGTCGACTTGTTCGACGTGCAATGGTTCAAGATAATCATGGAGGGTCGAAACACTACTGTGCGTAGAGGAGAGTCTGGTTTTCTTGAGGTGGATTCTACTAAGAAATGGACTGACCTAAGAGACACTTTCGTACTACCCGAGCATTGTGAACAAGTAAGTATATAAATAGTTAACATCCCCCTTTTACAAGTTATGTGCTTGAAAGCTCTCATGTAAGTTATGTGGCTCTGGCAGGTAGTATTTCATCCGACAAAGTCTACATCAAACTGGTGGTACGTCATAGAGGTAGCCCCTCGTAGTGCAAGGACGTATGAAGGCTACCATGTACCAATCACAACGACATCAATGGAGGAGATCAGAGAAGATGCTCAATCAGAAGCCGCTGCGGTGGTGCCAGACGAGCATCAAGATGCTACTACTCTATATGGGGTGCATGCAGAGGAGCTACAAAATGAAACAGAGGATATGTGTTTAAACGGAGAGCTCTATATAGATATAGGAAGTTATGCTGAGTTATGCGAGGATGAGAGAGAGATCTCTTAAAGCCACAAATATTGTATTTGAACAATTTTGCTCCGTGCTGTAAAAGCTCTGGCTCTCTAAGTAGCTTCCATGGTGTATAACGCTCTTTTCTACTCGCGCTCACATCTTTTGATTGAAAATTCTGAGTTTTCGACTTGCCTCTTTTATCACTCGATTCATTGCGTCATTGTATTTATATACGTCATTACGTCATTGTATTTAATGGTCTTTGCGTCATTGTCTACTCTATTCATTCAATATTAAGTTTAAATATTCGTGTGTTTAATGCAGGTTTGGATGATGAGGAGTTTCTTTCTTCTTTGTCACCGCAGCAGAGACAGTGGTACGTGGAGCATCATCGCTCTGGCGCATCATCGCGCGTTCCTACACCATCCGCATCTCCCTCTCTTTCGGAGCATTCGGCGCGCTCCAAAGCTTCGGCGTCGACGAGACGAGCGTCACACTCGTCTAGACACCGGCGCTCTAGTGGTGGCGGTGGCGGTTGTTGTGGGGATTCCGCCACCGATGCCTCCACACCGCCTCATGTTCGACGAAGCTCTTTACCCTCCCCTTCTTTGCCCGCCCCCACACCAGCCACAGCATCGCCATCTATGCCAGGTTTTGCACGGCTGACTGTTCCTAGAAGCTACACACCTCTACCTACTCCGCCGGGAGCCACCCCACTCGACACTCCTCGCTTCGGCGCCCAGACGCCGGTGGAGACACCTGACGTCCGTACCCCCATCGACACGCCGCTAGAGACCCCTGCCGGGACACCCAGGTTCACGCGTCACCGGCTAGAGGGCTTGCCTTACTCCGTCGACATCATCGGCGGCATCATCATGGATGATGACGGCAAGAAGGTGATCTTGCGCATGCGTGGTCTTTGCTCTCAGCTGTTTAGACACTATATACTAAACAAATGGAGTGAAGTACCAAGTGATTTAAAAAACAGAGTCATCAGCATACTTCATGATGAGTTTCCCGTTCCAACACGGGATCAGCGCTTCAATGAAGACCTGATGAAGATTCGAATGCGCGAATACTGCAAACACAAGCGTTCCAAAGTGCAAAAAGCAATCAAGAATGGGTGGAATAGGCCAGATTGGCTGGCCAAAGAAGATTGGAAGAATGTGAAGAAAGCAGCGCGCGAGAATCCCGACAAGTGGAAGCAACAAAAGGATGCAGCCAGAGCGTGAGTAGAGGCAGGGAGCTCGCACCACTTGGGGAGCGGTGGATGGGCATCATTTGAGGCCGATTTTGTAAGTCTTTTCACATTGCTCTTTATGCATGTTCGATAGTTTAGGGTTTATGAGTTTTTTAGTTCTAACATAATGAAATCTTTGTATGTTTTGACAGTGGTCGATGACAGGACGTGATCCCACACCGTACGAGCGCGAGTACGCAGGCAGGAAGGGCTTAAACGCCCTGATGGACATTCTCAGTTCTCGCGGCGGCATGGTTAGTATTAAGGTTTACTCTTTTTTATTTTTTGTATTGTTTTATCAATGTCGTTATATGTTTATATTTACTGAAAACTGTCTTATTGTCTTTTTTTGCAGAATCCGACAGATACACCGCTTGGACGCGATGAGACGTCTGATTAGACGACGTCAGTTTAGCCGTAGCTAGATAGCATTAGTTTAGGGTTTCTCGTAGCTTATGTATCATGAGACGGATTTTATACGTCTTTTTGAACCATGTATATTATTACATTTGTCACCGCAATTCCTTTTGCCAATCAATTCTTTATGCCTATGATGTTGTACAATTGTCATTATTACATTTGCCAATCAATTCAGTTTGCCTATGATGTGTACAATTGTCAATTTTGCAAACAATGCGTCTTGTGGGTGACTATTTTGGGTCTATTATCTACTTTTGCACTTTTTTTAAAAACTGAATCAAGTACAATATGGTTGATGGGTGGCAGGGCATTCAATGCCCTGCCACCAAAAAAATATTCTCTCAGGCGTCGCTATAAGCGTCGCTATTTATGGCTCTGTAGCGTCGCTATATGCGTCGCTATACTCTTCTGTGAGAGCATCGCTATAAGCGTCGCTAAAGGCGTCGCTATATAGCGACGCATATAGCGACGCATATAGCGACGCCTATAGAGACGCTCTCGTAGCGACGCTGTTAGCGACGCTGTTAGCGACGGTTTTAGCGACGCCGGGGGTTATAAAAACCCAGTGTATTTCCGTCGCTAACAGCGTCACAAGAGCACACAACCTCTTGTAGTGTATGCTACTGAACATCGAAACAACATTGTACCAGAAACAAGCTGCGTCCTATGTTCAGTTGCTCCAGACAGAATACTTCATGTATGCGATGGATCACTTTTTATTGTCGATTCTGGTGGTACAGGAAATATGACATATCAGTCTAAGTGGCTCCATAACTATCATCCACTGCCAGTTCAACGTGTTGTTTATCTTGCTGATGATACTACTTGTCAAGTAAAGGGTATTGGAGACTTATATCTTGGTACCTTATCTTCTTCCACTCGAATTTTGCGAGGAGTATTACATGTACCAGATCTTCAACGTAATATTCTTTCAGTTGCTAGACTTGTTGATCTTGGTCTGTTTGTTGGATTTGATCATACCAAATGCCGAATTGAGAAAGATGGACAGACTATAGCCACTGCTCCTCGAAATGGTAATTTGTTTGAACTCTCTCTCAACGATGCTGTAGCAAATGTTGTCACTGCTCCAGGTGATCATGATTGCAAAGTATGGCATCACCGTTTTGTTCATGCTGATTTCTCAAAACTCCTTGATCTTCAACGTCGTGATCTTGTTCATGGCATGGATCTTAAAGCCCATCCTCATATGGGAATTTGTGAATTTTGTGCTCTTGGGAAACACAATCACAAACCCTTTCCTCTTTCAAATACAACTCATTCTCATGACATATTGGATCTTGTTCATACTGATATATGTGGACCTCTACCTTCTTCGAGATCACAATATCGCTACTTCATTACTTTCATTGATGATTTCTCAAGGTATACGACTGTATTTCTACTTAGACAAAAATCTGAAGCCTTATCTGTTTTCAAACAATTCCACAAGGCTGCGGAACTTCAAACTGGTCGTCGCCTTAAGAAGCTTCGTAGTGACAATGGAGGCGAATATGTTTCTCGAGAGTTTGTGAGTTACTGTGCTGACAGTGGAATTCATCATGAACACACTATTCCATATTCGCCTCAACAGAACGATGTTGCTGAACGAAAGAATCGCACTATTCTCAATGCTGTAAGATGTATGCTGATTCATTCTGGCTTATCTCGTGTTTTTTGGGCTGAAGCTACTTTGACAGCAGTATTTATTCAGAATCATCTTCCTACTACTGCACCCTCTGGTAAGATACCCATCACAGCATGGACGGGTGACATTCCTTCTGTATCTCATTTTCGAACCTTTGGATGTATTGCTTATATTCATGTTCCCAAAGAAACACAAACAAAGCTTGATGCTCCTGGTCTTAAAGTTATTTTTATTGGATATTCTGACACTTCCAAAGGCTACAAATTCTATGACCCTTCCTCCAAGAAAGTAATTGTGAATCGTGATGCTACTTTTAACGAACAGCTTATGGGAGGCTCATGGTCTATGGATGATTCTGATGATACTAAATCATTGCTTCAAGCTTTTCCATTTCTTTCAGAAGATGAAACTCTTCCTATAGAGCAACTTTACTCTTCACAACCATCAATTCCGAATGTCTCCAATGATGATATTGATATTTTTGTTGATCTGCCTATTGATTTTGAACATGGCTCATGTCATGTTTATGATGACAATATTGCTGATAATGCTTTTTCTACTTCCGAAGATCCCATTACTTATGATGAAGCTATCTCTTCACCACAAAAGGATCAATGGCAAGAGGCTATGGAAGCAGAGTACGATTCTCTTATCTCTAAAGGTACATGGATACTAGCTGAATTACCTCCTGGTCGTACAGCTATTAAATGTAAGTGGGTGTATAAGACAAAAGTAAAAGCAGATGGATCTTTTGACAAGTTCAAGGCGTGTTTAGTTACAAAAGGTTATTCCCAAGTAGCTGGTGTTGATTATCAAGAGACTTTTTCACCAGTTGTTCGCATTACAAGTGTTTGAGTTTTATTGGCATTTGCTGTTCAATTTGATTTAGAAGCTCATCAAATGGATGTGCGAACTGCTTTTCTTAATGGTGACTTGGAAGAGGAAATTTATATGGAACAACCAGAAGGCTTTAATCTAAATATCTAGACTCATAGACCACAAAAAATATTAAGACATGAAGCTTGGGTCTAATGCTTGCTCATTTAGTGGCTCAGCTGCCCGACTCTGGACTCTTATGCCATTATTTTTATGGCAACTTGTCTTACTCTCGGGAGCTTTCGACCAAGAATAGGTTTTGAAATTCAAAACTCCCATCCTCGAAGAGAGGATTTGTAAAGGACCATACTGGCAATATTGGTTTCTTTTGCCATACCTGGGTGACCTTGGTTGTCAAAATTTCTTTTTGTTGTTGTTGGTCCCTTGGTTGAGAAGATTGGCTCGCTCCATTCTCCGTAACACTTTGTCCATCATGTCTTGACATTTCTTGAGAGCTAGAGATGACTTCAATCTTCTTCGGTATGTTTTTTTTTTCTTTTGGCACCCATTTGTATCTGCATCGTGTGATTAGCGTGTCTTTAGAGATATTCTTTGCCTTGAGTGTGACATTGTCCTTGATTTTGCCTTCCGTGAAATTGCGATTATTTTCAAGCTGAAGTCGTTTGCTTGAAGAATGTTTACGTGGCATCTTTGGTAGCCAGATTCTTCGATTTCCTTGATAGTAACCTTGTGCTTGAAGAATTGTAGATGGCACTTCCCATGATGTTTTTGATGTCGTATTGAGATGTACAAGAGTGCCATTTTTGGTATTATTTATCGATGAAGTCCTATGTTGGTATGAAGGCCAGTTGGATTTGAAATTTCCTGCATCCCTTTGGCGAGCCTTGTTGGCTGGTCTCCTTTGGCGATATAAATATGATCTTTGTTGCTTTTGGGGACGCTTTTTGAAACCTTTATCCACCACATAAGCCGATATCTGTGGTTTTGATAACCAAAGTTTCTTTTGACCCTCATAATAGCCTTGCTCTGCTAAGCTATAGTGGGAGGCTATCCATCCCATGTGTATACCTTTCGTCAATCGGCTAGGCTCATTTAGCCATATTGGGTCCTTGACCTTGATTTCTTCAGCTTTGATGTAGACCTTTGAAGATTTTTGTCGACGATGATCTCGAAGTGTAGGGTATTTTGGTTGAAAGATTTTCTTTGGAGTCTGTCTTTCATGTGGAAGCATGTGGTCAGTTGATGTCGAAGCTCTGTCTTGAACTTTTCGGGGCTGGATTGAAGACTCTGATTTAAGGGGCTGCTTCTGTTGGTAGGACATTTGTGGGTTCACTTTGGCTTTTCCTTTGTCGGTAGCCGATAATCTTGGAGCAGTAGTAGGCTGGATTTCTTGAGAGCTAGTCGTGATGACGATTGTTGAAAATCCAGGTTCTTCTGCCAATGTTTTTGCCCAGTGCTTGGACAAAATCAAATGTGTATTCATTTTGGAGGAATCCACCACTAGGAATTTGTCTTTGATTACCTTTGACCGTAGTTTAAGGGTAGCTTTCGCAATCCCTAAACTTGTGACGGCTATTCCATGTGATATAAGAACCTGTACCTGAATTTCATACAGTTCTGGCTTACCTAGAAGTAACCATAGCCCATAAGACATGACATTAGTCGTGGCAGTGCAATCTATCTATGCTGTAAAGTTGAATTTTAGTTTCTCATGCACATCCAACGAGAATTTAATCTTCTTGTTGGCTGCAAAGTAACTGATGTCCTCGTTGCTTTTGGTACTTTTCTTAGACTTTTGTGCCTTGAAGGCTTTGTCATCCTCTTGTATGTTGAACTTCTTTGTCATTTGACTGGTAGTTTCTGGCTGTGACGCCTTGATTCTTGATTTTAGAAGCTCTCTGTCACTATTTACTTCTTCTAGCACTTGAAGGTCATTCAATAGTGACTTTTCTTCTTGGAAATGGTTTGAAGCTTGTGTAGCAGGATGTTGAGGTTTACTCTCTTCTTCTGATGCAATGGTCCCGTGGCCTTTGGTTTCCATTGTTCCATGGGTTTTGGTAGAGTCTCTTCTTGAAAATATTCATTCATATCCTGTATTGCTTGTCCTTGGTTTTCAATCTTGGACTCGGTCATTTCCTGTTCTTCTATGCATTGTATGTCTTTAGTTACATCTTCTTTTAGTTTCTCATACTCTTTCATTTTTTCAATCACCAATGAAGAGTCCACAACAGAAAATTTATTTGGTAGACTTTCTGCTTCATCCATTGACTCTATTTGCATGTCTTCCGCTTGTGATGTGTCACTAAGATTTTTTGTTACCTCTGCCACCCCTTCTTGTGTTGGCTCACTATCGTCAGAATCTTGGCTTCTTTTGCTCTCGAACCTTGAACTACGAGCTTCATCTTCATCACCTTGTGGATGCTCTGACTTGTCCTCACTGAGGTTCCTTAAACGATCTTGAATCAGCTGATTCAATTGATCTTTTTTGAAAGCCTGATTCTCTATGATAATGTCGTTGACACCCTTGAGTTCAAGAAACTGTGTCTTGAGCCTATCTTTTGTGCTCTGCGACAAGATCTGCTTCTTTTTCGGAGATCTTGTTGGGGATTCCTTCTTTCGTTCCCTTGTTGTCACTGTCTGAACTTTGCTTTTGGCTTGTTGCTTCTTCTTTTCCATGTAGAGCTTTGCTGGGCATTCCTTCACTAAATGACCAATGGCACATTGGTCGCAATATGTTGTTATCTCAACATGTGCACCCTTTGGACGAGGCAGCTTTCCATAATACTACTGATAATGGTTTCCTGTGGTATCTAGATACAGATATGACCTCTTCTTTGCATGCACGAACCTATAGATTATGACTGAATTAGGTGTATCCACTGGCTTTGTCTCTTTATCCTTCGTCGTCTTGTCCTTGAGAAGCTAAAAATAGCTTCCATTATTGCTTGCATACAAGATCAAATCACTATCCATGCTTTCTAGCAATTGTGATGCTAATTCTTCCATCAGTATATGGTCTTTGACGTGGGGCTTCTGCATAGCCTTAGGGCTATGTTTCCGAGTTGATTTTGGCGAGTTCTGCACCAAGGGTGAAGATTGAACCGAATCTTTGTTTTCCATTTCCCTTGATGGTGCTTTTGGACGGGGTCCAAGTATGTGACTTACAGGTTGCCCACAATTGCTAAACTCATCCATATTTTTCACATCGGCTATTTCATAGTGCCTATCATATTTGTCGACCACGATGACATCTTGACCTGACCTTCTACATTGGGCATTGTGAATTTCCAGTGGTCTCTCCTCTGGCTCATCATCTTCCAATACTTCTTGAAATTCCACTTGGACTCCTGAAAAAGACACTGCTTCTTGTAAAACTGGACTTCTTAATCCCACTCTTGAAGAGATAGGGTCTCTTTGTTGAGTTTGAACTCCCCCCATCCGAGAGGGTTTCATATCTGATGTTGGCATCTGTTTAATGCCTGATGATATGACTTCTTGTGCTTTGTTAAGTAGCTCTTGAGACCAAGCTAGTTCTTTTTGAAGTTGGGCTATCTTCATAGCTGGTACCTCTCGTGCTGGTGTAGTGCACGAGACTTGTGTTGTGTCTTTCCATGTTGTGTCTTGTGTTATGCCTTGTTGTGTGTCATGTGGTGTGTCACTCATTTGTGTAGTGACAGTCGTAGGTGTCAATTCTTCCAGGTGCGTAGTTAGAGGTAGACCCATGACGAGATGGTATACATTACCCCCTTTAGACATGTAGTCTTCTCCTCTTGAGCCAAACGCTTCTGCTGTAAAGTAATGATTGTTTTCTACAGGAACTTCATGACTTGTGATAGCCCTGTAGTATTGACCGTCTTCATCTCCATAGAGGGTACCAAATTTCTGTTTTCCATCTTGTGCTTTGTACAGAAAAATACTTGGAGGATATGCGTAGAGTTCTGTAAGTTGATCCTTGTACAACATTTCTATCTCATTGTCGATGTATTTTCCGTGCCTCATGTAAATTGATCCCAGACAGTCTTCCATGAAATTTGGATGTGGGTGTAGTACATTCTTCGTTGTTTCAACTTCCACATATTGAGATGTCCGAGTTTCCTCTGTATCTTTCTTTGTCTTGATGTACAAATTCCGATTGACATCCTCATAGCATGGCAGTCCTTTGTAGTATCCAATCAGATAGATCTGAATTTTCTCTCTTGTAATATCTGTGGATGTACTTGAAGCTTCTTCCTGACTGGTCTGATTCCTTTGAGACGCCATTGATTTTGTCTTGACTCCCTTGTTGTACCTGTTCAGTGATAGCTCTAATTGCTTGCCTCAATGCTAATAAAATCTATTAGCACCCTTGTGTCGGTCTTTTTCGCTTGAGGTCCTTAGCTTTTGTGGATGCCTTAATCTCTGAGTTTTTTTGAATTGGGCTTTGCTTGAACTTCTTAGCTCCCTTGCTTGCCAAGGCTGATACTGTCTTGTCTGGCTGCTTGCTTTTCCTAGAGCTTTTAAGCAGGCCTCGATCTAGTGTAAGCACTGTGATAAGTTATGCAACTTACCATTATACTGCAACGACTGCTCCCTTTGTAGCGATTCTTGAGTCGAGCTAACCTGTGTTCACTTTAGCACACAATCTACAAAATTCTATTTAGGTGGCAAACTTTTTCACAATGAATGCAGAAATCCTTGATGTACCTTTAACGGCCACACTTGTTCCTTGAGAACCTTCCAGCGGGTGAACAACGGTTTTCCCAAAAGATAATTTCAATCTGCTAACTTAGCAGTCTTCAAAAACCGTGACCGTTTTCTCACAATTCTTTCAAACTGTCTGTTTTAGACACCCCTGACTTCCGGATGCATTTTGAGGCCTTAAACGACGTTTTTTTTTTAAATTTTGAACTAAATGGTTGCCGTTGGCATACATTTAGTTCAAGTTTTGCTCTAAGATCTGTAGTGTCACTCTCAAGCTACGTTTTGATATAAAAACTTTTCCAATCCGATACCATTTGTGAAAGTTATGGCCAAAACAGTGAATTGCAGATTAGATTGGTCAAAATGAGTCCAAATTCAATTTTGAAAAAAGATTTGGGATCTCTGTGACACTGTGAACACTCTTGTATGGTCAAAGTTACAGTTGGATCCTTAAACTAGCCTAGAGGCATCCTACGCGTAGGATGTCTATATGCTCAGAATTGAACAAAATTTGGTCCAGAGACTCCCCTTGAGTCCAGCAACACAATGGTATACTCAGAATTTTATTTGGACTTGAAAATGGCCTTGAGACATCCTACGCGTAGGATGTCTTTTTTGCTCATAATGACTTGAAATTTTCACCCCAGCTTCTCCTTGATGTGCTGATCACAGTGGTGTGCTCATAGGTTGGTTTGGAGTCCTAAATCAAACTGAAGACATCCTACGCGTAGGATGTCTAACTGCTCAGATTTTGTCCAAACTTGCACTGTAGCTTCCCCTTGATGTGCTAAACTCACAGCTATTTTTACTTTTTGATTCTGACACCTATAGGTTGGTCAAATGATCAAGAATCTGTTCCAAAAGCGTGATGTCTGTTCTGATGAATTTCTAAGTCAAATCAGCTCCAAATTGGACCAAATTTGACTAGGAGGCTTGCCTAAGGCTATATGACAGCATGGTATGGTCACAGTAGAACTTTGGTTTCAGAATTATGCATTAGACATCCTACGCGTAGGATGTCTTTTTGCTCAGAATGAACCCAAATTTAAACCACAGACTCTCCTTAAGGTGCTGATCACTGTGGTATGCTCAGAATTTCATTTGGACCTAGCAATGGCCTTGAGACATCCTATGCGTAGTATGTCTTTTTGGCCTGTTTGACCCCAGAATTTTCCCAAAGCTTCCCCTTGATGTCAGCAACCCAGTGATATGCTCAGATTTTGTTTTGGATTTCAAAAGACCCCAATTTTAGCTGCTCTAGTCTTTTTTAGTCAAAAGTGCTAAAGTCTTCTTAGGACCCCCGTTTCTCCCCCAAATGAGATGGAAAGTCTCTCAGTCACTCAATATATCATGCAGATCATGCTCCTGCAGCCATCCTATGGTTTTGGTCTTGGAATAATGCCTTGGAACAATTTGGGTAGGATGTCTGGCAATTTCAGTCTATCTGGTCTTATCCTATCAAGATATGGTCAAGTTCCCCCTTCCATGTGAAAATAGGGTAAAACCTACCTTCTGAACACACTGGACAACTCAGAATTTCAAAATTTCCACCAGATCACCCTGTAGACATACTACGCGTAGGATGTCTTTTTTTCTCAGAATGGACTTCTGTTTCTACCCAAGGTGCTTCTTGATGCATATAACAAGAATATGTGATCACAACAAATTTTGGATGTCAAAATTGCTCAGAATCACCACTTTTGGGAAAATATTTCTCTAAAAGAGTAACATCCTCTTAACTCTCAGTCTATATGTCCAAATGACATGAGCTTTGGTGTGTGTGTCCAACACAACATGCAGAATATATGGGTATGATGCCAAAACTTGATTTTTGCTTCCAGAATCACTCTCTAGACATCCTACGCGTAGGATGTCTACTGATGAAATTTGTGGCAGAATTCATCCACAGGCATCCCCAAGTCTTGAGCACTACTTTTCAAGCATTCCTACCAGTTTTTATGCAAAATTGTGCTCAGAATCTTAAGTTTCTTGTTTTCGCGTTTTTGACACTCCGTCTTTGGTCTTTTGGGTGTCAAGAGTTGGTCAAAACTTTAGTTTCAATGTATACTTAGGGTAAACCCCCCATTCTGAACACATTGGTAACCTCAGTTTTCCCAAATTCCCTGCCAAAAGTGCCCTAGAGACATCCTACGCGTAGGATGTCTACTGTCTTAAAATGCAGATTTTTTCTGGCAGTAGTACTCCCTATGCTCTGTAGAGCTCTCAGCAATAATCACAGAAACTTTTGGACTTCAAATCAGCTTCCAAACACAACTTACAGTCTTTCCTACTTAGCGTTTTCCACTTCTCTAATGAGCCTAACAGCAAATAAGACATGCATAAAGTACTCTAGATCAACAATCAAGATATCCTACTTACCGTACTCCTACTCATCAATGTGAGATGGTGATTTTGATGTCTTGGTTGCTTCCTAGCCTCACACGGACTCTCAAGTCAACCTACCACCACATCTACCACTCCAACTCCTACTCTCTACACCACAACCTACTACTACCTAATACTACCTAAGACGAAAGATCCAGGCCAGACACACGCTCCCTAGACTCCTCCTAAGACCTAGAGAGTCCACCACCCTCTGATCCTATCTAAATGTAAAATAGTACTCTGGCAATCCAAAGGGACCTCTATCCTCAAGGACTAGTCTCGGTCACCTACTTAGGGCTCTCGTCCCCGGTAGCGGCGCCAATGTTGGACGGGTACGCCGCGACGGACGTCAGCATAGCGAGAACTCACCTAACATATAATGTCAACTAAGGACGAAGCTCGACCCGCAGGCGCATGGAAGCAAGAAAAGGGTGTCAACCTCTACTCGACCGACTAATGACTACTTCCTACAGAGATATCAACTCTACATGCCATCGGTTCTGTGAATGTGAGAGTCTCCTATGATGCTACCGCAAGCCAAAAGCCCATTAGACGTTCTCGAAACGTTACAAAACTTGAGGGATATCCTATCAACACCAATAGGCCACTCTCCCTAAGATCCGTGACCAAAAAAACCTACTCAATACCCTCCGTGCAGAAACGTGTAGGATGTCTGGCCGGTTTTTTCAGGTCGACGTTTCCAAAAACTAAAGTGCCTAATGTGTAGCTCTACTCGCTCTGATCCCGTGGATATGCTGAAATGCAAAAACGAACAACAGTTACTCACCAAAACTCCAAAAGTAGCTCGTGTAAAGAATGAGGATGCAAGAGAGCTACACAAGACAAGCACAAAGCACACAGAGATGGAAAGCTTCTTCTTCTTCTTCACAGAAAAGAGAGTACAAAATGACTAAGTGCTAAAGCTGAAAAGTAGCACATATGTACATGCGGTCACTAAGTGTGAACTCGCTAGAAGCGTACTAGGCTGGCACTATAAGTGTAGTCCAGCTGTAGAATCACTGGCAGAGATCCTCCGTGTCGGTCACCTAACGCGCCAGTGAGTAAATGCCGTAAGCGGCCAAGACCCGTAGTGGATGCCAGCTCAAGGTGTAGAGCTCGACATCTCAACACTCCCCCTCGAGCTCTGCATGTCACAGAGTCCAAGCATAGTCCGAAAACGTCGAAGCTTCTCAGCTCCGAGGGCCTTGGTAAAGATATCCGCTATCTGCTCCTCTGTGCTGACGTAGACCAAGTCGATGTCGCCCGCCAACACTCGCTCTCGAACGTAGTGGTAATGGACCTCTATGTGTTTGGTCCTGGCATGGAACACTGGGTTCCTAGCCAATTGCATGCTGCTGAGGTTGTCACAATGGATGAAAATCTGCTGTTCCACCTGCACTCCCAAGTCCTCAAGTAATGTGCATAGCCAAGCTACCTCGCACGTCGCAACTGCCTCGCACGCCGCAACTGCTGCACCTCTGTACTCGGCCTCTGTGCTCGATAAAGCAACCGTAGGCTGCTTTTTGCTGCTCCAAGTAACAGCAACACTCCCAAAAGAGAACATGAAGCCACTCGTAGATCTCCTATCAACAATGCTACCTGCCCAATCTGCATCTGTATACCCATACAATGCTAATGGTGCATCTGCTGCATAGAACAATGCGTAGTCAAGAGTACCTTGCACATACCTAAGTGTGCGTCGTACTCCATCCAAATGTGGCTTCCTCGGAAGCTGCATGAACTGACTCTCCAAGCCTACTGTGTAGCTCAAGTCTGGCCTTGTGATAGTCAAGTAGATTAGACTACCCACAATCTTCCTGTACATGTTGACATCCTCAACAACATCACCCTTCTCTGCACTCAGCTTTGCATTCACATCCAAGGGAATAGAAATTGGCTTACAATCAGCCATACCATACTTTGACAACATGTCCAAAGCATACTGTCTCTGTGATAGCCATACACCCTCTGGAGTCCTGATCACCTCAATGCCAAGAAAGTAGCGCAACTCGCCTAAATCTTTCATTTCAAACTCCTGTTTGAGAAGACCCTTCACATGGTCAATCTCCATAGCATTGTCACCAACAATAATAAGGTCATCTACATATATGGTAATGACCACAATCCCCACATCACTCTCACGTACATAGAGTGAATGATCAGCATGAGCTCTCCTAAAACCAATACTGACAAGATACTTGGCAATCCTGTCATACCATGCTCTAGAGCCCTGCTTCAAACCATACAAAGCTTTGAGAAGTCTGCATACATAATCTGGGTAACCTGGATCGACATAACCAGGTGGCTGATCCATATACACTTCCTCTTGCAACTCACCATTCAAGAAGGCATTCTTTACATCCATTTGATGCATAATCCATCCTCTAGATGCAGCCACTGCTATGACAGCTCTCACTGTCGTCATCTTTGCCACTGGAGCAAAGGTCTCCTCATAGTCTATGCCATACGTCTGTGCATAACCCTTTGCGACCAGCCTTGCCTTGTGACGCTCAATGTTACCATCAGCCTTATGCTTGGTTTTATACACCCATTTACAGCCAATAGCTTTCTTGCCACTTGGCAATGTCACCAACTCCCATGTGTCATTTGCTTCCAATGCAGCCATCTCTTCATTCATTGCATCATCCCAATGCACATTTCCAACTGCATCCTCAAAACATGTGGGCTCCACATCCTGTATCACCTTAGCCATGTAGGCTTGGTGATGCGCTAGATACCCATCATAAATCAATTTCTGAACTGGATTTCTGACTCTATTAGATCTGCGCGGTCCTGGGTCACTCCTTTGCCCTCTAGCATCTTCTTGTACTTTCCTTACACTAGGTGTCCTGACAGCCGGAATTCCAAATTCCTCATCAAGACTTTGTTCAGAACCATCTGAATCCATGTCTACATGTGAAAAACCTGATGATGCATCAACCATAAAGGGAGGTTCATCAACCTTTTCCTTTCCTTTTCGTGATACATTCCCTGTACCTGTTGGTGGAGTAACCTGCGTACGTAGTCTACCATTCCATGGTTTCTCAACAGAGCCACGAGAAGAGGACTCTTGTGGTCCACTCAAAACCTGTGACTGTGACCTCACATTTTGTACAACCACATCATCTTTTACATCAGCCCCAATAGTGCCATGTGCATTACTGTACCAGCTGCTCATCTCATCAAAGACTACATCTCTGCTCACTCGTAATTCTCGTGTAGTAGGATTGTAGCACCTGTACCCCTTTTGTTCAAGGGAATATCCCACAAGAATACATTTCTCTGCTTTAGGATCCAATTTCCTACGCAACTCATCTGGTACATGCACGTAAGCTATGCAGCCAAACACTTTCAAGTGTGCCAAATCAGGCTTTGTACCTGTAAACTTTTCCTCAGGTGTTACATCATGCACCGCAGCTGTAGGTGTCCTATTCATAATGTACACAGCTGTATTTACAGCTTTAGCCCAGAAATGATGAGGCATGTTCTTCTCATTCATCAATGCACGTGCAACCTCTGCAATGTGCCTGTTTTTCCTTTCTGCGACCCCATTCTGTTGTGGAGTATATCTGCATGTAAACTGCCTGTGTATACCATGCATTCGCAGAAAATCTGAAAAAACATTGGAGAAGTACTCTCCCCCTCCATCTGACCTCAATGTCTTGATTTGCATATCTGTCTCCTTCTCAATCATGACTTTGAAGTCTTGAAAGTGACCAAACACTTCACTTTTGTTACGCATGAAGTAGACCCATACTTTCCTTGTATGGTCATCAATGAAAGAGACATAATACCTGCAACCATGTATACTTGCAGTATCGGTTGGACCCCAAACATCTGTGTGCACCACCTCAAGTGGCCTTTTACATACATTGCGCTCATGTGGAAATGAGCCCTTTGACTGTTTTCCAAACTGGCATGCTGCACACACTTTATGCATACCATCCACCTTGAATTTGGGCAAACCTTTTACAATCTGTTTTGATTGCATGCTGCGCAATCTCTGCTCATTGACATGGCCAATGTGTTTGTGCCAAATGTCAACATCAGCCACAACACCTGTGCCCTATGCAAATAATGCAGCTTTTACCTCAGGCATGTCTACATTCAGCGTAAACATTCTGCCCACACATTTGCCCTCTGTGATCAGCTTACAGCCATTCTGGAAATCTTCTACATAACAGCCATTTGGATTGAAGCGAACCTGCAAACCCTGCTCAACCATTTGTCCAACAGAAACAAGATTCTTTGTAATGTTTGGGACATGAAGTACATCTGCTAAGTACTTTGATTTCCCACTCTTCGTATTTAGAGGTATGTCCCCTACATGAGCAATGGGGTGAGCTGTGTCATCTCCTGTCTGCACATAGCCTGACACATCTGGTTTGCGCATATCTCTAAAACACTCTCCACGAGACGTCATGTGATTAGAGGCACCTGAATCCACATACCAAACATCATCTTGGGTGGAATTCTCTGCAGTCATTGTATTCATTACATGCTGCATAACAAACATGCGCTCGTTTTTGCTGTCATCTGCATCTCTGCTAGTAGATGCATAGTTGCCCTGTTCTCTCTTTCTACTTGCTTTTCCCTTTGGACAGTCACGTGACATGTGACCTCTTTCACCACAAGTCCAACATTCTCTACTATCTGGAGTATGTTGGTGCCTGCTTGATCCTGCACCATGACCTCTTTGACTCCCCCTGCCTTGAGACTGGTTTCCCCTGCCACCTGTATTGTTTTGATTTGATTGACCTTCCAGAAATTGGCCCCTGCAACCCCTTGGGCCTCGACCACGACCTCTACCTCTACCTCTGTTGGAGTTAGAATAGAAGGCCTGTTCAGAATTATTTCTGCCATGAGAAGAAGATGTGTCAAGGTTCTTCTCCTCAAGAATAAGCATAGAAATCAAATCTTGGAACACGGGGATGTCGTCTCTTGTATTCATGGAAGACCTAAAATGTACATACTCATCTCCTAGACCATCCAAGCATGCACGGACAATGTCATCGTCTTCCACTGAAACTTTAATAGATCCAAGAGCCTCAATGATACTCTTGATCTTCAAGGCATAATCATTGATTGAGAGGTTGTTCCTCTTAACCTGATTTAGCTCCGACTTTAGTTGAAGCTTCCTGGCCTTGGTGTTCACCTCGAACACTCTGCCTAAGTTTCTCCATGCAATGGCGGGGGTTTCAGCATCCTGTAGATAGCCCATCATTCCATCTGTGATGCTCATAGACAGCCAATACATCACTTTTCTCTGGCCTTGTTGCCAGTCCCTCAAAGCTTTCCTTTGTTCTGCTGTAGCATTTGCCTCGGGAATCTCTGGTTCCTTTTCATTGTCTCCTTCTACATAGTCCCAATAACCTTTTCCTTTTAGGAAATTTGTTATTCTGAACTTCCATGCAAGGTAGTTATTTTTCTCAAGCTTCTAAGTAACAATCTGACTGAAACCGTCAGACATCTTGAAGCACTAAGACAAAATATCTGCAATCTGCAAAAACCTGCAAATCTGTTGAACCTGCTATCGTGGTTCCTGTAACGCTTTCTACACTCAACGAGTGTCCACAATCAAGCATTTCACAACCACTGTACTTGTACAGTAAATCTCTGTATACTGCACTTTTGGAGACCTGTTCAGAAACTTGTGCGAAAAATCCCTAACAAGCTCTGATCGCGTGGATATGCTGAAATGCAAAAACGGACAACAGTTACTCACCGAAACTCCAAAAGTAGCTCGCGGGTGAATTTGCCAAAACACAGACAAACGCATGTGATGTAAGCATCAACTCATAGCTCTCCTCGTGGGCAACTCACTGCTGCTCTCCATTTGCGATTCCGACCACCGTAGCTCCTGTAGCACACATACACACTCTCTCACTCTCTTGCAGTCTTCCAACGACACAGAAGATCAGATTTATTAGAAGTCTCTTTACAAAGCTTTAGGTTTTGGCTTATATACTAAGCCTTAGAAAACCTAATGTCCGACCAAAATGACCTTATTTGTCCCTAGGCTTCTATAGAGCTTAATTACAACACCGTGAGCTGGCTTTGCTCATCCAACAAGCATCTGTGGCCTCAATACAATTGCTGACTTAAAATATGAAGTTCCCGTAAACATTACAAAAGTGGC
The DNA here is from genome assembly GCF_014529385.1 of Adiantum capillus-veneris. Taxonomy (NCBI): domain Eukaryota; kingdom Viridiplantae; phylum Streptophyta; class Polypodiopsida; order Polypodiales; family Pteridaceae; genus Adiantum; species Adiantum capillus-veneris. The sequence continues at coordinate 89,086,992 of NC_140944.1, forward strand.
CGTAATGGCTCAAAATGATAATAACGGGATATTCGATGATGTCCATGAGCTTGTATCTTCACATTACAGCATCCATCTTCGTCTTCATCACTTCATCAACATCTTTATTTGAAATCTTTAGAGAATCTTTGAGGAATATTTATGGAATCTTTGTGGAAGCGTTGTTGAAAGGTTGACCTTTCAACAAGGCTCTTGAGTTCTCCTTTGGGAAGGAGATGCATCATCAAGAAGTAAATTTTGAGCCCGTCATATGGATTCTTGTCTTCTTCCCGAATCGAAGAGAGACCTCTTTTGGAAGTCTCACTAGGAGGCTTCCTAGGTGTTCTCTCGTCATGGTGGTGAGCTTGGAGAATCCCATGAGCACGGAGCTGCCGTTGCACTTCACTTTGGAGAGATGGATTGCCCATGGCTTTTTGAAGCCTAGAAACAAGATAGTTAACAAGCATCGGAGCATCATTAGTAGCTTGCTCATTAATTTCACTCTCTTTACTATTGTCAGCCATTCTAACAACTTTTAGGTGTAAACTTTTTAGGTGTACTTTGGCACTTCAAGCCCTAGTTGCTACTTCTCTTTACCCCTTTAGAAAAAGCACTCAAGCTACTGTACCCGTTGCTCAAATACCATTAATTGCAAGGAATAGAAGAGAGGGTTGTTCAACACCAAAACAGCACCGGCTCCTGTCAAGCTTCTAATAGCTTAATAGTGGTTAAGCCGTAGGCAAGCCCCGTAGGACTCCGCTATTAAGACCATAGCTCTTGACGGTGATGCCCCGTTAGCTGCACGAAGGCAGGCGCCTTGCAAGGCTTAAAAATCCCTATTCTACTTACTCACATGCAATTAATAATACCAACCATTTAAAGCTAGCTTGAGGGACTCCCTTCTTGAGCAAGAAAAGAGAAACCTTGTGCTCTGATACCAATGTAACATTAAATGGCCTAAAAACTTGTGTGTAGCAAAAATTAGCATGAACAAAGCGGGCATTTCATTAGAATAGATTCCTAATGAGAATTACAAGAGTTCTTGGGTGGAGAGAGAAACAAAAATAATAACACCTAGTTAGATAGCATGAACACTACTTTCAAAAGAAAGAGAAATTAAGCTATTGACAACACTTGAGGACCGGATTTACATGGAGCCGGTCCCCCCTCCAAAAGGCTTTGTATTATGGTTTCTCCCATCAAGAGAGACATTGTACAATACAATTCTTTGTGTTCCTTCAAGACTAGCTAGTGCAATGAAGATGAAAGCCTTATGCACTAAGCAAAACACTTATCAAACACAACATTAATTGTCCCCAGTCTCAGACCCAAGACCTCACACACCTTCGAAGAAGGTGAGAGCTAGCAGGGTATGAGAGTAGATTGAGAGGAAGTAGAAGTATTCTTATGAGAAAGATGTACATCTCCTCCCATAATCACTCATATTAGCATAGCTTAGCTTAGTAATTACCATGGTAGAGGAGATGAGCATGCATTGAAGCTTGGCTCTTGGTTGGATTTGCAACACAAAGCCAAGAGTTGTTGGTGTAGGCCTCCCTTCTCACAAGCTTGGAGTAGGCGGTAAGCTTTCCATTAAAGCTTGAGAAGGAGAGAGAGTCTTCTTTACTTCACATATGAGATTATGTGAGTGTGTGTATTATAATGCCTTGCAAAAATCATCCCCCTCTCTCTCTTGGTCGACCCCTCTTGCTATTTGCTCATGCTACCCTCTCGTTGGACCTCCCTAGGGCTAGCCAATGACAATTAAGCAGCATAAGTGATAGCCTTCTGACATGTGTCCCCCTTTCACCTTTTGTGAGAGCTTTAGGTAATTTAATAATTCAACTAAACTCTCACTGGACCCCTTTGCCTCCTGGCGAATGGAATCAGGCAAGCCATTGGGCTGTTGAATTGTCATTTAACCCCTTGGGAGACTGTCCAATAGTCTTCTAGAGGACTTAATTCTCATTGGTTCTTTTATTAAGTGTTTTTAAATTAATTAAACTAGATTTACTCTTGCCTAATTCTCATTGGTCCACCTCCAAGGCCATCCAATAGGAATTGGGTACACCTTGTGGGCATTTGGGCTAGGGAGCTGACATGTGTCCCTCATTCCCTTTGTGTAAAGGGAGCTTGTGTGTGTGTGTGACTTTCTCTCTCATCCCCTACAAGCAAGGCTCGCCCCCTCCTATTTAGGGATTTGTAAAGACTTTTGGGACACACACAAAGCATCCAATTCCCCCCATGGTTGACCTTTGGACACAACCTTTGAATTTTGGAACCTTAGCATTTTGGAAGTCTTAATGGGCTGAACCTTAGGGCCTTTTTAACCCATTGTTGCACATGGCTCTTTTACAGATGGCCCCCCCTTTGGATCCCTATTTTCCCTCCTTTGGATCCCCATTGTGGCCGGTCTACTAGCTTAACCAATATTCTAGCTTTTTCTCCCCTGGAACTTCCCCATATTAAATGATCAATTTAACATGAGAAAATCATGTAGGAGAATTAGATATTGATTATTATGACAAAGAGGCTTGTCTTTGTTGTGATCTAACGAGAGCTAGAACCAGAGGGTCCCAACAACCACGTCCATCATACAAGTACCAATGCCCCTTCCATCTTTTCAGTAATACTTCCAAATACGTACATAGCTTATAAGAAAATCCGTGGTTGTGCAATGTAGCTCAAAATAAGGACTTGGCCTTCATTAATAAAAAGCAAAGCAACTTTCATAAAGAGAGAGACAGAGAGAGAGATAGAGAGAGAGAGAGAGAGAGTTCTATTATCGTCCTCGGAGGTTGAATATGACCTATGGGACCAAATGAACATGTCACGTGGTGTGAGTGGAGGTCATAAGTGACTCTTGATGCTCAAAAGTGGCTGAAATGAGCGTCACAATAGAGAGTCCACATCGTGGTTGGGAGAGGAAGGTATGTAGGAGAGCTCATGGCTGAATATATGGGGAAAAGAGGACCTAATGTGGTCAAAAGCTGAGCACTCAAGTAGTATGTGGTACTCACTCTCTCGCACTTGAATAGGGCATAAGGTGCAAAGTCGATGAGACTCCTTGCCAGTGCCCCAGTATCCTGTCTCGCAACGTAGAGAATGGGAGCTAAGACGAATGGAGGCAATGGTGTGGATCACACTCAATGGGATTGGGCTCAAGGATGTAGGGATGGGCTTACCGCATTCGGATAAGAAGAGAGATTTGTACTTTGGGGCAATGTGTGTGGTATAATGGCTGAAGGGAGAACCTTTGGATTTCTCCCAAGCCGTGATACATTGGCGTTGTAAGAAGGCCTCATTAACTTGGGAGTTGATTGACGTATCCTTGACCAAGTGACATTCATCCCATCTTCCAAACCATTTCTTGATGTCAAGCATCCACCCCGAACTTAGTATTTTTCTCTTGCATGTCTTTTGGACTTTTTGACTTGCTTCATACGCGATTCTAGGAAGTCGATAGAAAGGGCTATGTTGTGTCTTAAGCATGTACTCCACAATCCTTTGCATGCCCAAGAACTCAATGGGAAGCGATCCGGACTCAAGAAGTAAGAGCATGTAGGGTGTTTGTGTCTTGACTTGGAGAAAGTTGGTGAGAAAACGCTTTTGGACATTCTCAAACTCTTTCCAAGTAGACTTCCCGATGCTACCACCTCACACCTCCACTCCATAAACAAGCATCGGTGTCACCAATGTGTCAAAGAGGTACTTTTTGAGAGCCCAACACTTGATCTCTCCAGCATTTCATATGTTCTCAAATGCATAATAAGTCCTCTTTCCGGTTTTTAAGTGACGCATTGCGCAATCCTTCAATCTATGATTGGATGGAACCTCAAGGCCAAGGTACCTGAAGCTATCTACTACTTCAAGTTTCTCATTGTTGTATACAATGCGTGGATTTTCATCATTGAGAGTTTTTACAAGCATAACCTTGGTTTTGCATCCATTCATGATTAGCCCGCTATGTAGACAAAAGCGTTCCAAGATGTCACAGGAACAGAATAATAGAGATAGACAGCAAAAGATAGAGAAAGAGATCTTTGTATCGATGAATCTTTGCAGAGTTTTGATACAATAGAGGAGCAATTGAATATGGGCGCACTCTGTTGTACAGACCTGGAACCTCTCGACCACCCCCGAGCTTCAGTCCGCTTCCATGCTCACTCGCACTCGCACTCGCACTCGCCGAAGAAGAGATCTGTGTATGATCCCCAAATGCACCACCCGTCGTTCCTTTATCCTTCTTTTTCTCGAAAAGCATGGGACTTCTCAAAATAGCCGCTTTTTAGGCGTTCGATCGACTCGATTTTCGCACCAAATATACCTGCGAGAATAAGATAAGAACGTGATCGCGAAGCGATCCGTAAAGGTTAGATTTTTGAAAAAAAAAATTAAGTCCTAAAATTTCCAGGTGTCTTCAACTGGACATAACTCCCAAACTGTCTCTCTCCTCTTATCACCCTCTACCTTTATCCTCTCTATATCCTTTACCTCTTTTGTGTTTCTCGCCCTTCATCTCTCTAGCCTTCACAGTTTACCCTCTTGTTTCCTCCTTTGTGTATGCTTTTTCTCGCCACTCTTCCATGATCTGACCTTGTTCATACCCTCGGGGGGTGCACTATGCAATCATGTTAATGTATAGTGTGAGTTCTATATGAGGGATTTTAAAATGCAAACAATTTAGGCAATTTAACAATAATACATTAAAACAAGGGGTTTTTATATTCAATTGTGGAAAATTTCCCTAAAATAAGGGGTCATTTTATTCATTGAGACATGTTAAAAGATTAGTTTTTTAAATACCCCACAAACGCACGTTATATAGGGGGGTCCTGTATAGTGAACCCCTCAAGTTCATACCATGGACATTCTTTATGGAGAAGCACTCTTCCGCACAAGAACAAATTACTTTCTTGAAAAATTTTCATTAGTTATCAATGTTGCATCATATTGATGGAGCTTCATAATCCATAGCTTTTACTCACCATTTCAATATACATTGGTGCTTGTTTGAAATCTGTACAAAGAAATATGTTTTCTTCATTTTGACCGTTATTTTTATGTTTAGTTGTTTCTCCACATGTAAGGCCATTACATAACATCCAATGGTATGATTCCGGGTTCATTGACAAAGTGTAAAACTCTTTATGTGATACATGATGGCTTCAGAGAGTAGCATAAAGTCACACTATCATCATTGTGTTTTCTAGATGTAAATCTAATAGTTTTGCTTGATAAAGATATATCATTGTCAATAAACATATTTGTATTAATATACATGTGTAAATAAGCTTTCTATAGTGATTCGGATCTTTATCATCCATTGAAATACGATTATACATGTGAGCTTCCTCCAACCCCCTTGAAATGTATGGCATATCAAATTGTTGTGTATCATGTTGTAATGTTTGTGTGGGAAGTTATATCCCCAAAGAAAATGACATCAGCATGGACATTAAAATAAGAAATTTATCCCTCTTAATAAACAAATGGTTGATCTCTATCTATGCAAGCATAAAAGGGGGAATTATGATGCAGAATGTAGCAATCGGTTACAAAAAAAGGTGCGCTTTTTTGGTGTCACAAATTCTTCCATATATAACATTTGTGCTTGTCATATTTTACTATTGATAGAGAATCGTCTAGCCCTTTATTAATCATACATTCTACCCCCCGCCCCCCCCTTATCTCTTTGTTGCTAGAGATTCTTTGACTACATCAAGTAATTTACATTGTATTCTTTGAGACCATTATTCCTTTGTGCATCATACTCCCAAGTTTTAGCAAGAAGTATAGCGTCGGCTTTGCTAGTGAGTTCATCTATGTACATCCTCACATTCCCTAAGTATCTGTTGCAATTAGATTGAAGAGAAATGCACACAGCTTGGAGAAGATGAAGGAAGCTCAAGGCACACAATAGAGAGTGCATTACTTAGTGTGCAATGGAAAAGATAGATAGCCCTAGAGTGATGGGCGTATATACAATGCATGGGGGAAAAAACCTCCTAAAGAGGGAAAAAATGCCCGGAGATCCTAGTGTGTTCACACACATCACTACCACATGTATATGGTAACAAATCCCCCCTGGAGTGATGTGGTGAACGAGAGCTAGAACATGAGTAAAGGGAAGTGCCATGCCCTAAGGACATGATCAGTCCACAAAGGGGAGTAAGCCTAAAGCTTTGTGGAAAGCTTTGAGCTTCTAACAAGACAATGCCTTTGTGAAAAGATCTGCAAGGTTGTCCTGTGTTGGCACATAAGCCAAGCTGATCTCTCCTGCTAAGAGCCTCTCCCTAACATAGTGGTAATGCACCTCAATGTGCTTTGTGCGAGCATGAAAAACTGGGTTCCTCGCAACTGCCAATGCACTCTGATTGTCAGTGTAGATAGTGTTGGCAGTGTCCTGTCGAACACCCAAATCAGCCATAAGGCGTTTGAGCCATACACACTCAATCGTAGCTGTGAAGACTGCCCTATACTTAGCCTCACAACTCAAAGTGGCCATAGTAGGTTGCTTCTTGCTCAACCATGATATACATGAACTTCCAAGCATGAAACAAAAACCACTTGTGGACACTCACGTGTGAAAACAACTAGCCCAATCTGAATCCAAAAAAGCATGCAAGTCTGGCGGCAATGATCTCCCCTTGGGATAAAACAAGCCAAGATGTAAAGTTCCACTAAGGCCCTCCAACTTGACCAAAACCTCCTAAACTATCCTCTATGTAGGAGATTCAGTTCCTCAATGTCTAAATTTTCTCTAGCTCCATCCTCATACACTTCTTTAGTCTCCAGAATGGGGAATTTCCGATCACGGTTAAGTCTAGTATCCAAGGTAGCATAAACATTGGCTTGTTCATCTATCCCATCCTTTACAGAGACAAAGTTTACTATTTCTGATCTAGGTGGATTGACGATTGGTCTTTGAGAACAAAAATGAGTGGTAGGAGGATTTCTGACTTGGGTTGGATTTCTTCCTCTTGATCCAAGGTTTTTGAATTGTCCCCCTTGATTGGGTGGATTTTGAAGGTTAGCATGGAGGCTTGAATTACTAGGGTCGTTTCCTTTAGGGCACTTTCTAGGCATTCATAGCAATGCATTTTCCTTCCACTCTGAGTATTTGGAAGAGCATTCACATGAACAAATTGCAGTGGTGATTGGGGTTGGACAGCTGGCGTTAATATAAATGGTAGTTTGGTTGCTTGGCAAGGCTGAGTGGGCTAGGAAGGAAATTCTTGCTTCCTATTGGTTGTAATGCCTCTCTAAAAACGTCTCATATGATTTGACTTGGCCCGGACTAGATCATCTGCGAGTGAGGTAGGTTGAAGGGACTCTACCTTGAGAGCCACATCTTCTCCAAGCCCAAGGATGAAGCGACTTAGTTTTTGTTCCTCTATCATGAGAGGAGCAAATCGAGCAAGTTGGACAAACTCCTTGTAGTAAGCTTCAATAGACTTGTTTCCCAAATTGCAAGAAAGAAACTCATTCATCTTAGTGGTGGAATAGTCTAGGTGAAGATATCTCTCCTTGAGATGATGCTTTAACTCATCCAGCTTTGGTTCACCTCTACTTGGCGAGATTGGTAGTTGAGCTTCCACCATGTTTTTATTGGTCATTATAACTTAGCTCTGGCCATTATTCCTTGTCCAACTGCATTGTACCTGACAGGAGCAAAGTACTCAACCATCTATATTATCCATTCTTCTATTTGATTAGGCACATCATCACCTGTCCCTAAAAATGAACGTGGTTGCATAGATTTGAGCAGGGCCTTCAGATCCTTATCACGTCCAAAGTCTAATACGCGTGTTGTAGGAAGCGACATCTAATTTAGTACAAGGACAACTTGAGGTGTTGGCGGCGCTTGTGTATCAAGAAGCACCAAAATTAAAGTGTTAGCTACAAGCAAGTCCCGAGAATATCTATCTCTTGGGAGTTTATGTGGCATATTTTTATGGCTATGGAAAAAAATTCTCAAATACTCAAGGGTAGATTAAAATTTATTTAAAAGTCAGCCATTTAAAAGATGGATTCTCTTTATCTCACCCAAAATTTTGTATTTGGGAAATAATTAATGGTCAAGGAAAGCACTTCTTCAACTTTTTTTTTTTTTTTAAATCTAAGTTCTCGCATTCATGTTTTTTAGAGGATTGTCTTAAAATCTCTAGGGTTCATAGTAATGCAAAATATAAGATGATAGACTTGGATAAAAAAATGACTTGCGAGCCCAAATTACAATGCCAATTTGTTTTCAACAAGGGTCCAACATGAATAATTGGGACCTACTCTCAGATTTTTCTATCATTATTTCTAGATAGAGATTATCCAAGTCATAGTAATGGCCCCCAAGGAATTATTCTAGTTATATTGTACTCATTCTCCCATATTTGCAGATCTCCTAACTCTTTTCTTTGGTATGAAAGATCAGGTAGAAAAATTTCTTTATCATGCCCTCTTTCTTTTCTTCATTCTTTTCTACAGTTGCTATCTCCATTTATCCTTACACAAACTAGAGAACTTGAATCTCTTCTTAATATTCATATGTCATTTTGTCAATACCTCACTCTCTTCCTACAAAAGTTCATACTAAAAATGCTTACCTAGCCAAGGATAGAAACTACGCTCTAATACCACTTGTTAGGGCCATGCTTGGGGACCACCAGTTGTACCATCTCCAAATGGATACATTGTGATCTCTCACATCCTTCCTACTTGAGACTGACACCAAGATAGGACTCCTCTTGCTCTTTGATGCCAACTCAAGGGGGTGATAAGATTCACTTTCTCTCATATGGATCCCTTAGCCTCGAAGCACCCTTGCTTACCGGTCCAACTTTCCAATTGAAGTCATCATACTAGATTAGAACATCATCTTCCAAGATCAACTAGTGGGAGTTCTCTTATTCAACTTTGGTTCAAGGTCATTGACTTGGGTATCCTCTCTCTATGTCAAAATTAGTTTGGTAATCTAAGAAACTTGAAACCATGCACCTTGAAATATTTAGATAACTATGACCTCTAGTCACCTATGGTTAAAGAGAGTGCTTTATACTCTCTCTATGCCATATTAATCTGGTAGTCTAAGAAATTTAAAATAACGGAACTTGAAATAACATCATGGTGGTTAGTTGTTAGAAACATGGTTAGTTATGATTAGTAATGAACCATAATTAGAGGGAAACAAAAAAATTAAGAAGTTATTTGTTCTTCCCAAGCAAAAAGAGTTGCTTATGAAAATGTGAGAGCTTAAGCATGAATTTTACTAAGTATAAAAATAAATCACTTTCAAGAAAGTGTAATAGCATATAAGCATGAATTTTAGTAAGTAAAAGAGTAAATTAGTTTCAAGAAAGTGTAATAGCATAAAGAGAACAAGAAAATATTACCTTAGTGTGTGTGTGTGTACTAGAGCCTTCTCTTTGCTTTGGGAGAGTATTGAAGAAGCGATTTGACGTAGTCAGCTCTTTCCCTCTTCACATTTCTTAAGGACCACCGATTATGCCACTTGGAATGCGAGAATGGCAAGAGGTAAAAGAGAGTTCAAGCTATGGAAATCTTGAGACTAATTAGGAGAAAGGATAGGTACAAGTTAATGTGAAGAAGAAGATCAAGTTTTGACAAACTTGATTAGGGTTTTGGCCATGGTTTCTCTTGAGGAGGGGTGTGTGTGTAGGAGGTGTTTGTGAAAGAGGCTTGGCTATGGATTCTCAAGCTTATATACACTACAAGAGGCTCTTCATATTAGCGACGCTCACACAGCGACGCTCAAAAAAAAAAATCCCGGCGTCGCTATGAGCGTCGCTATAAGCGTCGCTATGAGCGTCGCAAATTTACAAAGAAATTTGCGACGCTCATAGCGACGCTCATAGCGACGCTTATAGCGACGGTCATAGCGACGCCAGCTGGGGTAAAAAAAATAACCGAGCGCGCCCAAAAACTCAGATCTCAGATCTGAGTTTTTCAGCGCCCTCAAGCAAAGAGCAGGTAACGCTCTCCCTCACTCTCTCTCTCTCTCTCTCTCTTTTTCTTTTACACACACACACACACACACACACACACACGAGGAGAGGAAGGAGAGCCAGGTATGCTCCTTCCCTCTCCTCATTCTCATGTTCCCTTCCCCTCTTTCTCTCTCCCTCTCTCTCTCTCACACACACACACATACACATACACACATAGTGTTTTTGAGAGAGAGAGAGAGAGAGAGAGAGAGAGAGAGCGAGAGAGAGTGCAAAAATGCACACACATACATAAACAAAGAATGCACACACACATTGAGAGAGAAAAAGAGAGAGAGAGAGCATGCATAAACAAAAAACGCACGCATTGAGAGAGGAAAAGAGAGAGAGAACATGCATAAACAAAAAACGCACACATTGAGAGAGGAAAAGAGAAAGAAAACATGCATACGATCCAAAAAAACGCACACACATTGAGAGAGAAAGAAAGAGAAACTAAGGGAGCGTCGTAGGAAACTAATTAAAATTAAAAGACCTAAAGATCTAGCCGACGAGGAGTTGAACTGAAGACCTATTATTCAAGAGAGAAATGGCATAATCAATCTATCATACTTGGCATGGGTGATAGAAAGGTTATACCATTTATCTCTTTTTATTGGCACACACATCCACACACGCGCACACACACAGGAAGAAGAGAGTTATAACGTCGTAGGAAACTATCTTAAAAGACGTTAAAGATTAGGTTATATGTAGACTTACATTAAATTAGATTTAGGTTTTTTTTAAACTAGATTTACGTTTATTTAAGCTAGATTTAGATTTACGTTATATTAGATTAGATGCGGGTCTCCATAGACTGCGATGCCTGCATGAAGCGGGTGAAGACAGCCCTCAATGGAATATAGGGTATTGCTGCCTTCACTCATGGTGGGCTCCGTCGATCCAAAAGTACTGGTGAAATGTCTTCAGAAGATAGGGAAGAAGGTGGATCTTCAGGGCGGCAAGAGTCACTACATCCCCGACACAATGACCATCTAGACAACCTCTAGTCATTAGACTTACGTTAAATTAGATTTAGCTTTATTTTTAGTTAGATTTACATTTATTTAGATTTACGCTTATTTACGTTAGATCGAGTCCACGCAAGAATTACTTACGGTTTAGGGTTTAGAGTTAGACGAACAGTGAAAAGATCTATTGTGAAAAGATGTTAAGATGAAGTGAAGTGCTACAGCTAGAGAAGAGGCAAAGGGGTTTTGTCCACTACATGCAGTATCATGTAGACGTGGGTGTGTAGATTTCTTGTACCCACAAATATAGGTATTGACCAATAAAGACGAGATTATAACCCGGTGGTTCTGATCTCCGTGCACCTCTAGACCGAGGTGTGCGGGGATTGGACATGACTAGAGAATGTGAGGTAAAGAGAGAGAGAGAGAGAGATAAGACGAAGAATGCCAATAGAATATTAAATTTGTTGTCCAGGTTATAAGTTTTTTATCCTCATTATGAGTAGCGACGAGGATGTGGGACCGTCCAACCGAAACACCTATCTCTCAACGAGGGTCTTATGTCCTTGTAATCAATGCAAGCATGCTGTGCGACGGACAAGACGTGTTTCTTTGCAGCACGTCCGTGAATTTGGCGAGTTCGATCCATCTATTATAGATCGAGTTGTTGCCAATTATAACTCGTCGGACTCTGACGCTGGCCAACAAGCAGCAATCTTGCAACCCAATAGACGTATTCGCAGGCGCTTTGGTCAAGCAGCATATGTGAGGCCACAAGATGTAGCCTCTGACAGCTCGGGGGATGATCATGCAGAGCACATTCCCAACGAGGCAATGTTTGAGCCCGAGATTGATGAAATGATCGAGACGATCATGGATTCAGAAAGGCTTATCTATGATGATATGAAATATCATTGCATAAAATGTGGACTTTAATATCATTGCTGCACATACTTTACAGTTTATTTTACCGGTTGCCATTGAGGGATGTTTGTCTCTCGACATCCGTAACACAATCTACAAACTTGCAAAGCTGGTGCAATGGATCTCACAAAAGGAGATCGACGTAGACTCCATACCATTCGCCAAACTAAATGCTGCGGAGCTTGTGTGCATGTTTGAGAAACATTTTCCTACTACAATACTAACCATTCAGGTGCATCTTCTTATTCACATAGTTGATGAGGTGGAAATAGCTGGCACAGTTCATTCCAGATGGATGTTCTTCTTAGAGCGTTTCATGAAAACGCTTAAGGGATATGTGCGTCAAAAGGCACGTCCGGAGGGTAGCATGGCAGAAGGTTGGTTGGTATCAGAGTCCCTAGTGTACATTGGAGAGTGGCTAGACGGATTTGATAAATCCCGGGACACGCTATGGCGAACCATAGATGATGAGCGCATATCTGGGATTGTCATGTGCAATCTCGGTGTTGAGAAGAAGATGACGGAAGATCTAGAGGCTAAAATCAACCGATTTTGCATGCTTCACAATCCAGTGATGCAAAAGTGGATTTCACAATATGAGGATGCAAAGCAAGAGCGACAAAGGGCACGAATCGAGTGGAGACGGGGAAGACGACCACCGATGCACTATCCAGCGGTTCTGGAGAGCCTACCAACCTTCATGAGCTTAAGATGGTTGCACAACCAATTGAAAAGCGCACAACAATGCGGTGACGAAGTGACTGAAGAAGAGTGGGAGTACTCTCGGGGTTGCGCGACCAAGGTAAGTTTGAAATGTACGACTAGCAAGTGACTTTATTTATAAACGTTTGAACGGCCACTCATAATCTTTGTTTGTTGTAGTATAAGTCATACACAGCAGCATGGTGTAAAGGTCGACATTTTAGGGTGGAACGAATCGACAAAAAGCGTTTTACTCAAGATTGTGGAATCATGGCAAAATTTGAACAGTCTAGTCGATGACGTTCCTCTGATGCAGATCCCGTGGTGGCGGAACTCACTTACTTCGGCACGCTGCAAGAGATTTTGAGGATCGATTACAGAGGATTTTTTGTCGACTTGTTCGACGTGCAATGGTTCAAGATAATCATGGAGGGTCGAAACGCTACTGTGCGTAGAGGAGAGTCTGGTTTTCTTGAGGTGGATTCTACTAAGAAATGGACTGACCTAAGAGACACTTTCGTACTACCCGAGCATTGTGAACAAGTAAGTATATAAATAGTTAACATCCCCCTTTTACAAGTTATGTGCTTGAAAGCTCTCATGTAAGTTATGTGGCTCTGGCAGGTAGTATTTCATCCTACAAAGTCTACATCAAACTGGTGGTACGTCATAGAGGTAGCCCCTCGTAGTGCAAGGACGTATGAAGGCTACCATGTGCCAATCACAACGACATCAATGGAGGAGATCAGAGAAGATGCTCAATCAGAAGCCGCTGCGGTGGTGCCAGACGAGCATCAAGATGCTACTACTCTATATGGGGTGCATGCAGAGGAGCTACAAAATGAAACAGAGGATATGTGTTTAAACGGAGAGCTCTATATAGATATAGGAAGTTATGCTGAGTTATGCGAGGATGAGAGAGAGATCTCTTAAAGCCACAAATATTGTATTTGAACAATTTTGCTCCGTGCTGTAAAAGCTCTAGCTCTCTAAGTAGCTTCCATGGTGTGTAACGCTCTTTTCTACTCGCGCTCACATCTTTTGATTGAAAATTCTGAGTTTTCGACTTGCCTCTTCTATCACTCTATTCATTGCGTCATTGTATTTATATGTGTCATTACGTCATTGTATTTAATGGTCTTTGCGTCATTGTCTACTCTATTCATTCAATATTAAGTTTAAATATTCGTGTGTTTAATGCAGGTATGGATGATGAGGAGTTTCTTTCTTCTTTGTCACCGCAGCAGAGACAGTGGTACGTGGAGCGTCATCGCTCTGGCGCATCATCGCGCGTTCCTACACCATCCGCATCTCCCTCTCTTTCGGAGCATTCTCCGCGCTCCGAAGCTTCGGCGTCGACGAGACGAGCGTCACACTCGTCTAGACACCGGCGCTCTAGTGGTGGCGGTGGCGGTTGTTGTGGGGATTCCGCCACCGATGCCTCCACACCGCCTCGTATTCGACGAGGCTCTTTACCCTCCCCTTCTTTGCCCGCCCCCACACCAGCCACAGCATCGCCGTCTACGCCAGGTTTTGCACGGCTGACTGTTCCTCGAAGCTACACACCTCAACCTACTCCGCCAGGAGCCACCCCACTCGACACTCCTCGCTTCGGCGCCCAGACACCGATGGAGACACCTGACGTCCGTACCCCCATCGACACGCCGCTAGAGACCCCTGCCGGGACACCCAGGTTCACGCGTCACCGGCCAGAGGGCTTGCCTTACTCCGTCAACATCAGCGGCGGCATCATCATGGATGATGACGGCAAGAAGGTGATCTCGCGCATGCGTGGTCTTTGCTCTCAGCTGTTTAGACACTATATACTAAACAAATGGAGTGAAGTACCAAGTGATTTAAAAAACAGAGTCATCAGCATACTTCATGATGAGTTTCCCGTTCCAACACGGGATCAGCGTTTCAATGAAGACCTGATGAAGATTCGAATGCGTGAATACTGCAAACACAAGCGTTCCGAAGTGCAAAAAGCAATCAAGAATGGGTGGAATAGGCCAGATTGGCTGGCCAAAGAAGATTGGAAGAATGCGAAGAAAGCAGTGCGCGAGAATCCCGACAAGTGGAAGCAACAAAAGGATGCAGCCAGAGCGCGAGTAGAGGCAGGGAGCTCGCACCACTTGGGGAGCGGTGGATGGGCATCATTTGAGGCCGATTTTGTAAGTCTTTTCACATTGCTCTTTATGCATGTTCGATAGTTTAGGGTTTATGAGTTTTTTAGTTCTAACATAATGAAATCTTTGTATGTTTTTCCTTTTCCTTTTTTCTTATCCTATCTTTTCCATTTTCCTTATCTTTTTCTTTATGTTTATTTTCTCAAAATGAAAAGCTTTTTTTTCATGCATTCATTATGTCCGTATTCCCATGGCGTAAGTCGGAAGTGGCTCATGATTATACTTTGGTGCTTAAATTGAACCCGAATTTACTCGAACATTATTTTTTCTTTCTCTTTTTAAAGTTGATGGTTTAGATGTGATAGTCAAAAGCAAGGGCTATTAGGAGGAGGCCCTTACACTTTGTATCTTGATAAAGAGAAGAGAGTTGATTGTAGGGATTTGACTAAGAGTATCATCTACCACATTATATCATCCTTCATGGTACCAAAGATTTGCATCATAGTCTTGAAGAATCTCAACAACCTGGCCTTTCAACCCTTCAAATTAAATTCTTGTGTAGACCATTTTATGCTTTCATGGTCAAACACAATATCCAATTGTGTCCCATACAAATAAAGAAGACACTATTGCATAAAGTTCTCTTTTAAAAATAGAACAATTCTGTTGGGCTAAATGAAGCTTATTGATTTTGAATGCAATTGGTCATCCCTCCTATAGAAGTATTGCTTCAATAGCATAATTATTGGCATTTGTTTCTAAAACAAATGGATTCAATAGATCCACAATAGCTAAAATAGGAATTGTAGCTAATGCATTTTTGAGAGCATGAAAAATTTGTTGTTGACATATACGCACTAAAATGTTTTGGCCTTGACCTTCCTTTGTTCTATCATTGAAACTGCAATATGAGCATCATTTTTAATGAGCCATTGATAAAAGCCTGCAAATCCCAAGAAAATTTGAAGTTCTTTGAGATTTTTAGAAGAGAGCCACCTTCTAATGGCATCCATTTTGGATTGATCCATGTGTAACAAATCAGCTGGAATAACATGGACTAAATAGTGAATCTCGTCCTTCAAAAAACTCACACGTTGATTCAAGTTTGGTGTATAGCTTATGTTCTCGTGACACTTCAAACATGCTTTAGATGTTGTAAATGCTCTTCTTCAAAGGCACTATACACAAGAATGTCATCGAGGAAAAAAATGATAAACCTGCCTAAATATGGTCTCAAGACATTGAAAGTAGTTGGGGCATTGATCAACCTGAAGGGCATAACCAAAAACTCATAGTTTCATACCGTGTTTGGAATGCAATTTTGGATTATATCTGCAAGCCCAATGCATACTTAATGATACCTTGATCGTGAATCAATTTTAGCATTAGGAGAAATTTGGACTGAGTTTTTGGGCCCTATAGAAAACGCCTCCTCAACATAGAGAGAGGTAATTTAAAAAAATATAAAAGTAATTTTTTGGAATTTTATTTCTCATAGTTCATATGCAAAAGATTGATCGATCCCTTGAATGCATGCTCGTACAAAATGCTTTTCGAGAGCCCAACTTAATGTGCATATAAATCCATGTCCATGAATCTTAATGAGTGATGTGATGTGCGATGAGAGAAAACACATTCGAGATGTTTTCAAACTACAAAAATAATACCACGAATGCATCCAAAACATCAAAAAACCTTAGTATAGCACTTTAAAACACTCAAATATGACGTCTCTAGCTTAAGATATAGCCTTTTAAAGCGCATGGCCTTAGGAGGTCAGAACTAAGTGAATAGAGGCCCAAGAGACCCCTCAAGGACCTCATGGTCACATATCTCATATTTTCATAATCTTGTGGTTGCTCCATATACAAATTTTCCTCCAAGTCTCCATTCAAAAATGCATTCTTTATATTTATTTGTTTCAACACCCGTTTTAACGCAACAGGCATTGCAATAAACACATGAATGATAGCCATCTTGGCTACAAGGCTGAACATATCCCTATAATAAATCCCAAGAGTCCATAACCTTTGGCCATAAGTATAGCCTTGTACCCTCTCAAAATTCCATCAGCATTATGCTTTATTTTGTAGACCCACCTACATTCATTTGCGTTCTTTTTCTTTGGGAATGCCACCGATTCCCATGTTCCATTTATATCAAGTGCAACCATCTCGTCATCCATAGCTTGCCACCAGTTTTCATCCTCAAAACATGTGGGTTCTATCATAAAAAATAATATCTAATTCTCCCAAAAGATTTTCTCGTGTGAAACTGATCATTTAATATGGGGAAATACCAGGGGAGTAAAGGCTAGAATATTGGTAAGGCTTCTAGACCGGTATCTGTATGGATCCAAAGGAGGGAAAATAGGGATCCAAAGTGGGACAGTCTGCAAAAGAGAAATGTGCTTCAATGCGGCTTAAAAGACCAAAGTTCAGCTCCATTAAGACTTACATAGGCTAAGGTTCCTGATTTTATTACAATTGTCCAAAGGCCAATGTAGGGGAAAATTGGATGGTCATGGGAAGACTTAAAAGTCTTCCCACATCCCTATCAAGGAGGGGCCGAGCCATGAGAGTAGGGGATGAGAGAGAAAAACACACACACACACTCCAAGGATTCCCCTTTACAGAAAGGGAATACTGGACACATGTCAAGCTCCTAGGCCAGTTGTCCCCAACCTCCCCTCAAATCCTATTGGATGGACATAGAGGTGGACCACTGAGAATTAGGCTAGAGTAAATTTAGTCGAATCAATTTTAAAATGCTTGATAAAAGAACCAATAGAAATTAAGCTCCCTAGAAGACTATTGGACAGTCTACCAAGGGGTCCAATGAGCATCCAACAGCCCAATGGATTGCCTGATTCTTATTGTCTAGAAGACTAAGAGGTCCAATGAGAGTTTAATTGATTTATTTAATTACCTAACGCTCTCACAAAAGGGGAAAGGGGGACACATGTCTCAAGTCTATTAACTATGCTGCTAATTTGTGATTGGCTAAGCTTTATAGGAGCCAATGGCATGCCAGCATGAGCAAATAGCAAGAGGGGTCGACCAAGATGAGAGGGAAGGCTGCATTTTACTCCAACACATCGCTACAAACACACAACTCATGTGTGCAAGAAGAACTCATCTCCTTATCCAAGCATTGAGAAGTAGAGGCCTACACCAACAACTCTTGGCTATGGAATGCAAATCCAACCAAGAGCCAAGCTTCAATGGCATGCTCATCTCATCAGTCTACCAAGGGGTCCAATGAGCATCCAGCAGCCCAATGGCTTGCCTGATTCCTTTGGCCATAAGACTAAGAGGTCCAATGAGATTTTAATTGATTGATTTAATTACCTAAAGTCCTCACAAAATGGGAAAGGGGGACACGTGTCTCAAGGCTATTAAAGTGATTATGTGAGGATAATACTTCTTTCTCCTAAGATATATCTTCTTCCTCTCAATCTATCCTCATTCCCTGCTAGCTCTCACCATTTTTGAAGGTGTGTGAGGACTTGGGATTGAGGCTAGAGACTCTAGGTGTGTTTTTCAAGCCTAAATTGGTGCATGAAGCTTCCATCTTCATTGCACCATCGAGTTTTTTTAAGGAACACAAAGATTATATTGTACAAAAGTCTCCTTTTATGGGAGAAGCTGTAATACAAAGCCTTTATGGAGGGGGGGACTGGCTCCTTGTAAATCTGGTGCTCGATCAACTGTTGATTGTTGTCAATTGTTCTATTTCTCTCTCATTTCAAGTATGTCAATGCCAAATTAGCTAGGTGTAAATTTATAGTTTTCTTTCTCAAATTAAGTACTCTCTCTATGCTCATTACGAACTTGTTCTTAATGAAATGCTCACTATGTTATCAATTTCCGCTACACACAAGTTACTAGTGCATTAAATGTTACAAGTTCTACTTCCTTTGTAATCCTTACCATAAATGCACAATGATGAGCCACATAACTATCATGATTCAAATTCCACACATGATTTCTTGCTCTTTTTGACATGTGTGGTCCAGGATCACTTCTAGCTGCCCTATTCCATACTTACATCCTTCTTATACCTGGAGTCTTCATAGGGGGTATTCCAAACTTCTCATCCAAACTCTATGCAGAACCACGGCTTTCGCCATCATCATAGTTAACACGCAAATTTGGCAACTTGGGGGCATCATCAACTTTTTCCTTTCCTTTCCTTGATACATTTGAAGTTTTCCGAGGACTCACTATTTCACATAACCTGTCAGGCTCCATGGATTCTCACCATGACTTGCACTAGAGGACCCTTGCGGCCCACTCAAGACTTGACCTGTATTTTGCAGCCACATTCTTTCTTACATCAGCAGCCAAATCATCTTTTCCATGAGCATACCAACTTGCCATTTCATAAAAAATGTTATCCTTCCTCACTCGCACTTTACGCGTGATAGGATTGAAACACTTGTACTCTTTCTGCGCAAGGGAATAGCCAACAAACACGTTCTTTTGGATCAATATTTCTTCTTATTTCAACCACGACATGCACATAAGCAATAACAATTGAAAATGTAACACATCTTATGTTTCACCACTGAGTGTTTCTTCAGAATTCATATCATGTACTATAGCAGTAGGGGTCATGTTCATAATGTAGACACCTGTAGCAACAACCACAACCCAATAACAATGAGGCATGTTCTTATCATTCATCAATGTTCTAGCCACTTCTGTAATGATCCTATTCTTCCACTCAGCAACATTATTTTTCTACGAAGTGTACCTTAATGAAAACAACCTTTGAATTCCATGCTTTTTTAGAAAACCATTGAATTCATTGGAAAAGTATTCTCCACCTCCATTTGACCTCAGGCACTTTACATGTTTTCCAATCTATTTTTCAACCAGAACGTTGAAATTTTGAAAGTGCATAAACACCTCACTTTTTTTCTTCATGAAGTAGACCCATACCTTCCTCGTATGGTTGTCAATGAAAGTCACATATTATGTACATCCACCCATAGATGCATGTAGATGCTACCTGAATCCATACATTTGTATGCACTAAATCCAATGCATGCTTACATGCTTATCATGAGAAAAGAATGCTTTTGCTTACTTTCCAAATTGACAAGCTTCACATACTTTTTTCACTTCAATAACTTGAAACGTAGGTAAATTTGTAACCATCTCTTTAGTATGCATCATTTTCAGCCTCTGCAAATTTACATGACCAATCTGTTTATGCCAAATCTCTATATCTAGAATAACACCTGCACCTTGCACAAACATGACAACATTCACTTTGGGCACATTTACATCCAAAGTAAACATTCTGCCCACTTTCTTTCCTTGTGAAACCAACTTTTTGTCCTTATTATGCTCTTTGACAAAGAGACCATTGGAGTTAAACCTAATCTGTAAACCCTGCTCAATCACTTATCCAATAAAAATCAGGTTCTTTGTAGTGTTGGGTACATATAGTATATCAGCCAGGTACTTCAATTTACCATCTATCATAGACAATGGCACATTTCCTGTATGCATAATAGGATGTGTAGTATCATCCCTAGTTTCTACATAACCAAGACTTTATAAAGTCTTCATTTCCTCAAACCATTCACCATGGCTGGTCATGTGATTTGATGCACCAGAGTCTACATACCAGACATTGTCACTAGATTTTTCCACAGCTACAAACATAGTATTCAACAGATTTTTCCACATTTGCAGACATAGTATTCATCATGTGCTGCACCACAAATAGCCCCTCAGGCTCATCTGCATTCATGCTAGTGGTTCCATAGTTGTTTGTTGCCTCCTATCTTGACAATCACATTCAAAGTGACAATGTCATCCATAGCCCCAACATACTATATTCCCATGTTCACATGCATTATTGCACTACGCATTTCTAGAACCTCTTCGGCTCCCCTTGCCTCAAAAGTCTCCTCGACCACCACCTGTGTTATGGCCATGATTTTTTTTTTTTTTGTTGTGCCTAGTGGTTGCCTTTTCCTTGGCTTTGTCCACGATCTGTATCACATCCTCTTCCTCTTCCTCTATTGTTGAAAAGGACATATTCAAAAAAAAAATCACCATACGTAGAGCAACGTTCTCTCCAAGATGGATGTCAGTTTTAATTTTTTTGTACTCAGGACCCAAACCTTGCAAATAGACTTCTAATTTATCATCATCATTGACTGTAACATCAATCGATGCAAGTGACTCATTGTTGGACGGATACGCCGCGACGGACGTCAGCACAGCGAGAACTCACCTAACATGTAATTTCAGCTAAGGACGAAGCTCGACCCGCAGGCGCGTGGAAGCAAGCATAAGGTGTCAACCTACACTCGACCGACTCCTAACTAATTCCTAAGAGGTCTCTACCAATTGTCTAAGTCACAACCTTCAAGAGTGCATAAGAGGAAACTTCCTACAACGCTTTCTAGAGCCGAACACCCATCAAACAATCTCGAAACACCATAGAACTTAAAGGGGACCCTACTAATACCAATAGGTCGCTCTCCCTAAGGTCTATGAACCAAAATCCCGACCCAAAAAACCTGGTGCAAAAACACGTAGGATGTCTGGCCGAAATCTGCAGGTCTTCATTTCCAAAATCTAAAGTGCCTAATGTGTAGTTCTACTCATTGTGAACGCGTGGATATGCTGCAATGCAAATTTGGACAACGTTGTCAAGAAATTTGCGGTCTTGCCAGGAAAGCACCGGGCTTTTGGCTGTGAGAGTTTGTGAGAGAACTCCAAAACTATATGGAGTTAAACCATAGATGCCATGAAGACTAGGGTTTGGAAAGAAGTGCAATCAAAGAAGCCCCACTCTTTTTCTCTTTCACTCACACACACAAAGAAAGAACACAAAAGAGAGTGTCAAAACAACACAAAGATGAAAACATCAAGGCTATGGTCATATCATATCATGGGTAATATGAAAGGGTTAATAGATGAGTTAATGGCATTCAATCTTGGCTGACCAAATAGGCTACGAATTGTTCTTTGGAATTGTAGTTTTATGCTTACCATAATATATATATTTTGTCTAGTGATTGGGATTAATTGTGTGTACAAATCCTCTTGGTTCATAGCAAGATAACTATGCTTACGTCAAAAGAAAAGTTATAGCCTATTAGAGGTAGTATAATGGGATCTGGTGATAGAAGTATTTCATTGAGCCTTTCTGGACCAAAGAGAAACACTATACGTTGTTGAAAGTGTATTTTACGGCTAATCCATACGCTAATTCTAATAGATCGTACAGAGTGAAAGCGATAAAAATTATCATCATGTGGATTATTCATCTAGGATAACTCTAGTATGTGTAAAATGTAGGTATGAGAGAAGAGAAGGGAAGAGAAGAGAAGAGAGTTTCCCTCCCATGCCCTATTCTTGTTCGTAGGCAATAAGGATACTGCGGGGAGAGATGTATTTGTAGCAAGGAGAACCTACAACTTGTAGAGAGGATGAATTACTAAGAGTGAGAGAGATAGGCTTGGTTAAGGAGATGAGATTAGATACATATATATATATTGGATTAGAGATGAAAAAGAAAACAACAAGAAATCAAGAAAACATCAATGTAGAACACATCTTACTTGACAAACCCTTCCGCACCATTATTGATGGAGAGAGAAGAAGAAGGGAGAATTCAACTTTGATTGATACGCCAAGTCCACGACCTTCTGTGATTAGAGTTGATCTTCCAAGGGTAGCATGCAAGAATGGCTAGTCTTCCTCTAGGAGAAAGTGTAGGCTTAGGCTTATGTTAATGGCTAAGTACAATTTGGCATTACTACTCACTCCCTCATGAATTCCTCTCATCAATGGCTTGAATGCTTGAGTTCCTTTCAAGGAAGAAGAGGTCCCCTTTTATAGGTGAAGGGAACCCCCAAGGGTTTACACAAGAAGAGAGGAGCCAGTGTGAATAGAAACTGGAAAAGTTGGAAATGAGCTATCCTTGCATGATGTGGGCAGACTGGGGTCGAGTATTTTGATCATATCTCCTCAACCGTGGCTCCAAATAAAAAAGAAAAAATATGGGCAGAAACGTCAGCTCATTAGCTATGATTTTCATTTTAAAATCGTTTTCCAATTCAGATTGAAACCTTGTGCAAAAAAATCATCAAAATAGGGCCCATTTCTGGCAGCAAAAGTCTTCCTGTGGTCCCCTTAGCCTAGACTTTCATTTGATTCCAATGGACACCTCATGCCATATGAAAGCATGACATTGCTCCTTGACAAAGTTTTGTAATCATACTTGCAATAATGCATTAAAATAAGTGTATCTTTGAAATCATGACACCTAGTGTCCCACAGGGATTTGATTCCCTCCTAGTAGAAAAATATGAAATTTACATAGAATATATATATATATTGGATTTTACCCTAGATATAGCATCTAGCTAGGGTGTGAGATGATAATGAGATAGTATAAATAAAGAATCAATGCTTTTTGCCCCAAGTTAAAGAGGCGGCGCTATTGATGCTTTTCCCATAGTATTGTCTGATGGTAAAGTAAGAATAGATTACCCTTGAGAAAAATAATAGGACGAGATAGAAGGCTTATTATTATACTTAAATATGCATATGTACATTATAGGAAAGATAATTATGTATCTAAAAAATTAGAAGATAACTCTTGTAGGATGCGTTCCCACTATGTACGTGTCACAGCACGACTACGTATGCTCACCCAAACACCCAATGAAGCTCGTAGGAGGAGCTCACGAAATCGGACCGTACGCGTGCAATGTAGGTATCGGTGTGTAGCTCTCGTCGGGGGCAACACACTGCACTTCTCCACACTCGATTCTGACCACCGGAGCACACGTAGCGTCAAGATGAAGCTCACACTCTCTCTCTCTCGTACACAATACGCTCACTCACAGACTTCAAAACTCGTTTTTAAAATGACAAAATGTTTTTTTATTAAGGTCGAAAAGTGGTATATATACCTTACAATTCTCAAACCCTAAAGTTCCAAAATCAACCATCTACTCAAGCTAACTATCAAAACTGGGATACAATCTGGAAACTTCTGTAAGTCCCACTATTTACAAGGTGAAAAATCGGGTTTTCCTCAATGAATGAATAATTACAAAAAATAATAATCCTCTGAGTAGTTACTGTTGTGGGGTGTGTCCAGCTTCTAACACTCCCCCCCTCCTTGCTCATGTCGTCCCCGACATGGACGCTTATCTGCTTCTTCATCGTATCGTATCTCGCATCTTTAGCAGAGACTCGTATCTAGCATGCAGGTTCATCATTGTCGGGCCAAAAATGTCAGTATTTATGGTGAAGAAACCCGTATAGAATGCTTCTTCAAAATCCTGGAGGTGATAGGATGGTAGAAACATTATCCTTTGATACAGCGCATGTATCACCTCCTTGGAAGGCTGACCTGACAGACCATAAGCGCATCTGTATGTATCTTGGAAGAAAAAGATGTTGTCAGTCACCTGGCCTGGCTTGAAGGTCTTGAACACTGCTAAGATGGTTCTGCAGATTTTTCTCATCATAATGCATGTAAGGTTAGGTGAGCCAGTGAACAACTTTATGGCGCCCGTTAGGGTTTTCACCATGTATTGGACACTTATTCTCTCACCTGCCTTCAAGCCTGGCAGCTTGGCGTAGTTCAACCAAGTGGGTTGGCTTCTTTGCAAAATTTCCTGCGCTTTCCACGTCCTAATCCTTGGTAGAGGACAGAAGATGAGGTTGTTTCTGATATTTTTAGGTGCCTCTACCAAGTGGATTAGGTATTGTGGGTACTTTGTAAACCAGGCCTTCCTCCACTTTGGTTGAGAATCCACAATGAGCTTGACCCCTTCCGGTTTTGAGGTATCTTCATTGTAAAGAGGTACAGCTGGCTCTTCTCTGATCCGCTTGTTTATGGTAGCTGCCTCATATTTTAGCAATGGATATGGGAGAGAGGGTTGAAGCGACTTGCACTTGAGGTTGTTGGCGTCGATCTTCTGAATAATCATAGATTTGAAGACCCTCTTCTCCCACTCCAAGGCTTCCTTTGTGGTTTCTCTGAGCTCCACGTCTATTGCTTTACGCAATTTTTCTTCCTCTTCTTGTGTTAGATCCTGGGGCTCTTGAGAGGATCCTTCTAGGGTTTCCTCTTGCATAGGCTTGTCCACCGGATCTGCCACATTTTCTAGGTCAATGCCCTCATTGGCGGCTGGCCCTGTGCTCTCTGCCTCTCCTCCTTGCTGGACTTTCAACTCCTCAATTTTCCTGAGGAGTTTTTGATTTTCCGTTTCAGCTTCTTCGCCCATATTCACGAGGAGGTCATTAAGTTCGGCATTTATTCTTTCCGCCTCCTCGAGCTTTCTCTTCATGCTTTCCACTTCCTCTTGCAGGGCTTTTTGGCCCTCTTCCATTCTCGTTTGCATGACTATAGAACCTTCTGCCATCATCAGTTTCTGCTTTTTCTCTAGAGTCATCTCTTTCTGTAGTTCTTGCATTTGCTCCTCATAGAGCTGACTCTCAGTCATGATTTGAGTCGAGCTAGTGGCTCTGACTCTACCAGGTGATGCTCGCAGCCTCTGGATGGTCTGATCTTTGACCTTGAGTTGGTCGTTGAGCTCTAAGACCTCATCCTGGCTTGCTTCTTGATCTATCTATGCTCTTTCCATGGCGTTCCTCATGGCTTCTACTTCTTTCAATTCTTCTGCCAGCTGTAGTGTCAGATTATCTCTTTCTTTCTCAGCATCTAGCAGTGACTTGCTGAGCTGCTGACATTATTCTTCAGCTGCTTGCATTATTTTTGTTGCTTCTTGATTGGATTCCTCCATTTCCTGGTAGCTTTGTAGTGCCCTTGCTAAGCTAGCCTGTAGGTCAGCTTCTCTCTCCTTTTGCCTCTGGCTTTGTGCTTGCAGAGAATCTACTTCCATTTTGATCTTTTCTTTAGTGGCCTTGAGAGTTTTCATCTCTTTCTCTGAAGCCATGGATTGTGCTCTTAATCCTGTTAGCTTTGTCATCATCACGTCCCAGTCATTGGAGGGCGGGTGCAAGTCCACTGTGTCTATAGCAATTTCCTTTAACTCCACTAGCCTGATGCCTTGCATCTGTTCTTTAGTCTCTGTCCTCGCCAGGTCGAATGCGACTGCGGCGGCTTCTTCCTTCGTATATCCTGCAGCTAGCAGGTCCAAAAATGCATAGTAAGAATCTTCAAATTCTTTTTGCTCACTTTGAGGCTTAGCCTCTTCTTTTGGCTCCGGCTCTTGTCTTTTCTCTTGCTCTCCTCCTTGCTGTTCTTCTGCTTTTTCATCAGCCTCCTTGTCTTCTGGTGGAGGGCTGCTAGGAGGTGGTGAGGGCGGTGGTGATGGCTGTGGGCTGGGTTTTGGGCTGGCCGGTAGAGATGTTGGGTTGCCCTTTAAATCCCTATCTGCTTTTGTTTTTCTTTCTCTTTCTTGGCTCTCTTGTTCATCTAGCAGTTTTTGCCTTATTTGTTGTACTTCCTCCTCTGTGAAAGGGACATGTGGAATGTTCTCTGTTGCAACATCAAGAATCTCAAAACTCTTGATATAATCTTCAAATCGGTCCCTTTGCACTCTTCTGAATGATCCTGACATAGACTCTAGAGAAGGCTTCCAGAGTTCATTTAAATCACCCTTGAGGGCTCTCTCTGCTTGGAAACTCTCCATCAGCCTCTCTAGTCTTGCCGCTTTCTGGGACCTTGTTTCTTTGGCCGGCACTTGAGCAAACTCCTTCGTCCCTTTTTTCTGCTCGGGCTGCTCCTCTTGGACTGGCTCTAGCCAGCTTTTTAGTCTTGTTGCCACCTTTGGTGCTCTTTGCGGCTCATCTTCCTTGTCTTCCTTTAACCTCAGCTAATCATTCTGAGACGGGGGGTCAGGCCACCTTCCTTTTGCGTGTAGTGCCCCATAAATCACCTGGGTGATGAGTTCTCCTGGCACTATGTAGGTCGGCTTCTTGTTACCCATTTTCACTAGGTTGTCATGTATATATGCCGCATAGCTGATTATCTTTGGGGTGCCTTTCGTCATTGCCCACGTGAATGTCGTGGCAATTGCACCTGGCGGCATCCTGTACTTCTGTGGCCTCTTCGTGCACATGTGGAAGTACTGGTTGTATAATTGGCTCATGATTGCCACTCTTGGGTTGGCAATGTCTTCAAAGGTGTAATTCCCCTTTTTCTCTTTGTATACCTTGACCTCACCTCTTCTTTTTGTTACACTATCCCCCTTGTTGGAGAGGTCTAGTGCCTCTGCTACAACCCGCTCAATGATTATAATCTCTGTTTTTGGTCTGCCTTATAGATCTGTTACTTTGGCCACTCCATCCTCTTTGATGGCTGTTACAAACTCCCAGACTCTCTTGATGTCCACCCCTGCCGGTATTGCTTCAAAGTAGTTGTGGAGATCAATCTTCTCCAAGTATCCGGCCATCTTGCCTCGTACAAACTCATTGAGTTCTCTCGGCAGCATTGGTAGCTCGATAACATTGCCGTTAGTGTCCTTGAACACTCCTTGGTAGATCTTTAGGTCGTTGGACTCTAACAGATCTTCTTATATCCATGTGCTGGTGGGCCTTAGTGTTCCTTCTGGAATGACGAAGGGTTTCACTTCTTCCAGATAATCCTTGATGGTCATTCTTTTCCTTTTTGCCGGTGACTTCGAAGCTGCCATAGATCCTGTTGCACTCAGTAGTCCGAAGTTAGCGTTTTTTCCATATTAGCTGCGAAACCGAGTTTTACTTATCCAAATGACTTTAAAATTAAAAATAAAGCTTAAAAGAAACTTGTGAAGCTGTGCATGTGCTCACATTGCAAATCTGGCCAAAAATTATCATCTAGACATCCTACACGTAGGATGTCTTTTTCATCAGAATTGGTTCATACTTGATATGCTGGTAGTGTAAGGCTCATGGAACATGGCTATATGCTGGGATTTGAATTTGGATATCAATAAGTGGATTTTTGGGCTGATTCAGGCTTTAGGTCACAATTTGGGTAGAATGTCCATCATAGGTAGTAATTGATGTCCAAATGGGTTGAAAATTGGTATATGGGCTTATTGCAGCATGGTATTGGGTCCCATGATGTCATTCTTTGCATAGAAGGCTAAATTTATGATGGAGACATCCTACGCGTAGGATGTCTTTTTCATCAAAATGACATGAAACTTGTTCTGTGGGTTGTCCTTGGCCTATGGAACATGGCCATGTTCTTGGATTTGAATTTGGACAAGATTTTGATGCTTGTAAGGCTCTGTGTGGTGTTTTTGGGCTCAAAAAGTGTATCTTGATAATGTTGGGGGTCAAAAGTGATTAGAATGGCTTCAAACTTGATATATGAGCTCCTGATCATGAGGTGATTGGATTTGGAATGATAAAACATCCTTTGCATGTCAAAAAATTCATGTAGATATCCTACGCGTAGGATGTCTATTTCATCATTTTTTCCCTTTGACCATACAGATTGGTTGTTGATGTGTTGGTGAATGTGTTGTGCAAGTTTCATGGGATTTGGACAAGATTTGGTAGGTCTATGGCCCATTATTGCCTCTATGCCCTAACTTTGCGTTTTTCCATGCATATGAGGTCAAATTTGGTCAAGATGTGATGAAACTTGGTGGATAGCTTGTAAATGTCATTCAGAACATGTGCATGATGAAAAATGTTGGAGTTTGTGCCCAAAAGTTCCCTCGCGTAGGATGTCTCTTGGTGATTTTTTTCATGGATGGTGCTCGCAGTGCTTGCCCTTGGCCCCCCTAAGTCCCTTTTGAGCCTAATTTTAACAAAAAAGTCAAATGGATAGAGAATAACTCCCTGTGTGGACTTCAGAGCCTCTGAGCCATTTTTTGACTTTTGGAGTGCTTTTTGGCGATGAAATTTCTTGAGGTTGGTCTCCATAGCTTCCCGATCCCGTGGGGATCCTTGCCGTATGGTTTTTGTTGATTTGGCTTCACTGGAGCTCCATTTGGCAATTTGTTTCTCTAGAAACACCCGTGGTTGCGTTTACATACCTTTGATGATTTGTGGTTGTCTACCACCATAGAACTTGGTTGTTGATGGTCTAGGAAAGCCACTCGTGAAGTTTGGTGGCAAACGGGCTTGCGGTTTGGCTGCAAGAGCAATTTGACACTTTGTGTGTCTGATGCCGTTTCTAAAGTTTAGTGCCGCTTCGGATCACTTTTTGGTCGTGCGGGTCATATAGACTTGTCAAGCATGTCGAGATGCTCCTACCCATAAATTTTGGTAGCATTTGGTCGCCGTTTCGCCGATTTCCCATTTGGTGGCCTCTTGCGGGTTTCTGGGAACTAGGGTTTTTCCTTATGGTTTCCTACTGCCTTTGGACATCCAGGACTGGTCTCCTAGACTAGGCTAAGCTGCCGATGAAGTCTTGTTGCTTTAGGGTTAGCCGTTAGGCCACCGTCTCTACTTGTAGGTCTCTACCGCCCGCTTTGTGTGTGACCCCTACGCTAGTTTTCGCGACATAATGACAAACATGCGCGAAAAGCTCAAGGTGGTGAGCCTACCTCTCATGTTTGGAGCTCGTCGGGTAGTCGTGCACGTCGTAGAAGCTGCTGGAAGGTCGGTCCGCTCTAGGTGGCAGAAGCTCTCTCCACAAAGTCAATAGTGAGAATGAGCTAAAAATGGGGTGAAAATTTCTTATAATGGAGGTCCCCGAACCACTTTTCATGAAATTTGACATGTGCTCCTATCTTCTTGCGAGATGCGGTTTAGGCTCAAAAATTTCTTGATTTCGACTCCATTTGCTCTGTTTACCAGAAATTTGGCATTTCGGTCAAAACCTAGCCAAAACACGCTTTCCGCTCTAGTCTCATAATTGCACCCCCACTGTACCATAGGTTGTCCTATAGTCACTGGTCATCCCCATATTTTTTGTTTTTCATTACGACTGTTTTTCACCTACTTTTTGTATTTTTGAAGTTTTTCTGTCAAAAATTAGCAAAATTAAAAGGAAAACAACAAATCAAACCCAGAAAATCCCCAAACATCATAATAAATCACAAACATCACCGCCAAACATTATATACACTCGCATGCAATTTTTATGGCCAGATTTCTCTGTTTTACCAATATTTTGCCTGAAAAATGGCTATGATGAATTTGTTGGAGCATCTCTAGTGTGAGTGGTAGATGATACTGCTTCAGTCGACATCCACTAATCTAGTTCGGCATTTCTTCACCTGCTAATGTAGCAAGCTTGACAGCTCCATTTTGTGATAGATCACTAATCACAAATGGTCCCATCCCTCGCTTTTTAAGTTTCTTGGCATGTTGCTTCAAGGTATAAACAAGTATGTAATCACCTGTTTTGAACTCTTTAGTGCGCACATGTTTGTCAAAAAATTCTTTTTGTCTCCTCTTTTTAGCATAGATTGAAGCTACAACTCTTAAGCTAAGTTCATCTAGCTTTTCAAGATCATCAATTCTTGAAGAGAGTTCATGCCCTGTCCATTCTAATCTTTTTGCTACTCGTAGGGTTGGAATTGAAAACTCTATGGGTAGTATAGCATTTAGGCCAAACACCATGTTGTATGGTGTTGTTCCTATTGATGTTTTGTAAGCTACCCTGTATGCCCATAGTGTTAAGTGTAACTGCTGATCCCAATTTGTTCTTGATTCTGACACTATTTTAGTGAGAACCATGCATAGTGTTTTATTTGTGGCCTCAGCTTGCCCATTGTCCTATGGATGGTATGGTGCCGATTTCCTATGTATGACCATGAATTCCTCTAGCAGATATTCAATGACTTCATTGAGGAAATGTGTTCCACGGTCACTGACAATTTCTATTGGTAACCCGTAACGTACAAAAACATTCTCATACAAAAATTGTGCAGTGGTGCGTGCATCAGCTTTTTGTGTTGCCTTGGCTTTGACCCATTTTGTGAGATAGTCCGTAGCCACAATAATATATTGGGTATGGGTGCGATATGCAGGGGGTGATATAGGTCCCACAAAATCAATACCCCATTTTGCAAATGCTCTCGCTCCCATCATTGGCCGTAATGGCATCTCATCTCTTTTTATTGGCATCTTGGTGCGTTAACATGCGTCACAACGCTTTGCAAACTCTTCAGCATCCATGTGCAATGTAGGCCACCAAATTCCTGTGGTTAAGACAATTTTTGCCGTCTTATCGCCCGAAAAATGGCCTCCAGTTATGCCGCTATGTGCATGTTCTAGAATCAGCAAGTATTCGCTTTCACTGGCACAGATTCTAAGTTGATTGTCCTCTCCTCGCTTATAGATTTGGTTCCCATATAACTGAAAGTCATGAGCTTCCAGCTCTATAGCTTTTTTCCGTGCTCTTATGATGTTCTCAGGGAAAGTCCTGGTGGTTAAGAAGTCAATGATATATTGACTCCATGAAGGTGCTATGTTTACCTGAAACAAAGTTGTGTGATTCACTGGTCATTTGGCATTACATATAGTACAATTGGTAACATAAGAATGTGTGTCCGCATACATAGTTGGCCAATAAAGGCCTAACTGTTTCAGTCTCTGGTGTGTTTTCACTGTTGAACAATGAAATGCACAATCCTGGACATGTGCCTCTTCAAGGTAGCACTTGAATTCTTTCGGATTTACACATAATTGTAGGATTAGGTCCGATCCAAGATGATACAGCCGTCCTGCTATCAACTAGAAGTTTTTTGTTTGTTGAATTGTTTGCTGTTTGGATCTGTATTCCGTATTGTCAAACTTACTTCCAAAGGAAAATATGCTAACAATTTCCTGAGACCGTTTGGGTACCATTTCAATATTGAAAAGATAAGCATTTAGTATGTAATCATCTACTCCTTCAGGAGCTTCTCCGTTGTGTATCCTTGAAAGATGATCCGCTGGTAGATGGTTTTTACCCTTTTTGACCACCACTGTGAAGTCAAATTCTAGCAATATAATAAACCAGCATACAATTCTCCCTGTATTGCATGGTTTATTTACCAGATACAAAAGAGCTTGATGATCTATGAAGAACACAAATTTGTTTGCAAGCAAATAATGCCGAAATTTCTTCACAGCATAAATCATTCCTAACCCTTCCTACTCGGTGGTTGCGTAGTTCTTTTCTGAACTATTTAACTGTCGGCTCGCATAGCAAACCGGAAAATCCATTGTTCCGTCTCCAGGTTGAGCCAGAATACTTCCAATGGCATATGCTGAAGCATCAATGTGAACATGGAATATCTTTTCCCAATCTGGTGCCTTTAGTACAGGTGTCGATATAAGGTTTTCCTTCAGCTTTTGGAATGAAGTTTCACACTCCTCGGTCCACTCGAAATTGACTAGCAAACGATACAGACGTTGTGCAATAACCGCATACATGTATATGAATCTTCGATAATATCCACATTGTCCCATGAGGGATTGCACTTGTTTTGCATTAGTAGGCCTGGGTAGGTCTACAATGACTTTGACTTTGTCTAGGTCTGTGGTTATGCCATTTCTTGAAACAATGTGTCCTAAGATTCGTCCTTGCTTAACCATGAATACACACTTTTTCGAGTTACGATAGATTCGATATGTCCTGCATTTTTCAAAGACCTTTTGCAAATGGTCGATATGCTCCTCTCGTAGAAGAGAGTGTACACAAAGATCATCCATGTAGATTTCTAAGAATATTCTTAGGTATTCCTTGAATGCGTGAGTCATTAACCTTTGGAAAGTGGCTGGGACATTAGTTAAGCCAAACGGCATAACTCGATACGCATAAATCTCCCATTCTATAGCAAACGCTGTTTTGTGTTGATCCTCCCTTGCTATTTCCAATTGGTTGTATCCTCAAAACCCATCCAAAAAGGAATAAGCCCGTTTTTCGGCCGCTCGCTCAAGTACATGTTCTGTGATTGGCAAGGGATAATTATCCCTTATGGTTGCTGCATTCACCTTTTTGAGGTTTACACACACTCGTAGTTTTCCATTCTTTTTGGGAACTACCACAATGGGTGACACCCAATCTGTATGTTCAATCTCATAGATGAATTCAGCTTCCATCAGTTTATCAATCTCTTCTTTGATTCGTTTAGCAAATGTGTCATTATATGTATAAGGACGTTGTTTGCTAGGTTTTGCATCCGATTTCAAAGGAATTGTATCGATGGATCAACTCCTTTGAGGTCTTTATAGGACCAAGCAAATACATCTTTATACTTCTTGAGAAGTTGTGTTAGCTGTTCTTCCTCTTCACGCTCTAAATCGTTAGCTATATAGATCGGCTGAGGCTTTTCACTTGGTTCTGCAAGGTCTATCTTTTTGCATTTTCAGGCCCATCGTAAGATTCTTGGTTGGTTCTTTCCCTGACTGGTGGTGTCATGATGATTTTTCTGTCCTGGATAGTAAATTTCCGATAGTGTGATGGTACGTTCATGTTCCCCTTTTGTGACTCCCTTTTACCATCACTATCTTCTTCAGTAGTCCATATCTCTTTCAAAGACCATTTCAGTTCTTGGTATTTCTGTTTACGCTCCAGTTTGGTCCACTCTTGATCTTTTGTTGTTTCTTTTTTTTATTTTTGAGATTTTTGTGATTTTGTTTCGGTTTTAGCTTTTCGTACCTGTTTTATTTCCTCTCGCGTTCTTTCTTTTTGATTTTTTGAGAATCTTCCTGATATTTGATCTTTGATACAATCCTCTACTTTTACAAGCATTAGATAGTGAGTTTTACCTTTTATCCTGGGCATCAGGTTCTCTCTCGCTTTGTTTCCTGCTCATTTCTTCCTATAGTGTTCTTGGCGTCTAGGGTGTTGATTAGCAAAATCATAAAACTTGATATTCTCGGTTTCGTTTCCACGCTCTCTTGAGGTGTCTGAACACTCATTATCTGCATCATCATTTACTTCCAAAAGTTCAGAGGAGTTGTAAAACTCTTCTTGTTCTGGTGGTTCTACCGTCTCTTTTTCTCCTGGTATAACGCTTACCATGTAATAGGGTAACACATCATAGCCATCCTTATATAAGCGTGGAAAGGCACGGGCGTCGATATATCAAGCGTCGATAACTTTGGGTTATGTTGTAGTGCCTCTTCTACCACTCCAACTCCTACTCTAGAACTCGACTACTACCTAAAAGTACCTAAGTCTACCTAATCTACTTAAGTCAGAGGATCTAGGCCAGGCACCCGCTTACTCCTACTCCTACTCT
Organism: Adiantum capillus-veneris; assembly: GCF_014529385.1. Classification (NCBI taxonomy): domain Eukaryota; kingdom Viridiplantae; phylum Streptophyta; class Polypodiopsida; order Polypodiales; family Pteridaceae; genus Adiantum; species Adiantum capillus-veneris. The sequence goes on from NC_140944.1 coordinate 89,120,836, forward strand.
AGAACTCGACTACTACCTAATCTACTTAAGTTGAAGGATCTAGGCCAGGCACACGCTTCCTAGACTCCCTCTAAGACCTAGAGTGTCCTCCACCCTTTGATCCTATCTAAATGTAAAGCGAGACTCTTGGCAAGCCAAAAATCCCAATCCTCAAGGATTAGTCTCGGTCACCTACCTAAGTTTTCGTCCCCGGCAGCGGCACCAATGTTGGACAGATACGCCGAGACAAACGTCAGCACAGCGAGAACTCACCTAACATGTAATGTCAGCTAAGGACGAAGCTCGACCCCCAGGCGCATGGAAGCAAGCATAAGGTGTCAACCTACACTCGGCCGACTCCTAACTAATTCCTAAGAGGTCTCTACCAATTGTCTAAGTAACCGGATTTGACCTTCGGCTTGTGTATTTGGCGTTTCTTCTATCCGTTTGACTTATGGCTTTCCATACGCGCTCTTGACATTGCCTAAAGACTACCTAATCGTCTACAGATGGTTTCAGTAGGCATGGAAGCCATTTCCGAAGTTCGTTTGCGTTTTTTCGTAGAAAAACGCAACCGGATTTGACTTACAGTTTGTGTATTTGGCATTTCTTCTATCCGTTTGACCTACGGCTTGCCATACGTGCTCTTGAAATTGCATAAAGACTACCTAATCATCTACGGATGGTTTCAGTAGGCATAGAAGCTATTTCCAAAGTCCGTTTGCGTTTTTTCGTAGAAAAACGCAACGGGATTTGACCTACGGCTTGTGTATTTGGTGTTTCTTCTATCCGTTTGACCTACGGCTTGCCATACGTGCTCTTCACATTGCATAAAGACTACCCAATCGTGTACGGATGGTTTGAGTAGGCATAGAAGCCATTTCCGAAGTCCTTTTGCGTTTTTTCGTAGAAAAACGCAACGGGATTTGACCTACGGCTTGTGTATTTGGCATTTCTTCTATCCGTTTGACCTACTCCATGCCATATGCACTCTTGACGTTGCCTAAAGACTACCTAATCATCTACGGATGGTTTCAGTAGGCATAGAAGCCATTTCCGAAGTCCGTTTGTGTTTTTCGTAGAAAAACGCAACCGGATTTGACCTATGGCTTGTGTATTTGGCGTTTCTTCTATCCGTTTGACCTACGGCTTGCCATACTTGCTCTTGACATTTCCTAAAGACTACCTAATCGTCTACGGATGGTTTCAGTAAGCATAGAAGCTATTTCCGAAGTCCTTTTGCGTTTTTTCGTAGAAAAACGCAATGGGATTTGCCCTACGGCTTGTGTATTTGGCATTTCTTCTATCCGTTTGACCTACTCCATGCCATATGCACTCTTGACATTGCCTAAAGACTACCTAATCATCTACTGATGGTTACAGTAGGCATAGAAGCCATTTCCGAAGTCCGTTTGCGTTTTTTCGTAGAAAAACGCAACCGGATTTGACCTATGGCTTGTGTATTTGGCGTTTCTTCTATCCGTTTGACCTACGGCTTGCCATACTCGCTCTTGACATTGCCTAAAGACTACCTAATCATCTACCGTCCTTCGATATACACGTGGAAAAATAAGCCTTTCGACGCCTATATTGACGCAAATATCGACGGACGGTAAGTACGTCGATATGAGCGTGGAAAGGCATGGGCCTCGATATATCAAGCATCGATAACTTTGGGTTATGTTGTAGTGCCTCTTCTACCACTCCAACTCCTACTCTAGAACTCGACTACTACCTAAAAGTACCTAAGTCTACCTAATCTACTTAAGTCAAAGGATCTAGGCCAGGCACACGCTTACTCCTACTCCTACTCTAGAACTCGACTACTACCTAATCTACTTAAGTCGAAGGATCTAGGCCAAGCACACGCTTCCTAGACTCCCTCTAAGACCTAGAGAGTCCTCCAACCTCTAATCCTATCTAAATGTAAAGCGAGACTCTTGGCAAGCCAAAAATCCCAATCCTCAAGGATTAGTCTCGGTCACCTACCTAAGGTTTTCGTCCCTGGCAGCTGGACCAATGTTGGACAGATACGCAGAGATGGACGTCAGCACAGTGAGAACTCACCTAACCTGTAATGTCAGCTAAGGACGAAGCTCGACCCCCAAGCGCGTGGAAGCAAGCATAAGGTGTCAACCTACACTCGACCGACTCCTAACTAATTCCTAAGAGGTCTCTACCAATTGTCTAAGTCACAGCCTTCAAGAGTGCATAAGAGGAAACTTCCTACAACGCTTTCTAGAGCCGAACACCCATCAAACAATCTTGAAACACCATAGAACTTAAAGGAGACCCTACTAATACCAATAGGTCGCTCTCCCTAAGGTCTATGAACCAAAATCCCGACCCAAAACACCTAGTGTAGAAACACGTAGGATGTCTGGCCGAAATCTGCAGGTCTTTGTTTCCAAAATCTAAAGTGCCTAATGCGTAGTTCTACTCATTGTGAACGCGTGGATATGCTGCAATGAAAAATCGGACAACGTATGCTCACCCAAACACCCGATGAAGCTCGTAGGAGGAGCTCGCAAAACCGGACCGTACGCGCACAATGTAGATATCGGCGCGTAGCTCTCGTCGGGGGAAACACGTTGCACTTCTCCGCACTCAATTCCGACCACCGGAGCACACGTAGCGTCAAGATGAAGCTCACACTCTCTCTCTCTCGTACACAGTACGCTCACTCACAAACTTCAAAACTCGTTTTTAAAATGACAAAAGGTTTTTTCATTAAGGTCAAAAAGTGGTATATATACCTTACAATTCTCAAACCGTAAAGTTCCAAAATCAACCACCTACTCAAGCTAACTATTAAAACTGGGATACAATCTGGAAACTTCTGTAAGTCTCACTATTTACAAGGTGAAAAATCAGGTTTTCCTCAATGAATAAATAATTACAAAAAATAATAATCCTCCGAGTAGTTACTGCTGTGGGGTGTGTCTAGCTTCTAACACTCACATACATTCTTTATTTTCAGAGAATGGTCATGGATGGATATACTTGAACAATATTCAGCTCAGTCGTCAATTGCAGCTTCCTTGCCTTTGTTCTGGTCACATCCAATGACAACAAAGTGTCCCAAGTCTCTTTGGGAGATTGAGCACTCTCTATATGTCAATCATAGTGTCCTACACACTAAAAAAAGGCCACTACATGACCTTCCACGCTCCCAGGTTCCAATATTTAAATGTCTTAAATTGCACAACACTTGCACCATCCTCTAACAGTGGTGGTGCTAAGTCATGCTCTTCATCGATGTAGTTTCAATAACCTTTGCCCATAAGAAAATTGGTCATTCTAAACTTCCAAGCATAGAAGTTGTTCTTGTCTAGCTTTTCACTGACAACCTAGTTAAGCCCATTATTGTTGGACAACATGTTTCCACCCCTTCACACACTCTTTCAGCAGCCTGCTAAAAATAGTTGGTTACCACTTGTAACCACAATCCTCCAGACACTTGTGTCACTGCACTAAATAGTATCTGTGCATAGGGCATCCAAACCAAAGCTTTCTGCACCACCTTTATGCAGATATGTAGATTCTTGAATCTTAGCATTTCTGTATGCGAACGCACTCTAACTCCAAAATGAGGAACAAAACAGGTTCAAAATGGAAATCTGACTATAGAGTCTCAATGTTAAGGACCTTTAGATGCACACACTCCAAAAGGAATCACCTTAATTGGAGATCATTGATGATGGCTCTCGGGCATACGGAAGTTGCTTCCTAAATTTCTCCTACAGCCCCTCAGACACAACCAGGATCTGTTACCATGTCAAGAAATAGAGCACACGAGAGCTCTTGCAAGCATGCACACATACACACACACACACACACACAAAGATGGATGCAAAAGATGGTACTTATTGCTCTTGACAAACTAAAGATAAGAGGGCTACAAAACATGAAGGAAAATACAACATAAAAGGGGAACTAGTACAATGGTCTAGTATGAACCTCTAGTGAGTGAGGTAAGTAGATAAGTGTGCCATCACTCTAGTAGGTAGACCAGGTGTGTATAGTACAATTGTAGTATTACTCATAGAGATATGTGTATCCACCAAGGCATGCCAATGATGATGACTGTCGACCGTATTCATCCAAGAGTCGTATAGGTTGACATAGACATCTCAACAGGTTTGGTGTGTTGCTTGACTTTTTGACATGGTGTCCCTTGTGCTTGTTGTTGTCTATGTCTCATGAGCCTACAATGAGCCCTCTCCATAACTACCTTGCCCAGATGTTGATGAGCCCCAAGAATGGCCAAGTGTTTGTAGGCGTTTTCTTGTGTTTCAAAGACACACTGACCTCTTGCAACCTTGGAGAGTGTTTTTGTTAGTAGGGGATGCTCTTTGATGGTTTATTGAGAAATTCCAAAGTGACAACTGAGTGGATCTTATATTTATAAGGGCTCTTTTTAAAAGATCCCGTTTTAGGAGGGCCCTTAATTCACACTATACTTTAAAAAAACAAAAGAGCTATTATCTTTTAAATGGTTTGGACAATGATTCTACATAGGTTGTATATATTTGGCTACCAATCCACCAAAGGCCAATTGAACTTACAGACAAGCTAGATGAGTATCTCATAAGCTCAATAAGACCTTGATCGAGACAGGGTCACCGCAAAATAATCTACAAAGGTAATCCGATAAACATAACTATAGAATCAAAGTTGATTAAACAAGTATGGAAAAGGAACCCTCAATGCCAATTTGTTCCTTCAATAATCCACTTTTTTTACTTTTACAAGAGGAAATATTTGTGGTAAGCACAATAATGTAAAAAGTGAAGACGCGAGGGTGCAAAAAACACTCTTTGGCTAGGCTTCTAAGCTATGAATTGAGCAAAGCATTAGTCCAAAATCTTCAAGTCTTAATGAACTCTGTACTTAAGAGTGGTAGTTTTTAGGCTTATGCTCTCTAGCTTATAGACAAGTTGAGCATACCTAAGTCACGTCCCTCATGTTGGAAGAGATCAGCATAATAATCAAAGTCTATTAACTTAATCCTTGTTGTTTGGCCATTTTGGCAAACAGGTGCCCATCTCTCTCGACACTAGGCTGAAATCATCATTGGTGGTAGAAAAAAAGGATCTTTTTTGTTCCTACCTAGTTGGTACTTCTACATATTTCCAGGTTGTTTTAATGCGAACCTTTTTTGTCCTCTAGATTTAAGTACTGTAGGAGGGAATGTAATAACTTTTTTTTTATAGAGAGTAGGAATTTGAAAGTACAAATGTATCAAAACTTGAAACACCACTTGTTTCAAAGAAAACATGGGTGCAATTATAAATGGGAATTGCACATTTGCACTCATGTGACGTGACCACTACCACTCTCCATCCCACATCACTCACTACGCCCTCCACCTCGCAACAACTCTCCACCTCTCAGTCGATCTACACCTCTCTTGCAGACCACCTTTGTCAAGCCTTTTTGAGCAAAGGCTTTGCATCTCTCTCACAGGCAGCACGTTCTTCATTTTGTTGTGCAGATAGCGAGGTCTTTGACTTTTGCACCATCGCAACTATGAGAATGCGTGTAAGGAAGTCTGTTGTCAAGGCTTCACCAAAAAAGGGGAAGAAGCATATGACCATGGATGCAAGGTTCCCCTTCACAAGTACAAAATATCCTCGAAGCATGAACACCCCAAACATGAGAGCTAGCAGGGGGGACTTATCTTTGGAGAAATCAGCTAAGTCTGGAGCACTTTTTGGTGAGGATGAGACTCGATCATCTACAAAGTCCAGGGGTTAGTGTTCCTCCTTTGCATATGTACACTGTTGTTTTGTTTCACTTTCATGATTTTTTTCATGAAAGGTAGCTATTGTCATTTGAAGATTTTGAGGTTTTGAGCTCAACATTTTAAATTTCTTGTTAAATTGCATGCATGCAAGTGTTTGTATGGTATCTTGAGATCTCTGCAGTTTTTATTGAGTCATTGCATGCATGCAAGTATATGTGCTAGGAACCGAACACAAATTTAAAGCTCTATAGGGAAGTGAAGGTTAACATATAAATTGAGGCACTTTACAATACCAAATTTTATACTTTACAGTTTTGGTACTGCACAATTTTAGACTTTGCATTGGCAAGGTTATCCATGTGGTAAAGAGAAGTTTAGAATCTCTGTGCTGAGTTTTGCATACCCTCTTCTAACCAAGTTTTGGTATACAACCAAAGAGCTACATAAGGAGTATGATCTAGCATGGAAGGTGTGCTTCCAAAGGGTCTTATGAAAGAAGACCTCCCTGATGACCAATGGATGATTTTTTTCAAGAAATGCTACTAGAAGCATGAAAGATTTACTTGAATCATGTGCAGCCAAGACTGGTTGAAGATTGCAACTTCTTGTTCCATACCAAGCCCCTCCATCTTGTGGGGAGATCAAAGTTTGCATGCTGCTTTGGTTTCAAAAATTTCCATGCATCAACAAAGGACCCTGCATGCTACAGACGAAAACGTTGCGAGCCCTACAAAATAGAAAAAATAATATACTACAAGCCATGGAACGAAAAAATCTGCATACCTCGAATCACACAACGCATAATCCAAGTTGTACACAAGCAGAGAGAGACAAAAGCAAGATAGATTGAGAGAGCACGTGCAGATGCACCTTCTAGAGTGGAGTGCTACGCCAACACGGTGAGAGAGAAGAGAGGAGAGGAGAGGAGAATAACACAAACATTGGGTGCAATCTCCCCCCGTGCAAGAGTGACCATTTCCCTCTTGCACGTATTTGTTTTATAGATTTCTTAAATGGTCAAAGTGAGTACAAATTGACCGGCCGGTCATAAATGGCCAAAGCTCATAAAGAGCACTTGAATAATCAATTATATATAAAATATAATATCCTTTTGCAATAGCCTAGCTCGGTCAAGCCTTTTCCACCTGTCAGCTACAATAAATAGTAAAATATCAATTCCATAACATACCTCTCCATTGGAAAGCAACTGTCCTCAATTGCGAAGATAAAAACTTGCAAACAATACTTGTCAAAAATAGTGATTGGAAATCTGTATCGAAACTATCACATAGTAAAAGAAAAATTTTATAACATTGCTTATGCCTGCTGTCATCCATATACTACCTATTCTAGTGTCCCATACCACTAGAATAAGCAGTATATGTCATACCCTAATGAATCAGGATACCATTGGTCACACCCATCATTCAATAAGCAATTCTCATCCATCTAAAGTTCACTTTAATAAATATTTTCACAATTAAAAAAAAAATCATATACCAATTCCCAATCCAATTCCAAATCCAAATATCTGCCAGCATATACATCTACCCGGGTAAAAAAATCATATCAGTTACAGTGGTGGCCAGCCACTGCAGCATGATTTCGTGATTGGTGCTGCCTAAATCGGCGAATCTACACCAGTAACACGTTGTCATGCCGCTCCGCTCCCATGACAAGAAAATGAACAAAGGGATGCCAATCAGGTGTATTTGAATCCTACATGATTATTCAGCAGTTATAAGGGCTTGCTAACAAGTCAACTTTAAGCTAAAAGTGTGCCAATTGCGGCTCTAAGGACAAAAAGATGTTTTGGTAATGCTAAACAGTGAGTATTCTTGAAGTGTTCATATCTGGGTTTTTATTAATCAAAGTTGAAGTACTTGAAGGGCTCTACATGCCTGTCTTTACGGCTCGTCAATCGGAGTACGGATAAGAAGCTATGACAGTTTTAAGTTGAGTGAGGAGCAGATCCGTACCGGATTGAGCACTTGTTGTTAAAAGGTCAAAGATGATACGAATGCATGGGTCCAAAGTCCTCACTTCCAGGAGCATGTCCATCTTTTCAGTTTGTCAATCGGGGTTCCGGTTGGCAAGATATGGCCAATTTAAGTATCGTCGTTGGCCGGTTCCGAACCGCCTTGGTCGCCTTGACCAGTAAAGTTCATCTGGTAATTTTTGGGTTGCAAACAGATTCTGGGAAATGGATCCGTCAAAGCAGAATTGGTGGCAACTGAAGGCCCGTCTCCATTAACAAGGTATTTTCGAGCTAGCCAATATACAGGCTTAATGCAATGCAGTGCCGATATGTACACCAAATGTAGGCCGATACGAAAGCATTTTTATATATCTAATTCCTTGCCTTGACGGACACTTATACTTGCATCTTGAAAGCTATGGTGCCATTAACACACTAGAGTGGGCAATAGAATTCACGGTGATATTGCTAGTCAGTGGATGTTGGAAAATGATATCACGGAGGCAATGCCTTGGTCGATATGTATGCCCAAATGTAGTGCTCTTGAGCAAAGTGGCCGCTCGCAATAAAAATGGTCACGAAATAAAACACGCTTCCCAATTAAAGGGCATGGTTAATGGACACCCTAATTCAATAAGGGGGGGGGAAGCCAAAAGAAAATAAAAATGAAGAGCATGGCATCGAGCAGACAGTGAGCGACTGCTGCGCAAGGAGATGACGCAGTCATGGAGGCCAGAGGACTGCTCAGACGAGCCCGGCTATGAAGCAAAAAGGCTCAACAGCTCGATGCGCCCTTTTTTGGCATTACTCTCGTCGAACTCTGTGCTGGTCAGGATCCACCAGTGCCACCTCATAGGGTGGCTACCCATTAGCGACATCGCTAATGGGTAGGCTATTTTTAGCAAGGTGAAGTGCCCATGCAACCTATAAAGGAAAAGGGGGGGCTCTCTTGGACTCTCTCTCGTTTTTTATTATCCTCTCCTCTTCTCATTGAGCGCCTTCTCTCTGGGCAAGAAAGTGAGAGGTCTTAAGCCATTCTAATCCAAAAATCTCTAAGCTAAGCCTAATCCCGCTCTCATTAGCCAAGCTTGATCTGACCCTCTTAAGCCAAACCTTCTCAGATTATCATAAGCCCATTTAAGCCAAGCCAATAAGCAAAGATCTTGATTTCATTAAGCTCTCATTAGCCATCTTAAGCCTTGAAGACCATAATCTCTAATCTCTCATAAGCCTGGCCAAAGCTTCTCAAACTCATTAGCCATATTCCTAAGCTCTCTAAGCCTAATCTTGGAAGTCATTAGCCTTGTTAAATACGAGCTCTCCAAGTCAAAGATATCACTCTCCTTAAGCCGCGCCTAATCTCAAACTCCTAATCCAAATCTCATTAGCCAAGCTTAAGCTCTGATTACCATAAAATCTAAGCTAAGCTTTCATACGAACCCTAACCCAAATCCTCAATCTCATTAAGCCAAAATTAGCCTTGATAACCATAATCTTAAGCTCTCTAAGCCATAATCTCCAAGCCAGTTCAAACCCAGAATTAAGCCGGTAACCTTAAACCGAATCGGACCACCTAAGGCCATTCGAAGTCGAAGCTCCTAAGCCATGCCGAGAAGAAGCTGAAGGCAGTACAACGCAGTTCAATTTTGATTTTCTTGATTAGCACCTGGATTAAACCAGGACAATCCTTGTAAGGAGCATAAACTCCTCCATTAATATTTGATTAAAACAGGGATACTGTTGATTATTTGGTTTAAGGTAAACTATCTATTTTAAGCTCTATTCCCATTAATTGTGTCTGTTGCAACTCTTTTCCTCGCACCTCTCACAACTAGGGGCCCGGTGCCTTCTCTGCTCACCTTTGAATACAAATCCCTCGACATTCTTGGTGAACCCGACGTGTGACAAGCCGGGGTGGGAGGTAAAGATGGAGATTCCAGCAGAGTTGATGCAGTTTATTGACGATTACAATTTCAATAGATTTGATAAAGGTCTAGCAGCTATAGATCTGCCAAAAATGTTGGGCTTAGTTCATAGATTTTTGCAAGAAGTAAAAGCTATAAAGATGAAAGAGCAGATTGATGATGCAGTGGAGATGACACTTGATGTTGTACATGAACAGTAGGGAATTTTTCAAGGACATGATCCAGAAGGACTCCTTGCATGTTATAAATTAGAGATGAAGAGCCGAGGAATTCTAGAAGATCGGATGATTTCGACCTTTGAAGAAGTGGTAAACCTCCGAGTTTAAAGATAAGGTTCGAGAACTGGCAAAAACATATCCCACAAAGTGGGACTATTTTGCAGATGGGTTTGTTCACGAAAGCTCAAAGATTATCGAGTTGGCAATGAAAGAGATTAACGAACGAAGCCAGATTGTTTTCTATAAAGAAAAAGGGGATCATATGCAGTTCCTTAATTATGGTCAATTTTGGGATCATATTTCTCCAACAAGTAAAGACAAGGCAAATACAACTTCGAAAGTAGCATATTCAACTTCAAAGGACCATATTTTGAGCAACCTAGCGAAGGTACATAATGAAATTATGCTGAAACACAAAATATATATTTTTTTTTCAAAGATTACTCGCATGGAAGCTACCTCAAATAATGGTTCTAGTGAAGAGCTGGACTGTACAACAAAAAATTTTCAAGCTAATAACCTTGGCATGGGATGCTCTCAAAAAGTTTATCAAGAAGATGAGCCACTACAGGTTTCTAATGGATCTATCGGCACTCTAGCTGAGTAGGACATCAGGTTTACTACAGATAATTGCATAAATAAAGCTATTGTATATACAATAGCTGATGAAGTGGCCGAGATTGTGGACCTAACACAGCATGAGCATGAAGATGCCAATGAACCTATGATTGCTCCTAGCAATACATAAGAAGATTCCATAATTGAAGTTTTTTTGGCCCAATCTAAAGGAGAAGGTTATAGCAATATAAAAGAGCTTTGTGATGCATGTACCCCTTCAAAGGGGGTGCCTGATGAACCTTTTCAAAGTTACAATGGCTTGCTAAGTAGCATGGATTCAGAGGACGATATTGAAGATTGCCTAGATCATGCTAATTGTGAACAGGATATTGACATGAACTTTACATCTATGCTTATATACGGGCTGCAAGAGGAGCCAACTCCTACAGCTTTGATGGATGTTGAGATTTCCAAGGGTGATTTTCCCAAGGACACTAAGGATGAAGATCTTCAAGATAAAGCTATTTTCCATTATCAAAATCAAAAACCATGTAAAAATCTCTCTGATGATACAACTCCAAGAAATCCTAAGGTTTTTCGTAATGGCTATGAATCTAGAGGGGGTGATGATGCTAAATCATCCTTGATACTGCATAAAGTGCACATGATTTTTCATTTCTTGGGACAATGTGCCAAATGTGGCTGGATTCGGATACTATTCCTAGTAATTCTTATGTCAGTGATGTTCTGGCTACCAGTAAAAGGGAGTCATAATTCTTTAATTCTTGCTGGTAACGACCTTAAGTTACCAAAAGTTTATGAGATGTGGGTGTTGTACTATGCTTCAGGTGAAGCTCTAGTATATTGTAGAGCCCATCAATGCTATGTGATCTTAATGGTATTTGATCCAAGTGATTCGACGGATCTTCAAAAGCAGGTTCACCATGGATGGGTATTTTTGGGTATATATTGTGGTTTCTTTCTACTAGTTCCTAGAAAAGCATGTTTGGAGCAGAAATGCTTGAAGTTGATTAATACAGGATATGTGTGCTCATGTGGATATTATATTGCACTACTGTTGGGGCAATTTCTTATTATCCCATTTGATCTTGGGAGCTATTGAAGAGCAACTTGCATATTCAAGGATATCATTTATTTTCCTGTAGCAGGTTACTTGGCAGTAGATTTGTTTTTTTTTTATGTATGCTAAGACAGAAGTGTTTTTGAATATATGATCAATAAGCTTACATGGCTAGCTTCCAGTTGACATCTTTGGATAGTTGTTATAGTATCTTCACATCTTTTGAGATGGTTCTGCTACCAGAACTTGAAGTAAAGGACTTGATCATCATTCTGTGTGCAGACAAAGTAAGGCATACTTGAGCTTGACAAGGTTCCCTAAAGCGAGCTGATGGTCAACCCGTGTGCATAATTAACTGGGGCACTTGAGTTTGGCAGGGTTCACTAAACATATTTTTTATATTTGAATGCTTTGGAGATACGACCACTATGGTTCAAAGATTTGTGATAGGACAGCTACCAGATAATTGAGCTAGACTATTGATGCTCTGATTTAAACCTTGTTTTGTTTTACATGTCTTTACCAACTACGTGAGCTTGATGACAAGTAACTTAAGGTATTTATAGCAGATGCAGCTTGAAGACCGGTTGGCAAAGACCGGAGGTTATGCAGGTTCAGAGGGGGTGGATGTCATGCCGCTCCTCTCCCATGACAAGAAAATGAGCAAAGGGATGCCCATCATGTGTATTTGAATCCTACATGATTATTGAACAGTTATAAGGCTTGCAAACAAGACAATTTTAAGCTAAATGTGTGCCAGGTACGGCTCTAAGGGCAAAAAGGTGTCTTGGTAATGCTAAGAAGTGAGTATTCTTGAAGTGGTCATCGCTGGGTTTTTCTTAATCAAACTTGAAGTACTTGAAGGGCTCTACATGCTTGTCTTTACGGCTCGTCAATCAAAGCTACGGATGAGAAGATATGACAATTTTAAGTTGAGTCAGTAGTAGAGCCGTACCGGATTGAGCACCTGCTGATAAAAGGTCAAAGATGATAGGAATGCATGGGTCCGAAGTGCTCACTTCCAGGATCATGTCGGTCTTTTCAGTTTGTCAATGGGGGTTTCGGTTGGCAAGATATGGCCAATTTAAGTATCACCGAGGGCCAGTTCCGAACCGCCCTTGTCGCCTTGATCAGTCAAGTTCATCTGGTAATTTTTGAGCTGCAAATAGATTCTCGAAAATGGAGCCGTCAAAGTAGAATTGGTGGCAACTGAAGGCCCGTCTCCATTAACAAGGTATTTTTGAGTTGGCCAGTATACAGGCTTAATGCAGTGCAGTGCCGATATGTACGCCAAATGTGGGCCGATACAAAAGCATTTTATATATATCTAATTCCTTGCCTTGACGGACACTTATACTTGCATCTTGAAGGCTATGGTGCCATTCAACACACTAGAGTGGGCAGTTGCATTCACGGTGATATTGCTAGTCAGTGGATGTTGGAAAATGATGTCATGGAGGCAATGCCTTGGTCGATATATATGCCCAAATGTCGTGCTCTTGAGCCGAGTGGCCACCCGCAATAAGAAGGGCCACCCAAAAAAACTGGCCACCCAATTAACGGGCATGGTTAATGGCCACCCTAATTCAATAAGGGGGGAAGCCAAAAGAAAATAAAAATGAAGAGCATGGCATCGAGCAGGCAGCGAGCGATTGCTGGGCAAGGAGATGACACAGTCATGGAGGCCAGAGGACTGCTCAATTGAGCCCGGCTATGAAGCGAAAAAGGCTCAGTAGCCCCATGCACCCTTTTTTGGAATTACTCTCACCGAACTCTGCATTGGTCAGGATCCACCAGTGCCACGTCATAGGGTGGCTACCCATTAGCGACATCGCTAATGGGTAGGCTATTTTTAGCAAGGTAAAGTGCCCATGCAACCTATAAAGGAAAAGGGGGGGCGCTCTTGGACTCTCTCATTTTTTATTATCCTCTCCTCTTCTCATTGAGTGCCTTCTCTCCGGGGAAGAAAGTGAGAGGTCTTAAGCCATCCTAATCCAAAAATCTCTAAGCTAAGCCTAATCTTGCTCTCATTAGCCAAGCTTGATCTCGCACTCTTAAGCCAAACCTTCTCGGATTATCATAAGCCCGCTTAAGCCAAGCCAAGCAAAGCTCTTGATTTCATTAAGCTCTCATTAGCCATCTTAAGCTTTGTAGAACATAATCTCTAATCTCTCATATAAGCCTGGCCAAAGCTTCTCAAACTCATTAGCCATATTCCTAAGCTCTGTAAGCCTAATCTTGGAAGTCATTAGTCTTGTTAAATACGAGCTCTCCAAGTCAAAGATCTCGCTCTCCTTAATCCGAACCTAATCTCAAACTCCTAATCCAAGCCTAATCATAATCTCATTAGCCAAGCTTAAGCTCCGATTACCATAAACTCTAAGCTAAGCTTTCATACGATCCCTAACCCAAAGCCCCAATCTCATTAAGCCAAAATTAGCCTTGATAACCATAATCTTAATCTCTCTAAGCCATAATCTCCAAGCCCGTTCAAACCCGGAATTAAACCGGTAACCTTAAACCGAATCAGACCACCTAAGGCCATTGGAAGTCGAAGCTCCTAAGCCATGGCGGGAAGAAGCTAAAGGTAGTACAAGGCCATTCAATTTTGATTTTCTTGATTAGCACCTGGATAAAACAGGACAATCCTTGTAAGGAGCATAAACTCCTCCATTAATATTTGATTAAAACAGAGATACTGCTGATTATTTGGTGTAAGGTAAACTATCTGTTTTAAGCTCTATTCCCATTAATTGTATCTGCTGCAACTCTTTTCCTTGCACCTCTCACAGCTAGGGGCCCGGTGCCTTCGAGGCTCACCTTTCGAATACAAATCCCCCGACAACGTTGGTACAACTGAAGATGGTGGTCAGACAATGGAAGTGCAAGAAGCCCAAGCATAGTAGTTTGCAGGCAAATGACGGGGACCTTGAGCAGGTGTTTGATGCAGCTAGGAGAGAGGTACACAGAGATGGAGCACTCTGTAGTCAAAACTGCAAGTGTTACTTGCTATCACAGGTGATAGGAGCAAATGTTGATATCACAAGGTTGGGAGCGGGACAAGGGGTTTTGGATACAGATGCTATGAGGTTTATGATATGGGATTCTGATCGAGAGTCTGCATGACATGCAAGACACTCTACTTCTAGGATGTGTATGCCAAATGCAGCATTGTATAGGTCATTTGTGGTGCTAAGATAATGTGTCTGTCAGATGTGACACATAACAGGTCAAAGGTCTACATTGGGAGGGATTTACCATATTGAAGCCCTAAGTGTTGGTGCCATGGTATATGCAGAACGGGTGCTAAAGCTAGGCGAGTTCAAAGTTTTTTGCGAGCTTGAAGGTCGTTATTTGGCGACTCTCAAAGTGGATGACATAGCAGTCATATCACTCTCGGTGTGGTGCAAAGTCCACTGAGATAGGAAGAGAAATTTTCTTCACCATGGTGAAGAGTGTCAGTGCAGGCAAGCAGTGCAAAAGAAAGCTGAACACCCATTTTTTAATGTAATCGATTCAAATGGCCCATTGATGGCGTGGGAAAGTATGCCACACATGGATTTTTAACTAAACTAAATCTTGGAGTTAGTATAAAAAAAAAAGTGCTGCGTGAGAGATGATGTGACTGCAGGTGGAAGGAGAGGAGTTTTTCAAGGTGGTGGCGCCATCAGGAGGTGCATGCGGGCTGAGCTATCAGTAAAGAGGAGTGACATCTGTAGGGACTCGGCTGGTCTGCATGAGGTGAGCATGGGTTGCCACAGAAAAGGAAAGCCGCCTGTTGGGCTGCATGGTAGCGGGCCAGGTGGGGAGTACATGAAAGGGAAGGACCACCAGCTGCATGGGAGGGGGGACACACAGGAGAAAAAGAAGAAGGCCAAGGAGGAGCCGGGGGATGAAAGGGTGCAGGGCTGCCAAAAGGTTGGCCTAGAGCAAGAGGGAGAGAGAGAGCACCAGAGGGAAAGAGACAGATGGCGCTATTGCATCCAGCTAGGCCGTGAGCAATGGAGGGCCGCCTTGAGGTGTGCTGGGTTGGGAGCAATGGAGAAGATTCCGGGCTGGCCGAGATGCAAAAGATTAAGGGCGCCACGAGCTACAGGGTGAAAATCGTGCAGAGACATGGCTGAGGAGGGTGCTTGAGAAGGGTGATGGCACCATAAGGAGGCAGGGAAATTTGTGGGTTGCATGCTATAGAGAAGAGGGAGGAGCCAGCGGTACCTGGGGATGAGAGAGGGGAGGAAAATATGTGAAAGAGTTGGCCATATGCAGTGGACTCGGCAGTGAGCATGGGTTGCAGAGCACGGGATTGAGGAGTTGATGGCCACCATCTATAAGGCCAACTGAAGGCCAAGGGCATGTCGAGAGGCCGAGGCTGAAGAAGGAGAGAAGGTCACCAAGGGCTTGAAGGAGATCAATCAGAGAAGCCTCTACACACACACATACACAAAACCTGGAGCCAACGCTACCACAGGCGTGGGACACAAGACGAGATAGACGAGATGATTGATGAGCTATTTTGTGTGTGGTCGAGGCTTGTGTTGCCTCCCAGTGATTGTGTGTTTACGTATTTGGTGTAGGTATGACCGTTGTGTATGATGGTGTGCTGTCAAGCCAATTATGTCAAGGTGTTTATGTGTGAACGTGTACAGCTGAGAATGCCCGAAGGTGAGTCTGTGCTATGAAGGTTGGCAAAAAGTGTGTATGTGTGTGAGTTTCTATTGGTTAGGGTTGCGTGTTAATCCATGGGCTATAGAGAGGCGAGTTTGGAGTGTGTTGGGTTTGTTCCCCCTTTCCATCAGTGGTGCCCCCACTGAGGAGCTATTGATTGCAAGGCAAGGATGGTCCAATGCGATAGCGTCAGAGCCAGTTGAAGCGAAGGAGATAAAAGCACAGTGTATGCTAGAGGGTCTTCATATGCAAGAAGAGCCAAAGATATTATGGTTGCAGAGAGACAGGGTTATTCCTATGGCTCGGATGCCAGACAAGAAAGATCTAGTGGTTGAAGTGGTGCTGATGGTTCCAAGCTAGGAAAATATGTTGGCAGATTCAGCTATGGATGGTGAAATCCCTGGGGAGTATGCTCATGGCCGACAAGTGAGATTTGTTGATAAGGTTGAAGCAGTAGTGATACAAGTAAAAGAAAGGCTGCACAAGGATATGCAAGAAGATGGCGCAGATAAAGACCACCCAAAGTGGAGGTTAAGCTCGCTAAACAAGAATCCAAGATACCTGATTCTGTTCACAAGAGCACCTGTAGCCCTACAAAGAGATCCAACATTCTATCCTGTACCCAGAGTAAGGACATGGCAAACGCATGAAGCACTGCACAAGAAGAGGCAAACTTGGATCAACTTCCCCAGGCTGCCAGCTCCAGAGAGAGGCCAAGCGACAAAGGAAAACATGGTGAAAACCCTAACGGGCACCATGTCATTCTTCAAGAGTCTTCCAGATCTCTCCTATGCAATGTTATATAAGATCTACAGGATACTACTCACATGCATACAAGTTTTCAATGAGCCTAAGAAAACAAGATCCAAATGGCTCTCATTCTTGGAAGGAAACAAAGGCTTATGCTACAATCTGAGTGGGAAACCTTCCGAAGAAATCCTTTACGAATTCTATGCCAGATGCATGTTCCTGCCCTCAAATAATATGCTAGACTTTGAAGAAGCATTCTACACTGGATTTTTCACTTGGAGAACGAAGATATTTGCACCGGTGATAAGCAACCTAACATCCAAGTTTGTAGTCTACTCAGCGGTGGAGCTAAAGAATCAAGTCACCATGCAATTTCTGCAAGTTCCTGACAAAGAACGAAGAATCAGATACCAGAAGGCACTGGACGCACTTAAAGACCACCTCGCCCGCCGTCAACCTGAAGACTACTTCAGCCCATAAAGCTGTGTCAAGGGACGACAGAGGTGAGGAGGGGTGGAATATTAGCAGCAAGCTAACACGGACACCATTTTTGCACCATTTTTCGGAGTTCTCCTTGTAAAACATTTATTATTTTAATAAATCGAGAATATTGTAACTCCTATTTTCTCAGATAAACCTTGTATTAATGAGTCGGGGCTACAAGCTTCCAGATTGTATCAGCCAGTCATTTTCCAGCTTTGGTAGAACTCCAGATTATTAGTTTTGACCACCCAAAAACCTTGGCTAAGGTATAAAAGCCAATTTTTGTAAGTTTTTTATAAGTTTTTGGATAAGAAATACACAGCGTGCGCTAACGCCGTTCACTTCTCTCCTTCTCATGCTTCCTACTCCCTCTTTGGTTGTCACATTGCAAATGCGTTTGTTGCATTGCAACCGCAGGTAAGAGCTCTATGCATTGACATAAGCCATTCACAGTATTTCGTAGCTTTTGGCGTCGCCGACCAGTAGCCTAATTTCATCATAACTAGGAATTTACACTTTTAAATCGAAAACTAAGCATAGGCAGGGTATTGGGGCATCATTGCTAAGCATTTAGATGCATTCTGGGTCGAAAACAACTAGGTCAAAAATCCATTGTTGTTAATAATCGCGATTTTGGAACTTGAACTAAAGTGGGGTTTGAGACCATAGGCATGTGTGCTTAGGTCTTGTAAACTTGTCCTAGAAGTTTTGTTACGTTTGGATGTCATTTGATGCTGTAACGGATGGCATTTGCTTGCCACTGAGTGATTGGCTTTTGGTGATTTCAGTCACTTGAGTGTAGCTTGAGTTAGATGCGAGTTGTTAGTTGTTTTTTGAGAGATTGACAACCTCTTGTAGCCTCTATGTACTAGTTGAGTCAGCTTCGTCCCATGGTTTGACAAATTAATTGTGGTTCTCACTAATACTGCAATAAGATAGGATAGTGAGTTTAGACATGCGTCCCACAGGTTGCTTGGGTTTGCATGGGGTAAAAGCTTTCAAGATTTCTATGGAGCCTCCCCCTTGTATCCCACTATGGACTTTCCTTCTACGGAAGAATCTTAGTTTCCATATCTATTTAAGCTAATTCTAGTGCTCTTCTCCCTTGTCCATGGTAACTACCTTCATTATTTGTGCAATTGGGCAGACTCATGCAAAGTGCCCAAATTCATTTCATTTGAAGCATGCTCCAAAGAAGGTGCCAACGTTAAGAGGGTCACCTTTAAACCAACTACCACATTTACCACTAGGTTCTTAGGTTGTGGTTTTCTAAGATTCCACCAGAGGTAAAGTTTATTTATTGTATTACCCACCTTTTGGTAGGAGGCACGAAAAGCAGAGTTCCCAATGAGGCTACAAAGTCTTTCATATTGTCTCTCAGCCGCACCGAGAGGTTAAGAAACTCCACACACATCGAGCACATATCTTTGAAGGTGTCGAGGGACTCAAAGTTGGGGTCCTAAGGTAGGACACAAATTAAGGATCGGTTGAAGATAAGCAGGCTTTTAGTGAGGAGTTGACCATCACAACCTCCTTGTAAAACTTGATTGAGAAGAACCCTTTTGTCAAATACCGGACCACCTCCATTGCTCCACTTTGACCAAGCACATTAGGGATGTACAATTAATTTAGTAGTTTAGTTTTAGATGGCACTCTACCCATGAATCCAAAAACAACTGTGGAGCTAGCAAGGGCACTGAGCTATTTCTTGATCAAAGCTGGGAGGGACAACCACAATATATGCATCCTCAATTTGTACGCTCTATGGGAGGGCTTTCTTGAGAGCTTGAAATTCTCAATCACCCTTGGTGACATTCGCGATCGAGGTGGCGGACATGGACTCATCCAACATTCTTTTATTTGACAATGCATTTATGGTGTATATTAACTCTTTCTCTATATGTGCTTTACGTCCACTAAGTTCATCCATATTCCCAACTAGGTCACTACTATTGACATTGACATGGCCATCCACAACCAACCACAAGCTCAAGCTTACAAATAAACTATCGTGGATTGAAACCAAGGGAGGGGTGATGGCTCGGTGATAAATGGTTTGTGATCGGTTGCTGATGGATCAAAATCCAAATTCACAAGGGTCATTTTAGGAGCCCAAAGAATTGATCCATAATAGCAAACATAACATTCCTTACAGTGCTACTAGTATATGAGGCTCAGCAAAAGGCCCCACCTGTGATAGTGGCACATCTGAAGTTAGACATTGCCGTTGCAGATCCTGTTCCAAGCAGATACCAAGAATTGATGCTAGAAACAAACCAACCCTAGGCTTGCATAAAGATAAACATGTCAAGCAACTCTGTAACCCTCAGTGCACCATCACAAATGCGCACAGCATGAACGTTGACCTTAGGGCATTAAAATCCTCTTTTTGTTTTCCCAAAGTCACAATTGTGAGTGTATATATTTCTAATAGGGCACCAAAATATTTATTTATTTTTGGCAAAACTCACAATTATGAGTGATATATTAGAATTGAGAAATGTACAAAGCAACCTCAAGCTCATATCGAGCATTGAGGGACAGAGATTACAATACCTCAAGCCAAGGCCATTTGTAAGTAGCCTAACAAGACAAACCTCTTAATCCCCGCATCTAGACATGATGGCATGGGTAGCTTTTGACTAATCCTCCAAGTTTTGTTTTTTTCCTAACCCAAAAATTATCTCCTTACTCTCTTGCACAATCTTAGAGAAACTAGCTATAGAGAGGTCCTTGTCGAAGACTGGACAGCTCCTAGCCATACAGACATTATGAAGAAATAGTACGTCACAATCTAGGTACAAATGAGCAACACCACGCTTCTTATCTTATTCTTGCCAAGGAATAGATTGCTCTTGAAGAACCCAACCTTCCATGTTTTTAGGGCACCAAAATCTTACAACTACTATTGGTACAATGACAAAAATCTAAGGGACTAAACTTTCATCCTCTTATATACACTTACCAAGGTATTATCTATGTACTTAGTGTCCATTTTTATTTCTCTCTATAATATTAATAAGTAAAGACGTGGGTATCCCTTTCACAAAAAGGTTTTACTCAATCTTCCGTACGAATTTAGTTTCTAATTTGAAGATCATACCTACATCTCAAATTGACACGGTCCTAGGAGTGTCATATGGTTGGGAATAAAGTCTCATGGCTATTCCTCCCACTCTAGTCAAGTGCCAACTTGCCACCCTGTCCAACTCCACCCTTGTGTTTGGATTCACCGGTAGAATGCCTACAAAGTTTGAACTCATTAACTGGCTATATACTTCGATAGTTCTTAATTGGGGTGGAGCTATGGATTATGCTAAGTATATGAAAGGATTCTTTTCAGTTGAGTTCAAAGAGGAATCTATGATCTCGCAAGTTCTCTCCAAAATCTTAATGTTCTTTAAGAAATCATTGGAGTGTGTGCTTCCTTGCAACCCCTCCGGGTCTCTAGATACCTTCCAAGATATGTGCCCAATGTGGGAGGAGTTTGTGAACCTCCCACTAAGGCTTAGGGATAACATGAAAGACCTGGCATCCTCCTTGGGAGCCCCGCTAATTGGTCCATCCAATAGTAAAGGTAGTATTGTAGCAAACAAGGTTCTAATCTGGTGAGAACTTAGAAAACAAAAACCCAAGAATCTAGTGGTGAATGTGGGGCTGGCCTGAAGGTGATGTCACTTAACTTTGGCACTTACTTTGGAGTTTGATTCAAATGCAATGTCTTTGGAGATTTTGTGAGAGTCTGCCCATCGGTGCAAGCCATGCGGGTAGATACCATGGAGGGAGAGAGAATGGCAATAGAGGAGCCTCTACAAAACATGGAAATTAAAAATCCCTCCCAGATTGGCAGCGAGTAGTCAGAAACAAGGGGCCAAACCCATAGCAATCCTAATGACAACCCCTAGAAGGAAACTCAAGGCTAGATAATGAAGTCCTTTCATGCCCAAAAAAGAGGAGTTAAGGCCGCTGCTAGATTTCAGTTCTCATTGTCTCTCCTACAAAAAACCCTTGCCCTTGTGATCCAGAAGATAGTCATTCCCCCTGCATTCAGCAAGGGAGGTGAAGGATGGTAGTATGTCTCCAGCATCTAAAGCAAACAGTTCAAATCTCAAGCTAGGGCGGCTGGCCACTAAAAGAAAATTTACAAGACCAGCCTAAAACCTCCTTTTTGTACAACAATTTGTTTGACGTACTACGAGATGATACTCTTGAGAATTACATGACTTCAAAGCTAGTTGGCTTTCAAACTATGGTGGAGAGAATGCCAATGGAAGAAAACTTGAAAATGATTAATGAGAATGTCTTCCTTGAGGTGGAGGAGTTTGTGACCCTTTCTCCAAGATGGATGATCTCTCTATCCAAACATGGAATGTGAAGGGCTTGAAAACCCACAAGAAACACAATTTATTATGGGGTGAAGTACGTAAAGCTAGAGATGTTAGCTGATGAGAAATTCAAGAGCATCATTTAGATGGCTCAAATATTTGAAAGCAAGCATTGGGACAAAAGCTAGTCTTCTATCGTGATGGTATTGATGGGTTTAGCAGGGTCCTTACCATTTTGGATAGGAATCTTTAGCCAAAAGCGGTTTTGAATCATGCATCAGGGAGAGCCCTTGGAGTGTCAATCAGTTTGGCAGGGTAACTCATCACCATCATCAACATTTGTGGACCTTGCACAACAAAAGATAGAGCACAATTGTGGGTAAGTCTAGGGGACACCCCTATGGATGGGGAATGGATCCTACTAGGAGACTTTAATATGGTGGAGAAGAAAAGGGATAGAACTAAACCCTCAAGCCTGCTAGTGGGCTTGAAGAAAGCCAATTGGCAAAATTTGTGTGAGAAATGGGCTCTAGTGGATCTATGGTCAGCAAGGCCATAAAATAGATGTCCAGGATTTACTTACACAAGTCTCTAATATGCTCTCACGTCATCTCGACTTGACAGATGTTATTGCTCCCACCAAGCCAACTAGATTTTGTCTTGGCTATCGAGATGAAAGTAATCACCTCTTTGAGTCTATCTAATCACCTCCAGGTCTCTATAAAATTGAGCAAGATAAGGGGGATGAGTAGCACCCTCACGAGCCAAACAAGAAGCTAGTCACTGGATAACACCTCTTCAAGGATGCCCTCTTTCAAAGTCTAGCCAAAAAATCTCTCCACAAGCTTGGAAGAGATGTAGAATTGAAGATTACTAGAACTTGCAACATCTTCACCTAGAGATAGAAATTTTGAGAGGACCACCAAAAGCATTTAAAAGAGGAATTTGAAATGCTAAACACCATAAAATAGGAAGGAATAGCCTTCGAAGTGGAGCAAGGAGATGGCTTGGAGCAAAAGCAGACCTAGCTGATAAAAATTTGGAAGAGGTGTAAAAGGCTAGAATTTTATCCAAAGATATTTTTCTTCGATTGAATCACAACTCAATGGTATTGCAACATCTCTCTCTCTCTCTCTCTCTCTCTCTCTCTCTCTCTCTCTCTCTCTCTCTCTCTCTCTCTCTCTCTCTCTCTCTCTCTCAACACGTTCACAACATTTCACACACATATAAAATCACAACTTGATGGTGTTGCTATATATATACATATATATATACATACATACATACATATATATATGTATGTATCTATCTATCTATCTATATATATATATATATATATATATATATATATATATATATATATATATATATATATATCTAACAACACACTTTTGCAACAACTCGTATATATGAGTATATGTATACTCTCTCTAGTAAAACATGTCTGCAACAACTTATATATGTATGAGTATATATGTAAATATGTACTCTCTATAGAAACACACTTCCCACAACAACTAGTACAAATACTTTTACTGACGTTTTTCTAGAAAGAACATTCACTTTTCAGACAATCCCCATCTACAGCTTTTCAGACTCTGATTGCATGGCCAAGCAGGTCTCCAAGGTAAGTAATAGATTTGGTTTCCTACTATTCCTTGTGTTAGAATCAACAACAACATGGTAAAGGAATGACACTGGAAGGCTTGACTTTCCAATTATGTGTTTGTTTCTTTGATTTTCTTTCTAGTTTTCTGATTTTCTTTGAACATCTTCATTGAAGATTTTTTAAGCAAAGAGCTTGATTTAATGAATCAAAGTTTACATTGTCTTTAGTATCGATGACATGAAGTGATGTTAATTCCATCCCCTTGACCGAAACATTTCCTCTTGGTGATTATTTGCAGTATGCGCTCTATTATTCTACTTGATCTTGGTGCTGTTTGGGACTAGATAGAATGGTAAGCCTATGTTGTCATTCACACTTAGCATTTTTAGATAATTAGGATAGAACGTCATGAGTACAATTTATTTGAAAAGAAATATAGACATTCTACTATGTAGTGTAGAGGTCTCAATGTGGATGTTCACGGGAGAAAAACAATCTGCATGATCAAGGATTCGCTATGTAAATGCGCTACTTTTGCAAGACGTGAGATTTTTTTAACATCGATATATTTTTGAATCACGACTCAATGATATTGCAACATCTCTCTCTCTCTCTCTCTCAACACGTTCACAACATTTCACACACATATAAAATCACAACTTGATGGTATTGCAATATATATATATATATATACACACACACACCTAACAACACACTTTTGCAACAACTCGTATATATGAGTATATGTGTCTGCAACAACTTATATATGTATGAGTATATATGTAAATATGTAATCTCTATAGAAACACACTTCCCACAACAACTAATACATATATAAGTTGTTGTGGGAAGTGTGGTTCTAGAGAGAAAATATATACAAGTTGTAGAAGGCTTTTGCCAAAGGGAGAGACTATATATACAAGTTGTTGCAGAAACATTTTGCTAAAGGGAGAGAATGCATATATGAGTTACTACAGAAGTCTCTATTTCTCTCTCTCAACACATTTTCACACTTGCTACTAGAGGGAGAGCATATATGAGTTGTTGTGGAAGTGTGTTGAGAGAGAGAGAGAGAGATTTTAATCAAAATCTTGATCTAAATTGCAAAAAAAGAAGACTTTAAAAATGATTTGCCCTAGCCGCTTGTGAGTAGTGGTCAATATTCTCCATAAGTTCCTTTCTTGCTCTACCACGATCCACCTTCCAATACTTTGTCACCCGGGGCTAGCTTCCCACCACTTCAACCCTTGGCTTGAAACAACGGATGATCTTGGACTCTCTTCTTTCTATGTCTGCCTTTTCATGCTTCCTTGAATATGCAACGTTGCCTCCCTCCTTGGATATAGGATGTTTATGTGTAAACGAAAGATATTAAAATGTGTCTCAAGCTATACATTAGAATAGATAATGAAAGTGCTTTGTCAAAATGTGCACTTATCAAAACAAAAGAATGCGTGCAAAGCCAAAACAAATGATTAACCTTTAAAAAAAACTTACATTGAGGATTTTGCAGTAAGGGGTATAAGGCTTGTATTATAGTAAGCACTGAAACAAATTAAAACTATCGTATTCCAAAGTGTACAAAGGATACTTTTTATTATATTAAAACAAACTTAAAAGTGAAAGAGAAAATATTACATGAGAATTTTCATAACATGTGAAAAACAAAATATTTCATGTGAAAAAAGAAAGATCAAACTTTTTAAGGTGAGAATTTTTTGTTCACATATATGAAAAAGATTCATAGTAACTTTCAAATGTTGGAAAAAAGGGGAAAAAAATTCTCATGTAAAAAACTATTCTCACATATATTACAATGTTATAAAAAATTTCTTGCTATTTTTCTTTGCTTAAATGTTGGAAAAAATGTGTGAATTCATCTCTCTTTAAAATTGTTCTAAAAGTTCTTATGGTACCTTGCTTTACTCAATCTCTCCCCTACCAATTTTCCCAACACTTGTTGTGTCACTTGCGGTATTGGGCACCAAGGAAGCAGATGACGAAGGGAGATTGGAGAGATCGGAGGATCTGAAGCTCATTAAGGAACTGGAAGGTGAGCATGAGGTGGAGGCTAGGGTGGTGGCAGGATTTGATGGCAAAGAGGGAGTGGTATAGCAGGTTAAGGGCGAGGGAGATGTGGACGAAAGAGTCGGAGCCCAAGCTGCTGATCTCATGGTGGCAGGTCTGAGCGCAGAAGGCAGACAACCAATTTCATGGTGACAAGTTTGAGAGCGCAGCCAGGCAGCTTTGGCTGCACATGAGGACTCAATGGAGGTGTGTAATGCCATGATAAGAGGTGGCATGGATGGCAGTCGAAAGACCTACTGGAATTAAGTGTATGGCCCTGATTGTCATCCCGAGCATGCCAGACAGTGTACTACGCTGGCAGAGAGGCCTCATAGCTCAAGGGCTTCGTGCAAACACCGATATACTGAGAGAAAAAGAGAGCTAAGGACCGGTTGCCCGCTCTTGCTATTCAATACCTTATATGCCCACACCTGCTGTCTCGCCTGTGTTCTTAACCGCCTTGCTCTCCCTCTCCAATTATATTGTTGATTATTGCATGACATACTATGTTTTTGGTTATGTAGGGAAAAATCTCCCAAGCTATGCGAGTCAGATGTAAGATGCGATGCATTTAATTTAGATGCTCGAGAAGGGTGTTGAGAAGTGGAATCACGTGGCAACAAGAGAACCAAAAGGGACATCAAAGAGCATGTATATAAACCAAAAGGGACATGAGAGAGAGTGTATGTAATGCCCACGCTAGAGAATGTGCACGAAGGTAGCAGTTCCAGATGCAGACACTCAATAGCATAGAGAGAGAGAGATATAATGACAAGTGTAGCGACACTCTGAAACAAATCAATTCCTATGAGAGATAAGCCATGTTCGAGCTGGTGGGGTAGCCCTCAAAATCGCGCTACAATGTCCAAGTGAAGTGGCCTTTCCGTGCAAATAATATGGGTGTGTGTGTGTGTGCACGTGTGTGACACTATTTGTTGTTGTTGTTGTTGTTGTTGTTGTTGTTGTTGTGTGTGTGTGTGTGTGTGTGTGTGTGTGTGTGTGTGTGAGAGAGAGAGAGAGAGGGTATTTGTGTGTGTATGTATTGATACTTTTGTTGGATGATAACTAAGCTTGGCAGCTCTAGAAGCTTCACATAGGGAGATGGAAGCAATGGTGCTAGGGGGTGTGATTAAATTATGCAAGAGGATATGTGCAGATGGTAGTTGAATGTATTTGCAACTGTTGTCGTCTTCCTCACACCTACGAAGGCACTCTTGAAGGCGGCATGCAAAAGTCGCTACCAGTCTTCATCAGGTTAGTGGTGGGTAGAGAGAGAAGATGAGCACAAACAGAAGTGGATTAACACTAGGTTGGTAACCTAACAGGACATAAAAGTGTCCTTTCAGGGTTTTGAAAAAAACCTCCAAAACCATAGTAGATCCACTCATTTTGTAAAATCCTTTCATGAGGTTATAGTTCAAGGCCTACTACACATGGAAAAAATAAGAAACTTGTAAATTTTCTCATCTTTTGGTCACACCAAGCCTCCAAAGTTGATGGACCAGTACATTTTCATCAAAACAGTCATTTCTTACGTTTTGTTGCATAAAAATAAGATTAGGGATTTTTGTAGGACTTGAGATAAATTCCCTAGTTAACTTCAATGGGTTGGTGATCAGAACATATGATTGCTTCTCACTCACTATTTTTTGTTTTGCCAAAAGAAATAGGTACAAAAAAGTTGAATTTTTACCATTCTGCAAACCTATCATTAAAGTTTCTATAGCCACGCTCAATTACAAATAATATATTCATGTTTTCTTAGTTCCCTATTGTCCTTTAGGTTCATAAGGAGCCATGGAGCATGTCAAAAGAATAATACATCTCTTACCAAGGGGAATCTTGGGGACAAAGATGAAGTGCTAAATACAGCAAACATGAAAAAACTGGGTTCAACATTATGAGTTGTAGAATCCCATAGAAGCTATTCAATATCTAGCCAAATTTGATCCTTATGACTAGAGATGGTTACTACCTACAAAATGCATGTAGTTGTCACAAGAAACTAACAATATTGAAAAAGCTATACTTGATATACTAGAATGTTTCGTTTTCTTCTATAATTGAAAAAAACAATCATCGTTGTGTACTATGCAAAATAGGGTATTAGGTGCCCCAAAACTCAAGGAATATTAGCTTTATGTTACAATATGCGACAAAGAAAATCAAAACTGCATTTGGATATCATGAAAGCCACCAAAAAAATCATAGAAGATCTAAAATTGGCTAAAAAACAGGATTTGACAATTTTTGTAATTTGGTCATAGCTTACAATTTTAACAGTTATTCCTCCCTAGAAGCATCAGGACATGTTGAAGACTACTAAAGATAGTTCTCTAGCATTATAGACCTCACAAACATGAATTCTAGAGTGGTATAGTTGCAAAAAGTTGAAAAAAAGACAAAAACAGGACCCGTTTTTTCACACAGTTTAGGTTGTGAAATGTTGTGCAAGGACAATGTTAAAGATGGAGTTGATATTCCAAAAAAATGTCAAGTTTTTTTCAGCTCATGAGACAAATTTCTAGACAGATAACACCTCAAATTCCATTTTGAAAATCTTAACATAATTCAAGGAAAATGGTCACTTAATAGGACATAAAAATGTCCCAGGACATAAAAGTGTCCCATTACCAACCTAGTGTTAAGGCTCAAAACGACATGTAATCTCACTTTCAAGTTTTGAGATTTACCTTTGAAAAGATAATTTGAAGGTGGAAAAAACCTACGATCTACTTTTTTCCAGAATACCTCCAAATTTCTCAAAAAAAACTCTAAATTTTTTGCTACTGAAGGTTTTCTAATTTTTTGGTATGAAGTTTTTTTGAGCCCTGATATGGATATGGGTAAATTCTGTAGCAAATGTGCGTAGAGAGAGAAGGCATACAATATACAATGTGGCACTCTGGTTTATGGTGGTCAACAAATGTGAGTAGAGAGAGAAGGTGCTTGCACACAAAACGCAACCTATCGAGATTCACAATACAATGTCAATGTGCATAATGGTGGGCTCTACACATAGACAAGCTAGGGGGGGGGGGGGGGGGGGGAGAGAGAGAGAGAGAGAGAGAGAGAGAGAGAGAGAGAGAGAGAGAGAGAGACAACGAGAGGTTCAAAAGATTTTGCGTGTTAGAGAGCCATCACTATCCATGGCTAGCGCCTGTATGCAGTTTGCTAGCTCTACCATGTTCATGATTGGAATCATCTCATTATTCTCAAATTGGCTATGGGTAATTAGGGGCCTCTTGCTCTGTTGATCACACATTGTCTTTGAGATTGAGTGTAGAGGTCTGCAATATGGCCCAAGCTAAGAAATGTGACTCTCTCTCTCTCTCTCTCTCTCTCTCTCTCTCTCTCTCTCTCTCTCTCTCTCTCTCTCTCTCTCTCTCTCTCTCTCTCTCTCTCTCTCTCTCTCTCTCTCTCTCTCTCTCTCTCTCTCTCTCTCGCTCTCTCTCACTCTCTCTCTGCCTTAGCGCGACAGCCCTCAGCCTAAGCCTAAGCTTGCGCCATCTCCTCTCCCCGGGTGCAGGGCAGCACCCGAGGGGGAGGGTTAGTGCCTTAGCCCTGCCCCTTCTTCCTCCTCAGTTCATGGTCGCGCGTCATTGCCGACCTCTTCCACTGCTCACTGCTGCCCAGCCATACAAGAGGTCCCGAGCTGTGAGCGCGACAGAGCCTCGCCAAGGTCTGCTCGCTGTCTTCCAGCCCGCGGCCACGGGCCTCCCATCTTTGTTGTGAACGAGATAGAGTCTCCCTCGTGCCACTGTTCCAGCAACCCGCTACATTGTCCAAGGTATGTCTACAGAACCAGACAAGCTAAGTAGTAACTCAAAGTTTTTGACACCGCGGTGACCCCGCCCGAGCTTTGCCGCCATCCTTGCGGAACCGAGCAAAGCGGATCGCATCGGGCAACTCCAGGCAACCCTTGACAGGGTGATGGAAGAAAATCATGACCTCAAAGCACGTCTCAGTGTGCTTGAGGGGCGTTTCGACACCATGGTTGGGCTCGCCACTAGCAAAGTGAAGGAAGTTGAGGCCAAGGTTACCCAAGCTCACACAGTGGCATTGACCAAGGTCGAAACCTGTGTGAAGGCAGAGCTCCGAGAACGACACCTTAAAGAAGCAAACACACTCAAGGTTCGCATTGGGGGCCTACCCCAAGCATGGGACAAGTGTGAAGACGATTTCTCTGAACGCATCAACTTCCTCAACGAAACCCTCAAGACAATCCATGTGGACTACGACATGATCGAAAGCATCACCAACAAGCTCAACCACAAAAATACACCAAGCGGACATACCATCCTCGAGTTTGAGAACAAAGAAGGACGACTCCGGCTACTCCAACAATCACGCCTCCTCAAAGGCACCAGCTTTTGGATTGCCGAGGAGCTCACCACGACACAACTAAAACACAAAGGTAGCGAAGTCAAAAAAGTACACGCAGCAAGAGCCCAAGGGAAGTGGGCGGTATATCGCGGAGGAAAGGCTCTCATATAGGAGTTTCGGTCTCCCAAGCCTCCTATCACACCGCCGGATACCACCCCCTAGCCCCATAGTTCCCATTTACCCTACTTTATTTTGTATTGCATCCTAAGGTTGTCCCACCTATCCACTAGATCTTACCCTAGCCCTACCGACCCCTTTTTTTTGGTCGCACATGCTAATGTAACAACCATTACCCTCTCCTTGATGAGAGGAGATACCCTTTGTACGCATGTTTTGGTCCCATGGGTCATATTTGACCTCCGAGGACGATAATGACATCTATCTCTCTCTCTCTCTCTCTCTCTCTCTCTCTCTCTCTCTCTCTCTCTCAATGTAGGGCATGCCTAAGCTAAGAAAATCCATGTAACACCATTGGAGGTGACACTATTGTACTAGTAATATCGCTATTAGGAAAAAAAACCGTGCTTTAGTGTATTTTTAACAAGTAAAGCATTCCGGCCATGTAGAAGCCTTCTATACTATCTGTGATCCTTAGCTATATTGTTGATGTTGGTGGCCACTCTTGATGGTACCCTTGTACTTTGACCAATATTTTTCTATTGGTCACGGTAGTCATTTTCCTTCCTTAGAGGCATTTGTATCTTTTTACATAATCAATTCAGTTTCTTTTATTAAAAAAAGGCTAACATTGCAAAATTTGACTAGATTTTGAGCTTTGGCTTGAAGAAAGCCTCCAAGAGTTTACAAGGTTTAGTGTAAACACCGTCAAATACTTCAAATGCTGACCTTAAAACTGGAAGATTTTAAGTGTGCCCTTATTTCTTCGGTTAAAATGAATGTTTTTGGTAAGTCTTGATATACATTACAAATTTTTTAGCCACTGTCTTAAAATTTGATGGTTTTTTGTTGTAGTATGGTGTCTTATATGTCATCCGATGGGTAGTATTAGGTTTTGAAGGGCTGCCTATTCTTCCAAAAGATAGGCATTCGGAAGCAGTACCCTTCCCTATATAAGGGTGTATTTTTATATTAGCCTTCTCATGACAGAATATCACAAAAATTGCATGTCAATTCTTGTAACTTGACAACATGTTTGGTGAAGAATATAAGAAGGCAGTGTGTTTGGTGAACAATACAAGTAGAGTTTCTATTTACAGGCCTTTGGTAGGTAAAAATATTCTTCACTCGAGCTTGGAAAATAGACAAAAACCCTAATGAGTCTTGTATGCCCTTGATCCCCTCTCACCATGCTTGTGGGAGATGGAGATGAGGCCTATCCTGCCTCTGGCCAGGAGAGACTCTCAGAGAGCTGTTGCTATGTACCCTTGTCACTCAACTTTACCCCTCTTAAATGTTTTTCTCATATGT
Source organism: Adiantum capillus-veneris (assembly GCF_014529385.1). Taxonomy (NCBI): domain Eukaryota; kingdom Viridiplantae; phylum Streptophyta; class Polypodiopsida; order Polypodiales; family Pteridaceae; genus Adiantum; species Adiantum capillus-veneris. Next base: position 89,152,037 of record NC_140944.1, read on the forward strand.
AAATGGTTAAATGGACAATGTATACTTTTGTAGACCTCTCTCACTCATCCTTGGATGTATACAACCTTCCTTTATCATGTTTTTGTTTCTTTCAATACTCACACAAAGTGAGTTAGATATATTAAATCACCCAAAAATAATTACAGGTATATGCTCACACCCAGCCATGGAGTCATCAAGCTCACTAGTGTGTGGAGCCACCTATATAAAATAGGATCTTAGACAAAGCATAAGGTCAAAAAGATAGAGGGAACCTGTGAAGGGGAGACACTATACACGAGGATCTGCCACCTCTCCCATGCATGCCACAACACACTAAAAAAGAAGGACCTGATGCTGGTGGAGAAAACGTGCCATACCTAGTAGGCCATCACCTAGAACCATCAGCCAACATAAGAAGGCAAACCACTTGTCACTTAACACTCGAGACCAACCCACATGACCTCCATCCAAATTGGGTAAATTGGTTTTCCTTCAAAGGGAAGGGGGGTTTGCCACCAAACCCTAAAATAGAAAGAGGTGTACCATGAGAACCCCACAAGGAAAGGCATGAATTGGCAAGGACCCCCCCCCCCCCCCCCCCCAAGGATGCTCCCCAATCCCCTACATAGCAGGTTTCACCCTCATAGTTGAATGACCCACCAAGTTCGGCGTCTCCGAAGAAGGAAAGCAGTCCCCCAACTTTTGCACGACTGCCTGGACCTCTATTTGGCTCATGCAAGCTTTCCAAAGCTCTTGACGCCTACTCTGATTCTAGGGTTTGTCACGGAAATCTTTCTTTATAATGTTAACAAAAATCTTGCATTGAGGGTGGGTTCAGATGAGCCCAGTGGCAAAGGGGTTGCTTTTCACCTTCCTTCTCCCCCCTCGGTTCACAAAAGGTAGTGGTAGCATATCTATTGAATTTCCAGCTTTCTTCTCATCCAGTATATATATATATATATATATATATATATATATATATATATATCTCACATTCTCTCCCTATCTCTGTTTATGTGGAGAGAGAAATAGAGAGAGAGAGAGAGAGAGACAGAGAGAGCTCTCAGCTCTCTCTCTCTCTCTCTCTCTCTCTCTCTCTCTCTCTCTCTCTCTCTCTCTCTCTCACACACACACACACACACACACACACAATCTCCAAAGCTCCTACCACTACACCAACACATGTTTCATGTAAACACTTAGCAAGAAAATTTTATATATCCTAATAAATGGCGGGCATAGTTCACCCCTAGTTTACCTACCCCAGTTCACCCTCCTCACTATCTTGCACGGGCAGGCTCAAATGGGATCGACGGTGGAGGGAATTTTGGTGAATCTAGGCCATTGGCGGGAATTGGCCCAAATTTACAAGGTTTATTGAATTTACTCGGGGCGCGAGGCCTGCCGCTTTCAAGGGCTGTTTGCCGAACGCAGGAGGGTTGTACAGTGCACAGGTGGGCAGCCTGGTTTGCGCAGGGAAGCAAGAGGGCAGAGCGCATGCACACGGGAAGCCCTATCGGCAGTTGTGGTCCTCATTCAGCAAGACCAAGCAAGGCAATGTACTCTCAGCCTACTCTCAGCCTATCGAGCAAGTGCAGGCTTGAGGACGATAAGGAGCTGGAGGAGGGACTTATGCGAGGTTGCTCGTGCAAGATAGGCTACGACAAATGTAATGCATTGAAAGCTTGAAGAGCATATTGGTGCCACTGTTTGAAGGTCGAGGAAGTAGCCAACCAACTAACAATTATCGAGACACGACCGCCACCATCTTTGTAGGATCGGTGTCGCGCATTGCACAGGTACCTTGAGTTGACGTTTTAGGATATGTTGTAGTACATCTTGCCGAAGGAAAGTGTTCACTGCTAAATAGGTCTTGAGATTATGCTAAGTAGGCTTGATAAGCTGAAGATGTGGGTGTTTTCTTATGCATGCATTCTTATGTACGCATGTCAAAAGTATATCGCTCCCGGCAATGGCTAAATCATCCGGTCGTGCAAAGAGGGGCAAAGGGAAGAGACTTTGTCGCAAGACAATAGAGGCTTTGTATAGTCATACATGTGATTCACAAAAAGAGATGCGTATGCTCGATATTGAAGCTTCTACAACGGTAAGCTTCTTACTAGAGGATACATAAATGTTTTGTGTGCGTGCGTCTCACATAAATGTGCACACACACACACACACTCTCACGCACGCAGAGAGAGAGAGATGAATAATATAGGAACCCCAATACTACATCGAGGTCTTGAGAGAGAGAGATGGGGCTCTTGTACGCTATTGTCGAGTTGCTGAAGATTGTCCGCAATGGGGTAAACCATGGGAGAAGCGTGCAGATATCATTCATCACATAAAAGAGAGGCATGGTATCACTATTGACATTCCTCGTAGATCCGTTGGTTGACCTAAAAATAGCCAAAAGGGTCAATGAGGGTTGTGGTATCATACACAATCAAAGGTGCACTTTGCAAGTCTTGACACTCGCATTAAGCTTGCAAGAAGAAACCATCGGGAGGATTTATGTAAGGGTTCAAAGAAGAGGTGGATGTTTAGCTCTCTTAAAACTAAAATTCCTTATGAAGAATGGCTGGAAAAATATATGGAGGAGCAGATGGCAGTGTGGGAGAATGGCATGTCAAAACGAATTGCTAAAATGCAAGCCAAAATTGCTAAAGGATACAATGCCATGCTAAGATTGCTTTCTTCATGCGTGACAATCATGTATATTGATGGTATTATAAGAAAAATGTGTTTGCTGACTTGTTTTCTTGAATTCTTTAGTCTAGAAGCTATAAAGGAGTTGTAGATGGACAACAAGTAATGGAGGAAGGGCAACATAGTCATGATTGATCTATCTGTCAAAATGAATTGAATCAGGAAGAGAACAATAATGATGTCACGACATTGGTAGGATGGAGAATTAAAAATGCTTTCTTGCTTTGTTTAGAGCTTTAAGTTTATTGTTTAATACATCTTTTCTTTTGCTCTATGGTAGCCACAACTTAAGAATGAGGGGAGTACCTTAACGAAGGCAAAGAAGCTTTCCAAACTACTAGCTCGTAAGAAACCAAGGGAAAACATGCGTAAGGTATTACCTCATCATGATTTCAAGCCCATCAACTAATGTGTTTGCACTTTCATATGCGGTTTGTATGTTAAGAGAGCTCAATTTGTAGCTTGGCCGTCAAACAAGTTCGATAAATCACATTTCAAATAGATATCTCCTCTCCGATTGGAAGCACGAGTTTGGGTGATCCTTTGGCAATAAAGAATACACGGTATGGCGTGTTTCAAGGAAGGTTTTTAAGTGTTGTTTTGAAATGATTACACACTCATAAGTAATATCATTGCATAGGTCACACGAGGAAAATTTAACCCCCTTATATTCACTTCGATATGGCCTCGAGGTTATGTATGACACGAAGCTCGCAAATGATATAGCGACAAAAAAAGCTTCCTCTTGAACTCTAATTTTGTTTTTCTTGTAAGTGTTCTTTTTGTTCTATCATTCGCTTAAATCGTGTACTTGCGTTCAACTTGGCAATTATAATGGAGATCATGGGTAATGATAGATGGCTTGAAAGCGTTCTTGGAGAAGAAGCTTTAAATCAAACATGGTTTGTTGATAGTTTATGGCACTCTTTTATGAGAACCAATCCTACTGAGAGAGCGATACGTAACTACATTGGATGGGTGGATCTTTCCTCATGAGTGTTGACTTTCTTTCCGATTATTGATGAGTAAGAATTTGTTATTACATAGCTTTTGATGCAAATTAGGTGCCCCTTTTTAATCCTTACTAATGGCTTTTAGTGGTTTTAGGAATCATTGGACACTTGCCGTACTTTACAATTTTTGGGTATGTCCGATATCATGCCTTCCAACTGATAGGAGCGCTATCTTTTTCTTTGATTCACTCTCTTTGCGGTCTATTAACCGTTACATCTCACCTTTGCAGAGGTATGTGTTTCAACATATCTTTGTACTTTGATAAGTGTGCTCTCCTCTTGAGGTAGTATGCTCTTCTTTTGTAAAGTTTTACAACATTTTTCTGCTTATGCAACGCATTTGGAAATTAAAAAGGAGCTATGTCATCCTGAAGATTGCCACACACAAACGATGAAGGTGCGCTTTTAGAGATTGTGATGTTTTTTTGTTGTGTTTGTGTATGAAATCTCTTCTTATGAATGTTGTTTAGATACCAATGCAATCCAACACAAAAGATTGTGGATTCTATGTTATGTTGGTCATGAAGCTCTTGATTGAAGAAGGTTATGGTCCCATAACATCAAGAAATTGTGTAAGTAATGCATGCTAACATCTCTATTATGTGTTTTACATTCCGAATGGAGATCTTTGTAATGGTCATGAACTAATCACGTTAACATTTGCAGTTCACGTGAATTGGTTTACTCATGATGAGGTGGAGACATTGAAGGTGGCCTTGGTGCTTGGGCTAATGAAGGAGCTATGGAAAATGAAAAATAAATGTCACTTGGTTTCTTGTGCACAACCTTTGGTGGTTACATGCAGTTCTCCCATTATACAAGTTCTCTTTGTAGTTTTGATATGCCTTCATAAGCCAACCATTATCTTTTTTGTAAACCTACGAATATGGCTTAAGTTTTTGGCAGCCTCTCTTTGATGTGGTGACATGATTATGACGAATGTTTTGGATGACACTTGTCATAAAATCTAATATCTAACCAACCCAAATGATTTTCTCATATTAAATTGATCACTTAATGTGGGAGAATAAACGGGAAGAAGTGTTAAGATATAGATATGTGCTTATAGATCTATCTCAACACGGGACCAATGGTAAAGGGGCCCAAATGGGAGATGTTCTATCAAGAGCAAGGCTAACCAATGGAGCATAAGACCTTAGGGTTAGCTTCATTAAAGACCTCCAATAATGTGTGTAAAAGTCCTTTGACCTTAGGTAAGCTAGGGCTGAGCTTGAGGTGGGAACCCGGCCCAAGCTCGAGGTGCTTGTCGTGCTTGAGGTGCTTGTCCTGGTTGAGGTGCTTGTCATGCTTGAGGTGCTTGATTAAGGTGCTTGAGGTGCTTGATCTGCTACATGCTTGAGGTGCTTGACTTGCTACATGATTAAGGTACTTGAGGTGCTTGACTTGCTACATGATTAAGGTACTTGAGGTGCTTGCCTGAGATGCTTGTGGGAATACCCCCTAGTCCAAGTGCTTAGTCATGCTTGATGACTAAGGTTCTTGAGCACCAAAAGTCAAAAGCATCCCTACAAGAGGGGGGGCGAGCCCTTTTTCTAGGGGCTAGAGAGAGAACACCCACTCACACACACAAGGAAGGCCCAAGCTTGAAGAGGCAACAAGGACACATGTCAGGCCCCTACCTATGTTACCTTCATGAGATGCCTGAAACCTATTGGTTGGCCACCCAAGGGGTCCAATAGTAATTTAGGAGATTTAATTAATTGATTTAGCATTTATCTAGCCCTCTCTCTCAAAGGGGGAAGGGGGACACTTGTCTCAAGGCTACCCCTACTGCTTGTAATGCCTCTTGCTCATGATTGGCTAGGCCTGGAGGGGTCCAATGAGCTTCAAGCATGAGCTACAAGGGGGGGTCGACCCAAGCAAGCTAGGGGGATGCTTAGGGGTTATACTCACCCACACACACTCACAAACACTCTCATTGTGTGCTATGCAAAGTGCAAGATCTCCCTCTCCTTCTCCAAGCAATTAGAGGTTGAGAGCCTACACCAACACTCTTGGCTATGGAGTGCAAATCCAACCAAGAGCCATGCTTCAATGCTTAAGCTTGCCATCTCCTTCTTCTTCATTACTATGCTATTATGTATGCTAGCAACAAGAGTATATGATAAGTGAGGAACTAATTCTTTCTCCTACAAAATGTTTCTTCTTCCTCTTCCCTACCCTCATTCCCTGCTAGCTCTCTCCACCTTCGAAGGTGTTTGAGGTCTTGGGACTGAGGCTTGGGATAGTTAAAGCTTTCTTCAAGTTTATGTTATGTTTGTGATGCATGAAGCTTTCCATCTTCATTGCATCGCCTAGGTCACAAGGAACACAAAGACTGTATTGTAACAAGTCTCTCTTAATGGGAGAAATCATAATACAAATGCCTATTGGAGGGGGGACCGGCTCCACATAAATCCGGTCCTCAACTGTTGTCATGTTCTCTAAATTCTCTCTCTTGCAAAAGTATTGTTCATGCCAAGTTAACTAATTGCTATGATTATGTTTCTATCTTCAATTATGTTCACCCGTTATACTCACAAAGTTATTTCTCAAAAGTACTCTCATTAATTTCCGTTACTCTCAAGTTAAATAGGCCAATTCCATTACATTGGTATCAGAGCTTTGGTTTCTCTTTTCTTGCTTAAGAAGAGAGGTCCTTAAGTAGCGTATAAATGGTTGATGTTGTTATTATAGTAGGGTAAGTGGAACTAGGATCTAATATCGGTTTTGTTAAGCCCACTATGTGGGCCACTATGTGGGGGATGGTGCACACCTCGGGAGCTTTGGACTTAATAATGGAGTCTTTTTAGACTTGCCTACGGCTTTACCATTATTGAGCCATAAGAAGTCTGAAAAGAGCTAGCCCTTGGCAACTCTGATATGTTAGACCTACTCCTCTACTCTCTATAATTAACCACTTTGAGCCGTGGGAGTAGATACTTAAGAGCTGATTTTCAAAGGCTAAGAGGAGTGGCAACTAAGTTTTTGAATTGCCAAAGCATACACTAAGTATATACATAAATTTTGTTAACATGGCTGACAATAATCAAGAGAGTAGAATGAACATTGATAGCTTTGATTTTGCACATGAATGTGCTAATGATGATGCTCCCATGTTTGTGAATTATCTCGTCACTAGGTTGCAGCAAGCTATGGGAAACCCTGCTTTGCAAGCCGAAGTTACTCAACAACTTCGTGCTTATGGAATTTTCCTTCCTCTCCAAGAGGAGAGAGAGCTTAGGAGGCCTCTTGAAGAGACCCCCAAAAGAAGACTCTCTCCCATTCGAGAGGAGGAATCCAAAGAGCAAGAAAGCAATCAAAGTTTAAGTTCCTCTGAAGATGTGGCTCCATGAAGACGGCGGTCTAGACGATCGCCCACTCCTCCCAGGAGGAAAAGATCGACACATAGTCCTTCTCCTCATCACTCTGAAAGGCAAGAGAGGAAACAAAGGAAGAAAAGGGCTAGGAAGAGGTCACCCTCTTCTCCTTCTTCTTCACCTTCCTCCTCTTCCGATGAAAGTTATGGCTATTCTCATAGAGAATACAAGAGGGGAGGACATCGCAAATCATTTCCTGCATGGCGAAGGTCACAAAAGCTAAAGAAGTTCAAGGAGGGAGGAAAGAGTATCTCTTTTCTCACCTATGATGGCACCTTTGGTGCTACCAACAAAGTGTTGGCCTTCATCCAGCAATTTGATGCGGCCTTTGGAGATGAGGGCTTCACAGAGTCCTCCAAGCTACGCCATGTAGCTATGCACTTCCAAAAATCAGCTCGTCAATGGTGGGCTAGCCTTCATGGAAATGGTGAAGCCCCAAAGACATGGAAAACTCTACAAGTTTCCATCATGAAGCAATTCCTTGCAAGCGATGCAGAGGACAAAGTGCTTACCGAATGTCTCAGCTTAAAGCTCCTCTCCCATGAGTCTATCCACAAATATGTAGACAAGTTTTGGGATTTACATCTCAAGGCTACTTTCTTTCAAAAGATAGACTTTGCCGAGCAAAGGCAACAATTCTGTGCGGGATTACCTGAAGAGATGGCCGAATACATCAATTCTCAACAACCTGCTACTATTACCGAAGTAATCCATCATACTATGGTTGCTTCACGCATCAATTTCCATCAAGGGGCTAGACGTAATGTCAAGCCCATGGAAAACAAAGACAAAAATGATACAAAGGGGAAAACCAATGCTCAAAATAATTCCCAAGTCACTTCCAACAACAACAACAACAACAATCGGTCCAAGGAGAAGGGAGTTTACAAAGGTAAAAACAAATTCTCTCCTGAAGAGCTTGAAGCTTTTTGCAAGGACCATAAGTGTTTCAAGTGTGGGGAGCAAGGACATGGCTATCGTTCTTGCCCCAAGAAGAATACTTGCAATGAGACTCCTAGGGCTTCCACCATCGAAGCTCCAAAAGAGGATGCTCATTGCAAAGGATCATCACTCTCCTATGCTTGGGGAAAGGTAAGAGAGCATGATGCCTTCATCTTGTTTGATCTTGGCTCTACTCTCAACTTCATATCAATAGAGCTGGCCACCAAGTTGGGCATTCAAGCTTTTGAGATGGGAGATATAGTAGTGGCTGATGCAGCTTTCAAGGGACAACAAGCCTCCGTTACTCCCTTGATTGGGAAGTTGAGGCTTCATGTCCAAAGCTATGTCGACAAAGAAGACTTCTTCATCTCTCCTCTCCAACATCAAGATGTTATCCTAGGGGCATCATGGTTTGATCGCATGGCTGCCAACATGAAGTTCCCTGAAAGGAGAATTTACTTCACCTACAGGGGAAAGAACATGTATATAGATGCTAGTGAGTGTGGTCGCACTATTCCACTTGTAAATCCTCTTGCTTTTGATAAGTCAATGAAGAGCTCAGTTTCTGCGTACATGATTTTTGTCAAAGAGTCTTTAAAAGATACTAATGTTTCATCAAATGTAAATGTTAGGAATCAAGAAGAGTTAGACTTGTCTAATTTTCTAAAAGGATTCCAAGATGTGTTCACCGATGATATCCCTATGGACTTACCTCCAAAACGAGGGGATGATGACCATCGCATTGAGCTCCTTCCTGGAATCTCACCACCTAACAAGCCTCCTCATCGAGTCTCACAAGATCAATAAGAGGAGATCATGAGGCAAGTACAAGAGCTGGTAGACAAAGGGATGGTGAGGCCTAGTTCTTCTCCCTTTTGTTCTCCAGTCCTTTTAGTGCAAAAGAAAGATGGTACATACCGTATGTGTGTGGACTATCGAGCACTAAACCATATCACTAGTGCTTGAGGTGCTTGTCCTGCTTGAGGTGTTTGTCATGCTTGAGGTGCTTGATCAAAGTGCTTGAGGTGCTTGATCTGCTACATGCTTGAGGTGCTTGACTTGCTACATGATTAAGGTACTTGAGGTGCTTGCCTGAGATGCTTGTGGGAATACCCCCTAGTCCAAGTGCTTAGTCATGCTTGATGACTAAGGTGCTTGAGCACCAAAAGTCAAAAGCATCCCTACAAGAGGGGGGGCGAGCCCTTTTTCTAGGGGCTAGAGAGAGAACACCCAATCACACACACAAGGAAGGCCCAAGCTTGAAGAGGCAACAAGGACACATGTCAGGCCCCTACCTATGTTACCTTCATGAGATGCCTGAAACCTATTGGTTGGCCACCCAAGGGGTCCAATAGTAATTTAGGAGATTTAATTAATTGATTTAGCATTTATCTAGCCCTCTCTCTCAAAGGGGGAAGGGGGACACTTGTCTCAAGGCTACCCCTACTGCTTGTAATGCCTCTTGCTCATGATTGGCTAGGCCTGGAGGGGTCCAATGAGCTTCAAGCATGAGCTACAAGGGGGGGTCGACCCAAGCAAGCTAGGGGGATGCTTAGGGGTTATACTCACCCACACACACTCACAAACACTCTCATTGTGTGCTATGCAAAGTGCAAGATCTCCCTCTCCTTCTCCAAGCAATTAGAGGTTGAGAGCCTACACCAACACTCTTGGCTATGGAGTGCAAATCCAACCAAGAGCCATGCTTCAATGCTTAAGCTTGCCATCTCCTTCTTCTTCATTACTATGCTATTATGTATGCTAGCAACAAGAGTATATGATAAGTGAGGAACTAATTCTTTCTCCTACAAAATGTTTCTTCTTCCTCTTCCCTACCCTCATTCCCTGCTAGCTCTCTCCACCTTCGAAGGTGTTTGAGGTCTTGGGACTGAGGCTTGGGATAGTTAAAGCTTTCTTCAAGTTTATGTTATGTTTGTGATGCATGAAGCTTTCCATCTTCATTGCATCGCCTAGGTCACAAGGAACACAAAGACTGTATTGTAACAAGTCTCTCTTAATGGGAGAAATCATAATACAAATGCCTATTGGAGGGGGGACCAGCTCCACATAAATCCGGTCCTCAACTGTTGTCATGTTCTCTAAATTCTCTCTCTTGCAAAAGTATTGTTCATGCCAAGTTAACTAATTGCTATAATTATGTTGCTATCTTCAATTATGTTCACCCGTTATGCTCACAAAGTTATTTCTCAAAAGTACTCTCATTAATTTCCGTTACTCTCAAGTTAAATAGGCCAATTCCATTACAACACTTTATTATTATATTGATCGAAGTTATATGTATGATGATCTTGTTGTCATGGTTTTAACGTTATGGTTATGACAAAGGTTCGGATTATCTAGTCATGATTTTGGTGAGTACTCGCTAGATATGTAATGGTTATGGTTTTGAATGTTTGGTTATGATTTTCATGAGTACTTGATGAAAATGTTATGATTTTGGCTATGGTTATCGTGAGCACATAATAGGCTCATCATTTTGTTATGGTTAGGGTGATTTGCTTAGATTTTGGTGAGTACTTGCTGGATATGTAATGGTTATATATGGTTTTGAATGTTTGGTTATGACTTTCATGAGCACTTGATGGAAATGTTACGATTTTGGTTATGGTTAGGGTGATTTGCAAATGATTTTGGTGAGTACTCGCTGGATATGTAATGGTTATACATGGTTTTGAATGTTTAGTTATGAATTTCATGAGCACTTGATGGAAATGTTACGATTTTGGTTATGGTCAGGGTGATTTGCTTATGATTTTGGTGAGGACTCGTTGGATATGTAATGATTATATATGGTTTTGAATGTTTGGTTTTGACTTTCATGAGCACTTGATGGAAATGTTACGATTTTGGGTATAGTTAGGGTGGTTTGCTTATGATTTTGGTGAGTACTCACTGGATATATAATAGTTATGGTTTTGAATGTTTGGTTGCGACTTTCGATGAAAATTTACGATTTTGGTTATGGTTATCATGAGCACTGAATCGTCTCATCATTTTGTTATGGTTAGGGTAATTTGCTTATGATTTTGGTGAGTACTTGCTGGATATGCTATAGTCATGGCCTTTGATTTTTTGTGTGGATATATGCTTTTGATTATGGTGAAGGATGTTTTGGTCTCTCTTGTTATTTGTAAATTCGGGCTACGCATAAGTATCTCTCTGGAATTTTGTAAATTTGGCTGTGAGAAATAAATTTGGGCTGCACAAAAACTACTCTCTGGAATTTTGTAAATTCAGGCTGTAAAAGTAAATTCGGGCTGCACAAAAATTACTCTCTAGAATTTTGTAAATTTGGGTTGTTTTTGTAAATTCGAGTTGCAACACTAAAAACCATGTGAAAAGACAGTAGTGCAACATCAACTTCACAAACCCATGTCATTTCAAACTGCCGATTACAAAAGTCTCAATTGAAAAGGTGGACTTTGTGTAAACATTATTAAAACTCTCGTTGAAGAGGCTTGGATAGAGTAAGAGCTACCATCATATGTGGCTAGTGCAAAAGTGCGCTCACCATCAGTTGTTTTCACATGCTCACATGAAGAAATTGTGGCATAAAAGCTTCTCACACCATCACAAACTTGGACGGTCCGTCCAATAAGACCTTCCACATCCTTTACTCCACTATGACGATTTGTCAAGGGGAGTAAAGCATTACAAGTATAACAACAAAAGGTAGATGCAGGATCCACTAATAGAGTTTTTGTATACCAATGCGAACAAGAAATGCAAGGATGCTCGTCAAATTGGATGCGATGACGGCCACATTGATGCTTTCTTCTAAGATTTCCGGTTTGACGAGCGGGCTTTTCAGGTTGGGTGAGTAGACCTCCATATCCACCTTTTGCCTTCCATGACCAAGACGCGTTAGGGTGACATGCTCTTGGACTTGGCAGATACTTCCTTTAGCTGGCAAGTCTATCTCCTTTGGACTCACCAATGATCTCATGGAGTCTCTTGCAACCTTCACTTGGCGGAGTTATTGATAGAAGTAGGTCGTTGAGCTCCTGTAGACTGTTCACTAAATCCTCTTCTTTGTTGCATTGATCACGTTCATGATGATGATGCCCATCCATCATCTCATGTGCCTTATCCACAATCGGGAGAATACAATTCAAGTGAGGGTAATGTTGTGTGTTAATCAATCTTACATCATAAAGATGTTTGCATTCAGAGGACCAATCAGGACAGTCGCAATAGTTTGCTTGTAAACTGACATTGTCCACTGGGTAGGTATACTTGAGCTCTGTATTTTGAATTGCATCAATAGTTCATTGATAACTTGAAGGCTAGAGGGGTCAAGTGCATATCATTGCAAAATTTTCTCGCCCTTCCGTAGCTTGTTGGTGTGTTTTTGAGAGGAGCCTTGAAATCCAAAGCGACCAGAGTCAGTTGCATACATAAATTACATAAACATGCAGCTATGAACATCAAGAACTTACTAAGCAAGGAAAAATACAAACCTATTTTTTGTTTTTTCATAAAGAATTTCAACAATGTCCCACCCATGCGGGCCCCACTCTGAATCGCCAATGCATGAATCAAATCCACTATGGAGAAATTTATGCGTGCCTGTAGTAGAGTGTATTTGATGTACTGCCACCACAAACGCTCTACCAAATTTGTGGTATCGGAAAAAGTCTTCAAAACTTTGGCCAACGTGATCTCCATATACAAAATCTCCCACACCACCCATTGGTGACATACCGCACCACATTGGGATACACTGCATATCGAAGAAGTAGTTGTTGAAATCTACCATCAAAGTCAACCTCAATTGGGCATTGCATGAGATTTGACATTTCCATGTAGATTTCGCTTCTAATCTCTTTTGGAATCTAAAGTGAGAACCAAGCCAATGTTGATAACTTGAATACATGATTATCATAAATCACAAGAACCATGATGCTTACCTGAGGAAGGAGGTTATCTACCCATGCTTTCTTAGCATGGAACCAACATAGAATAATGTGACATGGCTCTCCTTCATTTTTTGTCTCCCAACAATGTGGATCTTCATTGACCACCTTAAGAAATGCCTCTAATTCTTGTTGTGACTTGTCAATGACCAAAGCAGTGGGTCGGATGTCTCCCATTCTTGAAAGTACTATCCGTAGAGTTACCTCCAAGGCAATGACATCATGATGAGCCCCTGCATCTTGGGTGCACAACATAAACCAAATAGGGATCCCTTGTCCAAGTTGATTTGGTAGCACGGCTACAAAAAGGGGAAGCCCATATACATTTGTTTTGAAAGTGCTATCTATTGCCGATGCGTTGTTTCGAGAAAAATGCTTGGCCATTTGCAACATCCAATCATCTTGAAAAATCAGGAACAGCTTATCCTTTGGATCTCTTGCTGTTGGATTGTAAAGTTGAAAATAAACAACCTACAAGCAAAACAATTACCAATGTTTGGAATATAGAACGTACAAGCATGAACTTGGGAGTAAAGGATACCTTGTCACCTTATGTTGCTCTTGCAACACTCTAACCTCTGTGTACATGGTTGCCCAATCATTATTGGGGATCCTTTCTAAAAACAAATGTCTATTATAAGGACTCTACACGAAATTAAAAAGATGAAAAATTTAGCATGACAAAGAATACCTTCCATGCGCTTCTGGAATGATAGTAGTTGGACTTCCCTTGGGATCATGAAGAAGCGATACATAGTGTGATCAAGCATGGAAGCCCGCTTCATTTGATATTTTTCTTTTGAAAGTGACATTTGTGCAGCATGACGGGAACTACCAACATCAAGTAAATCCTCTTTGCAACTCTACGACAGCTGGATGGACAGGAAGGTGGTAGAGGTCACCCCAATACCTGGAGTATGGCCATCATGAATGGGGTAAATATGTATTGTAACCTCGTCACCTTCATTCGGCAATTGAACTTGAATTTTGAATAAGCAACCACACCTCTTCGATGTCCTTAGCCTTCTTATCTTTCCAACATGCTTTGTCTTTCTACCCCTATGAAATTTGTATTCAATCGTAACGCTTGAAAGAAGACGTTTCCTTGAAAATCGCACCATAACCAACCTTACTTTGTGCTCAATCATAAGATGATCTAATTGCATGTCCAAATTAGCCCGTGTTGTATATATTTCATATGATGGAGCCCTGTTGAGATCAAAGGTACCTTGAGTGACCATATTGGTCTTCCTTTGGCGGCCAGATCCACATGATATGACATATTCTTTGATGAAGGACAACGGAATTCCACCACGCTTGAGATCAATAAACCAAGTTGACTGCAAGGTATTGATTGTGGATGTGATATCTCTATGATGGGGCAAGCCTTCCATATAATGTGCTTCTTTCACAATAATTTTTCAGTCCTCAACACAAGGAATCCTAAGCAAAGGATCTGATTTGAGACAAATAAAAAGTTCCCTATTGCATCCTCCTCTCACACACAACATGACTTTCATTCTTCGCCACTTTTTGAGGTCAAGAAACCCTCCAGGATCACAAGATTTTAGTGTGTCCAAGGATGGGGATATGACTTCTTTCAAGATTTTAATCATCAATGCATATGCATCTTTAGTTGAACGTGAAATACTTTGAAGATATATGTGCAACCATGTTGACAAATGTTTCACCCTCCACATTGCAAAGGTTGTGGTCAAACTCCATGGACCTAGCTTCATGCACCCCGGATTCATCTTCACTTGAGCTGCTAGAGTAGCTCTCCTCACCCTCAAAGTCTTTGTTGTCTTCACTTTCAATGTACAATTCCATTGTGTTGTGAGTGAGAGAGAGGTTGAAAGAGAGAGGGAATAGGTGAAAGAAAGAAAAAAGAAGAAGAGAATCACATCGAAAATCTGCAATATGCTCATAATCCGTCGACCCGAATTTACATATTTTCTCGAATTTACAAAGGTGACCTGAATTTACCAACATCGCACTTGCAACCAATTGATATATAACGTGTGACATGATAGGCTTTTTATCATCATATTTTAACAACACCCTTAAAAGACACATGTACTTTTACAGACATAGTTATCTTGCTCCAGTTTCCAAAGCTGATCTCGCGTCAGTCACATTTATTGGCTCCACCCCCACTCGAATTTACTAATTTTCCCAAATTTACAAAATGCCATCGCGCTCCGATCTACGGCCCTCATTCGTAGATGTGACTCCCGACCCTCCTCCCCCATTGATCCCATTTGAACATGCCCGTGCAAGATAGTGAGGAGGCCAGTCCACCCCGAGTTGCCCTAGTTCACCCTGAGTTCATCCCTAGTTCACGGCCCCTAGTTCGCCCCTAGTTCACCTTGAGAATCCAACGGCGCTGAGAAGACCCGCCTCTTTCCAGCCTTAGATCCCTCCTGAACTAGACGTGAGTTTTTCTGAGCCTTTGCCCGACTAACCCTCTTACCTCCTCTTAGGACGAAGCTTTCTGCAGGTCTGAGGCATGGCGAAGCTTTTGCCAGGGCATAATACAAATGATGCATTCGACTCCCAAATGATGCATTCGACTCCCAGCCTCTTACTGCGTTACTGGATTTTGTCAACTGAAGACGTTTTGCGAATGGTTTTACGAAAATGGGGCATAGATCTTGACACGCAGGCTATCGACTGGAGCGATCCTCAAAAGATTATTGACGGCTTGACAGCTTGCACAACCTTGGGCGAGGTTCTTCGCCTTTTCCCTGATGAAAAACCAATCAATGATAATACAAGGCAGTTGCGTGAGCAAATTTTGATGCAGGACATGGAAGCTGCAAAGCGTGCCTGGGAGATCAAATATATTGTTTCAGAGAAGGTGCTTAACCTTGTGGCAGATCAGTTGAAGGATTTTGCAAGCCAATGGGACGGTCACCAGTGGTATGCACCGCTTACTGCGTTGGTTCAGAGTAGTGGCTGGGGCAAATCCCGTTTGATATGTCAGATGTGGAGGATGGGCTTTTATGTGGTCTACATATCGTGCATGAAGGAGAGTCAGAGTGGTTTCCCTAGACGCACTGGAGAGCTGGCAGACATTATGCAGGGCCCCAAGTCTACTGAGTCAACCTTTGTGGCACTTGTCGTTAGTATATTGGCAGTCCTCAATCAGCACCCTGGCATGGCATGTGAAGAATGGATGGCGGCACAGGAGAAAGATGATGCCATCCAGCATGAAATTCTTACCGTATTCCAGACCATGAAGAAATCAATTGGAGTCATAACGGATAAGCCATACATTGCTGCAGAAGAGGACCATAAAAAATTCTGCCAGGTAGAGATAGACAAGCTGAAGCAGCGTGGTGCGAGGGTTTTACTGTGTGTAGACAAGGCTGGAGAGCTAGGTGACAATTTTCTAAAGTTTAGGAGGTCATTGAGGAGTATGCCGAGCGGTGATAGCTTTTTTGGCATAGTGCTTGGCACAGACAGGAAAGTGGCTGACCTAGCAGCAGCACAAGAGGATGATCCGAGTGCACGCGCAAGATTGGCTACCCATTTCAAGGTCTTTCATCCCATTTACTTGATTGGGAAGTGTGACATTTTTACTCAGGTTGGAGCCGGTAGCAGTGACATTACAAATCCATGTAATGCGATACGATATGGGAGGCCGCTTTGGGCAGCATACTATGACTCAGTGGGTGTGATTAACAAGCTGGGGGAAACCCTTCAACTTGCAATGAAGAAGCTGCTCGGGAAGGACACAGATATTGCAGAGACAGGC
Organism: Adiantum capillus-veneris; assembly: GCF_014529385.1. NCBI lineage: Eukaryota > Viridiplantae > Streptophyta > Polypodiopsida > Polypodiales > Pteridaceae > Adiantum > Adiantum capillus-veneris. Next base: position 89,168,763 of record NC_140944.1, read on the forward strand.
TGGGTGAACCAAGACATTGCAATAGCTGTGTTTGCCTGCATCGTGGGGCTAGATGTGGTTGCGTGGGGGACACTACCACAGGAACTTGTGGCCAGACACATGAGAACCATTGTCTGAAAAGGATAGAAGAAGAGTGTACACGTCAGCTGCTGCAGAGCCGGCTCTTGCTGCTGCTGCTGCTAAGTTGCTGCATACCAAGAATGATGCTTTTCTCGCTATGTTCATAGACAAGCTGACGGAAGTGTGCAAGGGTGGGCTGGTGCTCGAAGGAATCAGGGGGGAGATTGTAGCCAGGATTGTTATCATGTTGGCCATGCATGAGTGCACCAAGAGCGATAATTACATCAAAAGTGTCCCCTTGGCCACCTTCTTGCAGACCATGTTCGGGAGCAAGGTTGTGCAGGACTTGAAGAATAATTGTGTTAACTTGGAAGCCACTGTACTTTTGAGAACGAGTTGTTTTATGTGTCTTTTGCTTTGTTCTTTGGTCCTCATGATTAAGCTTCCCTTTCTTGCGCTGTTGCAAGGTGGAGGTATTTTCCGTGATTCGTATCTTCATGAAGACCTTATTTTTTAATGTCAGTAAATGGGGGAAATTTTTTTTAAAAATTGAGTCAAATTGGAAATCCTAGAAGACCTTGTAGCACATCGTACGGTTTCTATTTAATTAAATAAGCAATAAGCATATATGTGTGTGTGGGGGGTGGGGTTGCATGTGCACACTATTCTTGTAGCACAATGCAAGGGATAATGCAACTTTATTCTATCTACACACCTATGTATACTAAGGTGACAACCATATGGCCTTTTGGAAAGAAAGACCTCCTCTATACAAGCACAGAGTGGTGCCTAATTAATATTTTTGCTTGTTAAGAGTTATCTTCATTTATGGATGACAATTTGGCTCCACTAGAAGGGATAGATTATGCTTGGGTGCCAGAACAAGAGTGTATTATGCTACAGCCAGACTTTGATTCCACTAGGGATTGCAGTGTGTTATTTGGGTTGTGAGGTTGGGCTAGACTTATCCCATTTGCAGTAGACAAATCCCCTCTTCCTCTTTATACGGAGGAAATTGGTTCATTGGAGTTACGCACGCCTCTCTCTTGCTTGGGAGGTCATCACACTCCCTCAATCTTAGGGAGGCCTAGGCATCATTGACCCAACACGTAAGAGTAGAGATCTCCTCGAGGAGCTCATTGTCATAGGACTTCTCTCAAGGGCAGAGCTCTAGGAGTTGCTACTTCAAAGGTACAGGATCAAGTACCACAAATAGGTGGCACATGGAGCCCATCGACACGTTGGATATTCACTAACACTCACAGAGTGGGACTGAGCAGCGGCTGGGAGGATCGTTTTGCATTGAGCATACTTTGCTCTTGGGAGTAGCTTTGAGAGGGCTTGAAGCACCATGCGTCGAGATTTTTGGAGGAGCACTTGAGGTAGCCACTTATCAAGAACCCCTTAGTTTGCACAGAGAAGGGTCACATGGTAGGGCCTCATGTTTCTTGGGGGGCCTTAGTGTCATGGATGCTTGAGAGTCAGTTGTTGCTTGCATCAGCGCCTATGTTATCGCCTACATCATCGCTAGAAGGCTCTAGAAGAATCTAGAAGTTTTAAAAGTATCAAGGAGATTCTAGAAGTTTCTAGAAGCATGGAGAAGATTCCGGAAGAATCTAGAAGTTTCTGGAAAGCTCTAGAAAGTTGAAGAAGGATCTAGAAGGTTCTAGAAGAACTAGAAGGATCAAGAAGTTTGTAGAAGCTTGGAGAAGATTTTAGAAGAATCTAGAAGTTTTTGGAAAGCTCTAGAAAGTTGAAGAAGGATCCAGAAGGTTCTAGAAGGACTAGAAGGATCAAGAGGGTTCTAGAAGATTCTAACCTCCTCAAGAAGAACCTAGAAAGTCCTAACCTCCTCAAGTAACCTCCTCAAGCACTAGTATAAATAGGGGTCTTGGGCCACAAGCCCCTCAGTCTTGCCAACACTAGTTGTGAGCCTCCTATGAGGAAATCCCTCTTCTAGTTCTTATGTTCAAGTCTTGTCCTTGCAATCAAGCACTGTCTTGTACTCAAGTCATGTAATCCAAGTTGTGTATCTAGCTCTCTTAATAAAGTATTAAGTCTTGTAATCAATATTAAGCTTATCATCAAATCCAAGTTCTTGTACATTGTGAGCGCCTCCTCTTGCTCTCTTGTAGCTCTATACGTGCTCATAACAGTTTGGCAAGACTACCATCTCTTAATCCTCTCAAGCCATCATGGAGCCGATGATGGAAGGTGTCATGAACTCATTGCAAAGCATCCAAGCTCAGTTACAAGAACTTCACGAGAGTAACGCTCAACTTCAAGCAGGGCAAACAGGCGTTGCAAAATCTTCAACGTCAAATTCAAGAGCTTCAAGAGACAAGCACACATCAAGCACAAGCTGCAAGATCTAGCTATTCTCAACAACATAAGAAGGAGCCGAAGGTCAGCATGCCTGAAAAATTTGATGGGACTAGATCATAGTTTAGAGGTTTTCTCCAACAAGTGCATCTCTTCATTCGAATGCAACGAGAGCGGTGTCCAGATGATGCTTCTCAAGTAGTCCTTATTGGGACCCTCCTCTCGGGTACGACTCTCTCCTGGTTGGCTCCCTTACTAGAAAAAGAATCTCCTCTTCTTCATGACTTTGAAGCTTTTGTGCGGGAGTTCTCTGCAACCTTTGGGGATACTGATAGAGCAAGGGTTGCTGAAACCAAACTTGGAAATCTCCGCCAAGGATCAAGACCTGCATTCATCTATGCATCCGAATTTCAACAGCTCACTTGTGATCTGACTTGGCATGAGGAATATTTCATTAGCCAATTTCGGTGGGAATTAAAGGATGACGTAAAAGATCTTTTATTGACTATGCCAAAGGTTCACACACTAAGCGAGCTCATCTCTCAAGCAATAGAATGTGATAATCGACTATTTGAGAGGAGACAAGAGAGGCATCTTGGGGCACCATTGCGACCCCAAATAGAAGTGACACATAATGGCTACACACCTCAACAGGGCCATGAATCAAGCATTGAGCCCATGCAAATTGATTCAGCACGGTTTCAACCTCTCTCAGCCCAGGAGAAGCAAAGGCGACGCGTTAATGGCTTATGTATGTATTGTGGAGAGCAGGGACACATAGTTCAATAGTGTCCAAGGAAGAGAAGGATGAAGGTTCACGGTGCAATAGCCTCAACATGTTCGGAAAACATGGACGTCCAACCCGAATAGAGACCGACCGGTTGGACAAAAGACAAGCAAAAAAAGGTCTCTTTCTTCCCGTTGATTCCACTTCAAGTTTTATGCTACGAGTCAAGATCCATATGCTGGGTAGGCACATGGATTGTGAAGCATTACTAGATTCAGGCGCAATTGCGTGCTTCATGGACAAAGAATTTGCAAAAGAACAAGGCATACCACTTGTGAAGAAGTCTAATCCAGCAACTATAGAAGTAATTGACGATTGTCCCTCGCTTCAGGGGATGTCAGGTATGAAACTCACCCCATAGAAGTAATATTGCAGGAGCATGTTTCAAGAATAGAGTTCAATATTATACAAAGCCCAAGCAGTCCGATTGTTATTGGGCTATCGTGGCTTGAATTACATAATCCTGACATCGATTGGAGGGCTCGGAGAATTGAACCACGAAAAGTCCAAAAGAAGAAGAGAAGGCATAATAGGCCTATATATCTTGGAGCCAAGGTCTTCATGCGTGCAGCCAAAAAGTATCCAACTTTCCTGATATTTGCAACACCAACCGACACGTTGACAAAAAAAATCATGGAGGCATTACCACGTCAATATCAAGATTACAATGATGTTTTTGAGAAGAAGAATGCAGACCTCTTACCGAAGCATCGACCCTATGATTGTGCTATAGAGCTTCAGGAGGGAACCCAATCCCCTTTTGGCCCAATATACAAGCTATCTCAAGATGAATTGGTAGAATTACGAAAAAATATTGATGAGAATCTTGCTAAGGGGTTCATACGGCATTCAAAGTCCTCAGCAGGAGCTCCAATACTCTTTGTAAAAAAGAAGGATGGAACTCTCTGGATGTGCGTGGATTATAGGGGCCTAAACAAGATCACCGTCAAGAATCGCTATCCCCTTCCCTTGATCCCAGAGCTTCTTGAGCGCCTTGGCAAGGCAAGAATATTTACAAAAATAGATCTTCATGGTGCTTACAACCTAGTCAGAATCAAAGAAAGTGAGGAATGGAGGACAGCCTTTCGGACAAGGTATGGCCACTTTGAATATACCGTCATGCCATTTAGTCTCACAAATGCCCCAACTGTTTTTCAACATTTAATGAACGATATATTTCGGGAGTATTTGGATTATTTTGTGGTAATATATTTGGATGATATCTTGATATTTTCAAAGAATCAAGAAGAGCATGAGCACCATGTATGATGAGTGCTTGAAAAGCTTCGTGCATCAGGGTTATATGCAAAGTTGGAGAAGTGCTCTTTTCATCAATCTAAGGTGGAATTTCTTGGTTATGTAATTTTTGAAAAGGGAATCTCCATGGATCCAAAGAAGGTTCAAACCATCCTTGATTGGGAGACACCCACCTCAGTAAGAGATGTTCAATGTTTCCTCGGATTTGCAAATTTTTATCGTATCTTTATACAGGGATACTCCAAGGTGGTTACGGCAATCACAAGGTTGACAGGCCATAATAAGTTTGTCTGGGACTCAGAGGCCGCGAAAGCATTTCAGACTCTCAAGCAAGCTTTCACGACCGCACCCATTCTAATTCACGCAGATCGTACAAAGCCTTTCATCCTAGAAACAGATGCTTCATATTTTGCCCTTGGCGCTATTCTATCCCAAGTAGGAGAAGATGGTCGAGTACATCCAGTGGCTTTTCATTCCCGCAAGTTCTCAGCTGCAGAAATCAATTATGAAATCCATGACAAAGAGCTCTTAGTAATCATCGACTCCTTCGACACTTGGCGTCACCTACTTGAAGGAGCTCCTCATAAGATCACTGTCTATACAGATCACAAGAATTTGGAATACTTCATGACATCCCGCGTCTTGAATCGTCACCAAGCCAGGTGGAGTGGTATCATATCAAGGTTTGAAAATAGCTAAGCCAGATGCCTTATCAAGAAGATCCTACCTTGCACCCAGAGAAGGTGACGTAGCATTTGATCAACAAGAGTCAGTGATTTTGAAACCTGAGTAGCTTAAGCTAAACGCCACCATGAACCAAGCTCCTGAAGATTCTACTTTTCTTTCTAAGGTGAAGACGCAAATTGCCAAAGACCCACTTGCTTAGAATATTAGACAACAACTACAAGGACAAGAGGTTAATGAGGACTTTCAAGAAATTGATAGACTAATTTACTATAAGGGTCTTCTCTATATTCCGCTAGGACCTTCACACTTGGAGGTACTTCAGCAACGACATGATCTTCCATCAGCAGGGCATTTTGGGGTTAATAAGACAATTGAGCTTCTCTCTCGTGACTTTTGGTGGCCTAATATGTGGAATCTTGTCAAGGAGTATGTAGGCACTTGTGACACTTGCAATAGATCAAAGGCCCCTCGTCATCGTCTTCATGGGTTACTCCATCCCTTTCCCATTCCAACCAAACCATGGTCATCCATCTCCATGGATTTCATTGTAGAGCTACCCTTGTCACAAGGATTTGACTCCATTTTAGTAGTTGTGGATCGGTTTACAAAAATGGCACACTTCATTCCAACCACTAAAACCATCACCAGCGAAGGTATGGCCAAACTCTTTCTACATCATATCTATCGTTATCACGGATTACTGGATGACATAGTTTCTGATCGAGGCCCACAATTCATCTCTAGCTTTTGGAAAAGGTTATTCAAGCTACTCGGAGTACAAGTCAACCTCTCCTCAGCCAATCACCCACAAAGTGATAGACAAACAGAGAGAGTAAATCAAGTTTTGGAACAGTATCTCCGCTGTACTATCAATTATCACCAGGATAATTGGGTCGAGCTCCTACCGCTAGCAGAATTCTCCTATAATAATAGTTTTCATGCCTCCACCCGTCACACTCCATTCTTTGCTAATTATGGTCAACATCCCAAACATGATATCCACAGACACTATCAAGTCAAGAATCCAGCTGCTATTCATTTTACACAACAATTATCTGCAATTCACAAAGAACTTACAATTCATATCAAAGAAGCTCAATCCAAGTATAAGGAAAGTGTAGATCTCCATCGCATGCAGCATCCAAAATACAAAGAAGGGGATAAAGTGTGGCTCCTTCGATGTGATCTGCGTTCATCTCATCCCTGTCAAAAGCTTGATTATTGAAGGCTTGGCCCGTTTAAAATTATCCGTCAAGTCAATCCAGTCACCTATCGGCTCCGATTGCCTCATCCACGAAAATCCATCCGGTCTTTCATGTCTCAGTCCTAGAACCTTGTCACACATCTAAGATCCCAGGAAGAGCCCTACAACCACCTCCTCCGGTTGAGATTCAAGGACATGACGAATATGAGGTTGAGAAAGTCCTAGATTCTCGAGTTTCACGTGGCAGATTGCACTACTTGGTGCATTAGAAAGGCTATGATGTTAGTGAACGAACCTGGGAACCAACACACAATCTACAACATGCATCTCTCAAAGTCCAAGCGTTCCATCAACAACATCCATGGAAGCCCAACGCAAGGAACACCACTGCTCCTCGTTGAACTCGTCGCTAGAGGAGGGGGTAATGTCATGGATGCTTGAGAGTCAGTCGCTGCCTGCATCAGCACCTATGTCATCGCCTACGTCATCGCTAGAAGGCTCTAGAAGAATCTAGAAGTTTTAAAAGTATCAAGGAGATTCTAGAAGTTTCTAGAAGCATGGAGAAGATTCCTAAAGAATCTAGAAGTTTCTGGAAAGCTCTAGAAAGTTGAAGAAGGATCTAGAAGGTTCTAGAAGAACTACAAAGATCAAGAAGTTTCTAGAAGCTTGGAGAAGATTTCGGAAGAATCTAGAAGTTTCTGGAAAGCTCTAGAAAGTTGAGAAGGATCCAGAAGGTTCTAGAAGAACTAGAAGGATCAAGAAGGTTCTATGCGATTCTAACCTCCTCAAGAAGAACCTAGAAAGTCCTAACCTCCTCAAGTAACCTCCTCAAGCACTAGTATAAATAGGGGTCTTGGGCCACAAGCTCCTCAGTCTTGCCAACACTAGTTGTGAGCCTCCTATGAGGAAATCCCTCTTCTAGTTCTTATGTTCAAGTCTTGTCCTTGCAATCAAGCCTTGTCTTGTACTCAAGTCATGTAATCCAAGTCTTGTAACTAGCTCTTTTAATAAAGTATTAAGTCTTGTAATCAATATTAAGCTTATCATCAAATCCAAGTTCTTGTACATTATGAGCACCTCCTCTTGCTCTCTTCTAGCTCTATATGTGCTCATACAACTTAGCAGAGGAACCTGCTAGCACTTTTGGGATTTGGCTGCAATTGTGATCACTAGCAGAGGAGTTACAGAGAGAAAAATTGCGTGGCATGCGGGGTGCCTTGAGCATGTGCCAAGATATATAGCTGTGGCCATTCCTGTAGGCTGGCACACACTCACCGAGCCCTTGGCCTTGCACTGGATGGGTACATTCACTAGCTTGGAGGTCTAGGTTGCAATTAGTGCACGCTCAAACAATGGCACTGCTTGTCTATTCTTCAAGGTTTAGAGTGAGGGCAAATTACATCGAGTCCTCTCAAATTCACCACAGATCTCAAAATGTTGCTTCTAGCAGATCAGAGTGCTTGACATTAGTGCAAGAGCTTCTGTTCTAGACCCAGATCCAGCTGTCATTGAGAAAAACGTTTGGAGACTATGGGCGTGGGAGTTCCGTCCCCTTGCCCGTGCTCAATGGGACCCTAGAGAGTGGTTTTGACGAGACCCTTTTGTTGCCAGAGATCATCTTGGGGTTCTTTTTTTCAATATACAACCCGTTTGGGCAGGGCTAGTCCTAATAATCGGACTCTCTCCTTACATGGCGCAACCGGTGACCGGGGCCGCCTGTACACATAAAGACCCCCCCCCCCCCCCCCCCTCCTTCCACGTGGGTGCAACCTTTTCTGTAGTTTAATCTATAGCTGATTGCAAGTGGGGTTTGAGAATCTAGTGCTGTTAGTGTAGTGGTTAAGCTCTAGAGTTAAATTGTGTGGACATGTGTTCAAACCCTCCACTGCTCAAACACCCTTTTGGTTTAAACATCTGCCCTGCCTTGAAAAATTCTAAGACACGGAAAATGACTGGCAATCGGCTTGACCGGTTGCTAAGCGTGACATTTGGCTGGCTCTAAGGTGTGCCACTTCTCTTAGAGTCCAATATCTAGACACAGCCTTTGGGTAGGCACATCTTGATTGTTTGATGTGAGATCTCTCCAGCAACAAAAAATCACCGGCCAAGAGAGGGCCTCTCACTTGAGTTCTTGAAAGAATTCTGGATGCATCTCTAGGACAGTCGACAACCCAAGAGAGCCACGATGTTCAAGTGGCTAGGTGCTCATAGGGCTATAGTAGTGGGCAGCTGGTTGGAGCACATTGGCCACCCCTGAGCGTGCATTACTTGTGGTAACCATAGAGACACTATTTATGGGATTTCCCCATGGCACACCAGATCTAGATGCAAGTTCTTTGGTTGCTCCCCTCACTTTGTTCATCTAGGCAGTTCACTTGGGGCTCCGTAGCATGGTCCACTCTCACGGGAACAACACTCCAGTACCAGACAGAGTCAGTTATCATGATGATCAAGATCCAAGATGTCCGAACATGACTATACCAAGCCTTGGAGGTGATCCCCCAGGACTTGCAACAAGAGGCTGACAACCGGTGGGCCCTAATTAGTAGTCTAACACTATGTTTCATATGGCAGGCCCGTTGCTTTTGCATTTTTGAGTCCAAAGCAGTTCCACTCGTAGAGACAATTTGAGACATCTTGATAGAGCTCATACACACCCTCTAAGGCCAGTTTGACTAGCTTCAAGGTGGATCAGATCACATGAGGGAGCACCAACAAGCCTTCCTACGACAATGGAGTTCGGGCCCCTTCTTCACTACTGAGCAAGGGTCCCCCCAATGGCACTACCACCCGCCTATGTGGCTGTTCCCACGCCCTATCTCATGATTGAGCTCACATTTGTACATATTTTTTCACTTGGGAGAGTCTACCCTCATATATCTTTCCCTTCAGGGGTGTTGTAGCCCAATGGGCGAAAGTTAACTAATAGAAGGATCTATTTTTTGCAAAAATAAAAGTGTTCAAGAGACCACCTCCAACCTTAGAAAGGCAAAAGGACTAGTGTACTGTGAATGAGTACTTGAAGTACATTGTCTCTTCAAATTCTAGTAAAGTGGATGCTTTGGTGCATTTTTGGACTAGTTGGCCCACGTTGCCTACTAACATAAAGTTGCCTAGCTTGTTGTCCGCAATTTTTCACAAACTTATATCTCTTTTTCTGAGCCTCCTTGGGACTATAGTTTTCATTGTATCAACCACTTTTTACCATAAGAAGTGTTTGATTTTTTTAACAACTTTGTCCAAATGCATTTAGCCATTTTGAAAGATAAGTAGGGGATTACAGACAAGTTTATTACCTTTTATAATGCAGAATAGAAGGAGCAGATACTGCCACCTTTGCATCATGTTTCTAAAATTTTTATGTCCCGTTTTGATAATTTAGCTAAATTAATTTTTTGTACATGAGCTAATTATCATGACTTTTTAATGATGTTTTTTATCACTAATAATTACTACATAATTATCTAGCTTAACTAGCTAATTTCTTGCCTTGTTTTTTGTTAAAAATTAAGATAGTTTAGTTAAATCAAATTTTAATATATAAATTAATTATCATGGATTTTATATAATTATCTAGCTTAATTAGCTAATATTTCTCTTTGATTTATATCAAAAATTAGAATATTTTAACTATTAGAATATTTTAACTAAGATAATTTAGTAAATCAATTTTTTGTACATGAGATAATTATCACAACTTTTAAATGATTTTTTAAAATCTTTGATAATTACTACATAATTATCTAATTTAATTAGCTAATTTCTCTCTTTGTTTTATCATTTATGTCAAAAATCAAGGTATTTTAACTAAGATAAATAACTAAATTAATTTTTTATACATGAGCTAATTATTAGGCTTCTTAATGATATTTTTTATCATTGATAATTGCCACATATTTATCTAAATCAATTAGCTAATTTTTTCTTTGTTTTATGTCAAAAAATTAGGATATTTTAGCTAAGATAATTGGCTAAATTAGTTTTCTACACATGAGCTAATTATCACAACTTTTTAGTGGTGTTTTTTAATCATTGGTAGCTACTACATATTTATCTAAATCAGTTATCTAATTTTCCTCTTTGATTTATGTCAAAAATTAAGATATTTTGACTAAATTAATTAGATAAATTAGTTTCTTACATACGAGCTAATTATCACATCTTTTTAATGATGTTTTCTATCATTTACAATTACTGCATATTTATCTAACTTAATTAATAAAAATATTTTCTCCTTAATTTTAAATAAAAATTAGTAGATACTAACTCTAATAATGAATAAAATGACCAACTAGATTTTCACATAATTACTATAGCTAAATAATATAGTAAAGCTCTAAAAACTAACATAAGACTAATGAAGCTAATTACAATGATTTATACCTAGTTTAGATCATAAATAAAGCTATATTAATTATAATAATAGTTAATTAATGCTAATCACTAATAAAAATCAAAGAATTAAGATATCTTAGATTAACTAGATAGAATAGGATTAGTTTATGATAATAAAAGACTTAATTCTTCTTTATTTATAATATATATAGAGAAAATTTAATCTGGCTTAACTGCTCATCACATGATTAATCCTAATTACTTGGATTAAGAGGTTTTTCTCTCTTAAGAAATCTGTGAAGCTCTCTCATGTCTTGAGAGGAATTCTCAAGTGAATATGTAAAATGAGACTTCAGGGCCTTTTTATAGGCTTGTGGGGGCCAGGGGTAGTGTGAAAGAGATATTATTAGGTCCAAATCAGCCCCTACAGCAGAGGGGGCATCCCCAAGCTACTCATTGGATTCTAGAAGGGTTCTAGAACCTTCTGACCACCTCCTATTTAGCTTGAGGTCCAAGTGTGCTACTTTGGATGGGTTTTCTGTCATTTTTGATATAATAGTTAATGATTAGCTTCTAGGCCATGTGATTTCTTATCCTTCATGTCATGTGATATAATTAGTTATTATTGTATCCAATCGTTTATTTGATTAAATTAATTGTGAAATCTTTTGGAGAGTCTATCGGGGCCAAATTTGGCCCGAATTGAATTTTGACAGTACTAGCTATAGTATTGGTGTGTTTTAAGATTTTAAAAATACCATTTTCTACTAGTTTCAAGCTAGGGGTGTGCTAGTTTTTATATTAAGTGCTATCAACTAAAAATCAAGCTCATTTTCTAATTTCCAAAAAGGTGGAAACCTTACAGTCATGTTCTCTCCATTGTCTCTTTGAAGCTGTATCTCCTTGTTGGAATGTGTGTTTGGTGAACCGTCTATGACATTGCATTCTTAGGTGAAAGCTCTATGCAACAAGGTAAGCCATTGCTGCTGTTTCAAAGCATTTGTCACTGCCTCGTCCTAACATAGCTCATAACTCAAATTTTAAGCATAGGAATGGAAAAATAATCATAGGACAAGTGTTAGGATTTCATTGCTAAGCTTCCACATGCATTTTAAACCAAAATTAGTTAGGTCAAATCTGCCATACTGTGAATAATCACATTTTTTTCAAGTGGTAGAAAGGTGGAACTGAGACCATATATGCATGTATCTAGGTCTTCTCTACTTGTCCTAGTGATTTGGTGATGATTGGGTGATGGAAACTCAAGAAACTAGCACTTATACCTCGTCGATTAGCGGCTAGCTTTTGATGATTGACGTCTGTCTGAGTTGAGATAGTTGATATGTTTTTTGGGAGATTGATACTCTCTCGTAGCCTCCATGCACTAGTCAAATCTACTTTATCCCATGAATGGAATTATGTTCATGGTTCTTGCTATGTTTATAATAAGGCAAGTGTGAAGCTTGGTAGCCCACCCACGTTTGGCACCGTTGCCTAAACTAGGAAAAACAAGAGTACATAGTGAACATTGTCCTTGACTTCCTCAAGATCACCTAGAGTAAAAAATTTCACTTTAAAATCACCAGGGATGAGTGTCGTCCTTGTACTTGTCGAGAGCCATCTAGGATTAGATTAAGTTCATTGGAGTTGCTTGACGACTAGGTTGAATCAAGTCTAGAATTAAAGCTCATAAAACTTCAAGAAAACAAGAAAATAGTGCAAGTGGACACTTTCCACTACCCATGAAAAACAACCATTAGGAGTAGGGTAAGTAGATTCTAAGATGGATTCTGGTTTCAATTCATAATCCAAAAGAGTTATCCATGAGATTGTTTTTGTAGATTTCAAAGTTTCAAACTCTACAAGCCTAGCAATAGCTTAGCTGCTCATTAAAACTGAGGTTCGGGTCACAGATTGTGGTTGAGGAAGCCATATGAACCCTTGACTAAGCTGGAATGTGCACTTAAAGTCAGTTTTCAAAAGTTTGCGACTAACACAAATTATTTTCTCCCACTTGAAGATTTTGAGAAAATTTCGTTCTAACTTGATAGGTTGTCAGAGGTAAAAGTATCCAAAATAACTTAAAAGAAAATAATCACAATTATTTTCTACTGATGGATTTTGGTGATTTTTGCTAATTTTGACTCTTGCACTAGAGATTACATACCTATATGAGTAATTTATGTGAGTTTGATCGCATTTTCACTTAAAAAATGTACCAGATCGGACTTGGTCACAACAAGAACATTGGTAAGTATTGTAATATCTAGCAAAAGTGGTCCAAACACAGTGGAAATTTTCACTAAATACTTGAAATAATGTATGTTGGGGGTGTGAGTCCTTATAGTTCAAAAAATAGGCCATTTTGGAAAAAAAACATTTGCAAGTATTTTCTTTAGGCTTAAAAGTGGTATTTTTTTACAAAACAAGAGAACACCTAGGTAAAGCAAGCTAAGATAAGTTTACATTTCAAGTTTGGTCTCATTTGGATCAGTGGAGTGAACATTATGTCCAATTTTCTTTGACTCTAATCTGCCAAGCAAAACAGGTTGTAAACTTTAGAAAATTTATCCAAATTGGGTGGAACTTGGCCGTGAGGGCAGGTACTACCAAGTTTAAATCACAAAGTTGGGAAAAATCACTAGATTAGAGCAGAAGAAAATAATCATGACCCTTTTTCAAGTTTGAAGTTGTTTGGGTTCAAGTAACTGCTTGAAAACTAGACTTTTCTAAGACCTTGAAGTTTTCAAATTGGTAACTAATCTCTGTTCACAGTTGGTAAATATTTAGAAAAATTGAAACAATGATAATGAAATTGGTTTGTCTATGAGAAAGTGTTCTCAATTTTTGTTGGAGACAACTAATTAAACTTTTGGATTTGACAGCTAAAAGCATTGCAGCAAGGAGATCTAGGAGATAATTGATCCTACCAAAGTTTGAAATCTTGGGAGCATGATTTGTAAGTGTCTCTAGGGATAAACAAGTAAATCCACCAAGATCTGGTAGATCTTTTTGCACCTTAGATCATGAAGAGTAATAGCAAAACCTAGAATTTTAGGTGAGATTACAAGTAGAGTGTCTACTGAGGAGAGTGTAAATCAAGGTGATCCTTTAGGAACAATCTTTGAGGAAGTACCAGACACCTATTTGATATGTCTTCCTATTCTACTCAATCGGGAGTTGGAACTTCATTGTATTATAAGCACATATTGACTTCCTATAAGACAATGCCCATGGGGCTCAGGTTTACTTGGGCCCTAATGAAGAGTATGTTGTTCCTATTGATGATCATGACATCATGTTTGAGGAAGAGGGACAAAAATGCAAGGAAATATATATATGGAAAAATGGTACGCAATATGTAAAAACTGTAAATCCCGAAGTAATAGACAAGTGGGGATTAAAGGATGACATTATAATCCTTGATATGACCACCAAAGAGGGACCACTTGTCTTAGAATTCAAGGAATATGAACAAGTGGATGTAAAACCACTTAAACAGATCAAAATTGACAACCCTCGACTAGGAGTCTATTGTTGGGAGGATGGCAATGCTAAGGGCTTATTGTGGATCTTCCACGCAAAGCCAGGGTAGCTAATGCCACTCAAGATAGTATACATCTTCAAGATCAAAGAAAAGGGATCTGTAGAGCTCCCTCCTTATCCCTTTTGGGATTGTTATAACAAGAACTTTGTAATGATGACCCCCACTGAGGTTGAACAGACCAAATACCAAGGGTATTCAATGTAAGATTGGATTCTAAGCATAGAACCTGAAGTAAATCAAGAAGGAGCTAAGCCAAGTTACTCTTTTGGAAGTAGAACCCACCATAAAGGAAAGGAATTTGACTTAAATCAAAGAAAACCGAGTGACACCAAGGCCACTACATGGCTACAAGAGTCAGTATTTCTTACTGACTGGTTTGAAGTACTTGAACTAGGGCCTACCATATGTAGGACCGGATATGAACCCCGGATATGAACCCAATAGAAGAGTCAAACTAGCAGATTTTCAAAAATGGATCAAGAAATACAGTGGATTTGGGGATCCATATGACCACTTAGCAAGCTTCAAGCAAGTGCTAAGAGCTGAAAGGATGCTTGATTTTCATACACAGTTTGAGGGATGTGGAATGACACTGGAAGGAAAAGCTTTGATCTGGTTCCAAAATACTTCTCCTAGAATTATCATAGATTTGACCACATTGGCAAAAAGATTTGTAGCAGCTTGTTCCAAAAACAGGAGTCAAGAAATTCATTTTTCTCAAAGGACTGTTAAGTAGAGACTTACACACCATGCTTTATAGAAAAAAACATACAACGTTAGAGGCTTGTATTTTTTATGCAATCAATTTAGGAGACAATTGAGACATTTAGTGAAGAAACCACTATTAAAGACTCTCAAAGTGAAAAATCTATGTCAACTATACCGACTCAAGTAGGAGCAATAGTTGTTGCTCCTTGTGGTTTCTTGTTTCTCATTCTATTTTTGATATGATGATTAGTATCAGCTTCCCAATTGCTATCTTCAGTTTTTGACACAGTCTCATTGTCATTATCGCTAGTTTTTCATACAATGTGATGTTCTTACTACTGCCTACTATACTGGCTTTTGTGTTCTTGTGATGCTTTCGAGATTCATGATGCCGACTTCTTCTTTGAGTTTGTTCCTTTTGGCGGCGTTTGGAATGACTTGAATGCTGAGAATCCTTTGAACAGTGTCCAACTTTGGACCATCCGTGTCATTCACAGACTCCTTTTCTGTTTTAAAGCCTTGTTTTTGGAATTGAACTCAACGGATCATCCATGAATCGTGTTGTCTTCCTTCCATGTACAACTCTTCTTCTAGCATGTCTGACTTTCAAAACACCCATGGAAGATTGAAGTCAGTTTTGTCGATGAGCAACTTAACTCAAACCATCGTGATCGCCAAAATGGAATGAGATGATTAGCTATTCCAGGTTTGGTGTTTCAGTTAGTCAGATTAGAATCAGACAAGTGACTAACTTTGAACTCAATGAATCAGTTTCCTCCATGAATCGTGTTGTATTCCTGCCCTGTGCAACTCTTCTTACTGGCATGTTTGTTTTTCAAAACATCAATGGAAGATTGAAGCCAGTTTTGTCGATGAGCAACTTAGCTCAAACCACTGTGATTGCCAAAATGGAATGAGCTTATCAGCTATTCTAGGTTTGGTGTTTTAGTTAGTCAGATCAAAATCAGACAAGTGACTGGAAATGGAAACCAACAACTAAAGTACTAGAACTGAGGGCCAAAAATGGATAGTAAAAATAATGACTAGAAATAGACACTGGAACTAGTACTGATGTATTGATCATTCAGAGAGTACAAAAGTGTTCAGACATATATACTGATGGTACAAGATAGTTAAGAGAGTGCAAAGTCTTTGGCTAAGCTCCATTGGTAATACAATGAGTTATACAATAGGTTAATCAACCCTCTCAATTGTTTGTAATGGGTCCTATTTATAAGTGTCGAGACTGAATCTCTAATTGTTAGCACTGTTACAGTTACCACAATAACTGTCCGATAATTTTGGTGATTATCATTTCGCTTGAATGTTATTCCACCTGATAGGTGATTGTTCCTACATGCGGCAGTTCAACCTTCTACATTCTTGCTCTCTTTTAGTTCACGTATTTTCCCTTTGAAGAGATAATATTTGCAGTAATCTTAGTTGAATCTTGATTCAACTCCAACCACTCAAGAACATGCTCTCTTCTTTATTCTTGACCATTTTGTTGTTAGCATATGTCATTTACAAATAGTTGATATTCATGATTTGTTGAGACACCAGTGTTGATGCACTTGACAATAGGACGTGCCTCAATAATTGAAGCACTTGATGAAACAACTTTGTCGTAAATCTTCAAAATTTGACTCATCTTTGTAATTTTCAACAAAAGGTGTACGTTATGGTACCATCTCCCTTCACAAGTGTAATTTCATATAAAACTCGTCCTTCATCACTAGTAAAGTCAAGACTTAGAAAATAGTGGAAACTTTTCTTTTGGGAGCTATTTTTCCCTAAAAGGTAAAAATCACTTATTTAAAAAAATCTAGTGATATATCATATACATGTTTATTCTTATTCTATTTGTACATAAAATATACAAAATAAAAGAAATGCCGATACTAGATATGTTATTAAATAGAGTATGCAATGTGGATCCACCGCTTCTTTGATATACATAAATCAATAAGATCTGAAGAATCTATGGTATGCTAGATCTAGAAATTGTCTACTCTTGACTTGGTAATGGAAGATGTTCTTAGATCTAGCATTTGTCCATTTTGAAGCACCAATCCTTCATTTTTGTTGATAGATACATTGTCAAATCTAGATCCATGAGTTGGATTTGTTACATGCTAGATCCACCATGCGCCCAATCTAAACATAGTACTAGAAAAGTATGGTCTGAGTTCCACCAATTGTCCATTAGAAGAACCACAAATCTACTAGTTTTCCAATTGAAACACATCATTAACGAGTGTAAGGATGGAAAATCCCAAAAAGAATGTAGAGCAAATAGGGTGATAGAAGTGGTTGATCAAAGATCCACCAAGTGTCCATCTAAACTCACCAAGGCTTCATCTACCATGAAGCCCCTAAATTTTAGTTTTTCATACCCACGGTTTGGTACAACTTCATTAAGCATATTCCAAATTTAATTTGTGCATTCTGTTCTTCACGAAAAAACATTCCTTTGCACAAGAGCGAATGACCTTCTTGAAAACTTCCCACTTGCATTCTAGTGTTGAATCCTTTGTATGATTTGTCTTCCATAACATTTGCTCAACAATATCACCATATATATAGGTGCCCATTTAAAGTCTATGCTCAAAGGTGAGTGTCCCACATGATGGTTGTAGGTTACATGCTAGGGTCTTCCCCTACATTTGAGATTATTACATTAAGTTCTATGATCCAACTTTGGATTTCTTTGGCCAAGTGTAAAGCTAAGTAGGCAACCCAAGATGGATACCAAAAATAACATAGGGTCAATCACACCATGTCCATTGTGTTTTCTATCTGTAAAGCCATAGTTTCCATTCCATAGAATGAAGATTCCGATGATGTTGCACATATCTAGAAGTGACTTTCTATATTGATCTGGCTCTTTCTCTTCACTATAGGTCAGATTATACATGTTTATCTCCTCAAGTCTCGTGGAAACACATGGCATGTCAAATTGATGTATGCCATGTTGCAAAGTTTTTATACATGCGTTCATGTCACCAAAGAAAATGACCTCACCTTTGAGCGATGGGGGGGGGGGACTTGAGGACAGGGGGAGGGAGAGGGAGGGGGACAAGGCAGAGATGGAGTAGGTGGTGGCCAAGAGGGATGGCACAAGTGGTTGGAGGGGCAACAATAGAAGTGATTTTGTTTTGCTCCAAATCTTGTTTTGCCAAGATCACTCAATACCCACACTCCATCAAACTGACTTATTGCTTAACCAAAGTAGATTGAACAAGTTTGGTTCATCTTTTCTAGGTCTCTCAAAAAAATTATCTCTCTAGTTTTTGACTACCTAAACTTTGCCTGAACTAAGGAAGGCTCCAAATTGCCCTTGGTATACTTCACTTCTCAAATTTCCCTTATTTTTTCAACTATAGTGGTAGCTAGTGTTAGAGGTTTTTCAGAATCTTTTACATACCACTTGACTATCAAGGGTCCTATTCACTTTGTAATGAGGTATTGGGCCCAATGAAAACTTTCAAACTAGGCTCACAAGGGGATTTTAGTGAAACCTTTAGCTTTTAGGCTTCCATGGTGGTTCTGATATCATGCATAGTGGTGCTAGCTATGGTGATAGCTGACACTTGATGCCTTTTCTCCTTTCGTGGTGATCAATAGTTAACTCACTCGTCTATCACTATTCTGGAATGCATAATTCACATTCTAGAATTATTTTCATGCTTTGATCAATGATTCTACATAAATAGCATAATAGAATAGAAAAAATGGGTTCTTTGGGACTTTTATAGCTTCAAGCCGATAGCATGGATTGGAGGGCCCATCAAGGTGGTCTTGTGTATATATGATGAGTTCAAAATTCTTTTGCAATTGGTAAGAACCTTAGTACCTAGAAATTAATGCAAAATTTTATAACACTTGTCAGATTTGGTCCCTAAGGGTTGTCAAGCACTTCCTGCATGGGGTTTTCAAACGAACTTTCAAAATAGAGTGTGAAATTGAATTTTTTGTTATGGACCTTCAAGATTGAATTTTTTGTTATTGAGTGATTATACTTACTCCTACTCTTAGTATATGGTGAAAAAAAAAGAGAATGTTTTTCAAAATGTCAAGCACTTCCATGCATGGGGTCTTTAAACGAACTTAAAATAGAGTTTGAAATTGATTTTTTTTAATGGACCTTCAAGATTGAATTTTCTTGTTATGCTCATCCAATGAGTGATTATACTTACTCCTACTCCTAGTACATATGGTGAAAAAAAAAGAGAAAATGTTGTTCAAAAGTAAATAATGAAGACTATAATTTTAATGAGTTGTCTAGTTCAAATGCATTTCATGTGGACAAATGCTCACAAAGCACTCAAAATCTCTCTAACATCTACTAAGGTCGTCGGCAAGTTGTCTTGACTCCCTGCTACCTTGAGAGCTTGGATAGACAATGGTACCTAATCCTTCTCGAGTCATAACTAAAGTTAGATAGACCAAAGATACCTAATCATGAAGTCAATACTTGACTCAAGTAGATGCACGCCCTGAGATGAGGTCCTCCAAAATCAACAAAATTGGTATTTAATCTATTCTACACGCTGTACTAATCACTAATGTGTACACAAAATTAAAAAGACAAAGTTATTGTGACACCATGAGCTAATAAACTGTTACCATATTTATGTGGTAGTGATGTGTGTGAACACACTTAGGACCTTCGAGGCATTTTATTTTGTGCATTGTTATACACCCGTTACTCTAGGGCTATCTTATCTTTCCATTGTACACTTAGTGATACACTCTCTCTATTCTGTTGTGTGATTTGAGCTTCTTTGTCTTGTCCAACCTGTGTGTGTTTCCCTGCAACCTTATTTCCAACAATTGGTATCAGAGCAAGTTGCATCCTCCCGAGCATAGTCGACAATGTTGCCAGCACACACCTGCTTACTTTTTCCGATTTGGATGAGCTTTGGTGAGCATCAACAGGGAAATAAATACCGAGCAAGCTTGTAGAGCTTGGTCTGCTCAAAAATTTCATTCAGGCTCATTTCGGCCTCTGTTTCCACTACAAGCAGTGCTGTACATGCAATTTGTTGGGAATTAAGAGATTAATTTGTAGCAATTAGCGTGATATACTATAAGAGAGAAATCCCACACACAAGAGAGAGAGAGAGGAGAGTAGAAAAATGAGCATACACGAAATATACGTGGTTCACCCAATGTGGGCTACATCCACGAGAAAGCAGTCACTCCTTGGCTTTCTTAATCTCCAAGAGAATACAAGCACTCAATTGTGCTAATTACACTTTACACTACATTATTGTGTGTAGTAGAGTATATAGGTGTTTGAGGAGGTCTCTTGAGCCTTGGGTGGCCAACTCTCACATGTGGAAAACCTCCCTTATTTAGCCACCATTTTTGACTTCCACGGGCAGCCACTGCTTACCAACCAACCCCCTATAACCTACCAGCCAACCACCCACCATTCGTCCATCCGATACCGCCCGTCCGATCGGCCACCGTCCTACCAACCGTCTGCCATTCGTCCGACCGACCACCATCTGACCGACCGACCCTTTGCGGCTACCTTTCGACCATTGTCCGGCCAAGATTCTCCGACAAAAAAGGGAACGACATGTGCAATGGCTTCTCCTCATAATGGGGGCCTTACAAATGCACTTTTATTAGAAATAAAAATTATAAGAGTAAATCAGGCTCCATACTTAACACAATTTTTGTCCTTTTGTGGATAATTTTTTTCGTGCAATTTTTTACATAACAGGTCCTTTACAATCTTCTACGAGTTTTGCTATATAGCACATGTTAGTCTTGCTTTGTTTCTCCTCTTTTTGGGCAGTTTTCAATCAGGTACATGCATTTACCATGTACCACATATATATTCAAGGTGTTCGCTATTGAGGATAAACTGGACAGGGACAATTATCCAATGTAAGCTTACATGATGCAACATGTTCTTGTGTCAAAGGGTGTTTGGAATATTGTGCAGGGCTTTGATGTACATTCGCCTTCTGTGGATACAAGATCTATTGAGGATGTTCATGTTCTAGTAGCAGGGTTGCTGCTGCTAGAGAGATGCTAGAGTTGTTTTTCCTACAACTGAGTAGTCTCGTTGGGATGTTAGAGATGCACAGGCTCATGCATTGATTGCATTGTCTATGAAGCGCACTATTGTTCCTCACATTCACTGAGTAAAATTTGCAAAAAGGCTTGGGATATTCTGGCTGGTCTTTATGCAAGTTGTAACGAGGCTAAAATTGCATTGCTATGTAGATAGCTCGAATAAAAAATTATGCATGAGAAGGATGACATGGATACTTTTCTATTTGGTATCAAGGACATTAATGAGCAAATAATTTTTGCAGGTGAAGTCATTTTTGATAGTTCACTTTGTGCAGACTGTTCTTGATGCATTGCCAGATTCTTACAAGACTTTTGCTAGTACTTGGAGAGTTGTGATCCAAGGAAATCCTGATGTTGTCAAGTTTGATGCATTATGCACATTGCTATTGCAAGAGTCACTTTCAAGAAAGAAGAGGTCTAAACAACGTGCATTTGAACAGGCTTTTACTACTGCTCAAAGAAAAGGTGGTAACAACAATGTAGCCACTTCACATCGTTCTTTAGCGAGTGGGAAATCCCCTGTTTCTAATGCTTTCGCTGGCAGCACTTTGTCAAGAATTTTGGTGAAAAAGCCAAGAAGAAGATGCATTGCCATTATTGCAAAGCTAATAATCATTTGATTAAGCACTGTCCTAAGTTGAAGGCAAAAGAAGCCAAGAAGAAAGAGGTTGGATCCACTACAAGTGCAGCTATAGTAGAATCTTCTCTGAAAGGAGATTGTGATGCTGATGTAGATACAGAGTGGGCATTTAGTGCAGAGTGTACTTATGATCCTACTGTTCATGATTTATGTAAATGGTTCAATATGGGCTACATGTAGGTTGCAGCTTGTACATAGTGATGTTGTGGGACTATGCAAACTCTATCCTTAGTCAATTACTTGTACTTCATGACTTTCATTAATGATTACTCTAGGAATGCATGGGTGTATCCGCTTAATGCTAAGTCCGAAGTGTTCTTGTGTTTCAAGCAATTTCTAACTATGGCTATGTAAGGTTTCCAATTTTCGAAACCTTGAAAATTGTACAAAGCTTGTAAAATTAATTTGAAAACCACTGTTGAAGGATTTAAACATGGCTAATATTGGTATTTTTGGAATCATAAGCAGAGCTTTACTATGGTTAGTAATTTTCAGAATCAGAATCCGATAAAAACTTGAAAAGTTACAGACCCTGGAAGGTTACAATAGGAATTCAATTAGCTAATAAAATTGGATGGTTTCAGTAATAATTACTCACAAAGACTTCCTTATCCTAATGTTCTAGAATTAACTGATATTTCAAATTTTCATCATTAGAAATCAACAAAATCAACCAAAATCGATTCTCAAAGGTATGGGGGTAGTGTGGAGCTGGGGGTAACCTGCCAGAGACTAATTTAGCAGCAATTAGCGCCATTTGCAAGCTGGGGTCCTGCTTGGGGTGTCAAAACCTGGCAAAAACTGCCCGGTGCCCAGAAAAGCTATAAAAAGACCCCCTCCCCTTCATAAAAATTTAGACTCGGAGCCTTGACACACTCTCTCTCATCTAGAGAGAACGCTACGCAAAAATTACTAGAGATTAAGCTCTAGTTGATTGACCTAAACAGTAATTAGCCTAATCCTTCTTAATTAGCAAGGTTAGATTAATCTATTTTCTTAATAAATTAAAGATTAGACCTATGCATACTCATAAATTCTCTTTTAATTAAATATACTCTGCTGATTGTTGTAATTAAGTTTGGGAATATTAAGCTAATTAATTATCTTATCCTATTAGGATTGAAATTATCCAAATTAACCATAAATTAATGGAAACTATATTAATTAAGCTTAGATTAAGTTGAGGTAATTATCAGAGCTGCATTAGATAGTCGTTAAGCTAGGAAAATTATCTTATAATTTTTTGAGTAATTTTCATAATTAATTAAGCAGAATTACACTGTTTTTTAGAGAAAATTAAAAGGGAAAATAATCAAATTGATTCAAAATGTCTTGACAAATTGACTCAAAATGTCTTGAGTTATTTATCAAAGGTTAATTATACCTTAGGGAACCCATGATAATTATGTTACCCTCAGATAATTAGTTTACCTAATTATCCCAATAAATTTACATTATTTTTAGAGGAAAATAAAAGAGGGAATATAGTAAATTAATCCAAAAACATTTGAAATAAATATCAGAGGTAGAACACACCTTGAGGAATTCGTGGTAAATACCCCAATCTTAGATGAATAGTTTAGGTATTTATCTTCAATAAAAGTAACCAATTTTGTGTATAAAATAGAGAATTTATCTATTTCCCAAATAAATACTTGAGGTCCAAAATCACTATTGAAGTGTGGGAAAATTACCTCAGCATAAATGGATGGTATAACAAATTACTATCAATAAAATTTTGCCTAATTTAGACCATAAGTATAGGAGGGAAAGGTTATAAATCAAATTTATGGAAATTCCTAAAGATAGAACATATTCAATTACAAATTTAGGGTGAGTAATCTATTAGCCAATAGAAACTTATAATTTACTAAGGCTAAAATGGAATATAGACTAAGGTGATACCTAGTTAAATGGCTTCCCAAATTAAATGGTAATTATGGGAAATTACTTATAGCATAAATAAGTTACAGGAGGAATATCTCACCAAATGGACTATTAAAGATACCTACTTACTCCAAAAATTCTTATTTTTGGGTAAAAAAGGAAAAAGAAGATTATTCAATTAAACTTCTAATGGATTAAGTCTTTTTATAAGGCTGTCGACATGGCTCCATTGAGAGCCAGGGAAAATCCTCTTACTGAGGAAGAGGATGTTAGCAACAAGCGAAACAAAGCCACTAATGACCATGAAGCTGGGCCTAGCCATAGGCAAACAGAGGAAAGTCTACGGGCACCCACCCCACAGCACATGGACGAGCAGTCGCATGTGGATTTCTATTTTTTTCACTTAAAATCTTTTAAAGTTCATTTTTAAGTTAACATTGCATACGTAATGTTAGGAAAGATAAACTGGCTGTAAATTGAAGGTAACTTCCACAAAACCAATGAGCAATGATATTAAATAGGAAAGAAATGATTGGGTTATGACTGATTGACCTAGGAAAGAAATGTTTGGCCATCCTTAAGATAGCTTGTCTCAAGACACCTCTGATTCCTTGGAAATATTTTACCCCAGGTAATGAGTAATGATGGAGATACCATCATGGAAGAGTCAGTCTCCTCAGCACGCGTGGAGTCTTTATCCCTTGCTTGTTTATGTTTGTGGATAGTCCTTTCAAGTTTATCCTAGAGGAACCGCCCGGTTGTATGGGTAGCCGGTTGGCGTATGGGCGCCCGGACTTTGGGTGATGGTTTTTTCCACCCCGGTTTTTATAAATAAGGAATGGGTGCCATTTTTTCACCCCTGTATAGGTGGTCTTGAGACAAGCCAGTACTAGTCAGAGATACTTCAGAATGATAGTACCTTGTCTTAAGTCTAAAGATTTTTGTTTGCTGAAAGAATGTCTTCAATACTGTTTTCAAAGGTTGTCTTAATTAAAAGCAGTGTGAAAGTTAAAAGGAATCATTGTTTTAATTGTGAAAAGAATGTGGTAGTAATTAAACAACACAAAAATCATGTGTGAGTGCGGGGTGGTAAGTGGGGATTGACTAAGGTTGTCAATCATGGACGGGTGGACGTGATTAGTCAGGTAACTATCCATTCCCGCACACTAAAACGTTTAGAAACTTCTTCACTTGGAAAAGGAATCCACCAATAGCTGTGCCCTCACATATGTTAGGGGAAAAAAAGCGTTGGCTAAGGAAACCTTAATCTGAAGGATGAAGATATAGGGCCGGAATTTTTTTTTATGGTCCCGTTTCCACTACGAGACAGGACTAGGTCTCTTCTAGGGCTATAAACCTAAACCATTGTCAATGGTAAGGATGAATTCCCTGTAAATTTTCTTGTTTAAGGACTCTGACTTTAGTAGGCCTAGAGACCTGTCAATGGTACCATCCCGTTTTTGGTGTTGGCAGGATTCGGGACCTTATAGGCTAAAAATGTCTCTAAATGTACTATGGGCACCCTCCATTCAGATCGAGGGGGGAGTATAGGTCTCATGATTTTAATGCATTTTTGGCTACTTGTGGGATAAGACACCAATGTACAATCCCATATACACCCCAACAAAATGGTGTTGCTAAAAGAAAAAACAAGTCACTTATGGAGATGGCATGATGTATGGTCAAGAGTGAAGCTTTGCCACATTCATTTTGGCTTGAGGCTGTCATGTGTGCTAGTTATGTACTTAACAGGTGTCCTACAAAAGCTTTACAGTCTATGACTCCTTATGAAGCATGGCATGACAAAAAGCCATCTATTGATCACATGCGTGTTTTTGACTGTTTAGCTTATGCTTTGGTGCCACTAACACATCGTAAAAAATTGGATGATAAGGTTGTTAAATGCATTTTTGTTGGTTACAGTACCGAAAGCAAACGTTACAAGCTATACCATCTGCAAACCAAACGTATCTTGGTTTCACAAGATGGTGTGTTTATGAAAGATTCTGTTCAACCTTTGTTATCATGTATTAGAGATAGTAATGTAAGCTCACAGGACATTTATGGCAGTTTGTTGCCTCTTGTCAATGGTGGAAATTTGACTGTAAATTCAAGTAAGGCACATGTACAACCTATGAGGATTTTTGAAAAAGGTACAAATAAGCCTATTACTGATGCAGATATACATGATGCACTTGATGAGGAAAGAGATGAGAATCGGGGGGCTAAAGGTATGCCAAAATGGCTTGTGCATACTTTGTGTGATAGTAAATTGGATGCATCTTTGTCTAATTGTACTCCTTCAGGTTCTCGCTAGGCATCTTATGTGTCAAATTTCTATGCTTTGGCTATGTCTAATTTATGTGATATGAAGGAATCTCTGTCTTTTGATGAAGCACATAATTCAAAAAATTAAACGGTTGCCATGCAATCAGAATATGATGCACTTATAGAAAATGACACTTGGACTTTATGTGATTTGCCTCCCGGCAAAAAGGCTATTGGTACAAAGTGGGTTTACAAGTGTAAATGTATGCCAAATGGTGAGATTGATTGCTATAAGGCTCAATTTGTTGCAAAAGGTTATGCACAAGAAAAAGACATAATTATGAAGAGACTTTTGCTCCCACTTGTTGTATGACTACTGTGCGTTTTCTATGTGCATTGGCAACTTATTTTGGATGGAATGTACATCAATTAGACATTGTTACTGCTTTCTTGAATGGTGATATATTTGAGGAAATGTATGTTATGCAGCCTGGAGGTTTTGTTAAGAAAGGACAAGAAAATAAAGTGTGCAAATGTAAGAAATCTTTGTATGGGTTGAAGCAGTCTCCTTGTGCTTGGTATGAGAAAGCTGACACTCATTTGGTTAATCAAGGCTTTCTTAGTAGTCCAATAGAAAGCAATTTGTATGTAAAATGTGAGGGTGATGTACTTCTCATCGTAGCTCTTTATGTGGATGATTTGTTGATTATTGGCCCAATTGAGACACATATTGCTGAATTTAAGGCTGATTTGAATGCTACTTTCAAGATGAAAGACTTGGGACTTTTCCATCATTACTTGGGCATACAATTTAAGTAGTGTGATGATGGTATTTCCTTGTGTCAATTAAGCTACATAGAATCATTACTATGTAAGTTTGGACTTGAGGACTGCAAATCTATTGCTACTCTCATGAAAACACGCTTGCCATTGAGTCTTTATGATGCTGGTGATCCTATTGATGTCATTCTTTATCATATTTCTATTGGATGCCTTATTTATGTATGCAATACGAGGCTCGATATTCACATTGCAGTTTCACACGCCAATAGATTTATGCATAGCCCAGGGTCTAAGCATTGGAAAGCTGTTAAGAGGATCTTTCGCTACTTGAGTGGCATTTTACATCTTGGGTTGTTTTATCCCAAGGAGGATCATTGCCGCCAGATTTACATGCTTTTTTGGACTCAGATTGGGTTGGTTGTTATGCCACTTGTGAGTGTCCACAAGTGGGTTTTGTTTCATGATCGGTAGCTCATGCCTATGATGGTTGAGAAAGAAGCAACCTACTGCGGCCACTTCCAGTTGTGAGGCTAAGTACAAGGCAATCTTCACAGCTATGGTTCAGTGTGTATGGCTCAGACGCCTTATGACTGATTTGGATGTTGGTCAGGACATTGCTAACATCATCTACACTGAGAGGCAAAGTGCATTGGCAGTTGCAAGGAACCCAATTTTTCATGCTTGCACAAGTTTCCGCATCTTTTTGTAAGGAGATTTCTCCTTTTGTGATCATACTAATCTTCCCTAGCCGATGTAATCGATGAAAACAAGCTCCATCTTGCTACCTTCTTGTGTCACTCAAGAAATGCTACCTTTTGTAATACGACTATTTTAGCTACATAATAACAAGATTGGTGTTATCCTTTGTAACTAAGTTAGATACGTTTGCATTCTATCAAGGACTTACGCCATGGGAATAGGGACATAGCCAATGCATGAAAAAATAACTTTTTATTTTGAGAAAATGAATATAAAGAAAAAGATAAGGAGAAGAGAAAAGATAAGATAAGGAAAAATGAAAAGAAAAATATAAACAAGGAGAAGATAAGGATAAGGATGAGGTGAGTAAGTAGCTTGTTGAAAAAGTTATCAAGATAAGTTGAAAATACCTTGTCGATAAGGAAGATAACCTATCACGATAAGTACAGGAACTTATCATAAGTATGCATAGAAAGAGGGCTTCAATTATCATTCTACACTTCTCTCCTTCATTTTGTCAAGGTCCAAAGTTGAGAGTAAGCTTGAGAAATCCATAGCCAAGCCTCTTTCAAACACACCCCTCTCCAAGACAAACTATGACCAAAACCCTAATCAAGTTTTCTCTTCTTCTTCACCTTAACCTGTCCCTCTCCTTTCTCCTAATTCTCAAGCATTCCATAGCCTATATTGTCTTTTACCTCTTGCCATTCTCTCATTCTAGATGGCCTAATGTGTGGTATTCAAGAAAAGCGAAGAAGGAAAGAGAAAACTACATCAACTTACTTCTTGAACACTCTCCCAAAGCAAAGGGAAGGCTCTACCACACACACACTAAGATAGTTTTATATTGGTCTCTTTATGCTATTAAACTTTTTTGAAAGTGATTTACTTTTATACTTACTAGAATTCATGCTTAAGCTCTCACATTTTCATTTTGCTTGGAAAGAAGAAATAGCTTCTATTTTGTTGTTTCCCTCTAATTATGGCTCATTACTAATCATAACTAACGATGTTGCTAATGATGTTATTTCAAGTTTCTTAAACTACCCAACTAATATAGCATAGAGAGAGTAGAAAGCACTCTCTTTAACCATAGGTGATTGGAGGTCATAGTTATCTAAATATTTCAAGTTCCTTTATTTCAAGTTTCTTAGATAACCAGACTAATTTGACATAAAGAGAGTAACAAACACTCTCTTTAACCATAGGTAACTAGAGATCATAATTACCTAAATAGTATGCATGATGAAATGGTGACTAATATACTTAATTATACCTTAAACTCCGGCATAAATCTTTTTTTTAATTTTTAAGCTACTTTTATTCTATTACCTACACAACCCTTATAAAGGTAAATACTACAAATCAAAGGCAACTAGGTAATGGAGTTAGTCTTGGAACTAACCTTACTTTTTAAGAAGAGAAATTATAATTTTTCCAAAAGAGATGCTCTTGATTTTGCATAGATTATGTGTGTAAAAGTTTTAGTGACGTATTAAGTTAATATCTAATTTTTAAAAGGAAATTGAGTTTTACAGGGTAGGTTTACAATAACCAAGGAAGTTTCCTTTGAGAAAGAAGATTCCTGTTCCAAATAAGGTCATTCCCTCCCTTCCCTCTTGCCAATTGAAAAAATCCCAAATCTTTAAGCCTCCCCTAGATGTGTGATTAATCCTCTTCACAGAAGGAGGAGGTAAGCCTAAAAACCTATCTTGTGTAGAATTTGTTGGACCATTTGTACTTAATTGCATGTGCATTTGTCACTACAATGACATGTCCACTCTTAGGAATGTTGCATTTTCACTCTTACACTACCATTCTTTGAAGGGTTATAAGGCTTACACAATCAAGGCATGGACTCTTGCATAATTAGTCAAAATAAGGTTATGATTGTAAGTTTGTGCACTCTTAAGTTTTGTGTTTGCAATTCATGACCCACTCTAAGAAAGAATCATCATAAAGAGCATATGCATTGTTCTTTTCAAGTTCATATTATCTCAAAATTTGTATTTCAATTGTGATATGGGGGGCAGTAAGGGGATAGCTTTACGGAAGTGATAACCGTGTTTCTTGATCATAAAACTCCCATCAATTCCATGGAGATGCCCCATGGATGGCAAATGATGCAAAGAAAAAATATGGGAATCGCCCAAGATGGTGTTAACTTGAAACTTATGTCGAAACAAAACCTTAAACTCCCAAGAGATTCATTGTATTTCTGAAGGTCTTTATTAAGTTGAAATTAAAAGATAGTAGGAAGTAAGTGATTATAACTCAAATGAACCTAATCTAAATTTTAACTAGGATTAGAAACTTTACCAAGAAGATTTGATGTGGATAGCCCTATCATAACATAGAAGATCTAAGTGTGAACTTTGTCTTATATGTTTGGAAAAGACTGACGTAGGTGTTTACCTATGGGATGCAATGGGGAATGGTCCTTTTTGGCTAGGATTGATAATCGTTGGTCTATGTTTTGAGCTCAGCTTCATTTAGTGCTGTCAGGAGTTTTTTGGAGCAAGGGATTGCGCATATGTACATATACATGCATGGTGCATCAAATAAAGAATTGCCCATTTTTCAGAGCCAGGTGGTTACGTGGGGCCCACATGCGTACAGGTAGGACAACATGTACATAGTGCATCGATTTTCACTATTATCAGTACCAGTGTGTTTTTTCTACAAAAATGAGGAGTTGGTAGCGGGTAAAACGTCTCGAGGAAGCTATCCGCGGGCCGATGACATGAGGTAAGCAGGTGCGTCAGATGGCATCGAGTGGCGTGAGGAGGTCGAACGGGGTCAATCCTTGCACGCGGAGAAGTACGGACACAAAGTGGTGTTTTCTTGTGAGAGTTATGCAGAAAGGTCATCATTAGGAACAATTTTTGGGGCCACTTCACGTGGTTGCGAGACGCATTATTGAAAAGAAATGAGTGCCAGGTGTGCGCATGGATGCGGCAGGGTGACAACTATGCACTGCGAGGTCAGTTTTTGGCTTGTTCGGGGTCCATTTGAGGTCATCTAAAAGGCCAAGGGTGCCCAAAAAAAAAAGCTAAGTGTGGGAACTGAAAAATCATAGAGAAGACCAGAAAAAACATGGAGAAGAGAGGAGGAACAGCCGCAGGTGTGTTTTTGCTCATTTTGGAGCCTGTTTTGGCCCTAAACTGCTCATCCAAGGTCGGATTTGAGCACTTTGACATTGTAGACTGGGGTTTTGGGCCGTTCCGGACGTGATGGTGCTGTCCATTTTGCCAAATTCCTCACTCTTTTCCTGCTGTTTTTCTGTGTAAGTTTCTCGTATGAGCGAAGTTTCTGCTCTAGTTTGTGATTGTATCTGGCTTATTTTACCCATTTTGTGTGAGCTATTTGCCCCTTGGTGTTGGCCCAAGCTCATTTGTATCTAATTATCAGAAAGACCCCTCTTTTGAGCTGAGTTTTTTTTGTGTGTGTGTGTGTGTGTGTCTGTGTGGAGTGGGCAAGTGGATAGTCTCTCTCCTCTCACTCCAGAGGTGTGTTCCCTGTCTCGGCCAGGTGTGTTGTCTAAGCCGAGTGGTGCCCCATAGTGTGTGTGTGTGTATATTCCCAAGAGTGTGTGTCGGGTCGTTATAGAGGCGCTGTGTGTGTTTTCATCCCGCTCACATAGGTTTGGTGCCCCCACGGAGGATCTTCTTCGAGTACCTTCTGCTTCGAGCTTCAAGCTTCGAGATTCAGGTTGCAGATTACAGATTACAGGTTACAGGTTACAGGTTATAGGGACAGATACAAGTACAATTGATTCACATAGGTACAGGTAGCTGGAGTAGAGTGATATACTAGCATTGGTGTCACTTGCAGTTGTTGTGGGTATGCATCACTTGGCGCCTATTTGAGCGCATTGTCTGCTGGATTGTACGTTACTTGTGGAAACTACCATTGTACGCATTTGTGGAGCCATACTTGGTTGTATTTGGCAGTCCCAGCCATTTCTGAGACTTGGTCTGGAAGATAGTCATTTCTGAGACTTGATTATACGCGATTTGCATTAGCCTTCGTGTGAGGTTTTTATCGAGCTGGGGGATTCTCAAATGTAGAGATCCTTTCGGTGATACAGGTAGCTGGAGCACCCTTTTTGTGACCTCGCCATAGGCTATGTACTAGTGAGTCCTACTTGATGCTCGGGTTCTATTGTTGACAGTTTATGCATACATATACAGTCTATATTTTGGGTTCCTACTGCTCTATTTCTAGGGAAACTCTGCCAAAATTTTTCCAAGTTATGATGGCTAGTTTTTTGGTCTTTTGAGCCATTTATGCTGTTATGCTGCTGAAATTTTGGCAAAATCAGAGGTTAAGTCAGGTGTGCCTTCTTGGGATCTTCATGGTTGGCTTTAATGGATGATCAAAATGGCCCTCAATTCACTCCATTTCATTTAACTCAAAGAATCCAGATAAATGTTCATGTGTCCAGGAAGATTTTTTTCCAGCAGCGCATAGTCTTTATGTTCGGGCCAAGAAGATTACGAGAGATCTTGGAATGTCCTTTGCCTGTTGTAATTCCGATGATCAACTATGAAAACTCATTTGATGTGCATGTGTTTGTCCTTATCTAAAGTTGAGCTCCATTGAAGTTTCTGGGGATTGGGTAGTCAAAAGTTTTGGGTTCTTGCACGTGTGTTCAAAGGGGTTCTCAAAGCATTGAAACTTGGGTAGCCATGGATTTCTCTTATCAGGTGTTTCATGGAAGAAGTGATGAAGATGTGGAAGAATTTTTGGAAAAGATGGAGGCTGCCTGCATTAGCAACCAGATTCATGACCCTACGCAAATGTTACACCTTCTCCAAATTTTTTTGAAGAGTGATGCACGAGTCTGGTCCAAAACATTTGAAGAGGAGTTGCGTGCAGCGGATCCACCTGTAAGATTGATTTGGGACAATCTAAGGCATGGGTTGGAAGTGGAATTTGTGAAGATAGAAGATCCTGACAAAGTTTTGCAAGAAGTACAAGGTTTGGTGCAAAAGGAAGGTGAGCGAGTAGATGCGTACATATGTAAGTTCTCATTGGCATGGGAGCCGATGTGCAAGGCCTTAGCACCACAGGTACCCCCGCCTGACATGATGAAGAAGGACAGGTTCTTGGCTGGTCTTTGGGAGAATATACGTTGGAGAGTGGAGCTAAAGAAGCTTAGGACATATGAAGATGCACTAGAGGTAGCAAGGAACAAAGAGTGGAAGTTGAGGAAAATGAGCCAGTTAGGGGTGGAGTCTTTGCCCATGAGGTCTGAATTTCAGCCTATAGAGTCTTTACAAGGTCGCATGTCAGGGGTTCATCATGAACCAGTGGTTCCTATTACTACTCAGGTTATGCCAGCAGTGGTCACTACATCGGTGCAAGATGATGGGCTAAGGCAAGACATGAGGCAAGTGGTAGATTTAATGAAGAATCTCAGCCTAAACATGCTAGGTCAAGTGGGAAATAATCGAGGTCGAGGGAGGTTTGCAAATCAGCCAAGAGGTGAAGAAAGGCCTAGGAATGGTGTTGGACAAAGCAATGGTAGGTTTTGGAGGCAGACGCCCACATGTTATAATTGTGGAGAGTTGGGTCACATCAGCCCGCAATGTGATAAGCCACCAAGGATGGGGGGAGACATGTATCCATTGCCAAGACAGGTGCTAACTAGGTCAAATGATTATGGCATCGAAATTAAGGGAGACGAAGGAACCAGTGGATTGACCCAGGAGGAAAAGGGAAAGACAAAAGTGCTAAGTGTAGTCACCTTGGAGAAGGCATCAAAGCTAGAGGATACATTAGTGATACCTATTGGGAAGAGGACCACAGAGGATAAGGAAGGAAGAAGTACCCCAGGTCCTAGTAAGAAGAAAGGAAAGAGCCATGAAGGCGAGGATGTCAAGGCCAAGAGAAAAAGGAGAGCTCGTCGAAAGTTTCATGTTTCAGATTTTCCACTAGGGGATGGGCAATTAAGCTATGACTTGAAGGAGGATCTGACCAGCAGGAAGGCAGATGTTACTTTTGGGCAGCTTATAGAGATGGTGCCTAAGCTAAAGCGACATTGGAAGAGGATGGTTAACCCAATGGAGAAAGAGCCAGAGAGAGGTTCAGTAAAGGTGTTGGCAATGGATGAGCTACCAGACATTTGTCCAATAGTAGATGTGTGGCATAAAAGGAAAAATTTGGGACAAGGTTATGTGGATGGCGGAGCCCAAATATGCGTCATAACACACTCATGCGTTGAGAAGATGGGTCTCACAGTGGCTGGGGTGTCAGGGTTTCGGATCAGATTGGCAAACCATCAAAAAGTAAAATGCTTGGGTGTTGTAAAGAGCGTAGAAGTGGAGGCATATGATGCAAAGGCAGTGGTTGATTTTCATGTGATGCCAGCAGGGTTGGGAGCATATCCTATTATACTCGGCAGACAATGGTTACGTGCAGTGGGAGCTGTTTAAGATTGGCGACATGGTACGATTAGCCTCTACGGAAAGACAGGTACCAAGAAGCTTTATAATATGGACACAAGGAAACGATTAGAGGAGCTTTATGAAGATGAGGATGAGTCTAGTGATGAAGACTCTTCCATGGTGACAGATGAGGACAGTGATAGCACTACCAACACTGATGAGGATGCTGGTGTTGCATTTCTTTGATGGACAAAGAAATCCAAGAGTTTGGTTTAGTTGCATTTGCGAATGAGGTTGAAGATGAAAGTGAAGGGCCTTATGAAGTGATTGAAGGGCCAATGAAAACCAAGGTTGAGTTGTCAAAGAAGCAGGAATTGATGACACAAATGATCAGTGGAGACCTCTCAGCTATGGAGAAGGATATATATTTGCACATGCTGGCTAGTTTTCCTGATTTGTTCATTACTTCATATGAGGAGATCAGAGGGTTCAAGGGTGAAGAGATGCATATATAGCTGAAAGAAGGTGCTAAGCTAGTGCAGCAAAGGCTAAGAAGGATGGGTCAAGAGCAAATGGAAGCCTTGCGAGAAGAGGTGGACAAGTTGTTGAAGGCAGGGTTCATAGTCCCTGTGGAGACCACAGAATGGGTGAGTCCAGTTGTAGTCAGTCCAAAGAAGAATGGGAAGTGGAGAATTTGTGTAGATTTTAAACCCTTAAACACAGCCACTAAGAAGAACCCATATCCTCTTCCATTCATTGATCAGATCTTGGATTCAATGGCAGGTTATGAGAGGTACAGTGTGTGTGATGGTTTTTCAGGCTATTTTCAATTGAAGATTGCTCTTAAAGACCGCACAAAGACCACTTTTATTATGCCATGGGGCTGCTATTGCTACACAATATTGCCATTTGGGTTGTCAAATGGACCTTCCTTCTATCAAGAGAGAGCAAATTGGGTGTTGGAACCATTCATTGGTAGTTGTGTTAAAGCTTTTATGGATGACTTCTGTGTTTATGGCAGTAGGGCTGAACACCATGAGAAGCTGCAGATGGTATTCGCTCGATATGATGAATGTGGAGGACAACCAAAGAAATGTCATCTAGCACAGCCAAGGGTGAAGTTATTGGGCCATATGGTGCCAGAAAATGGGATTGAGGCTGATCCAGATAAGGTTAAGTCTATTATTCTTCTTCCATCACCTACGAGTACGAAGCAATTGGCAACCTTTATACACAAAGTGAAGTACATGGCAAGGTTTATTCCATTGTCTTCTCAGATTCTTTATCCCTTACAACAAGTGGCAAAGCATGATCCATTGCAATGGGATGACAAGTGTGAAGAAGTGTTTCAAGAGGCGAAAGAGGTGTTAGGGGGTTTGTCAGCCATGCAGGCTCCTGATTGGGAGAAAGTTTTTTATGTAAATCCCTCAGTAGGGGATGATGCCTTTGGAGCCATGCTATTGTAAAAGGGGAAGGGCAACCATTATATGAGGCCAGTGTATTGTGCAAGCCGAGTGAAGTTGGTAGCGGAGAGAAAGTTCTCGGAAGTAGAGCTAGTGATGGCCAGTGTAATATTTGCTTGTCGACGATTTTGTCATTACTTGCTACCATAGCCTTTTGTATTCTTGACGAGTTATGCCTTTTTGCCACAGTTAATTAATGGTACTAACATGTCAAATGTGGTGAAGAAATGGGTAATTGAGCTGCAAGAGTTTGAGTTCTCTTTTCTAGTGGAAGATAGTACAAGGGCTACCCTAGCTGATTTGTTGACCTACAAGGAGAATCCCCTTATTGTTAAGGAAGAGGTGGTGAGAAAGGTAGTTGAAGAAGTGCCACAGATCAGCAATGCACATGTGTTTTTCTTTGATGGTTCATACAGAAAGAGCCATGATGCAACGTCAGGGGGTATAGCACTTTATGATCCAGAGGGGAAGCTAGTGTGCAAGAGAGGGCTCAAATTGGATGCTCATAGTAACAATGAGGCTGAATATGCTACTCTGGAAGCCGGATTACACATTTGTTTGAATCATGGGGTTCGAAGGTTGAGCATAAAAGGTGATGCCTTGTTAGTGGTGAAGCAAGTGCTGGGTGTGTGGAAGAGCAAGAACATCTCATTGAAGGAAATGTGCTTCAGAATTAAAGGCCTGTTAAAAAAGTTCGAAGCATGGAGCATCAGACACATTGAACGTGCTCTAAATGGAGAGGCACATGAAGCAGCTCAAGGAATGATTGGGGAGCTATTTGTGTTGAGGACCACTTTACCTCTTTATCATGGCCAGGAATGTTTGGTTCAAGAAGAGGAGTTTTTGTTAACAGGAATCATTCCAAAGGAGATTCAGAAGTCTAAGAAGTATGGCTTTGTGCGTAGAGCATACAGGTACAAATTGATTGGTGATGTCTTATACATGAAAGGGGCTGATCTCGTGTTGAGAAGTGTACCTTGGCGGGAGGAGCTTTACAGAGTGTTGGAAGAGAATCATGAAGGCGCATGTGGTGGCCATTTTTCTCTAAAGATCACCTTGCATAAGATTTTGCAAGAGGGGTATGTATGGCCTAGTTTGCACAAGGATGTTCACCATTGGTGTATGTCTTGCAATAGGTGTCAATAATTTGGGAAGAGAGTGTTGAAGCCAGAGCTACGAAAAGCCATTATGGCGTTTGATGTGTTTGAAAAGTGGGGGATTGATGCAATAGGCCCGTTACCTATCACACGCAGGGGCAAAAGCTATATCTTGACGGCAGTGGACTATCTCTCTAGATGGGCAGAGGCTATAGCAGTAAAACAGATCACTGCAAAGGATGTGGCAAAATTTGTGTATGATGAAATATGTTGCAAGTTTGGGGTGCCATTAGAGATACTTTCAGATAAGGGGCCAGGATTTAGAGCTAAACTGCTAGACTTCTTATGCACAAAGATGAAGATTAGGCAACAGCATACCACTCCTTATTACCCGCAGTGTAATGGATTAAATGAAAGATTCAATGGTGAGTTGGTACAAATTCTTTCTAAAGGAACAGAGCACCAAGGAAAGAATTGGGATTTGGAATTTCCTAGTGAATTATGGGCTTATCGTACTTCGGTGAAGACAGGTACAGGGTTTACTCCATTTCATTTGGTGTATGGAAAGGAAGCACTATTGCCTGTGGAGGTAGAGTTGCCTGCGGTCAAGATGTTAGAGAAGTTGCTTGGGCCGCCTAGTGATGCATTCAAAGAGAGGCTCTTGCAGTTACAAGAGGTCCAGTTGGATAGGATTAGCGCATTGGAGCATTATAGGCAGATGCAGGATAAGGCTTTAGCAAAGATAATGAAAAGGTCAAAAGTAAGGGTATCAAGAAACATGACTTGGTTTTGCACTACAATAGTAAGCTAGACAACACCTTCCAAAAGAAGTTTCAAATTAAGTGGGAAGGCCCTTTCAAGGTAGTGGAGTGTTTTCCAAATGGCACATATCAGCTGGCTAACCTGGATGGTGTTCTACATAAGTCAAGGGTAAATGGATTTTGTCTTAAATTGTATCATGCTAGGTTAATGATGGTGGAGCAAGATGAGCTGTCTGTGGAGAAAGCAATGTTGGTGAGGGATGAGGAGACCTCTGATGCGGCGAGTCTCATATCTCTCTTTGCTGCTGCTGATCATGAATGATCTAGCAGGCTAGGGGATGGGCAAATTATGTCAGGAGTTTTTTGGAGCAAGGGATTGCGCATATGTACATATACATGCATGGTGCATCAAATAAAGAATTGCCCATTTTTCAGGGCCAGGTGGTTACGTGGGGCCCACATATGTACAGGTAGGACAGCATGTACATAGTGCATCGATTTTCACTATTATCAATACCAGTGTGTTTTTTATACAATAATGAAGAGTTGGTAGTCCGTAAAACTTCTTGAGAAAGCTATCCGCGGGCCGACGACATGAGGTAAGCAGGTGCGTCAGATGGCATTGAGTGGCGTTAGGAGGTCGAACGGGGTCAATACTTGCACGCGAAGAATTACGGACACAAAGTGGTGTTTTCTTGTGAGAGTTATGCAGAAAGGTCATCATTAGGACCACTTTTTGGGGCCACTTCACGTGGTTGCGAGACACATTATTGAAAAGAAATGAGTGCCAGGCGTGCGCATGGATGCAGCAGGGTGACAACTATGCACTGCGAGGTCAATTTTTGGCCTGTTCGGGGTCCGTTTGAGGTCATCTAAAAGGCCAAGGGTGCCCAAAAAAAAAAGCTAAGTGTGAGAACTGAAAAAATCAGAGAGAAGACCAGAAAAAACGTGGAGAAGAGAGGAGGAACAGCCGCAGGTGTGTTTTTGCTCATTTTGGAGCCTATTTTGGCCCTAAACTGCTCATCCAAGGTCGGATTTGAGCACTTTGACATTGTAGACTGGGGTTTTGGGCCGTTCCGGACGCGATGGTGCTGTCCATTTTGCCAAATTCTTCACTCTATTCCTGCTGTTTTTCTGTGTAAGTTTCTCGTATGAGCGAAGTTTCTGCTCTAGTTTGTGATTGTATCTGGCTTATTTTACCCATTTTGTGTGAGCTATTTGCCCCTTGGTGTTGGCCCAAGCTCATTTGTATCTAACTATCATAAATTACCCTCTTTTGATCTGAGTTTTTTGGGTGTGTGTGTGTGTGTGTGTGTGTGTGGAGTGGGCAAGTGGATAGTCTCTCTCCTCTCACTCCAGAGGTGTGTTCCCTGTCTCGGCTAGGTGTGTTGTCTAAGCCGAGTGGTGCCCCATAGTGTGTGTGTGTATCTTCCCAAGAGTGTGTGTCGGGTCTTTATAGAGGCGCTGTGTGTGTTTTCATCCCGCTCACAGCGCCCTAGAAATAGGATAGAGTGGAAGTGAGTCCCGGCCGCGTGGTGAGACCCATGGATGTGTCTGGAAATTGACCTAGTCTAAGTAGGCCTCATGCCGATGGGAAAAGGAGGAAGGAAAATGGATCCATGAAGGGATCATGATAAGGAAGGAGGATGTGATTTAATTAAGGAATTCTTCTAATTGTCTAGTAAAAAGGAACCTTGGAAAGGCTAGGAACCTAAATGGGCTATTCCACAACTGTCCTCATGAGATGGACCTTTTCTCTGCTTCTTGGATAATTGATTTAAAAATAATTCAGAGTGACTATTTTTGTAATTCTTTCCCTCACCATATTTTAAAAAATAAGAATTGGAAATTTTGTTAAGGTACCGCCTCCACACGTGGTGGCGCAGAAGACAGGATATCCAAGTCCTGGGACAAGGATAGGGATATTCCTGGAGGAGTATGTGTGATTGCTTGATAGATAACTAGATAAAATTCCTAATACTAAAGGAAAAAAGAAGTAAAATATTCTAAAAAGAAAAAAGGTGGGAATGACCTGATAAGTGCACACTTGCAAGGGTATGCAATATTTTGCATGCTGCTTCAAATGCTTGAATGTATTCTTGGTTTTACATGATTGGCATACCGTTTTCTAGTATCATAGTACTACCTTTCCAAACGGTTCAGTGGGTAGGTGGATTCTAGAGGGTTAATTGTTGGCCGAAAAGTTGAACCCAATTTTATGTTGTCCTTTAAGTTAGTTCAAAAACACGATAAGGGATTCTGATCTACGAAGCATAAATCAAACTTGGGAACAAGGAGTTTGTGTAGTTAATAAATACACTCATCTTAGGGGAACACAATGACGGCTATGCTTGGTCCTAACCGCGGAAAAAGAGTTAGTGACCTTGAACCAAGGGTGAATTAGAGAACTCCCACCAGTTGACCCTGGAGGTCGATGTTCTCAGTTAGTATGATGACTTGGATTAAAATTTGGAATGGTAATCAAAGGTGCTTTGGGGATAGGGGATCCATATGAGAGAAAATGAATTTTATCACCCCCTTGCGTTGGAATCGAAGAGTAGGAGGAATCATGTCTTGGTGTTTATCTCAAGTGAGAGGGATGTCAAAGATCATGGTGTATCCATTTGTAGATGGTACAATCAGTGGTCCCTGAGCATAGCTCTCACACAAAGTGAGTTTTTGGAATATCTTAAGGGCACATTGATCATGACAAGGCATACTATTGAGGCGGTCCGGGACAGGCAACCTCTAAACACCCCTCAAGGCTCCCATGCTGCTCAATTGGGGCTGGGGCAACCACAAGCACAACAAAACAACAAAACCACAACCAAAACCCAACTACACAAGGGGAACCACCTAGTTTAAAAGAGAACTAGGACGCAAAAAAAAGTGAGAATCATTAGAGCAACCCAAAATTAAGTAAGGACTTTACACTAACCATAACACCAATGGAACACTCTCACACACTAAAACACGAGAGAGAGAGAGAGAGAGAGAGAGAGAGAGAGAGAGAGAGAGAGAGAGAGAGAGAGAGAGAGAGAGAGAGAGATGGTGTACAACTTAGCTTCAACCTTATGATTTGCCCAAGAATGCACCTAGAGCTTGTGGATTCAAGTGACAAGATTTGGTTATAGCATCACTAGCACATTGTCTTAGGGTTGTGGGAGCCCTCTTGCCATCCACCCCTTTACAATGGTAGCCAACAAACAGTAGCCAATGAATCACAAGGACAAGCAATAAAACAACAACCTTCAATGAAACAAGTCACCTCATGAAGCTGAATGAGTTTGCCAAACCAAATTGGAGGAGAAGCGTGAGCCTTTGGACATGAAATTGCACCCAAAACTACCAATTCATTGATGTTGGGGTAGATACAACAATGGTAGAAAGATATCTTCTACTCGCAGTCACTCAACTAGCTCAAGATTTTCTCTGCACCAAAGTGATGGTGTATAGAAATCTTTCTCTCTCCTTACAACCAAGATAGAAATGGCGTGGCTACGCTCAATCTAATGTGCAATGGTGTAGAGATACCTTTTTCAAGGAGAGATGGGTTCTATTTATAGGTTTTTGGAAGCTTTCATTAGGATTAGTTCTAATCAATTTTATTGACAAAACAAGAGATCAAAAAATATTTTGATTTTTTAAATGGGAGTGGGTCTTCCTTATCCCTTAAGCGACATGGATGTGGGCTCAAGGGGAAGAATTATTGAGAGTGAGAGGAGAGAGAGGTGAATAACTTGGAGGTGCCTACTCTAGTAGATAGTAGAGGGTGCAATTTACAAGAAGGGTTAGTTGCTAGTGATCACTAAAAAATGTTAGTGGAATATTTACAAAAGTGATGATGACTTGATTGTCGAGGAACCAAGGGTGAATGAGGTGGATGAGCTCTTGAGATTGATGAAACCTCCAGAATTATGGACTCACCCTTATGAAAATGATCGCCGGTTCTTCTTCTTCTTCTACTTCTGCTTCTTGCACCGCCTTCACGGTTGATCTCCATGATGAAGACGAGGATTGACAAAAAACCTCTGATTTGCAGAGGTTATGCAAGGATAAAGTGCTAAAACTTCATGCTGAAATTGTAATTTGGGGGTAGTAGAGAGCGGTATGAGAGCATATGTGTATGTAGAAGGCTATGGTGGTAAGAGGGGAAGGAGAGATGGTGAAGAAGGTGAGAGGGGCATGGAAATCTGTAAATTTGAAACGTTGATGGAGAGGGATGAGTGTGTATGTGGGTGGGAGTGAGAGAAGAGTGAGAGGACTGGGTCGCACCAAACAAGTCACCATAATTCGTGCTTTTCTCCAAAAATGCTGAAATATTTATGTAAAATAATTCAGCTCATGAGCTACATTTTGTATGTTGACAACTTTTGCTGATTCGGATGATAAAAGGGTGCCAAAATTCACCCAACAATCTATGTATTGTGGGACTGCAAAGGTGCTTATGTGGGATCCTTTTTGGTTGAATTATCCTTATACATCCAAAGGTGAACCCCCCATGAGCCATGCCATGACCTAAGGAATCCAAGTGGCCCTTGCCACATGCATCGATGATGATTTTTGAAGAATAAAAAACAAATGTACATGATAGACCTAGTGCTTGGAGTTTTCCTAGCCCTTGTCTTTATGAGCACATGGTGTATGGAAAAAATGTGCATGACCCATGAAGGAATATCATGATAGGAGTATTTTATTTTTTATTTGGGTGAAAGAGGAAAATATGCAAGTGAGAAAATATCTATTGAAAGTGAGTGACAGTGTAGAAACAAATTTTGACTTCCACAAGGGTGAGGGATGAAATGCATGGGTTTATTTTGTAAAAATAAATATTATGGGGTATGTACACTCTAACATAGAAATATTTCATGCCATGAAAGGATGCAAATAGATTTAGAAAAAATGCACACTGAGGTCTACATATTTACACAATTATCGAATAAATTGAGAAAATAATGCTATGCTTAGGTTCTTTATAAGAAATATATTATACACGAATAGACCATAATATATATATATATTTATTTATTTATTTATTTTTATTTTGTTAACCTAACCTGATGACTAGCTCCATGAAGACTTTTTAGAAAATATGGCAAAGAGTTCTAACACACACACGCCTATGTACAATGCAGGAGCAAGCTTAGGCATCGTGCTAACGTGTTTTTATTGTGTGAAGTGGCTCATTAAACATAATTTTTGAGAGCCAAAAGAGGGCTATCACTATAAAGTGTGAAGTCATGTGGAAATAAGGGATCCTTCTCACTCTAATTCAAGTAGTGCATCTTTAACCTCAACACTCGGTTCTTCTCTTTTTGCGCAAAGAGCTGCAAAGATGGATGAATTTTTCCAAAGATGATGGATACCTACTCCACAATGGGAGAGTGTGTGTACCGATGATGATGGGTACCTATGCCAAATTCTTTATGAATGTTATGAAAGTCCAAGTGCAAGGCACCTAGGCATTAAAAAGACTTACACTCTCATGCGATGACATCTTTAGTGGCTTGGCTTATATGGAAATGTTTAAGACTACATCTTACATTTCCAAAATGTCACGTCACTAGAGATGACTGCGTGAAGGCAGGAGGTCTCTTGCATCCATGGGATATTCCTAATGGTATATGTGAAAGTATCTCTATGGATTTCATTATGGGTTTACCAAGCAGTGTATGAGGTCCATGGCTTGATATGGGTGGTAGTAGACCGGTTGACTAAACTTTGCAAGTTTACTCCAACCAAGTCAACCATTAAGACTCCGAAGTTCGCTAAGTTAGTTATGGAAAATCTATATTACTTGTATGGATTGCCAAGTAGAATCCTCAGTGATCGTGATCCCAATTTTAACAATCAATTTTGGAGGGCTGTATTTAAACAATTGGGTACTCAACTCAACCTAAGTACAATAGATCATCCTGAAATGTATGGTCAGATTGAAAGGGTCAATCAAGTGCTAGAGGGTATGCTAGAAGCATACTTAGTAAGAAGCAATTAGATTGGGAAGATTATCTCCCTATTCTTGAATTTGCTTACAATAGTGCTATGTATGTAACGACTGGTTTTAGTCCTCTCATGCTTATGTATGGTTTTCAACCTAGGTCATTGGTTACAATGGTGTTGGCAGCTAAAAATCTCCAGCAGGTCAAGCATTTTCTTCAAGACCACATGAAAATTTTGAGACTGGCTCATCAAAATGTTCAACAAGAAGAAGATTGGTATAAGAAGTATGCTGATAAAAAACATCGGCAAGATTCCATGTCAGTCATTTACATGAATGCTTACATGGAGATGATAATGTCATTGACCAATAGATTTTGGTTGATTTTATTGAACCTCCAGTGCAACCACATGAACTTGGATGCATCTTAGACTATCATGATTTGTGTAGTCATCATCATGTGTGTCAGCAAGTTTTAGCCAAATCGAAAGACCGACCTGAAGAATGTGTCACTTGGAAAATTATCTTCTAAGGCTATAGACCCAAGCCATTGTAAATGGCAAAGGTTTATTCCTTGGATTTTTCTTGTTTAGAGACTCCGTTTTTTATAAGGCCTAGAGACCTGTCAAGGATCCCATCCCGATCACGGTATAGGCGGGTTGGGGACCTTACAAGTGGTATCAGATCCTAGGTTTCAGAGCCTGGGTTAGAGTGAAAAAAATTTCGTACTGTCTGAAAATGTAAAAGAAATATATATATACATATATATATATATATATATATATATATATATATATAATAAATAAATAAATTTGGTTAGCTAACCAAAGACTTATACGTCGATAAATCAGGAAGATCCTGTGATTGAATATTGCAAATTCCAAGTCTTTGAGCTTATTTTGTTTTTAGGACAAAAACATTTCTCCAAGAGGGGAGAAATGTAGGGCCATGGGAAAACCATCCCAAGGGGGTCACAAAACGAAGGCAAGGGCTGGCTGCTAGGTGTGGAAAGGGGATTTTGAATATGGAAGGCTAGGGTCTTATATAATGGGCGGTACGGTGGAGAATCCTTCAAGTAGTTTCTTGGGTTCTCACAACCTTGGTTGATTAATCTCTCAACCTTAGACATTTCTACTACCCTATTACTCAAAAGAAGATCAAAGAAGCTAACCACCCCTAGGGTGTGCACTATTGTGCACATTATGGGACCAAATCCCAAAGCTTTTATGACATCCTCAATGTGTGGAGGATCCAGTCTTGCTTGGTGAAATTTACATATTGGATGATAATCATTGTTGTAATAATGTTTTCATAAATTCATCTTCCTTTGATGAATCTATGCCTATAGGGGTGACTACTTTTCCTAGGATTGAATCAAGACTTGGGGCTATAACTTTGGCAATAATCTTCTAGGGAATCTTCATAATTGAGATATACCACCAATGTTTAAAAAGAGAAAAACATACTCATTTGAGAATAGGTCTAATCAGCCCCTTTTCACAGTGGCATCCATATGTCTCTATAAAAAAGCCTTGTTCACCATATAGGTTATCAGGTTGTGCTTGCTAAATTTCAAGTCAAAGAGATGAAAGATGAGGCTAATTGCTAGAGAACTTGGCCCCCTAAAGCCTTAGACCTTGTCCATAATATGGCCAGGACCACCTTTGCCCATTGACCAAACATCTGCATGCAAGTAATGAAGCATGAATATTATTACTACTTAGGAGTGTAAAGAGCAATGAGAAGCAGGTATAAAAGAATTCTCCTACACATAAAT
The DNA here is from genome assembly GCF_014529385.1 of Adiantum capillus-veneris. NCBI lineage: Eukaryota > Viridiplantae > Streptophyta > Polypodiopsida > Polypodiales > Pteridaceae > Adiantum > Adiantum capillus-veneris. The sequence continues at coordinate 89,213,471 of NC_140944.1, forward strand.
GAGTGTCTCCATCAAAATAATAATAGTAGTACCAACAAGGAAAGAAAGTACAACCTATCAATAAATCATTTTATGCACTCATTTGTACCATAGTGGCACCATTGATAAAGAGAATACTTCCCTTACTAGGTCTCTCTCTCTCTCTCTCTCTCTCTCTCTCTCTCTCAACTTTTTCTTATATAGTGGATTGATTGTGAATGAATCTAAAATAGAGGTTATGCTTATGCAAACCAATCATAAGTAGAATCCATGCATTGTGTACAACAATGAGACACTTGAAGTTTTTGAGAGCTTTCAATACTTTGTCCTTGAGATTCTAAATAGTCACAAGTGGCATGAATGTGTTATGTGTGGTTTGGAAGCTAGGAAGAGAGACTACTATGCATTTAGAGGACGTTTAATGTGGGAAATGTCAATGTGATGTACACGGGAGTAAGACCAAACTATGCTTACCTTCCACTAGCGAGGCAACCACTTATATTGATCATCATGAAGCTACAACGGACTTCCATCATCTTGGCACACACATGACCTTGGGACATTCACACTACACCTTCGGCGGGCTCACGCCCTACACACCACACCTCCCCCCTTAGGGAGAAAAAGATGCACATATTTTTACAAGATAGTGGACTGAGATCGACATGACTTGACTCTTTCGACGCCTCATATGGGGGGAAGGTCGTACAATGGCTTAACGACGACTAGGGACTAAGTGGACTTAAACGGATGAGGACATACATCTTGATGTAGGCAAAGCATGAGGTCGCTATCCCTATGCTAATGGCTATACAAGGAACGGCTAGGGCATGTGTCATAGCGGCAAGGACACAATACAATATATTTGGCGACATACATTGTTCTCTAAAAGGGGTTTGATGTGTTGCATTAGATGCTTTATTGAAGATGAACTATTGTTCAGTGAGAGGTGCTTAAAGAAACATAAAAGGAACGCCAGTTGGAATGATTTGCAAGCTTGACTGTTCTGCAAATTAATGAGATCCATCTGTAGAACGTTGACAATCCAACCCAACCCAGATTGAGTGCCTGAAGATTAAGAAGCTTTAAGCAAGTGGTGTAATTACCGTAGAAGGAGCAGTAATGAGCTTCTAGCGCAAGAATCGCCCTCCTCAACGGCCAAGCAAGAGCCATTCTTGCCTTACACGAGAGCTGATGACGTGATTACAAGAGTAAAGAGGATTTTACGTGCATCATTGACTATAGCAGCAACACCTTCGTCTTCTGAGGCAGCATGGAGGACAGCATGGTCGCCTGCGAGGGTTGAACCATTACTTGCATCTACAAAGGTAGCGGCAGGAAAATCTTCTGCAACAGGGTCTTCGTCTACAGCAAAGTTTGCGGAAGCTTCGACAGCACCAAGAAAAGTACTGATGGTTGCGTAATCTGCAGGGTTTGCGGCATCTCGCCTACAAAGAGTAACAACGGCTACTGAGGAAGGCTCTTCCAATGAAGCAATAAATGCTTCCATGATGGCGGTGTCAGCCTCGAGTGCAACAACTGAGTCGAGCGGGCTGGCTATAGGATTGGTGCAGGTCTCCTCTGCAATGGCTATTTGTGACTCGATAGATCAACATAATGTCAATCGAGGACACAGATGACACAATAGGCACACATAGGAAATCTCTTTAGCTTGTCAGGTTGAGACCATCCTACACATACAACACTCTGGAAGGCCAACTAAACCACAATCTAGAGTCTAATTGCTCTCAGCTACACCATCCAACCCACCTTCACAAAATGGAAGTAAACCCATCAAATCATGCCAGAATCACACGAAAACTATGGAACACCATCCCATCACTAGGATACACCTATCCCTAAGCCTCTACACTTAAAACCCTAGCTCTAGACCCATCTGCAAAAAAATGCGTATAAAGACAGAGAAATTTTTTGGAAGTGCCCGAAATTGAAATCTATGAGAACCTATACGTAGCTTATGTCACCACGATTCTAATGACTACTTTCACGCAAAAAAAAAGACTTCATTTGATATACTCACAACCACAAATAGCTCATATATGCGTGAGTGTGTATGCTCTGTTCCGCGAGGAATGCTTGGCATTGTTGCGTAGCTCTTGCTAAGGCTACCGCAATGGTGCAGTCAGATCTACAATGCGATGAGCGAGCGGTTAGTAGCTCCAAACTGAAGCTCACACTCTCTCTCTTCCTCTCTCACACATAGTCGACGGTAGCTTAAAACTTGGCCTTGATAAAAAAAGTCTTTTACAAAAGTGACCTAGGTACATTATATACTAAGGTCACCTTAGGTTAAAGCTAAAATAGAGCTTGAGGGGTAAAATGGCTTGGTATTTACAATGTGGAAGTGCCATTGCACCTGCACTTTTGCAACTAGACTACCTACTTATTACAATTGATATTTCTAACCATAATCTGTAGCATTTCATAACTCTCAGAAGATAAGACTTTGGTATGAAAATTGAGTTATGTCATGCTGTTGACCCGCCAGTCAACACTCCCTCCCTCTGCATTTATATCGTCCCTAACATGACCTGGTTGTTGATTTCCATGTGGTCTTTGTTGTCATTTTGTTGGTGTGAAGAAAGTATCTGCTGTAGCCTTTGCACGAGCTTGTCTTGTTCGTTCAATCCGATATACAACATCATAGCCATCTTCATCACAAAACTTTGTTGTTGGACTTTCTTGAATAGTGCACACATCTAGAGTAGCCAAGATGTGTTCCCACTCAAGTGGCTCTAATTATTCCTTAGGAAAGGGTTCAGGGATATAATCCTCATCTTCAATTTCCCTTTCTAGGATGCCTTCCACTTGCTTTAAGCTTCTGCATTGCGAAGTTCCACACATCCATAACTCTTTTGGCTCACCCAACCATGTTGGAAGTCTGACCCTACTGCAGTAGCGGAATCAAACTCCTCCATAGGTGTTCTCCTCACATCCCACACTTGTATAGTTTCAAAAGATTATCTGGTGGGGGTCCATAGGGTTGGATACAAAATAATCCAAATGTTTGCAAAATTTCCAAATAGAGAATCGATTTCAAAGAAGTTTTCTACATAGTATCTATAACCAAAAGAAACTCCCAAAGGAAGTCTATGGTATCAAAAAACTGTGCAAAGAAATACAAAAGCATAATCTTTGACCCCCAATGAATAATAAACGCCAAACTAGCTTACATTTGACATTGTAAATTTAAACAATGTATTGAATGAGTATATGAACTCAAACGTAGTTAAATTCATCACCATTAGTAATATAAAAAAAACCATGGCTATCAGAGCACAAAATAGAGCAAACAAGACCATAGTATATAATTACAGGTTTTAATTGATCAAATTCTATAGAAATTGTCTATACATGTCTATAACTAAAAAATTTAAATTTGGTAAAAGTTTAAAGAGGAAGAATATAATTGTGATTATTTTCATTAGATCTAAAGTTATATTTTTGGTATACCATTTCTTGATGCCTAGTTCATATATGTGTGGTACATCTCATATGTTAAGACAAACACTACAACATAACCCAAAGTTATCGACGCACTATATATCGACGACCGTACCTTTCCACGCGGATATTGACGTTCTTTTATCCCGTCAATATACGCATCGAAATAGCCATCGATATGCACGTGGAAATACACGTGGCAAGGCATGCTTTTCCATGTGTATATCGACGGATATTACCACGTGTATATCGACGCACATTTCGACGCTAAAAAATTGGGGGAAAATAACGGGAGCGCAGGGGCCATTTTCGCCTTCAACGTGCGCGCTCAGATCTTGGCCAAAACCTACTGCACAGGTATTATGGAACTCTTCCCCCCCCCCCAACCCCTCTCTCTCTCTCTCTACATCGTGTGTGTGTGTGTGTGTGTAGGAAAGAGATAGAGAGAGAGAGAGAGCGGTGTGTGTGTGTGTAGGAAAGAGAGAGAGAGAGAGCGGTGTGTGTGAGTGTAGGAAAGAGAGAGAGAGAGAGAGAGAGAGAGAGAGAGAGAGAGAGAGAGAGAATTAATGTATGCGTAGGAAATTAAAATTAAAAAAAGAGAAATTAAAAAAAGAGAAATTAAAAAAAGAGAAATTAAAAAAAGAGAAATTAAAGAGAGAAATGAAATGAAATGTTATATTAACATCTTCAAAAGGCCTCCGCAGTCGTGGGCGTATGGATCTCCCTAGCTCAGTCGCTCGTTCGATCAGTAGAGAGATAGGGAAGTAGAGAGAGAGAGAGAGAGAGAGAGAGAGAGAGAGAGAGAGAGAGAGAGAGAGAGAGAGAGAGAGAGAGATAGGAAATAGAGAGACAGAGAGAGAAAGAGAGTGATATATATATATATATATATATATATAGAGAGAGAGAGAGAGGGAGAGAGAGAGAGAGAGAGAGAGAGAGAGAGAGAGAGAGAGAGACAGGGAAGTGGAGAGTGAGACAGAGAGAGAGATAGGGAAATAGGGAAATAGAGAGTGAAAGAGAGATAGCGAGAGCGAGAGCGAGATCGAGATCGTGAGAGAAATAAAGAGATAGAGAGTGATATATATATATATAGAGAGAGAGAGAGAGAGAGAATTAACTAGAGATGGCTACAGAGGTAGAGAGAGAGAGATAGATAGTAGATAGAGAAAGAGAGAGAGAAAGAGTTAGGTTGGTTGATCAATTGTGTGAAAAGGAAATAAACTCTCTCTGTCTCTCTCTCTCTCTCTCCCTCTAGAAGAAACTATGGAACTAAAAGAGGCAAAGGGCTTTTACCCGCTACATGCATTGCCATGTACACCTCGGAGTGCACGTATGTGTCTACCCATGTAGGATTTGACCAATAAAGACGAGATTTGAACCCGATGGTCCTGATCTCCGTACACCTCTGGACCGAGGTGTACGGAGATTGGGCAAGACTAGAGAATGCGAGGTAGTTTACATTGTGAGGAGTATATATATTAAAACAACATTCATAATCATTGTAGATGGCAATGTCTTCAACTAACATGGAGGAAAAGATTGCATGCTCGTGCACGCTCTGCAAGTATCAAATCCTGCACAAGCGTAGGATATGTAATGAGCATATGCACAAGTACGGAGAGTTTGCTAGAGAAACCGTACAGAATCTACGATACGACTCCTACGGAACGGGCATTGATTTTCGCGACATAGCACCAACATCTGAGAGAGAGAGAGACAAAGGATTATGCGTGAAGGTCCGACCAATATAGAGCCAAGGATGGAAGCAGAAAAGGGCTTATAGACAGAAGACGACAGCATGGAGAAGATGCTAGATACCTTCTTCCAGACAAGCGAGGAGAACGCTAACAAAACAGCACCAGAAGCCGTGCGCCTGTCTCCTGAAGACATGTTGAGGGAGTTGGCATGTCAACCAATCTATGAAGGTGCCAAAATATCTGTGCTTCGTACTTGTCTGGCGTTTTTGAATCTTCAGCCAGTGTACGGGTGGTCAGATTCAAGCGTCACTGCTTTGTTTAGGTACGTAATTTACAAAAGAGATTTTCCGATTGCAACGGTGACGTGCTTGGAGAGCTTTTTAATTTAATGTGGCTTAAACAGGTTGTTGCGGGAGCAACTTCTCCCGGCTGGCAATGAAATGCCCCCCTCCAGGCCAGACGCAAAGCAACTATTGACCTCAGTTGGCTTGGACTACAATAAGATTCATGCATGTCCAAATGATTGCATTCTTTTTTGCAATGAAGTCGCAGATTGTATGTCGTGTCCTAAGTGCGGAGCAATGCGCTACAAACAAGATGCAGTTGGCGAGACAGTGCCAGCTAAAGTGTTGCGGTATTTCCCTATTATTCCTAGGATAAAAAGCATGTTTCGTGGTGGTTCAATTGCAAAGTTGATGCGGTGTCATTCTACAAATAGATCCACTGATGCGACATTTAGGGTGCCCGCTGATTCAAAGACCTGGAGGCACATTGCAGATACCTGGCTAAATTTAAAGAGTGAACCATGCAATTTACGTTTGGGCATGGCAGTGGATGGAGTCAATCCATTTTTCTTGAGAAGCTCGTCATGGAGCACTTGGCCTATGTGCCTTATCAATTACAACCTCCCGCCGTGGCTTTCCATCAAGAAGGGTCATTTGATATTAAGCTTGATTGTACCTGGTAAGTTCAAGGCAAAAAACATGGATGTTTATCTAGGTCCACTAGTTGACGAGCTCCAAGAGTTATGGCATGGGATCGACATAGCAGATGCGGTTGAACCAGTAGGACAACAGCATGCAAGGATCCATGGACTTCTTATGTGGACTATGCATGATTGGCTAGGATACGGAGAAGCTTCTGGTAATGGTTCTTGATTTACAAATACTTATTTATTTCTTGGAGCAACTTGAACCACAAACCACCATTGTCGCTCTCAAGGGTCCGGTACAAAGACCACTTGCTCACAATGTTCGGGGAGAGCAAATGTGTCACTCGTATCTGTCCAAACCTTTGTAGAATCTATTTGCACAAGCTTGTTTCCATCTCTGCGTACCGTTGCATTGCAACTAGAAGTAATCACCTTGAACCACTTCACATCCAACAAAAACATCTCAAACCACCTGAATCTTACTTTTAGGATGTCTGACACCAGACCACAGCAATCCAGGTTGCTAGTGCTCTCATTCGTGTCTCTGGCACTGGCCCTGCTCTTTTGCATGAAACTAACCATTACCCCACTGTCAAACGTGTTTCTTCTGCTGTCAATTTGTTGTGTTCTAAAATGCTTTCCATGCGACCATAGTGCCATGTATGTATGATACTTCCAGTCACATCCAATAGCCAGCTCTTCCTTTTCTAGAGATATTGGTTCTCCGATCTGTCGAGGTGCTCTCACTGTCTTGTCCAACCATGCCATTGTAGGGAATTCATGTAGAGGAGCGAGATAGTCTGGCAAGGATAAGCCTCTAGTCGTTCGGCTTCACCTGAAATCGTGTCGCTCCCTATTGCATCTCTCTTTCTCTTCTTCGTACCTTTCAAGCCATTTTTGCATCGGTGCTGAATTTAGTATACATAAATTCATGATCTTTTCTCGCATGGCGTCGTTCATTTTATTCGGCACCCCTTGCCCTTGCGGCTCCTCTCCCACCAGGCTTGCATCCTCCTCATCGCTCCATAGTCGAGGAATTTCTGGGTCAAAAATGGATAGAAATTTGGTTGTCAAGACAAGAGACTGTTTCCCCAGCCATCCTTCTTCCATGCTCCCCTCTGGACGCGCTTTTTGGCGAACAAAACCCTTAAGTGTTTTCATGAACCGCTCTAGAAAGAACATCCAATGGCTGTGGACTGTACCTGCCACCACTGCAACCTCATCTACTACATGAACGAGCAAGTGCATTTGGATAGCTAGGTAGCTTGTGGGTAGATACTTCTCAATAATGCAAACTGCCTCAATGGAGTTAGTCCTTGCGATTGCAATAGATTCCTCCCGTATCTCTTTGGAAGAGATCCACCGCACTAGCTCTGAAATCTTGCATATGCAGGTCCGCACTTCCTCCGTTAAACACCCCTTGATCGCAATTGGAAGAATGAATTTGCAAGAACTTATGCCAGTCGTGCGATTTTAGTTCTGAGAGTTGATTGTCACGGGTGAATGCTGCCTTGAGACATCGCATATATCTTGTTGGCGTCTTGAACTCTGAAATCACCCTTTTAACTTGTCGCTCTTCGCTTTTTAGCAATACCCATGGCGCTCTTGGAAGTTTTGTTTGGCCAGCTGCATTAGTGAAAGGCCACCGCTCTGGCATCTTTCCAACTGAATGCAAATCATCTCGTGAAGCTCGATTATCTTTCATTCCCATGATTGTCTTCCAGAGGAGATCTCCCACATTCTTGAATATATGCATTGGATCCATCAAATGGTTAATTAGTAGATCACCCCAGTACATCAACATATGGAGAATGGACAAACGTTCATTCTTGGAACAGGTTGCCCCTCATGTTGCTCCCATTGGCGACGCCACTCTTGTACATACATAGGACGACATTTGACGCGACCAAGTTGACCTTCGTGCAAGTGATGACCATCTGGAAGATAATGGTGATGGCCTTGATAAATTGTCTTTTGAAGAGAGGCAGAATAGTGCACATCCAAAGACTACCCGCAAATTGGACATGCATTGTATCCCGAAGTTGTTAGCCTTACATATATTAAAGCATGAATCAGGCCAAGGCAAAGTGCTTGCAAATAGCGAGAAGCTCCTGGAGGAAAGTCAGTTAGATGGCATCCATACTACTGTGACATTAGATGAGATGGACGAAGGTATGACAGAGTAAGCTGACAGATATACGAGGGATGACGCAGACGAGGCAGAATTGACACTTGTAGATGAAGATGCAATGGATAAAGACAATCTGCTAGAATGAGTTGGGACAGAGTTATGTCTGCAATTAGAGATAGACGATGATACATTGCAAGATCTTATCGATGATGCCTCACTTATCGAGGCCTAGGCCTGTAAGTGTTTGTGTGAAGACGTTGATTTAAAAGTAAGCTTAAAGTTAATTTAAACAAAGGTGTTCTGAAGCTTTATTTTACTTTCTTTGTGCAGGACTTTAGTATGGCAGACCAATTTCCAGATCCCGCTTCTATGAGTGCAGATGCATTTATGGGCTTCGCCACACAAATGACGCCTGATGGCAGAGGCTTCTCAGTACGGGGTAGCCAGAGGCACCGGTACTACGCCTCCGGGCTTCACACCCGAGGGTCCGACGCTTATGGGGGGGACGCCTATGGGGGAGGGACGCCTACGGGTACGATGCCTGTGAGGTCTCCCATCACGATTGCTTCAACACGTAGGGGTGCGGCAGAGGCGGGTACGTCCTCATCTCCGTAGCACAGACACACTCGCCGATCTCGGTCATCGTCAGGTGGAGGTGGTGGTTGATGTGGAGGAGGGTCCACAGATGCTTTGACCCCTCCTCGCTCAGGACCCCCATCCTACCCAGGCACACCTGTCAACACACCTCTTGGAACACCTCGGACACCTTGGGGGGCACACGATCCTAGTGCCTCCAAGCTCTATACTGTTGAGCTTATATGTGAAGCTACTCAATATATGGCTTCTCTATATATGGCACCCAGGTCCCCTCTATATATACATCATCTCATGTGTGTATTCTACACACTTTGGGGTTCTACTTCTGTGCTCTCTCCTTCTCTCTCAACATTCTCATGTGTGTATTCTACACACTTTGGGGTTCTACTTCTGTGCTCTCTCCTTCTCTCTCAACATGGTATCAGAGAAGTACATTTTTGTTTTCAATTTTTCTCCTGATCAAAATCGATTTTGCAGAAACTACCGGAGACGGGGATCGGAATCGATGTGGTCTACAACTTTGCAGAAGGAAGTTTCTTCAAATTCTACACCGATTTTGAGTTATCGTTCACGGACTGCGTACATACCTGAAAAACAGCCTTCGTGTTTTGTTTTTGATTTTTCTGCTAATTGGAAACGATTTTGCAGAAACTACTTGCACGAGCGATTGGAATCGATGTGGTCTACATCTTTGCAGAAGGAAGTTTCTTCAAATTATGCACCGATTTTGAGTTATCGTTCACGGACTGCGTACATACCTGAAAAACAGCTTTTGCGATTTGTTTTTGATTTTTTTGCTAATTAGAAACGATTTTGCAGAAACTACCTGTTGGATAGACCGGAATCGATGTGGTCTACAACTTTGCAGAAGGAAGTTTCTTCAAATTCTGCACCGATTTTGAGTTATCGTTCATGGACTGCGTATATACCTGAAAAACAACTTTTGCGTTTTGTTTTTGATTTTTCTGCTAATTGGAAACGAATTTGCAGAAACTATCCGCTCAAGAGACTGGAATCAATGTGGTCTACAACTTTCCAGAAGAAAGTGTTTTCAAATTCTGCACCGATTTTGAGTTATCGTTCGCGGACTGCGTACATACCTGAAAAGCAATTTCCGTTTTTTGTTTTTTATTTTTCTGCTTATTGAAAACGATTTTGCAGAAACTACCCGCGTGAGAGACCGGAATCGATGTGTTCTACAACTTTGCAGAAGAAACTACCCGCGATGGGGATTGGAATCGATGTGGTCTATAACTTTGTAGAAGAAAGTTTCTTTAAATCTTGCACCGATTTTGGGTTATCGTCTCGGACTGCGAATATGTTTGAAAATCAAAATTTTACTTTTTGCTTTTAATTTTTCTCATAATTAAAAACTTCTCAATTATATTTTTCTTCATCAATCATATATTTGTTACTGACGTAACTTTGCTGCAGAAGCCAGTTACACATCGTTCCGATTCAATCGAGCCGTTGATTATTGTCCAAATTCTATCGAGCTACTGTTGGTACATGATCTTTTGTTATATGATATACTCGTTCATTGATTCTCGTATAATTATTCTTTTAGAGATATAGTTTATGTCGTTTTATTGATAATTTCTCATTGATACCATAGTGATTTTGATGGTACCATGATGATGTTTTATTAATACTTTGGTCATGGTGATTTTCGTTGATACCATGATGATATGTCATTGATACCATGGTTATTCTCGGTGGTGCCATGATGATATTTCGTTGATACCATGGTTATTCTCAGTGATTCCATGATGATATTTCGTTGATTCCATGGTGATTTTTGTTGATACCATGGTTATTCTCGGTGATACCATGATGTTGTTTCGTTGATACCATGGTTATTCTCGGTGATGCCATGATGATGTTTCGTTGATACCATGGTTATTCTCGGTGATGTTTCGTTGATACCATGGTTATTCTCGATGATGCCATGATGTTATTTCGTTGATGCAATGATTATTCTCGGTGATATCATGATGCTTTTCGTTGATACCATGATCATTTATTCATTTTTATTGATATAATGATGATATTTTGTTAATACTTTGATGGTATTCATTGATCACTACATTGATAAATGCTGTTTTATGTAGTATATACACATATCATTTGTATCACGTAATCACACATTTTGTACTTTTACGTTTATACTTTATGTACCATATGTTGTCGTGCGTATATATGTCGTCAAAAGAGTGGCGTCGCGAACCATCTCTTATGGCATTGTGAACGTAATTATTTCATTAACGATGCTAATAATTTTCATGACATGTTTTTTTTTTTTGGAGTCTATGATCTATGTAGGATTGATCAAAGAATTGATTTTATGAAGACAAACTTGGTGACAATAAAAGATTTATGAAGATATGTTTGGTGATGCCATATTGATGACAACATGAAGACATGTTTGGTGATGCGATATTGATGACAAGCTACACAGCAAATTCACGGAGACACTTTTGATTACAAGCTAATCGATAGCTTTTACACCTCTTTATTGAACCTTTGTATTCATTATTGTATTGATAGGATAGGAGTAATGTAACTCCTCATAAAACATTCATTGTAAAAGGAGTGATGTAGCTCCTCGTAAACATTTGTATATTCAATGATTTTTATAATATAACGGTGGGTGTATATAGAGCTGTGGGTTTTTCCCTTGATCCCCCAAGGGTTTTTTCATCCACAGTTAGGGACCCTTATTTGAGCGGGGGTGTTGAGCTTATATGTGAAGCTACTCAATATATGGCTTCTCTATATATGGCACCCAGGTCCCCTCTATATATACATCATCTCATGTGTGTATTCTACACACTTTGGGGTTCTACTTCTGTGCTCTCTCCTTCTCTCTCAACATATACTGTACGGGCAGATGGTTTTGTTGACATGGATAGAGTCAGGACTGAGATGAGACAACGGATTTTCCAGCTCATGGAGCTGTAGTTTTTGACCAGCATTCTGACGCCTTGGCCTGACCAGGATGAGGACAAATTCAGTTATATAGTGGAGACCATTCTGAGAGAGTACCAGCCTGCTCCGGGTTCAAAGGTTCTTCCGAGGAGGTGGATCAAGGGTGTTGCACGAGACATCGTGAAACATCGACGAGATGCAGCTCGGCAGGCTTTCAGGACCGGCTCGCCGAAGCCTTTGGGCATCCCACATGAGACGTGGCAGCAGATCAGGGAGGATGAGCGGACAACGGACACGGGTTCAGACAGCAGCATCAGGCCGCGCAGATACGATAGATGACCAGGGGGACATCTCATCTTGGCAGTGGAGGCTTCGACACCTTTCGCTATGAGTTTGTGAGTTTCTAATCCAATTCTAGCTATGGCGTTTTTTAAAACGTGATGAATCATGTATTCTTATTACTTTGATTTTTGTATAAAGGCAGAATCTTGTGATGCATTGAGCCCCGACACGCCAGCAGGAGACAGATGGATATCGCAGAGGTATCTATGAAGTATTGAATGATCTTGATGCTTCAGGAGAGCCTATAGACTGGGAGGCCTTAGAGTTTCACTGATAGCTTGAGGTGAGACGTTAATATATGTGAGTTGGTTTAATTAAATATGTATATGTGAAGTAATATCAAAACTAATTTTGTAACTTGTTCTATGTGCAAGTTGTGACGCCTAGTCATCAGTGGATTTCATATATATGCTTTGTGAGACACAGACACGCTTCTGTGTCTCTTTTTTGTATGGACATATATGGTTATGGTTATTGTTCAAACAGTTATTGTTTTCCTTATGGTTATGGTTATTGTCATTGTCATTGTATAGACATGGTTATTTCTCCTATTCTTGTATAGACATGGTTATGGTTCTTCTTTTGTTTATGGTTATGTTTAACTTTCTGGTTATCCTTGTTTATGGTTATGGTTATCTGCATTATGGTTTTGATTAAAGTGGTTATGGCCGGTTATGGTTTTAATTTGGTTATGGTTTTGCACAAATTAAGTTCGTTATGGTTATGGTTTTAAGTTGGTACGGTTATGGTTTTGCACAAAGTTCATTTCATTTCTTTCATTGGCCTTAAATCTCATGTGAGATCCCTACATGGATAGCATGTAGGAGGCGTATACATGATATGGTTTTTTTTGAAAAGTTTATGTAAAAACGAAGGGAACTTTGTCAAAATTTCTGCGGAAGCACGGTTGATTTTGGTGCTGCTCGCTTTCTTGGGCAAAGGACAGGCAGTTTAGCTGTGGTGGCTGTGTCTATCTTTTCACTGGGCACAGGCCAGGTTGCCTGTCCTCTGCCCAAGAATTTTTTTTTATGTTATGGTCGTCGCTATATGCGTCGCTAAGTCCGTTGAAATATGCATCGATAATATTACCTTTCGACGCGTATATCGACGTATATAGCGACGTTTTTGTAGGGACGTATATATCGACGGTTTTTTCGACGGAATGCGTTGAAACCTGCGTCGAAGGTCCCCTTTTTTGTTGTAGTGAAAGCCCAATTTGTAGTATTAAAAAACACACAAAGTTTAAGAAATCTTGATTTTTATGCACAATTCTCTTTGGAAACATTTGCTCACAACAAACCTTCAATAGAGCTATATTATTATGTTTATGATCTGTGTGTGACATCAAAGTTACACAGTAATTGTGAAAACTAATTCAAAAAATAATCACAATTATTTTGTTGATGTCCTACAATTAATTATTTTTAAGATTTTGAGTTCCTGTATGCTAGAACATGTTATTTTGCAAGTCCATCTTTTTGCCAAAATTGACACCTTTTTTGTGTATTTTGTTCAAATCCTCCCACTTTCATATTAGGCCTTTATTGATACCTTTTACTTGCCAACTACTCAAAAATACAAAATCATGTCAAAATTAGCTACAAAAATACAAAAATAATGACAATTATATCATTCATCTTGAGAGTTTCTCAAATTTGATTTTCCTACTTGTAGTATGTTTTGCTATATTGTATAATAACTAGAAATTATACAAAATTGAATGGGAACCTCCAACTCACACAGAGGAGGCATTTTGTAGGATTTGGAAAATTATAGAGGTTTTTGACCATGATGTGATTAGTAACTTGCACACTTGTCTACCCTTGATACATGCTCCAAGAATATACAGAGGCAAAACCTTCAAGAGGTTCTTGCCTATGAAGTAGATAAAGAGTCTCCAAGAAGACCTATGTTGTAGAATCCTATATGGAAGAGAATCATGTAGCAATCTTCCAAGCAAAGTTTTGAAATGAAGAAGGGGGTACGATGGAGATTTAGATTATGCCCAAGGAAGCAGATGATGTTGCAACCACCCCTATAATTAGATAAGCCAATAGAAGGTTGGGTTTAGAACCTTATTATGACATGGAACCATGTGAAGTACACTTGAAAAGAGCTTATGAATTACTAATTACTATTAAATAATATGGCATGGCCAAGATCACGAATTTTGTATTTTGCCAAATTAATATAACTACGACATTTTTTTACTTAGTGCACAAGCCTACACAATATCCTATCAAGCTCTACCACCAACATTTTCACTTTTCAAAAGCCAAAAAGGTGTGTAAACAGAGAGAGAAGGAGAGAGCTTGAGCTCTTGCAAGCACATTGTGTAGCTCAAATCTGGTCGTGAGATTGTTAGGTAGATAAGGCTACCTAAATCTTCATCTACATAGTGGCATTCTCAAACTCATCACCTACATTAGCTTGCACCTTTAAATTTTAATCCAAAGGCAATGCAATAGTCTTATAATTTTCCATAGCATATTTTACAGCATATCCAAACCATATTGCCTTTGTGATAGCCATACTCCCTCTTTCATGCAAATAATTTCAATGCCCAAGAAATAATGTAGCTCCCCCAAATCCTTCATGTCAAGTTCTTAATTGAAGAGACCCTTTACATTCTTAACTTGACCCTCATGATTTCCACCAACAATCAAATCATCCACATAGATGCCAATACCTATCTCATTCTCCCACACATACAAAGAGTGATCTACATCAGCCATACAAAAACCAATGGTAACCAAATAGGCTGCAATCCTATCATGCCAAGCTCTAGGTGCTTTCTTTAATCCATAAGGTACTCTCCTCAGCTTGCATATATATTTGAAATGTCTCACATCCTCACAAGAAGGCATTCTTCACATCCATTTGATGCAACACCCAACCTTTTACTACAGACACTGCAATAATGGTAAGAATAATATTCATCTTAACTATTAGGATAAATGTCTCCTCATAATCAATGCCATAAGTCTCTGCATAACCTTTGGCTACCAATCTAGCCTTGTACTTACTCACAATGTCGTGTGCATTATGCTTCATTTTGTAAACCCATTTACATCCAATCACATTATTAGCTTTTGAAAATGACACTAACTCCCATATCTCATTAGCATTAAGAGCATCCATCCCCTCATCCATAGCTTGATCCCACTTGGAATATCAAACAAATCCTTAAAACAAGTAGGCTCTACATCCTATATAATTGTTTCCATAAATGCACAATGAAAAGCCACATAATTTTCATAAGTCAATCTCTACATAGGATTTCTCACTCTCCCAAATCTACATGGTTCAAGATCACTAACAAGTGCCTTACTTTCAGCCTGCACTCTTCTTACAATCAATGTCCTCATAGAGGATATGCCAAACTCCTCATCAAGACTTTGTCATGAGCCACTTGAATCACCATCATCATGATTTGCACTTAAATTTGGAATCCTTGCATCATCATCAACCTTCTCCTTACCTTTCCTTACACATTTGAAGAACTTGTAGGACTTACTCTTCCATGTAATCTTCCACTCCATGCACTTCCAAACTTATTTTCACTAGGTGACCCTTGTGGTCCACTCAAAGCCTGTGACTTGCATGGTTAATGGAACTCCCAAGACTACGGTATTCCATACACACAACCAAGACAACACACAATGGAGATGAGGACACAAAGCTGCTTCTTATTCTTCACTACTCAAAATGATGATAAGGTCTACAAAACATAAGAGGAAAAATACAACATAAAAAGAGGTATGTACAATGGTGTATGTGAAAACGCTAGTGATTGAGCTGGCTAGTTGTGTGGCCATCACTCTTGGTAGGTAGATAATGTTGGTGAAGTCTAGTTGTAGTACCACTAGTGATGATCCTCATGTCTACTACGTTGTACCAATGATAAATGTAAATGAGAAGTCATCCATGCATACCACATGTTGATCTTGATATGTCGACAAGGTGTCCATGTAGTGGATTCTACATTTACACCAGCTTTGAAGTCAACATGGGTCATGATGACTATAGATCATGCACATTATGTACTAACAACACTAAAGAGTACAAAGAAAGAAATCAAACTCACATATTTGAGGGACCTCAAAGTTTTGACCAAAATAGCTTATCATGCAATTTGAAAGACGGATAACCTACCTCCTACCCCAGATAAGAATGTATGGCTAATTGCCAAAGTTGGCAACCAAGAAGCAAACAAGACAGAAGAGCAAGTGAAGACCCTAGTGACAAGATCCAAGAGGAGATTGATACATGTATCTACAGAGGATTCAGAAGATGAAGAATGAAAAGCAAGGCTTGAAAAAATAAAAAAAAGAGCACCAACTACCCACCAAGGAGAGATAGGACCAACAAGAGGCACGAGAACAAAGGGAGAAGGAAACCTTTGAAAGAACAAAGAAAGTTGAAGGCTTATTGGAGAAAAAGTGGCTACCAAAATTGATGAAAAGACAAGAAAAAACATAACCCCTCCCAAGTAGAAACCTCCAAGGGGACACAAGCCATCCACTCAAGGATTTGAAAAGTCTGTATGCTAAAGATAAAGCTAGAAGTTTGAATGTAATTGATAAGGAGACCCAAGTGAGATGACAAAGGGAGAGGTCTCAATATCCATGTCTTTCCTTTTTTGCTTCTTCTCATGGAACAACAACACCATGGTCTTTGTCTCCTTGACTTGCTCCTTTTTCAAAAAGGAAAAAACATTAGCAAGAGGAGATAGCTCAAAAGATAGAGAAACAAGGAAAAGCACAGCCATTGAACGCTAATCAAGATCTTGAAGATCAAGAAAAAAAGCAAGTTGATGAAGATAAGGAAACTGAAAATGCTAAGAATCCCTCAAAAGAGACACCCTTTGAAGCTTTCGTGATGGAACACCCACCAATGACTACACAAGTGGAAGTGGAATAGCCCAAAGAAACAAGGCAGAGCCGAATGCTAGATATTTCTCCTGACATCCCCCAAACCATATCCTTAGAAGAGGGAAAAAAATCAACTACTATTAGCAACAAGCTAATATAGATACAACGGATACCCGGAGTTTTCATTGTAAAACACTTACTATTTTGATAAATCGGGGATATTGTAACTCCCATTTTCTTGGATAAACTCTGTAATTAATAAGCCGGGCCTACAAGCTTCCAGATTGGATCAACTTGTCATTACCCATCTTTGGTAGAACTCCCAGATTATTAGTTTTGACCACCAAAAACCTTGGCTAAGGTACAAAAGCCAAATTTTGTAAGTTATTATTAAGTTTTGGATAATGAAATGCACATTGTGAGTTAACGGCTCTCACTCATCTCCTTCTCGTGCTTCCTTCTCCCTCTCTGATTGTCATATTGCAGTCGTGTTTATTGCATTGCAACCGCAGATAAGAGCTCTATGCATTGACATAAACATATCACAGTATTTTGTAGGTTTTGGCATCGCTGACCAGTGGGCTAATTTCATCATAACTAGGAATTTACACTTCAAAATAAAAAACAAAGCATAGGTGGGGTATTTGGGCATCATTGCTAAGCATTTAGATGCATTCTGGGTCGAAAACGACTAGGTCAAAAATCCATTGCTGTTAATAATCACGATTTTGGAACTTGACCTAAAGTGGGGTTTGAGACCATAAGCATGTGTGCTTAGGTCTTATAAAAATGTCCTAGAAGTTTTGTTACGTTTGGATGTCATTTGATGCTGTAACGAATGTGATTTGTTTGCCGATGATCGATTGGCTTTTGGTGATTTCAGTCACTTGACTGTAGCTTGAGTTAGATGCGAGTTGTTAGTTATTTTCCGAGAGATTGACACCCTCTTGTAGCCTCTATGCTCTAGTTGAGTCAGCTTCATCCCATGGATTGACAATTTAATCATAGTTCTCGCTATTACGACAATAAGATAGGATGGTGAGGTTAGACATGCGTCCCACATTTGGTGCCACTGTCGGGGATCGAAGAGACCTAAACTAGGGAAAAATACGTGCGTCTTGTGAAGTTATCCTTTAACTTCCTCTAGGATTTCCTATAGTTTAAAACTTTCTTTTAGAAACCGTATAGCCTAAGATTGTCGTATTTTGCTGTGTAGAGGTAGCTTGGAGGTAATCGTACTTGCTGAGTGCCTTTAGGATTGTAGGATTGTAGAATTAGATTAGGATTTTGAGAATGGTTGATAGACGAGACAAGTCTTAAGATCAATGCTCAGAAAACCATAAAAGACGAGAAAACGAGTGTTTGTGGACACTTTCCACAACCCCATTGCATGAGAATCTAGGAGTAGGGTAAGTAGGATCCGAGGTGGATTTCAGAACATTGCTCTCTCTGAAAGAATCATTGTGAGTTGTTATTGGAAGTTACAAAACTTCAGGTCTACGACTAGAAATAGCACGAAAAGACTCAAAACCACTCAATTTGACCAGAGAGTAAGCTCAAGAACACTTTGAGGTAAAAATTTCAAGAGTTGGACAAAACTCAGATTATTTACTTTTTCTTCACATTTTAGGCCAAATTAAGTTTTGACTTGATTCATAGGCTTAAAATAGCTCATGTAAAGACTGTCTTTGAAAAAATTACAAAAATGTGTCCATTTTAAGCCTGAAGTTAATAATCGCAATTATAACCTTTTAGCTTAGATTTGACCAAGGTTTATACCATTGACTCGTTGCATGTGTACAAACAACTTTTGTAAAGGAATAAAAGATTTGGATCACTAAACTGGCAAAAAATATGGGTAAAAACTAAAGTTTTTACTGACTTTTTGAATCTTGAGTGTAAATTGGGAAAACAATTATCCAAACTTGATGGAAATTGATTCATAGGCTTATATTTATGTGATAAACAGGAAAATAGTCAGTTGACCAAAAAGATGTAAAAAGTTATCAGAAGTAAATAATCACGATTATTTACATCTGTCCCATTTTTCAACATTTTTGACCAAGTCAGTATACGACTAGTTTTACCATGTGGTAATAAGCCCACAAATCAAATTTGGTAAGATTTGGATCATTGGATTGAAAATTGTGAACAAATTTGCAAAATTAGTCTGCGGATAGAAAATTGATGACCATTTGACCAAAAATAGTCCAAACTTGTTAAAACTTGGCTAGGGACCATTACTTGAGGTGCTTAATTGATCTGTGTCAAAGTTGGGACAAAAATTTAGCAAAAGTAAATAATCGCGATTATTTACTACTGCTTCAAAATTTAAAAATTTGGTAAATTTGAGTATACCACAAGGTCAAGCATATCAAGTAGACCCCACAAATCAATTTTGCTGAAATTTGGATCATAAAAGTGAGACTTAAGCCAGATTCTTGAAATCAGAGTCTTCGAACACAAAACAGTTGATAAACTTGATCAGATTTTGTCCAAACTTGTTGAAACTTGTGTAGGGATTTTAATAGGTTGTATACTTGCCAAACCAATCCAAAAAGTGCAAAAACTAGCAAAAGTAAATAATCTCGATTATTTACTACTGCTACACAGAGCCACCATTTTTTACTTTTGAACTTGTACAGTGTTAAACTAGCATAATACAAATCCACCGGGCAATTTTGGGTTCAATCGGATCCAAATTGGTACATGTTCACTCAGTTTCCAGGTTGTAGATGAATCCTTTGATTTTTGCTATTGTACAGGAATCAGGTTGCAGATAAGGAATCGGCAATTTGACAGAAGCTGCAATCCAATCATGTAGAAATTGACGATAAGTCAATCCAAAGGTAAGTACTCTATATAGGGTTTCACCAGTCTTTATGAGCCTTAGATCTGGTCGTGTACTAGGAAATCAAGGCATATTCGGAGAAACCTCTAGTAGAGTATCCACCAAAGAAAGCATGAATCAAGGCAATTCCTTGCACACAATCATTGAAGAAGTCTCAATTTCTTAGACTGAACTTCTGAAATGTCTTCTTACTCGACTCACTTAGATAGGAGAAACAATGCGCTATAAGCATATACTCACATTTTATAGGACTAATCGCCATGGAGCTCAGGTTTACCTGGATCTTAACAAAGAGTATGCTATTTGCATTGATGATCATGGTATTGAGTTTGAAGAAGAGATTAGGGCAAACAAACAGGGAAAAAGGTACATGGACAGAAATGGAATTCAGTATTTACAAGTTGAAAACCCTTACGTGATAGACAAATGGGGGTTAGAAGTAGACACCATAATCCCAGATATGTCAGCAAAAGAAGGATCACCAACCTTAGAATTCGAAGGGTAGGATGAAGTAGACTTGAAGCCCTTGAAACGGCTTAGTACTGATAATCCTAGGATCGGAGTCTATTGTTGGAAAGAGAGAAATGTAAAATATCTTCTGTGGACTTGGCATGCCAAATCAGGACAACTAATGGCCATGAAGATCATCTACATCTTCAAGATCAAAGATAAGGGATCAACAGATCTACCAACCTACCTGTTTAGGGATACTTATAACAACAACTTTGTTATGATGACTCCTGAGGAGGTAGAACAAACCAAATACCAAGGATATTCCATAAGGGATTGAATATTGGGACAAAGGACCAGAAACAATTCCAAGAGATGAACACCATGAGAGATCATTTGAGAGTAATGTTAAGAGACCAAAAACCACCTCATTGCATACAAAACCGGGTGACACTAAGGCCAATCCAGGGCTACATGAGTCACTGTTTCCAACAGACTGGTTTTAAGGACTCGGAACAGGACCCCAACTTCAAGGAGACCGGGAGTTGAACCAAACAGACGCGTCAGACCAGCTTATTTTCGGAAATGGGTCAGAAAATACAGTGGATCAAGGGGTCCATACAACCACTTAGCAAGCTTTAAGCAAGTGCCAAGATCAAAACATATATTTGATTTCCATACTCAATTCGAGGGGTTTGGAATGAAATTAGAAGGAAAAGCATTGACATGGTTCCAAAACATTCCACCAAGGTCAATCATGGACTTGAACACATTAGCTCAAGGATTTGTAGCTGCTTGTTTCACAACTCGGATCAAACATAATACAATATCTCAAATCTACAGCTTTAAACAGAAACATGGTGAGTCTGTTAGGGATTGTGCAACTCAAATAAAACAATACATTGCCAGATGCCTAGGGCCATAGCTACCTACAGAAGAACGACTAGTATCATTGTTCCTAGAGGGACTGCTAAACAAATAACTTCATGTCATACTATATAGCATGAAGCACACAGCCCTGGAAGAGTGTGTGATGGATGCGATTGACTTAGGAGACAATTGTGATATTTTCAAGGAAGAAGATATCCCTAACAGCATTCACTAAACCAGCACAAATGGGAACGGTTACTGCTGCAGCACCACTCTCGACAATAGAAGACATGCTTAAAAGGATGAATGATATGATGAACAACATGCAAAAAACACCTATGAGGGGACCAGGACAAGAGATACCTCAACAGGGACAACCTATTATGCCACAAAAAGGGTGCTGCTCTCATTCTGCTACAAGGGCTACTCCCTATGACCTGGTGTGTAGTCCCATTGTGAGCTCTTAAGATATTTTTCTATGTGTGCTCTTCTTTGCACCACGAGGACTCCATCTCACAAGGCTACTAGCAGATTCTCACCAAAGAGCAAGCCCAAATCAAAGGGCAATGAAGGTGAAATGAAATCCCCTCTTAGCATCAATCTAGCTTCTACATCATCTTCCTCACCTCAATTGTAGCCTAAAAGCATGCTAAACACTCAAAAAATTGTTAAACAAAGGTAGATATGGTATTTATTTTCTCCATTTCAAGCAAGAAACAAATGGATGAATGTCCTCACCAAACAAAGTTTTTCTACAGGATTGAAGAGCTACATAAGGAGTATCCATTAAGCCCTAATAGAAAGTTCCCTTCGCATACTGACGTTTCGTTAAATTGAGTCACAGGATGCATTTGGGCCCGTTATTGTTGGATTGAGAATTGGGGCCCTAGGATCTTTGATTCACGCATGGGGGGAGGTACACTACATGTGGAAGGCCACAACATTGATGTCTCAAGAAGATCATGTTGGTTTCGGTATGTAATTGAGTGGGGAAGAGGGGTTGTTTTTCTCGGTCTGTAATTGAGGAGGGGAGATGGATCAACGATGAGGCATGAAGGGCTGGCTATTGTCGCTTTTGACTATGTGGCAAGTAGCTTGGGGTTCTGCCTTGCAGAAATTCAGCTAAGGAGGTGGTCCAATGTGGTGAAGTTTCTCTCCTTCTTTGTGTAATGGAATTGATATTTCTATTAATTATTGCAGCTGATAGGTGGAAAAGGCTAGACCGAGCTAGGCCACCTGTGAGGTGCAATAATTAATAGAAATATCAATTCCATTAATATTTCTATTAATTATTATAGCTGACAGGTGGAAAAGGCTTGATCGAGCTAGGTCACCTGTCAACTGCAATAATTAATAGAAATATCAATTCCATTACATGGTCACTCTTGTACGATATGTTTTATAGATTAATTCTTAAATGGTCAATTGTGAGTACAAACTGGCCGGCCAGTCATAAATGGCTAAAGCTCATAAAGAGCACTTGAATAATACATGAAATATATTTTCGTATGCATAGGCCTAGCTTGGTCAAGCCTTTTCCACGTGTGAGCTGCAATAATTAATAGAAATATCAATTCCATTACACTTTGTCTCTCTCGTGCTATGATGTCAAACATGTAACGTGGTGTCTACGAGCTATGGTATTACTCATATACTATGCAGTGTGTGTGTGTGTGTGTGCCATATGTGGACAATTTAGCCTCTAAAGGGTCTCTACATTCTACACAATTGGCTATGTATAATTTAGCCAACATTTTGGCTAAAGTTTTCAGAAGATGGGCGTGCTTGATCTTTGGAGTCAGGGCCGCAAAAAGAAGATTTGACTAAGTTCATTACCTTCAATTTTCTAGCCACATTTCTATTTGCCACCTACATTTCTGCTTAATATGATAAGTCAATCGGCAGGCCATATAGTGTTGCTTGGCAATATCTACCCTCCATATTTGATAAGGGCATGTGGGAGATGCGATCAACGGTTCAGGATTTGAGTGGCCTTCAACATAATAATACTATAAATTGGGTAAACATTGAAAATTTGGCTAAACAAGTAAATTTGGCACAAGAGGTAAAACGGGTCCAAGTGCTCCTCCAGCCCCCTTGAATCCGGGATGTCCCTCTTGAGAGCCTTGTGTCCTAACCACTCTACCATGTCTGCATATCTTGATGAAAATGGTAGATGATGTGGATTTTTACATTTGAAACAATGTAGATTTTGCCATCTTGGTAAATTTGGACAAATTGGTAAATTTGGCTCAAGATTCATGGTCTAGATCTAGCTCGCCCACTGCCCTCAGCACTATCTCATGCCCACCCTCATCCCATCTCTAGGTTCTCCCCCATCTCGTGTCAAATAGATATGGCACAAATGGTTGCCCTTAGCTAACATGATGCATGACTATAGTTATGGTCGGTATTTTTAAAGAGATTGGATATGTACCTCCTAGTCTAGTGATGAAACAAAAGTACCTAAGAGCCTAGTCAAATGTAAGGAAAGTCTTTCTTTGAAGTGTCATTTTTTCTCCTTCCTCAAGATGCAAAACAATAGCACGAAAAGTGTTGCAAATTTGCAAAATTTTTATGTTTTAGACTTGTCAAGGAAGGACTATGTGATCAAGTGATTGTTTCCCTTAAGAATACAAGACAATTATGAGACATCATCAAGGCCAGCAGGTTAAATTCTTTTATATGAATTAATTTTTATTTTTCCTGTTCCAAGACAAATGATGTGCTTTGGATGCTTGCCACCCTTTTCAAGGCTCAGACTCTCTTTAGCATGGAACATTAACCTGGCTCCTCTCTCTCTCTCTCTCTCTCTCTCTCTCTCTCTCTCTCTCTCTCTCTCTCTCTCTCTCTCTCTCTCTCTCTCTCTCTCTGTGCGTTCTCTTTAGCTTGTGCATGTGCGTGCACTATTACTGTAGATGCCCTATTGTGACTCTTTGAAGGAAGTTGTGGCATGTATGACTAAGAATATATGTGCTTATCTCTCTCTCTCTCTCTAAACTTCCTTAGAGCAAGTTTAGAGAGACACTTGTCATAGTGATAAGATTAAGAACAAGAAATGTTGCTCATTAGTATGACCAAGGATGATGATGGAAGTTCATGACACATTTTGCATCCTCTTCTCAAGTGCTCGATTTCTATGTTAAAGTGATGCACACACTCTACGATACTCAACCAAGGACTGTGCCAAACTCAAGCTTGGTAGCAAGAGTATAGTGTGCACGGGCTTACGCTTACTCCTTGGGCAAAAATCAACTAGCACGATCTTCTTGACACATTGACTATGTTGGGATAAGGTCAAATTATGGTGGAAAAGTGGTGCCTGACTATGATGCTTGGATAAATTGACTAGATTGGAGGTCTCTAACACCTTAAGGTTTTGGGGTTTGGATGGCTAGGCTAGTTTGTGGAACGTCACAGTTAAGTGCGTATGTGTGAGAAAAATATTGGGATGGATGACCTCCTCGGAAGTCTCGGAACAATGTTTCCTCTGGATCCTACAAGTTGTATAAGAGCCATGGTTCAAAGTCCAACCTCTGAATCTATAGGACACATTGAATTTGACTTCAATCTTTAAGCTAGATGCACGGCCATGTTGAGGCTCTTAACCTTTGTGCCTAGAAGGATGGAGTACATTGGCAGTAATGAGGACATGAGAGTCTCAAGTTTGGCATAAGGGGGCAGTTGTTGGGATAAGCCCAACTTTTGATGGAAAAGTGGTATTTGGTTATGAGGCTTGCATAAATTGACCAGATCAGGTCCCTCACACCTTAAGATTTTGGGGTCTAGATAGCTAGGCCAGTTTGTGGAACATCACAATTAAGCGTGCATGCCTGAGAATAATACTGGGATGGATGACCTCTTGGTACAATGTTGCCCTCTGATCCTATAGGAGGCTAATGGTCATGGGTTTTTTGCTAGTGTTTACTTTCAACCACCAACCTTTTAGCGTAAACATACAACTAGAATTGATAATCCATTAAATGCAGGTTAATTTTGAGATGCGACATCTTTATGGTTGCATTAGCACATTAGTTTCCCTAATTGCACTCAAATGGAGGTAGTCTGCATCACTTGAAGGCTCCTAAACTTGCTTGGAAATTTGATCATGAGTATCAAACATGTTCATGCCCGCAGTTTAGTAATGCTTGGACTATACTATTCTCAAGCCTCTTTGAAGTTATTAAGTTGATTTTCTCTCCATTCATTCTGTAAATTCTAATAGGAGAGGACCTATAGGAACTCAGACATTCTTGTGTATAAGTTTGTGCATGTAATTCATGAAATTCATGAAATACTTCTGAACTCTCCTCTTCAAGCATCCATGCCTTTCGATACTGATGTCATGTGCACAACAAGAGATTATCAATATGATTTTCCTTGTACTTATTTTGTTCTCTCTCAAGAGCCACATCTTGGTACCCATGTCTTCATTAGCAAAGACACCAATAATTTTCAACCTTTCGTGGCCAACTAGCACCACATTGAGGCGCATGTCCTACCACATTTTATTCCAACTAAAGTGATAGTAATTGTCAGTCCAACCTTGCAAAAATCAATATGCTTGTTCATTTTAGGCGCTGAGAGGCGGAAGTGAAAAACAGACCCGGTGGCCTCTACACCAAGACTATGCACAATGGCCTCATCATGGGGGATACACAATAGGGGCACCACCTAGCAAGATATGCGGCTAGGACGCATACATATACACAATGAAGCATGCCATGAAAAACAATTTCAAGATCCACGGCCAAATGTGGAATGGGGTGGTCAGAGAATAAAGTGAGAGGAGTGGTGAATGAGTGAGAATGGGCTTGCTACTCGTGCATGTTAGTAAGGAAGATAATGAGGTAGGGAAAACTTGCGAGTATGCTCACTTATCGTACAAGAGGTGGCGAATCCGCACACCTCAAGATGGAAGTAGCAAGATGATAGGAATATGAGAGGGAGAGAGAGAGTGTGTGTATGGTGGTGAATCCGCACACCTTTACATAAGCAGAAAAAAAAAGGCAAGGAACAAGCATATACCATACTCACAATGAGATGTATCCAAAGCGACACAAAGTATGGCACCAAGATGGAGTGTGTTGATTGCTTGCAAAAGATGAATACAATAGGTAGCGTATGGCAGGAAAATGAGAAGGGGACAAGATCGTAGGAGGCATAATCAAGAGATGGGAGTTGATGGCGAGGAATATCATGAGTGTGTCCACCCTTCTTATTCTTGAAATTGTGCCTTCAAACCTTAATTACAAGTGGTGTGGAGGTGTGGTGCTCATCTTTTGTGCATGGTGATGGTGATGATGATGGTGTTGTGATTATGTGATTAGGGTTCATGCTACAAGCATGTAGCACAAGAGTGTGTATGGATAGGTGTGTGTGTGTCTTTTTTAAGTGAGCTCTCATGGCCTCCTTATATTGGGAAGAAGGGGAGGATTTAGTAATATTTCTATTTGAGGCGAGTGTCCCACTTTGGTGACTAGGAAAATGGGGTGCATGTGACTGTGGCTCCCATCTTGTCTCCTCATTATTTAAAATACCAGAGTCAATAGAGAGAGAAGAAGAGAGAATGTGGGTAGGATGTAGAGGATAGAAGATATTTACAATAGTCTAGCTTTGGCTAGACTTAAGCTTATTAGGGAGAGAAGAGAGAGGTAAGAAATTTACAAGAGAGATTGTCAAAGGTGGATAGTTGTTGATGAGGATGGATCCTCCAAAAATGGTGATAGAATCACTCTAGACTTGCCAAGACCTCATTAAAAGAGCCTTGTCTCTTGTAATCATGCTTGAAGACTTGTAAAACCACAGCCATTCTAGAGGGAAGAAAATTGGGGATGGCCTATGTCACCATTACACGAGAAAACTGGGGTCCACTACAAAAATCATATCTCCGTGTTCATATTTTCAAAAATTCTGAAAAAATTGAGCTAAAAGTTGAGATTACGAGCTACATCTTTCATGTTGAACGCTTCTTCAGATTCGGGGTTCTTCTCTACTTAAAAAATTCAGCCAAATAATGTAATATTTGTGGCTGCAAAGGTCTTTTGGTGGTCCCTTTTGAGTGGACTTCTCTCTTGCCTTCAAGTGTGAGCTCCTTCATGTGTATGAAAACATGACCTAGAGTTTTGAAAAGATTGGCAATCATCTAGATGGAGGTATTATTGAAATTTGAAAGTGGGGTTGAGGTTTGAAAATGAAAAGTAGTGAATAAAATATTTGGTAGGGTGGATTAATATATATATACATGAAAAATATATTAGAAAATACTAAAATATATAATGTAATTTAGAATATATATATATATATATATAATATTTAAGGTCAAAAGAGAGATCAACAAAGAAAGTTTACTTATTTATGCTACATCGTGATTGATTTAGCATAAGTCTTATTTATTTAATAAAGGCTAAAACGTTTGTGAAAAAGGGAAGAAAAAATCAAAAGTAACTGATATAATAGGAAATATTTTTGGTAAAAGAAAAAAAAAATATGGGGGGCTCCCATGCATGGAAAACCATGCCTCATTAGCCCTCCCTCTAAGGCTAGAGGTATTCATGCCTCTAGCATTGTACTTGATTCTTCTTCAATTGAGGTTGAGGAGTTTCCCTCCTCGGGGATTTCCATCATAGGTGCTTGATCAAATCTCAAAAAGTACTGCTTCAACCTCCATCCATTGACACATGTTTTGTGGAGCCTACCATCTGCATCCATCAATTGGTAACTGCCATTGGCGTAGCGCTTTCTAATGACAAATGGCCCCTCCCATCTGGGTGAAAACTTTTTATCCTTCCTAGTGTCAAACCTGTTATCATACCGTAGGACCAACATACCTTTGTTGAGACCTTTTGCCCTAAGTCCCTTGTTGAAGGTAAGTCGACGTTGCTCTGACTGTGCTGCATAATAGTTGATAGCATCCTCTCTGTCTAGTTGAAGCCTCTCTAGATCAAGAATGTGGTTGTGGAGATGAGCATTAGGACGTTCCACCTGCCCAGCTAGCACCCTGAGACTAGCCAATTGTACTTCAATGGGTAAAATGGCTTCCTTACCAAACACCAAGTGATACAGTGTGAACCCAAGGGATGTGCGAAATGAAGTGCGATAAGCCCAAAGTGCAGCCATAAGATGCTTGTCCCAATCACTTTTGTGATTGTTTACATGTTTAGTGATGATCTTGCAGATCATACCATTTACCTTTTCCACCAAACCATTGCATTGTGGGTAGTAGGGAGTCGAGTGTCGTCGTGAGATACCTAACTTCTCCATTAGCTCTCCTCTAAAACCTGGTCCCCTGTTAGAAATTATTTCAAGAGGAGCTCCAAAACGGAAACAAATGTTTTCAAATACAAACTTAGACACTTCCTTAGTTGTAATCGGGGTGGTGGCAACTGTTTCAGCCCACCTGGTCATGTAGTCCACACCTATGATGATATAAAATTTACCTGATTGGCTCCTTGGCAAAGGCCCAATAACATCAATTCCCCATTTCTCAAATGGTCCATATGAGATTATAGGAGTCTGTGGCTCATATGTGAGACTCCTATCCCCTGCCTTTTGACATTCCTTGCATGTTTTACAACAATGATGCACATCCCTATGTAGACTAGGCCATACAAACCTGGCTTGTAGAATCTTTCTACTAGTGATGCCAAGTGCAAAGTGTCCTCCGCAAACACCATCATGGCAACTTGAAATGATTTCAATGATCTCTCTAGAGAGAGGTACCCGCCTAAGAATTTGATCCTTACCCTTGTAGTAGAGGTCGTCATTGATAAGGCGAAACTCATGATGTCAGGCATAGCATCGCTACCTTGGAAGAGAGGCGACTTCAACTTGATAGCACCCACCATTGAAACATCTTGCAACTTCTCTCTAGCTAGAGCATCTGCTTCTTGATTTTCTGCTTGAGGGACATGATGTAATTAATTGTACAACTTGAAATTTCCCTAAAAGTTCCTTGACTTTGCGCAAATGGCCTAGCAAGCTATGATTTTTACAAGCCCAAGTTCCTTGTATTTGTTTTATTAAAATCATGGCATCACCAAATACATTTAACCGTTGAATGCCCTATGTCACACACCACTCTAACCCAAGAGTTAAGGCTGCATATTCTGTCTCATTGTTAGAGTGAGAATCCAAGAGATTCCCAATGGAGAAAACCTTATCCCCTTTCTCGTTGAAGATGACAATGCCTGCTGCAGCTTTGTCCACTTTCCTCTTGTAGGCTCCATCAAAGAAAAGAGAGTGAGCCTCCTCTACCTTAGGGACTTCCAACACAGGTGTAATATCTTGATCATTTGGCTTTATTTTTAGCTTCTTTTCATAGTGGCGATGAGTGAGAATACCTCCTAGACTGGCCCTTGTGGAGTTATCCACTTGCATTGTGTAGTCAAACTCTTGTAGCCTTGTGAGCCATTTGGAAATCCTAGAAGAAACATCCATGTGCTGCATTACATAAGGAAATACTTCTTCCATAGTTAAGATTATGAATGGTCTAGACAATAAATAAGAGAAAAATTTGGTGGTAGCAAACATTAATGCAAGCAACATGTGCTCCACTCCGGTGTATCCCTTTTCTGATGGAGTCATCATTCGACTAGAGAAGTAGATAGGATGCATGAACAAAGTTCGAGGATCCTTTTGCATCAATACAGCCCCAAGTGTGTCATTGCCCACACTAGGGTTTACATAAAATGGCTCATCCCACTTTGGAGGTGCTATGGTGGGAAGTGAAGCTAGAATTTGTTTTACCTCATTGAATGGTTGTTCATTTTCTTCACTCCAAGTAAAAATCTCTTGATGGGTAACTTGTTGTAAAGGAAGAGCCACTTGGGAGAGCAAGTGAATGAACCTACTCAAATACCTCACCTTTTGAAGAAAAGAGACCAACTGCTTTGTTGTGGTGGGAGAGGTCAAAGCCAACAAGGCTTGAACCTTGCTTGGGTCAGCTTCAATTCCATTGGCCGAGATCACATGGACAAGAAGAGTAACCTTGCTTTCACCAATGTGGCATTTCTCCACATTGAGTTGGCCCCCCAAAGCTTGTAGCCTAGCTAGACCTTCATAAACTTTCTCCAAATGAAGAGAGCGAGAGCTATAGATACAAAAGTCATCAATTTTAAAACACGGATTGATTTTCCAAAGAATGGCTGAAAAACAAATGTTACATATTGCTGAAAAGTGGCTAGAGCATTAGTGAGACCAAATGGCATAACTCTGTAAGCAAAACATCCCCATGATGTGATGAAGGTTGTATTCTTTTGATCTTCTTCAGCGATGCTAATTTGGAAGTAGCCATCACATACCGTGTAGCGCTCATGTCCTACTACCTCATTGAGAATTTCGTCTTGAAAAGGAAGAGGAAAATGGTCCCTCTTTGTGGCAGCATTAAGAGGCTTGTAATCAACACAAACCCTCCACTTACCATTCTTCTTTGGTGTGACTACCACTGGAGAAACCCACTCTGAGTCTTCAGCAGGATAGATAAAACCGGCTTCTAGAAATTTCCTCACCTCTTTGAGCAGGGCGTCTTGTTGAATTATTCCTGGCCGCCTGAGCTTCTGCACTACAGGTTTACTTACCTCCTTGAGCTTAATGTGATGTTGAACTATTGTGATGCCAGTGATTTTATCATATTCATCAATGAACAATGTGGTAAAATTACTTAGCATCAAAATATAATCTTCACGCTCCTTCCCACACAACTCACTAGAGAGCATTGGATGTAGCTTACTTGCTTCTACCAGAGGTTGTATACCTAGTGTCTCCCCTTGGTTTGATGATGAGGCATCAGGTTGCTCCATCTTCTTAGGGTCCTTGAGAATGATCCCCATCACCTCAATTCTACTGTCACTTTCTTCACTCACTGTTGACTCCTCCTCTGAAGTGGTTGAAGAGTCACCACTAGAAAACTCATCCTCGGAGGTTTCTAGATCCATGTCGCGTTGTTGACCTATCTTCATGTCGTAAAGTATTGGCCTCCCTTTTGCATCCTTCATCTGGATTATGCCGGTGTCCCAGTCATGCTTAGCTCTCATAGCCATAAGCCAAGGCCTCCCTAGAATGATAGGATAGCCCTCCCCTTTGTGTGGCATGACAAAGATGTCCACATCTACCTCGGTGTTGAATGCCTTTATCATAACTGCATTTATGACACCAACACATTGAACTTTTAAATTATTTGCCATTTTGGCTCGGCATGGTGCCGGCCGACTCACCTATAAACCCAAACGGTGCATCATTTTTTCACTCATGACGCATATTTGTGCGCCACCATCGAAGTAGATATTGGAGATGTGTTGCCCTTTGATGTAAGCATCCATCACTGGTAGTATGTCATCTAGATTCCTCCCAGAGATAGTCCCAGCTATCTTTGGCTTTGGTCGTCTCATGCTAACCATCTTTGTCCATTGTATCCTCACCCTAGGTGCTAGGTGGATTAACTGGGGCCAGGTGATTTTTGGGCCCTCCACAGAAACATCTTGAACCAAATCATATGGTTTAGAACATTCACCCAAAGAGAAATCTACAATGTCAATTTTACGTCGTGACTTGGATGGCTTTTTGCTAGATTCCCCTTTAGTCTTCATCTTTTCTTCCTTTTGGGAAGATTCACCATGCCTAGCGCGTTTTACCCCTATGGCATCTACTCCTTTAACCTTGGTCTTATCCTCCTCCACTTTATCCTTTTCTTTACCTTCAAGACTGATGACGCTTACTGTTTGATTGCCAACTGGTGGTGGGGGTAAGGGTGGAATGAGAGGTTGTGGTGGTGGTGGTGGTGGTGGTGGTGGTTGAATGGGTGGTTGTAGGATTTGCACGGGTGGTTCTTGTTGTGGTGCCCTCGGTGGTGGTGGTCTTGCTCTCGGTGGTGAAACCTGGTTTTGCCTGGCTCCTTTGTTGAAATTCTTCCTCCTTGGATGTGGAAAGTAGTACATGCCATGACCATACTCCCCACAATTGTAGCAGTGGTATTCTTGGTTTTGCCTTCGTTGTACTCTTCCTTGCTCTTGGTTGCGATTGTGTGCATGCCCTTGTTGTATCAAATGGACTGAGAGATTCTCAAGTTGATTGGTGATTCGATTGAGCAGGTCTTGCTGATCTTCAATTGGTTCTTGTGGTTGAATCCTCTGGGCGGCTGTTTTAGGTGGTGCTAGAGGTGGTCGGGTCCTAACGGCTTCCTCTTCATCGATATTCCTGGCTTGTAGGCTCAACTTCTTGTCTTTAAGGCGGGCCACTTCAACTGCTAGCTCATACGTAGCAGGAAACCTTCCCTTCACCTTCTCTTTAAGAGTTGGCCATAACCCAGCCACAAACCGATCCTTCTTTAGGAAATCAGATGCCCCCTCATCCTCTCTTAGCAATGCAACCCATCGCCCCCATAAATCTACAAGCTTTGACTCATACGATGCGTATTCCAGCATACTGCCCTGCTTCAACTCTGTCAACAATTGCCATAGCTTCTCTGATGTTGTGCCCTCTCCAAAACGCTTGACAAAGGATGCTCTTAATAACTCCCACCGTTCCTTGGTTTCTTGTGCCAAGGCATTGTACCATGATCTTGCCTCCACCTTCATTAGAAGTGGGAAGATGCGCAAGCGCGAAGCATCATCATCTCTCGCAGAGATGACACATGCTATTTCCAAGTTGTCTAGAAAGTCTGCAGCATCCTCACCCACCTTACCAGTAAAGGTTGGAAATGTTACACTTGCCATTTTGAGAGTGAGAAAATTAACACGACTTAAAAATCTTAAAAATAAAAAATAAAAAAATAAATAGAGATTCAATACATGGGTGCTCGGTAGATGGAAAACATAGTATACAAGGATGAAAATAACTACATCAAAAGACACTTCATGATTAATCATAGGGAGGATAAAGGGTAGAGAAGAGGTGTTTATCTCTTGCAGTCGTTCTCTACCAAACATGGTTGTAATGATCTTCTGATAAAACATCTTGCGGTCCAAGATTACTTTGATTGATTCAATTCTTTGTGGTGCATAAGTTTGGTTCCTTGCAAAAGGTTGATGCGTTGGGTCCATCACATGATAATTCGGAAAGGCTCTCTCCTTCGTGGTGGAAGGTTATAGTCGGAGGTGTAGAGCTCTTGGTAGTCGAGGTCAAATTTATAGTATCAGAGGACAAGGTTGTCTTCGTCTTCTAGCTCTAGGACTATCCCTCTAGCAAGCTCTTGGAAAAGCTTGAACTCTCTCTCTCTTTGAGCAACTTCACTTTCCTGCAAGAAAGAGTGCCATCTAGTGTATACACAGGTGTGATGAGGTAGGTGGTGAGTCTTACCACTTGTATTAATCCGAGTCGGATGGATACATAGAAAAATGTAAAGTCGTCATCATAACCTTGATTCACAAGCAACATCCCTTGAAGGTGGAGGGTCTTGTCTTTCCGCCAAGCAAAACCTGTGTCAAAGACCTTGTCGATGACAAGCTCCGCCACTTCACTCGGTAGACGATGTAGAATCCATGCTACTGTTTCTAGTTCTTGGCTCATGAGATGAGAGTGAGGTATAGAAAGACTTTGGAGGATTTACCCTTTTGTTTTGGAGACGGGGTGATTGTCGGCGCTGGAAAACCCTTGAATCTTTTGGTGCAAGGGAGAGGGAGGGACCACACATTCATAGTAGCTTCCTCAAGTTGTGAAGGCTTGTTGTGGATGTAGGTGGAATAGGTGGCAAAGATGGGGACGTAGATGTAGAGAAGCCTAGTGCTACTTGAAAGCCTACCGTTGTGAGAATGCCTGTGCGGATGTCAAGGGAGAAAATGATGGCCTTTTCTTCACGTTGGGTTGCACTCATGTCGAAGGTGCGGTTTTTGGCTATAATGTGAGCATGATGGAGCTTGTGCCTTGCTTTAACGCTTGCGGGGATGATGAGAAATGTAAACAATCTGAGTAGGGAAAGAGGGTTTTACCACTTCTTCTATGCTAACAATACAACACCCTGGCAAGAGTGTCTTGATGACTTGAGTCAAACCTTCTTGAAGCTCCTCCTCTTCAGTGGTCCAATTAGAGAATTCAAAAAGCCACTCGTCCATGAAGAGAAGTAAACATGTCAGTCTTGTAAACTGAAGGTGTTGAGTTCGATCCTCCGTGGGGGCACCAAATGAGAGGCGGAAGTGAAAAATAGACCCGGTGGCCTCTACACCAAGACTATGCACAATGGCCTCACCATGGGGGATACACAATAGGGGCACCACCTAGCAAGATATGCGGCTAGGACGCATACATATACACAATGAAGCATGCCATGGAAAACAATTTCAAGATCTACGGCCAAATGTGGAATGGGGTGGTCAGAGAATAAGGTGAGAGGAGTGGTGAATGAGTGAGAATGGGCTTGCTACTCGTGCATGTTAGTAAGGAAGATAATGAGGTAGGGGAAACTTGCGAGTATGCTCACTTATCATACAAGAGGTGGCGAATCCCCACACCTCAAGATGGAAGTAGCAAGATGATAGGAATATGAGAGGGAGAGAGAGTGTGTGTGTGTATGGTGGCGAGTCCGCACACCTTTACATAAGCAGAAAAAAAAAGGCAAGGAACAAGCATATACCATACTCACAATGAGATGTATCCAAAGCGACACAAAGTATGGCACCAAGATGGAGTGTGTTGATTGCTTGCAAAAGATGAATACAATAGGTAGCGTATGGCAGGAAAATGAGAAGGGGACAAGATCGTAGGAGGCATAATCAAGAGATGGGAGGATCATAGAAAAACTTTTTCTCCTTCCTTGAAGGTCCGTTCTGATCGATTCTTATCTGCGTAATTCTTTTGTCTGTCCTGAGCGGCTTGGATATCTTGGCGAATGGCTTTAGTCTGATTTTCCAGGTCTTCTAGCATCTTCTTAGAGACTTCTACCCTGATGGTTGGGTTTGAAAAGTTAAGCAGTGCTAAACAGTCTTGTCCATAAAGAGCTTTGAAGGGTGACATTCCAATGCTTCTGTGTTCGGAAGAATTGTAAGCATATTCTACCAAAGGAAGATATTGTAACCACTTATTTGGCTCTTGTGAACAATAGGCCCTGAGAATGTCCTCAATGACTTGATTTACTCTTTCAGTCTGCCCATCTGTCTGTGGACGATACACTGTGTTGAAGGCTAATTGTGACCCAATAGATTGGAAAAGAGAAGTCCAAAACTTTTATGTAAACTTGGCATCTCTATCACTGACGATATGCTTGGGTAAAGCATGTAACCTAAAAATTTCCTTGATGAATACTCGGCTAATATGCGAAGTAGTAAAGGTTGTCTTTATGGGTATTAGATGAGACACTTTTATGAGCATATCAACAACCACAAATACAGAGTCATAACCTCCTGTAGAAGGTAATCTTGTAACAAAGTCCATACTGATGCATTCCCATTTCATCTGGGTATGTCTAGAGGTTGAAGTTGCCCTGGTAACTTGATTCTTTTGGCTTTTATCCACTGACAAGAAAGACATTGCCTCACATAGCGAAGTATGTCTCATTTCGTTCCGGACCACAAATAACTCCTCCTAATAGCATGAAGAGTCTTAGCATAACCTGGATGCCGAGATGTAGGGCTATCGTGTGCTTCATACAGAATAGTCTTCTTTAAAGCTCGGTCTCTGGGTACATAGAGCCTATGTTTGAAGTAAAGACATACCCCCAAAGATGCTTCTTTAATTCTATCTCAGATAGGGTTATTTGGAATAGAGATAGCTCTGAGAAAAGATTTTCGGCTAAATCCATCTGCAACGGTATTTTCCTTCCCTGGTCTATACTTTATGTCAAGTTCATATTCTTGTAAGAGTTCTATCCATCACTGTTGTTGCATATTGAGAATAGGTTGAGTAAAAATCCATTTTAAGCTCTTGTGGTCTGTAACTAGCTGAATGTTGCGTCCAAGAAGATAATGTCTCCACAACTTCAGCGCATGTATAACCGCTAAAAGTTCCAAATCATGAGTAGGATAATTCTTCTCATGATCCCTTAGCTTTCGTGAAGTATATGCCACCGATCTTCCTTCTTGAGTAAGAACTGCGCCTAAAGCAAATTTGCTAGCATCGGTTGCTCCTTCAAATTCCTTACTGAAATCTGAAAGCTTTAAGATAGAAGCTGAGACCAAGAATTCTTTTAGCTTAGCAAAACTAAACTCGTGCTCGGTCTTCCATTCAATCCTCATTCCTTTCTTCAGGAGTACCATCAAAGGTGCAGCAATACGTGCATAGTCCTTGACAAAAATCCTGTACCATCCCGTTATCCCGAGAAATCCTCTTACTTTGCTGACGGTGGATGGTTGAGGCCAATCGACGATATCCTTGACTTTATCTAGGTCCACTGAAATCCTTCGGCCGATATGATAGATAAATCCAAGATAATTAACCTTTGGTGAGAAGAAGGTACACTTGCTCGCTTTAGCGTAAAGTTGGTGTTCTCGAAGAAGATCAAGTACTTTCCAAACATGGCCTTCATGATCTGCCTTGTTCTTAGAATAGATCAGAATATCATCAAAGAAAACCAAGACAAAATCGTCTAGATAGGGTCTGAAAGTATCCTACATAAGTCGATTGAAGCTTGCAAGAGAATTTGTTACACCAAAGGACATTACTGTGAATTCGTAGTGTCCACACCTAGTGTTGAAAGCGCCACCACGTGTGGAGGCGGTGCCTTAACAAAATTTCCAATTCTTATTTTTTTAAATATGGTGAAGGGAATTACAAAAATAGTCACTCTAAATTCTTTTTAAATCAATTATCCAAGAAGCAGAGAAAAGGTCCATCTCATGAGGACAGTTGTGGAATAGCCCATTTAGGTTCCTAGCCCTTCCAAGGTTCCTTTTTACTAGACAATTAGAAGAATTCCTTAATTAAATCACATCCTCCTTCCTTATCATGATCACTTCATGGATCCATTTTCCTTCCTCCTTTTCCCATCGGCATGAGGCCTGCTTAGACTAGGTCAATTTCCAGACACATCCATGGGTCTCACCACGTGGCCTGCTTAGACTAGGTCAATTTCCAGACACATCCATGGGTCTCACCACGTGGCCGGGACTCACTTCCACTCTATCCTATTTCTAGGGCACTGTGAGCGGGATGAAAACACACACAACGCTTCTATAACGACCCGACACACACTCTTGGGAAGATACACACACACTATGGGGCACCACTCGGCTTAGACAACACACCTGGCCGAGACAGGGAACACACCTCTGGAGTGAGAGGAGAGAGACTATCCACTTGCCCACTCCACACAGACACACACACACACACACACACACACCCAAAAAACTCAGCTCAAAAGAGGGTAATCTCTGATAATTAGATACAAATGAGCTTGGGCCAACACCAAGGGGCAAATAGATCACACAAAATGGGTAAAATAAGCCAGATAAAATCACAAACTAAAGCAGAAACTTCGCTCGTACGAGAAACTTACACAGAACAAAATCAGGAAAAGAGTGAGGAATTTAGCAAAATGGACAGCACCATTGCGTCCGGAACGGCCCAAAACCCCAGTCTACAATGTCAAAGTGCTCAAATCCGACCTCGGATGAGCAGTTTAGGGCCAAAATAGGCTCCAAAATGAGCAAAAACACACCTGCGGCTGATTCTCCATGTTTTTTCTGGTATTCTCTCTTATTTTTCAGTTCCCACACATAGATTTTTTAGTTGGGAACCCTTGGCCTTTTAGATGACCTCAAACGGACCCCGAACAGGCCAAAAACTGACCTCGCAATGCATAGTTGTCACCCTGCTGCATCCATGCGCACACCTGGCACTCATTTCTTTTCAATAATCGTCTCGCAACCACGTGAAGTGGCCCCAAAAAGTGGTCCTAATGATGACCTTTCTGCATAACTCTCACAAGGAAACACCACTTTGTGTCCGTACTTCTCCGCGTGCAAGTATTGACCCCGTTCGACCTCCTGACGCCACTCGATGCCACCTGACGCACCTGCTTACCTCATGTCGTCGGCCTGTGGATAGCTTCCTCGAGAAGTTTTACGCGTTACCAACTCCTCATTATTGTAGAAAAAACACACTGGTACTGATAATAGTGAAAATCGATGCACTATGTACATGATGTCCTACCTGTATACATGTGGGCCCCACGTAACCACCTGGCTCTGAAAAATGGGCAATTCTTTATTTGATGCACAATGCATGTATATGTACATATGCACAATCCCTTGCTCCAAAAATCTCCTGACATGATTTTCCCATCCCATAGCCTGCTAGATCATTCATGATCAGTAGCAGCAAAGAGAGATGTGAGACTCACCGCATCACAGGTCTCCTCATCCCTCACCAACATTGCTTGCTCCACAGACAGCTCATCTTGCTCCACCATCATTAACCTGGCATGATATAATTTAAGATGAAATCCATTTACCCTTGACTTATGTAAAATCCCATCCAGGTTAGCCAACTAATATGTGCCATTCGAAAAACACTCCACTACCTTGAAAGGGCCTTCCCACTTAATTTGAAACTTCTTTTGGAAGGTGTTGTCCAGCTTACTGTTGTAGCGCAAAGCCAAGTCATGTTTCTTGATACCCTTACTTTTGACCTTTTCATTTATCTTTGCCAAAGCCTTATCCTGCATCTGCCCATAATGCTCCAATGCGCTAATCCTATCCAACTTGACCTCTTGTAACTGCAAGAGCCTCTCTTTGAATGCATCACTAGGTGTCCCAAGCAACTTCTCTAACATCTTGACCGTAGGCAACTCTACCTCCATAGGCAATAGTGCTTCCTTTCCATACACCAAATGAAATGGAGTAAACCCTGTACCTGTCTTCACCGAAGTATGGTAAGCCCATAATGCACTAGGCAATTCCAAATCCCAATTCTTTCCTTGGTGCTCTATCACTTTAGAAAGAATTTGTACCAATTCACCATTGAATTTTTTATTTAAGCCATTACACTGCGGGTAATAAGATGTGGTATGCTGGTGCCTAATCTTTATCTTTGTGCATAAGAAGTCTAGAGTTTAGCATCTAAATCCTGGCCCCTTATCTGAAAGTAGCTCTAATGGCACCCCAAACTTGCAACATATTTCATCATACACAAATTTTGCCACATCCTTTGCAGTGATCTGTTTTACTGCTATAGCCTCTGCCCATCTA
Source organism: Adiantum capillus-veneris (assembly GCF_014529385.1). Classification (NCBI taxonomy): domain Eukaryota; kingdom Viridiplantae; phylum Streptophyta; class Polypodiopsida; order Polypodiales; family Pteridaceae; genus Adiantum; species Adiantum capillus-veneris. The sequence continues at coordinate 89,252,699 of NC_140944.1, forward strand.
GAGAGATAGTCCACTGTCGTCAAGATATAGCTTTTGCCCCTGCTTGTGATAGGTAACAGGCCTATTGCATCAATCCCCCACTTTTCAAACACATCAAACGCCATAATGGTTTTTCGTAGCTCTGGCTTCAACACTCTCTTCCCAAATGATTGACACCTATTGCAAGACCTACACCAATGGTGAACATCCTTGTGCAAACTAGGCCATACATACCCCTCTTGCAAAATCTTATGCAAGGTGATCTTTAGAGCAAAATGGCCACCACATGCGCCTTCATGATTCTCTTCCAACACTCTGTAAAGCTCCTCCCGCCAAGGTACACGTCTCAACACGAGATCAACCCCTTTCATGTATAAGACATCACCAATCAATTTGTATGTGTATGCTCTACACACAAAGCCATACTTCTTAGACTTCTGAATCTCCTTTGGAATGATTCCTGTTAGCAAAAACTCCTCTTCTTGAACCAAACATTCCCAGCCATGATAAAGAGGTAAAGTGGTCCTCAACACAAATAGCTCCCCAATCATGCCTTGAGCTGCTTCATGTGCCTCTCCATTTAGAGCACGTTCAATGTGTCTGATGCTCCATGCTTCGAACTTTTTTAACAGGCCTTTAATTCTGAAGCACATTTCCTTCAATGAGATGTTCTTGCTCTTCCACACACCCAACACTTGCTTCACCACTAACAAGGCATCACCTTTTATGCTCAAACTTCGAACCCCATGATTCAAAAAAATGTGTAATCCGGCTTCCAGAGTAGCATATTCAGCCTCATTGTTACTATGAGCATCCAATTTGAGCCCTCTCTTGCACACTAGCTTCCCCTCTGGATCATAAAGTGCTATACCCCCTGACGTTGCATCATGGCTCTTTCTGTATGAACCATCAAAGAAAAACACATGTGCATTGCTGATCTGTGGCACTTCTTCAACTACCTTTCTCACCACCTCTTCCTTAACAATAAGGGGATTCTCCTTGTAGGTCAACAAATCAGCTAGGGTAGCCCTTGTACTATCTTCCACTAGAAAAGAGAACTCAAACTCTTGCAGCTCAATTACCCATTTCTTCACCACATTTGACATGTTAGTACCATTAATTAACTGTGGCAAAAAGGCATAACTCGTCAAGAAAACAAAAGGCTATGGTAGCAAGTAATGACGAAATCGTCGACAAGCAAATATTACACTGGCCATCACTAGCTCCACTTCCGAGAACTTTCTCTCCGCTACCAACTTCACTCGGCTTGCACAATACACTGGCCTCATATAATGGCTTCCCTTCCCCTTTTGCAATAGCATGGCTCCAATGGCATCATCCCCTACTAAGGGATTTACATAAAAAACTTTCTCCCAATCAGGAGCCTGCATGGCTGACAAACACCCTAACACCTCTTTCACCTCTTGAAACACTTCTTCACACTTGTCATCCCATTGCAATGGATCATGCTTTGCCACTTGTTGTAATGGATAAAGAATCTGAGAAGACAATGGAATAAACCTTGCCATGTACTTCACTTTGTGTATAAAGGTTGCCAATTGCTTCGTACTCGTAGGTGATGGAAGAAGAATAATAGACTTAACCTTATCTGGATCAGCCTCAATGCCATTTTCTGACACCATATGGCCCAATAACTTCACCCTTGGCTGTGCTAGATGACATTTCTTTGGATGCCAATACCATCTGCAGCTTCTCATGGTGTTCAGCCCTACTGCTATAAACACAGAAGTCATCCATAAAAGCTTTAACACAACTACCAATGAATGGTTCCAACACCCAATTTGCTCTCTCTTGATAGAAGGAAGGTCCATTTGACAACCCAAATGGAAATACTGTGTAGCATTAGCAGCCCCATGGCGTAATAAAAGTGGTCTTTGTGCGGTCTTTAAGAGCAATCTTCAATTGAAAATAGCCTGAAAAACCATCACACACACTGTACCTCTCATAACCTGCCACTGAATCCAAGATCTGATCGATGAATGGAAGAGGATTTGGGTTCTTCTTAGTGTCTACGTTTAAGGGTTTAAAATCTACACAAATTCTCCACTTCCCATCCTTCTTTGGACTGACTACAACTGGACTCACCCATTCTGTGGTCTCCATAGGGACTATGAACCTTGCCTTCAACAACTTGTCCACCTCTTCTCGCAAGGCTTACATTTTCTCTTGACCCATCCTTCTTAGCCTTTACTGCACTGGCTTAGCACCTTCTTTCAGCTCTATATGCATCTCTTCACCCTTGAACCCTCTGATCTCTCATATGAAGTAATGAACAAATCAGGAAAACTAGCCAGCATGTGCAAATATATATCCTTCTCCATAGCTAAGAGGTCTCCACTGATCATTTGTGTCATCAATTCCTGCTTCTTTGACAACTCAACCTTGGTTTTCATCAACCCTTCAATCACTTCATAAGGCCCTTCACTTTTATCTTCAACCTCATTCGCAAATGCAAATAAACCAAACTCCTGGATTTCTTTGTCCATCAAAAGAAATGCAACAACAGCATCCTCATCACTGCTGGTAGTGCTATCACTGTCCTCATCTGTCACCGTGGAAGAGTCTTCATCACTAGACTCATCCTCATCTTCATAAAGCTCCTCTAATCGTTTTCTTGTGTCCATATTATAAAGCTTCTTAGTACATGTCTTTCCATAGAGGCTAATCGTACCATGTCGCCAATCTTGAACAGCTCCCACTACACGTAACCATGGTCTGCTCAGTATAATAGGATATGCTCCCAACCCTGCTGGCATCACATGAAAATCAACCACTGACTTTGCATCATAGGCATCCACTTCTAAGCTCTTTACAACACCCAAGAATTTTACTTTTTGATGGTTTGCCAATATGATCCTAAACCCTGACACCCCAGCCACTATGAGACCCATCTTCTCAACGCATGAGTGTGTTATGACGCATATTTGGGCTCCGCCATCCACATAACCTTGTCCCAAATTTTTCCTTTTATGCCACACATCTACTATTGGACAAATGTCTGGTAGCTCATCCATTGCCAACACCTTTACTGAACCTCTCTCTGGCTCTTTCTCCATTGGGTTAACCATCCTCTTCCACTGTCGCTTTAGCTTAGGCACCATCTCTATAAGCTGCCCAAAAGTAACATCTGCCTTCCTGCTGGTCAGATCCTCCTTCAAGTCATAGCTTAATTGCCCATCCCCTAGTGGAAAATCTGAAACATGAAACTTTCGACGAGCTCTCCTTTTTCTCTTGGCCTTGACATCCTCGCCTTCATGGCTCTTTCCTTTCTTCTTACTAGGACCTGGGGCACTTCTTCCTTCCTTATCCTCTGTGGTCCTCTTCCCAATAGGTATCACTAATGTATCCTCTAGCTTTGATGCCTTATCCAAGGTGACTACACTTAGCACTTTTGTCTTTCCCTTTTCCTCCTCGGTCAATCCACTGGTTCCTTCGTCTCCCTTAATTTCGATGCCATAATCATTTGACCTAGTTAGCACCTGTCTTGGCAATGGATACATGTCTCCCCCCATCCTTGGTGGCTTATCACATTGCGGGCTGATGTGACCCAACTCTCCACAATTATAACATGTGGGCGTCTGCCTCCAAAACCTACCATTGCTTTGTCCAACACCATTCCTAGGCCTTTCTTCACCTCTTGGCTGATTTGCAAACCTCCCTCGACCTCGATTATTTCCCACTTGACCTAGCATGTTTAGGCTGAGATTCTTCATTAAATCTACCACTTGCCTCATGTCTTGCCTTAGCCCATCATCTTGCACCGATGTAGTGACCACTGCTGGCATAACCTGAGTAGTAATAGGAACCACTGGTTCATGATGAACCCCTGACATGCGACCTTGTAAAGACTCTATAGGCTGAAATTCAGACCTCATGGGCAAAGACTCCACCCCTAACTGGCTCATTTTCCTCAACTTCCACTCTTTGTTCCTTGCTACCTCTAGTGCATCTTCATATGTCCTAAGCTTCTTTAGCTCCACTCTCCAACGTATATTCTCCCAAAGACTAGCCAAGAACCTGTCCTTCTTCATCATGTCAGGCGGGGGTACCTGTGGTGCTAAGGCCTTGCACATCGGCTCCCATGCCAATGAGAACTTACGTATGTACGCAGCTACTCGCTCACCTTCCTTTTGCACCAAACCTTGTACTTCTTGCCACACTTTGTCAAGATCTTCTATCTTCACAAATTCCACTTCCAACCCATGCCTTAGATTGTCCCAACTCAATCTTACAGGTGGATCCACTGCACGCAACTCCTCTTCAAATGTCTTGGACCAGACTCGTGCATCACTCTTCAAAAAAATTTGGAGAAGGCGTAACATTTGCATAGGGTCATGAATCTGGTTGCTAATGCAGGTAACCTCCATCTTTTCCAAAAATTCTTCCACATCTTCATCACTTCTTTCATGAAACTCCGGATAAGAGAAAGCCATGGCTACCCAAGTTTCAATGCTTTGAGAACCCCTTTGAACACATGTGCAAGAACCCAAAACTTTTGACTACCCAATCCCCAGAAACTTCAATGGAGCTCAACTTTAGATAAGGACAAACACATGCACATCAAATGAGTTTTCATAGTTGATCATCAGAATTACAACAGGCAAAGGACATTCCAAGATCTCTCGTAATCTTCTTGGCCCGAACATAAAGACTATGCGCTGCTAGAAAAAAAAATTATTGGACACATGAACATTTAACTGGATTCTTTCAGTTAAATGAAATGGAGTGAATTGAGGGCCATTTTGATCATCTGACTTAACCTCTGATTTTGCCAAAATTTCAGTAGCATAATAGCATAAATGGCTCAAAAGACCAAAAAACCAGCCATCATAACTTGGAAAAATTTTGGCAGAGTTTCCCCAGAAATAGAGCAGTAGGAACCCAAAATATAGACTGTATATGTATGCATAAACTGTCAACAATAGAACCCGAGCATCAAGTAGGACTCACTAGTACATAGCCTATGGCGAGGTCACAAAAAGGGTGCTCCAACTACCTGTATCACCGAAAGGATCTCTACATTTGAGAATCCCCCAGCTCAATAAAAACCTCACGCTATCGACCCTCACACGAAGGCTAATGCAAATCGCGTATAGTCAAGTCTCAGAAATGACTATCTTCCAGACCAAGTCTCAGAAATGGCTGGGACTACCAAATACAACCAAGTATGGCTCCACAAATGCGTACAATGGCAGTTTCCACAAGTAACGTACAATCCAACAGACAATGCGCTCAAATAGGCGCCAAGTGATGCATACCCACAACAACTGCAAGTGACACCAATGCTAGTATATCACTGTACTCCAGCTACCTGTACCTATGTGAATCACCTGTACCTATACCTGTCCCTCTAACCTGTAACCTATAACCTGTAATCTGCAACCTAAATCTGGAAGCTTGAAACTCGAAGCAGAAGGTACTCGAAGAAGATCCTCCGTGGGGGCGCCAAAAGAATGTGAGCGGGATGAAAACACACACAGCGCCTCTATAACAACCCGACACACACTCTTGGTAAGATACACACACACACACTACGGGGCACCACTCGGCTTAGACAGCACACCTGGCCGAGACAGCGAACACACCTCTGGAGTGAGAGGAGAGAGACTATCCACTTGCCCACTCCACATAGACACACACACACACACACACACCCAAAAAACTCAGCTCAAAAGAGGGAATTTCTGATAATTAGATACAAATGAGCTTGGGCCAACACCAAGGGGCAAATAGCTCACACAAAATGGGTAAAATAAGCCAAATACAATCACAAACTAGAGCAGAAACTTCGCTCATACGAGAAACTTACACAGAAAAACAACAGGAAAAGAGTGAGGAATTTGGCAAAATGGACAGCACCATCGCGTCCGAACGGCCCAAAACCCCAGTCTACAATGTCACAGTGCTCAAATCCAACCTCGGATGAGCAGTTTAGGGCCAAAATAGGCTCCAAAATGAGCAAAAACACACCTGCGGCTGTTCCTCCTCTCTTCTCCACGTTTTTTCTGGTCTTCTCTCTGATTTTTCAGTTCCCACACTTAGCTTTTTTAGTTGGGCACCCTTGGCCTTTTAGATGACCTCAAACGGACCCTGAACATGCCAAAAACTGACCTCACAGTGCATAGTTGTCACCCTGCTGCATCCATGCGCACACTTGGCACTCATTTCTTTTCAATAATGCGTCTCGCAACCACGTGAAGTGGCCCCAAAAAGTGGTCCTAATGATGACATTTGTGCATAACTCTCACAAGAAAACACCACTTTGTGTCCGTACTTCTCCGCGTGCAAGTGTTGACCCCGTTCGATCTCCTGACGCCACTCGATGCCACCTGACGCACCTGCTTACCTCATGTCGTCAGCCCGCGGATAGCTTCCTCGAGAATTTTTACGCACTACCAACTCCTCATTATTGTAGAAAAAACACACTAATACTGATAATAGTGAAAATCGATGCACTATGTACATGATGTCCTACCTGTACACATGTGGGCCCCACCTAACCACCTGGCTCTGAAAAATGGGCAATTCTTTATTTGATGCACCATGCATGTATATGTACATATGTGCAATCCCTTGCTCCAAAAAACTCCTGACATAATTTGCCCATCCCCTAGCCTGCTAGATCATTCATGATCAGCAGCAGCAAAGAGAGATATGAGACTCGCCGCATTACAGGTCTCCTCATCCTTCACCAACATTGCTTGCTCCACAGACAGCTCATCTTGCTCCACCATCATAAACCTGGCATGATATAATTTAAGACGCAATCCATTTACCCTTGACTTATGTAAAATCCCATCCAGGTTAGCCAACTGATATGTGCCATTCGAAAAACACTCCACTACCTTGAAAGGGCCTTCCCACTTAATTTGAAACTTCTTTTGGAAGGTGTTGTCCAGCTTACTGTTGTAGCGCAAAACCAAGTCATGTTTCTTGATACCCTTACTTTTGAACTTTTCATTTATCTTTGCCAAATCCTTATCCTGCATCTTCCCATAATGCTCCAATGCGCTAATCCTATCCAACTGGACCTCTTGTAACTGCAAGAGCCTCTCTTTGAATGCATCACTAGGTGGCCCAAGAAACCTCTCTAACATCTTGACCGCAGGCAACTCTACCTCCAGAGGCAATAGTGCTTCCTTTCCATACACCAAATGAAATGGACTAAACCCTGTACCTGTCTTCACCGAAGTATGGTAAGCCCATAATGCACTAGGCAATTCCAAATTCCAATTCTTTCCTTGGTGCTCAGTCACTTTAGAAAGAATTTGTACCAACTCACCATTGAATTTTTTCTTTAAGCCATTACACTGCGGGTAATAAGGAGTGGTATGCTGGTGCCTAATCTTCATCTTTGTGCATAAGAAGTCTAGCAGTTTAGCATCTAAATCCTGGCCCCTTATTTGAAAGTAGCTCTAATGTCACCCCAAACTTGCAACATATTTCATCATACACAAATTTTTCCACATCCTTTGCAGTGATCTGTTTTACTGCTATAGCCTCTGCCCATCTAGAGAGATAGTCCACTGCCGTCAAGATATAGCTTTTGCCCCTGCTTGTGATAGGTAACAGGCCTATTGCATCAATCCCCCACTTTTCAAACACATCAACACCATAATGGTTTTTCGTAGCTCTGGCTTCAACACTCTCTTCCCAAATGATTGACACCTATTGCAAGACCTACACCAATGGTGAACATCCTTGTGCAAACTAGGCCATACATACCCCTCTTGCAAAATCTTATGCAAGGTGATCTTTAGAGCAAAATGGCCACCACATGCGCCTTCATGATTCTCTTCCAACACTCTGTAAAGCTCCTCCCGCCAAGGTACACGTCAAGATATAGCTTTTGCCCCTGCTTGTGATAGGTAACAGGCCTATTGCTTCAATCCCCCACTTTTCAAACACATCAAACACCATAATGGTTTTTCGTAGCTCTGGCTTCAACACTCTCTTCCGAAATGATTGACACCTATTGCAAGACCTACACCAATGGTGAACATCCTTGTGCAAACTAGGCCATACATACCCCTCTTGCAAAATCTTATGCAAGGTGATCTTTAGAGCAAAATGGCCACCACATGCGCCTTCATGATTCTCTTCCAACACTCTGTAAAGCTCCTCCCGCCAGGGTACACGTCTCAACACGAGATCAGCCCCTTTCATGTATAAGACATCACCAATCAATTTGTACCTGTATGCTCTCCGCACAAAGCGATACTTCTTAGACTTCTGAATCTCCTTTGGAATGAGTCCTGTTAGCAAAAACTCCTCTTCTTGAGCCAAACTTTCCCCGACATGATAAAGAGGTAAAGTGGTCCTCAACACAGATAGCTCCCCAATCATGCCTTGAGCTGCTTCATGTGCCTCTCCATTTAGAGCAGGTTCAATGTGTCTGATGCTCCATGCTTCGAACATGGTCTGGTTCTTCGGTTGTGTCTGTGCAGCCTCGAAGTAGTCTTCCATTGCCTCCATCCATACTTACGCATCTCTCTCCACATTAGCTTCCTCGCCCTTAAAGGTCGGAGGTTGGGCTTGTATAGGGAGGAGCTTCTTTTTCTGTGCTGTCGAATATAGAGCTACAGGTGGTGCCTACACGGTTTATACTGAATTTGATATGATTGCTAGAGTTCAAGATTTAAATAAACACGAGACTTTTAAAAAATGCAAGTTTCAAATCACCAAGAGACAAAGACTCAGAAACAAAAACTCCTCTTTTATTCATAGAAAATTTATTACAATCGTAACCTTTTGAGGCTTAGGATAATTTTTGATCAATTTATTACATAGCATTCTAGGATATCTATATGATGCATCTGGAGGCTGTCTTGGGATATAATAATACAAACGATGTTTATGTGTTGTCACATTCTTACAATCCTCTATTTCTCTTGAAAAATAGTCCCTATACTTATCCTTAAGCGGGTAGTAAATTATGGTGTTCGTACTCTTGGATAATTCTCTTGGAACACCAAAATTTCTAACTCTATTTGCTGGAATTACATCAGTGACCTTGTCCCAAAGCCACTTATTGAGGGTTTTCTCGGTGCCATCAGAAGTAGCAACAGTGACGCCCGAATGTGTAGGCAACAAGTAGTATAACTGCACTACTCTCAATTCTTCTCCCCAATGGATTTTCTTTAGGTCGGTAGCCATGCATCCTAACTTCCGAGCGTTGATGTAGTAAATCCCGCCTTCAGGGGTCTAGTCGATCTCCCATCCTTTATCAATGCGAGTGGAGTGTGGTGTATTGACCTTTAGCAGCATCTCCATCACGTCTCACCAATAACAATAATTTGGGAAACGATGTGCTTGCTCATAAATAATCTTAAAGACTTGAAACTTTTGGTATTCAAGTGCGAGATCTTCCTGCAACATCAATGCAAGGAGTTCAGATTAGATACCTTGATTTCCTTAGTTTTGAAATTTTCAAACAGTATGAATTTTAGATCCTAGTCTATCTAACCTTGCTCTGATACCAGGTGTGAGGTCCCCACCCCGTCATCTCAAATGACGGTTCTGATGGTAAACCTGGTGGACACTAGATCTATAGTGGAAGCAAACAAAGTGGTTTAAGTGATCAACCGGCGGACAAGCTCCCATCACCAAGTGAATTGAGTCGAACCTACTAGCAATGAGATCTAGTTCCACCCCGCAGGGGAAAGCTTGTCTAACCAATTATTGGTCCTAAGACTCACCTTCTAGAAGGAGAGAAGTCTCCAGTGCCTTTTTTCCCATTGCTTTCAGAGGCACGTATACGTGGGACTTCACTGCTTTTGGTGCAATGAGAAATTCTAGCGTCATATACCGTACTATGGCGACGGAGAGTTCCCGACTAATTGGGACCACCCTTCTCATAGGCATTGGCAACCCGAGCCAAGCCCCACTTTCCACACCATACTCACACTTCCTTTTTTACCTAATTACTACAACACATGGTTGTTCAGCACATAAGTTCCTTGTTTATTTTCCAATCCACAAGATCTTTAATATAGCCCTTCAAACAGTATTGTAAAGCGCCACCAAGATAGTAACTCTAGTAAAAATTTACTCAAAAACTTATTCATTTAAAATTCCAATGTTCTGGGGGTACAACATCCCTCCCCCAACGAGAGTTTACTCCTCCCGTTGTCGCCTAGTTGCCCATACAACTAGGTATGTCCACCACAAAGAACGCAAGACATGGACATCCTACTGCATAGAATGCAAGTCGTGGGTATCCACAGCAAAGAATGCAAGTCGTGGATAGAGGCCCTAAACTAGTAACTCTAGCTACTACGAAATCATCGCGAGCCACCCCCTATGATCAATAGGGGGATCAGGACTAGTATCAACATTGAAAATAGAAACGAACAGGTCGAGCAAAATTTTCCCTAGCAAACATTCTTTCCTAGCTCAGACAGTATATCCAACAATCATTCTTTCCTACTTGGAAATTAATATACATTTCAATTCAAATGCCGTGATCTCCGTTGGATTTCTCCTACATGTTTAGGGATATGTTCTTTCCTAACTTATCAGATACAATGTTAACTTAAACAAAACTTGAATTAAAAATGTGACCTACCTCCACAATTTCCTCGTCATTGCTCCGTGAGCTGGCTGGTACTTGGTCGACCATGGGAGCCTTTCCCTTCCCATTCGTGTTGCTTTTCCCAGCCTCGCGGTCATGGGAACCACCGAAACGAGTTCTCTTTACCGGGGCCATTTTATACTCACTACTTAAATTGACAACTTGGAAAAAAAAATAGCTAATATTCGAGAGCAACATAGGACCAAAATGACAGATTAGTTTCAATAAGCAAATCCATTTATACGAGAGGTTTGATTACTTCAAGACATAGAGATTTCTGATAGCACCTTACTTGTTCTATGGGAATTCGCCCTAAGGTTAATTATTTGGCCTAGATAGTTAAGAATTTCAGGTTTCTTCTCAATCTATTTACTAGATAGGAATTCAGCATGCTTAATCACTTCCTAATGCAAGTAGAGGTTTGCAGATTTACCGTATGCATAGGTGAGAGGGTTTCTCCCTTCCTAGTGATTAATGATGGATTAATTTCACTAATTAAGTCCTTTTCTATGAGCTAATTGATTCTAATTTAGTTGTTTAAACATTGTGTGGCAATAGAAAGCAGTTGACCATCTCTACCTCAATGCTGACTTGTTCTTAATTACAATGGTGACTAGCGGTTGATTCCTAAATCATGCATTAATCTATGATTAAGAGAGACTAACTGCTTGCATAATTACTAATTAGACTAAGATTTATGAAATAGATCAATGATACAGAGAATTAGAGAGTATCCATTGAGTAATTTAGCTAGGGTTATGAACAATAGATGCGGGATTAAGAGAATATTGGAGAGAATTGCAACAAGCATGAATTACATTGGATATTACCGAGATTAGGATGAATTTCTCTCAAAATTTTGATGGAATGGACTCCTCAATACGAGAAACGGGCAGCACTTTCCTCCTTAGCTCTTCTTCCAAAGACTATGTCTGTCGACAGCACCTCCCCAAGGTATGTGGGTGTGTAGGAGTGTGTGTGTGTGTGTACTTAGTGTGTGTGAGCATATGTGTGTGTGTGAGCACACTCTTAAATAAGCTCTCCCAAGCTGAATTTCGACCTTGCTTACTAATTGCATATGAGAGCTACTCAACTCATGCATGGCAAGCTCAATTGAACACTTACCAAGTGTCCAACCTGCATAGTATAACTCACAAGCTTTCTCTCTCTTGCATGGGGATCAGCCCACGAGCCCCTCTTGTGTGTGAGGGTGCCCCGTTGTTGCCAGATTGGGTTCCCAGTGCCCAGGGTTCGGTTATCGCACAGCCTCGAGCCCCGATGCCTCGCCGCACAGCCTTAGGAAATTTTGGCTTTAGGCTAAAACGGGCAATACAAATCGGAATTCAATGTCGTAAATTGCTGTACTAAGCTCTAACTAAGGTGTACTGTCCGAGTACCTGCCATATTAAGCAGCCCCCATGTCCAAAAATGCATTTTTTTTCAAATTTGGGTTACGGGTGCAGTTTGTCGAGACTGTCAAAACTAGACGGGTTGGGTGACCAAAAACTTACTATTTTAGGAAATTTTTCACAAAAACTATTTTATTACATTTTTGAAAGATCTATAAGATTCTAAACATCATGGCACCGACAGATTTAGGAAAATTGCCAAAAATAGTAACTTTTTGCAGTAAGGTTATTTTGTGATACAAGGGTGCTCTTTAGCTCGGGGACATAGATCTTACTTCACCTTCCCTCCCCTTTATTAAATGCGGGCATATGGTTGGTAACGCGACCAAGTTATGTCTGTATCTATTTCCTATTTCCATAGATTCGGGCGGCACCTTGTTGGTAACGCAACCAAATGGTATCATTCCTTAGTGCATAATTTGTTTGTGCATATTACGACATTTGATCGGTAATGGGATAAAAAATTATCATGATTTTGTTTGATGTGAATGATTCATGAAATATTTGGTCGGTAACGCAGCTTAAGTATTGTTTAGATCATTGTTTGATGTATAATTTTGTTCTATACGTATATGAAAATCACTTGTAAAATAATTGATAATGTTTTTACAAATCAACTCTATCTTTTTTTCTACTTCTCAAATTATAAAATAATTCTCCAAAATTCATTGCAATTTTTCAACATAAAAAATTTCACACATGGTATCAAATTGACACTAGTTGAAAATACCATTGTCAATCAGCCAATCTCTCTCTCTCTCTCTCTCGCGCGCTCAAAATCCTTCCTAATTTATACCTTTGCAAAATTCTATTGCCAAAAAAGTTTATTTCTCCAATGTCAATCTTTAAAAATTTATAAAAACATTTCAAATTTTACCTTATTGTCTACCTCTTTAGCATTGTGTTTATTCAAATGATAATGAAATGACAATGGATGGATGGTACTTTTAAAAATGCCACTATCAATCAACCAATCTCTCTCTCTCTCTCTCTCTCTCTCTCTAAATCCTTTCTAATTTATACCTTTGCAAAATTCTATTTCCAAACAAGTTTATTTCTCCAATGTCAATCTTTAATAATTTATAAAAATAGTTAAAATTTTAGCTTATTGTCTCTCTTTAGCATTGTGTTTATTTAAATGATAATGAAATGACAATGGATGGATGGTAATTAATTTTTTGTTTGAAGTGTAATTAATGGTAAAGTTATTATTTTATCACTTTTAGTTGAGTGTAGATGATTCTTCATCTTTCTCATGACTCTCCCCTTACCTACTGCTTGGTTGCAATGATTATAAATATATTGCAATAGATGTTTGACAATATATGTTTGAAATTGTATATTTGACAATAATTGAGTGTCAACTCATCACAATGTAAATTGATTGCAATAGATGATTGACAATGTATGTTTGGCAATGTATGTTTGATGAAAATTGAGTGTCAACTTATCATAATGTAATTTTTTTCTTGATTACTATTATTTTGTTTGATTACTGTTGTTTGACATTCAATTATGGTTTTCCTTTGGAAAGATATCTACTAGCTTTGGGAGCACCATGCTATCTATTGAAGAGCGAGAAATTGTCTTGCGTGCCATACACAAATATGCAATTATTTAGATTTCAAAATCATCAGAAGATTCCATGAGAAAAACATTGGAATCAAATATTCTCATGCGTGATTTTGTTGAGCAGATTTTGGACAATGCTCAACGTCGTCTGCAAAGAGAAGGCCATTTTCATATTGTAACAGGAAAAAGTTTTCAGATTTTGATTATCAGCATAGAGTTCAGACTGTCATAGGAAGTATGCGAGTGGCATACAAAGACTTGAAAGCATTGGCACCCCTTGAAGCTGATTTACAACGTTTGTGATTATGGGATACAATATGGGCAGAGCAAAAGAGAAAGAGCAAGCGCATGAAGCTCTAGATGCAGAATCCCTTCCAAAAAGAGTGCGCATCGCACAAGACATAGTTGCAAGGTCATCCGCACATCCGGATGTTTCAAGAACAGGTACAATCATGCGTACACTGTACATTTCTTTGTGCACATATCTCATTGGTGTTCCACATGAAGCATTGATCGAGGGGCAAACAATAGGGTCAGGCTCCTTTGGTGAAGTGAAAGAGTATAAAGTACTAGGTGTTTCTTTTTTTCCCTGAGCATATTGTCTATTGTGGAAAGAGGTACAAAGGAGATAGCAGCACTAAGTTTGAGAGTTTCCAAGCAAAGCAAGGAATGCAAGTATTGCATCCATCAATAGTAAGGTGCATTGCCTTCACTAAAGAATCACCCTGGATTACAATATTCCCTTTCTATAATAGCAGTTCACTTGGAGATATATTATGTAAGGTTCATTTTAAATATAGTGAGTTCACAAGAGCAATGTATCGCTTGGACCAAGGATGGAAGAGACCCCCTCCCGTTGATGCACAAATGAGTCATATGCAATTAGTAAAGGTGAAGAAGGTGGTGGTCAATATGCCACATATTATGCATGCTTTGGTAGATGGAATGGTTGTTGCACATAATGCAGGCCTTGTGCATTGTGATTTGCACCCATTTAATGTAGTGATGGACTTTACCAGAGACCAAAAGGCACACATTGGCATCATCCATTGGGGCTTGTTATTGAGAGCACCCAAAAAATGAGTTTCTCTTAATTATGTATTTGAGGCAGAAAAAAACCCCCAGCAAAGGTGGCGGAGGCTTAAGCCTATGCTCATAGAGAGCAACACAAACGGCCATGGCTAGCACCGAGCTGTATGATCCTTTTTTGGAAGATGCATATACTCTTGAAAGTGATGTTTTTGCTTTGGGATATCTACTACAGATTCTTTACGATTTTTAGAAGGCATTACAAGACTTGTGGATGGGTGGCACAACCCATGAGAAGGCTACCATTGACATCATTCTTTACAGAGTGAGAAATTGGATGTGTCTGCCAAATTGTGAAGAGAGGAATAATCACTTGTGCAAGTGGTAGAGTTTTTAAGAACACTGAACAGTGAGCCGCAAGGGTGCAATGTCCTCTTGTCAAACTTTCGAAATCATTTACTCCGATCGTGTAGTTGAACATGATTTCAAAAACTCTACATCTCAATGGAAGTCTAATGTGCTCTCGTAAAATAAAGTCTTGTATGAATAGTGTTTTAAGATATTTTCTATCACTCAAATTCGCCAAATTATGTTTTTGGATGCTATCTATCACTGTGTCTTGAGAAATATGTTAATTGGTGAGAGGTTTACTTGTGTTAATTATACGCTTCTCATTGATTATTGCATCACATATCTCCTCTTCTCTCACTGATTATTATTATTTTGATGATTATGATACTTATGTCATTTTTATTTGTGTAGATATGGTAGATGCACAAGAGAACAAGCACCATGAACTGGTCAAAAAAGCATATGAATGACTTAAAGCCCTTGCACATGGCTTGGATGCGTGCCAGGCGACTAGAACGGGTGCAGGTTGTCTAGATGGGCAAATCCCAATTATGCCCAATGGAAGGACATAAATATACAGGTGACAAAGGACATGCTCAAAGAAGTATGTCCATGCCCAGAAGGTGAGATTAAGAAGGGCAGATGGAAGGTGTCAAGGTGCACAAACAAGGATATCAAACCTAATGCCGAACGGATCTTTTTTGAGTTTTATAGTCATCCTCTCCATAATGCATATGCACCCCTCTACTTTGCCAAAATGCTTTATGTGCAGTTTGTCCAAGGATCATCAATGGATTTTGCTTCCAGGGAAGTCACAATCAGCACTCATGACCTACGTGAAGAGACTGTGACATTCACAAGGGGCGAGCTTTCTCTAATGGTGAAAGGGGCTAGGCTAGAGCTAAGCAAGGTGAAAGAAAGCTTAGGGGCAAAGCTTGTAGAGAAAGAGCAAGAAGCAGTGAGATTAACACAATTGCAAACTCCACCTCTGGCCAACACAAGGGTAGAAGCAACCCTAACTCAAATCAATCATGATGTGAGAAACCTGTCTCAACGTTTATATCCTATGCACCAAGGCAATCAAATTTCTCACTTTTTCCTACACCCCGAGCTTGTGGGAGTCCAAGATGTGGCTACTAGTTCATCTAGCAACCAATGCCCTATGTGCTTCAAAGTATTTGTCAATTGGAGCGATCACTATATGATGCCATGTGACACTATTACCATCTTGTATGTTTAGTGAGACAAATGCAAAATGTTTCTACATGTGCATGCGGTGTAGCAATTAATCAAGGTGTCTATACTATGCTTGGCATGGCCAATGAATACAAGACACCAGAAGAACCGCAAGAGGGGACGCCTAGCACAATTCAAAACCTGTTTCAATAGCCTTAGGAGTGCCTATAAGGAAAGATGACCATCCCTAAAAGAAGGACTTTCTTTTTCAAAATGACGCTCCTAGCCAACCGAGAGTTTTATGAGCAATTTAAGGAAAGAGAGAATGCCCTAATGAAGGACAATCTTCCCAAAAAGCGCAAGATTAAGCTAGCCGACAAGTTTTATAAGTAGAAAAATTGCCCTCTGGTGTTAAGGCATTTCCTAGTAAACCCACCGGTTATTGGTGTTTTCCCGACAAGGCCTGCCGGGTATGAATAATACGCGACGGGCCCCGTCAAAAAAACACCAATAACCGGCGGGTTTATTGGCAGAGCCTATTTGGGTCGGTCGGTTCTCAAACCATGTGAATTTAAGATGTGATCACAACATATTTTATGATAATAATATGTTATATTCACGTGATCACGTGCTTGTGAAGACACTTCAAAAATCTTTGATTCCAATCAAAACGAGTAATATTGTTTTTTATTTAGAAAATTCAAACATGATGTGAGAAATTATCTTTAATCAAATAATACACACTTTTTGGCCAATTGTTCAACTTTTTTCCATGTCAAGGAATCTTCAACACAAATTCAAGAAATTTATTTATTTTTGAAGCCATTATGTGGAGTAGTTTTAATTTAAAATATAGGATGTATAATATATAATTCTACTTAATTTAAAAGCATGTATTAATTTGTTTTACTCTTTCTCTATCTTAGTATATTTCAATTAATTTGTTTTACCCCTCTTGTTTCCCTATATTTTCTCATTTGGAACCGGCTAATTTGGAGATAAATTTATGTTCACAAATCACCTTGAAAGCTGATAGTAATGTATCTTGCCCTAAACAAGACTAATCAATATGCACACGGATTGATTGCGGGATCAATGATCCTTGTTGATCCATGCAGAGGTGCAAAATCAATCACCAAAAATATGAATCCACCTGACGCTGGAGGCATCCGTACTGTCAAAGTCGTACAAAAAAACTATCCTCTCTTGATGAGGCGATTTAATACTTGAGATTGCATTCGCCATCTAGATGCCATGTCCACTGTCGATCCCTTCACTTGTTTCCTATGTCACATATAGACAAGGGTTGCAATGATTGTGCAAATATTTTGATGTGGTGCAACTTGATAAGACCTCTCTCTCTCTCTCTCTCTCTCTCTCTCTCTCTCTGTGTGTGTGTGTGTGTGTGTGTGTGTGTGTGCGTGTGTGTGTGTGTGTGTGTGTGTGTGTGTGTGTGCATGCATCTTGATTAGTTGAGGATCAAGAGCTTATCCACATGTGACTAGGCTTAAACTCCTCACACTGTGAATTGGCACATGTGCCCCCCCCCCCCCCCCCCCCCCCCCCCTCTAATTGACAGTGCCCAAAAAAAACCTAGATTTAGTGTAATCTATTTTTTTTAAATATAGGTGGAAAAGCCTTTGAATTTTCAAACATTTTAGTGTATCTCTAGATGATGCCTCAAAACTCTGTCCAAAACCTTTTGATAATTCCCGCCTTAGGGTTTTCCAAGGTTTTGGAAATCTCTCTTCCGTTCTCCCTCTCTTTACCTTCTAGCTACTTGAATTAAAGAACTAGCCCTTGGAAGGTTTTAGGTATTGATTCTGCTGCTCACTCAAGGTTGACAAGAACTTGATACTCGAGGCTTCCAGTAATAGCTTGATTTTCAAAAAGACTTGATTCTCCACCTTGGTCGTCATTTTTTCCCTTGAATAAGAAAATTTACAATTTTCATAATTAAAGGCTTTGGTTTTATATATATGTGTGTGTGTGTGTGTGTGTGTGCGCGCGTGTGTGTGTGTAGGAGCCTATACAAGAAAAGCCCGCATTATTTCAAAGCAAGTAATCTTGAGAGGTGCCCCATGATACATCTACCCATGCCTCTTTGGTGATGGGTGGTGAGTATCTTCTCTCTCCCTCCCCCTCTTGAATAACAGGTTCTGAGTTCAAAAGACTCATCAGAAAAATCTTTGAGGCCTCTTGGGATTCTTCCTGTGATGTTAAAAGTTCTCTTCTTCTTCTTCTTCTCTCTCTCTCTCTCTCTCTCTCTCTCTCTCTCTCTCTCTCTCTCTCTCTCTCTCACACACACACACACACACACACACTCAAAACCCACATACACAATACACAATACACACACATGGGTTGTTATATATTCTTTTTGGAAAGGAGCAAGCATGTAAAGGATCAATAGAGGAGGATGAAGAAAGGAGGATGTTCCATATCTCTCTCTACCATTCTCACAATTAGAATGGGGAGAACTTGAAAGCAATGCTAAAAAAAATTATTGTGGATTTATTCATCTAACAAGCATGTGTTTTCTAGGAGGCACTAGTGTGTGGGGTGTTGGGTAATTTCAAAGAAAGGCCATAGGCTCATAGCAGAGTAGAGTTTGAGTAGTTGTGTTACAAGAACTTATTGCTCAGAGCTATGCTACTTATTGTGTCTTCTAGGTGCAAGCATGGGCAAAGGAAATCAAAGAGAGACTATTTCTTTTTATTCAATGAAAAAAACTAGAGGTTTTATTTCTTCCATTTTGTACGTACCCCGCAAAGTGCAATCTAATAGTGCCATTCCTCATGCAATACCCATCACTGACTTGTTCTGCTCTGGCAAGTCTTGAAAGTGTATACATAGGTGATTGAATTTGGAGAGAATTCATCTCTTTATTTTTTACTAAAAGCATGCATAATTTTGTAATCATAGAAGGATAGCAAAACACACTTGAAAAAAAAACCTTAAATTGTTAATGTATGGATAGAATCAACTCAGCTATAGCATGGAAACATCTCACATGAGAAAGAGAGCACCATTGATGAAGATGAGGAAGTGGACTTATGAGCCTATGAAGATAGTATGAGTGAAGCCATGGCATGGGCTTCTCCCTTTTCTACTCAACCTCTTATTCTCAACACACACACACACACACACACACTATTAGCATGAGATCTATATACACTCTCTCTCTCTCTCTCTCTCTCTCTCTCTCTCTCTCTCTCTCTCTCTCTCTCTCTCTTCAAGACTGACTTGGCTTATCAAGTATCTTTATATGGCCCTGGTGTTTTTTTGACTCAAATCATTTGCTATGGTTACTACTAGCTCTTAAAACTCATCTGAGTCAAACCACTTGGTTGTTCTCTTAAAAAACTTTAGGACCTCCTTGAGCGTCTGAACCTACGAGAGACGATCAAACAAGTTTTGAAAAAAAACTCTCTTGGTGTGAGACTGAACCCATGGGGTCACCTACTCTTTAATATTGCCTTTATTTTCCCTCTCTCTAACCTTGGGAAAAATTGGGCTCTCCTCCCCATCTCTATCGTATATGAGAAGATCAAGTAGGCCCTGGAGAGGGTGTCCTGATGCACACAAAGCTGCTGTACATCACTCTCTCTACCGTGAAGGATGGTCTCGTGATCCTCTTGTCTCTAGGCCAGATGGACTTGGGTATCAAAACCATTATTCCTATCACACTGTGTGGTACTCTTCCCCTTGGTAAGGGTCACCCTTTCATCTTTGACTATTTACTAGGCATGCTTCAACATAATTTTCACTCTACTTGCGCTACAAGCCCTATACTATCTTCTCTAAAATTGATTGGACTATGTACAAATACTGAGATGATCTCGGAAGCAGTAGACGAAATTCACAGTCTTGCTATAAAACAAGGTGAGAGACATTTTGTCCCTCACTTAGCTTGGTCAAATTTTGTGTTTTTTGTTCCACGTGAGTAAATAAAGAAAGAGAGTGAGTGAGAAGGTGTGGATACTACCATTGCTCTACTTAAAATGAACACCTCAAAGGCTCAGGCTGACCTGGAATTAGCCAATATGGCTATTGCATCACAGTTTCTTCCCTTCTCAGTTCATCTCACCCAGATATTTTTGGAAACTTGCTATACATAGACTGTCTACTATTTTTTAGGAATTTATAATGACGTGTTTTTGAAAATGGGATTTGAATTACTATTGAAAATGTGCTACTTGAGGTGATTCCAAGAAGGTTGTTTGGTTAAAAAAAGTGGGGTGATATCTTGTTCTACTTAGGGAGTACATGACTGGGATTTCACTATAACTGGTTGAAAGCTAGTTCCTCCTTTCTCAATTACTTTGGCCATCTAGCTTGTCGAGAATGTTTACTGATGTTTGAATAAAAAGATAATCTTCTACTTAGAATGTTGTATTTTAAAAAAATGGGATGTGAATTAATTAGTGCACCTTTGTGAAAAATGAACGAAGCCGGGGTCTCTTGTCTAATGATATGAAGCATGATTTGAGATATCATGGCTCGATATAGGCTACTTACTTTGGTTGCTGGTTCCGACTATTTTTTATCTCTGAGGATAAGCTAAGTGATGATAGATCATATGTTGGATTCAATATACTAAATTCTTTTGGGCCAACACTCTTGGCTGGGTAGAAATTTTAGATTTTACAACTAGATGATTACATTGAGCAGATCAATTGGTAGTTCTATCATCCTACTAGTGATTATTGTATGTTTTTGGCTGGTACCTAAACATCGTGATCAGCTTTTGTTAAAATGAATACTTAAAGTAGCCAAGAGATAATCTTGTAATTAAATCATCCTATGCCTTACTCTGTCTGCACACGGAATGGCCGTCAAGTCCTTTACTTCAAGTTCTGGTAGAAGAACCAACTTAAAAGATGTGAAGTACTTCATCAATTGTCCAAAGAAGTCAACTGGAAGCCAGCCATGTGATCTTATTGACTGCATAACCGAAAACTCTTTTGACTAAGCTTAGATCTAGAAAACAAAATCTTGTACCATGCAACCTGCTACAACAGATACCTGGTACTCTTCAAATCTGCAACTGGCACTTTAGTAGCCCCCGGGATCAAATGGGAACCCAATCATTTGTCCCATTGTGAGAATTCCTTTAAAAAATTTACACCATCCTCTAGGATCATAGGGAATATACAAGAATTTCCAATCATTACAGCATAAACATAAATTAGCCCACAAATCTTCATACAAACCGCTTGGATCATATGGCATATAAGTCAATTGCCCATGACCATGCATATATCTGTCACCTCCTGGGTCAAAAGCTAGCTCAAAATCCCCTACATCATAGGGTAACATCAAATTCCATATAGCATCAAGTAGCAGCAGATACTGCCATATAGCACTAGATACTGCCATATCCCCTGTGCAATTGGCTCATCCAATTGTTTTTCATCAACCATAGGTAAAAGCACTGGCAGTGCACCTTCACTCTCACTAGTATTGGAATCCCAATCACGCATACCTGAATACATTAAGTCTCTGTTAAAGCTTTCTTCATTAGGCTCAAAAGATGCATCTGAAAACAATTCTCTATCTCGTAGAGGCTTAAAATCAAGTAGAGCATCATCCAGCAGCTACATAAGTTCATCATTTGCTGAATCTAAACAAACTGGCTCATGCATGATTATAGATTGATTGGTATCCTTAGCATCTGTATTTGAGAACCCTTCCAAAGCTTCGTCTAGTAAGAACATAAGGTCTAGGTCCACTGCTCTAGAAGGTTCCTCCATCTTGCACATCTCAGGTTGCAGTAAACTAAGATTTCCACATGTGACATGCATACTAAATACATCTGCTGTAAGATTATCTTTAAGTCTTTCACCCTCAGCTAAATATTTTTGCACTTCTGTAGCACAAAGTTCAGCATGCACATTGGAAATTTCATCTACTGCCTTGTCTGTATCATTGACACAAGGAAACCGATCATATTCATCAACAAGAGATTGCACTTCACTATGCACCCCCTCTGAATCAGCATCATCAATTTCATGATCATTTTGCCATAGTGTGGGTCCTGTCTCACAAATTCTTGATAGAGAAGAAGTTTGCTCCCTCTCTAAATCACCGTCATCAAATTCAGGATCAGTTTGCTAGATCAGTAGCTCTAGGTCACAGAAGAGTGTCAAAGGATTATGCACCCCCTCTGAATCATCATAATCATGTTCAAGACCAATTTTCCAATTTGATAGTTGTGCTTCACTAAAATTGTCAATGAAGGAGTCTGCACCCCCTCTGAATCAAGCACATACTCTTGCTTAACCAAGTCCTCAAAATCTGGTACATCCAAATTTGATAAATCTGGTATATCAAAAACCATGGTCCTGTTCCTCTCAACAGCATCCCTGCTTTGACCTATGATATCTGTATCATTAATCAACTCTTTGCATGTACCAGTATCTTCAATCAGTTCTATGGTAGAATCTGTACCAGTATCATCAATCACTTCTATGGTAGAATTTGTACCAGTATCATCAATCACTTCTATGGTAGAATCTGTACCAGAAACATTTTGCTAAGATTCTGAGTCAGTAGCAAACGTATCAGTTGTAACCGAATCTTCCTGCATGTCTACTTGAATATGGCTGCACTCATTTACCTGCAAAATTTCTTCTTGAGCTTTAGCCACTGCACTGTTTTGATCCCTTGATTTCTTTTCTTCATTTACTGCATGCATAGGTTCTTTGCAAAATTCATTCTGTGTATCCCGAATTGTATGTGTAGATTCTTTAAAAATTTCACCCTACGTATCCTGAAGCTGTAAATCCTCACCCTCAAAGACTTCTACTTCATGCACAACATCTGCAAAACCCAACTTTGCATACACAGCTTCAACTATGTCTTCATCACGAGCCTGTAAAAAAGTAGCATCCTACACAATAAACTCATCAATCACAGCTTCTAACTTTGATCGTACTTGTCCTCAAATATCTGCGTAATCTGGTGGACTTGAAATCTGTTCTTGATAGCCTTCATACTGCTCATAACGTACTTGCACAATAGCTTCTTTGAAATACTCCCAGTCATTGTTGCAAGATTTGGTAACTTCTTGAATCTGCTCCTTCACATTTGAACTCACTAACTGCTCAAAAGATTTGATCTTCAACTCTTATGGTATCCCTCTTACCTAGGTAGCCCTCTGGATCGTATCCATCAAAGAGTCGTCTCTCGTCATATACTGCATCTAAAGCTGCATTCAAAGCTTTATCCATTTGATTTTTCTTCTTCACGGTCTCTATTTCAAGCAGAGATCCTTGAACCAATTGAAGCATCTTCAAAAAATCCGGAACTGTTGACTTGTCGTCAAAACCGTTTGCACTTAATTCTGCAATCATCTTCATTATCTGCTCTAAATTATCCATCTTTACCTCCCACCTCGGCTTGTTTCACGTCGGGTTCACCAAAGATGTCGGGGGATACGTGTTCGCTACGTGAGCCAGGCAGGCACCGACGGGCCTCTGACTCTAAGAGGTGTGAAAGAGAGAGAACAATAACAACTGATGCAAATGACTCTGGCAATCACCGTAATCATCAATTAATTTATTAATCCTTTGCATAAAACTTAGTTCTTAGCCAAGGCGGGTTGTTAATAGTCCCGTCACTTGGATCATCTGCTAACTAGGAGTTTAAGCTCCCGCTTTACAGAATTAACCGGGCCGTTAATGACGTCGGGCTTAACAGAATGATTAATCAAACATTAGCTGATGACGGTGATGAAAGTTCTCTTTCGCCACTTTAACTGCCCATCCTACAAGCTTCAATCTACTCACTGCCTCAATCATCAAGCTTCAGTTATTATCAATTATTATGCAGCTTCCTGCTCCTTATACTTTGCACTGGCTTAATTGCCGCTCACAAATTTTTCTGTCTCCTCTAATCGACTTACTTTGATTGCCGTCATCTCTGTATACCTTTGATTACTTCTTTTTCAGTATCCTTTGTTCCACTTCCTTGCCTTGCCTTTGCTATTGTTACCCTATTATCCTCGTTCAATCCTTCGTTAATTGCCCTTCAGTGCTTCTTGCTTGCCGAGGTCGAGAGAGAGGAGAGAGAGCTTTGCTTTGATCATCCCTTCCAAGTTCCCCTTGCTTCCCTTACGTTCTCTCCCGCTTACGTTCTCCTTAAAATCTCCTTTTTCTTCATCTCCCTCAAGCTTCTCAAGGGCCAAGAGAGAGAGAGAGAGAGAGAGAGAGAGAGAGAGAGAGAGAGAGAGAGAGAGAGAGAGAGAGGAAGGTTGCTACGCTTATTTTAACACGAGAGAGAAGAGAGAGCTTTGCTTGCTCAAGAGTGAAAGAGAGGAGAGCTTCGTTCCTTTCTCCCCTTACGTCGATTGAAGATCAAGAGAGAGAGATTTCTTTGAACTCCTTGCCTCTTGCTCTTTCTTCCTCTCAAGCACTCGTTGATTCCCTACCTGTCCCTTCCTCCAAAATTTTACGCTATATTTGTCTTTCCCATCAGTCACAGCACCGTGACTAATGTGGTGCGTGAATGTCTTTGATGATGTGGCAATGCCTAATGTTCACTTGCATGAAAATGTGTGAAACCAGGACCAAACAGCGGTGCCTTGATCTCCTGAGCACAACTCGTTACTATCGTGAGTTCGTCCGAAGCCTGAAACGTGTGCTATGAGCCCATCTTCTCCTGCCTCCGCATCTCCTCACTTCCTGCACGCTTTCCTCTCTTTCTTTCTTTCTTGTTTACACACACCCACTTAAAATTAGGGACAATAGTGGGCGGCCAAACCCTTACTCAATTGGGCGGGCGGCCCCTTATTGCCTTGGGCGGTTATTGCCTTGGATTTTGGTCTTAACATTGTCGATGGTGTCAGAGCTTTCCACATCAAGGGTGATGGTCTTGCCTTGTTGGGTATATCCCACAGTCAATGCATTCCAAGAGATCACATTCCGGCTGGATATATCCCGCAGTCAATGCATTCCAAGAGATCACATGTCGACAGGGTATATCCTGCAATCATTGGATTCAAAAAGACGTCATTCTGGACATGATACTCCTAAAGAACTTACTGCTCTCGCGCTTCAACCTGGATGAAGCTCAAAAATTCTCAGATGGCACTCTCACCAAGCGGACCGAACTGGTATGGAGCCGGCCTCGGGTGAATCTTTAACGGGCTAATATCTTGGTAAACGAAACTTCGATTGCTGATTTGAAAAGACCAATGCGCTCCACAAAGTGAGCACTTCAGGCCTGTGCATTCATTTCATTTCTATCACCCCAGCTGCAGTTACCCAATCTAGTACGGATCTGCAATCGACTTAAACTTCAAACTTCCATAACTTTTTCACCATAGCTCCAATCGACAAGCCGTAAAGACAGACCAATAGAACACTTCAAGCACTACAGTTCTAGATCATAATATCCCATCTGTGCTCACTTCAAGGATAACCCTTTTGAGCACCATTAAGGTATCAGTTGGCCCTTTAAAGCCGCATATATTATATATTAATCATTAAGCTTGGCCTGTTAACAAGCCCTGATCATTGCTCAATAATCTTGTAAGCTTCAAATAAGCTTGATGTGCATCTTCTTGGCCTATTTCTTAGCATGGGAGCGGAGCTGCACGACAACAAGAGGGAGTGAGAGTTTATCTTGATGCTACGTGCACACTAGTGGTCGAAATCGAGTGCGGAGAAGTGCAATGTGCTGCTCTCGGAGAGAGCTACATGCCAACACCTACATTGCGCGTGTACGGCCCGGATTTTTGAGATTGGTCCGCGAGCTATTTCTAGTGATTCAATGAGCAAACCGTGTTTGTTTTTGCATTTCAGCATATCAACGTGTTCATATTGAGTAGAGCTACACATTAGGCACCTTAGTTTTCAAAAACGTTGACCTGCAAAAACCTGTTAGACATCCTACGTGATTCTGCATTGGGTGCTTTTGGGTAGGGTTTTGGGTCACAGATCTTAGGGAGAGTGGCCTATTTGTGTTAATAGGATATCCCTCAAGTTTCGTAGAGTTTTGAGAATGTCTAATGGGTATTTGGCTCATGGAAGCGTTGGGGGAAGTCTCCTCCTGTGCTCTATAATAGGCTGTAACTTAGACATTGAGTAGAGATCTTTATAGGCAGTCGTCAATAGTCGGTCAAGTGTAGGTTGACACCCTATGCTTGCTTCCATGCGCCTGCGGGTCGAGCTTTGTCCTTAGCTGACAATTCTTATTAGGTGAGTTCTCGCTGTGCTGACGTCCATCGTTGTGTATCCGCCAACATTGGTGCCGCTGCCGGGGACGAAAACCCTAGGTAGGTGACCGAGACTAGTCCTTGAGGATAGGGATTCTCTTGTTTTCCAGAGTCTTATTTTACATGTAGATAGGATCAGAGAGTGGTGGATTCTCTAGGTCTTAGGAGGAATCTAGGGAGCGTGTGTCTGGCCTAGATCCTTCGACTTAGGTAGTATTAGTTAGGTTGTGGTGTCGAGAGTAAGAATTGGAGTGCTAGATGTAGTGAAAGGATAGCTTGAGAGTCCGTGGGAGACCAGGAAGCAACCGAGACACCAAAATCACCATCTCACATGATGAGTAGGAGTAGGGCAAGTAGGAGATCATGATTTATGATCTGAAGCACTTCATGCAGGTTATAATTGCTATTAGGCTCATTGATTAACTATAAAAGACGGTAAATTGTGTTTAGAAGTTGAATTGAAGTCCAAAAGTTTATGTGATAATTGTTGAGAGATCTACAGAGCATAGGGAAGCCCACTGGAAGAGAAAAAATAAATTCTAAGATAGTAGACATCCTACGCGTAGGATGTCTACAGGGTGATCTGGCTAGAATTTTGAGAATCTGAGTTGACCTGAGTATTTAAAAGGTAGTTTTTACTCTTTTTTCACCTGGAAAGTGGAAGATTGACCATATCTTGATAGATTGTGGCCAAAAAACAAGAATTGCCAGACATCCTACCCAAATTGTGCCAAGGCATATTTGTGAGACCAAAACCATAGGATCTCTTCATGTGCATGATCTACATGATTTATTGAGTGCATATTCATCTCAATTGGGTGAGAAAATTGGGGTTTAAGCATACTTTTTGACGGAAAAAAGGCTAGAACAGCTAAGTTTGGGGTCTTTTGACATTCAAACACAAATCTAAAAACACCAGGGAGCTCAACACGTCAAGGAAAAGTTGTGGGCCAAGTTGGGTCAAAATCTGATGCAAAAGACATCCTACGCGTAGAATGTCTAATGCATGATTAAAAGCCCAAAATTATTGGGACATATCAGGCTCTCATATAGCCTTAGACAAACCTCCTAGTCAAGTTTGGTCCAATTTGGAGTTGATTTGACTGGTGAATTCATCAGAACGGACATTAGGCTTCTGGAATAGATTTTTGATCAACTGACCAGCTTATAGGTGTCCAATCCAAAAAGTGAGAGTAGCTGTGAGCTCAGCACATCAAGGGAAAGCTACATTGCAAATTTTAGCTGAAACAGAGTAAAAAGAAATCCTATGCGTAGGATGTCTACACGGTCATTTTTAGGACAATATTAAAGTTTGGACATACCAAGAGGTTCTAATTGACTTAAAGGTTCCACAACTTCTTTCATAAGTGAAATTGGACTTTGTTTGACCTAATTACAGAGTAAAGACGAGAATTAAGACGTTACCTCTAGACTGACAAACACTTGGGTGGTGTACAGTTCAAGATTAGTTGACCTAATCAAGAACATTAGAAGTATATAGAGTACAATATTGGTTGGGATTGACCCTCCAGTTATACCAATCATTACTAGGAGCACCTCTAGGGGTTAATTTATTTGATTCAATTGCCAAAATTAAACGCTTGTGTACAGGTATATTCGGCAACAAAGCAAGAAGTTGTTCAGAAACTGATCCCTTACCAGGTGAGTGGTTGGATTTGTGATAAATTGCATTGCTAAGTTTGATGAATTTAAGATCAGGAAGACCCATTCCAAGAGACCAAAAAGTGGTAGATGATCACGATAGTTTAGTATCCACTGAGGAGAGTGTAACTCGGGCAAGGCTAGATCCATTAGCCTCAATCATTGAGGTCGAAGGTAGTGATATTGACACTTCATCAAACAAGTCCTTCTTCATGATGGGTAGTCAACAACCAGGAGACTTCTCCGGTGAAGGACCAATGTTAGGAGGAAGCACCTCCCAAAACCCTTTGAACAAGGCCAAGTTCACCATAATCTTCTTAGAAGGAACAAACTCTTGGGGAGCCCTAGTTTATTCTAACTATTGGGGACACAAGTGTATAGAGGAACGGCCTTCTCAAAGACTGGAGATAATTCAAGTCTATGATGATGGAGAGAGATTCCGAGATGAAAAGGGGAACCACTATCTGATAGTTAGCAACCCTGAGGATTAAAACAGGTTTGAAGATAATGTGGAAAAAGGAAAAATGGTCTCAAAAACTCAAGAGCCGCTCCCTAAAATTGATCCACATGGAGCTCTTTTTATGTATGATAAAAAAACAACCAGAGTCTCTACCTATAATGAGAATGTGGGAATTTACAAGAATGAGAGCGAGGAAGTAGTCTCTTATTTTCTATGCAAAGAACCCTACCCAAATGAATTAAGCGATGACAAGGTTCTTTACTTGTTCTCTTATGAGATTGCTATGGGGCAGGATATCATTTTTGTTGACAGGTACGGGCGAGAATATAAACAAATTCTGCCAGAGGAGGTAGATAAGGCAACAGTTCCAAAAACATCAACATATGCCCCCGAAGAAGTACCAAGGTCCACCTATACCCCTAGCAAGTCAATAAATCCATTTTTAGAAGAGTACGATGCAACATCACATTCTAACTGGCAACAGACTTTCAACTATCAGAACCAACAGGCAACCCAACCATCACTGCAGGCATGGCTTCAACAAAATGCAACATCCGAACAAGACCAAAACAGAGGTGGTTATCTAGCCGCATGAGGGGTAAGAGATTTACAAGAACCACCACTCCATTCACAGTATCAAGGCGAGAGTAAGACGAAATCGCAAGAGTCGGCAGAGCCAGAAGACAACACATAGAACGAGAAAAAAGAGAACGAGTTTGGAGAGATGAACCACCTCTTGCAAGAACCGTCAGAAATTATGACTTAGGAGCACCTCTGGGAGAGGAACCCTCCCACTACTGAAGGTCAAAAGAGGTATATCGAGGAGGACGAGGAGAACCAATGATGAGATTTGTAGACCATCGTAGAATTAGACCTTCTTAGGTGCAAAAATGGGTAAACAAGAAATACATGGGAAACAAAGATCCTAGGTATCATGTAGCAGTCTTCTTGCGTGTAATTAGAGCTGAAGAAGTTTTGTATTTCCATACTCAATTTGCAGGGTTTGGACTTACCCTCGAAGAGGATGCCGCCACTTGGTTTGATTTTCTGGAGCGTAGAGATTTTGAGTCTATGGAGGAGGTTTTTGACGAGTTTATTGAGGAATTCTCACAAAGGGGGATAGCTCATAATACAGTCTCACAAATCCATAAATTCAAATAGAAGGAAGGGGAATCTATGCGAAAGGCAGCCCTACGACTAAAGAGATATGTGAAGTTTTGTCCTATGGAAGAACTACCAACCTAGTCCACACTTATGCTTATATTTATTCAAGGATTGAGAAACGCAGATCTCCAGAAGGACTTACATATGAAGAGGAGCACAACATTAGATGTCTTAACTAAGGAATCTCTTTACCTTGTAGAAAATTGTGCGGTCTACAAGGAGGGTGAATTCAAGGATCTTGAGTACGAAGCAAGTCCACTAAGTCCGAACAGAAGGGAGAAGTAGTTGTAATCCAGGAGCAGCTTGTGGAAGAAGTGCTAAAAAAAATTAATATGTATGCCAAGCCTCAGGCTAAGCAGATGAAGTGGTGTGCAATTGAACAAAAATGGACAAACCATGTGACGGAGGAATGTTATTATAACAAGGGATATGTGAGAGAGCGACCTTATACTCCCCAAGCTCAAGTAGCATCTCCTCAAATCCCACAGATGCCTAGGTATCAAGCAGGTAACCTACAAGGACCTGTAAGAGTTGAAAGACCACAACCATTATTGGGGCAACCACCACCCCTACCCGGAGTATGACTGGTCAGCATAAGATATGCACCAATGGTAAACGAACTAGAAGAGAAGGCTTTGGTACCCGTGCATGCATATTATGAAGATCCCAATGGATATGCAGAAAATCATGTCTATTATCCACTGGAAGAACCTAAGATGCAAGAACCTTGGCGCATGGTTGGAAGTACAGGACCACCAACAACTGCCCAGGCTGTAGGAGAAGGAAGATACAGCTTGGATGCACGAACACTGTTGTTCATAGCCAACGGAGGCATGGGTGGGTAAACGCATGCTTACCAACAGAGAGGAGCTCAAGGAGCACCTCAACAATCTAAGGAACCCTGCTACAAGTGAGGCGGAGATTGGCTAAGGGACTGTCCTCACGATGAAATCATTAGAGTCAATGCATATTGCATCGAGTCTGGGATTACTCACTTGATTCCTAATTGCCCTAAGAACCCGAGCAAAGGAGCAAAAATTACTTTGAACATGATGGAAGAAGTGTCATCTAGTGGGGGGTCAGAAAACGAAACAATAATACCTATTCAAGAAGTCACAAGGGCACAAGCTCAAAGAAGAACAAACAAGCCCATAATTGAAGAGCCAAAGACCAATGCCCCTAGTGCAGAAATAAAAAATCAATGAAGCACTTGGAAAGCGAGAAAAGATT
Organism: Adiantum capillus-veneris; assembly: GCF_014529385.1. Lineage (NCBI taxonomy): Eukaryota > Viridiplantae > Streptophyta > Polypodiopsida > Polypodiales > Pteridaceae > Adiantum > Adiantum capillus-veneris. The sequence goes on from NC_140944.1 coordinate 89,283,547, forward strand.
GTATGAAAGCCAGGAAGGAACGAGAGCAAACGGCTCTATCCGAGGAGCTAAAACACACAAAGGATAGATTGAAGCAATTAGAGGATCTAACTATTCTCTCCAGCTGCCTTATACGCAGTGCAAGGAGATCTTCCCTACTAATCCCCTCTTGCCAAGGTAGTACATTCCATGTGGGAATTGTATCCTGAATCGGCATCACTGGCTTTTGACCATGCATTAGCTCCGCAGGCATGTAGCCAGTTACTGAGCTATGTGTTGTACGATCAGCCCATAAAGCATATGGTAACAATTTTGGCCACTCACCAACTCTTCCTTCGCAAGCCTTGGCCAAAGCTTTGATGATAGGAGGATTCCCTCTTTCACTCTTTCCATTGCCTTCAGGGTTGTAAGCTGTAGTAAGAGAAAGCTTGATCCCTAATCTAGAAAAGAACTTCCTTGCTTCTTCGATTCGGCATCTAGTTTACCTCGATCTGCAGTGATTTTTCCCACACAACCATAACGGCAAATCACCTCATCAAGAAGGAATTTGCACACAGCTTCTGTGGTCTTAGCTCTTAATGCTCTTCCTTCAACCTGGTTAGTTAGGTCCTCTCGTGCAAGAACCAAGTATCTCATCTGCCAGAGTCCTAAAGGCATCGTGACTAGATCCACAACCCATTTATAGTGCATGGCTAGTGGATATGTAGGGTGCAATCCATCACGATGTCGAACATTTGAATACATTTGACAAGTTACACATGACTCTACAAACTAAGATACATCTTTATACATACCCTTCCACCAGTATTTTTCTTTCAACTTGGAGAAGGTTGCCCACACACCCCTGTGTCCAGCCCATAGACTCTCATGAAACTCTTGCATGAGCTTTACTTGAGTCTCTTTTTTACATATAACCCGTTGTGGTGTAGCACCCTTTTGTTTAGGATGCTTCCACAAGTAACCATCCCTTAAAAAGTACCCATATGCTTTCTTGCGTATCCTCTTGAATTCTTGTTCAGACCAATCATCCTCTTTTGTTAGAGTACTCAAGTACCTTCCAATAGAAAGCCAATCACCTTCATAAAGATCTTTCAAGAACAATTCAAGTGAATTAGTCATGCAGACATTGTTACCTTTGACATGAGAGATAGAATAGAACTTTGTGCCTACATCATCTCCCTCATCAATCATTTGTGACTCATCTTCATACCTTGCCCTTGATAGCATATCTGCCACTGTATTGTCTTTACCTGCAATGTGCTTAAACTCGAGATTTAAGGACTTAATGTAGGCAATCCACCGCAACATAGCAATGTCTGGTGTTGAGCAGCTTGTAATCATCCCAAGAAGTGGTAGACAATCTATTTCTACAACCACACATGCACCAATTAGGTACTCTTTCCCACTTTTCAAGGCTGTAACCATACCCCATAACTCTCTCTTTATCTGTGGGTAGTTTCTTTGGCGAGCACTTAGTACCTTTGCTCCAAATCTTACCACATACCTGTGTCCTTCTTTGTCATCTTGCCCTATTGCCCATCCAATCCCTGTAGGACTGGTATCTACTGTCACAATCACTGGCCTTTGACACTCATAGTCTACCTTTCTCATAGTCGTTGCTGACCGGAGTAACTCCTTTAGCTTTTTCATGGATTTTACATGTGCTTCTGTCCATTTAAACTTTTGATTCTTTCTAATCAGCTGATAAAGAGGATCAGCTACATGTGCATAATGTGGAATCCAAATAATATAGAAGACTCGTGCTCCCAGAAACCTTCTAACCTCAGTGATGCTAGTGCATGTTTCTTTCATTCTTTGGATGGCATCTACCTTTGATGGACAAGGTTTCCTACCATATGGCCCGCACATGTGCCCCACAATGAGCACTTCTTTGACACCAAACATAGACTTTTTCCCTGACAATGTAAGATTCACTTATTCCAACCTAGACAAAATTTTATCACAATCATTTATGTGATTTACCACAAACCTGCGACATCCCTTGAGATCCAAAGCTTCATCTTTGTCGCTTTCTTCACATCCTTTGATAGGAAAATCATCAATGAAATGCATTGTGATTGAGGAATAAAGTCACGTAAGACCTTATTCATCCCATTCATCATATGTGCAACCGAGTTGGTTGCTCCCTGTGGCAAGGTACACATCCTTACCAAACCCAAAGGTGTCCTCATGGTTGTCAAGTCTCTGCTTTCGATTGCAAGCTGAAATTGATCATACCCTGAGTAGAGATCCCCCATTGAGTAGATTGCCCTCCCTGCAAACGCCTCTGCAAATTCATCCACAATTGGACCTCTACCTACATTTCTAATTGTCACCTTGTTCATTGGCTGCATATAATGGATGAAGCGTAGAGAACCATTCTTCTTTGGAACTGTGAACCACCTGTTTGAGTATGGAGCACAAGAAGGCTCCAAGATTCCCATTTTGATTTTCTCATTCAGTAGCTCTACTAACTTTGGCAAATGAGCCTTTGGAACTGGAATAGGCCGCAGATTCCAAGGCACATGAGGTATTGTGAAAATTACCATAGGAGCTACAATATAAGGATCAACACATCCTATCTCATGTGGCTCAAATGCAAAAGCCTTACCATGCTTTGAAAGCATTTCTTTGAAGCACTTTGTCTCCTCCTATGTTAGAAACTCCTCGCAACCAATCTGCAACTCTTGAAAAGACTCCTTTGTGAAGGTATGCCCGATATTTTTAGGATTCCGCAAACTTGGTTGTAAAGAAGCCTGTTCAATCTTTTCCCTGTTGTTGGGTGGTAAGGGTGAAGCTACTGGTTTCACCTTCTTTGCTACACTCTTGTATTTAGTTTCAACATGGACTTCTGGGCCAACTATTTGGCTTTCTTTAAAGGCTTCTATTACTTGATACATTTCCATAGAGCAAACTTCCACAACTTTATTTTCAAGATGCAAACTAGACCTCATTATAGCATCAAGCTCACCCATAGTATCTACAAAAGAAACTTGTTCACACAAACCCAAAACATTTTCAGTAGGTTTTAGCAACCCACTCTTTTTCATGCCTATTTGTATATTATGCACATATTGCCTCTCATATCTCTTCAAATCTTCAAGTTTTGTAAAACATACTGATCCATTCCTTGTTACCAAGGAGATCATTGAGAAAGTTTCACCTATTTTTGGATCAGGCGAGACCCTTTTTCTTTCTGTACCACTGCAATCCCGCTTTACAATGGTACTTGGCAAAAACCCATCATTTCTCTATGATTATGAAACTCTTTGCTAACCTTTGGTAGAGGATGTTCTCTGAGGTTGTCACGATTTCTTTCATGGTTTATACAGAATGTGAGAAATTGGACAGCTCGTTTACCATCTTTGCTACGTATTCTAGCATATGCTGAACCATCGTCCATTACCTTTGTTTCCATTCGAACTCCCACAATGTAGGGTTGTCCAAGGATGAGATGATATGAAGATGTATCCTGTACAAAGAAGTTTTGGTCAATCTTTACATCACCTATTGTTACCTTCACACCTGGACATGCTGCATACAATTCACCGGATGAATTGTTTGCCACTTTTATCATCCAGCCATGATCTGTGTCCATCGGCCATTTGCACTTGTTGTAGAGACTCTTTGACATTATGTTTATTTCTGAACCATGGTCAATCAAGGCAACAAATGGCTCTTCAAGATCACCTACCTTGACCAAAGTTTCTGTAGTAGCCCTTGCCAATGACTTCGTGAATAGTAACTCCTAGGAATATCTTCAACTTCTTCATCATCATTTGAGAAATACACTTGCTTCACTCTCCCACTAGATTGGTAGCATCCTACCACAGCTCCATCATTCTCCTTATTTTGCAGTTGCATCCCTTGTGTCTTCGAGGTTTCCCCTTCAACCTGTGGACGAGAAACTTCAGCAAGGGTTTGCCTCTTCCTCTTGATGATGTCAATGATCTCCTCATGGAATTCACACTTTGCAATGCCAAAGAACTTCTCCCAGAGTGAACTCAATCTTGCTATTCAAGATCCTTTCCTCCAAGACTTTCTTTAAATCTGTAGCAACCTCAATATCAGATTGAAGTTTATAAGTTGGGCCTTTTGTCTTACCTTTTGTTGGCTCTTTCTTCTTTCCTGTTGTAGACTCCTCCATGAGTACCTCAGGTGGAGATGCTTCTTTTGTTGAGGGTGTTTGAGAAGGAATTGAGTCACTTCTTCCCCCAGTTCTAGAAGCTCTTTTTGATGGTCCTTCATTAGCATTCTCACGTCTGCGCTTCTCTTCTACAATTGCCTCATTTTGTTGGCATTTTGTAATGTAGGCATGCACTGACAATGAGTCCACTGCATCATTCCATCCTGTTTCTAGACGTATGCAATCACCTGCTTCATGTAGAATCTCTTTTGTAAGCTTTCCCTTTTTAGCTAATTGCATGACATTTGGCCAAATTTGACCATGATGGTCACTCACCTCTTCATCACAAAAATGTTCAATTTTTACTCCATAAGTAACTGCCTCAACTGAAGAGGTGGCATGCTTGGTTGCCATATCTTCAACTAAGGTTTGCATTCCCCCCTTCCCAAAGTTAGTTCTCAAGGGTAGACCTGTCTCTCTTAAGTGGATTTTACCATCCTTACAAAAGACAACACCTTTTGACAAAGCATCACTAAAATCATCACAATCCCTTCTTACATGGTCTGTACTATCACACCAAATACATCTATTAACAAACCCTTCTTTGGGCTGTTGTCTTTGCCTAGGAAGTGGCCCTGATGGTTGGCCTTTTTCTTCAAGCTTTGCAAACTTCACCTTCAAGTCACGCATTCCCTTCACAAGCTCATCTAGCATGGACTCATCAAACTTAGGAGCGATAAAAGTAGGCTTTACCATTTTGTCAGAAGTTGAGGTGGAAGGACTTGTAGTGTTTACTACGATCTTGTCCCTTCTTCTTTGTCATTTGGCAAGCAGTGAGACAGCACCTTCAACCTCATTCCAGTCGGTCTTTAGTCCTTGCTCAGCATGCATCTTTATCTTCAAGAAGAAGCTCCAAATTTTCTTGAAACTCTTTACCTGCAGCTTGTAAGAAAAGATATGTCTTCTCTGCATCTAGTGTGGCCCTTTCTGTCCTAGTGAGTTGTGCATAGCGCAGCTCAAATTCCCTAAGTAGCTCTGTTATTGATAGTCCTTGCTTTGGCTTGACTACCCATTCTAAGAATGTCCTTTTGGTCACTCTCTCCGAGTCCTCCATGAAATATTCCTCCATTAAAGCTACTTTGAGTTCTTCCAAATTTCTCCCATACCCATCTTTAATTGCCCTAACATGCTCCCTAATTTCTGGAGCAACAACTAGCTCAAAGCTTTGATTCATCTCACCTTCTGACACGCGATGCAGCTCCATCTCCTTCACATACTCGCGTAAGTACTTGATTACATCTTTTCCATTGAACTGATCCATTCTGTTGACGACCGCTTGTATGGCTTTCGTTGCTGAAATCTCCCTTCTTTCAGTAGCATGTTGTTGTTGCATGAACATAGCAAATGCTTGAAACATTTGCATTGTTCCTGGGTCAAAATGCATACCCTGTTGCTCAACATGATCACCCATGGTTACCCACAAAATCTCACCCTAGCAGATTTGCGTTGGGTTCACCAAAAATATGTCGAGAAATTTGCGGTCTTGCTAGGAAAGCACCGGGCCTATGGCTGTGAGAGTTTGTGAGAGAACTCAACAAAAACTATATGAAGGAGTTAAACCATAGATGCCATGAAGACTAGGGTTTGGAAAGAAGTGCAATCAAAGAAGACTCACTCTTTCTCTCTTGCATTCACACACACAAAGAAAGAACGCAAAAGAGAATGTCAAAACAATACGAAGATGAAAAAATCAAGGCTATGGTCATATCGTATCATGGGTAATATGAAAGGTTTAATGGATGAGTTAATGGCATTCAATCTTGACTCACCAAATAGGCTACGAATTGTTCTTTGGAATTGTAGTTTTGTGCTTACCATAATATATATATTTTGTCTAGTGATTGGGATTAATTGTGTGTACAAATCCTCTTGGTTCACAGCAAGATAACTACGCTTACATCAAAAGAAAAATTACAGTCTATGAGAGGTAGTATGATGAGATCCGGTGATAGAAGTATTTCATTGAGCCTTTCAGGGCCAAAGAGAAACACTATACGTTGTTGAAAGTGTATTTTACGGCTAATCCATACGTTAATTCTAATAGATTGTACAGAGTGAAAGCGATAGAAATGATCATCATGTGGGTTATTCATCTAGGATAGTATGTGAGAAATGTAGATATGAGAGAAGTGAAGAGATGAGAACTTTCCCTCCCAAGCCCTATTCTTGCCCGTAGGCAATAAGGATACTGCGGGGAGAGATGTACCTGCAGCAAGAGAACCTAAAGAGGATGAATTACTAAGAATGAGAGAGATAGGTTTGGTTAAGGAGATGAGATTAGATACATATATATATATATATATATATATATATATATATATATATATATATATGTTGGATTAGAGATAAAAATGAAAACAACAAGAAATCAAAAAAACATCAATGTAGAACACATCTTACTTGACAAACCCTTTGGCACCATTATTGATGGAGAGAGAAGTAGAGTGGATAATTCCACTTTGATTGATACACCAAGTGCAAGACCTTCTTTGATTAGAGTTGATCTTCCAAGGTTAGCTTGTTGCAAGAATGGCTAGTCTTCCTCTAGGAGAAAGTGTAGGCTTGGGCTTATGTTAATGGCTAAGTACAATTAGGCATTACTACTCACTCCCTCAAGAATTCCTCTCATCAATGGCTTGAATGCTTGAGTTCGTTCCAAGGAAGAAGAGGTCCCCTTTTATAGGTGAAGGGAACCCCCAAGGGTTTACACAAGAAGAGAGGAGCCAGTGTGAACAGAAATTGGAAAAGTTGGAAATGAGCTGCCCTTGCATGATGTGGGCAGACTGGGGTCCAGTATTTTGATCATATCTCCTCAACCATGGCTCCAAAAAAAAAGTAAAAATATGGGCAAAAACGTCAGCTCATTAGCTAAGATTTTTATTTGAAAATCGTTTTCCAATTCGGATTGGAACCTTGTGTAAAAAATTCATCAAAATAGGGTCCATTTATGGCAGCAAAAGTCTTCATGTAGTCTCCTTAGCCTAGACTTTCATTTAATTCCAAAGGACACCTCATGCCATATGAAAGCATGACATTGCTCCTTGACAAAGTTTTGTAATCATGCTTGCAATAATGCATTAAAATAAGTGTATCTTTGAAATCATGCCACCTAGTGTCTCACTAGGATTTGATTCTCTCCTAGTAGCTATTTAAAAAGAAATATAAGAAAAGTATAAAAAATACATAGAATATATATATATTGGAGTTTACCCTAAATATAGGATCTAGCTAGGGTGTGAGATGATAATGAAATAGTAGAAATAATGAATCAATGCTTTTTGCCCCAAGTTAAAGAGGCGCAGCTATTGATGCTTTTCCCATAGTATTTTCTGATGGTAAAGTAAGGATATGTTACCCTTGAGAAAAATAATAGGATGAGATAGAAGGCTTATTATTATACTTAAATATGTATATGTACACTATAGGAAATATAATTATGTATCTAAAAAGATACAAGATAGATCTTGTAGTATGCATTCCCACTATGTACGTGTCATAGCACGACAACGTGTCCAGATCTCCTTCACTTGCTTTTTGAATATTTTGCACTATTTTAGCCATATCTTTTGCATATGAACTCCAAATTTAGTGCTCAAATGGTCCATGGGTGACGCTTGATGAGCTCTATCCAATGAGTACCCATGTTGAATAGTTTTGGTAAGATCTTCATGGTCTTTTTTAGGTTTCCCCTTTTTAGATCCTTACACAGCCCTTTTTTCATCCAAATTGGCCCTAATGCTTTCCAACGCCGTCTAGGAGGGGTGGAAGGGAACTAAGTAATTAAGGGCAATGTTTGAAGAGAGAGGAAAAAGTTTGATGTTAATGTGTGATTGTTTTTGCAAAATTACTCAATGATGTCCTTAACAAGTCATCACAGAGAAAATTTAACTGATAATATCTCCCCAATGAGTTTAAATAGTGTCTATACTATGAGAAAATCATTAAAAAATGGTTTTTTTTTTAATTTTCATTATTTTTATTCATATTAGGACTTAAAAATAAAGAAATCCAACAAAAAACAACAAAGCTGTGTTTTTCAATGGATTTTCTTACTTATTGGATAGTGTATTTTCTAGTGTATTTTTTATTTTCTTTAACTTTTTAAATAAACAGGTCCAAAATTAATAATAAATAACAGATGAGCTTAGATAGAAAAACTCAAGATATACTGATGATCAGAAGGACAAGGCGGACAGGCATAAAAAATTTCAATCAAATCGACAAATGGAGCAGGAACCTTAAATTAGGTGGCCAAGGCTTACTTTGTTGAATTCTTGCAGAATGAGCTACAAGAATCCGATTGGGAAAATTTTCGAGTCTAACATAGATTTCACGGCCTAGTAGAACTAACAGGGGAATTCGAAAAAAAATGATTCAAGAAGTCCGAGTATAGATATCTAGGGTAGTCTAAAATCTCCTCATTTCCACTTGTCGCCTTTGGAGAGAGTCAGAGCTTTCGACCTTCTTCGCGCGCATTTTTTGGAGTCACAAGTCACCTGTTTACAACACCATCTCACACAAGACATGAGGAGTAAGTTCTATACTTATCAATGATCCATTCTGTACGGCCGGTAGCTAGTCTAAACCCTAGGAAAAACCCTAGAATCCGGGTAGTGCACGAAGTCCTACGATCAAAAATTGACCATAGCGGCCTATCAGCTCAACCAAATCGGACAAAACTTGAACTATAGCATGTCCCTACATAATAGAACACTTCTATATCAACAGTTGACCATTCGGCAGGGGTCAAGAGGGTCCCAAGTAGAAAAGTTAGGTTTTTGACAGATGCCAGAATTTGATTCTGACTCCACAAACAGCTTATAGATTGGGTCTATACACAATGTATATGGTTGGTTTCGTAAAATCAATCAAGGAAAGCTCTCAAAACGAAAAAAATAGCTCGAAGGCTACAAAGCATCAAATTTGACAATATGACGTCAAAGTGACTCCAAATGGGCCAAAATTGTATGAGTAGCTTCAGGACTATGTAGCGGACAAGTCCATAGACTCAACAGTGACTAACCAACTCCATAGGCCATGTAGTCACAAAAATTGGTGAATTCAGAGTGGACAAAGCATGAAGTGATTTCGACAAGACAAAACTTTACCAAATTCAATTTAGGACTTGTTTTAGGTGTATTGAATATGTTTAGATCAAAATTTGTCAAGATTTGCAAAAAAAGTTGACTGTTATAAATAATCGTGATTATTTACTTTTGCAAATTTTTGGCTTGAAAATGGTACCTTCACATCACCTCTAACTTGTGCACACCTATTACATGCCACATTTCAAGTATGAGCCAAAATGGTCCATGATAACTTGGAAAATTACCAAAAAATGCAAAGAAGTCCTTTCAAACCAATTTTTTAGTTATTTGTCACATTTTTAATCCAAATCACCTCAAATCTCATACACAGAGTTTACATCATGCCTAGAACCAAGTTGCTTCAAAAAATGTTCATTTTAATGAAAAAGTTAATAATCGCAATTATTTACTTTTTTCCCAAGATGGGGGGAAATTGCAACTTTTACTTCATGGGAGCAAAGCACATGATGTCCTAAGCCCACTAACCAAGCCTAAACCTGGCACCATTTTCACCCTGTGCACTCAAATGAGGCCATATTTCACTCAGAGTATCTATTTCAAGCCTATGATGCCAAAATTACAAAAAGTTAAAAAAATTCATCAGCTATAAATAATCGTGATTATTTACTTTTGTTGCAAAATTTTGCTTGGACTTGATGATTCTAATCTTTATATGTTTTTATGCATCTATGCTTGTTCAAAACTTGATTTGAAGCAAATTGGACTCAATTTGTCAGCAATTCAAACTGAAGGGCATTTTAGAGCATAATCTACATATTTTTTTAACTTTGACACTCTATTCACCTAACAGGAGCAATGCAAGTTGCGGAGAAGTCCAAGAAGAGGGTCTCCCAAAAAGAGAAGCCGCAAGAGCTTCCACCCTACCAACTGGACCCCAGTTCAGTAAAGACGACAAAAGCAACGTACCTATCCAGAGAACAGCTTGAGGAAAACAATACAATGGTTTTTAGAGGCAGGTTTAAAGTGAAGAATGACACTAGGTAGAGCTACTACTGCTGCCGAAAGAGATCTATGATGTCACAGCAAAGCCTAACACAAAGAAGGCCAACAGAAGGCTCAGCCTCAGAGAATTCTATGACCAAGAACCATGTGGGCTAGACTTCCAGAAGGCTTATGACTCTTGTCTACAATTAAGGAAGATGGATCAGCCCAAATAACTAACCAACAAGGGGGGCAGAAGGTAGAAGTGGTAATAACAAAAGAAATTGTGGCCAAGGCTCTCAAGTTGCCAACAGAGGGGATGAGAATGAGGGCCCGTGACAGAGAGACAGCACGTACTTTCACCAAGGAGATTGTTGTGGCAGCCTTTCCCAATCTCATCCAGAAGCAAGCAAAAGAACCAACGCGGTTATATCATCAACACTTCCATTTTATAGCAAAGAGACCGCCAAGGTACACAATACCTAATCATGTAGTTGCGACTACATTCACACAAGTGTTGAAGCTGACAACCAGGCAACCAATTGATCACGTGAAGTATGTTCTATCAACATTGAAGGGTACCAAGAAAGAGGGTAAGATCACATATCTGGGTGCACCTGAGGTACTAACAAGAATAGCATACCATGCTATCAGCATGGCAGACAATTTGCCGTCTGCCCCAGATTAAAACACATGGATTGTGTCAGCACAACCATCTTCAAGAACCACAAGGTCGACAAAAAGAGTTTACAAATCTGATGAAGAGTCTGTAGAAAGATCTCATGAAGCACATACTAGCAAAAGCTCAGACAATGAAGAGAAGAGAGCTAGAAGAGAGGAGATGAAGAATAAGGCAGTGGCTGCACATCAAGAATAACTTTAGCAAAAGAAGGCAAGATTTGAAAGGAAAAAAGAGACCTACGAAAGAAGTCGCGAAGCTGGAGGTGAGGACCCAGCACGGTGGGTTATATCTTAATTCCATTTTTTCCAAAGCTTAAGACTGTTTAGTGGATTATAGTATCATAAATATCTCCTTTTGGTGTGATATCATTATTGGGGATTCTCAATACATTAATTTGCCTATATGAATTCACACCTAGATTCAAAAAGTTAATCTACTAACTTTTCTCTTTAATTTGTAGTAAAAAATACTAACTTTTTGACATAGTAATTTTTTAGCTATACATGTGAGATAGATATTTTTACCTTAGCTTCCTTTTGGTGTTTTTAAACTTTGGTAGCTATCCGGTAATTTTCTAAGTTAACTTCCTAATTTTCACCTTTTAAATATAATAAAAAATCTCATCTTTTACTTAATAGTTATTCAAGTAGTTCTCTGATATAGATATATTTATTACAAATTCTTAATAGTGTACTATACCTCTAGAAATTATCTTAAAATTTTCTAAGTGGATTTGGTAATCATCCTCTTTAATTTTTTACCAAAAATTTATTCTAGAAATATTAATTAGTAAAGCTAAGTTACTATTTATCAGATAATTATCTCAAGTTTTTGACACTAAAATATATCTCTCAAAATTATCTCACTAATTTTTAAGCTAATTTACTAATTATCTTGTTTATTTTTTTATTAAAAATAGAGAATTTATGCAGTATTAATAAAAAATTAATAGTTAATAAATTATGACATAATTCTCACTAATTTTTAATACTATATCCTCCTTTCAAATTATCTCATTAGCTTCTACACAAATTTCCTAATAATCTTATGTAATTTTTTGTTTTAATAAAAATTTGAGCAATAGTAACTAGCCAAACTACTTAACTAATTATGAGATATTTATCACGAGTATTTAACACTATAATCTACCTTTACAAAATTATTTCATCAACTTCTAAACATCTAAGCTGATTTATTAATTTTTTGTTAGAAATAAAGAATTATAGCAAAACTAATTAACTAATTATGAAATAATTATCACAAGTTTCTAACACTCTAATGTTTCTTTGAACGTTATCTCATTAACTTCTAAATTTTCTAAAAACTAAGAATTTATACAATAATTTTTAGTAAAACTAATTAAATATCTATGAGATAATCATCACATCTTCTGTTAACAATTATCTAAAAAATTTCTAAGCTGATTTACTAATTATCTTACTTAATCTTTTTTTAAAAATAGAGAATTTATATAACAATAATTAGAAAATATAAATAACTAATTATGAGATAAATATCAGGAGTTTTTACCACTATTATTCTTTTCTAAAAAATTTATATCATCAACCTCGAAGCTAAGTTACTAAATATCTTACTTAATTTTTCAGCTAGAAATAGAGAATCTATATAATAGTAATTAGGAAAACTAATTAACCAATTTTTAGATATATTTTACAAGTTTCTAACATTATAATCTACCTATAGAAACTATCTTACTAACTTTTACATTGATTTATTAATTATCTTACTTAATTTTCCACTAAAAATAAGTAGATTAATCAGCAATAATCAACAAAACTAATTAACTAAACATCAAATACTTGTCACGAATCTCTCATGCTGTAACCTACCTCTAAAAATTATATCACTAAATTTTAAGCTGATTGCTAATTATCTTACTTAAGTTTTTACTAGAAATAGAGAATTTAAGAGATAATAATTATAAAAACTAACTTATTAAATATAAAATAATTGTCACAAGTTTCTAACACTATAATATACCTTTGAAAATGATCTCATGATTTATTAAGATATATTCTTAAATTTCTCATTAATTTTAGATTAAAAATATATAGTTTCTTTTCCCTTTCCTTTGTCGAGAAAGGTCCATAAATGGGGAAATTTTAAACTCCAAGCAAACCTTTTTTAGCAATCATAAAACGAGCAAAACCCAACAAGATACATATAGAACTTAAATCATATTAGGAGACATTTAGCATCAAGTTACATATAATATTGTCCTAAAAAACCTCTAGCGATCCTCATGGAAACTTCATTCATCCACCCTTATATTAACTCCTTGACTATGTGAGGTTATGCTCCCTCCTCTGACGCACAACTCATGGTCATAGATATCAAGTCATGGTAGATGCTTGGGCAAGTGTGTGTGTGTGTGTGTGTGTGTGTGTGTGTGTGTGTGTGTGTGTGTGTGTGCACTCTTTTTTTTTCTGGGGGGGGGGGGGGGGGGGGGTTCTCAATATATAATATCATGGCAAGTGCTTGTAGGACGAGAGGCTTGTTTTAATGAAGGAAACTATCAAGAAATGCCTAGTCTAAGGAAGCTATACAAGAAGTTGTTTTGGCGGAGTCTAAGTGGACATAGGGAAAGCAATTGTTTCCTATATACCCAATATGGAATGTTCGAATGAGATGATGCAAAGTTTTACAATGTTGGTTACATTTTTGACCTCTCTTGGGCTCGTTCTTATAACATTTAAAATTTTCATCTTCTACCCTTCTCTCCCTCCCTCCCTCCCTCCCTCCCTCTCTCTCTCTCTCTCTCTCTCTCTCTCTCTCTCTCACACACACACACACACACACACACTGATTCTTTGGTTCATTTAAAAATAAACTACCCTTACGTAAGGTGTCTGCGACATCATTCCATCTACCAATGCATGAAGAAATGGAAGAGCACCACATTTTATGTGAATTCCACACGAAGGTTTTGATAACCTGCAAAAGCAAGCAAAGAGGACCTCCACCAACAGTGATGCAAACCGAATGTGTGCAATCAATAGGTTCATTGAGTTGGATGCCACAACATCCTCAGTAATTTGATCGACAAATTCACCATCGTCAACATCTCTACCTTCTTGATTGTAAAATAAGCTGCCATCTCTAGAGGAGACTCTTACACGATCGTGACCCCAATATATGCAACAACTTGAATCCGGTCCTCTGGCTTCCTTAAATTGTATGTTATCCTCATGTTGGAGTGTCTCCACTACCTTGTGAACTTGTCCCACCCCCTATTACGCGGTGCTCTATTTTGCAAATTTTGAAAAAGTTGAAATCCCAGTGCACACCTACCTAAGCACCCCATAGGGCACATGTCATAATAATCAAAATCTAATTCTCCTAAATGATTTTCTCATGTTAAACTGATCATTTAATACGGAAAAGTGCGAGGGGAGAAAAAGCTGGCCACAGTATGGATCCAAAGGAGGGAAAATAGGGATCCAAAGGGGGGGCCATCTGCAAAAGATCTATGTGCAACAATGGTCTTAAAAGACCCTAAGGTTCAGCCCATTAAGACTTCCAAAATGCTAAGGTTCCAAAATTCAAAGGTTGTGTCCAAAGGTCAAACTTAGGAAAAATTACATGCTTTGTGTGTGTCCCAAAAGTCTTTGTCAATCCCTACATAGGAGGGGGTGATCCTTGCAAGTAGGCGATGAGAGAGAAACACTCTCTCACACACAAGCTCCCTTTGTACACAAGGGGAAAGATGGACACATGTCAGTTCCCTAGCCCAGATGCCCACAAGGTGTACCCAATTCCTATTGGATGGCCTTGGAGGTGGACCAATGAGAATTAGTATAGAGTAAATCTAGTTTAATTAATGTAATAAAAGAACCAATGAGAATTAAGCTCTCTAGAAGACTATTGGATAGTCCCCCAAGGGGACCGATGAGCATTCAGCAACCCAATGGCTTGATTGATTCCTATTGGCTAGGAGACAAAGGGGTCCAATGAGAGTTTAGTTGCATTTATTAATTACCTAAATCTCTCACAAAAGGGGAAATGGGGACACATGTCAGAAGGCTATCTCTTATACTGCTTAATTATCATTGGCTAGCTCTAGAGAGGTCTAATGAGGCTGTAGCATGAGAAAATAGCAAGAGGGCTCGACCAAGAGAGAGAGGAGGCTGAATTTTCAAGGGATTATTGACTGTCACACACACACAATTCATGTGTGGAAGTAAGAAGACTCTCTCTCTCTTCTCAAGCTTTAATGGAAAGCTTATCACCTACTGTAAGCTTGTGAGAAGGGAGGCCTACACCAACAACTCTTGGCTTTGTGATGCAAATCCAACCAAGAGCCAAGCTTCAATGCATGCTCATCCCCCTACCATGCTAATTACAAAGCTAATCTATGCTAATATGAGTGATTATGTGAGCAGATGTACATCTTTCTCGTAAGAATACTCCTTCTTTCTCTCAATCTACTCTCATACCCCGTAGCTCTCACCATCTTCGAAGGTGTGTGAGGTCTTGGGTCTGAGACCGTGGGGGAGTTGATGTTGTATTTGATAAGTGTTTTGCTAAGTTCATGAAGTTTCCATCTTCATTGCACTAGCTAGTCTTGAAGGAACGCAAAGAATTGTATTGTACAATGTCTCTCTTGATGGGAGATACCATAATACAAAGCCTTTTGGAGGGGGGACCGGCTCCATGCAAATCCGGTTCTCAATTGTTTTCAATAGATTAATTTCTCTCTGTTTTGAAGTATTTTTCATGCTATCTAACTAGGTGTTATGATTTTTGTTGCTCTCTCCACCCAAGCACTCTTGTTATTCTCATTAGGAAACTATTCTAATGAAATGCTTACTATGTTCATGCTATTTTCTGCTACACACAAGTTACTAGGCCATTAAATGTTACATTGGTATCAGAGCACAAGGTTTCTCTTTTCTTGCTCAAGAAGGGAGGTCCTCAAGCTAGCTATAAATGGTTGGTATTATTAATTGCATGTGAGTAGGTAGAATAGGGATTTTTCATCCTTGCAATGCACTTGCGTTCGTGCAGTTAACGTGGCATCACCGTCGAGAGCTATGGTCTTAACACTAGGTTGGTAATGGGACACTTTTATGTCCTGGGACACTTTTATGTCCTGTTAAGTGACCATTTTCCTTGAATTATGTCAAGAGTTTCAAAATGGATTTTGAGGTGCTATCTATCTAGAAATTTGTCTCATGAGCTGAAAAAAACTTGACATTTTTTTGGAGTATCAATTCCATCTTTAACCTTGTCCTTGCACAACATTTCACAACCTAAACTGTGTGAAAAAACGGGTCCTGTTTTGGCTTTTTTCAACTTTTTGCAACTATACCACTCTAGAACTCATGTTTATGAGGTCTATAATGATAGAGAACTATCTTTAGTAGTCCTCAACATGTCCTGATGCTACTAGGGAGAAATAAATGTTAAAGTTGTAAGTTATGACCAAATTACAAAAATTATCAAATCCTATTTTTTAGCCAATTTTAGCTCTTCTATGATTTTTTTGGTGGCTTTCGTGATATCCAAATGCAGTTTTGATTTTCTATGTCACATATTGTAACATAAAGCTAATATTCCTTGAGTTTTGGGGCACCTAATACCCTATTTTGCATAGTAGACAACGATGGTTGATTTTTTCAATTATAGAAGAAAACGAAACATTCTAGTATATCAAGTATAGCTTTTTCAATATTGTTAGTTTCTTGTGACAACTACATGAATTTTGTAGGTAGTAACCATATCTAGTCATAAGGATCAAATTTGGCTAGATATTGAATAGTTTCTATGGGATTCTACAACTCATAATGTTGAACCCAGTTTTTTCATGTTTGCTGTATTTAGCACTTCATCTTTGTCCCCAAGATTCCCCTTGGTAAGAGATGTATTATTCTTTTGACATGCTCCATGGATCCTTATGAACCTAAAGGATAATAGGGAACTAAGAAAACATGCATATATTATTTGTATTGAGCGTGGCTATAGAAACTTTGATGATAGGTTTGCAGAATGATAAAAATTCAACTTTTTTGTACCTATTTCTTTTGGCAAAACGAAAAATAGTGAGTGAGAAGCAATCATATGTTCTAATCACCAACCCATTGAAGTTAACCAGGGAATTTATCTCAAGTCCTACAAAAATCCCTAATCTTATTTTTATGCAACAAAACGTAAGAAATGACTGTTTTGATGAAAATGTACTGGTCCATCAACTTTGGAGGCTTGGTGTGACCAAAAGATGAGAAATTTTACAAGTTTCTTATTTTTTCCATGTGTAGTAGGCCTTGAACTATAACCTCATAAAAGGATTTTACAAAATGAGTGGATCTACTATGGTTTTGGAGGTTTTTTTCAAAACCCTGAAAGGACACTTTTATGTCTTGTTAGGTTACCAACCTAGTGTTAATATTGGAGTCCTACAGGGCTTGCCTATGGCTTAACCATTATTGAGCTATTAGAAGCTTGGCAGGATCCGGTGTTGTTTTGGTGTTGAACGACCCTCTCTTCTATTCCTTGCAATTAATGGTATTCGAGCCACGGGTACAGTAGCTTGAGTGCTTTTTCTAAAGGGGTAAAGAGGAGTAGCACCTAGGGCTTGAAGTGCCAAAGTACACCTAGAAAGTTTACACCTAAAATTTGTTAGAATGGCTGACAATAGTAAAAAGAGTGAAATTAATGTTGATAACTTTCATTTTGCTAATGAGCAAGCTACTAATGATGCCCCGATGCTTGTTAACTATCTTGTTTCTAGGCTTCAACAAGCCATGGGCAATCCATCTCTCCAAAGTGAAGTGCAACGGCAGCTCCGTGCTCATGGGATTCTCCAAGGTCCCCACCATGACTAGAGAACACCTAAGAAGCCTCCTTGTGAGACTTCCAAAAGATGTCTCTCTCCAATTCGGGAAGAAGAAGAGGATCCATACGAAGGGCTCAAGAATTTACTTCTTGATGAGCATCTGCTTCCCAAAGGAGAACTCAAGAGCCTCCACCGAAGAAACGAGAAAGAAGTGTGTCTCTCACCACCTCAGCGGAGATGGCTCCACAAAGACTGCGGGCTAAACACTCTCCATCACCTCCAAAACAGAGAAGACCATCGTACACTTCTCCACACCATAATTCAAAGAGGGATGACAAAAAGCAAGAGAAGAAAAAGGCGAGAAAGAGGACACCCTCTTCTCCATCTTCTTCATCCTCTTACTCTTATGAAAGTGATGGTGAAGACAACAAAGATAGGGCCAAGAAAAAGGTGAGAAAGAGGTCACCCTCTTCTCCATCTTCCTCAAATTCTTCACCTTCTGAAGAAAACGATGGTGCAACCTTTGAACCATCAAGAAGAAGAGGGCATAGGAAATCCTATGCCACGTGGAAGAGGTCGTTCAAGCTCAAGAAGTTCAAAGAGGAAGGGAAGAGAATCTCTTTCCTTACCTATGATGGCAAAGTCTTGGCCTTTATCCAACAATTTGATGTGGCGTTCGGAGATGAGGGCTACGTCATGTAGCTATGCACTTTTAAAAGTCCGCCAGGCAATGGTGGTCTAGCCTACGGGCCAATGGTGAAGCTCCATGAACATGGAAAGATTTAAGAGCTTCCATTATGAAGTATTTTTTGGCCACCGATGCCAAAGAAAAAGTACTCACCGAGTGGCGAAGCTTGAAGATCTCTCCCTATTAATCCATCCACAAATATGTAGACAAGTTTTGGGACTTACAACTCAAAGCCACTGTCTTCAAAAATTTGGATTTTGGAGAGCAAAAGCAACAATTTTGTGTGGGCTTAACCGAAGAAATGGAGGAGTATGTCAACTCCCAAAGGCCACGCACCATATTGTCGGTAATACACCATACTATGGTGGCCTCTCGAATAAATTTCCAAATGGGGGCTAAAAGAAATAATAAGCCCACGGAAAACAAGGGTTCCAATGAGCCTAAGGGGAAGGACAATGTCCAAAAGTCTCCTAAGGGCAACTCCAACAAAGCTAAAGAGAAGGGAGTTTACAAAGGTAAAAACAAACTATCTCCTGAAGAGCTTGAGCGTTATCGCAAGGATAACCGGTGTTTCAAGTGCGGCAAAAAAGGGCATGCGTACCGCCCTTGTTCCCAAAAGAATACCCGCCATGATCCTCCTAGAGCTACCTTGGTTGAAATCCGAGAGGAGAAAACTCACCACAAAGGATCTCCTCTATGCCATGCTTGAGGAAAGGTAAGAGAACATGATGCTTTTATTCTTTCTGACCCTGGTTCTACTCACAATTTTATTTTTATAGAGTTGGCCACCAGGCTAGGCATACAAGCCTACGAGATGGGAGATGTTCTACCCACAGATAGTTCTTTCAAGGGGCAAGAAGTTTCATTCACTCCCTTAATCGGCAAATTGAGGCTCCATGTCCAAAGCTATGTGGACAAAGAGGACTTCTTTATCTCTCCTCTCAAGCATGAGGATGTAATCCTAGGGGCACCATGGTTTGATTGCCTAGCTGCCAATGTTAAATTCCCTAAAAGGAGAATCTCCTTTAAGTTCATGGAAAAAGGTATGTATATAGATGCTAAGGAAATGGGTAACACTATACCCATTGTACATACACCAGCTTTCAACAAGTCAATAAAGAGCTCTATTTCCATGTACATGATTTTTTCTAAAGATTATCAAAATGAACCTAATGCTTTAGCAAAAGAAAATAAAAGCAACCAAAAGGAATTAGAGTTATCCAATTTTCTCAAGGGGTTTCAAGATGTCTTTATTGACGACGTCCCTTATGAGCTACCTCCTAAACGAGGTAATGATGACCATGCAATTGAACTTCTTCCAGGAAGTTCACCGCCTAACAAACCTGCTTATAGAGTTTCTTAAGCTCAGCAAGAGGAGATTATGTGGCAAGTGCATGAGTTAGTTGAGAAGGGCATGGTTAGGCCTAGCTCATCTCCATTTTGCTCACCTGTTCTATTAGTGCAAAAGAAAGACAGCACATATCGCATGTGTGTCGAATATAGAGCACTAAATAGGATCACTATCAAGAATAGGTTTCCCGTTCCATGGGTAGAAGACCTATTTGATAAGCTACAAGGATTGACCTACTTCAGTAGGATTGACCTAAAAAGTGGCTATCATCAAATAAGGATAGTTGATCAAGACATTGTAAAGACTGCATTTTGCACCACGTTTGGTCTTTACCAATACATTGTCATGTCTTTTGGCTTGACCAATGCACCAGTCACATTCAACCACTTGATCGAGAAGCTGTTCAGGCCTCATTGAACCTTCACTCGATTGTTTTTTGATGATATTATCATCTACTCTAATTCATTAGACGAACACAAGCAGCACCTCCAGGTAATATTTCAAGTTTTAAGAAAGAATAAACTTTATGTTAATCGAAAGAAAAGTGAATTTTTCTTGCAAGAGATTTAGTATTTAGGTCACATTATCTCTCAAGATGGCATGCAAATGGATCCATAAAAGTTAGAGGTAATAAAAGCATGGCCTAAACCAAGGAATCTTCATGAACTAAGAAGCTTTATAGGTATGTGTGCATACTATAGATGCTTCATAGAAAAGTTCTCACAAATTGTGAGACCATTACATGACCTAACAAAGAAAAGCATTAGGTATACATGATCTGCTAAGGAGAACAATGCTTTCGAAAAGCTTAAAGAAAATCTTATCTCTCAACCTGTGCTTACACTACCGGATCTCTCAAAGCCATTTGAGGTCCAATGTGATGCTTGTGATGATTGCCTTGGAGCTGTTTTGCTCCAAGAAGGGCACGCCATAGGCTATGAAAGTCAAAGACTGGATCCTATTGAGAAAAGGAACTCCTTGCAGTTCTACATGCTTTAGACTCATGGAAGCACTATTTATTGGGGACTCCTTTCATTCTGCGAACGGATCACCAAAGTCTTAAGTACTTCATGACGCAGACCAAGCTCTCTGACAAACAAATGAGGTGGGCCAATTTCCTTTTGCAATTTCATTTTCATATTGCTCACGTTGTTGGCAAGCATAATCAAGTAGCCAATGCACTCTCAAGACGGCCGAGAGTGAATGCGGTTTCCATAGCAACTCACAATGATCTATCTTCAATGATAGATGAGAATGCTATTGATCTCGATTTTAGAGATGCAATTTCAGCCCTTGCATTAGGGAAGAAAGAGGAACCATTTACTTGACAAGATGGTTATCTTGTCTATGGAAATAGACTATGCATTACTAACTCACTACATGAGAAAGTAATGTTTGAATCTCATTCTCCTCCTTATGCGGGGCCTAGAGGGATTCAGTCTACCCTAAAGGGAATTGAAACATATTTCTATTGTCCTACCATGAAAGTGAACATATAAGAGTATGTTTCTAAATGTGTGGTATGCCAAAAGACAAAATTTGATAGAGGGAAGCAACCTGGATTGCTTCAACCATTGCCAATTCCTAATTCACCATGGGAGAGCATATCCATGTATTTTATCTTTGGATTGCCTAACTATCCATGGGAATACGCGAATATGGACCATAGTAGACAGGTTCAGTAAACAAGCTCATTTTATACATGTCAAAAAGACTATCAAAGCCCATCAAATGGAAACCCTCTTCATTTCACAAATTTTCAAGTATCATGGCTTACCAATATCCATAGTGTCAGATAGAGATCCTAGAATGACCAGTAATTTTTGGAAGGGTCTCTTTGAGAATTTAGGCACAAGGCTAAACTTCTCTTCGGCCTATCATCCACAAACGGATGGCCAAAGTGAAATAGCTAACCTAATAATTCTCGATCTACTAAAAGCCCATGTAACGGAAGTAGATCAAAGATCCCAATGGGAGAAGTACTTACCCTTAGTGGAGTATGTTTACAATAACACTATACATACTTCCACGGGAAAAGCACCTTTCAAGGTAATAGAGGGAAGATCAAAAAGTCCCTTGCTACTTAAGGTACATGGGAAGATCTTCGATGCACATGAGTATAGTCGAGACCTATAAGAATCTTTTCAAAAGATTAAGGATGCTATCTCTATCTCACAACAAAGGCAAAAGGCTGCTACTGAGAAGCACAGAAGATCCCAAGCCTTTAAAGAAAATGATTGGGTCTTATTAAAAATTCCCAAGGCTCGACTAAGGCACACGACGGGCAAGAATCCTATGTGACACCAAAAGTAATATGCTAAACTAGCAAAAAGGTACTATGGTCCTTTCCAGATTCTTAGGCCAATCAATGAGATGGCCTATCAACTCAAGTTGCCCAATCACTGGCTCATTCACAATTCTTTCCATGTGAGCCTATTAAAGCCTTACAAAGGAGAGCCACCTCAAGAACCAATTACTAAAGACCCATCGAAGATCGAGGACCAAGAAGAGATGCTGCATCCTGAGTCCATTCTTTGACATGAAGACAAGCAATTAAGAGGTGGTAAGACTATCCGACGATATCTTATTAAGTTTGAGAATTATCCTTTTGAAGATGCTAGATGGATGCAAGGCATACAATTAAAGGATAACCTAAACCTTGTCAATGCTTACAATGCTTCCCAAGAGTAAGCAAATGTACAAAATGTACAAAATGAACAAAATTTTTGTCTTATAAGACTCTCTTTTTCTTTATTGTGCACAAAAATGAAGTAGTATGCATGGTTAGATCAAGTTTGTGGAGACGACGTCTCCCGAACACCAGGTAGAGCTTGTCACTCTACTATGAAAGATTGATAGGACTAATGTGCAAACATGCTAGCGGCATCCTGAGGCTCTCAAGCACCAAATGGACTAGTCATCCATTGTGAAACGATGTCGTAGGGTAACATATGGATCCTCTACCCGCTAAGAAAAAGGACTCATGAATATGCTTTATCTTCTCTACACCATAGTCGAGGACGACTATGACTTCAAGAGAGAGGTAATGTCATAATAATCAATATCTAATTCTCCTAAATGATTTTCTCATGTTAAACTGATCATTTAATATGGGGAAGTGCCAGGGGAGAAAAAGCTAGAATATTGGTTAAGTAAGCAGACCGTCCACAGTAGGGATCCAAAGGGGGGGCCATCTGCAAAATATCTATGTGCAACAATGGGTTTAAAATACCCTAAGGTTTATCCCATTAAGACTTCCAAAATTCAAAGGTTGTGTCTAAAGGTCAAACTTAGGAAAAAATTGGATGCTTTGTGTGTGTCGCAAAAGTCTTTGTCAATCCCTACATAGAAGGGGGCGAGCCTTGCAAGTAGGGGATGAGAGAGAAACTAACTCACACACACACAATCTCCCTTTGTACACAAGGGGAAAGATGGACACATGGCAGCTCCCTAGCCCAGATGCCCACAAGGTGTACTCAAATCCTATTGGATGGCCTTGGAGGTGGACCAATGGGAATTAGGCTAGAGAAAATCTACTCTAATTAATTTAGAAACACTTAATAAAAGAACCAATGAGAATTAAGATCTCTAGAAGACTATTGGACTGTCTCCCAAGGGGACTGATGAGCATTCATCAGCCCAATTACTTGCCTGATTCCTATTGGCCAGGAGACAAAGGGGTCCAATGAGAGTTTAGTTGCATTTATTAATTACCTAAAGCTCTCACAAAAGGGGAAAGGGGGACACATGTTAGAAGGCTATCACTTATACTTCTTAATTATCATTGGCTAGCTCTAGGGAGGTCTAATGAGGTTGTAGCATGAGCAAATAGCAAGAGGGGTCGACCAAGAGAGAGAGGAGGCTGAATTTTCAAGGGATTATTGACTCTCACACACACACAACTCATGTGTGGAAGTAAGAAGACTCTCTCTCTCTTCTCAAGCTTTAATGGAAAGCTTATCACCTAGTGCAAGCTTGTGAGAAGGGAGGCCTACACCAACAACTCTTGGCTTTGTGATGCAAATCCAACCAAGAGCCAAGCTTCAATGCATGCTCATCTCCTCTACCATGCTAATTACTAAGCTAAGCTATGCTAATATGAGTGATTATGTGAGCAGATGTACATCTTTCTCGTAAGAATAATCCTTCTTCCTCTCAATCTACTCTCATACCCCGCTAGCTCTCACCATCTTCGAAGGTGTGTGAGGTCTTGGGTCTGAGACCGTGGGGGAATTGATGTTGTGTTTGATAAGTGTTTTGCTAAGTGCATGAAGTTTCCATCTTCATTGCACTAGCTAGTCTTGAAGGACCACAAAGAATTATATTGTACATTGTCTCTCTTGATGGGAGGAACCATAATACAAAGCCTTTTGGAAGGGGGACCGGCTCCATGCAAATCCGATCCTCAACTGTTGTCAATAGCTTAATTTATCTCTCTTTTGAAGTATTGTTCATGCTATCTAACTAGGTGTTATGCTTTTTGTTGCTCTCTTCACCCAAGCACTCTTGTTATTCTCATTAGGAAACTATTCTAATGAAATGCTCACTATGTTCATGCTATTTTCCGCTACACACAAGTTACTAGGCCATTAAATGTTACAGTAGCTCCCTCCAAAGGGTTGCTGGATTGTTGGCGACTACAACCAACTACTTTGACACGATGGTATTGGCTAGGAAAGGCAAATATGAGGGTCCCTATTGATGTTAGGGAAAAGTGTGCCTCAGATTTTCCTTAAATCGGTTGAAAACTCAAAACAGCAAATGATTGAAGGGAAGTGAAGAAGGAGAAAATCTACTTTAGAAATTTAAAATAATAGAGTTAAATTATTAAAAATGCATATTATTTAGAAAAAAATACTCTTTCAATTCACCTAAAGGGAATTTTGTACGTTTGTGAAATTGATTCCAAACATTGGAACTCCCTATTCATAGAAGCCTGCTAGATGTTGGAGGCACACTAGCGGAGGCAAGAAGGTAAACCGTCGTAATAATTTTCACCAAATATAAAGAAAAATCTGTAGAGCACATTGCAGGTTGTGGGAGATAGGGAGCCAACTGCATGGAGGAAAGAGAGACAAGTAGCATGCTGGGGAAAGCATAGAGTGCAGTGAGTTGAGGGGTGTATGAGCCGCCTACATAACGGGAAAAATAACCTTGGGCGAGCTGCAATATAAAAAGAAAAGCGCATCTAGTGTTCGTAGAGCTCTCCAAACAAGGCTACGCTAGTGCAAAATCTTTATGAGAGCTTTTGGAGTTAGTTTTCAAGGCGAGCTGCAAAGAGGAGAACCTTCTCAACGAAGGCTTTGTGGGCAAGGGTGGGGAAGGTGATGAAGATCATGGGGGGTACTGTAGCTGACATGAAAGGTAAAGATGGTGCCAAGCTAATTGCAAAGGTGTTGCATGGAAGAAGGGACTCGGCTAGAGCAGAGGTGAAGTCTCTCTCTCTCTCTCTCTCTCTCTCTCTCTCTCTCTCTCTCTCTCTCTCTCAAAACTATCAAAAGAGCCCGTGCCAACATGCAGTGTTTTAGAGAGGTTATTTATATATATAGAGAGAGAAAGCGGATCTTCGACTTATTTTGAAAGAATGAGGAGGTGCTCAAAGTTTAAATCTTGACATTGGGTCGATGACAGTAGGATGAGTTTTCTCTATGGACGAGTACTACCTATTGCTACCACTTACCGACATGCCTCTTTGTCAATGCAGCCTCTCTATTATCTATCTCAGTCTGGCATTGCCTATCATGAGAACTCTCTCTCTCTCTCTCTCTCTCTCTCTCTCTCTCTCTCTCTCTCTCTCTCTCTCTCTCTCTCTCTCTCTCTCTCTCTCTCTCTCTCTCTCTCTCTCTCTCTCTCTCTCTCTCTCTCTCTCTCTCTCGGCTTCAGTGAACTCCATCTCATCCATGCCCTCTCCTCTATACTAGTGCAAGAAAGCTTTCCTTCTAAACATAGTAGTGAATTGGTCACTCACTCTCCTAAACCTTTGTTGAATAGAGGTATAACTACCTATGAAGGTGCATGCCATCTTCAATCCAAATGTTGGAATGTCGCAAACACTTGACTTCACATTTTTGGGAATCCATTCAACAAAGTAGGATGAATTATTGTTCTGCACTTTGATTAACTGCTCATCTACTTCCTTGGTGAAGATCTTGCCTCTAAACATAATAGATGCAATAAGATAGCATCCATGGCGGGGATCTGCAACACCCATCATATTCTTGGCATCCGACATTTTCTGGGTCAGCTCAGGTGATCTATACTGCTGGGAGCACGAGATGTCAATGGAGAAAATCCCACCATGAATAAATGTAAACTTTGAGAGAGAGAGAGAGAGAGAGTACTGCCGATGAAAAGTTGCCCGCTCTGCCTTAGCCCTTGAATGGTCGACAAATACGAGAGAGCATGAGTGAGTGGAGGGGCTTCACAAACTCGTATACATGTGTTGCTATTCTTCTCTTCTTGTTTCTTGATTCGTCTCCAGTTTTTGAATGTTTGGAAGGAGGCCTAGAGACTTAGTTTGAGAGAAAATGGGAGAGACAATAGCGAGGAGAAAATATGTACGTACGTGTCACTATGTGTTTGTGTGTGTGTGTGTGTGTGTGTGTGTGTGTGTGAGAGAGAGAGAGAGAGAGAGAGAGAGAGAGAGAGGAGGGGGTGGGGGTTGGGGGGGGAGGGGGGAGGAGGTTTTTTAACGTCGTAGGAACAATCCCAAGAGACCTACTGGCTACCAAAATTTGCATTAATTTGTTGCAATGGAGTGCCTCTTTTATTGATGCAAGACACTAGCTTGGCCTTTACACGTAACGTAAGTCAAGCAAGTGAAGCATGCGTTCACCAATCTAGCCTCATCTGTTGAGATAAACAAGCTAGCTAGCACACACAAATTGGGTGTTGGGGGAGAGAGAGAGAGAGAGAGAGAGAGAGAGAGAGAGAGAGAGAGAGAGAGAGAGAGAGAGAGAGAGAGAGAGAGAGAGAGATAAGTCTAGTGGCCCTCGTGATGATGATGATGATGGCACTTATCTTCTCCAACTTGCTAGTCAACATGTGTGTAGCTCACCGCAAAAGCTTGCTACCAGCTAGCCCTAAGTGCGACTACAGAAACCCTGTTATGGCAGCTACATCAATATCTAATTGTGCCAACCAATGTGCCATTATGCATGTCGCATCGGTGCGATAAGGTTTCAAGCACCACCGTCATTTTGTGTAACTGCATCACTACAATCACTCAATTGATAACATTGATGTGTGTCTATTCATGCAAAATAATTGCATAACTTAATTATATATTACATTTTATGTACCAATCTTTAATTATCTAAAGGTTATTCAAGAAGATGCGGTGAGAATGTATCAAATTCTTTGCCTATGTGGAGTGACCATGTTAGTTTGATCACGTACCAGGTTAGTTTGGTCACAGAGACAGAGCTTCAAGATGGCAATGATAGTTAGGATATACGTTTAGGGTCTCTACATGAGTTAAAATAGGAGGAAACACCAATTAAATCCTCATTGCAGATAGATCCCTTTGAAACAAGACTAGAAATGTGACCAGATGTTGTTGATGGGGATGATAGTGCATTACATTTGGAGAAAGGGGAGGATATATTTTTCAAAACTAGAGTTTGCCTCGAGGATGATTATGTGCCACTATGAAGGCTCATTTCACATGAGAGAGTTTGGGGCTTGAGATATGATGTAGTCGGTGCTTTGAAGTCTACATTTGCTAGTGAAGGACATATCAAAGGGTAGAGATCATTCATTATAACTTTGGACACATGTCAAAAGGAGAAAGCACAAGTGACATGTACCCTAAATAGTCATGCAATATCACTGCTCTCTTTGATCAATACAATAGTAGTTTTTTTTATTTATTTATTAAAATGTCATTATGGAGGAGTGGGATTTGATATGGAGACAAATCACAACCATGTGTATGAAAAAGAGCTTGTTGCACACCCTTAGTTGAAGTCCCTTTCTCAAAAGATGTTTTTTTAGGAGGGGAATTGTAGAACTATGGCTTGGGAATCTTGGTAAGCAGTTATCAAAGAAAAGTACACCACTAACAAAGATTGATGCTACAAAGGTGTCAGAGATTTCTTTGTTGACAAGTTTGCAGCAAATAAACACACACACACACAGTCTCGCTCGGTTTTCTACTTTCTTGGTAAAGCTCACTCGGTGTATGGTAAGACTCCATAAATGTTGATTATCGCAATATGTTTAAATGTCCACTTTATCTTAACTCCTAGAGCTCTCCCGGAGGAATGATTGAACACCACTTGCGGCCATATATCTCTTTGCACAACCTAGAGGATGCGGCTATACCCATTAGCACCTTATCTATAAAAGACCAACTTTGTCCCCACAGCTTGCATCTTTTGTTGGAAGCATCTAGGTGATGTTCCTACATATCTTAGTTGTTAATACCCTTCCCTTTTTTCACTTACTCCCAGAACAAGGAGCTCTTTTTTAAAGTTTTAAGCCCCTTCGCATTCCTTGAATGAAGAACAATCTCTTCCACTATTTAGAGAGGGGTGCAAACTCTTCCACCTCTAGGAACTCTTTTTTTGTGCCCTCTTTTCCGTTTCTCTCCTCCATTAGATCAATCCCATCCCCCTCGGTAACCTTGAGGTTTTCAAGGTTAGAATCCCAAAGAACCTCAAAGATATTATCATAAGGGAAGGGGGTTTTGGTAGTGGAAATATTATATTAGCTTAGCAAAGAATGCACAATGAACCTTTGAACTATTTTGTAGATTTTGGTGACAAGACCTCATGAGGAGGGGGAGTCTTCAAACAGATGCAAGGGATTCTTTGTAGATAACCTCGTTTCATCAGAGCAAGTGTCTATGCCAATGACTCTAGCAAGAATCTTATTCCTAGTTTGGATAGCCCCCCACAACACCTCCCAAGTGAATATCTTCATCCAGATTGGCCATTTCACCTCCCAAATATTTTTTATTCTCCGCAACTACTTCTATTATCACCAATTCATCCTCCACAAATTAATGAGTGAAGTAAATATATCTTCTTTATAAATTATCTTGTTATATGTTTCCTATGCTTTGGAAAGTGCAAACATTCTACCCTTGGGCCAATGCCAAGCTTTCCAATCTAGCTTTGTCCCAACGGTAGACATTTAACTAGTGCATAGAATTGATGACACTCTACTAATCAATAGCATTTCATTGAGATTCAAATTATGATGCACCACCAATTGGTCCACATCCTTCCAGTAGAAGCTATGATCATCCTAAAAATGTGTGAGCTTAAAAATCCCTTTGTTATTCACCTTTTTGGGAATTTCTTAGCAAAAAGTATTCAGGGATCCTACTCTAGGCTTGGAGATCCAAGGGGGCTAGTGCAGGATGGAGAACTTGAAGGTTTCCCCCCATTCCAAAGATGATGAAACTTTATTGCACTTTTTTGTGCACCCCCCTAGATTCAACAAGTCCGACTTGGACCTAGAATTTTAATTTGCACTTTAGGCTCCTTCCATTGGCCTCATTTTGAGAAAAGCTAAGCTTTGCCCCATGCCATGATTGCCCACTCCTACCTTTGATCTATTAAGTAGACTACGAGCTTTGAACACATGGCTTCTACGTTCAGTGTAGGCTCTTGAATTCCAATGCCCATTCCCACTTCCCCCACTACAACAAAATTGTGTTGTTTGCGTTATTTCTTCATAGGAACAGTTTGATGAGTTTCAAAAATTATTTCCAATTAGATTTGGCCATTTTTAAATTAGGAAAATCAAAAGACATATAAGGAATCATAAAGGACTTAATCACAATCACTCTAATGTGGAAAGAGAGGAGTGTGTACTCCCTCCTCCTCATTTTTTTAGTTAATTCTATTCAAGACCGTATCAAATATTTGCTTGCCCAAGATGTCAATCCCTAGTGGTGCACTCAGGCATTTGAACACTTTTCCTTTTGAATTAGTCTCTCTTGACCACTCGACAAGGTCAAACAAGTCTCTTTTAGTAAGTAAAAGAAATTTTGTTTTTTTGATGTTATACTTAAAGCTCGATGCAATTGCAAAAATGTGGATGATTTGGAGTGTTCTTCTTAGCATCTGAGAGTTGGCACCTGGTATGAAGAGTACTTATATCTCCCATTTCACAGCATTGTCCTCAAGTAGCCACACAATTGGATGTGACCCCATAGCAAACACTAGTAGGGCAAGTAGGAAACCTTTGAAAGGCCAAGGGAAAACCTAGGGGGGTCATGGACCAAAGCCAAGGGCCAGTTGCTAGGTGTGGATAGGGTATTCTCAATATGGAAGGCCAAGGGCTTATATAATGGGTAGGAGGGTGGTGAACTTTATAAGAAGTTCCCACGATTCTCAGTCTGATGTCAGAACTATTTCTCCTTCCAGTTTGTGGCAACACACACTGTAGCTGGCTTATCCCATCCATTGAAAAAGCAATAGAGCTTTGCATGTCAAAAGCATTGCATATTCCAACACACTTTTGAACTTCCAATTTTTTTTACATATGAGACTTTTTAAATTCCATATTTTAATTTTTTTCTCATGGAATATTATATGTTTTATCACAATTTACCTTTTTCTAAAATAATTAGGGAACACTATTTGCCATCTAGCAAATACAAATTGATGCATTAAAGTAGTCCCCAGTCCTAGTTTTTGTGAGTGGATCAGAAAATACATGATCTTTTCCAACAAGCGAAGAAAATCAACAAATTTGTTGGTTGCAAAAAAGCTTTACAAGCTCAACCTCACCATCAATATTACTTCACGACTTGACGGTGTTGAAATTAGTACGGCTAATTAGCTTTAAGTGGGACAGCTATGAACTGTTCTGAATTGGCAATATCTTGTCAAGGTACTGTCTTTTCTCCTACTTGCATAGCACTACGTCTCCATGGATTCGGACATTAATATGACTCATAGTTTGATTTTGAGCATCTTTCACCAAATCCACCTGATGTTGCCCCACAATTGAATAATCTCGTAGAGGGTACCTACGTGGCAGGAGGGTAGTATGATGTCTATGATCTCTACTTGATATGCAAGAGTTTTGTGCACTACAAACATGTATGTATGTGATAGAGAATAATTTGCATGTTTGAACTGAATTTTCAATAAATTATGAGATTTAGTAATGCAATATATGCAACAACAAACCAAGGGCTTTGTTGACATGCAAGGAGCAACGCTCCAATTAGAGGATCCATCACCCCAAAAGAGGAGGTTGATTTGTTGAAAAATACAAAATCATAGATTTTTAGGGGAGAGAAAAGAGAATGAAATGAATATACAATGAATATATTTCTTAGTAAATGGGATGGGATTTTAATTTGATCTAAGACGCACTTCAGATGCAATCAAGGCACTCCAAACAAGTATGATGCTAGAAGGAAAGACCTACAAATGGTGCCAACATAAAACACTGTTGGAATATAGTTTGCACTACCGTGATGTCATTCTCAAGATGGAGGATTTAGATACCTTTTGGCAAGTGTGTGGGTTTATTTGCAATATAACACTAGAACTTAACATGTCGGGACTCAAGATCCCAAGACGCTTGAGGTGGCTCTAGTGCAAGCTCATATACACAATGATCTCGATGAAAGACCACTGCATAGTAATCACATGCCTACCACTACACATGCAAATGCACACACACATCATTTTTTTTTCTATAGTAGCTACATCAGAGGCCTCTAATGTCTAGTGCTCCTCTATCCACTAAAGAGTTTGAGAACGCTAAAAAAATAGACTTTGTTTTATATATTAAGGGAGTGGGCAAGGAAAAAATAATTTTCCCAAGGGGAAACCTATTGCCCAAGGAAAAGAGAACGCACATGGTGTAGTTGTTGCCTCGAGTCCTCCGCAGATTTTTTGAATGTGGAGATAGCACACACGGAGGTGGTGCATGAATGTTGTATCACTACCTCCATGTTGGCAATCAACATTTCGTCCACATGGACCAATGCATATGCATGGGTCCATCCAAGGCCACAAGGTGTGGATCTTGGTGGACAATGTTGCTTTGCAATATTTCATTAACTATAAGCTAGTGAAATGGCTCAAGTTGTCTCAGGCTTTGAGTTCCCACCGCTACAAGGTAGCGATGACGAATGCCCATAATGCGGACATGTGGGACACTCAAGTGAAATATGAGCCGTTGGAAATTCAAGGGTATCACATGTTCTTGAATTTCAAAGTTATGAATATGGAGTGGGCAGATGTGGTACTGGGCTGGGAGTGACATCACTTAACTATAGCTACAAGCACAACAAATTGATGTTCAAATCCAATGGCATGCGCGTGTTGCTACTGGGAGAGAAGTATTTGCCTTCCTTGCCTCTCATTAATTTTAAAGAAGAGCTTATGAAGCTCACTTCTCATAACAAAATATAAGAAGTTTTTATGTTCTACTCCATGTGTCATTTTCTTTCAAATGTTGGTGTTTTACTTTCCAATTCCTCAATGTCGCGTATGCTTCTCTTTCTTCTACTCCATATATGGCTATTCTATCTCTCTCAAGCAAGCAAAAGTTGCTAATAAGCTAAAAGAGTTATTAATAGAATATAAAGAAGTATTTCCATATGGTTTGGCACCAGGTTTACCATTGACAGAGGTTGTACAACATGGCATAGACGTGGTTGTAGGTAGTAAACCAATAAGTAAACCATCATACAGAATGAGCCATTCTAAGGATACTGAGGTGGAACATTAGCTTGACAACTATGTTAGTAGAGGTTTTATACAGCCTCATCCTTCACCATGGGCTTCTCCCATATTACTGGTGAAGAAAAATGATGATAGCATGTGCATGTGCGTAGACTATCAAGGATTGAATGCGGCTGCTATTAAGAACAAGTACCCATTTCCAAGAGATGAGTTATAATTTGATAAGCTCACCCACGATTGCATCTTTACATTAGGAAATAAAAGGACTCATTTTTGGACTTTTAGCTCTAGTGAGAGAATGCTCCTCATCCAATAGAAAGGAGGCTAATGTCACATAGAAAAATCCTTCTTCCTCACTTTTGAAAATGTCCATGAAAACCATTTGGTGGAATTTTCACTATCACCAAAAATAAGAGCTTGATAGTGACATCTTGCACAAGCGCCTAACACCTTTTTATGACTCGCTTTGCTATCATATAAAGTGAGGTACTTGTATGTGTACATCTTGCACAAGCATCAATCACCTTTTTATGAGCTACTCGCAATCCAATTTGAACGGATCATACTTGATAGCTTTTGAAAAGGTACTATTTAAGACTATGAAGGGGTCAGAACCAAGTTAATAGAGGTCCATGAGGGGTCTCTTGGACCTCTATTAACTTGGTTTTGACCTCCTGAGGCCCTATGCTTAAAAAGCCTATATCTTAAGCTAGAGACACCAGATTTAAGTGTTTCAAAGTGCTATCCTAAGGTTTTTTGACGTTTTGGATGCATTTGTGGTATGTTTTTTTTAGTTTGAAAATAGTTTCCTCTCATCGCACAGCACATCACTCATTAAGATTCATGGACATGGATTTTTGTGCACACTTAATTTGGGCTCTCAAAAGAACATTTTGTACGAGCATGAAGTTAAGCAATCGATTAAACTTTTATGTATAAACTATGAGAAATAAATTTCCAAAACACTACTTTTGTTACCTCTCTCTATGTTGAGTTGGCGTTTCTTATAGGGCCCAAAAATTGAGTCCAAATTTCTCCTAATGAAGAAATTGATTTACGATCAAGGTATCATCAAGTATGCATTAGGCTTGCAGATATAACCAAAATTGCATTTCAAACACGGTATGACACTATGAGTTTTGGTTAGGCTGTTCAGGTTGACAAATGCCCCAGCTACTTTCATGACAGTTATGGACATCTTGAGACCATATTTGGGAAAGTTTTTCATTTTTTTTCTTCAATGAAATTCTTGTGTATAGTGCCTTTGAAGAAGAGCATTTACAACACCTGAAGCAAGTCTTTGAAGTGTCATGAGAACATAAGCTATACACCAAACTTAAATCAAAGTGTGATTTTTTGAAGGAGGAGATTCACTATTTAATCCATGTTATTCGAGCTGATGGGTTACTCAAGGATGAATAAATGGATGCCATTAGAAGGTGTCCCTCTTTAAAAAAATCTAAAAGAACTTCAAATTTTATTGGGATTCGTAGATTTTTATCAATGATTCATCAACAACGATGCTTGTATTGCGGTACGTTTTGATGATAGAACAATTGAAGTTCAGGGCCAAAACGTTTCAGTGGGTATATCTCAGAAAAAAAAAATTCATGCTCTAAAGGATGCATTAGCTCTAAATCCTATTTTAGCTATTGTGGATCTGTTGAATCAATGTGTTTGGAAAAGGATGCCAACAATCATGCTATGGAAGCAATACTTCTACATGAGGGATGGCCAATTGCAGTCAAAAGAAAGAAGCCTGATTTAGCCCAGCAGAATCATTTTGATTTTAGAAGAGAATTTTATTCAATAGTGTCTGCTTTAAAGACATTATACAATCATTTATATGGGACACAATTTGAGATTGTGTTCGACCATGAAAGCATAAAATAATCTACACAAGAATCAAATTTGAAGGGTTGAAAGGCGAGGTGGCTGAGATTCTTCAAGGCTATGATGCAAATCTTGAGTATCATGAAAGATGATATAATGTGGTAGCTAATACTCTTAGTCAAATGCCTACAATCAACTCTCTTCTCTTTATTGAGATACAAAGTGCAAGGGCCTCCTCCTAGTAGCCCTTGCTTTTAACTATCACATCTAAACTATCAACTTTAAAAAGAAAAAGAAAAAATATTGTTTGAGTAAATTCGGATTCAATTCAAGCATCAAAGTATACTCACGAGCCACTTTCGACTTACGACATGGGAATATGAAAGATATAAGATAAGAAAAAGATAAATAAGGAGTAGATAAGGATAAGGATAAGGATAAGGTGAGTAAGTAGTGATAGACGTTTTTCGGCTCTCCGTAATTGCCATAGTAAGCTACCTCACCCTACCAAATTCACCCAAACACTATGGCTATCCCTACCATTTCATTGTACATAAGCGTGTGTGAGTTACGGGACTTTTTCCATATCTCCTTAAAAACCCTCAGCTAGCTAGTCACTGGGCTAGTTGAGCCAAAAAAAATAAAAAAATAAAAAATATTATGGCCCATTTGTGTGTAAATATTGCATTATATATATGGCCTAAATATAGGGATTTTTTATAATTATTTTGGTATTTTATTTAAATATTTCTACTTAGGTGTGTGTTTTATTAAACCTATATACACCTTCTTTCATCCTCTTACACCATAAGTACATTTTTTGCCAATATGTACATACTCTAACCTTATATTTTTCCTTTATACAAATCACTCCCACATTTTCACCCTCACCCTCGTGAAAACAAAAAATTGATTTCTACTCATTGGTCACGTTTATTATATTATTTACTTGCATACCTTTTCCGCTTTCACCCAAAATAATTCAAAGAGAGACCATATCATACGATTCCAATATCTTTCCATATCCATAACTCCTCCATATTTTTATTATTATTTTTACTCATTATTCTAACACCATGTGCTCATTGAGCTAAAGTCCATGAATAGTCCATACACTAGTCCCACCATGTATATATTTCTTTATTCACCAATAATCCTCCTCCATGCATGGGTCAAGGGCAACTTGGATGCTTTGTATTATGATATGACAAAGGAGGGGCTCACTCTTGGATGCATTGTACAAATTCAACAAAGGAGGGGGCCACTAAAAGACTTTTGCAGGCATAAAAAAAGGTTTTTTGGTGAGAATTTTGGCACCTATCTCCACTCCAAATTTGGAGCGATGGTCAAAAGAGAAAATGTAGCCCACGCTCTGAATAATCACCTCAAATTTTTTCATGATTTTTGGAGCTACGAGCGGTGAGATATGATTTTTTGAGTGGACCCTAGTCTGCCCACTTTTCTCACAAGTAGCCCATAGTCTTCTCTCACCTCTTTCCACACTTCTACACACACACACACACACACACATTCCTCTCAATCCCTCACTCAAACCTGCACCTTCAATGGTTTCTCTCACCTTCTTCACCATTAACCTCCCCACTTACTCCCATAGCTCTCATATGAGCTCTCCATGTACATACACCATCTCTATGCCTCTCTCTATTATCTCCAAAGTACAATTCCATCTTACTCCTTATATATATACATAAATTCAGCATGTGTACCATGCTTAACCTCTGAAAATCAAGAGATCTCATCAATGGAATTACCATTTTCATCGTGATAATCAACCTTGGCGGCGGTGGCGTAAAGAAGAGAAGACGAAGAAGAAGATCGATAGTCATTTTGAGAACCTACACAAGTAAGTCCAAAACTTCTTCAAGCTTCACCATCGCAAGGATTTGCTCACTTCATTCAACCATCTTACTTCAACCATCCACCCCATTCTACCCATTGTAAATATATCATTAACTTTCTAGTGATTACTAACGACTAACATACTAACACAAAATAGCATTGACCTAACCATAAAAGACACCTCACCTCAAGACATGTGTATAGTAACTCTCTCTCTCTCTCTCTCTCTCTCTCTCTCTCTCTCTCTCTCTCTCTCCTTACTTACTTTCACCTTATCTACCATCAATAATGCTCTCTTTTGAGCCCACATCCATGACTCAAGCAGACAAAGAAGGCCCGCAATGTTTTGGTATTCAAAAAAATCATAATCCTGATTTGTTAGCTTGTAAATTAGGATTTCTAATAATCTTAATGAGGGGTCTCCAACCTATAAATAGGCCCCTCTCCTTCTTGTAAAAAAACCTCCAACATCTCACATAGCACCCCAACACTCTATGCGTGAGGAGAGACTTAGGTGTAGCAACTACTTGTGAGCTTCACTCTTGGTGTGAGAGAAGCCTTTGAGCTACACATTGCAAGTGAGAGAGCGTGAGTTCCACAAATCTCAAAACCACTATTGTATATGCTCCTTCATCATCAATAAATTGAGGTTTGGTGCATCAAAGGCGTGATTCGAC
Source organism: Adiantum capillus-veneris (assembly GCF_014529385.1). Taxonomy (NCBI): domain Eukaryota; kingdom Viridiplantae; phylum Streptophyta; class Polypodiopsida; order Polypodiales; family Pteridaceae; genus Adiantum; species Adiantum capillus-veneris. The sequence goes on from NC_140944.1 coordinate 89,320,290, forward strand.
GTTCAAATCTTCGTCCTTCCATTTGTGCAATAAGGCTTGGTGAATTCAAGGTGACTTGTGTATTTTGAGTTTTTATCGGTTGATCTTGATTTTAGAAAGTGTTTTAGTGTGTTTTTCATTGCCAGTTTTTTGTCCATTGTAAGAGGGTATTGTGGTGAGAGGTCTCCCACACCCTAAGACAGTGTGTGTGTGTTTTGGCAATGTTTAGCAATCACTAAGCATTGAGTGAGTTTTGTACAAGTTCTATGATAGCATCATAACGAACCATCTCCATTTGCAAGTCACAAATAAGGTATTACGCAAGATCCTTTCCTCTCTCTCTCTTCCCTTTGCTCTAGCTCTCTCTGGTCCATTTCATGTGTGTCTTGGTGTGAGGTTGCTTGTGTGTGTTGTGTGGTACATCTTCTTGGTTGTGCCAAAATCTCTCTTGCGTCCTAGTTCGCATACCATAACTAGGTGGTGCCCCTATCTTGTTTGGGTTTGGCTGTGGGTTTGTTGTTGTGTTGTGCTTGTGGTTGCCCCAGCCCCAATTGAGCAGCACGGGAGCCTTGAGGGGTGTTTAGAGGTCGCCTCTCTTGTTGCCCGCCCCGGACCGCCTCAGTAGCTTGTTGAATAAGTTATGAGAACCAAGATAAGTTAAAAGGACCTTATCGATAAGGAAGATACCATATCACGATAAGTAAAGGCACTTATCATAAATATGCATAAAAAGAGGGCTTCTATTCTCATTGTACACTTCTCTCCTTCATTTCCGCAAGGTGAAAACTTGAGAGTAAGCTTGAGGAAGACATAGCCAAGCCTCTTTCACACACACCTCCTGCACAGATACCCGTCTCCAAGAGAAACCATAGCCAAAACCCTAATCAATTTTTTCAAAACGTGATCTTCTTCTCTTGCCATTCTCTCATTCCAAGTGGCCTCATGGGTGGTCTTCAAGAAAAAAAAAGAGAGAAAGAGCCGACTCACTTCTTCAATAACTCCAATCTTTACTTCTTCTTTGTATTCATCCTCGATGTGCATTCATATGTCTTCGGTCTTTAGCAGCTTTTGTTAACTGTTGTCGACGGAGTTAACAACTGACGTCGACTCAGTTAAAATTAGATTAGGTTCATTTGAGTTATAATCACTAAGTTCCTATTGCCTTTAAATTTCTACTCAAACAAGAACTTAAGAAATACAACGAGTCTTTAGGGAGTTTAAGGTTTTGTCTCGACATGAGTTTCAAGGTAACCCGGTCTTGGCCAATTCCCATTTCTTTTCTTTGCACCATTTTCCATACATGGGGAATCTCCATGGAAGCAATGAGAGTTTTATGTTGAAGCAACACGGTCATCACTTCCATGAAGCTTTCATCAAAAGAGTGAACGGAGGGAATGACCTTATTTGGAATGGGAATCTTCTTTATTAAAGAAAACTTCTTTGGTTATGATAAACTTACCCTTCAAAACTCAGTTTCCTTTTGAAAATTAGATATTAACTTAGTATGTCCCTAAAACTTTTACACACATAATCTACAAAGAATCAAGAGCATCTTTTTTGGAAAAAATACAATTCCTCTCCTTACAAAATAATGTTAGTTCCAAAAATAACTCCATTACCTAGTTGCCTTTAATTTGTAGTATTTACCTTTATAAGAATAGTGTAGGTAATAGAATGAAAGTAGCTTAAGAGATAATCAAGGATATTAGTCACCAATTCATCATGCATACTATTTAGGTAATTATGATCTCCTATCACCTATGGTTAAAGAGAGCGCTTTCTACTCTCTCTATGTCTATTAGTTTGGTAATCTAAGAAACTTGAAGTAACGGAACTTGTAATGTCTAGATAGTTATGACCTCTTGTCACCTATGGTTATAGAGAGTGCTTTCTACTCTCTCTATGCCATATAAGTCTAGTAGTTGAATAAACTTGAAATAACATCGTGGTTAGTTGTTAGCAACATGGTTAGTTATGATTAGTAATGAGCCATAATTGGAGGGAAACAACAAAATTAAGAATTTATTTCTTCTTCCCAAGCAAAAAGACTTGCTTATGAATATGTGAGTTTAAGAATGAATTTTAGTAAGTATTATAGTAAATTAGTTTCAAGAAAGTGTAATAGCATAAAGAGAAAAGAAAACATTACCTTAGTGTGCGTGTGTGGTAGAGCCTTCTCTTTGCTTTCATGTTTTTCCAAAATGGTCACGTATTGTAAATTTCCAATTTATTTCAAGCCATTGTAATATCTTTAATGTGTTACGGGCTCAATGGGAGTTCCAAGATGTAAAGAACAGGTCAATTAGTGTGCCTAGGTAGCAGATTTAGTAAGTGGTGGATCCCTAAAGGCCTTGGGCGCCCGGACATTGCATACTTTTATTTTAGGTACATAAGGCAGTGTGTAAGGGTTCTCAAGCTCATTGGTGGAGGGTACTCTTTGGTGAGAGCTCTTGAGGTGTGTGGTTGTGGAGTCCTTGAGATTCTCCTTGCTCATGTGACTTGGTTAACAGTAATAAATGCTTAATTGTCTTTCGCTATGCCTCTCTCATGCTTCTTGTGATGTCTAATGATTCTTTAATTAGCTAGATCGTAAGTAATTAGTGGTTAAGCCCTCTCTACTCTTGTGTGATTTTCCTCTTTTTCTTGTGTGTGCATGTAGGTTTGATTGGAGTGTGGTGCTCGATGGATCTATGTGTGTGTGCTTGTGATGACTGTGTTGCATGATAGGATTAGTGTTGTGTGTGTCTTAAAATCGTTAGTGTGTGTGATTGGGTTGATTAGAGGTGAAGAGAAGTGGATGTGGAGATTGCCCATCATTGTAGCTTAGCTCCTCCATAGGCCAAGAAGCTCACCTCATAGAGTTAACCATTCATTTTCCATGATTAGCTCACTATTTGTGTGAGTGTTTCCATGCCCTAGCCAGGTAGCTCATCCCTCCGGATTGATAATTTTTTTGGTCATTGGAGCTATGCAACGATGGAGTCCCCAACATTTGGCACCGTTGCCGGGGACGATGGCCTATGCTAGTGTAGTTGTGGCATAATTGGATGTGTTTCCTCACTAATTTCACTACTAATTTCACTTGTGCGTTTATGTTTTTGTGGATTTTGGATGTGTGTGCATGAAGCAATGTGTTCATTATTTCCTAATTGTCACCGTATCTTGCCAATTGTGTGTTTACACACTCTAATTTCACGCTAACCCCTTGCTAATTTCACTAATTTTGCTACCTTACACACCAATTTTCTTCTACGGATTTGAGCTTTCAACCCTCAATCGATCTTCATTGGAAAGGTAATCAAGGTGGTATTCTCAACCTCCCTAGAATCTAAACATGTGTAGAATTGTATAGAGATTCCACCATGAAGCGATGCAATGTAATGTCAATGCTATGTTAATTGCAATGCAATGTTGATGCTATGTTGCTATGAAAATTTTTGAATTGCTCGTTTTCATGCCGTCATAATGCCAAAAAATTTTAGATTTGGTGGCGTATGAAATTGACAAGTTCAATTGTTAATTGGTGGATGTGCGTTGCTAATTGTGTGCCTAATTGTTCTAATTGCATGCTTGAATAGTGAATTGCCACTGTGTGCACTAAAATCAAGTGTGTGTGCACTATTTTTCTCTTGATTGTGCACCTAAAAATCAATGTGTGCTTAGTGATTTTTCAATTGTGATGGTTGATTTGTATTGTGCTCATGTTTAACTAGAGATTTGTGAAATCACATTGCAAATTTCGACAAGATTTACCCTTTTGTGTACGCACCTAAAGATTGGTAAAAACTGCCAGTTATTAGTGTGTGTGTGCCTAAAAAGTGCTTAATGTGCATGTTTAATTCAATTTTTGATTGCCTATTTGATGTGTGTAATGGTTAATTGCTACATTTTTTGAGCTTAAAACAGGGATTTACGCACTCCAATTGCGTCGAATTTTGACCTAATTTTGTCGTTAATTTTTCCGGTTTAATTGTCTAGTTTGAATTTTATTGATCAAATTATTTGGCAACTTAATTGATGTGATTTTATTTGGCTGCACTAATCCGCTATGTATGGAGGATTTTTTTAAAAAAAGGGTATTTTTCAAATAATTTTTGCAAATTTTGAACAATTTTTACTAGTTTTTGCATTAATTTTTGTTTAATTGTTCTGTGTGCGTATTTACTGCTTGATTTTAAGCGCAATTGTGCCCTCCTTGCTCAAATTTTGAGCATTTTACTATTTTCGCGGGTCAGGGTGATGATTTTGGTGAATTTGGCGTTTTCGATAAAAATTGCTATTTTTTATGTTCTTATGCGTGTCAAAAGTGTTCGGTTGTGATTATCGATGATTTTTAGAGATTTCTAGAAATTCTTGGAAATTTTTTGGATTTTTTGGCAATTTTGAATGAGTTTTTGTGTTCTCGGGTAATTTTCAGCCTACTGTTGGCATTTTTGGACGATTGAAAATACAAAAATACTAAAAAATAAATTTTCAAGCTCGATGCCCTTGCCTTGCGGCGCATAAAAATTCTTTGTCGGATAGATCTTTACGGTCTCTTGGGGTAGTTTCCTACAACGCTAAAATAATCTTCTTCCATCTTCATCTTCTGCACCGTCGCCAGATTCTCGTTTTGTGGCGCGTTAACACCACCCACACACACTCCTCTCTCACTAACTCTCTCTCTCTTCCCCCACAACTAATCGCGATCATTTACTCTCTCTCTCATTCCCCTCACTCTCTCTCTAAGCTCCTCTCTCTTCCCCCTCTCCCCAAGCGAATCATAATTAATACTCCCTTACCTCCCCCCCCTCTCTCTCTCTCCCCAGCGTGTACCTCACCTCTCTTCCCCTCTTTGTCGTGTAGCTCCAACACACACACACACACACACTCCCGCCAGGCCCGCAATCCACCCTGGTCAACCCCACCATGTGAGTAGCAGTCTCTCTGCTCAGTTCCTCTCTCTTCCCTCACAACTAATCACGATCATTTACTCTCTCTCTCTCTCATCCCCCTCACTCTCTCTCTAAGTTTCTCTCTCTTTCCCGTCTCCCCAAGCAATAATTAATACTCTCTTACCTGCCCCCCCCCCCCTCTCTCTCTCTCCCCAGCGTGTACCCCACCTCTCTTCCCCTCTTTGTCGTGTAGCTCCAACACACACACACACACACTCCCGCTAGGCTCGCAATCCACCCTGGTCAACCCCACCACGTGAGCGGCGGTCTCTCTGCTCAGTACGCTGCCCGCCAGGCTGCTGCACCCCGCTATCGGCCGCAATCAGCACTTGCGCTCTCTCTCTCTCTCTCTCTCTCTCTCTCTCTCTCTCTCTCTCTCTCTCTCTCTCTCTCTCTCTCTCTCTCTCTCTCTCTCTCTCTCTCTCTCTCTCTCTCTCTCTCTCTCTCTCTCTCTCGTCTCGTTCAGGACGTCCACTGAGCCCGGTGCCCACGCTCCTCCGCCTCGCATTATGTGCGTCTGCCACGGTAGCAAGACAGTGCGCCAGAGACTCCCTGGTCAACACTGCCAGGCCCGCGTTTACCCCTGCTGATCAGCCTTCAATGAGGCCGCAATCAACGCTGACCAACGCGCTCCCAACCCACTTCAGGTAAGCCAGGTAGGTTTTCATTTAGTCAACTTAAAACAATTAGTATTAAAAAAAACATCACAAAAACCTTTAAAAAACCACAAAAACAATAAAAGATTCCAAGAAAAAAAGAACTTTCACAATATATATATATATATATATATATATATATATATATATATATATATTAAATGTGTAAAAAATCAAAAAGGATTATGAAAAAGTACAAAAAAATAGAAAAACTCATAAAAATTTCACAAATGAAATAAAAACCTCATAAAAAATAAAAAATTTGATCTAATAATTCACAAAAACACAAAAAATTCTAGAAATTTTAAAAACTCAAAAAAATAGTAAAAAACTTTAAAAACGCATAAAATTTTCATTAAAAATCATAAATTGATCGAAAAAATACCCAATAAAATAATAACATTTCATATAACCTTAAAAAGATTCCAAAAATATCTAAAATTACCAAAACAAACATTAAAAATCGAAACTTTCCAAAAAATCAATAAAATAGTATTAAAAAAATTCACAAAAAATTAATAACAATAAAAAGAAAGTCGTCGAAAAAGCTAGAAAGAGGCAAAAAAAGAAAAAAAGCAAAGCCGAAAGAGTCGCACACCGAGTAAATAACACAAAAGCAAGCAAGTCAAAAAAAGAAAAGTCGGAAAAATTACACCACGCAAAGTGAACCAGATCAGCCGCCGAAAAAAGCGAGCAAAAAAGACCAACTCAAAGTTGTTTGGAGGGGCAGATAGATTTCAAAATTGTGCAAACCGAAAACAGGTGGGTGCAAGTGATTGCATTGAAAATTAGCTTCTAGTTGGATGAACAGGGGCACAAATCTCGATGGATTGCACATTAATTAAGTTGTTCAAGGCCTAGGTTTTCAACGTTTTAAAAGGTTTCAAATCGATTCAGAAACTTTCAACCTAGAGATAATCAACTCTTGTGAGTGTGAAGAGCAGCCAACCGCAAAAGTGCTTTGAAATGAATTTTATCAAACCCGAGCAGGAGAAATCATGCTAATCGATACCAAAATTCTCTAAGAGACATTTTTTTACATTGCAAGCCGACATGGACTCAAGTCGAGCTGAGAATTCAAGTACACCCAAGAAAGATAGCAGCAGTGGCAACACATTTACAACTGCAACAGAGCAGATTTTACAGTTATATGGCTACAATGGAGATTAAAATTTTGTATACAGATTCAGAAGGCCATAGATATCTGATGAGCAGCAAAAGTAGCAAAGGAGCCAAGATCCTATTAATCAGAGTGAACCAGATTCAGATAACTCCCAGATGTTCACAGACTTTAGTGGAGCCAGGTATTACAAGCTCAAAGATGAAGTGCAAATAGAAGTTCAAAAAGTCAACGCAAGTGGTTATCCTGAAATCTGCACAAGCCAGCAAAACATAATGTTGGTGCATATGCAATCAGGATCATTGTACATGGATTACAGTGGTCAAATCTATAATCGAGAGCCAGAATTGCAAGATCCAACAGATCAGCCAATAGAAGCCAGTCTAATTGGGAAACCAAACCAAAGACGGTACAAAGTTCAAGGTAGAGCATTCTAGAGCTTCATGCTCAGTGTTCTAAAAGAAGGTGCTGCCAACTTGGCAACCACAGAAATAGAAACTTCTCATCTAGAGCTTGACATGATGGAACCAAATGAAATACCACCAGTCATGACGTATGGCTCAAATTGTGGAAGAAAAGGTGGACATTTTTCTAAAGATTGTCCAAGAAATCCTGACAACAGGGACACATGAACTGCCAAGCAAGGCACGTAGCAAATTGGAAATGTGAATCTTGATGTAAGTGCATTTACTTGGTCACTTTTAATGCAATCAGATGATTCTATATTACCATTAGAAGCACCAGTAAAAGCACTTCAAGTTCAAAATCAACATAAAGATGCACAGACACCTAAAAAGCTGAATTTGGTCAAGATGTCCAGATATCACCGAATGTAGAAAAGACTGTTAGGTTTGCAAATGATTTTGCATCCACTGCCACAAGTGTGCAATCATTCACCGAGGTAGATCTCCCACACGTTCCAAGAGGAATAAGAGACAATCTACCTCTCCACGCCCACAAGAGGCTAAGAAGCCTAAGCAATCACAAGATACTCCGCGTGGGTCTCTCAGCACTGCTGATTTTGACCGTGCAAAGAAACACAATTTGTGTTTTAGATGTCTTTCGGACCAACATAACAAGAAATATTGTTCTCTTTTGCAAGGCAAAGAAAAGGCCATGCACACGGTGCAACGCCTGACATTAGATTCATCTCCTAAATATTGTTCTGTAGAGGTTCTTCATATGGAAGAAAAGCACAAGTGTTGTGTGCTCTCTTCAATGTGGCAGCCCACCTTTGGTCCCCATGATTTGATTTGCATACATGGCACTATTAACGGACAACGTGTTTGTATTTTAGTGGATGATGGTGCAACTCATAACTTCTTGAACTATAAGCTAGTCAAGAAATTGAAGCTTACACAAACTCCCTGCTCTCACAAGTATGTGGTGGAGCAGATGTCTGAAAATGATAAAGAAGTATGGGACACGGTAGTTCAAGGGGTTGAGCTTATTGTTCAAGATCATACGATGACCCTTGACTTCCAAGTTATGAACATGGACCGTGCTGATGTAGTTTTAGGACGGGAGTGGCTGCATGGTTTAGGAAACACATTGAACACTAGTTATGAACACAACTCCTTATCCTTTCTGGCCAATGGTAAACATGTGCTTTTGCTTGGTGAGAAAAATATACCATCTGCACCTCTTATATGTACAGCCGAGCTATCTATTTTGCATAAAGAAAATTTATTAGATGAAGTCTTTTTGTGCTACTGCTTGTCTCCAAGTCTTGTGAATTTTCAAGAGCAAAGTGCGGTGAATTCTAGTAACTATTGCAAAGTGCAATGAATTCTAATAATGGTATGCAAAGTGCAATGAATTCTAGTGATAAACAGTGTTAACAAATCTAACGAGCAAAGTGCTCTTAGTTTTAATTCTATAGAGCAACTTGTAACTGTTGTAAAACAAACATTCTAGGAATTACAAGATTCTCCATCCCAGCATAACTCTAGTTTACTTTCTTCTTTTGTACGGAAAAAGCTAACTCACTTACTCACGGAGTATAGTGATGTGTTCTCAATTGATTTACCATCGGGTTTACCCCCTACACATGATGTGCAGCATGGCATAGATGTCTTGCCAGGTATTAAACTGGTGAGTAAACCACCTTATCGTATGAGTGCTAAAGAAGCCAATGAGGTTGAGAGTTAGTTGGCTGACTACCTCGCTCGTGGTCTCATTAGACCTATCACTTCGCCTTGGGCATCACCAATTCTATTGGTAAAAAAGAAAGATGGTACTATGCACATGTGCGTAGATTATCGCGGATTAAATGCGATAACCATCAAAAACAAGTATCCTCTACCTCGAATGGATGAGTTGTTTGATCAAATCCACAAGGCAAGATACTATACAAAGATAGATCCTCATTCAGGATACCACCAGGTATGTATCCTACCGCAAGATATCTCCAAAACTGCCTTTAGAACACGGTTCAGGCATTTTGAATTTTTGGTTATGCCTGTTGGTCTAACCAATGCTCCAGCTACATTTATGACACTCATGGATAGTGTCTTACTTCCCTATCTTGGAAAATTTGTTGTGGTTTTCCAGCTTGATGATATTCTCATTTACAGTAAGACTCAAGATGAACACATAAAACACTTACGATTAGTGTTGTATGCTAAGCAAAGCAAGTTCAATTTCTTTAAAACAGAGATACATTATCTCGGTCATGTGATCTCTTATTCTAGCATCAAGATGGACACTGACAAGGTCGTTGCCATTCTTCGATGGCACATCCCAACACGGTTGAGGAGCTTCAAATATTTTTAGGCATGGCTGGATTTTATTGAGAGTATATCTGTGACTATGCCAAAATCACTGTTCCTATGACAAATCAACTTAAAGAAAAAGGTAAGACCTTTTCTTGGGAAGAAGCCCAAAAACGTAGTTTCGAATAGCTCAAGGTAGCTATAGCCACTGCTCCCATCCTAGCAATCATCGACCCACTTAAGCTGTTTGTGGTAGAGATTGATGCTAGTGATAAATCCATTGGTGTGGTACTTCTCCAGGAGGGAAGACCTATAGCCTTTGAAAGTAAAAAGTTAGATAGAGCCCAACAGAATTATTATGTCAATGAGAGAGCTCTATGCCATAATTCACGCTTTACGAAAGTGGCGATAGTATTTATATGGTGCCGAGTTTGAAGTAGTTTTTGACCATGAGAGTATCAAATGGTTTACTACTCAAACAGGCTTGAAGGGCCTTAAAGCTAGATGGGCAGAAATCCTTCAAGATTATGATTGAAATCTATGATATCACAAGGGGCGATATATTGTAGTAGCGGATGCACTAAGTCGGATGCCTCAAATTAATTCACTTGCTTTCACAGAACTAAAGAGTGGATTTTTTGAGTCATTACGTGGCAAGTGTGCACAAGATCAATCATATGCTAAAGTGTGGAGTGTAGTTTAAAAAAGGGATCCCTCACACTCACATGTCTCTAAACAGCCAGATCAACATATCTCTGCACGTGCAGATAGAAACTCCAACACACAGAGCTCCACACCTACTCAGGAAGAGCTTAAGAAATGGAAGAGTTTTTCCATTGATGATGGCTACTTACTCCACAAAGGTAGAGTATGCATGCCAAAGGACTCAGACACTAGGCGCCAAATCTTATTTGAGTGTCACGATCGTCCAAGTGCTGGTCATCCAGGTATCCGTAAGACGTATGCCTTAGTTCGACGGCAATTTTATTGGCCGGGCTTACATCATGATGTTCAAGAGTACGTACTAAATTGCCAACAGTGCCAAGTTAATAAGGCAGAGTGTCTCAAGGTAGGTGGCCTTTTACATCCTTTAGAGATTCCACAAGGTAAGTGGGAGAGTATCTCTATGGATTTTGTAGTAGGACTACCTACAACAAATCATGGCCATGATGCCATTTGGGTAATTGTAGACCGTCTCACAAAGATGGGTCGATTCATTCCCACTAAGACTACGGTTAAGACACCGGAATTAGCACGGCTATTTCTAGAGCATATATATACACTCTACGGTCTTCCAGCTAGTATCATTAGTGACAGAGATTGAAAGTTCGATAATCACTTATGGAGCGCTGTGTTCCAAAAGTTGAAAACTAAACTTAATCTAAGTACGACAGATCATTCAAAAACGGATGGTCAAACAAAAAGAGTTAATCAAGTGCTAGAGGATATGCTATGAGAATACATTAGCAAGAAGCAAACCAATTGGGAAGACTACTTACCTATATTGGAATTTGCTTATAATAGTTCAAAGCAAGTGACTACAGGGTTTAGTCCATTTATGCTTTTGTATGGATTTCAACCTAGATCACCCGTTTGGGTGGGGTTGTCTAAGGAGAAGATACAACAAGCAAAGGATTTTCTCCAAGACCATTTTGACATGCTTCGAGTTGCTTGACAGAAGGTTAAGCAAGCTCAAGATCAATATAATAAGTACGCAGATGAGCATTGACGTCTTGCTACTTTTGAAGAAGGAGACAAGGTTTTCCTCAAAGTTTTGGAGCATTCAAAAAGTCTGAAGATGGGAAAAGTTGCTAAACTTTCATCACCCTATTGTGGATCGTTTACCATTATCAAACGTATAGGTCAAGTGGCCTATAAGTTAGCTCTTCCAGAGCACTCACGAGTTCATCCTATTTTTCATGTTAGCCATTTACGAAAACAGCTAGGACAAAATGATAATGTCATTGACACAGGTGTGTTGGTTGACCTTATCGCACCGCCAAGCATTCCTCATGAGCCCGAAAAGATTTTGGATTCTCATGAGCTTCGCACCAGACATCATGTCAGACGACAAGTGTTGGTAGAATGGCTAGATAGACCTGAAGAAGTTTCTACATGGGAGAATGTCTCCGCACATAAGAAACATTTTCCTACGTTTGTTTTAGAGGATGAAAATGATTCTCCAAGGGGGGGGTAATGTAAGGACATGGGTCCTATGGGCAAGGCCATCGGCACGGCCGGAAAGTGTGTACACGAGGGGGAGGCTATAAGATAGCATGGTTGGGTGGAGACTAGCACGCATTACCACCAACCTTTCAGAGGGAATAGTGTCGAAAGCAAGCTACATGGATGATTGGCTATGCACAGGAGTACGACACTACAAGAGGATGTTGCTAGCAAGTGAAGATGATCAATGTCAAGTGTTTCACCCAGGGGGTGTCTATGCAGTAAAGCAAGGGGTTGGGCAACCCACATAAACAATGGCAGCGGGAAGCAGATGCTAGTTTATGTACATATGGTAGGGGTTTTATGGTGTACAAATAGTTTGTTTTTTGTGTGCAGTTTTTTAGTGCAATAAGCCCATATGTGGTTGAACATAAATGTTCAACGAGGGGGTGGGAAATGATGGTGCAACCAAAGCTAGTCAGAGCTAGGAAATTGTCTATGCCAGGTAGAGGGTGCAGGCACGTGTAGTGCAGAAGGCTAGGGCAGGTGCAAAGGACCTGGGCATCCAACAGATAGCGGAAGTGTATGCTCCATGCGGATGTTTAGACCAAGAGAGCTGCGGGATGGTCCCGATGTGATGGCAAGTGAAAGTGTTTGAAGTGCTCTATCAGTCTCCTGAAATGTAGTGTTCAGTGTGCTCTAGAAGTCGGTCTAGACGGCTAATCAAACAGAGCCCTGGTGTGCAAGATATTGAAGGTTAAAGGTAGAGTGTGTAGAATATCCCCAACGGACAGGGCAGCTGGGGACAGGTGGCCCAGGCAGGTGTCAGTGGATACATGTGTAGTGCTCAAGTTGTGGAGCATGCCGGTCTTCTCGGATTGCCAATCGGAGCTCTGATTAGCAACATATGGTGAGTTGAATTTTTTTCGGGGGCTTGGTATGAGCCCATTAGCCCTCATTGAAAAATGCACCATCTGGTGTTTTCTCGAGCTCTCCAAGTATCTTGGTGATGGTGTGCACTATGTGGAGTCAGTTGAAATCGAGCGCATGTGATTCTGAGTTCTGAGCACTGAGTTCCAGCCTGGGAAAAAAGGGAGCATTTGGCGGTGGAGTGCATTTAGATGATTTTCTCAGTTTTTATGGCCTTGGATAACGAGCTCAAAGGGGCCAGAAGGTGGTAAGGTTTGCATGGCCTGGGGTTGGTACGGTGGATATTTGATACACTCTTACATCTCGGCCATCGGGCATAGAAGTAGTAAAAGGGAGCCTAGGAAAGAAGGGTCCAAAAAGGCTATATATGGACTTCTTTGTAAAAATAAAGTAAAATTACAAAACCTTCCAAGGCTTGGGGGATCCATCTGATGCTAGGTGGCCCGGATAGTGCACAAAGGGGGGAGAGAGGGGACCTCCCTCACCCCACGGCGATGGTGCACAAAGGGGGAGAGAGGGGACCTCCCTCACCCCACGGCGATGGTGAGCACAGTGAGCTCTGTGGCAGGTTGTGCGCGGCCCTACAAGGTGGAGACAGCGGTGTTTTGGCCAGAAGGAGCAGCGGCGTAAGCATGCCCACGTGAGTTGTAGGCGGCAAAGGGGGAGAGAGGGGACCTCCCTCACCCCACGGCGATGGTGAGCACAGTGAGCTCTGTGGCAGGTTGTGCGCGGCCCTACATAGTGCACAAAGGGGGAGAGAGGGGACCTCCCTCACCCCACGGCGATGGTGAGCACAGTGAGCTCTGTGGCAGGTTGTGCGCGGCCCTACAAGGTGGAGACAGCGGTGTTTTGGCCAGAAGGAGCAGCGGCGTAAGCATGCCCACGTGAGTTGTAGGCGGCATCGATGGCGCGATGCGCCCGTGAGGTTGACTGTTGACGTGGCAGGCACCATTAGGGGGGCGTTCCCGTGGCATTAGGGCCCCAAGCCTTTTGAAGGGACCCCCCCCCCCCCCCCCCCCCCAATAGCGACCTCGCTATTGATAGCAAAAGGGGAGGGTCCCACGGACGGTAAGCATAGAGAGAGAGGGAGCTCAAGGACAAATGAAAGGGGCAAGAGGTCGTTCCAAGGCCGTCCAAGCAAAAGCAAGGGCAAATGGTCAAGTAAGAGCTGGGATCAAAAGGGGAGACAAAAGGAGCAAGGACAATCCAAAACAAGGCCGAGCAAGGTGGAAGCCAGACCAAGGGGAAGGAGCAGAGAGAAAAGAAGAGAGAAGTGGCAGGAGCAGTCTGATAGAGAGAGATTCAAAGTTAGTTTAATGGTGCAGTGGAAGATAATAGCCTACCCAAAGGGGTAAAAATGAAAGAGGAAAAAATAAAAATAATAATAAGAAGCCTAGAGGCAATAGTGATGTCGCTATTGCACCCCCTCCAAGTGCAAAAGAGAGAGAAGGAGAAAGCAGATGAAACAAGGCAGTGGCCCCTTCCCAAAAATACCAAATTACCAAATGGACCAATGAGAGGGAAATTTCCCAAATTGAAGACCCCCCCCATAAAAGTCAAAAATTAATCAAATTAGGGGCTTTTTTCTTAGCTTTTTGTGTCCTTTGAAGCCTGCAAAGTGGAGCTCTTTGACAGAGGAGTGTGCCTGTCAAAGCTCTTTGTATTTTCTTGTGAAAATGGCCATGGTGATGGCAGTGGAATCCTATGTACGTGCTTTGTGAAGTGCAATCGAGCCACCGTTGCCCCGTCTTGCTGTTGTTTCCCCTTCCCCCCTTCTCTTTCCCCTGCTTTCATGATTCCCCTTGGTGCCGGTAGTGTGGATGTGTGTGTCTCCCTGGACCGTCGGTGTTTTGTGTGAGAAAGCGAGATTGAGTGGTTGTGTGTGTGTATAAGGGTGGAGACAGACCGTGGTAGCAAGTGTGCGTTGTGTGGTGGATTTGCGGAGTTTGTGAGTAGTGGAAATTGAGCAGGCGGTGGTCTACTAGTGTAAAGAGCTTTTTTGAAGGTGTCTTCCGAGAGGACAGGGGTGTTGCGGATACCTTGAGCTATAGAGAGGCCCTTGTGTTGTGCCGGGCGTGCTCCCCCATTCCCCCTCTCCAACGTACATAACAGTGGTGCCCCCCAACTACTTATAGAAGCGGACATTGACAAAGATCTTCAATGGCTGATGCACTATTTTCTCCGACAAACACCCACTACCGATCATTCTCAAGCATTGACAATGATGATGAGATTTTAGTTTGACGTTTTTAGGCTCTTAGTTTTATGTTTTTAGTCTTTCACTTTACTTCATTTTAAATTTGTACCCAAACATTGGATTCGATCCACAAGCATTGTATCACTTTTGTCTCGTCAATCATTTTGAGCTTTTGAAGATGTTTAACATAACGTTTTATTGTAGTTACTCTCTCTCTCAGTGAAATTCTACTCGCCATCTCCCCACAACAACTCACCATGCGTTTCAACTTGCACCAATCAAATAGCTTTGTTTGGGTTACCTACAAGTATGATCATCCCCTGCACAAAAGTAATTGCACATGTGTTCATCATTAACGCATATATTACAACCCTCTATTCATACACACTTCACTCCTTATCTCCCAACACTTCAAAGACCTGACCAAACATAGGAATAATAAGATGATTCAAACTTCTGATCACTCTCAGGGCCATTTGAAGAGGTCCATCTTGGAAGTATAGACAACGATCAACATGATAATAGGGCATAGTAGACATGAACTGGCATTTACTCCAATGTAGTTAGCATTATTGTCTTTGCCTTAAACTCTCCAATCTTGTACGAGCTCTCAATCTTAAAATGGTCAATAATGATCCCGCTTATGCATGAGATGCTAAACATAAAGATAATAATTGAAATTCCCAAATCTAAATGTGATCAAAGTTATGGCAAGGATCTTATGGGTAGAACTAAATTGGAATGTCAAAATCTCTACACATGTTAGAGCTCCTACGCCTACAAAGGGCACAACTCTCTGCTCCACACCTTGTCATGGAAACTTATGGTTATTGACACATGTAATAGAGTGCCTAAACCTTGTGAGCCAAGACTCTCCACTTTGCAATAATTTTATAAAAATTTATGGATGTTTATACATGTGTATTAGAGTGCCTACGCTTGGTAAGACATGAATCTCCGTGGTTACTTTACTTGTTGAATTGGCCCACCACATTCGACATAGATTGATATGATGAATTGGTATGGAAAGATTAAGGGTGCCAGATGGTGGTCTATTTGGACCAATGTTGCACTCTATACCTATGTGCAATGACTTCTTGCACTCACGTCATACAATCCACATGTTACACATTTTTTCACTTTTAAATTGATTCCGACTAATCATTGTTACTCTTTTGGTTTTCAGCTACTCATTGTGCTATGCAAGCATGTACCCAACATCTTGTACCTCCCACTTGACCCCACCACTTATGTACCTTGTAATTGAGGACATTTTCTTTCCCAACCTCAGAGTATGTTATAGATAAGAAATATGTACAATTATTACTGAAGTGCTTATTACGAGCTATGGCCATTTATGCCCGTCCAACGAATGTGTATTCAATTTTGAGTGGCATCGAAGAACCTGTAAATAAATATGTGCAAGTGAAAAAATATCGCTCTTGCACGGGGGTTGCACCCAGTGCCTGTGTACTTCTTTTCTCCTACTCCCTCTCCTCTCTCACAACGCTGGTGTAGCACTCCGCTCTAGGAGGTGCACTTGTAGTTTCTCTCTCTCTCTCTCTCTCTCTCTCTCTCTCTCTCTCTCTCTCTCTCTCTCTCTCTCTCTCTCTCTCTGATTGTATGGAGTCTTGAATATGCGCTATGGTTTTTTCCATGTATGTATATTTATTGGTTTTATAGCTTGTAGTACATTGTTTTTAGGCCTCCATGCGCCCTTTTGTAGCATGTGTTACATGCCAAATGTACTCAAATGTACGGCGTAGACAGGGATTGCATCCTAATTATCCCTTGGCTGTGCATTACAAGTGGGTGGTGGATTTGGTCACAATGCCTTTGGGGATTTTGGAAAATGACAATACTTGGTTCTTACAGAAGTGGACTTGTCTACTCATGTTGAAGGAAGGGCATTAAGAAATAAAAGTACAGAAGTAATATATAGGTTCCTCTTAGAAGATGTAGTTTGTAGATATGGATGTGTTGGGAAGATAACTGCAGATATAGGTGAGCTAGATTTTTTTATGAATCAAGGAATTTATTCAAAAGGTTTGGCATTAGACTTTCACTCACGTCTGCTTACAGCCTTGAAGATAATGGAAAAAGTGAATGGGGCCATCCCCCAATCATCAAGGTGTTAGCAAAGGCTTGCAGAGGTAGAGCTCGTGAATGACCGAGGCTATTACCATATGCTTTGTGGGCCGATTGTAAAACACATAGTTCAGCCATAGGTTACATGCCTGCTAAATCAATGTACGGTCCAAAACCTATGATGCCTATAGAGGATGTGGTTCCCACATGGAATGTGTTACCTTGGAAAGAAAACGTGACTAGAGAAGATCTTCTTGCATTACGAACTCCACAACTTGAAAGAAGATTAGAGGATATTGAAACATCATTACCAAGATTAAAGAACAAAGACAAGCCCGATTAAAAAACATTGAAGAAGGTGATTGGGTGCTAATGTATGATAGCAATCTAGACAATCTAGACAATCAACATACTGTCATGAGAAATTTTGTTAAGATAAGGTTTGGCCCATATCTTGTCAAGCATGTGCATGAAAATTCCACTTATACCTTTAGTGAGCTTGATGGGACACAGATAAAGGTTCTTGTTGCTAGTGAGGCGGTCCGGGGTGGGCAACAAGAAGAGTGGCCTCTAAGCACCCTTGTAGGTTCCCGTGCTGCTCAATTGGGTTGGGATTGGAAAAAACAACAAACACACACACAAACCCACAACCTAACCCTACACAAATTTGGGGCACCACCTAGTTTTGGATGCAAACTAGGACGCGTAAAGAGAGAGAGAGAGAGAGAGAGAGAGAGAGAGAGAGAGAGAGAGAGAGAGAGAGATAGTTCTCGGGCTACTTTGAAATTTATCGGCAATGATCAAGCAAACACAATTATATATGTAAGAAAGAGAGAGAAGAGGGAGGGGGTGCTTGTTGCATTAATACCTTCTTACAAATCTGTCATGACCAATCAAAGTGAGATTAGTATTTGTTCAACATAGCTTGAGTAAATTTCACCACGACACATCACAAGAAAAGCCACCCCAATCACTGTCTTAAGGCCAGGGGAGTCCTCTCCACCCTGTTGCCCTCTTACAATATGTGGGATTTATGGCTAAATTGATGACAACACCCAGACACAAGCTATCAAGAACTAAAAATATCACCAAGACACTTACACATCATTGTTGTCCATTACTTCAGGTTGGAAGAGAGACAAAGTATCCAAGCTTAGTCCAAATCCACCCTCCTTGATTCAGCAAATGTTGGGCTTACACTAGTAGGAGGAATGATAGATTTTCCACTCTCAATTGTATGATCTCTCTCTCTCTTACAATAGCATAGAGTTCCCGTGCTAATCACCCCTATTACAACACATGCACAAGCATATGACAATGAGCTTCCACTCAAGAGCTCCTTCTAGAGAGGTTGAGCTTGGCTTCTCAAGCTATAGCATAGTGCTCTTGCTTATGGCTCTCCCTTTTTGTGCTAGCTACACCCTTCTTTTATAGCAATTTTGAGGGCAAGGGTTACTCCTCTAACCATGGTTGGGTTAGATTTTCAGTACTTATCTAATTTATTTTTCTTGGAATTATCAAGAAGTTGGTGGGGATAGATGAAGAAGAGAGAGAGGAGAGAAGTGGAGGTGATAGGACTTTTCATAGTAGGTTAGTGTTAGTAAATTAGTAGAGTTAGTATTTTTATTGATTTACAAATGGAATTGGATATTTACAATGGGAGTATCCATGTAGGATATGATAGCGGGAAAAAGAGCAGTGCAATCGGATGGCCTCTGTACTCGTGCACACTCCACAAACCACGCCTCATGCAGACGAACAAAGAACAAAACAAAGGGGGCACCACCCTAAATTAAGAGGTTTAGGGACCTCACACATAGTGCACATAGGCAAGTGAGACTTCTGGCATTATGATGGCATCAAAACATATGGCAAAACACATAGAAACGAAGCTTAGGGACCTTATGTAGCATATATATACACAAGACATCAGCTTAACAATACAACGGCATCTGATCATACATAACAAGGATATAGAGAAGCAAGCCAAGGATGGCATAATCCCTTGTCAAAAACAATCAACCCAGCAAGTAGGTATGATCCTACTAGCAACACATCAATACCTTAGAGAATGATGGCGAGGATGGTGGCCATGGAGCATGAGAGAAGACTCCTTATTTAGGTTTTAGGGCTAGTAATGTAGCATACTAGAGGGAGAGAGAGAGAGGGAGAGAGAGTAGAGCTCCATCCATAGCTCCTCGTTGTGAGCAATGTCGTCATAGCTTCGTTGCTTGGTGAAGTGAGTGAAGTGTTGTTTTTGAGTGAGAGAAGGCCTCCTTATATAGGTTTCAGAGAGGGTTTAGGATTAGGGATAAACATGCTTAAATCCGCTGATTGGGGTTACTTTTTGCTTAGGGTGGTCAACAGATTGAGGTCACCTGATATGTCACCATCAAGATATTCTCTAGAGTGATGTGAGAGGGGAGGATAAATGCTGATTTTTCTCATTGTGACACATGGGAATAAGGCCTTGACCAGCATTTAAGAGCAGGTAAGGTGGCTGTTGAAACTGGAGGCTCTGCACATGTCAGGGGGGGACCTGCGGGGGGGAGGTGGTAGCTGGGTCCTCCTGAATATCAAATTCTCAAAAAATCCTCAACCATGGCTTCTTTTGACATGTGTTCTTTGAAAAAATCAGCATGTCTCTTTTCAATTCAAAAGTCTTTATCCCTGTTGACTCATCTTTACCATAAGATTTTCCCCTTTTCTCCTCCTGTCTGCATTGTTGATGCCCAATCACTGCTTCTAGTAACAGTGAACTGTTACCTACCAAATACTTATGGTGCAGTAAAAAATATTTACCATGGGTAAAAAAAAGTTAATGTAGGTAAAAAGTGATTTGTATTTACCATGTAGGTGAAAAATATTTACTGTAGGTAAAAAAATATTTACTGTGGTAAAAAATATTTACTATCGGTAAAAAAAGTGAAAACGGAGTATGCTGTTCTGTGAGTCCACACGAACATCCTCATGTAAATTTCACTAGAAATTCACACCTAGAATGGGCTATTCTGTAAGATATAGGTTGTAGGCATGCATAAGAGCTCGTTCCCATGTATCTTCTGTCCATGGCACTTTTTACTCTTTGGTGCTTGTGAAGTAGATTTTTCTTCTCTTTAGAGATCCCTTGGACTAGAGTATCCTCATCTCCCCAACAACTAACTGTGCCTTTATTGCATCTTCAGAAGGGGTCCTAAAAACCATGCATCATATAGCCCTCCCCCTTAAGCTAGAGGTATTTGATGCCTCTAGCTGTAGGTTGTGCTACAATAGGGTTCTCTTGAATACTTACCCACCTGGTATCAATTGAATTTGCCATGTTACTGCTTTCTTGGCTGATGCACCCTGTTTAGTCCTTTCTGATGAATAATTGTATCCATCCATGACTAACAACTGGTCTCCTAGACCCTTGAAAGCCATACCCCATCCATTGTCAATATCCGCTTTCACTGGTTGCATTCTCTATTTTTCTTTTTTTCTTCTCTTTTTTTCCTTTTTTTTTCTTTTCTTTTTTTTGTCTTCTCTTTTTCTTTTTTCTTTTTTTTTGAAACGACTATGTACATGATTGCTACCTTAGTTGGAGCTCGAATATGATGAGCTCTCCTCTGAACCATCCTTAGCATTGATTTCACCAGCATATGGCTGTGAAAGACGACATTCGTAGGCCTTTAAACGCCAACCATTTACCGGGGTCTGATGTACCTTGCCATCTAGGTCACCTAGTTGGTAACTACCATTTGAGAACCTCTGTATCACTACAAAAGGGCCTTCCCACTTAAGCAAGAACTTACCATCCTTCCTGCGATCAAAGCGATTGTCGTATCTGAGCACTAAAGAACCTTCCTTGATACCTTTCTTGACAAGGTTGCGATTGAACTTCTTTCGTTTCTTCTCTGCCTGGGCTGCATAGTACTTCACTGCTGACTCTCGATCTAGCCCTAACCTCTCCAAATCTATGATTCTTCCTTCCACCTGCTTCTCTTGACTATCCTCTTGATGTGCTTTTAGAACTCGGAGGCTCGCTAGCTCCACTTCTATAGGCAATAGTGCCTCTTGCCCGTAAACCAAGTGAAAGGTGTATACCCCAAGGATGTTTTAAAGGATGTTCTGTAGGCCCAAAGTGCTGCATCTAGGTGTTTGTCCCATGCCTTAGGATGTAAATGCACTTGCTTAGTGATGATTTTACATATAAGACCATTTACCTTTTCCACAAGACCATTGCACTGAGGGTAGTATGGTGTAGAGTGCCTGCGCTTGATTTTTAACTTGCTCATCAATTGCTCGACTAAATCAGCTCGAAATCCCGATCCCCTATCCGAGAGAATCTCCAAAGGTGTGCCAAAACGGCAACAAAGGCATTCAAAAATGAAATCACTCACGTCCTTGGCTGTGATGCGCTTTGTGGGACGAGCTTCTGCCCATCTGGTCATGTACTCCACCCCCATAATGATGTATTCCTTCCCTGATTGAGTGCCTATCCCCCATTTTTCAAATGGCCCATAGGTTTTGATTGGATGCTGATTTTCATGGGTAAGACGCCTTGGTCCAGCTTTTTGGCAAACCTCACATGTGCGGCACCAATGTTGTACATCTCGATGGAGGCTTGGCCACGTGAACCCTGCTTGTAAAATCTTTCTGCTAGTAATCTCTTGTGCAAAGTGGCCACCACACACACCTTCATGACAACTAAACAAAATATCCTTTATCTCTTGGGATGCAGGAACTCTCCTTAAGACAGCATCTTTCCCTCTACAATACAAGTCCTCATTCACTAAGCTATAGCTGGTAGCCTTTTTTGCCAACCACCTACGTTCACTTTTACTCATACCAGAGGGTGCTTCACAATGCTCAAGAAAGTAAAGTAAATCATGCAGCTCCTCCTTTCCCTGGTATAAAGGACTTTTCACAAGGATAGCACCTACTATGAGAGTTTGTAGTTCTTCACCTGCTAAGGCATCTGCTTCTCGATTTTGATCTCTAGGTACAAAGTGCACTCGAACGTCTTTAAAACCCTTCAACAAGGCCTTTGCTTCCCTCATCTTAACAGACAATTTGTCATTTTTACAGGCCCATACACCAACCATTTGCTTAACAATCAACATGGAGTCACCAAAAACATTTAGCTTTGTGATGCCCTGAGAAAGACAACATTGCAACCCTAAAACAAGGGCATGGTACTCTACTTCATTGTTAGAATGAACCTCTTTTAGATGAAACCCTTTTGCAAAGATCTTCTCCTTCTCTGGACCTAATATTACTATGCCTGCTGATGCCTTGTCTTTGGTCCTCTTGTAGCCCCATCAAAATACAGACTGTGTGCTCCCAGTAGAACTTCAGGCTCCGGGATAGGCGGTACCTTACTAGGTGCCTCTTTCTTGGCCTTCTCATAACACCTTTGTGTGAGGACATCTGCCAAACAAGCACGGGTGGAATCCTCTACTTGTAGTGTGTAGTCAAACTCTTGAAGCTGCACCACCCACTTTGCTATTCTTTGAGACAATTCCATGTGTTGTAGGGCATATGGAAAAACCTCCTCAGTTGTGATCACCACAAATTGTCTCGGAAGTAAGTAAGCCTGAAACTTCTCCACTGCAAACTTAAGAGCTAGCACCAATTGCTTAGTTGCGCTAAAACCCTTTTCAGTAGCTATCATCACTCTACTAGAGAAGTAGACTGGTCTCATGAGAGATGTCTTTGGGTCTTTTTGCATCAAGACAGCTCCTAGAGCTTCTGGACCTACACTAGGATTTACATAGAATAATTCACCCCATGTGGGTTGTAGGACGATAGGCAATGAGCTCAAAATGGTTTTAACTTCTTGAAATCACCTTTCACCCTCCTCACTCCATGTCAATGTAGTGTGTTTAGTGAGCTGCTGCAAAGGATAGATTGCCTGAGAAAGGAGATGTATGAATCGTCCCATGTAGCGAACCTTTTGAATGAAGGAGACTAGTTGCTTCACGTTTGAAGGAGTAGGTAAAGCTAACAATGTCTTTACCTTTTTCACGGTCAGCCTCAATACCATCTTGAGACACAACATGGCCTAGTAGATTGACCTTGCTCTCACCTATGTGGCACTTGTCTTTATTCAATTGCCCACCCAATTGGGCCAGACGGGTGAAACCTTCATCAACCTTGGACAGATGTACTTCCCTAGAGCTGTAAATGCAAAAATCATCAATGAAGACTCGTATGGACTTACCAAAGTAAGGTTGAAACACCAAGTTCATAAACCTCTGGAAAGTAGCTGGGGCATTAGTTAAACCAAAAGGCATAACTCTATAAGCAAAACACCCCCAAGGTGTTATGAAGGTAGTCTTTCTTTGGTCTTCATCTGCAATTCTGATTTGGAAGGAGCCTGAGTACCCATCACACACTGTGTACCTTTCATGACCAGCCACTTCATTTAGTATTTCATCTTGAAAAGGCAAAGGAAAATGGTCCCTTTTTGTGGCTGCGTTTAGAGGCTTGTAATCCATACATACCCTCCACTTCCCATTTTTCTTTGGTGCTACCACAACTGGAGACACCCACTCAGAATCTTCCACTGGGTAGATAAATCCTGCCTTGAGTAATCTTTTTACTTCTTTTAAGAGTGCATCTTGTTGCACTAGCCCTAATCTCCTTAGCCTTTGCACCACTGGTTTGGCACCTTCCTTTAATTGGATATGGTGTTGGGTTACCGTCACTCCTTTAATGTGCTTGTAATCAGTTATAAAGAGGCCAGCATGCTTCTTTAGTACCTGCAAATAGGGTTCTCTCTCTTCTTCTAGTAGGTCCTTAGCTAGCATCTCCTCTAAGCCTGTGGCTTCTTCCTTGTTTAGAGATTCTTGACCACCTTCTCCTTCTGGGTTTCGCAGTATTATACCCATGACTTCCAAAGAGCTAGCATCCTCCTCAGATGACTCATCCTCAGATGACTCATCCTCAGATGAAGAGCAACTGCTTGTGCTCCATTCATCCATATAAGTCTCCATCTCTAGGTCTTGTTGTCTACCCTGCTTCATGTCATACACAATTTTTTGTTGCTTGCCACCTACCTTATGATTTGGTCGCAACTCAAGGGAACCTGTCTCCCAATCTTGCCTAGCTTTCATAGCCATAAGCCAAGGTCTTCCAAGGATTAGCGGATAGCCCTCCCCCTTAGTTGGGATCACATAAGCATCAATTGAGATTGCAACACCAAAAGCTGAAACCTTCACTCCATTAACCTTTCCCACGCAAGCCACCCTTACATTATTTGTCATCTTAGCTTGTAAGGAAGTTTGCTCGTTTACTTCCAAACCCAGACTGTGCATTAATTTCTCTGTCATAACACAAATCTCGGCTCCACCTGTTGGAATTAGGGTTGCAGAGAAACACACACAGCTTGGAGAAGACGAAGGAAGCTCAAGGCACACAATAGAGAGTGTATTCCTTAGTGTGCAATGGAAAGATAGATAGCCCTAGAGTGATGGGCGTATATACAATACACGGGGGAAAAAACCTCCTAAAGAGGGAAAAAATGCCCCGGCGGTCCTAGTGTGTTCACACACATCACTACCACATGTATATGGTAACAAATCCCCCCTGGAGTGATGCGGTGAACGAGAGCTGGCACATGAGTAAAGGGAAGTGCCATGCCCTGAGGACAGGATCAGTCCACAAAGGGGAGTAAGCCCAAAGCTTTGCGGAAAGCTTCAAGCTTCTCACGAGACAATGCCTTTGTGAAAAGATCTGCAAGGTTGTCCTGTGTTGGCACATAAGCCAAGCTGATCTCTCCTGCTGAGAGCCTCTCCCTGACATAGTGGTAATGCACCTCAATGTGCTTTGTGCGAGCATGAAAAACTGGGTTCCTCGCAACTGCCAATGCGCTCTGACTGTCAGTGTAGATAGTGTTGGCAGTGTCCTGTCCAACACCCAAGTCAGCCATAAGGCGTCTGAGCCATACACACTCAACCGTAGCTGTGAAGACTGCCCTGTACTCAGCCTCACAACTCGAAGTGGCCACAGTAGGTTGCTTCTTGCTCAACCATGATATACATGAACTGCCAAGCATGAAACAAAAACCACTTGTGGACACTCGCGTGTCAAAACAACCAGCCCAATCTGAGTCCGAAAAAGCATGTAAGTCTGGCGGCAATGATCCCCCCTTGGGATAAAACAAGCCAAGATGTAAAGTGCCACTAAGGTAGCGGAAAATCCTCTTGACAGCCTGCCAATGCTTAGACCCTGGGCTATGCATAAATCTGCTGACCTGCGAGACTGCAAACTGAATATCTGGCCTCGTGTTGCATACATAAATGAGGCAGCCAACAGCAATTTGGTAAAGAGTGACATCAGCAGGATCGCCAGCATCATGTAGACTCAACTTCAAACCTGTTTCCATGGGAGTGGCAATAGGTTTGCAATCCTCAAGTCCAAACTTACATAGCAATGTCTCTATGTAACTTTTCTGACACAAGGCAATACCACCATCACACTGCTTAAACTGTATACCCAAGTAATGATGCAACAGCCCCAAATCTTTCATCTTGAAAGTAGCATTCAAATCAGCCTTAAATTCAGCAATATGTCTCTCATTTGGTCCAGTGATCAGCAAATCATCAACATAAAGAACCACAATGAGAAATACATCATCCTCACACTTTACATACAATGTGCTTTCTGTTGGACTGTTACGAAAGCCTCGTTTAACCAAATGAGTGTCAGCTTTCTCATACCAAGCACGAGGAGATTGCTTCAACCCATACAAAGCCTTCTTACATTTGCACACTTTGTCCTCTTGTCCTTTTATGACAAAACCGCGAGGCTGCGTTACATAAACTTCCTCAAATATGTCACCATTCAAGAAAGCAGTAACAATGTCTGATTGATGTACATCCCAACCAAAATGAGCTGCCAATGCACATAGAAAACGCACAGTAGTCATACGACAAGTGGGAGCAAAAGTCTCTTCATAATCTATGCCTTTTTGTTGTGCATAACCCTTTGCAACAAGTCGAGCCTTATGGCGATCGATCTCACCATCCGGCTTGCGTTTCAACTTGTAAACCCACTTGGTACCAATGGCCTTTTTGCCAGGAGGCAAATCACATAAAGTCCATGTGTCATTCTCTATAAGTGCATCATATTCTGATTTCATGGCAACAATCCAATTTTCTGAATTCTGTGCTTCATCAAAGGACAGAGGCTCCTCAACATCATGTAAACTAGACACAGCCAAAGCATAACAATCTGATGCATAAGATGCATGGCGAGAGCCTGAACGAGTACGACTAGATAAAGGTGCATCCAATTTACTGTCACGCAAAGTGTGCACCAGCCATTTTGGCATACCTCTAGCCTGCTCATTTTCAGCCCTTTCCTCATCAAGTACATCATGTACATCTGCATCAGTAATAGGCTGTTCTAAAACATTTTCAGAAACCCCCATAGGCTGTACATTTGCCTCATTGGAACTTACATTCGTATTTCCACCACTGAAAAGAGGCAACAAAGTGTCATAAATGTCCTGTGAGCTTACATTACTGTCTCTAGTACATGACAGCAAGGGTTGAACAGAATCTTCCACAAACACTACATCCCGTGAAACCAAAATACGTTTTGTTTGCGGATGATACAACCTGTAACCTTTTCTTTCAGCACTATAACCAACAAAAATACATTTGACAGCCTTATCATCCAATTTTCTGCGCTGCACTTGTGGCACCAAAGCATATGCCAAACAGCCGAAAACACGCATGTGCTCAATAGAAGGTTTTCTATCATGCCATGCTTCATATGGAGTAATAGACTGCAAAGCTTTCGTAGGACACCTGTTAAGTACATAAGTGGCACACATGATGGCCTCAAGCCAAAAAGAATGCGGCAAAGCTTGACTTTTGACCATACATCGTGCCATTTCCGTTAGTGACCTGTTTTTCCTCTCAGCAACACCATTTTGCTGAGGTGTATAAGGCACTGTACATTGGTGTTTTATCCCACGACTAGCCAGAAATGCATTAAATTCATGAGACATATACTCCCCCCCTCAATCGGAACGGAGGGTGCCCATAGTACATTTTGAGACATTTTCAGCCATAGCCAAAAATTGTTTGAAGCACATAAAAACTTCGGACTTCGCTTTAAGCGGAAATACCCACGCATGCCTGGAGTAATCATCAATGAAAGTCACGAAGTACAGGTAATTGCCCAAGGACGGAGTTTGCATGGGCCCACAAACGTCACTATGCACAAGCTGCAACCTGCATGTGGCCCTAACTGAACCATCCTTTGGAAACTTAGAACGCTGCATTTTACCCAGAATACAGCCTTCACAAACATGTTTGATAGGTGCTTCAAGAGGCGGCAAAGAAGCAACCATATCAGATTTCTGCAAACGCAGCAAACTGGCAAAATTCAGATGACCAAAACGTGCATGCCAAAGTTTTGCATCTGAAATAGCCCTTGAATCTGCAACAGCATTTGCAAAATTTTGTCCACACTTGTCATACAAAGTGAGCTTATACAGCCCACGGCACAAAAGCCCAGATGCAACAATTTCATCACCAAAACTGAGATCATGAACTGTACATCTGTCATCCACAAATTTGACTACAAGTCCAAGTCTAGAAAGTGCGGATACAGACAATAGATTCTTCTTGATCTCAGGTACATAAAGTGCATCAACAAGTGTGAAGGAACTGCCATTAGCAGCAGTGAGCACAATCTTTCCAACTCCCTGAACTGGATAAGAGGCGTTGTTGGCACAAGTGACTGAATTCCCATGAGGGACAGACTCGAGAGAGGTAAACAATTCACGATGTGAGGTAATGTGCTTTGTAGCACCACTGTCGAAATACCACACATGTGAATCTGCAGCAACTGACAAGCATGCATCATGGACAGCAGGATTGTAAGTGCACTCTGCGCTAAAAGCCCATTCTGCATCAACATCAGCATCACAATCTCCTTTCACAAAAGACTCAACAATGGCTGCATTTGTAGTGGAACCAGCATTTGCAGTGGAACCACCCTCTTTCTTCTTAGCCTCTTTGGCCTTCAACTTAGGACACGACTTGATCAAGTGATCATTGGCTTTACAATAATGGCAACGCATCTTCTTTTTGCCCTTATCACCAGAATTGCCAGACGAAGTGCTGCCAGCAGAAGCATTAGGAACAGAATTTTTGCCACTCGCAGCAGAACCATAAGAAGTGGCTGCATTACTGTTACCACCCTTTCTTTGAGAAGCAATAAAAGCCTGCTCAACTGCACGCTGCCTAGTCCTGTTTTTTCTAGAAAGTGACTCTTGCAACAGCAATGTGCATAATGCATCAAACTTGACAACTTCAGGATTTCCTTGGGTCATCAGTCTCCAAGTACTAGCAAAAGTCTGGTAGGAATCTGGTAAGGCATCAAGAACAGTCTGCACAAGGGAACTGTCAGAAATGACTTCACCTGCAGAAATGAGTTGCTCATTGATATCCTTGACACTAGCAAGGAAAGTGTCCATATCATCTTCCTCATGCATAATCTTCGACTCTAGCTCTTTACGCAGCAAAGCAATTTTAGCCTCATTGCGGCTTGCATAAAGACCTGCTAGAATATCCCAAGCCTGTTTTGCAGATTTTGCTGAACGAATGTGAGGAATAATGGTGCGCTTCACAGACAACGCAATCAATGCATGAGCCTGCGCATCCTTAACATCCCAACGAGCTTGTTCTGCTGTAGGCAAAACAACTCTAACAGCTGCAATCCTTGCAGCAAGACCTGCAACATCCTCAATATCGCCTACATCTTCAGAACCAGGACGTACATCAATGCCCTGCACAATGTTCCAGACACCTTTTGACACAAGAACGTGTTGCATCATATAAGCCCACATAGGGTAGTTGTCCCCATCCAACCTGTCCTCAGCAGCAAACATCTTGAACACATCTGTGTTGTTGTTGTCAGCCATGGTAAATGCTGCACCTGATGTGAAAACTGCCCGAAAATAGGAGAAATGGAGCGGGAACAACTTGTGCTATATAGCACAAACCGTAGAAGACTATAAGGCACCTGTTATGCAGAAAACGGCACTGACAGAAAATCTGCACAAAATGACGAAATAGCTTGTGCAGTACTGCCCGTAGTGGAAACGGAGGCCGAAATGAGTCCAAATCAAAATTCTGAGCACTGAAATCGGAGAAAGTGAGCAGGCGTGTGCTGGAGCAGCTGGCGACTAAGCCCGGGAGGACGTGACCTGCTCTAATACCAATTGTTGGAATTAGGGTTGCAGAGAAACACACACAGCTTGGAGAAGACGAAGGAAGCTCAAGGCACACAATAGAGAGTGTATTCCTTAGTGTGCAATGGAAAGATAGATAGCCCTAGAGTGATGGGCGTATATACAATACACGGGGGAAAAAACCTCCTAAAGAGGGAAAAAATGCCCCGGCGGTCCTAGTGTGTTCACACACATCACTACCACATGTATATGGTAACACCACCATCTACGTACACATTGGAGACTCCCTGACTCTTAATCTCTGCATCAATGACTGGCACCATATCCTTCATGCCTCTTGCACTAATAGACCCAACTGACTTTGCCTTAGCCTTCCTGGTGCTGACCATCTTAGACCAGGTTCTACGCATCTTTGGGGAAAGGTGGAGGAGTTGCTGCCATGAAATATTTGGTCCTTGCTTACTCACATCTGCTACCAGGTCGTAAGGTATGGATCCTACCCCAAGTGGAAAGTCTTATACTCCTATGTGCCTCCTTGACCTAATCTTCCTTTTCTTGTCTCCTATCACTTGGGAGGAACCCTCATTCCCTTTATCCGGCTCTAAAGCTTCCATTTCATCAGTTCTTTGTCTCCTAACTCTCTTTATTGGCATGGCAACAGCTTCCTCCATTTTTTCTTTCCCTTTATCCTTACCATTGTCAAGACTTATGACAGAGACAGCCCTGTCCTCCCCTCCCGATGGTAGTGGAGGGATCTCTGCTGGTGCTTGTGGTGGTGGAGGAGGGGGTCTCAGTATTTGGATTGGTGGAGCCACGTGTGCATTTTGTCCATTTAGTGGCCTAGCTCGAGGAGGAGTGACTTGCTGGCGAGGAGGCCATCTTTGATTACCATTTCCTTGATAGCGTCGTGGATGGGGGCAATAATACATGCCGTGACCTACCTCTCCACAGTTGTAGCAAATGTACTCACGTGCTTGCCTTTGTCCTTCTTGTCTATTTCGTTCATTTCCTGGCTGAGGAGCCCTTACACCTTGAACCAAATTGATGGACAGGCTCTCTAGTTGATTGGTGATTTGTTGAAGTAATTCTTGTTGAGAGGGCTCTTGGTCTGTTGCTCTTGTCCTTGCTACTACCTTTGCCGTAGGTTGAGCTAGCGGTCGAGGCTCCATTCCCCCTTGTAGTTCAGCTTGGAATTTTAACTTCCTATCCTTCTCCCTTGCATAAGTCATAGCTTTATCAAAGGTATCTGGGAATTTACCTTTTACCTTTTCTCGAAGGATGGGGTAAAGCCCTGCCAGGAAACAGTCCTTCTTTAGGCATTCTGGCGCCCTTTCTCCTTCACCTAGTGATGCACACCATTTCTCCCACAGGTTGGAAAACTTTCCTTCATAGCTTCTATAGTCATTGGGTGATGTTTGGCGTAGCTCTAAGTGTTGTCTCCATATCTCCTCTGGAGGCTCATGGCGGCGAAATTCTTCGATGAAGGCCATCTTTAAGGACTCCCAGTCTCTTCTTTCTTCAGGTGCCAAAGTTTGATACCATAATTTTGCACCTTCCCTCAAGACCAAAGGAAAGGCCCTTAACTTAGTAGCTTCGTCATCCCTTCCCGATACCAAAAAGGCCATTTCCAAATTATCCAAAAAGTCTGGAGCAACCTCCCCAGGATTACCATAAAAATTAGGGAAGGCCATAAGTGAGAGAGTAAAAAATTACACAAACAGCTCCAATTTATTTTAAAATAGAGTATGGTAATTACAATTTGGAGCTTTAGCACAACTTAGCTCAAAATAGGATGAAGATCGACACATCAAAGGAATGGTAATAGTCTAGTAAGGGTAGAATGACAGGATGAGGAGAGCGCAAGATTTCCCCAAGTCTCTCGGCTCCAAACAACAGGGCTATTCTTTGGTGATAAAAGATTTTTCTATCAATACAAATATTCACACGGATATGACGCACAAAATGGAAAGGAAACATGCGGGGATCATCATTCTCATTATTGGCATCCATACTTACACACAAGAGCCTAGCTTAGTTGCACCACCTTGGGACCAATGAGCCTGATCAGCCACAGAAGGTCAGCACCTTGGATCACTTCCACTCTTCTTGATGCATCTGTGAAGACGTAAGGCGTGATGGCAACACTTTGTACAATGCTGAGCCTTTTAGCAAGCAACAAATGGATGCTATTACCATAATCAGCATGACAAATGAAAGTGACACCATTAATGTGCAGCACATCATCAACTAAGATAGTTTCCTTAGATTGATATAACTTCTTGAAAATTAGCAGCAAAGGTAGGGCAGGGAGGCTTTTCACCCGGTCTCCAAAGCACTTTGGACAATATCCAAAGTGATCTTCACGCGGACAGGAGGTTGGCTTGGGATTGGTGGTGTCTGGATTCACAAAGTGCACTGGGAGCACTCACAGACGGGCGGCAATCTTGTAGGCAAGCCTTCGCCTCTTTGCTTCAGGAGGATTTAGGGGTGAGAGTTGTGGTTGCAAGTTGAAGGTTGAAGTTGGTTGCTCACTAGCCTTTTTCTTGCCTGTAGTGGTCATGTAATCCCTTATTAATGAAATTAAGCCAAATGTTACATTACGCTTGAGCACGCGCTGCGGCCTTGGGCCACTTAGGTGTAGAGGTGATCTTCCTCCTCTTAGTCGGCTCCTCAAGAAAGAGAGGTCTGGTGATGCTTTCTCTTCCCTTAATGTGTGCCACAGTACCTTCGTGTATGTTGATGTAGAATATTTCAAGCTCGTGTGCGTTGGAGGTTTCTGGAGCACTGATAGGTTGAGAGGAGAGGTACATCAAGCTCTTCTTCTCACTCTTCTTCGTTGGCGACGATCACGACAAGGCATGTAGAAGAACTTACTTCTTGAATTTCAATGACACTGCAACCTGGTAACAAGACCTCGATGAAAGCTTTTAAGGCCTCTAAAGCCTCCTCCTCTTCTGTTCTCCAATTTGCAAACTCCTCACGCCATTCGTCCATGTTGTAGATTGCACATGTTCATTGCTTGTGGACTGAAGGTCTGTGTAGCCCTCCTCCGTGGGGGCACCAAAATGATAGCGGGAAAAAGAGCAGTGCAATCGGGTGGCCTCTATACTCGTGCACACTCCACAAACCACGCCTCATGCAAACGAACAAAGAACAAAACAAAGGGGGCACCACCCTAAATTAAGAGGTTTAGGGACCTCACACATAATACACATAGGCAAGTGAGACTTCTGGCATTATGATGGCATCAAAACATATGGCAAAACACATAGAAACGAAGCTTAGGGACCTTATGTAGCATATATATACACAAGACATCAGCTTAACAATACAACGGCATCTGATCATACATAACAAGGATATAGAGAAGCAAGCCAAGGATGGCATAATCCCTTGTCAAAAACAATCAACCCAGCAAGTAGGTATGATCCTACTAGCAACACATCAATACCTTAGAGAATGATGGCGAGGATGGTGGCCATGGAGCATGAGAGAAGACTCCTTATTTAGGTTTTAGGGCTAGTAATGTAGCATACTAGAGGGAGAGAGAGAGAGGGAGAGAGAGTAGAGCTCCATCCATAGCTCCTCGTTGTGAGCAATGTCGTCATAGCTTCGTTGCTTGGTGAAGTGAGTGAAGTGTTATTTTTGAATGAGAGAAGGCCTCCTTATATAGGTTTCTGAGAGGGTTTAGGATTAGGGATAAACATGCTTAAATCCGCTGATTGGGGTTACTTTTTGCTTAGGGTGGTCAACAGATTGAGGTCACCTGATATGTCACCATCAAGATATTCTCTAGAGTGATGTGAGAGGGGAGGATAAATGCTGATTTTTCTGATTGTGACACATGAGGATAAGGCCTTGACCAGCATTTAAGAGCAGGTAAGGTGGCTGTTCAAACTGGAGGCTCTGCACATGTCAGGGGGGGACCTGCGAGGGGGAGGTGGCAGCTGGGTCCTCCTGAATATCAAATTCTCAAAAAAATCCTCAACCATGGCTTCTTTTGACATGTGTTCTTTGAAAAAATCAACATGTCTCTTTTCAATTCAAAAGTCTTTATCCCTGTTGACTCACCTTTACCATAAGATTTTCCCCTTTTCTCCTCCTGTAACTGCATTGTTGATGCCCAATCACTGCTTCTAGTAACAGTGAACTGTTACCTACCAAATGCTTATGGTGCAGTAAAAAATATTTACCATGGGTAAAAAAAGTTACTGTAGGTAAAAAGTGATTTGTATTTACCCTGTAGGTAAAAAATATTTACTGTCGGTAAAAAAGTGAAAACGGAGTATGCTGTGCTGTGAGTCCACACAAACATCCTCGTGTAAATTTCACTAGAAATTCACACCTAGAATGGGCTATTCTGTAAGATATAGGTTGTAAGCATGCATAAGAGCTCGTTCCCACGTATCTTCTATCCATGGCACTTTTTACTCTTTGGTGCTTGTGAAGTAGATTTTTCTTCTCTTTCGAGATCCCTTGGACTAGAGTATCCTCATCTCCCCAACAACTGACTGTGCCTTTATTGCATCTTCAACAGGGGTCCTAAAACCCATGCATCAGGATACAAATAAGGAAGAAAAAACTCTTAATAGGTAAGAAAATATGGATTTCTTACAATGTTGATGCTCCAAGTGTCCTGAGTAGAGTCAATTTTGACGCTTGTTGACGGTCCACTAGCTTTGACGGTACGTTTTTTCTCCACTCTTGGACTTCCTTGGGAGCCAAGGTAAGTGAACATGAGTAATCAATCACCATGATGCTGTCTTTCAAGAGAAGAGGCTGAATTTTATGATTTTTTTGATAGATATGGATAATATGGATGAGGAAAAATGAGACTAGGTGGTCAATTTTGGAATGGAAGTGTGTGTAGGAGACATGAGTTCACCATGGTTTCTCTTATTCTTCAAGATTGAGAAGAAGGTGAGTAAGGTGCAGAGAGGAGTGGTGAGAGAGGTGGGGATGATGAGTGGAGAGGTGTGTGTGAAAGAGGAAAATGATAAAGTGGAAGAGGGAGTGCGGTTGCATAGCATGGGCAAACTGGGGTCCACAAATAAAATCCTAGCTCACAGCTCGTAGCTCAAAAAAATATTAAAACATTTGAGGTGAAAATTCAGCTCATGAGCTACAACTTTTGTTTGTATCACCTTTTCAAATTCGGGGAGCATGTGATCTTTAAAAATTCAGCAAAACGGACTGTTTTTTCCACTGCACAAGGTCCTTGTGAGGTCCTTCTTTGGATGATTTTTTTGAATACCTCCAAGAGTGAGCTCCCCATGGTGCATGCATGCATGCCACATACCCTTGACCTTATTTGGTAGGTCTATAATTGAAGATATTGTTGAGATCATGATATAAGTGAATAGTACAACTAAGAAAATCAAATATTTAGAGATCTAAAAAAAATATGTACATGTCAAATATAAATAATATAGGTGGAAAAAATATAAAGGGGTCAAAAGAAATCTCTCTCATTATAAGTCTACCATAAAAAGATGAATATTTTTGGTGTTCTAATTTATGAGAGTAAAAGAGAATAGATGTAGGAAGGAAAAATCACAATAGTGAAAAAATATACACATAAATAAAACTAGTTTTTTTGGATTTTTGTTGGGATGGAGGTACACCAAAAATAAGAGAAGCTTGCATGAAATTATTTTTATATGGAATAAAGCGTATGCAAAATGGTAAGAAAAAATATGTTAATGGTGAGTCAATGTACATAGCATAAATAACACACCATAGGTAGAAATATTTAAATAAATACCAAAATAATTATGAAAAATCCTTTTTTTTTGCCCTATATACAATGAAATACTTACACACAAATGGGCCATAATATACTTATATTTTTTATATAATTTTTATTTTTTTGGCTCAACTAGCCCAGTGACTAGCTAATTAAGGGTTTTTAAGAAGATATGGGAAAAGTCCCCTAACTCACACACACCTATATACAGTGAAATGGTAGGGATAGCCACAGTATTTGGATGATTTTGGTAGGGTGGGTTAACTCACTATGGCAATAACGGAGAGCCGAAAAATGGCTATCACTAGAAAGAGGATCAAAGTATTCAAAAGAAGGATGACAATGTAGCATTTAATGAAGGTAAAAACTCAGAATTGCCAAAAGAAAGAGAAGATGAAGATGTGGAAGAAGGAGACAATGAACCTTCATCAGGATTGAACCACCAAACTTCAAGTATGGCACATACCAATGGAGGATGTGTAGGTTTAGAGGGGGTGAATGTTGTGTGATAGCACGTCCGTAATAGGAACAAGTGATGAATACCATGATGCATGTATTTAGATGCGTGGGAAAATTCTCCTATATATGTACATATACATGCACAATATATAAGGTAAAATTATATACCGTATCTAATAAATTATTTTGAGAGTCATTTTTCTTCCTCATCTTAGTTTCTTTATGATATTAGTCCTCATGCATATTTACTATGAAAACTATGCAACATAAGCCAATGCATTAGTATGTCTTTTCCCTACCATGCATAAATTTTAAATTAATATTAATTCTAGTCAAGGGCTTCATGGCATGCTTATATCCGTGATGATGCATCTAAAGTTTGGAAGCAAGTGACAACCTAAGAAAACCCAAGACTTCTAAAACCTAGGATTGGCTAAGAGAAAAGGCGCGTGGCAAGAAGAAGACTTTCACTAGGACTAAAAGACCTCTAACAAAACAAGTGTCATCACCAACAAGGAGATGTTTTGGAGAACCAAATATCACTCATATTCCTTACATGGAGGCAAAAGTAGCTCGAGACTTTTCCAAATGCTCCACAATGTCTTCTTCTTAAGGAGGCAATCTCACCTATAAAGAGAGCTCTTCCTCCATCATTTGGGTATTATATCACATTATGCAGCATTGTATCGTATCAATCCAAGCTAAGCCCTAGCCTCTCAACCACACTTTCATCAAACCTATTCAATATCTCACGAGACAAGCTCTCCTACTCCAACAAGACAAGCCATCATGAGCCAAGCCCATCTATCTCTCAAACCAAGCCCGTACTACCATCATCACGTACTAGTCTTTCCCTTAGAAGTAGCATTATAAAATCTCACATGCTCTATGTAATTTTCTCTTGTTAATAAGGCATGTTATTGACCATTAAAGAAATGTGTATAAGGGAATCTCTTATTAATCCCTCATCGAAAGAGCATCATCTTGCAAAAATTGAGTAATTAAAGGTGTGCCACAATCCTTATTTCATGCTCAAGGTTGTGCAAGAGACTATATTGTAGTTTGTCTTCTTTTCTCTTCCAATCCTTATATTTCTTTATGCCTAGTACATAAAGGTCTCTTGTCTTGTTTACCTACGTTAGCTCACTTTTGACAAATTTTAGTGTTTCTTACTGAGCTTGAACAACTATGGAAAATTCTTTTTTCTCTAAGAATCAAGACTTTACTTGGTTTTGCTATGAACTAAGAAGAGTTGTATACACAGCTTGTCCCAATTTCTAGGAAAAATATATATATCATGGTGAGTACTAAACTACAATTCCAAAGGACGATTCATAGCATGTTTGTGCCACAAAGATTAGCTATCATTAACGCATCATTAGCACCTTTTATCCTACCCATGAATAGATATGAATTGAGCTTTGATGTCCTTATTTTTGTCTTGATTTTAGTAAGGGATTTTGTATATATGTGTGTACAAGAGAGCTAATCTCATGTGGCTATGCTGAAAGTTTTAATCTTTCACTATTAAATCACAACGTGTCAAAGTATCCTACAATTCCTTGCAAAATCTCATAGTGAGAAGCCCCACTCTTTCATGGGAAGAACACCCACTTTTTGACAACATCCTTCAATTTCCACAAGTACTGCTCTTTCTATTGTGCCATTGGCTAACTAGACATTGATTTGAACATCCATTCCAACTAGCCAAATTTGCTCTACCTAAACTGTTGTAATAGGAGGTGACAATTGATGTTGTTCCTTGTGCCTTAAAATCCTCAACCGATCTTCCTTGTGTGCTTGATCTTTCATTTTTTGAGCCTTTTTTTTGTTGTTCCTTAGGTAAATGTATCTTCTCTAACATTCTAGCAGTGAGAGGTTGATGATACTTCCTCAATCTACATCCATATTTCTAGCTAGACATTACCTTGCCCTCCAATGCTGCAAGTTGGACGATGCTACTTTGTGATATGTCATTGATCACAAGTTACCCTATTTCTTGAGTTTCTTAGAATATTGCTTCAAAGTGTATACTGAAATGTAGTCACCCTTTTGGAATTCCTTGTTTCTATTACATGTTGGTCATGGAATTGTTTCATTTGTCTTTTTTGTGCATAGATAGATGCAACCAATTCAGGCCTTATTTCATCCAATTGTATTAGTTGGTCCAATCTATCAAACAACTCATTTCCCATCCATTTCCTAAGTATTGTGCCACACATAGTGTGGAAATCAAGAACTCTACATGCAGCATGATATTTATCACAAACACTAAATTGAAAGGTGTTGTATTTTCTAGAATTTTGTATGCTACCCGATATGCTCATAAAGCTGAATGTAGTTTTTGATCTTAGTTCATTCTGGATTCATTGACAATTTTTGTGTGCACTATGCATAAACAAAAAATTTTATTCTCCGTTTTTCCATTCGTTTGAGGGTGGTACAAAGCTAATTTAGAATGAAGCACCATAAACTCATGCAATATATAATGAATCATGTCATTGAAGAAATGAGTTCCTCAATTGCTCACAATTTCAATTGGAAGGACATATCTTGTAAAATTATTCTCATACAAGAACTATGATGTTGTTCTTGCATTATTATTTTGTGTTTCCTTGGCCTCTACCCATTTGGTCAAATAATATGTGTCCACTATAATGTATTGAGCATGCGTTTGATATGACGATGGTGAGATATTCCCAGCAAAATCTATTTCCCATTTAGAAAAATAAATTGCTCCCATCAATTGTCTTAGTGGCATTTCATCATGTTGCATTGGTACTTTATTTCATTGGCAAGTATCACATCCTTTCACATTGTGCTTTGCATCCATTAATAGAGTAGACCACTAGATTCCTGCAAGGAGTATCATTTTTACAGTTTTGTCATCCAA
The DNA here is from genome assembly GCF_014529385.1 of Adiantum capillus-veneris. Classification (NCBI taxonomy): domain Eukaryota; kingdom Viridiplantae; phylum Streptophyta; class Polypodiopsida; order Polypodiales; family Pteridaceae; genus Adiantum; species Adiantum capillus-veneris. The sequence goes on from NC_140944.1 coordinate 89,358,365, forward strand.
AAAGTGTTCTTGAGCTAGATCGGCACGCGCTTGTTCAAGTATCAAAAGTTACTCATGCTCTACTGCATAAATTCTCAAATTTTCATATATCCCTCTCCGATAAAGGTGATTTTCTACAATAACATACTTTTTTGCTTCTTGTTAGATTGAGTGTCGTTTAGCTCTGCTCATGTTTGCCAGAAAGACTCCTTGTTCTATATAATTCACAATGTACTTTTCTCACTTGGGTTCTTTTTCTATTCTCAATAGTGTAGCATACTCAATTGGCTTCCAAATTACACGGGAATCACATGAACCATCATAGTTGTGGATGTTTTTTTTGCATGTGGGGCCAATACACCCCAAGTGGCATTAGTCTCTGGTATGTTTGTGTTTTGTCATTGTGAGAACTTGTAGTTTGTACATGATCTTGCTTTAGGTACACTTCCTTCTGGACTGTCTCGATGCATAACCTCATTATGCCATCATTTCCTTGCTTATATAATCGTCCAACTAGCAGTACTAAGGAGAAATATTTCTCAATGATTGATGGATGTCTTTCAATTTGTAGAGAACCAATGGTGAGAAATGGTAAAACATGTGCGCTTCACCTAGGTACCATTTGTATATTGAAGAGATAAGAGTGAGGCAAATCATCATCAACCCCTAAAGGTGCTTCCTTGTGTATTAATTACAATAAATGGAATGCCCTCTAATGTGTAGTCCCTTTCTTGACCACTACAATGCAAGCAGATTCTAGAAATATTATGAACCATCGAATGATGCGGCCCGTATTACATGGTTTGTTCACTAAGTACAATAGCACATGCTGATTCACAAATAATATGAACTTTTTTACAAGAAGGAAATGTTTAAACTACTTTTTCATGGAATATATCGTTCCCAATCCCTCTCTTTTTGTGGTCATGTAATTTTGTTCCGCTTTGTTGAGATTTCTACTAGAGTAACCGATTGGAGAATTGATATTGTTTTCTCTAGTTTGAGCTAGGATACATCCAATGGCATAAGACGATGCATCTAAATGGATGTGAAAAATCTTGTTCCAGTCAGGAGCTTTCAAAATTGGAGGAAAATTTATTCTTTGCTTCAATTGTTGAAATGCTTTCTCATATTCCTCATTCCATGCAAGCTCAGTGGATGAGTGTGTAAATAGGTTTTGCAATGACCACATACATGTAATTAAATATTTGATAATAGCAACAATGGCCCATGAAAGCTTGTACCTCTCTCACTTTGGTGGGTCTTGGAAGAGAAAAAATCACTTTTATCTTTTGAAGATCAAGATACATACCATTTTGTACACAATATGCCCAAGAATCTTGCATTGTCTTACCATGAAAGCACATTTTTTAGGGTTTAGATAGATGCGATACATTTTTCATTTCTCAAATACCTTCTTTAAGTGTGCTACATGTTCATTTTTTTGGAGAGAATCCACACGGAGGTCATCTGTATAAATCTCTAAGAATTGTCTTAGATACTCCTCAAATGCATGACTCATTAGACTTTGGAATGTGGTAGGTGCATTGGTTAAACCAAATGGCATCACCCGATATGTAGATATTCACCATTCCGTTGCAAAGTCCGTTTTGTGTTGTTCTCTAGCTTGATTGTGAGATGGCTATAGACCAAAAGTCCATCAAGAAAGCTATAGACTTTCGTTCCAACGACTCTTTCAATCACATGGTCTATGATGGGCAAGTGACAGTTGTCTCTAATCGTAGCAGTGTTCACATGTTTGAGATTTATGCACATTCATAATTTACCATTCTTTGTGGGCACCACTACAATTGGTGACACCCACTCCGTGTGTTCTATTTTATAGATAAACTCTACCTCTTTATGTTCGTCTATCTCTTCTTTGATCTTCCTGAAAAAAATTCATTATAGATGTAGGGATGTTGTCGGTATGGTTTAATATTGCACTTGAGGAGTATCATGTGTTGGTATATGCTCGAATCTACCCCCTTAAGATCTTTGTAGGACTAGGTAAACACATCTCTATATTGCTTGAGGGTAGCTATTAATAGTTGTTCCTCCTCTTTGGTGGTGGGATCTGTGGCCATGTAAGCTGGTCTCAGTTCTTCCCCCGGTTCAATAAGGTTGATTCTTTTAGCATGTTTAGGTCCATCATACAATGTTCTTGTTTCTTTAGGCTAGGGCATCAGTTGCTCAACCACAATACATCGGTCTTGAATTGTGTACTTTTTGTAGTGAGATAGTGCATCGAACGCTTTTGAGTTAGAGTCCCCCTCACTTTCCATTTTTGTTGTACAAAACCTCCTTTAATTTTTGTCTTAAATTTTGGTATTCACTTTTGCGTTTAGTTTTTGACATCCTCATTGATGTTTTAGCCTTGTCTTTCAATTGCCTTTTGCTTCGTTTCTTTGAGTTTGCCTCAAAACTTGTCAACTTCATAGGTTTTCACGTGATTTTGTCTCATACATAATCATTTACTTCCATGAGCATGAAATATTGTGTGTTGGTTATTAACTTAGGCATGGGTTTCTCAAATTTGTTTTTTTGTTTTTTTGTTCATCTCATTTGGTATCTCTTTTGTCTCCACATTTTTTGGTTAGGAAACTCGTAGAAGATAGACTCGTCTTGTTTTGTTGCATTTTGTTTTTTGAGCCACTTGAAAGTTCATTTTCCGCATTGTTCCTCAAATCATCACTCCCTAAATCATGGTATTTGTCTTCAAAATTGTATGGAGGACCTTGTTAAAAAAACTTTGTCCACTATCCATTCGCAATCAGTTTTCTCTAATGTCTTAGTTATTTTAGTTACATCTTCTAAGTTCAAGATAGTGGTTACCATCTAAAAGGGCATTAGGGCGTAACCATCCTTGTGGAAAAATGTCATAGTGGTTACATCATTTCCACATACATCTAGCATTGACAATAATTTCTCCCATCCAAAGGGTTCAAAAAACTCCTTGGAAAATAGTTCCTTCACGTAATAGTTATCTTCTGTTGGGTGCTCTAGGATGCAATCCTCCATTATCAGGCTCCAGCATTCCAACGCTCCGCACATCCAAATATGTGCATCCTTCACTAACCAAGTAGGCAATTTTAGTGACAACAAAGTCTTCTATCGGGGGTTTGATTTACGTCCTTGTAACTATAGTCCTTTGTGTTTACCCTTGTTGTGATTCCCTTGTGCTATAGGTAGAGATGGTCATAGCCCCAATCTCAAACCATCTTGAGTTGACACATAAAGGGTCCCAAATAACTTCAAATTTGTTTCCTTTTAAGAAATACACTATAGAAAAAGTATTTTCATATTCTATCTCGCATGGAGATACAATTACTTGCTCATTCGTAAGGGTATCAGTCTGCTAGTTGCAGTTTCATGTGTTTTTTCTTAAGAGTTGGTCTCTCCCATTTCTCCCAAATTTCTTTTGTAGCGATGGCTACTTTTGGCCCACTATCAAGTATCACTTTTATCTTTAATCCTTTGTATTCTAAAGTTAAGGTGGTGTTTCCTTCTTCTCCTTCACAATAATAGCCCACCCTATTCACTAGGACATGTTATGCTTTGGGTTATTTTGTTGATGGATATTCAATCCCATGTTTTTTAGATTCTTGCTTATTTGTCCCCATAGATATGCTCTAATTTTCAAAAATTTCACAAGTTTAGTTTTGTATCTTATAGTAGAAGACATTAGATCATGTAAGCTCTTTGTATCTGTCACCCTTGGAATAGAATTCCATTGAGATGACATAATTCTCACTTTGGATTTTGTCTCCTATTCCTCTATAAAGGATGATAAAGTTCCTACGGTCGCTGACTTACTCTCTATGGATATTGTTGTACTACATCACCATACAATGATTGAACATCTCCCAGATAGATCTCATGGTCCATGTTGATTTCAGGGATTGGTGCTGAAACCAATGTGGCGCTTTTGTCTTTGATGTTTTTGATTGCCTCCCATGGTGATTGTGTCCACGACTCATCTAATTTAGGAATTAGCTGCATCTCCAAGGATTTAGTCTCATTCGTTGTCATTTCACATTTCACTATATCAATTTATCTAAAGTGCGAGCTTGCAACTTTCACACATTATGATAATTGATAATATTATTCAAGTCTTGGAAATTATTATCATTACAAAATGCACAAGCTACAAGAGCTACAAGTGATATTTCTAGATGATAATCAATTGTAGAACTTGACAATTACCAGATTTATCTAAAGTGCAAACATGAAGTTCTTACACTCCACCATAGATCTTTAGGCGCTTTTCTATTTACAGTTCAAGAACGTGTATGATCACACAGTATGATAGATCTTGCAATCCAAATAAAGATAATTAAATTTCAATATATTTGGACATGCTATTATTAAAATTTAACTCATCTATGTGATTGGGGACTTAAGATCGTCTCAAATGTTTTTGAAGAAATCTATAGCCAATCCATCCCAACCAATGCACATCCTCAATGTAGTGGGAGCAAGCATTCATCCTCAATGCACATCTTCTCTAGTAGGTTGGCTTCAAAGAGGGATATTGATCTTTTGATGCTCCCAAGTAGAGTAAATCCAGCATCATGCACCTCAAGGGAGTATACTTAATACCCTTTCCATCCCCATTTTTGAGCGAGTGGACCAGACACCAATTTATTTTGACTTTGAGGGTCCTAAAGAAGTATGCATGATTGGCCTCCTCTGACTGGAGAAAGGTTTCTATAGAAAAGGAAGGGGGTTTTGGTAGTGGAAATATTATATTAGCTTAGCAAAGAATGCACAATGAACCTTTGAGCCAATTTGTAGATTTTGGTGACAAGATCGTATGAGGAGGGGCAGTCTTCAAAAAAATGCAAGCGATCCTTTGTAGATAGCCTCTTTTCACCAGAGCAATTGTCTGGGCCAATCACTCTAGCAAGAATATTATTCCTAGTTTGCATACCCCCCACAACACCTTCCAAGTGTGTATCTTCATCGAGCATGGCCATTTCTCCTCCCAAATACTATTTATTCAACTACTTCTCTTATCACCAATTCATCCTCCAAAAATTGATGAGTGAAGTGAATCAATCTACTTTATAACTTATTTTGTTATATGTTTCCTATGTTTTGGAAAGTGCAAAAATTCTATCCTTGGGCCAATGCCAAGCTTTCCAATCTAGCTTCATCCCAACGTTAGACATTTAACTAGTGCATATAATTGATGAGACTCTACTCATCAATAGATTTTCATTGAGATTCAAATTATGATGCACCACCAATTGGTCCACATCCTTTCAGTAGAAGCTATGATCATCCTTAAAATGTGCCAAGTTGAAAATCCCTTTGTTATTCACCTTTTTGGGAATTTCTTTGTAAACATTATTCAGGGATCCTACTCTAAGCTTCGAGATTCAAGGGGGCTAGTGTAGGATGGAGCACCTGAAGCCCCCCCCCCCCCCCTCCCCCCCTTCCAAAGATGATACCACTTTATTGCACTTTTTCGTGCATCCCCCTAGCTTCAACAAGTTTGACTTGGACCTAGAATTTTGATTTGCACTTTAGTCTCCTTCCATTGGCCTCATTTTGAGAAAAGCTAAGATTTTCCCATCATATCTCATCAGACTTTTGGATCAAGGTTACTTCTTAGCTCATTTGGAACATGCACATAAGCAATACATCAAGTTTGATACATTTGGTTTTTCACCTTTAAAAGTAACTTTCTTCAGGTGTCATGTCATGTACTACAGCAGTAGGAGTCATGTTCATAATGTAGACACATATAGCAACAACCACAACCCAATAACAATGAGGCATGTTCTTCTCATTCATCAATGCTCAAGCCACTTTTGAAATGTTCATGTTCTTCCACTTAGCAACACCATTTTTCTATGGAGTATACCTTCATGAAAATTGCCTCTTAATTCCATGATTTTTTTGAAAACCAATGAATTCATTGGAGAAGTATTCCCCCCTCCATTTGACCTCAGGCACTTTGCATGTTTCCCAGTCTATTTTTCAACCAGATATTTGAAATTTTGGAAATGCATAAACATCTTACTTTTATGCTTCATGAAGTAGACCCATACCTTCCTTGTATGGTCCTCAATGAAACTCACATAGTATCTACATCCACCCATAGATGCCCATAGATGCAGTCTTTGCTAGAATCCATACATTTGTATGCACTAAATCCAATGCATTCTTGCTTACATGCTAATCGTGAGAAAAGGATTCTAGTTTTGATTGCTTTCCAAATTGACAAGCTTCACATACTTTTTGCATTTCAATAACTTGAAATGCACGTAAATCTGTAACCATCTTTTTAGTCTGGATCATTTTTAGCCTCTGCAAATTTACATGACCAATACGTTTATGCCAATTCTCTATATATGAAATTACATCTACACCTCATGAAAACATGAGATCATTCACTTTGGGCACATTTACATCCAAAGAAAACATTCTGCCCACTTGCTTTCATTGGGAAAGCAGATTTTTGTCCTTCTTATGCTCTTCAACAAAAAGACCGTTGGAGTTGAACTTGATCTCTAAACCTTGCTCAATCATTTTCCAAACAAAAAAATAGGTTCTTTGTAATGTTGGGTACATCAGCCAAGGACTTCACTTTACCATCTATCATAGACAATGGCACATTTCCTATATGCATAATAGGATGTGTAGTATCATCCCTAGTATTTACATAACCAAGACTTTGTAAAGTCTTCATTTCTTTAAACCATTCACCATGTCTTGTCATGTGATTTGATGTTGTAGAATTCACATACTAGACATTATCAATGGATTTTTCCACATTTGTAGACATAGTATTCAACAGATCTTGTCACATTCTACCACATTTGCACACATAGTATTCAACATGTGATGCACCACAAATAGCCTCTCGGACTCATCTACATTCATACTAGTGGTTGCATAGATGTTTATTTGCCTCCTGCCTGAACAGTCATGTCAATGTGACCATGCATTCCACAGCCCCAACATACTAGATTTCCATGTTGACCTGCATTATTGTGCTACACATTTCCACAACCTCTTGGACTCCCCTTGCCTCAAAAGTTCCCTCGACCACCACATATGTTCTAACCATGATTATTGTTTTGTTGTTGTTTTTTGGCGGTTTCCTTTTCCTCGGTCTCATCCATGATTTGTATCATATCCTCTTCCTCTTCCTCTTTTGTTGAAAGAGACCTATTCAAAATTGTTTTCACCCTGCGTAGAGGATTCTTCCTCAGACTCCTTCTCTTCCACAATTAATAAGGACACCACATCTGTAAACGAGGGAATGTTCTCTCAAAGATGGATGCCAATTTTAAAATGTTTGTAAAACCTCGCAAACAGACTTCTACTTTATCATCATCATTGACTGTAATGCCAATCGATGGAAGTGACTCACATATGTTCTTTATCTTCAATAATTAGTCTATGATGGATAGACTTTTCCTCTGAGTAGTATTCATCTTAGTCTTCAACTACAGCTTCCTGGCCTTTGTGTTGGTCATATCTAATGACAACAAAGTGTCCTAAGTCTCCTTGAGAGATTGAGCATTGTGTATATGACCATTCATAGTGTCTTGCGCACTTAACAAAAAGCCAATACATGACCTTCCAAGCTCCTTGGTTCCAATATTTAAATGTCTTAAATTTCTCAACACTCACACCTTCCTCTAGCAATGGTGGTGCTATCTCATGATCTCCATCAATGTAGTTTCAATGACCTTTGTCCATAAGGAAATTAGTCATTTTAAACTTCCAAGCATGGTAGTTGTTATTGTGTAGCTTGTCACTAACAACTTGGTTAAGACCATCATTGTTGGATGACATGTTTGCACCCCTTCACACAGTCTTTGAGGAACCTACTAAAAATAGCTGGTTACCACCTGTAACCACAATCTGTTTACAGACACCTGTGCCACTCTACTAAATAGTATATGTGTGCATTGCATCCAAACCAAACATTTCTCCACCACCTTTATGCATATCTGTAGATTCTTGAATCTTATTGTTTCTATATGCGAACGCACTCTAACTCCAAAACGAGGATTGAAATGCATCCAGAATGGAAATCTGACTACAAAGTCTCATTCCTAAGGATCTTCAAACACATACTCTCCAAAAGGAATCACGTTAATCGGAGATCATGCATGATGGCTCTCTGGCATACGAAAGTTTTTTTCTAGATTGCTGCTTCAACCCCTTAGACACAACCAGGTAGGCTCTGATACCATGTCAAGAAATAGAGAAGGAGAGAGATTGAGCTCTTGCAAGTACACACACACACACACACACATAAAGATTGAGGCAAAAAATTGTACTTCTTCTTCTTGACAAACTCAAGATAAGAGGTGTACAAAACATAAAGGAAAATACAACATAAAAGGGGAGCTACTACAATGGTCTAGTATGAACCACTAGTGAGTGAGGTGAGTATATAAGTGTGTCATCACTCCGATAGGTAGCCTTCCATAACTGAAGTGTTGCTCGGACCCAAGGTGTTAATGATCATGAAGTTGATACAAGTAACGTGGGAACTCCTACAGAACGGGCTATGTGTACACCAGTCAGACCAATCGGAACTATGGTATACATTAGTACTTTAATTTCAAGTTATGCATTCATTGCATATGCGAGACCTTAGAGATAGATTAATTACCTTAGGAAAAGAAAACACGCACCGAAACCAAGAGGCTTAATCCCTAGAAACTTGGCATACGTATGACAAGTAGGAAAGAATGTTTGGTTAAGTTTTTTACCATAGGAAAGAATGTATGTCCAATACTTTTGTTATGTTTTCCCTCAAGACTCTCTTCTTATTAGCACTCACATTAGGTGGCAGTTGTCAAGGTGTGAGATGATGCCCAAGTTTGGCATGTTATTGTTGTGGCAGTAGTACGCCCAGGTTGGCGCAACGAGTACTTTTCGAGCGGTATGAGATGCTCAAGATGACAAGGGTTTTTATGAATAATGTACATACCGATCGTACCTGATGGTGCAAGTAGAGATTCTTAAGTGAACCTAATCCAAAAGTTGTTGGTTTAAAAATTGAGTACTTGAACGATTATCATAAATACGGTAAAGGAACATGTATATTTAAACAGTGTGATAGTAACTCGGTAACAAAAGAAAGGAGTGTGGTGTCGAAAGTAGAAGAATGATACCCTGATGGTATCATTCTATGGATAGGTGGACACAAGGAGTCGAGTAACTTTTCAACGCTAGGAGTTTTCTTTTTTTTTAATCATAAATCTTAAAAGAGAAAAAACTTGGCGGCTATGCTTCTGAAACATGGGGAAAAAAGAGCACAGGTTTGTCACTCTAAGGTTTATACTCTTAAATATAATTGATTATAGATAGGGTTGTGGTGGTCACGCTCCACCATGCAAGATAGGGCCAATCCTTCACTAACGGTTGATACTCATGGCTATGTAGTAGTTAAGGCAATGTCCATTGGTTTTTCTTTCTTAGGATTAGAGACCTATCAAAGGTACTCTGCTCCTTAAAAAGGGGGCAAGGACCTCGCACTAGTATCAAAGCTTAGATTGAATCTTGGAGAGATTTTTAGATTGATGTCTGGATGTTGAAGGATGCAACTGTTTGACATAACAGAAAAACCTAGGAAAATTGTCTTGAATGTTTATATAGTATTGAGAATTAAACTTTCTTGGTACAGGAAAATGTTCATTCAACCTACCAAAAATTCCAGGTGCTCACCGTCATATTCCAAAATGCATGCCAATCACCAAATTATCAGTTTCCAAAATTGATGATGAAGATTTTGGATGAGGTGTTTGCACCACCTATCCCAAAGGTGCATAGAGGATGGGGAATCAACTAGAGTCCATCTGGAGGAATCTATACCATTGATGCTAACAAGATATGGTGCATGGCTATGAACCTCAAGAAACTTTGATAGATAGAGGAATTAAAAGTTATCAAAGTTTATATTTTCATTGGTACTAAGAATCTAGATGCTACCATTACCTTAAGAGGAGAGAATAGATCTCAAACTCAATGGGTCTATAACCAAGATACCAAAGGTATCCATGGTGGTAGAGTTTGACCCATGTGTGTATCTCCTAGCTTTTGAGAGTCAAACAAAACTTATTTTTTTGATCCTTGAGCCTATCCTTTTGTGATCAAAATATAGGAATATTACAAAGCCTTGTACTCAAAGACTACCAACCTTGGTAGAAAATAATGTGTATATGAATAAAGTTTGAATTATTATTGAATTTTGCTTGTACTACTATCTGATCAAGTCTTGTTTTAATGTAGATTAAAGTTAGTGTATCAAACAAAGTTTTACTTTATCTATATTACACAGACTGCGGTGTACACATCTCTTCAAGGGAAGAAGCTACTTCTCAAGAAAGCTAAACTTCCCTCTTTCAAGGGGGAAGTAATCCAAGTTGAGCGCAATATGGAAGTATGTCTTGAGGTGATGGAGGATTATTTTTTTGTTTCTCGTACTATCCCGATAACCAAGAAATGGTGGCTATGTTTCGTCTCATGGGGTATGCCAAAATTTGGTGGAAACATCAGTGCAAAGATAACTGAATAGCTCAAAACACTCAAACATGGGAAGACATTCAGTCTGCTTTCAAATGATGTTATCTTCCATCTGGCCACAAATCCCTTAAAATGAACGAGTTATTCAACTTACATCAATTTCATCTTATGGTGGAAGAATACTACTCCAAATTTGTAGCTCTTAGCCGTTATGCTCCACCAATGACCACAGATCAGCAAGTAGCCAAATTCTGCCTAGGGCTAAATGCTCCCTTAAATACTTGTCTAGAAGCCATGAGGCCTGTAAATTTACAAGATGCTATTTTAATATCTAAACCCTTACCTAAAGAGATGTAAAACTATCAAACGGGACGAAATGAAAATATAAGGAATGATGCAAGGAGAGGACAACCTATGATGTGGAAGAAAAGGCCAGTTCACGAAACTCATTCGATAGTTGTAGCTTCGGTAACTAGAGCTCAAAATGAAAATCTTAGATATTTTGAATGCAACGAGCCAGGACATTTTAGGAATGTGTGTCCTAGGCGAGTCTTTGCAACAAATATACCTAATTGAGCCAGAGGGAAAGGTCAAATAATAAATTGTTGAGGAAGAAATGGAGGATGAGGTCAAGGGTGCGGAATGGCTGCCAGAGTCAATGCTATCATAAGAGAACCAACATTGGGAGAATAACAAGAGGAAAGAGAAACTCTACATGCTGCAATTGATAACCCAGGAGCAAGACAACAATATGTTGTCATTCAAGCACGTGCAAATTACCAAGGTGAAAAAATTGAGCTTCTTATTGATTGTGGTAGTACTCTCATCTTTCTTGTAGGGTGTTGATTAATTCCCAAATGTTTAAGGAGGTTAGGAATTAATCAACACCCTACAAGAAAGATGAGAGGTTATTTAGCCAATGGAAAGGAGGTGTTATCTCAGTACACTAGGGGGAAAATAGATTTCAAGTTGGGAGAATACTCAACTTTTGCTACTTTTCAAACCTTACCCATAGGAATCTAAGATGGAAATCTTGGAATTGGTTAGCCAGTCACAATGCCAATATCCATTGTGCCCAAAGAAATTTTTCCTTTATGGACAACCAAGGTCAGGAAGTCACTATTCAAGGCCAGAATAGACAACCCGGGAAGCTTAATTGTTCAAATCTAATCGTCTTTTGAAAGGTCTATGCAAGGGACAACCAAATTTTGTAGTCAAACTAAATAAAGTAAAACCATCTTTTTCAACCCTGAATCAATGTGGCTAGAATAATTTTCAGATGTTTTCCTTGCAGAACCTTCTGAACTACCATCACCTAGGGAGGTAGACCATGAAATCAAAATTGTTCCAAGTAGTGAGCCGGTCTCAAGGGAGCCATACAAGATGTCACTTCGAGAGGCTATAGATCTCAAAGAGTAGCTCAAGCAACTGATTGAGCAAGGGTGTATCCGACCTTGGACGTCTCCATGGGGTGCACCTGTTCTTTTCGAAAGAGAAAGGATGGATATCTTTGACTTTGCATGTATTATAGGGGCTTAAATAAGGTTACCATAAAGAGTAAATATCCAATTTCTCATATTGACGAGATGCTGGACGGAGTACATGGAGCCAAAATGTTCACAAAGATTGATCTTTGATCTGGCTATCATCAAATTCAAATCTAGGAGGTTGATATCTACAAAATAGCTTTCAACACTCTCTATCGTCATTACAAATTTATAGTGATTCCTTTGGAACTTACAAATGCTCCTAAGACTTTCAATCATCTGATGCATGATATCTGACGATTTGTCATAGTATTCTTTGACAATATCTTAATTTATTCCAGATTAGATAAAGAGCATGAAGGAATGTTAGGAAAGTGTTAGAGCTTTTACGCCAAAATAAGTTGTATGCAGAGAAAAGCAAATGTACCTTTTTCACCCCTAAGGTCTGTTACTTAGTGTTTATCATTTCACCTGAAGGAGTATCTGTTGACCCTTACAAAGTCAAGGATATTGTGGAATGGCCTCAAGCCACTTCACAAACCAAAGTGAGAGGGTTATTAGGTATCACAGGGTGGTAGAGGATCTTTGTAAAAGACTATGCTCTTAAAGCTACACCACTAACCGACTTGCTAAAGAAAGAAGCTATGATACTTTGGGAAGAACAACATGAAGCTTTCTTCAAACAACTTAAGGAGTATCTTGCTTCAGAACCTTTTCTAAAACATCCAGACTTCACCCAAGAATTTGAAGTGATCAAAGATGCTAGTAACCTTGCATTAGGAGGAGTCCTAAATCAAGAAGCAAGGCATGTAGCTTACACTTCTCAGAAGCTTAGGATTCATGAATTGAATTATGCTACATATGATCTAGAATTGCTAGCAGTTATTCATGCACTCAAGTTACGGAGACATTACCCATTGGGACACAAAATCCAATTGGTAACAAATCACAAGAGCCTTAAGTGAATTTTTACCCAACCTAACCTTAACATGAGATAGAGGAGATGGATAGAGCTCATGCATGAATATGATTTTGATATTAAATTTAGACCAGGTAAGGATAATTTTGTGGCAGATGCCCTAAGCTGTAAAGCTTTTTTGGGGGAAATTTCCATGGCTAACAACCCTATCTAGAAAAGGTCTTGGATGCTTCTGTCAAAGATACAGATTACCAAATGCTTGCTAGTATCCTACATGAAGAGAGGGTATCCTCACATCAGCCTAAACCTCTAAATTATTCTTTAGATGATGGGGAAATTTACTATAGGAATCAATTATGCATACCTAAGGATTCTGCCCTAAGGAATGCTATCCTACATGAAGCACATGATGGCCCAGCTTCAAGACATCTAGGTTATGCAAAAACCCTCAATGTAGTTTGTAAAAGCTACAATTGGCAAGGTATGAAGGGGGATGCCCTTCACTATGTCAAACAGTGTTTGTCTTGTCAAAGGATTAAGACAGAGAGACCAAAGATGCCAGGTAAGCTACATCCTTTAGATATTCCCAAATGAAATGGGAATGTATTAGCATGGACTTTATCACCCGGTTTCCTTTTGTTCAAGCTGGATATGATTCAATCGTGGTCATAGTTGACTTGCTTACTAATGTGGCTCACTTAATCCCAGTCAAGAAAAACTTTATAGCTTTAGATATAGCTTTATAGCTTTGTGAAGGATATTTTCAAAATCCATGGTTTACCCAAGAGGATTGTCAGCGTTCGTGATGCCAAGTTTACTTTAAATTTTTGGGTATCATTGTTTCATGCTGTTGGAACTCAGCTATGTTTTAATACTGCTTATCATCCTCAAACTGATGGCAAAACTGAAAGAGTTAATCAAGTAATCGAAGACTTCCTCAAAGCCTACTGCAATAGAGAATCTCGCAAGTGGATTCAATACCTACCCTTAGTAGGGTATGCATACAATTCCTCTACTCATATAAGTATTGGAATGACACCTTTTAATGCTCTTTACAGTCATGAATTTTTATCACCTCTTAAATTTTTTGACCCCAATATAAGGGTAGACGCCTCAAAGAAAATGCTTGAAGAAATGGAAGCTCAAACCAAATCTATTCGTAGGGATATTCAAGCGGCTCAAGATAAACAAAAGAACTGCATAGACTTGAAAATATTTGATTGGATTTTTAAGGAAGGTGACAAAGTTTTCTTACGAGTAAATCCCAAAAAGAGAAATCTGTCTCTCGGAAGGTATAAGAAGCTTAGCTACCAATATTGTGCACCTTACAAAATAAAAAAGGTTGTAAGTGATCAAGCTTATAAACTTAAACTTTTTTCCCATCTCAAAGTGCATGATGTATTTCATGTAAGTTTATTAAAACCTTATGTACATAACCCTGACCATTTCCTTAAAATCATTTTACTTGCTCAAGATGTTCTACAGCTTCAACCTAATACTATCCTAGAAAATTGAGAAAGAAAGCTTAGGAATGGATCTATCAGAAAACATCTTATCTTATGGATTCCCTGTAGAAGATGCTACTTGGGAAGATGAGACAACCCTTATCAAGGCCCCTTCACAGTTCTTGAGATGAGGCCATCTCCAATTCTAAGTTGGGGAGATTGTAATGTCTCTACTTTTGAATTTCACACAAGTTCTATTACGCAATTGAATTTTTCAACCATCACTCATTATTTAAGTTATTCGAGTTCAAATTATGAACCATAGATTGAGAAAACCTAGAATTTAAAATTTATGCTACAAAATTCTGGCATGATTAGCTATACAAAACACTAACTAACTAATTGCGAAAAAAAATTAATGATTGTAGAATTTTCTTTTACTACTGTAAAGTTGATTCTAAGATTGTAAAGTTTAACTTAAAAATAAAATGTAATTTATCATTAATGAAATAAATAAAATAATTATAAGGTAAAAAGATACACATGGACGACACATGGACTCACCGGGAGTCACATAGGAGGGGACAAAGTGGGACACATAGCAACATGGAAAGAAGAGGTTAGTCTTGAATAATCTTAATGAGGGGTGTTGTGTGGCCTTATCTCTTTACGATGAGGACAAATTGGTCAAGTTGATGGGTATCACAAGGGGACCAAAAACGCGAGTATGAATTTTTTAGAAAAAATATTTTTTTGTAAAAACAATAATTAAAAAATAATATTTTTTTGAAAAAAAAGTTGGACGTTTTTCTTTTCTTCTATATATAGAGTAGTCATACTCACTCTTTGAGAAGAGAGAGAGAGAGAGAGAGAGAGAGAGAGAGAGAGAGAGAGAGAGAGAGAGAGAGATTGCCTCTATAATGCTCACGAAGTTCTACCGTTTCAGGTTTATGGAGAAGGCGTCTACAAACCACTAAGAGAGCAAAAACTCTAGTGGATTAGTAATGTACATTTTAATTAAGCATTCAATTAGATTTAGAAAGAATATGTGTATGTTATCGTGTACTCTAATCTCTCTAGGGCATTAGCAAGATTCAATTGTCTTTAGAAAGGATGTGTGTATTCTCTCTTACTTTAATCTCTCTAGTGCATTGGCAAGATTCCATTAGCTTTAGAAAGGATGTGTGTGCTCTCTCTTACTCTAATCTCTCTAGTGTATTAATAAGATTCAATTAGCTTTATAAAGGATGTGTGTATGTTCTCTCTTACTCTAATTTCTCTAGTGTATTAATAAGATTCAATTAACTTTAGAAAAGATGTGCATATGTTCTCTCATACTTTAATCTCTCTAGTGTATTAATAAAATTTAATTAGATTTAGAAAAAGATGTGTGTATTCTCTTTTACTCTAATTTCTCTAGCGGATTAGTAAGAGTCAAATAGTTTAAGAAAGGATGTGTGTGATCTCTCTTACTATAATCTCTCTAGTGTATTAGTAAGGTTTGATTAGCTTTGGGAAAAGATATGTGTGTGATCTCTCTTACTCTAATCTCCCTAGTGGATTCATAGGGTTAAATTAGCTTTAGAAAAGGATGTTTGTTTGTTCTCTCTTATTCTAATGTCTCTAATTATACCTACTCTCTCTAGTTAGTATAGCCTAACTATTAACGTATGCATAGTTAATGCATAAGAGTAATGCATCTTCAAACTTTCAATGTTGTACTTTACACACTCACTTTTTTATTATTTAAAATTAGAAAATATTTGATATATAAGAATTAGGTGTAGCGTAGCAATACTAAGTGCAAATCCGAATTGACGAGGGTTCAAATTACAGTGTTTCTTTCGAAGATTTTAGAAAAATAACAAGGTTACTTATATGTAGAAATGACCTTAGTTCTAAAGAAAATTATTAACAAAACTGACCAATTTAAAGTTCTAAGTGCATAGCCTAAGTTTGGTAAAAACAAATGGCTCCAAAGCATGCTCGAACCCAAGGCGTTGATGATCGTGAAGCTGGTACAAGTAACTTGGGAACTCCTATAAAAAAGGCTATGTCTCCACCAGTTGGGCCAATGGGAACCATGGTACATGTTAGTACTGTACTTCCAAGTTATGCATTCATTGCATATGCGAGATCCTGGAGATAGATTAATTACCTTAGGAAAAATAAACATTGACTGAAACTAAGGGGCTTAACCCTAAGAAACTCGGCATTTGTATGACAAGTAGGCAAGAATGTTTGGTTAAGATGTTTTTCATAGAAAAGAATGTATATCCAATACTTTTGGTATGATTTCCCTCAATACTCTCTACTTATTAGTGTTGTTATTAGGTGACAGTTGTCGAGGCGTGAGATGATGCCCAGGATGGCATAGCTAATGCTGTGGTAAGAGTACACCCACGATGGCCTAGCTAGATACTGCAATTATGTTTTTCCATGTCATGAGGATGACACCTGGTTTGGCATCGTTGTTGTTGTGGTAGGAGTACCCCCAGGTTGGCACAGTGAGTACTTGTCGAGTGGCATGGGATGCTCATGATGACAAGGGTTTTTATGAATAATGTATATACCGATTGGACCTGATGGTGCAAGTAGAGATTCTTAAGTTAACCTAATCCAAAAGTTGTTGGTTTAAAAATGGAGTACTTCTTGCTTGATTACTGTTTGTAATATTTTTTGAAGGGTTATTTTAATGAACGAGTATCATAAATAAGGTAAAGAAACATCGTTGTTGTTGTGGTAGGAGTACCCCCAGGTTGGCACAGTGAGTACTTGTCGAGTGGCATGGGATGCTCATGATGACAAGGGTTTTTATGAATAATGTATATACCGATTGGACCTGATGGTGCAAGTAGAGATTCTTAAGTTAACCTAATCCAAAAGTTGTTGGTTTAAAAATGGAGTACTTCTTGCTTGATTACTGTTTGTAATATTTTTTGAAGGGTTATTTTAATGAACGAGTATCATAAATAAGGTAAAGAAACATGTATGTTTAAACATTGTGATAGTAATTTGGTAACAAAATAAGGGTAGTGGGAGAATGATAGCCTGATGGTATCATTCTATGGACAGGTGGACCCAACGAGTTGGGTAGCTTTCCAACGCTAGGAGTTTTTCTTTTATTTAGTCATAAATCTTAAAAGAGATGAAGCTGGCGGCTGTGCTTTTGAAACATGGGGAAAAAGAGCACAGGTCGGTCACTCTAAGGTTTATACTCTTATATACAATTGATTATAAATAGTGTTTAGATAGGGTTATGGTGGTTACACTCCGTCATAGGGAGATAGGACCAATCCTTCAATAATGATTCATACATGTGGCTACATAGTATTTAAGGCAATGTCTATTGGTTTTTCTTTCTCAGGATTAGAGACCTATCAAAGGTACTCCACTCCTTAAAAAGGGGGCAAGGACCTCACATGATGCTTGACTCTTTGACATGGTGTCCATTGTGCTTATTGTTGTTTTGATTGCTCCTCTTGTGTCTGTGTCTCATGAGCCTTCGTTGAGCCCTCTCCCTAATTACCTTAACCAGATCTTCATTAGCTCCAAGAATGTCCAGGTGTTCGTATGATTTTTCTTTGTTTCAAAGCCACACCAAACTCTCGCAACCTTGAAGAGTGTTTTCGTTAGCAAGGATTTCTCTTTGATGGTTTATTTGGTGCACGCCATGGGTTATGGTGGGAACTCACCTATGGAGAAAATCCAAAGTGACAAGTGGGTGGATCTTATATTTATAAGGGATCATTTTAGAAGAGTCTATTTTAGGAGGACCCTTACTAATTTGCACTATAATTTCTTTTAAGAGCTATTATTTTTTAAATGGTTTTAACAATGATTCCACATAGGCTACTAATACGTTGTCGAGAAATTTGCGGTCTGGCCAGGAAAGCACCGGGCTTATGGCTGTGAGAGTTTGTGAGAGAACTCAACAAAAACTATATGAAGGAGTTAAACCATAGATGCCATGAAGACTAGGGTTTGGAAAGAAGTGCAATCAAAGAAGACTCACTCTTTTTCTCTTGCACTCACACACACAAAGAAAGAACACAAAAGAGAATGTCAAAACAATATGAAGATGAAAACATCAAGTATATGGTCATATCATATCATGGGTAATATAAAATGGTTAATAGATGAGTTAATGGCATTCAATCTTGGCTGACCAAATACGCTATGAATTGTTCTTTGGAATTGTAGTTTTGTGCTTACCATAATATATATATTTTGTCTTGTGATTGGGATTAATTGTGTGTACAAATCCTCTTGGTTCATAGCAAGATAACTACGCTTACGTCAAAAGAAAAGTTATAGTCTATGAGAGGCAGTATGATGGGATCCGGTGATAGAAGTATTTCATTAAGCCTTTCTGGGCCAAAGAGAAACGCTATACGTTGTTGAAAGTGTATTTTTCGGCTAATCCATACGTTAATTTTAATAGATCATACAGAGTGAAAGCGATAGAAATGATCATCATGTGGGTTATTCATCTAGGATAGTATGTAAGAAACGTAGATATGAGAGAAGTGAAGAGATGAGAAGTTTTCCTCCCAAGCCCTATTCTTGCCCATAGGCAATAAGGATACTGCGGGGAGAGATGTACCTGTAGAAAAGAGAACCTAGAATTTACAGAGAGGATGAATTACTAAGAATGAGAGAGATAGGTTTGGTTAAGGAGATGAGAGTCTAATCCCATATATATATATATATATGGGATTAGAGATGAAAAAGAAAACAACAAGAAATCAAGAAAACATCAATGTAGAACACATCTTACTTGACAAACCCTTCGGCACCATTATTGATGGAGAGAGAAGAAGAGGGGAGCACTCCACTTTGATTGATATGCCAAGTACAACACCTTCTTTGATTAGAGTTGATCTTCCAAGGCTAGCGTACAATAATGGCTAGTCTTCCTCTAGGAGAAAGTGTAGGCTTGGGCTTATGTTAATGGGGCTAAGTACAATTAGGCATTACTACTCACTCCCTCAAGAATTCCTCTCATCAATGGCTTGAATGCTTGAGTTCCTCTTCAAAGAAGAAGAGGTCCCCTTTTATAGGTGAAGGGAACCCCCAAGAGTTTACACAAGAAGAGAGGAGCCAGTGTGAATAGGAATTGGAAAAGTTGGATATGAGTTGTCTCTGCATGATGTGGGCAGACCTGGATACAGTATTTTGATCATATTTCCTAAACCGTGGCTCCAAATAAAAAAGTAAAAATATGGGCAAAAATTTCAGCTCATTAGCTACGATTTTCATTTTAAAATCATTTTCCAATTCGGATTGGAACCTTGTGTAAAAAATTCATCAAAATAGGGTCCGTTTCTGGCAGCAAAAGTCTTCCCGTGGTCTCCTTAGCCTAGACTTTCATTTAGTTCCAAAGGACACCTCATGCCATATGAAAGCATCACATTGCTCCTTGACAAAGTTTTGTAATCATGCTTGTAATAATGCATTAAAATAAGTGTATCTTTGAAATCATGCCACCTAGTGTCCCACTAGGATTTGATTCCCTCCTAGTAGCTATTTAAAAAGAAATATAAGAAAAGTATAAAAAATACATAGAATATATATATATATTGGATTTTACCCTAGATATAGGATCTAGCTGGGATGTGAGATGATAATGAGATAGTAGAAATAAAGAATCAATGCTTTTTGCCCCAAGTTAAAGAGGCGGAGCTATTGAGCTTTTCCCATAGTATTTTCTGATGGTAAAGTAAGGGTAGGTTACCCTTGAGAAAAAAAATAGGATGAGATAGAAGGCTTATTATTATACTTAAATATTCATATGTACATTATAGGAAAGATAATTATGTATCTAAAAAGTTACAAGATAGATCTTGTAGCATGAGTTTCCACTATGTACGTGTCACAGCACGACATCCACCCCCTCTAAACCTGCACATCCTCCAGTATGTGCCACATTATTTCTTTGTAAGATCAGCCCTCTTGTACATCTTCCTTGCTTTCTTCTTCACTGAATGATTCCAAATCTTCATCTTCACTTTGATCTTTACCTGTGGTTTGCTCTTCTTCCTCATCAACATCTTCTGGATCATTGTCTCCTCTTCTCTTAAACATTTTGATCCTTTTTCCTGCAGTGGGAATCTTTACTTCTGTACCATCTAGTTCAAACAAGCTGTAAGTAGCATTTTCCTGCACATGCTTTACAACATACGGTCCAAACCATCTTTTTGAAAACTTATGCATGACTGTGTGCTGGTTATCAAGGCTACTATCATACACTAAAACCCATTCACCTTTGTCAATTGCTTTGCCCCTGAGTCGATGTCGCTTATCAAAGTAGTCCTTGTTTTTCAACCTTGCATTTTTGAGTCATTCTTTTGCAGCTTCAATGTCTCTAGGTCTTCTCTGTAGTTGCCTTATATGTAGTGCAAGGAGATCTTCCCTGCTAAGCCCCTCTTGCCAAGGTAGTACATTCCATGTGGGAATTGTATCTTCAATCGGCATCACTGGCTTTTGACCATACATTAGCTCCGCAGGCATGTAGCCAATTACTGAGCTATGTGTTGTACGATCAGCCCATAAAGCATATGGTAACAGTTTTGGCCACTCACCAACTCTTCCTTCGCAAGCCTTGACCAAAGCTTTGATGATAGGAGGATGCCCTCTTTCACTCTTTCCATTGCCTTCAGGGTTGTTAGCTGTAGTAAGAGAAACCTTGATTCCTAATCTAGAAAAGAACTCCCTTGATTCTTCGGAATCCAGTTCACCTCTATCTGCAGTGATTTTTCCCACACAACCATAACGGCAAATCACCTCATCAAGAAGGAATTTGCACATAGATTCTGTGGTTTTAGCTCTTAATGCTCTTCCTTCAACCTGGTTAGTTAGGTCTTCTCGTGCAAGAACCAAGTATCTCATCTGCCAGAGTCCTAGAGGCATTGTGACTAGATCCACAACCCATTTATAGTGCATGGCTAGTGGATATGTAGGGTGCAATCCATCACGATGTCGAACATTTGAATACACTTGACAAGTTACACATGTCTCTACAAATTGAGATACATCTTTATACATACCCTTCTGCCAGTATTTTTCTTTCAACTTGGAGAAGGTTGCCCATACACCCCTGTGTCCAGCCCATAGACTCTCATGAAACTCTTCCATGAGCTTTACTTGAGTCTCTTTTTTACATATAACCCTTTGTGGTGTAGCACCCTTTTGTTTAGGATGCTTCCACAAGTAACCATCCCTCAAAAAGTACCCATATGCTTTCCTGCGTATCCTCTTGAATTCTTGTTCAGACCAATCATCCTCTTTTGTTAGAGTACTCAAGTAGCTTCCAATAAGAAGCCAATCACCTTCATAAAGCTCTTTCAAGAATGATTCAAGTAGATTATTCATTCATACATTGTTACCTTTGACATGAGAGATAGAATAGAACTTTGTGCCTACATCATCTCCCTCGTCAATCATTTGTGACTCATCTTCATACCTTGCCCTTGATAGCATATCTACCACTGTATTGTCTTTACTTGCAATGTGCTTAAACTAAGGATTTAAGGACTTAATGTAGGCAATCCACCGCAACATAGCAATGTCAGCTTGTAATCATCCCAAGAAGTGGTAGACAATCTATTTCTACAACCACACATGCACCAATTAGGTACTCTTTCCCACTTTTCAAGGCTGTAACCATACCCCATAACTCTCTCTTTATCTGTGGATAGTTTCTTTGGCAAGCACTTAGCACCTTTGCTCCAAATCTTACCACATACCTGTGTCCTTCTTTGTCATCTTGCCCTATTGCCCATCCAATCCCTGTAGGACTGGTGTCTATTGTCACAATTACTGGACTTTGACACTCATAGTCTACCTTTCTCAAAGTTGTTGTTGACTGGAGCAACTCCTTTAGCTTTTTCATGGATTTTACATGTGCTTCTGTCCATTTAAACTTCTGATTCTTTCTAAGCAGCTGATAAAGAGGATCAACTACATGTGCATAATGTGGAATCCAAATAACATAGAAGACACATGCTCCCAGAAACCTTCTAACCTCAGTGATGCTAGTCCACGTTTCTTTCATTCTTTGGATGGCATCTACCTTTGTTGGACAAGGTTTCCTACCATATGGCCCGCACATGTGCCCCACAATAAGCACTTCATTGACACCAAACATAGACTTTTTCCCTGACAATGTAAGATTCACTTCTTCCAACCTAGACAAAATTTTATCACAATCACTTATGTGATTTACCACAAACCTGCGACATCCCTTGAGATCCAAAGCTTCATCTTTGTCACTTTCTTCACATCCTTTGATAGGCAAATCATCAACGAAAGGCATTGTGATTTGAGGAATAAAATCACGTAAGACCTTATTCATCCCATTCATCATATGTGTAACCGAGTTGGTTGCTCCCTATGGCAAGGTACACATCCTTACCAAACCCAAAGGTGTCCTCATGGTTGTCAAGTTTGTGCTTTCGATTGCAAGATGAAATTGATCATACCCTGAGTAGAGATCCCCCATTGAGTAGATTGCCCTCCCTGCAAATGCCTCTGCAAACTCATCCACAATTGGACTTGTACCTACATTTCTAATTGTCACCTTGTTCACTAGTTGCATATCTTGGATGAAGCGTAGAGAACCATTCTTCTTCGGAACTATGAACTACCTGTTTGAGTATGGAGCACAAGAAGGCTCCAAGATTCCCATTTTCATTTTCTCATTCAGTGGCTCTACTAACTTTGGCAAATGAGCTTTTGGAACCGGAATAGGCCGCAGATTCCAAGGCACATGAGGTATTGTGAAAATTACCATAGGAGCTACATTAGAAGGATCAACACATCATATCTCATGTGGCTCAAATGCAAAAGCCTTACCATGCTTTGAAAGCATTTCTTTGAAGCACTTTGTCTCCTCCTATGTTAGAAACTCCTTGCGACCAATCTGCAAGTCTTGGAAAGACTCCTTTGTGAAGGTATGCCCAATCTTTTTAGGATTCCTCAAACTTGGTTGTAAAGAAGCCTGCTCAATCTTTTCCCTGTTGTTGGGTGGTAAGGGTGAAGCTACTGGTTTCACCTTCTTTGCTACACTCTTGTATTTAGTTTCAACATGGACTTCTGAGCCAACTATTTGGATTTCTTTAAAGGCTTCTATTACTTGATACATTTCCATAGAGCAAACTTCCACAACTTCATTTTCAAGATGCAAATTAGACCCCATTATAGCATCAATCTCACCCATAGTATCTACAAAAGAAACTTGTTCACACAAACCCAAAACATTTTCAGTAGGCTCTAGCAACCCACTCTTTTTCATGCCTATTTGTACATTATGCACATATTGCCTCTCACATCTCTTCAAATCTTCAAGTTTTGTAAAACATACTGATCCATTCTTTGTTACCAAGGAGCTCGTTGAAAAAGCTTCACCTATTTTTGGATCAGGCGAGACCCTTTTTCTTTTTGTACCACTGCAATCCCGCTTTACAATGGTACTTGGCCAAAACCCATCATTTCTCTTATGATCATGAAACTCTTTGCTCACCTTTGGTAGAGGATGTTCTCTGAGGTTGTCACGATTTCTTTCATGGTTTACACAAACTGTTAGAAATTGGACAGCTCGTTTACCATCTTTTCTACGTATCCTAGCATATGGTGAACAATCATCCATTACCTTTGTTTCCATTCGAACTCCCACAATGTAGGGTTGTCCAAGGATGAGATGATATGAAGATGTATCCTGTACAAAGAAGTTTTGGTCAATCTTTACATCACCTATTGTTACCTTCACACCTAGATATGCTGCATACAATTCACCGGATGAATTGTTTGCCACTTTTACCATCCAGCCATGATATGTGTCCATCGGCCATTTGCACTTGTTGTAGAGACTCTTTGACATTATGTTTATTTCTGAACCATGGTCAATCAAGGCAACAAATTTCTCTTCAAGATCACCTACCTTGACCAAAGTTTCTACAGTAGCCCTTGCCCAATGACTTCGTGAATAGTAAATCCTAGGAATATCTTCAACTTCTTCATCATCATTTGAGAAATGCACTTGCTTCACTCTCCCACTAGATTGGTAGCATCCTACCACAGCTCCATCATTCTCCTTATTTTGCAGTTGCATCCCTTGTGTCTTTGAGGTTTCCCCTTCAACCTGTGGAGGACAAGAAACTTCAGCAAGGGTTTGCCTCTTCCTCTTGATGATGTCAATGATCTCCTCATGGAATTCACGCTTTACAATGCCAACAACTTCTCCCAGAGGAAACTCAATCTTGCTATTCAAGATCCTTTCCTCCAAGACTTTCTTTAAATATGTAGCAACCTCAATATCAAATTGTAGTTTATAAGTTGGGCCTTTTGTCTTACCTTTTGTTGGCTCTTTCTTCTTTCTTGTTGTAGACTCCTCCATGAGTACTTCAGGTGGAGATGCTCCTTGTGTTGAGGGTGTTTGAGAAGGCATTGAGTCGCTTCTTCTCCCACTTCTAGAAGCTCTTTTTGATGGTCCTTCATCAGCATTCTCACGTCTGCGCTTCTCTTCTACAATTGCCTCATTTTGTTGGCATTTTGTAATGTAGGCATGCACTGACAATGAGTCCACTGGATCATTCCATCCTGTTTCTAGACGTATGCAATCACCTGCTTCATGTAGAATCTCTTTTGTAAGCTTTCCCTTTTTAGCTAATTGCATGACATTTGGCCAAATTTGACCATGATGGTCACTCACCTCTTCATCACAAAAATGTTCAATTTTTACTCCATAAGTAGCTGCCTCAACTGAAGAGGTGGCATGCTTAGTTGCCATATTTTCAACTAAGGTTTTCATTCCCCCCTTCCAAAAGTTAGTTCTCAAGGGCAGACCTATCTCTCTTAAGTGGATTTTACCATCCTTAAAAAAGACAACATCTTTTGACAAAGCATTACTAAAATCATCACAATCCCTTCTTACATGGTCTATACTATCACACCAAATACATCTATTAACAAACCCTTCTTTGGGTTGTTGTCTTTCCCTAGGAAGTGGCCCTGATGGTTGGCCTTTTTCTTCAAGCTTTGCAAACTTCACCTTCAAGTCACGCATTCCCTTCACAAGCTCATCTAGCATGGACTCATCAAACTTAGGAGCGATAAAAGTAGGCTTTACCATTTTGTCAGAAGTTGAGGTGGAAGGACTTGTAGTGTTTACTACCATCTTGTCCCTTCTTCTTTGTCGTTTGGCAAGCAGTGAGACAGCACCTTCAACCTCATTCCAGTCGGTCTTTAGTCCTTGCTCAGCATCTTTATCTTCAACAAGAAGCTCCAAATTTTCTTGAAACTCTTTACCTACAGATTGTAAGAAAAGATTTGTCTTCTCTGCATCTAGTGTGGCCCTTTCTGTCCTGGTGAGTTGTGCATAGCCCCGCTCAAATTCCCTAAGTAGCTCTGTTATTGATAGTCCTTGCTTTGGCTTTACTACCCATTCTAAGAATGTCCTTTTGGTCACTCTCTTAGAGTCCTCCATGAAATATTCCCCCTTTAGAGCTACTTTGAGTTCTTCCCAATTTCTCCCATGCCCATCTTTAATTACCCTAACATGCTCTCTAATTTCTGGACCAACAACTAGCTCAAAGCTTTGAATCATCTCACCTTCTGACACGCGATGCAGCTCCATCTCCTTCACATACTCGCGTAAGTACTTGGTTACATCTTTGCCATTGAACTGATCCATTCTATTGACGACTGCTTGTATGGCCTTCATTAATCAAATCTCCCTTCTTTCAATGGCATGTTGTTGTTGCATGAACATTGCAAATGCTTGAAACATTTGCATTGTTGTTGGGTCAAAATGCATACCCTGTTGCTCAACATGATCACCCATGGTTATCCACAAAATCTCACCCTAACAGTTTCGCATCGGGTTCACCAAAAATATGTCGAGAAATTTGCGGTCTTGCCAGAAAAGCACCGGGCTGATGGCTGTGAGAGTTTGTGAGAGAAATCAACAAAAACTATACGAAGGAGTTAAACCATAGATGCCATGAAGACTAGGGTTTGGAAAGAAGTGCAATCAAAGAAGACTCACTCTTTCTCTCTTGCACTCACACACACAAAGAAAGAACACAAAAGAGAATGTCAAAACCATACGAAGATGAAAACATCAAGGCTATGGTCATATCGTATCATGGGTAATATGAAAGGGTAAATAGATGAGTTAATGGAATTCAATCTTGGCTGACCAAATAGGCTACGAATTGTTCTTTGGAATTATAGTTTTGTGCTTACCATAATATATATATTTTGTCTTGTGATTGGGATTAATTGTGTGTACAAATCCTCTTGGTTCATAGCAAGATAACTACGCTTACATCAAAAGAAAAGTTATAGTCTATGAGAGGTAGTATGATGGGATCCGGTGATAGAAGTATTTCATTAAGCCTTTTTGGGCCAAAGAGAAACGCTATACGTTGTTGAAAGTGTATTTTTCGGCTAATCCATATGTTAATTTTAATAGATCACACAGAGTGAAAGCAATAAAAATGATCATCATGTGGGTTATTCATCTAGGATAGTATGTAAGAAATGTAGATATGAGAGAAGTGAAGAGATGAGAAGTTTCCCTCCCAAGCCCTATTCTTGCCCATAGGCAATAAGGATACTGCGGGGAGAGATGTACCTGTGGAAAAGAGAACCTAGAATTTACAGAGAGGATGAATTACTAAGAATGAGAGAGATAGGTTTGGTTAAGGAGATGAGATTAGATATATATATATATATATATATGGGATTAGAGATGAAAAAGAAAACAACAAGAAATCAAGAAAACATCAATGTAGAACACATCTTACTTGACAAACCCTTCGGCACCATTATTGATGGAGAGAGAAGAAGAGGGGAGCACTCCACTTTGATTGATACGCCAAGTACAACACCTTCTTTGATTAGAGTTGATCTTCCAAGGATAGCGTACAAGAATGGCTAGTCTTCCTCTAGGAGAAAGTGTAGGCTTGGGCTTATGTTAATGGGGCTAAGTACAATTAGGCATTACTACTCACTCCCTCAAGAATTCCTCTCATCAATGGCTTGAATTCTTGAGTTCCTTTTCAAGGAAGAAGAGGTCCCCTTTTATAGGTGAAGGGAACCCCCAAGAGTTTACACAAGAAGAGAGGAGCCAGTGTGAATAGGAATTGGAAAAGTTGGAAATGAGCTGTCCCTGCATGATGTGGGCAGACTGGGGTCCAGTATTTTGATCATATTTCCTAAAAAGTGGCTCCAAATAAAAAAGTAAAAATATGGGCTAAAACTTCAGCTCATTAGCTACGATTTTCATTTTAAAATCATTTTCCAATTCGGATTGGAACCTTGTGTAAAAAATTCATCAAAATAGGGTCCGTTTCTGGCAGCAAAAGTCTTCCCGTGGTCTCCTTAGCCTAGACTTTCATTTAGTTCCAAAGGACACCTCATGCCATATGGAAGCATCACATTGCTCCTTGACAAAGTTTTGTAAGCATGCTTGTAATAATGCATTAAATTAAGTGTATCTTTGAAATCATGCCACCTAGTGTCCCACTAGGATTTGATTCCCTCCTAGTAGCTATTTAAAAAGAAATATAAGAAAAGTATAAAAAAACATAGAATATATATATATTGGAGTTTACCCTAGATATAGGATCTAGCTAGGGTGTGAGATGATAATGAGATAGTAGAAATAAAAAATCAATGCTTTTTGCCCCAAGTTAAAGAGGCGGAGCTATTGAGCTTTTCCCATAGTATTTTCTAATGGTAAAGTAAGGATAGGTTATCCTTGAGAAAAATAATAGGATGAGATAGAAGGCTTATTATTATACTTAAATATGCATATGTACATTATAGGAAAGATAATTATGTATCTAAAAAGTTACAAGATAGATCTTGTAGCATGCGTTCCCACTATGTACGTGTCACAGCACGACAACGTCAAAGGCCAATTGAACTTACAGACAGGCTACATAAGCATCTCATACGCTCAACAAGACGTTGATCTAGACATGGTCACCGCAAAAGAATATAGAAAGTTAATTGAAGGATTCAGAATCCTACGTCTTCCAATGTTAGGAGTTAAAGGACAAAAGAAAACAATTAATAGAGACCTACATCACAATAAAAGGCTTCTTACAATAGGAGTAATTGGAGAATCAAATGGACAATGAACTCTTCATAGTAAAAAAAGGACAACCCAATCAACATAGCTATAGATTCAAAGTTAATTAAACAAGTGTGGAAAAGGAACCCTCAATGCCAACTTGGTCCTTCTGTAATCCACTTTTTTACTTGTACAAGAGGAAATATTTGTGGTAAGCACAATAATGTAAAAAGTCACCTCGCGAGGGTGCAAAAAACACTCTTTGGGCGGGTTGCTAAGCTATGAATTGAGCAAAGAATGAGTCCAAAATCTTCAACTCTTGATAAAATCCATGCTAAGAGTGATAGTTTTTAGGCTTACGCTCAAGCTAGACAAGTTGAGCCTACCTAATTCATGTCCCTCATGATGGAAGACATGAGCATAATAATCAAAGTCTATTTACTTAATCATGGTTGTTTGGCCATTTTAGCAAACAGGTGCCCACCTCTTTGGACACTAGGCCGAAAGCATGCATTGGTGGTACAGAAAAAGGACCTTTTTTGTTCCTACCTAGTTGTTACTTCTACATATTTCCAAGTTGTTTTAATGGGAAACTTTTTTCTCCTGTGAATTTAAGTTTTGTGGGTGGGAATGTCACTTAATTTAATTTTTTAGAGAGTAGGAATTTGAAAGTACAAATGTATTAAAAATTGAAACACCACTCCTTTCAAAGAAAATGTGGGTGCAGTTATGGATGGGAGTTTCACATTTTCACTCATGTGACAATATGACCACTACCACTCTTTGCCCCACATCAATCACTACACCCTGCACCTCGCAGCAACTCTGCACCTCTCAATAGATCTACACCTCTCTTACATACCACTTTGGTTAAGCCTTTTTGAGCAAAGGATTTTCATCCCTCTCACACAGGTAACATGTATTCATTCTATTGTGCAGCTGGCGAGGTCTCTGATTGTGCACCATTGCGACTATGAGGATGCCTATAAGGAAATATGTTGCCAAGGCTTCAGCAAACAAGGGTAAGAATCCTATGACCATGGATGCAAGGTCCCTCCTCACAAGTACAAAATCTCCTTGGAGCATCACCACCCCAAACACGAGAGCTAGCAATGGGGACTTCTCTGTGGAGAAATCAGCTAAGTCTAAAGCATTTTTTGGTGAGGATGAGACTCGATCATCTACAAAGTCCAGGGGTTGGTGTTCCTCCTTTGCATGTGTAAATTGCTTTGGAAAGAAGGATCAGCATTTGGTTCACTTGAAGTTATGTTTGGAAAGATGTAGACTGTTTCACATGGCCTTGAATCCATATAAAAGTGTACTTACAGTCAGGAGTGGTATTTTATTGGGACATGTAGTATCTGCTGATGGGATGGCCATTGATGCCAAAAGGATTGAAGCAATTCAGGCAGCCAAATCACCTCAGAATGTGAAGGAGCTTAGCAGGTTTGTGGGCCAGGTGAAGTGGCACTCAAGGTATATTAGATATTTGGCTAATATCTGTGCACCTTTGACTCATCTTACAAAGAAAGATGTTGCCTTCAAATGGGATGAACCACAGGAGACAGCCTTTCAGATGTTAAAGAACATGCTATCAGCAGCACCAATATTGCAGCATCCTGATTGGACATTGCCTTTTCATGTTTTTGTTGATGCATCGGATATTGCAATTGGAGCTGTGTTAATGCAGGAAAAGGTTAGAGGATGGTATAGACCATTGTATTATGCAAGTAGGATGTTGACCCCAGCATAAAAGAATTATATTGTGACTGAGAGAGAGTCTTTGGGCATGGTATATTCATTGAATAAGTTCAGGCATTACTTACTCAGTAATAGGGTTATGTTTCATGTTGATCACCAAGCTTTGTTGTACTTGGTTAAGAAGCCCATGCTTACAGGGAGATTAGCAAGGTGGATGTTGCTTTTGCAAGAATTTGAGTTTGTGATTATTCATACTCCTGGGAAAGATCATGTTGTGGCAGATTATTTGAGAAGACTAGAAATAGGGGAATCTCCAACAAGTGTGGATGATCAGTTATCTGATGCAGATTTATTTTCAGTTCAGCAGGATGTTCCAGATTCTTGGTATGATCAGATGTTGGTGTACCTAACTGATGGAGTTATGCCAGGAGGGTTTTCACCTGATCAAAGGAAGAAATTTGCATTGAAAAGCAGACCATTTCTGGTGATTGCAGGAGCATTATACAAGAAGGGTATTGATCAAGTGATAAGAAGGTGTGTCCCAGAATTTGAACAGTCAGCAGTTCTACAGGAAGCTCATTATGGACAAGCTGGTGGAAATTTCTCAGGAGACATTACGGGTAAGAAAATTTTGCAAGTTGGTTTGTGGTGGCCTACTTTGTTAAAAGATGCACATGAGTATGCCAAAAGATGTGTGGTGTGTCAGAAGCTTGGTCAGCGAGACAATAGGGACAGGATGTCAGATCATCCTATTCTACCCTTGGAACCTTTTCAAAAATGGGGTATAGAGTTTGTAGGACCAATGAAGCCCACTAGCTCTAGGGGGAACAGGTACATTTTGGTTGCTACAGATTATTGTACTAAGTGGGTGGAAGCTGCGGCACTGAAGGATAACAAAGCATCCAGTGTTGCAAAGTTTTTGTATCATAACATTATGACAAGATTTGGGTGTCCAGTTGAGTTGGTGAGTGATAGGGGGACACATTTTTTTAATGAGGTCATACAGGAGCTGACTAAAACTCATATGATATTACACAAAAAGTCTACCCCATATCATCCCCAGGCCAATGGACAGGCTGAAAGTAGCAACAAAATTCTGGTTAAAATTCTGAAAAAGATTGTGCAGGATGATCATAAGGATTGGGACCTGAAGTTGGATTCATCTCTGTGGTCATTCAGGACTGCTTTCAAAGTCACTACAGGGATGACACCTTTCAAGTTGGTCTATGGGTTGGAGGCTGTAGTACCTATGAATTTGTGGTACCTAGCTTGAGAGTATCTGCTCAGAAAATGTCTCCTGCATTGTCAGTAAAGCACAGATGTAAGTATTTGATGCAGCTAGAAGAGGATAGGCTGGTGAGTTCTTACATCACTGAGATCATCCAGAGGAGAAGACACGCCTGGGTAGCTATGAATGTCAAGTTCAAACTGTTCAAAGTGGGAGATTGGGTGATGCTGTATAATTCTAGGCTTGGTCCATTCCCATGGAAATTGACTTTGAGGTACAAGGGTCCATACTAGATTGTTGAAGATTTAGGCCAAGGCACATTTATAGTTGCTGATGTATTTGGAACCAGAGTGGACAAACTAGTTAATGGATTCAGGTTAAAGAAATTTCAAGGTAAACCACCTCACCTTGATTGGTTGACACCAAAAGTGGTAGGTGATTCTTTGTGTGAGGCAGTTGAATTACCAGGTTTTCAGAGTCAGCAAGCAGTGCTATCAAGTGAGCATGGTATTAGAAGCAATGTTGATAAGGGTGTCAGCAGAGAACAGGTGATGAAGGAAGGCATGAGGAGTGCTTGGCAAGGTTCTGATGGGTGGAAGTTCACTTCAGATAAACATGATCCAGTATGCAGTCTTCTAGTTTGGTACATCGGATGTTGGTTGATCGGACTTTGGTGCATCAGAATTAACTGGATCGGAATTTTTAAACCTGAAAGTAAATGGTTTAACATTCAACAATATTTGGGTTTGCAGGAAGATTATTTGCCACTATCTGTAATCATTGGGACGCGGGAGCTGTCAAGGAGCTCAGCAGATGCATGCAGCACGATTCTTATGAAATGTTGGTCTCTTCGCCGTGCAAGTACCTCTTTGTTGATTACTTCTTGCAGTCGCCTTCTTCATCTACTCCTTCATCAAGCACTATGGCCCCTAAAGCAAAACCTATAGTAGCCATGAGACCGGAGGCTGAAACTGAGTCGGCAGAGCCTGTCACAACCAGGCTGAGGAGAAAGGGACTCAACCTGCGGGTGGATGTAAGTGATGAAGAGGAAGAGGAGTTCTCAGAGGAGGAACCGCCACCTTTGTCGGTGAACAAGATGCTTCAGAGTCTGATGGACCCGTACACAGATCTCAAGATTGAGATGGAAGCTACTACAGAGAAGAATGAGAAATGGCTTAGACAGTTGGGGCTTTATCAATGTGCAATATTGCCATGGAAAGAATGGAAAGGAAATTTTTATGCCAAGTCACAAGCAGATTTGGTGAGGAAGACGAGAGGAGCAATATCTGACAACGTCATGTTGTGCCCACAGGTTATTGCTGTAGTTTTCAAGCTTCCATTCACAATAGTTACTGTTCCACCAAAGTGTTCAGATGATTGTTTGAAGAAGGATTTTGGGTCCAGAGAAGGGACAAGATTGTATTACATGCCTAAAAATGTGGAGTATGGCCCCGCAGGGAACAGTTAAAGTGTTATCTTGAGAGAGTTTGTTTTATGTCTAAATTTGACTATATGTCAAAAGAAAACTATGCTCCATTGGCGTTTGCAGAGTAGGGAGGTTATTTCACCTAGGCCCATTGGGTTCATGACAAAATTCATGCAAAGTTTTTCACTCCAGATAAGAGGAAGCGTCAGTGTAGCAGTAGATTGGCTCCATTCCTAGCTGCATTATTCAAGTATGTTGGGATGGTGAAAGCAAGAGAAACTGTGGTGCCAAATATCTCTGCTACTGCGGCTGAGTCGGAAGTTCAGAAGAACAAAAGTAAAGAGCAGGTTGATGAACCAGAGAAGCTTTTTGTTGGAGAACCAGAGAAGAGAAAGTAGTTTCAAGATCTGATGAAGGCTAGTTACACAGAGGAGGAGGCTAGAGAAGCTGTGGCTAGCCCAGATTTCTTTCAAGACTTTGATGAGTTATCTGTTTTCTCACAAAAAGTCTCTGCAGATGTTCAAACACCAGTAAGGTTGGGCAAAACATTTACTTTGTCCAAGAAGAGAAAGGTAAATGCTGGTGAGCAGGGTGTTGCTAAAGCTTTAGATTTTGCGGCATTTGCTACTCCAAGTACATCTTTTAAAGCTGAAGGGGGATGTGAAGATGCTAACAGTGCTGTAAGGATGCTTAAGTTGGTGCAGCAGTTTGTGTTGGGTCAGCAAGTACAAATGGAGGAGAAGCTTAAAGAGGTTGCAGATTCAGCAGTAGGTAAAGTGCTATTGAAGGAGAAGGACATGGAGTTAGAAGCTATGACTTTGCAGCTGAGTCAAATTCAAGAAGTACATCAGAAAGAGCTGGAGGATATGATAAAAAAGCATCATGCAGAAGTTTCAAGAATAAACTTTGTCTTTGGGACTGTTCAAAGATTGGACAATGAAGCTAGATAACAGATTGAATGAGGAAATAGAGCATTTGTCAAAAACTAATGCTGATTTGCAGGTTCAGGTTCAAATGCTACATCAGAGGTTGATTCCTTTGCAAGAGTTGGAGAAGCAAGTAAAAGGTGAGGATGTGGATGTCAATGCAGTGCTTATGTCAGAGGGAGAAATTTATGTCTTGAAAGATCAGCTGTTGCAAGCAGTTCAGGATTTTGTTGGCTAGAAGCTCTAGGGCTTCTAACTCATGTAGTATTTCCTGGTACATAAGCTGAACTTGATGGATTTGGAGCTCCCCCCTTCCTAGGGTGATCACTATAACCTGCTTCATTGTAAGACTTCAAAATTGTTTGGGTCGGGTTTAGTCTCACCTTTTGGGACTGTGAAGGTACACTTTGGGTAGCATTGTTGGCATTTGGCATCTATAAACCTTCTACATAGTTTCCTATGTATCGTCGTGAAACATGACAAATTATTCCCCAAGTCAAGCTGTAGATAGCATTATCTTTGCCCTGATATTGTCTATCCCATAGATCTCCTATGATATGAGCTTTTGTGGTTTCAGGACCCACGGCATCATAGATGCTAGACACTCGTCTATATCTACGATTGTTTTGGTCAAAGTATATGTTTGTTTGATCACAACATCGAAGCTTGATTCCTGATGGAGGAGAATTTGGCTCTGAACAATTTTTTGGTTTCACTCGGGTAATATCCTTCAGCTCTAGAGAGGATGGGCTATGTTGGGGTTCATCAACACACACAGAACTTAGGTGTTGACAACATGTCACACACACCAAAGACAGAGTTAGACACAGCCAAACATATTCAACTCATCAGCATCTCACCATTCACCAAATTCCGACACAGCAGACTGAAGAACAAACATGAATCATAGAGCAAGAGACTACACAGTTTGATTCATCTTGGTCCAAATATAACTTCCATTTCAGCCAAAATTACATACTCGCATGAACCATCATGACCTTTAAATAGGAACTTTTAGCAGTTATAATAGTTACATCCGATTGACCAAAATCCGACTTATAGACTTCGACTCACTAAGATCCGACTGACTAAGAGTTGATTGATCAAACATAAGTACAAATAATGATCTGGTGCAGGGTCAACACCTGGCACAACCCGGTGGTGGATTTCCTTGAAATCCGACTTGGATCCACAATCCCTTGATCTGCATATTTTGGACCATCAACATTACTCTCTACACTGGTTCAGTTTCATTCTGAGCCTCCACATCTAGATCATCCATACCCTGCTCTTCAACTACTGACTCAGGTGCCACTATCCCAACAGGTACAGTTTCCAATACTTCAAGCACTTCAACATGTTGATCAACCTGCTGATTCTTCTCTGCACCATCCTTCAAATCTTGACCTTCCTTGATAGGTTCCTCCAACTGAACATCAATCATATCCTCTTGAAACTCTTTTAGCTTTAAATCCTGAGCTATTTTGAACCACATGTCTCTGTCCTTATTCACATGCTCTAACTCCTGCAGTAATTCACCCTCATGCTCACTGACAAATCCCTCCTTCATCATCTCATATGGATGCTTTATTGCTACAGCAAGTCGGTTCTTCATAGACTTCCAAACAAAGCAGAAACCATTGAAATATCATATGGTTGTTGGAAGTTTCCAATTGATCCAGATCCCATCAGAGTCTGCAGACAAATGCTTATATGAAGATCATCAGGGACAAAAGTTTCAGCTGATCTCAACAAGTCAGAGTCAAAAGCCGACAAATCCAATAGTGTTCAAACAGTTAAATGTGATCAAGCTCACATATGCATATCAAGATGCACATGGTAACAAATATCAGCTAGGTCATGACCTTGTACAAACCCCTATTGATGGTACTACAGAAGTCAAAGACTATCTAAAGATGATGCAAAGCCTCAAGCTGCCAGAATAGGTGACAGAAAAATCAAAGTCAATGGGAGCTAAAGTCCAGAAAGCTACACAAAGGTCACCACCAAAATCTCCTCCAAAGAGACTAATTCTGCTAGAAAGTACAGTGGATCTATTAAGATCAAGAGTTACCCAGATGTAGGAGGACAATGCTCAACAATTGCAAAAAAGTGCAATATTACAGCAATACAAGTCAACATCAATGGAAGCAGGTGAAATTGCAGATAAAGTTAAACCAAAGGACATTGCCACAACAAAAGCAGTCAATTCAGGCACAAATCCTAAGATGATGAAGTGCAACATTGTTAATGAAAATGAAGAAAAGCTTCAAGAGAAGTAAAGCTAGATTTCGAGTTAGACAAGAACCTCATGTATTTTTGCACTTGGAAAATATGTGGCCAACCACATCTGGAAGATGCTCGTGAATTTGTGAGCATATCAGGAAACAAACGAGCAGAATGCTGGGGAATCATCTCCACCATCGTTGAAGTAAGTTCATAAATCATCACAGCTCAATTCCATGTGATCACAACAAAGGATATGCCAAACGACATCATAATGGGAATGCCAATGGCCCAGGAGATGCTAGAGATACAAAGTTCAAACATGAAGCAATCTTCAAAGGCAACAAAGAATGGAGATCAAGACTAGTCACCCACGGACGACAGTACAAAGTCCTCAAGCACATTTCAAATGGAAAAGCTTATTGAAGATGATTCATCTCCATCAAACAGAATTGGAGAAGAGCTTAAATCAAATCAATCAATAGCAAGTGCAGATCAAACAGATCAAAGAGAAACCACGCAAGCTACTTAGTAGAGAATGCCATCAAAGCCAGAAGTACAGAAGAACAAAGTTACAGACAACCAGGAAGAAATAGGAAGTCCAAAGATCAATCGGACACTCCCAGTCGAATCAGCTATTGTAAGTCAGATTGCAACAAAAAGTCTCAAGTTACCCTCCATAGCGACACAACTAGATCAAGGTGAGACCATGGCAAAATCAAGACAAAGATCTTCAATAGTACCAACAACAAGAATAGCTATAGTTCTCAGTAGTACAAAAGGAGCAAGTGTCAGAAAGCAAATTGCAATATGGTTGCAGACAACATTCAGAGCATTCTAGAGATAATTCCATGCAAGCATGATAGCAAAACAATGCTAGGTATGCATACATGTCAAAAAGAAATGGTTGTTATCCTTAGCATCCAAAATCATGAAGAGCAAGTAAAGTTTTAGGTGAAGCCTTCAAAGGACATGCATGCAGATGTCATCCTTGGACATCAGTGGGTAGATCAACACAAGGCCTACAAAGAAGATAAAATGCTAATACTCTCTTTTCCAAGAGGTAGCCAGCAACAATTACAGGTACCATTAATGCTCGATTCAGAGCTGCAGAAGTCACAAGAATCAAAGACAAATCTTGCAAACAAAGGTAAATCTAAAGTGGAACTTCCACCGATTAGCAAAGAAAATGTGACAGCATATGCCTCTACATCAAAGAACCCTCATGGATCAACTTCTTCAAGCAAGTCAGGATTTCAAGACTTCAAGTCAATTGCTGACCCAACGAAAACCTCTAAGAGACACCTATAAAAGCAAAGATATATCAGCCAAAGTACTCAAGAAAGCAAAAGAAAGTCAAACAAGTGTTTGTTCCAAGCAATTTAGTCAAAGTCAATGATCCAGTTTGGATTAAGGACAAGAAATCAACACATGAAGACAAACACATGGGATGGATAGCATCACAATGGAGCTTAAAGAAACAGGAGTACTATGGAGGTAACATACAGATATGGGTACCAAAATCGCAGGTTAGGGCATATGAAGTAACTTCAAGACCCTCCCAAGAAATAAGGCCCACAAGGTATCAACCTCGACAATATTCTAGGATACCTAAGAAGCAGGTATACAACAGAACAACATCAAAAGATGCTGAAGTCTATCACAACTCTCAAGAGGATATTGAGCAGAGATGGATCTCAAAGAATCTTCCTCTTAGACAAGGATTTTACCAAGGATATACAAAGATTTGGCTACCAGACAATTGCAAGCCAACTGCAGCTACACCACACCTACATGAAGATCTCAAGAACTTAACAAGACCTAAAGCGAAGCAAAGTCAACAATGGAGAAACAAAGGTCATCAAGAGATTTGGATTCCTAAGTCTTCCAATCCTCCTAGTCAAAATCCAAATGCCGACAGTCAAGAGAGTCCTACAACAACATCAAAGACTCCTATCAATAGGCCTAATTGGAGAATCAAATAGATAATGGAGTCTTCAGAGTCAAATAAGGACAACTCAACCAACATAAATGTAGATTCAAAGTGGATGAAATAGGTATGGCAAAAGAAACCTTCAATGCCATCTTGGTCCTTCACTAATCCTATTTTTGAGGATTCAAGCTTACTTTTACCTGAAGAAAAGTTTGTAGTAAGCACAAGAATGTAAAAATTCAAGTCGCTAGGGTGCAAAAAACACTCTTTGGCATAGTGAGAGTCGGGCTGCTGAGCCATAAAATGAGCAAAGCATTAGTCCCAAAGCTTCAAGTCATATTAAACTCTGTGCTAAGTTATTAGGCTTACGCCCAAGCTAGAAGAGTTGAGCATATCTAAAGTCATGTTGCTCATGCTGGATGAGATGCGCATAAGGTCAAAGTCTATTAACTTACAATTGGTGGAGTGTTGTAGAGTCCAACACTCACGCATAGTGCATAGTAAGATGAGAGCACATATCCTCGTCAACAAAAACCATTCTTAAAGGGGTGCCAACTTGCAAAGCCATGTCATATGCTTTTATAGCTACACCATCTTTCTGAATAACCCCTCAAAATCTTTCTTGCACAGCATATTGTTTCCCATGCATTTTTGTGTATGCATAAATAGGATGTCCCACCATCGGACATATGCATTAGACACTCTTTCTTGCTTACACACATGCACCTTGAGTGGACTACAACAGGCAAACCAATGTTCCATCATGCTACCCTCTCACAATTACTGCCTTTCTAATTCCATATCTATCAGCAAATCATCCATTGAGTACTTTATTAATATTTCCCATGCTAATAAGTACTCAAATAATGAGCTTTATCCCAAAGGCACTTTTTTTTCACTGGGTTTTTTTCCTTTGGTCATCTAGGTATTAGACTCTAATTTAGAACCTCATCATTCTACTTCCCTTGTACATACTTTTCATCAATAAACAACAGCCTCATCATTATGCTATTACATCAAAAAACGCAACATCATCTCACATCAGACATATTTGGACCAATGAAGATGCTGCAACAAGTTGAACCTCATCAACAAATTCAACGACAAATGAACACAATCAGCCCAACAACAACCAATCAAAACCTTCCACAGCCTCCACGGACACCTTTCAACAATGCCCGAGGACGGACACTAAAATAGGAAGGGGGGAATGTTAACTGAGTCAACATCAGTTAACAGAAGCTGCTAAAGACCAAAGACGTACGAATGCACATCGAAGATCAAAGTGAAGAAGCAGTAAAGATTGGAGTTACACATTTTCCCAAAATTGTCATGTATTGTAAATTCCCAAATTATTTCAAGCCATTGTAATATTTTAATGTGTTACGGGCTCAATGGGAGTTCCAAGTTGTAAATAATAGGTCACTTACTGTGCCTAGGTTGCAGAATATTCAGTAAGTGGTGAGCCCTAAAGGCCTTGGGCGGCCGGACATGGCATATTTTTAACCTAGGTATATAAGGCAGTGTGTAAAAGAAATTAGGGTTCTCAAGTCATTTGTTGAGAGCACTCTTTGGTGAGAGCTCTTGAGGTGTGTGTCTTGACTAACACTAATCAATGATTCATTCTCTCTCACTATGCCTCTCTCTTACTTCTTATGATTGCCTACGATGCTTAGATTAACTAGATCTTAACTAATTAGTGGTTAATCCCTCTCTAATCTTGTGTGATTGCCCTCTTTTGCTTGTGTGTGCATGTATGTTTGATTGGAGTGTGGTGCTCGATAGATCTATGTGTGTGTGCTTGCAATTAGTGTGTTGCATGATAGGATTAGTGTTGTGTGCATCTTGCAATCGTAGTGTGTGTGATTGGGTTGATTAGAGGTGAAGAGAAGTGGATATGGAGATTGCCCTTCATTGTGGCATAGGCCAAGAAGCTCACCTCGTAGAGTTAACCATTTGTGTTGCCACGATTAGCTCACTAACCGTGTGATTGTTTCCATGCCCTAGCCGGATAGCTCATCCCTCCGTATTGACAATTTTGTTGGTCATTGGAGCTATTGCATCGATGGTACCCCCAACAACATGCTCATCTCATCAGTCTACCAAGGGGTCCAATGAGCATCCAGCAGCCCAATGGCTTGCCTGATTCCTATTGGCCAGAAGACTAAGAGGTCCAATGAGAGTTTAATTGATTGATTTAATTACCTAAAGTCCTCACAAAAGGGGAAAGGGGGACACGTGTCTCAAGGCTATTAAAGCGATTATGTGAGGATAATACTTCTTTCTCCTAAGATATATCTTCTTCCTCTCAATCTATCCTCATTCCCTGCTAGCTCTCACCATTTTTGAAGGTGTGTGAGGTCTTGGGACTAAGGCTAGAGACACTAGGTGTGTTTTTCAAGCCTAAATTGGTGCATGAAGCTTCCATCTTCATTGCACCATCAAGTTTTGTTAAGGAACATAAAGATTGTATTGTACAAAAGTCTCCTTTGATGGGAGAATCTGTAATACAAAGCCTTTATGGAGGGGGGGACTGGCTCCTTGTAAATCTGGTGTTCGATCAACTGTTGACTGTTGTCAATTGTTCTATTTCTCTCTCATTTCAAGTATTGTCAATGCCAAATTAGCTAAGTGTAAATTTATAGGTTGCTTTCTCAAATTAAATACTCTCTCTATGCTCATTACAAACTTGTTCTTAATGAAATGCTCACTATGTTATCAATTTCCACTACACACAAGTTACTAGTGCATTAAATGTTAAAGGTTCTACTTCCTTTGTAATCCTTACCATAAATGCACAATGATGAGCCACATAACTATCATGAATCAAACTCCACACATGATTTCTTTCTCTTTCTAACATGTGTGGTCCAGGATCGCAAAGTTGTTTGTTGCCTCCTATCTTGACAATCACATTCAAAGGGACAATGTCATCCATAGCCCCAACATACTATATTCCGGTGTTGACATGCATTATTGCACTATACATTTCTAGAACCTCTTCGGCTCCCCTTGCCTCAAAAGTCTCCTCGACCACCACCTGTGTTATGGCCATGATTTTTGTTTTGTTGTTGTGCTTGGTGGTTGCCTTTTCCTTCGCTTTGTCCACAATCTGTATCACATCCTCTTCCTCTTCCTCTATTGTTGAAAAGGACATATGCAAAAAAAAAATCACCATACGTAGAGAAATGTTCTCTCCAAGATGGATGCCAGTTTTAAATTTTTTGTACTCAGGACCCAAACCTTGCAAATAGACTTCTAATTTATCATCATCATTGATTGTAACACCAATCGATGCAAGTGACTCACATACATTCTTTATCTTCAGAGAATAGTCATTGATGGATATACTTGAACAGTATTTAGCTCAGTCTTCAACTACAGCTTCCTTGCCTTTGTTCTGGTCACATCCAATGACAACAAAGTGTCCCAAGTCTCTTTGGGAGATTGAGCACTCTCTATATGTCAATCATAGTGTCCTACACACTAAAAAAGCGCCAATACATGACCTTCCACGCTCCCAGGTTCCAATATTTAAATGTCTTAAATTGCACAACATTTGGACCGTCCTCTAACAGTGGTGGTGCTATCTCATGCTTTTCATCAATGTAGTTTCAATAACCTTTGCTCATAAGGAAATTGGTCATTCTAAACTTCCAAGCATGGAAGTTGTTCTTGTCTAGCTTTTCACTGACAACCTAGTTAAGCCCATCATTGTTGGACGACATGTTTCCACCCCTTCACACACTCTTTCAGAAGCCTGCTAAAAATAGTTGGTTACCACTTGTAACCACAATCTACCAGACACTTGTGTCACTGTACTAAATAGTATATGTGCATAGTGCATCCAAACCAAAGCTTTCCGCACCACCTTTATGCAGATATGTAGATTCTTGAATCTTAGCATTTCTGTATGCGAAGGCACTCTAACTCCAAAATGAGGAACGAAACGGGTTCAAAATGGAAATCTGACTACAAACTCTCAGTGTTAGGGACCTTTAGATGCACACACTCCAAAAGGAATCACCTTAATTGGAGATCATTGATGATGGCTCCCCAGCATACGAAAGTTCCTAGATTGCTCCTACAGCCCCTCAAACACAACCAGGCTCTGTTACCATGTCAAGAAATAGAGCAGAAGAGATCTCTTGCATGCATGCGCGCGCACGCACACACACACACACACACGCATGCACACACACAAAGATGGATGCAAAAGACGGTACTTATTATTCTTGACAAACTAAAGATAAGAGGGCTACAAAACGTAAATGAAAATACAACATAAAAGGGGAACTAGTACAATCGTCTAGTATGAACCTCTAGTGAGTGAGGTAAGTAGATAAGTGTGCCATCACTCTAGTAGGTAGAACAAATGTGTGTAGTACAATTGTAGTATTACTCACAGAGATATGTGTATCCACCAAGGCACGCCAATGATGATGACTGTCAGTGGTGTTCATTCAAGAGTCGTACAGGTTGACCTTGACATCTCAACAGGTTTGGTGTGTTACTTGACTCTTTGACGTGGTGTCCCTTGTGCTTGTTGTTGTCTATGTCTCATGATCCTGCGATGAGCCCTCTCCGTAACTACCTTGCCCAGATGTTGATGAGCCCCAAGAATGGCCAAGTGTTTGTAGGCGTTTTCTTGTGTTTCAAAGACATACTGACCTCTTGCAACCTTGGAGATTGTTTTTGTTAGTAGGGGATGCTCTTTGATGGTTTATTGAGAAATTCCAAAGTGACAACTGAGTGGATCTTATATTTATAAGGGCTCTTTTTAAAAGAGCCCATTTTAGGAGGGCCCTTAATTCACACTATACTTTTTTTTTAAAAGAGCTATTATCTTTTAAATGGTTTGGACAATGATTCTACATAGGCTGTATATATTTGGCTACCAATCCACAAAAGGCCAATTGAACTTACAGACAAGCTACATATCTCATAAGCTTAGCAAGACCTTGATCGCGACAGGATCACCGCAAAAGAATCTACAAAGGTAATCCAATAAACATAGCTATAGAATCAAAGTTGATTAAACAAGTATGGAAAAGGAACCCTCAATGCCAATTTGGTCCTTCAATAATCCACTTTTTTTACTTTTACAAGAGGAAATATTTGTGGTAAGCACAATAATGTAAAAATCGAAGACGCGAGGGTGCAAAAAACACTCTTTGGCTAGGCTTCTAAGCTATGAATTGAGCAAAGCATTAGTCCAAAATCTTCAAGTCTTAATGAACTCCGTACTTAAGAGTGGTAGTTTTTAGGCTTATGCTCTCTAGCTTATACACAAGTTGAGCATACCTAAGTCATGTCCCTCATGCTGGAAGAGATCAGCATAATAATCAAAGTCTACTAACTTAATCCTTGTTGTTTGGCCATTTTAGCAAACAGGTGCCCATCTCTCTCGACACTAGGCTGAAATCATACATTGGTGGTAGAAAAAAAGGATCTTTTTTGTTCCTACCTAGTTGGTACTCCTACATATTTCCAGGTAGTTTTAATGCGAACCTTTTTTGTCCTCTAGATTTAAGTACTTTAGGAGGGAATGTATTAACTTTTTTTTTATAGAGAGTAGGAATTTGAAAGTACAAATGTATTTTATTAAAATTTGAAACACCACTTGTTTCAAAGAGAAC
This sequence comes from Adiantum capillus-veneris, assembly GCF_014529385.1. Lineage (NCBI taxonomy): Eukaryota > Viridiplantae > Streptophyta > Polypodiopsida > Polypodiales > Pteridaceae > Adiantum > Adiantum capillus-veneris. The sequence goes on from NC_140944.1 coordinate 89,401,857, forward strand.
ATGGGTGCAATTATGGATGGGAGTTGCACATTTGCACTCATGTGACATAACCACTACCACTCTCCGTCCCACATCACTCACTACGCCCTCCACCTTGCAACAAATCTCCACCTCTCAGTCGATCTACACTCTCTTGCAGACCACCTTTGTCAAGCCTTTTTGAGCAAAGGCTTTGCATCTCTCTCACAGGCAGCACGTTCTTCATTCTGTTGTGCAGATAGCGAGGTCTTTGACTTTGCACCATCGCAACTATGAGGATGCCTGTAAGGAAATCTGTTGTCAAGGCTTCACCAAACAAGGGGAAGAAGCATATGACCATGGATGCAAGGTCCTCCTTCACAAGTACAAAATATCCTCGGAGCATGAACACCCCAAACATGAGAGCTAGCAGGGGGGACTTCTCTGTGGAGAAATCAGCTAAGTCTGGAGCACTTTCTGGTGAGGATGAGACTCGACCAGGGGTTGGTGTTCCTCCTTTGCATATGTACACTGTTGTTTTGTTTCACTTTCATGATTTTTTTTCATGAAAAGTAGCTATTGTCATTTGAAGATTTTGAGGTTTTGAGCTCAACATTTTTAATTTCTTGTTAAATTGCATGCATGCAAGTGTTTGTATGGTATCTTGAGAGCTCTGCAATTTTTATTGAGTCATTGCATGCATGCAAGTATATGTGCTAGGAACCGAACACAAATTTAAAGCTCTATAGGGAAGTGAAGGTTAACATATAAACTGAGGCACTTTACAGGGACCAAATTTTTAACTTTACAGTTTTGGTACTGCACAATTTTAGACTTTGAATTGGCAAGATTATCCATGTGGTAAAGAGAAGTTTAGAATCTCTGTGTTGAGTTTTGCATACCCTCTTCTAACCAAGTTTTGGTATACAACCAAAGAGCTACATAAGGAGTATGATCTAGCATGGAGGGTGTGCTTCCAAAGGGTCTTACGGAAGAAGACCTCCCTGATGACCAATGTATGATTTTTTTCAAGCAATGCTACTAGAAGAATGAAAGATTTACTTGAATCATGTGCAGCCAAGATTGGTTGAAGATTGCAACTTCTTGTTCCATACCAAGCCCCTCCATCTTGTGGGGAGATCAAAGTTTGCATGCTGCTTTGGTTTCAAAAATTCCCATGCATCAACAAAGAACCCTGCATGCTACAGATGGAAACTTTGTGAGCCCTACAAAATAGCAAAAACAATATACTACAAGCCATGGAACGAAAAAATCTGCATATCACACAACGCATAATCCAAGTTGTACACAAGCAGAGAGAGACAAAAGCAAGATAGATTGAGAGAGCACATGCAGGCGCACCTTCTAGAGTGGAGTGCTACACCAACACGGCGAGAGAGAAGAGGGGAGAGGAGAGGAGAATAACACAGACATTGGGTGCAATCTCCCCCCGTGCAAGAGTGACCATTTCCCTCTTGCACGTATTTGTTTTATAGATTTCTTAAATGGTCAAAGTGAGTACAAATTGACCGGCCGGTCATAAATGGCCAAAGCTCATAAAGAGCACTTGAATAATCAAATATGCATAAAATATAATATCCTTTTGCAATAGCCTAGCTCAGTCAAGCCTTTTCCACATGTCAGCTACAATAAATAGTAAAATATCAATTCCATAACATACCTCTCCATTGGAAAGCAACTGTCCTCAGTTGCGAAGATAAAAATTTGCAAACAATACTTGTCAAAAATAGTGATTAGAAATCTGTATCAAAACTATCACATAGTAAAAGAAAATTTTTATCACATTGCTTATGCCTGTTGTCATCCACATACTAACTATTCTAGTGTCCCATGCCACTACAATAAGCAGTATATGTCATACCCTAATGAATCAGGATATCATTGGTCACACTCATCATTCAATAAGCAATTCTCATCCATCTCAAGTTAACTTTCATAAATATTGTCGCAATTAAAAAAACATCATATACCAATTGCCAATCTAATTCCAAATCCAAATCCAAATTTCTGCCAGCATGTACATCCACCCGGGTAACAAAATCATACCAGTTACAGTGGTGGCCAGCCACTGCAGCATGATTTCGTGATTGGTGTTGCCTAAATCAGCGAATCTACACCAATAACATGTTGTTGTGCCGCTCCGCTCCCATGACAAGAAAATGAGCAAAGGGATGCCAATCAGGTGTATTTGATTCCTACATGATTATTCAGAAGTTATAAGGGCTTGCTAACAAGCCAATTTTAAGCTAAAAGTGTGCCAGGTGCGGCTCTAAGGGCAAAAAGATGTCTTGGTAATGCTAAAAAATGAGTATTCTTGAAGTCGTTATATCTAGGTTTTTATTAATCAAAGTTGAAGTACTTGAAGGGCTCTACATGCCTGTCTTTACGGCTCGTCAATCGAAGCTACGGATAAGAATTTATGACACTTTTAAATTGAGTCAATAGTGTACCGGCTTGAGCACCTACCGATAAAAGGTCAAAGATGATAGGAATGCATGCGTCCGAAGTGCTCACTTCCAGGAGCATGTCGGTCTTTTCAGTTTGTCAATCGGGGTTTTGGTTGGCAAGATATGGACAATTTAAGTATCGCCGGGGGCTGGTTCCGAACCACCCTGGTCGCCTTGATCAGTCAAGTTCATCTGGTAGTTTTTGAGTTGCAAACAGATTTTAGGAAATGGACCCGTCATAGGAGAATTGGTGGCAACTGAAGGCCCATCTCCATTAACAAGGTATTTTTGAGTTGGCCAGTATACAGGCTTAATTCACAATGTAGTGCTGATATGTACGCCAAATGTGTGCCGATACGAAAGAATTTATATATATATAATTCCTTACCTTGACGGACACTTATACTTGCATCTTGAAAGCTATGGTGCCATTCAACACGTACACTAGAGTGGGCAATAGAATTCACGGTGATATTGCTAGTCAGTGGATGTTGGAAAACGATGTCATGGAGGCAATGCCTTGGTCGATATGTATGCCCAAATGTAGTGCTCTTGAGCAGAGTGGCCGCTCGCAATAAAAATGGCCGCGCAATAAAACTGGCTGCCCAATTAAAGGGCATGGTTAATGGCCACCCTAATTCAATAAGGGGGGGAAGCCAAAAGAAAATAAAAATGAAGAGCATGGCATCAAGCAGGCAGTGAGCGACTGCTACGCGAGGAGATGACGCAGTCATGGAGGCCAGAGGACTGCTTAGACGAGCCCAGCTATGAAGTGAAAAAGGCTCAGCAGCCCCATGCACCCTTTTTTGGCATTACTCTCGCCGAATTCTGCGATGGTCAGGATCCGCCACTGCCATATCATAGGGTGGCTACCCATTAGCGACATCGCTAATAGGTAGGCTATTTTTAGCAAGGTAAAGTGCCCATGCAACCTATAAAGGAAAAGGGGGGGCTCTCTTGGACTCTCTCTCGTTTTTTATTATCCTCTCCTCTTCTCATTGAGCGCCTTCTCTCTGGGGAAGAAAGTGAGAGGTCTTAAGCCATCCTAATCCAAAAATCTCTAAGCTAAGCCTAATCTCGCTCTCATTAGCAAGCTTGATCTCACCCTCTTAAGCCAAACCTTCTTGGATTATCATAAGCCCACCTAAGCCAAGCCAAGCAAAGATCTTGATTTCATTGAGCTCTCATTAGCCATCTTCAGCCTTGAAGACCATAATCTATAATCTCTCATAAGCCTGGCCAAAGCTTCTCAAACTTATTAGCCATATTCCTAAGCTCTCTAAGCCTAATCTCGGAAGTCATTAGCCTTGTTAAATACGAGCTCTCCAAGTCAAAGATCTCGCTCTCCTTAAGCCGAGCCTAATCTCAAACTCCTAATCCAAATCTCATTAGCCAAGCTTACGCTCGGATTACCATAAACTCTAAGCTAAGCTTTCATACGAGCCCTAACCCAAAGCCCCAATCTCATTAAGCCAAAATTAGCCTTGATAACCATAATCTTAAGCTCTCTAAGCCATAATCTCCAAGCCCGTTCAAACCCGGAATTAAGCCGGTAACCTTAAACCGAATCGGACCACCTAAGGCCATTGGAAGTCGAAGCTCCTAAGCAATGGCGGGAAGAAGCTGAAGGCAGTACAACGCAGTTCAATTTTGATTTTCTTGATTAGCACCTGGATTAAACCAGGACAATCCTTGTAAGGAGAATAAACTCCTCCATTAATATTTGATTAAAATAGGGATACTGTTGATTATTTGGTTTAAGGTAAACTGTCTGTTTTAAGCTCTATACACACACACACACACACACACACACACACATATATATATATACACACACATACGTATATATATATATATACACACACACACACACATACATACATACATATATATATATATCTATATATACATACATACACACACACACACACACACACATATATATATATATATACATATATATAACAACACACTTTTGCAACAACTCGTATATATGAGTATATGTATACTCTCTCTAGTAAAACATGTCTGCAACAACTTATATATGTATGAGTATATATGTAAATATGTACTCTCTATAGAAACACACTTCCCACAACAACTAGTACATATATTTTTACTGATGCTTTTCTAGAAAGAACATTCACTTTTCAGACAATCCCCATTTGCAGCTTTTCAGACTCTGATTGCATGGCCAAGCAGGTCTCCAAGGTAAGTAATAGCTTTGGTTTCCTACTATTCCTTGTGTCAGAATCAACAACAACAGGGTAAAGGAATGACATTGGAAGGCTTGACTTTGCAATTATGAGTTTGTTTCTCTGATTTTCTTTGAACAGCTTCATTGAAGATTGTTCAAGCAAAGAGATTGATTTAATGAATCAAAGTTTACATTGTCTTTAGTATCGATGACATGAAGTGATGTTAATTCCATCCCCTTGACCGAAACATTTCCTCTTGGTGATTATTTGCGGTATGCACTCTATTATTCTACCTGATCTTGGTGCTGTTTGGGACTGGATAGAATGGTAAGCCTATGTTCTCATTCGCACTTAGCATTTAGATAATTAGGATAGAACGTCACGAGTACAATTTATTTGAAAAGAAATATAGACATTCTACTGTGTAGTGTAGAGGTCTCAATGTGGATGTTCACGGGAGAAAAACAAGTTGCATGATCAAGGATTCGCTATGTAAATGCGCTACTTTTGCAAGACGTGAGATTTTTTTAACATCGATATATTTTTGAATCACGACTCAATGGTATTGCAACATCTCTCTCTCTCTCTCTCTCTCTCTCTCTCTCTCTCTCTCTCTCTCAACACGTTCACAACATTTCACACACATATAAAATCACAACTTGATGGTATTGCAATATATATATATATATATATATTATATAACAACACACTTTTGCAACAACTCGTATATATGAGTATATGTGTCTGCAACAACTTATATATGTATGAGTATATATGTAAATATGTACTCTCTATAGAAACACACTTCCCACAACAACTAATACATATATACGTTGTTGTGGGAAGTGTGGTGCTAGAGAGAAAATATATATGAGTTGTAGAAGGGCGTTGCCAAAGGGAGAGACTATATATACAAGTTGTTGCAAAAACGTTTTGCTAAAGGGAGAGAATGCATATATGAGTTACTTCAGAAGTCTCTATTTCTCTCTCTCAACACATTTTCACACTTGCTACTAGAGGGAGAGCATATATGAGTTGTTGCGGAAGTGTGTTGAGAGAGAGAGAGAAAGATTTTAATCAAAATCTTGATCTAAATTGCAAAAAAGAGACTTTAAAAATGATTTTCCCTAGCCGCTTGTGAGTAGTGGTCAATATTCTCCATAAGTTCCTTTCTTGCTCTACCACGATCCACCTTCCAATACTTTGTCACCCGGTGCTAGCTACCCACCACTTCACCCTTGGCTTGAAACAACGGATGATCTTGGACTCTCTTCTTTCTATGTATGCCTTTTCATGCTTCCTTGAATATGCACCGTTGCCTCCCTCCTTGGATATAGAATGTTTATGTGTAAATGAAAGATATTAAAATGTGTCTCAAGCTATACATATAGTAAGCACTCAAACAAATTAAAACTATTGTATTCCAAAGTGTACTTTCATGAGCACTTGATGGAAATGTTACGATTTTGGTTATGGTTAGGGTGATTTGCATATGATTTTGGTGAGTACTCGTTGGATATGTAATGGCTATACATGGTTTTGAATGTTTGGCTATGAATTTCATGAGCACTTGATGGAAATGTTACGATTTTGGTTATGATCATGGTGATTTGCTTATGATTTTGGTGAGTACTCGGTGGATATGTAATGATTATATATGGTTTTGAATGTTTGGTTATGACTTTCATGAGCACTTGATGAAAATGTTACGATTTTGGTTATGGTTAGGGTGATTTGCTTATGATTTTGGTGAGTACTCGCTCGATATATAATAGTTATGGTTTTGAATGTTTGGTTGTGACTTTCGATGGAAATTTACGATTTTGGTTATGGTTATCGTGAGCACTGAATGGTCTCATCATTTTGTTATGGTTAGGGTAATTTGCTTATGATTTTGGTGAGTACTTGCTGGATATGCTATAGTCATGGCCTTTGATTTTTTGTGTGGCTTTATGCTTCTGATTATGGTGAAGGATTTTTTGGTCTCTCTTGTTATTTGTAAATTCCGGCTACGCACAAGTAGCTCTCTGGAATTTTGTAAATTCGGGTGTGAGAAGTAAATTTGGGCCGCACAAAAACTACTCTCTGGAATTTTGTAAATTCAAGCTGTAAAAGTAAATTCGGGCTGCACAAAAATTACTCTCTGAAATTTTGTAAATTCGAGCTGTTTTTGTAAATTCGAGTTGCAACACTAAAAACCATGTGAAAAGGCAATAGTGCAACATCTTCAACTTCACAAACCCATGTCATTTCAAATTGCTGATTACAAAAGTCTCAATTGAATAGGTGGAAATTGTGTCAACATCATTAAAACTCTCGTTGAAGAGGCTTGGATAGAGTAAGAGCTACCATCATATGTGGCTAGGGTGAAAGTGCGCTCACCATCAATTGTTTTCGCATGCTCACACACAGAAATTGTGGCATAAAAGCTTCTCACACCATCACAAACTTAGACGGTCCGTCCAATAAGACCTTCCACGTCGTTTACTCCACTATGACGATTTGTCAAGAGGAGTAAAGCATTACAAGTATGACAACAAAAGGTGGATGCAACATCCACTAATAGAGTTTTTGTACAACAATGCGAACAAAAAATGCAAGGATGCTCATCAAATTGGATGCGATGGTGGCCACGTTGATGCTTTGTTTTAAGCTTTCCGGTTTGACGAGCGGGCTTTTTGGGTTGGGTGAGTAGTCCTCCCATATCCACCTTTTGCCTTCCATGACCAAGACGGGTTAGGGTGACATGCTCTTGGACTTGGCGGATACTTCCTTTAGCTGGCAAGTCTATCTCCTTTGGAGTCACCAATGATCTCATGGAGTCTCTTGCAACCTTCACTTGGTGGAGTTATTGATAGAAGTAGGTCTTTGAGCTCCTGTAGACTGTTCACTAAATCCTCTTCTTGGTTGCATTGATCAGGTTCATGATTATGAGGCCCATCCATCATCTCATGTGCCTTATCCACAATTGGGAGAATACAATTCAAGTGAGGGTAATGTTGTGTGTTAATCAATCTTACGCCATAAAGATGTTTGCATTCAGAGGACCAATCAGGACAGTCACAATAGTTTTCTTGTAAACTGACATTGTACCACTGGGTAGGTATACTTGAGCTCTGTATTTTGAATCACATCAATAGTTCATTGATAACTTGAAGGCTAGAGGGGTCAAGTGCATATCATTGCAAAATTTTCTCGCCCTCTCATAGCTTGTTGGTGTGTTTTTGAGAGGAGCCTTGAAACTCAAGGCAAAATACAAACCTATTTCTTGTTTTTGCATAAAGAACTTCAACAATGTCCCACCCATCACTACAAGAGGCTATTCATATTAGCAACGCTCACACAGCGACGCTCAAAAAAACAAAATTCCCGGCGTCGCTATGAGCGTCGCAAATTTACAAGTAAATTTGCGATGCTCATAGCGACGCTCATAGCGACGCCGACTGGGCTAAAAAGATAACAGAGAGCGTCCAAAAACTCAGATCTCAGATCTGAGTTTTTCGGCGCCCTCAAGCAAGGAGCAGGTAACGCTCTCCCTCTCTCTCTCTCTCTCTCTCTCTCTCTCTCTCTCTCTCTCTCTCTTTCTTCTCCACACACACACACACACACATACACACACGAGGAGAGGAAGGAGAGCCAGGAATGCTCCTTCCCTCTCCTCACTCTCATGTTCCCTTCCGCTCTTTCTCTCTCCCTCTCTCTCTCTCACACACACACACATACACACACACACACACACATAGTGTTTTTGAGAGAGAGAGAGAGAGAGAGAGAGAGAGAGAGAGAGAGAGTACAAACATAAACAAAAACGCACACACACATACATAAACAAAGAATGCACACACACATTGAGAGAGGAAAAGAGAGAGAGAGCATGCATAAACAAAAAACGCACACATTGAGAGAGGAAAAGAGAGAGAGAACATGCATAAACAAAAAACGCACACATTGAGAGAGGAAAAGAGAGAGAAAACATGCATAAACAAAAAAACGCACACACATTGAGAGAGAAAGAGAGAGAAACTAATTTAACGTCGTAGGAAACTAATTAAAATTAAAAGACCTAAAGATCTAGCCGACGAGGAGTTGAACTCAAGACCTATTATTCAAGAGGGAAATGGCATAACCAATCTATCATACTTGGCATGGGTGATAGAAAGGTTATACCATTTATCTCTTTTTATTGGCACACACATCCACACACGCGCACACACACAAGAAGAAGAGAGTTATAATGTCGTAGGAAACTATCCTAAAAGACGTTAAAGATTAGGTTAGATGTAAACTTACGTTAAATTAGATTTAGGTTTATTTAAGTTAAATTATATTAGATTTAGGTTTATTTTTAATTAGATTTACGTTTATTTATGCTAGATTTAAATTTACGTTATATTAGATTAGATTTAGGTCTCCATAGACTACGATGCCTGCATGAAGCGGGTGAAGAAAGCCCTCAATGGAATATAGGGTATTGCTGCCTTCACTCATGGTGGGCTCCGTCGATCCAAAAGTACTGGTGAAATGTCTTTAGAAGATAGGAAAGAAGGTGGATCTTCAAGGCGGCAAGAGTCATTACATCCCCGACACAATGACCATCTAGACAACCTCTAGTCATTCAACAGCAACTTCAAAGTTAGTAACAAGAGCAAGAACGGTCTAAAGGGCCAATTGCTGTCGTCAGATGTGGATGGAGATGAGGCAGCATCACCGTCGGAAGTTAACTCTCACATCTTTAGTGATGAGAATGCCAACTCTTGCCGAGTTATGTGAAAAATTATGTGTTAAATCAGTTTTAAGGTTCTTATAATCCCTGTTAGTTTAGTTCTTTGTTTTTAATATAACATAATTTACGTTAGATTTAGATTTATGTTATATTAGATTAGACTTAGGTTTATTTAGGTTTACCCACACACACACACACACACACACACAAGAAGAAGAGAGTTTTAACGTCGTAGGAAACTATCCCAAAAGACGTTAAAGATTAGGTTAGATGTAGACTTACGTTAAATTAGATTTAGGTTTATTTTTAGTTAGATTTACGTTTATTTAGATTTACGCTTATTTACGTTAGATCGAGTCCACGCAAGAATTACTTACGGTTTAGGGTTTAGAGTTAGACGAACAGTGAAAAGATCTACTGTGAAAAGATGTTAAGATGCTGTGAAGTGCAACAGCTAGAGAAGAGGCAAAGGGGTTTTGTCCACTACATGCAGTATCATGTAGACGTGGGTCTGTAGATTTCTTGTACCCACAAATATAGGTATTGACCAATAAAGACGAGATTATAACCCGGTGGTTCTGATCTCTGTGCACCTCTAGACCGAGGTGTGCGGGGATTGGACATGACTAGAGAATGTGAGGTAAAGAGAGAGAGAGAGAGAGAGAGAGAGAGAGAGAGAGAGAGAGAGAGAGAGAGATAAGACAAAGAATGCCAATAGAATATTAAATTTGTTGTCCAGGTTATAAGATTTTTATCCTCATTATGAGTAGTGACGAGGATGTGGGACCGTCCAACCGAAACACCTATCTCTCAACGAGGGTCTTATGTCCTTGTAATCAATGCAAGCATGCTGTACGACGGACAAGACGTGTTTCTTTGCATCACGTTCGCGAGTTTGGCGGGTTCGATCCATCTATTATAGATCGAGTTGTTGCCAATTATAACTCGTCGGACTCTGACGTTGGCCAACAAGCAGCAATCTTGCAACCCAATAGACGTGTTCGCAAGCGCTTTGGTCAAGCAGCATATGTGAGGCCACAAGATGTAGCGGCCTCTGACAGCTCGGGGGATGATCATGCAGAGCACATTCCCAACGAGGCAATGTTTGAGCCCGAGATTGATGAAATGATCGAGACGATCATGGATTCAGAAAGGCTTATCTATGATGATATGAAAAGTGAAGCCGATACGCCATTGTATAATGGAGCACGTATGTCTAGATTGAAAGCACTCCTGGTTCTTCTCAACATGCAGGCAAAGTTTGGATGGAGTGACACTAGCGTCACAGCGCTTTTCAGGTGATCTATTACAATTAGTTTACTTTAATAAAACTCTAAATGTATAATGATCTGATAGATTTTTACACGACTGTATCGTATTTTTATGTTGTGTAGATTGCTTAAAGAGCACATACTACCAGCTGACAATGTGATGCCAGATTCTCGAGATGAAGCAAGAAAGATTTTGCGAAACTTGGGGATGGATTACAATTCTATCCACGCTTGTCCTATTGACTGCATTCTTTTCAGAGGGGAATACATAGACATGGAGAAGTGTCCGAAATGTGATTCCGAAAGATATCGAGTAGATCTCCACGGGACAAAAATTCCACAAAAGGTTTTGCGACATTTTCCTCTGCTTCCTCGCATCAAGCATTTCTTCAAATGTAAGTCCATGGCGGCCCTAGCATCATGGCATGAGGAGAATAAATCTTCAGATGGTGTGCTACGAATTCCTGCAGATTGCGCAGCCTGGAAACATATAGATGGAACATGGTCGGATTTTGCCAGGGAAGCTCGAAATTTGCGCTTAGGCCTGGCTATGGATGGCGTAAATCCATTTGGTCAAAGATCAATATCTTACAGTGTATGGCCCGTTGTCATCGTCAACTACAACATTCCCCCGTGGTTGACTACGAAGAAGGGGCACCTATGGCTAAGCGTTTTACTCAAGATTGTGGAATCATGGCAAAATTTGAACAGTCTAGTCGACGACGTTCCTCTGATGCAGATCCTGTGGTGGCGGAACTCACTTACTTCGGCACGCTGCAAGAGATTTTGAGGATCGATTAAAGAGGCTTTTTTGTCGACTTGTTCGATGTGCAATGGTTCAAGATAATCATGGAGGGTCGCAATGCTACTGTGCGTAGAGGAGAGTCTGGTTTTCTTGAGGTGGATTCTATTAAGAAATGGACTGACCTAAGAGACGCTTTCGTACTACCCGAGCATTGTGAACAAGTAAGTATGTAAATAGTTAACATCCCTCTTTTACAAGTTATGTGCTTGAAAGCTCTCATGTAAGTTATGTGGCTCTGGCAGGTAATATTTCATCCTACAAAGTCTACATCAAACTGGTGGTATGTCATAGAGGTAGCCCCTCGTAGTGCAAGGACGTATGAAGGCTACCATGTGCCAATCACAACAGCATCAATGGACGAGATCAGAGAAGATGCTCAATCAGAAGCCGTTGCGGTGGTGCCAGACGAGCATCAAGATGCTACCACTCTATATGGGGTGCATGCAGAGGAGCTACAAAATGAAACGGAGGATATGTGTTTAAACGGAGAGCTCTATATAGATATAGGAAGTTATGCTGAGTTATGCGAGGATGAGAGAGAGATCTCTTAAAGCCACAAATATTGTATTTGAACAATTTTGCTCCGTGTTGTAAAAGCTCTGGCTCTCTAAGTACCTTCCATGGTGTATAACGCTCTTTTCTACTCGCGCTCACATCTTTTGATTGAAAATTCTAAGTTTTCGACTTGCCTCTTCTATCACTCAATTCATTGCGTCATTGTATTTATATGCATCATTACGTCATTGTATTTAATGGTCTTTGCGTCATTGTCTACTCTATTCATTCAATATTAAGTTTAAATATTCGTGTGTTTAATGCAGGTATAGATGATGAGGAGTTTCTTTCTCCTTTGTCACCGCAGTAGAGACAGTGGTACATGGAGCGTCATCGCTCTGGCGCATCATCGCGCGTTCCTACTCCATCCGCATCTCCCTCTCTTTCGGAGCATTCGGCGCTCTCCGAAGCTTCGGCGTCGACGAGACGATCTTCACACTCGTCTAGACACCGGCGCTCTAGTGGTGGCGGTGGCGGTTGTTGTGGGGATTCCGCCACCGATGCCTCCACACCGCCTCGTGTTCGACGAGGCTCTTTACCCTCCCCTTCTTTGCCCGCCCCCACACCAGCCACAGCATCGCCATCTACGCCAGGTTTTGCACGACTGACTGTTCCTAGCAGCTACACACCTCTACCTACTCCGCCAGGAGCCACCCCACTCGACACTCCTCGCTTTGCGGCCCAGACGCCGGTGGAGACACCTGACGTCCGTACCCCCATCGACACGCCGCTAGAGACCCCTGCCGGGACACCCATGTTCACGCACCACCGGCCAGAGGGCTTGCCTTACTCCGTCGACTTCAGCGACGGCATCATCATGGATGATGACAGCAAGAAGGTGATCTCGGGCATGCGTGGTCTTTGCTCTCAGCTGTTTAGACACTACATACTAAAAAGATGGAGTGAAGTACCAAGTGATTTAAAAAACAGAGTCATCAGCATACTTCATGATGAGTTTCCCGTTCCAACACGGGATCAACGCTTCAATGAAGACCTAATGAAGATTCGAATGCTCGAATACTGCAAACACAAGCGTTCCGAAGTGCAAAAAGAAATCAAGCATGGGTGGAACAGGCCAGATTGGCTGGCCAAAGAAGATTGGAAGAATGCGAAGAAAGCAGCGCGCGAGAATGCCGACAAGTGGAAGCAACAAAAGGATGCAGCCAGAGCGCGAGTAGAGGCAGGGAGCTCGCACCACTTGGGGAGCGGTGGATGGGTATCATTTGAGGCCGATTTTGTAAGTGTTTTCGCATTGCTCATTATGTTCGATAGTTTAGGGTTTATGAGTTTTTTAATTCTAACATAATGAATTCTTTGTATGTTTTGACAGTGGTCGATGACAGGACGTGATCCCACACCGTACGAGCGCGAGTACGCAGGCAGGAAGGGCTTAAACGCCCTGGTGGACATTCTCAGTTCTCGCGCCGGCATGGTTAGTATTAGGGTTTACTCTTTTCTATTTTTTGTATTGTTTTATAAATGTCGTTATATGTTAATACTTACTGAAAGCTGTCTTATTGTCTTTTTTTGCAGAATCCGACAGATACACCGCTTGGACGCGATGAGACATCTGACTAGACGACGTCAGTTTAGCCGTAGCTAGATAGCATTAGTTTAGGGTTTCTCATAGCTTATGTATCATGAGACGGATTTTATACGTCTTTTTGAACCATGTATATTATTACATTTGTCACCGCAGTTCATTTTGCCAATCAATTCTTTATGCCTATGATGTTGTACAATTGTCATTATTACATTTGCCAATCAATTCATTTTGCCTATGATGTGTACAATTGTCAATTTTACGCTTGTCAATTTTGCAAACAATGCGTCTTGTGGGCAATTTTGCAAACAATGCGTCTTGTGGGTGACTATTTTGGGTCTATTATTTACCCTTGCACTTTTTTTAAAAAGTGAATCAAGTACAATATGGTTGATGGGTGGCAGGGCATTCAATGCCCTGTCACCAAAAAAAATTTCTCTCGGGCGTCACTATAACCGTCACTTTTTATAGCTCTGTAGCGTCGCTATGAGCGTCGCTATAGACTTCTGTGTAAACGTCGCTATAACCGTCGCTATAAGCGTCACTATAGAGCGTCGCTATATAGCGACGCTTATAGCGACACATATAGCGACGCTTATAGCGACGCCTATAGCGTCACATATAGCGACGCTCTTGTAGCGACGGTTTTAGCGACGCCGGGGGTTATAAAAACCCAGTGTATTTCCATCGCTAACAGCGTCACAAGAGCACACAACCTCTTGTAGTGCATGTGGGCCCCACTCTTTGAATCGCCAATGCATGCATCAAGTCCACTATGGAGCGATTTATGCGTGCCTCTAGTAGAGTGTATTTGATGTACTGCCACCACAAACGCTCTACCAGATTTGTGGTATCAACATTTCCATGGGGAAAAAGTCTTTCAAACTTTGGCCACTGTGATCTCCATATACAAAATCTCCCACACCACCCATTGGTGACATACCGCACCACATTGGGATACGCTACATATCGAAGAAGTAGTTGTTGAAATCTACCATCAAAGTCAACCTCACTTGGGCATTGCATGAGATTTGACATTTCCATGTAGATTTCACTTCTAATCTCTTTTGGAACCTAAAGTGAGAACCAAGTCAATGTTGATAACTTGAATACATGATTATTATAAATCACGAGAACAATGATGCTTACCTGAGGAAGGAGGTTATCTACCCATGCTTTCTTAGCATGGAACCAACATAGAATAATGTGACATGAAATTTGGCGATGCTCTCCTTCATTTTTTGTGTCCCAACAATGTGGATCTTCATTGACCACCTTAAGAAAGGCCCCTAATTCTTGTTGTGACTTGTGAATGACCAAAGTGGTGGGTCAGATGTCTCCCATTCTTGAAAGTACTATCCGTAGAGTTACCTCTAAGGCAATGACATCATGATGAGCCCCTGCATCTTGGGTGAACAACATAAACCAAATAGGGATCCCTTGTCCAAGTTGATTTGGTAGCACGGCTGCAAAAAGGGGAAGCCCATATACATTTGTTTTGAAGTGCTATCTATTGCCGATGCATTGTTTCGAGAAAAGTGCTTGGCCATTTGCAACATCCAATCATCTTTAAAAATCAGGATGAATGGCTTATCCTTTGGATCTCTTGCTGTTGGATTGTAAAGTTGAAAATAAACAACCTACTTAAGCAAAACAATTACCAATGTTTGGAATATAGAACGTACAAGCATGAACTTGGGAGTAAAGGATAACTTGTCACCTGTTGCTCTTGCAACACTCTAACCTTTGTATACATGGTTGCCCAATCATTATTGGGGATCCTAAAACAAATGTCTATTATAAGGACTCTACACGAAATTAAAAAGATGAAAATTTAGCATGACAAAGAATACTTTCCATGCGCTTCTGGAATGATAGTAGTTGGACTTCCCTTGGGATCATGAAGAAGCGATACATAGTGTGATCAAGCATGGAAGCCCGCTCCATTTGATATTTTTCTTTTGAAAGTGACATTTGTGCAGCATGACGGGAACTACCAACATCAAGTAAATCCTCTTTGCAACACTCTACGACAGCTGGATAGATAGGAAGGTGGTAGAGGTCACTCCAACTACCTAGAGTATGGCCATCATGAATGGAGTAAATATGTATCGTAACCTCGTCACCTTCATTGGACAATTGAACTTGAATTTTGAATAATCAACCACACCTCTTCAATGTCCTTAGCCTTCTTATCTTTCCAACATGCTTTGTCTTTCCACCCCTATGACATTTGTATTCAATCGTAACGCTTGAAAGAAGATGTTTCCTTGAAAATCGCACCATAACCAACCTTACTTTGTGCTCAATCATAAGATGATCTAATTGCATGTCCAAATTAGCCCGTGTTGTATGTATTTCATATGATGGAGCCCTTTTGAGATCAAAGGTACCTTGAGTGACCACATTGGTCTTCCTTTGGTGGCCACATCCACATGATATGGCATATTCTTTGATGAAGGACAACGGAATTCCACCACGCTTGAGATCAATAAACCAAGTTGACTGCAAGGTATTGATTGTGGATGTGAGATCTCTATGATGGGGTAAGCCTTCCATACAATATGTTTCTTTCACAATAATTTTCCAGTCCTCAACACAAGGAATCTTAAGCAAAGGATCTGATTTGAGACAAATAAAAAGTTCCCTATTGCATCCTCCTCTCACACACAACATGTCTTTCATTCTTCGCCACTTTTTGAGGTCAAGCAACCCTCCATGATCGCAAGATTTTAGTGTGTCCAAGGATGGGGATATGTCTTCTTTCAAGGTTTTAATCATCAATGCATATGCATCTTTAGTGAATGTGAAATACCTTGAAGATATATGTGCAACCATGTTGACCAATGTTTCACCCTCCACATTGCAAAGGTTGTGGTCAAACTCCATGGACCTAGCTTCATGCACCCCGGCTTCATCTTCACTTGAGCTGCTAGAGTAGCTCTCCTCACCCTCAAAGTCTTTGTTGTCTTCACTTTCAATGTACCATTCCATTGTGTTGTGAGTGAGAGAGAGGTTGAAAGAGACAGGGAATAGGTGAAAGAAAGGAAAAGGAAAAAGAGAATCACATCGAAAATCCGCAATATGCTCATAATCCGTCGACCCGAATTAACATATTTTCTCGAATTTACAAAGGTGACCTGAATTTACCAACATCGCACTTCCAACCAATTGATATATAACGTGTAACATGATAAGCTTTTTATCATCATATTTTAAAAACACCCTTAAAATACACATGTACTTTTACAGACATAGTTATCCTGCTCCAGTTCCCAAAGCTGATCTCACGTCACTCACATTTATCGACTCCACCCCCACTCGAATTTACTAATTTTCCCAAATTTACAAAATGCCATCGCGCTCCGATCTACGGCCCTCATTTGTAGATGTGACTCCCGACCCTCCTCCCCCATTGATCCCATTTGAACATGCCCGTGCAAGATAGTGAGGAGGCCAGTCCACCCCGAGTTGCCCCAGTTCACCCTGAGTTCACGCCCCCTAGTTCGCCCCTAGTTCACCTTGAGAATCCAACGGCGCTCAGAAAACCCGCCTCTTTCCAGCCTTAGATCCCTCCTGAACTAGACGTGAGTTTTTCTGCCCCTTTGCCCGACTAACCCTCTTACCTCCTCTTGGGCGAAGCTTTCTGCAGGTCTGAGGCATGGCGAAGCTTTTGCCAGGGCATAATACAAATGATGCATTCGACTCCCAGCCTCTTACTGCGTTACTGGATTTTGTCAACACTCAGTATCCCACTGAAGACGTTTTGCGAATGGTTTTACGAAAATGGGGCATAGATCTTGACACGCAGGCTATCGACTGGAGCGATCCTCAAAAGATTATTGACGGCTTGACAGCTTGCACAACCTTGGGCGAGGTTCTTCGCCTTTTCCCTGATGAAAAACCAATCAATGATAATATAAGGCAGTTGCGTGAGCAAATTTTGATGCAGGACATGGAAGCTGCAAAGCTTGCCTGGGAGATCAAATATATTGTTTCAGAGAAGGTGCTTAACCTTGTGGCAGATCAGTTGAAGGATTTTGCAAGCCAATGGGACGGTCACCAGTGGTATGCACCGCTTACTGCGTTGGTTCAGAGTAGTGGCTGGGGCAAATCCCGTTTGATATGTCAGATGTGGAGGATGGGCTTTTATGTGGTCTACATATCGTGCATGAAGGAGAGTCAGAGTGGTTTCCCTAGACGCACTGGAGAGTTGGCAGACATTATGCAGGGCCCCAAGTCTACTGAGTCAACCTTTGTGGCACTTGTCGTTAGTATATTGGCAGTCCTCAATCAGCACCCTGGCATGGCATGTGAAGAATGGATGGCGGCACAGGAGAAAGATGATGCCATCCAGCATGAAATTCTTGCCGTATTCCAGACCATGAAGAAATCAATTGGAGTCATAACGGATAAGCCATACATTGCTGCAGAAGAGGACCATAAAAAATTCTGCCAGGTAGAGATAGACAAGCTGAAGCAGCGTGGTGCGAGGGTTTTACTGTGTGTAGATGAGGCTGGAGAGCTAGGTGACAATTTTCTAAAGTTTAGGAGGTCATTGAGGAGTATGCCGAGTGGTGATAGCTTTTTTGGCATAGTGCTTGGCACAGACAGGATAGTGGCCGACCTAGCAGCAGCACAAGAGGATGATCCGAGTGCACGCGCGAGATTGGCCACCCATTTCAATGTCTTTCATCCCATTTACTTGATTGGGAAGAGTGACATTTTTGCTCAGGTTGGAGCCGGTAGCAGTGACATTACAAATCCATGTAATGCGATACGATATGGAAGGCCGCTTTGGGCAGCATACTATGACTCAGTGGGTGTGATTGACAAGCTGGATGCGACCCTTCAACTTGCAATGAAGAAGCTGCTGGGGAAGGACATAAATATTGCAGAGACAGGGTGGGTGAACCAAGACATCGCAATAGCTGTGTTTGCCTGCATCGTGGGGCTAGATGTGGTTGCGTGGGGGGCACTACCACAGGAACTTGTG
The DNA here is from genome assembly GCF_014529385.1 of Adiantum capillus-veneris. Taxonomy (NCBI): domain Eukaryota; kingdom Viridiplantae; phylum Streptophyta; class Polypodiopsida; order Polypodiales; family Pteridaceae; genus Adiantum; species Adiantum capillus-veneris. The sequence goes on from NC_140944.1 coordinate 89,420,374, forward strand.
GCCAGACACATGAGAACCATTGTCTGCATCTCAAAGGATAGAAGAAGAGTGTACACGTCAGCTGCTGCAGAGCCGGCTCTTGCTGCTGCTGCTGCTATGTTGCTGCATGCCAAGAATGATGCTTTTCTTGCTATGTTCATAGACAAGCTGACGGAAGTGTGCAAGGATGGGCTGGTGCTCGAAGGAATCAGGGGGGAGATTGTAGCCAGGATTGTTATCATCTTGGCCATGCATGAGTGCACCAAGAGCGATAATTACATCAAAAGTGTCCCCTTGGCCACCTTCTTGGAGACCATGTTCGGGGGCAAGGTTGTGCAGGACTTGAAGGATAATTGTGTTAACTTGGAATCCACCCTCTTCTTTAATTGTTTCATCCCCACCTCTCTTCCACCTTCTCCACAGCTATTAGATGATTACTTTGTTAGGTGTGCAGCCCTTGTTGCAAGAAGAAAGGAGCATGTTCTGGACTTTGCAGTTCCTGCCCGTGGTGGTCTGCTGGATGTAGGAGCATCGGCTGCCCTTTCTGCGCGTTCTGTGTTGCCAAGAGCTGCAAAGAAAAAGAAGGTCAACCTCCAGCCTTTGCATCATAGAATTTCTTTCCTTGGACAGGTGAAGAATCAGAGGGATGAGAGGTTGGATCATCCTCTTGAACTGCTTTTTCAAATTGGAGATAGAGGGGAGGGTGAGAGAGTGAAAGTTGAGCACACCACAGTGATCGTGAAAGGGCTAGAAGGTTTCCAGCACCTCAAGTCTGAGAGGATGAAAGCGGCAAATATTCTTGAGAAGTTGAGGATCCTCTCTAGGACTTGTGAGGATGTGTTCAAGGATGCTTCTGACAAGGAGAAGGATGTCTTGCGGGAATTGATACCACTTGGATTTGACTCGCAGAGATGTCATGCAAGTGGAATATGAATGAAATTTAGTCTATAAAATAGATTCATTTTGTACTTCGAGAACTGGTTTTCTGAAGCTTTCTTACTTTGAGTTTTGTTGACTGATTTCTTTAAAAAGGTTGGCAGTCGTCACTTTTGTGTACTTTTGAGTACGAGTTGTTTTATGTGTCTTGTGCTTTGTTCTTGCGCTTTGTCTTTTGGCATTTTCCGTGATTCGTATCTTCATGAAGGCCTTATTGTTTTATGTCAGTAAATTGCCCAACGGGGGAAAAAAATTTAAAATTGAGTCAAATTGGAATTCCTAGAAGACCTTGTAGCATAGTTGGCACATTGTACGGTTTCTATTTAATTAAATAAGCAATAAGCATATATATGTGTGTGTGGGGGTGGGGTTGCATGTGCACACGTTTAAGATAGATAGAGGTAAGAGAGAGCGAGATGAGGCGGGTAATGAGATGAAGGGAGGGATTAAGATCAAGAGGTATAAATTAGGATCAAGGGTTTTGAAATGTAATTTTCTCTCACAATCTATTCTTGTAGCACAATGCAAGGGATAATGCAACTTTATTCTATCTCTTTGAGTTCTCTTCTACATTACAGCTCCAGCCCTAATTGTTTATGGCGCTTGGTGTTTTGGTGGCTTTGGTTGTTTGTCTTTCTCATCAACTGTTATGTCCTCACCACTTTAGGTCTTATGTAATACATGCATGTAGAAGATAAGTGGTGGACCTCTCTACTCATATCCCATCCATAGTGATAATATTCCAGGCCTAGCTGTACCCTTAACTACACACCTATGTATACTAAGGTGACAACCATATGGCCTTTTGGAAAGAAAGACCTCTATTCAAGCATAGAGTGGTGCCTAATTAATATTTTTGCTTGTTAAGAGTTATCTTCATTTATGGATGACAATTTGGCTCCACTAGAAGGGATAGATTATGCCTGGGTGCCAGAACAAGAGTGTATTATGCTACAGCTAGACTTTGATTCCACTAGGGATTGTAGTGTGTTATTTGGGTTGTGAGGTTGGGCTAGACTTATCCCTTTTGCAGTAGACAAATCCCCTCTTCCTCTTTATACGGAGGAAACTGGTTCATTGGAGTTACGTACGTCTCCCTCTTGCTTGGGAGGTCATCACACTCTCTCAATCTTAGGGAGGCTTATGCATCATTGACCCAACACGTTGTCGTGCTGTGACACGTACATAGTGGGAACACATGTTACAAGATCTATTTTGTAACTTTTTAGATACATAATTATCTTTTCTATAATGTACATATGCATATTTAAGTATAATAATAAGCTTTCTATCTCATCCTATTATTTTTCTCAAGGGTAACCTATCCTTATTTTACCATCAGAAAATAATATGGGAAAAGCTCAATAGCTCCGTCTCTTTAACTTGGGGCAAAAAACATTGATTCTTTATTTCTACTATCTCATTATCATCTCACACCTTAGATAGATCCTATATCTACGGTAAACTCCAATATATATATATTCTATGTATTTTTTATACTTTTTTTATATTTCTTTTTAAATAGCTACTAGGAAGGAATCAAATCCTAGTGGGACACTAGGTGGCATGATTTCTAAGATACACTTATTTTAATGCATTATTGCAAGCATGATTACAACACTTTGTCAAGGAGCAATGTCATGCTTTCATATGGCATGAGGTGTCCTTTGGAATTAAATGAAAGTTTAGGCTAAGGGGACCACGGGAAGACTTTTGTTGCCAGAAATGGACCTTATTTTGATGAATTTTTTACACAAGGTTCCAATCCGAATTGGAAAATGATTTTAAAATGAAAATCGTAGCTAATGAGCTGAAGTTTTTGCTCATATTTTTACTTTTTTATTTGGAGCTACGATTGAGGAGATATGATCAAAATACTGAACCCCAATCTGTCCACATTATGCAGGGACAGCTCATTTCCAATTTTTCCAATTCCTATTCACACTCGCTCCTCTCTTTTTGTGTAAATCCTTGGGGGTTCCCTTCACCTATAAAAGGAGACCTCTTCTTCTTTGAAAGAGGAGATGAACTCAAGCATTCAAGCCATTGATGATAGGAATTCTTGAGGGAGTGAGTAGTAATGCTTAATTGTACTTAGCCCTATTACCATAAGCCCAAGCCTACACTTTCTCTTAGAGGAAGACTAGCCATTCTTGTACGCTATCCTTGGAAGATCAACTCTAATCAAAGAAGGTGTTGTACTTGGCGTATCAATCAAAGTAGAGTGCTCCCCTCTTCTTCTCTCTCCATCAATAATGGTACCGAAGGGTTTGTCAAGTAAGATGTGTTCTACATTGATGTTTTCTTGATTTCTTGTTGTTTTCTTTTTCATCTCTAATCTGACATATATATATATATATATATATATGTATCTAATCTCATCTCCTTAACCAAACCTATCTCTCTCATTCTTAGTAATTCATCCTCTCTGCAAATTCTAGGTTCTCTTTTCTACAGGTACATCTCTCCCCGCAGTATCCTTATTGCCTACAGGCAAGAATAGGGCTTGGGAGGGAAACTTCTCATCTCTTCACTTCTCTCATATCTATATTTCTCACATACTATCCTACATGAATAACCCACATGATGACCATTTCTATCGCTTTCACTCTGTACGATCTATTAGAATTAACGTATGGATTAGCCGAATAATACACTTTCAACAACGTATAGTGTTTCTCTTTGGCCCAGAAAGGCTTAATGAAATACTTCTATCACCGGATCCCATCATACTACCTCTCATAGACTATAACTTTTCTTTTGACGTAAGCGTAGTTATCTTGCTATGAACCAAGAGGATTTGTACACACAATTAATCCCAATCACTAGACAAAATATATATATTATGGTAAGCACAAAACTACAACTCCAAAGAACAATTCGTAGCCTATTTGGTCAGTCAAGATTGAATGCCATTAACTAATCTATTAACCCTTTCATATTACCCATGATACAATATGACCATAGCCTTGATGTTTTCATTTTCGTATTGTTTTGACATTCTCTTTTGTGTTCTTTCTTTGTGTGTGTGAGTGCAAGAGAGAAAGAGTGAGTCTTCTTTGATTGCACTTCTTTCCAAACCCTAGTCTTCATGGCATCTATCGTTTTACTCCTTCATATAGTTTTTGTTGAGTTCTCTCACAAACTCTCACAGCCATAAGCCCGGTGCTTTCCTGGCAAGACTGCAAATTTCTCAACATATTTTTGGTGAACCAGACGCGAAACTGCCAGGGTGAGATTTTGTGGATAACCATGGGTGATCATGTTGAGCAACAGGGTATGCATTTTGACCCAGCAACAATGCAAATGTTTCAAGCATTTGCAATGTTAATGCAACAACAACATGCCATTGAAAGAAGGGAGATTTGAGCAACGAAGGCCATACAAGCAGTCGTCAATAGAATGGATCAGTTCAATGGCAAAGATGTAACCAAGTACTTACGCGAGTATGTGAAGGAGATGGAGCTGCATCGCGTGTCAGAAGGTGATATGATTCAAAGCTTTGAGCTAGTTGTTGCTCCAGAAATTAGAGAGGATCTTAGGGTAATTAAAGATGGGCATGGGAGAAATTGGGAAGAACTCAAAGTAGCTTCAAAGGAGGAATATTTCATGGAGGACTCTGAGAGAGTGACCAAAAGGACATTCTTAGAATGGGTAGTCAAGCCAAAGCAAGAGCTATCAATAACAGAGCTACTTAGGGAATTTGAGCGGCGCTATGCACAACTCACCAAGACAGAAAGGGCCACACTAGATGCAGAGAAGACAGATCTTTTCTTACAAGCTGCAGGTAAACAGTTTCAAGAAAATTTGGAGCTTCTTCTTGAAGATAAAGATGCTGAGCAAGGACTAAAGACCGACTGGAATGAGGTTGAAGGTGCTGTCTCACTGCTTGCCAAACGACAAAGAAGAACGGACAAGATGGTACTAAACACTACAAGTCCTTCCACCTCAACTTCTGACAAAATGGTAAAGCCTACTTTTATCGCTCCTAAGTTAGATGAGTCCATGCTAGATGAGCTTGTGAAGGGAATGCGTGACTTGAAGGTGAAGTTTGCAAAGCTTGAAGAAAAAGGCCAACCATCAGGGACACTTCCTAGGCAAAGACAACAGCCCAAAGAAGGGTTTGTTAATAGATGTATTTGGTGTGATAGTACAGACCATGTAAGAAGGGATTGTGATGATTTTAGTGATGCTTTGTCAAAAGATGTTGTCTTTTTTAAGGATGGTAAAATCCACTTAAGAGAGACAGGTCTACCCTTGAGAACTAACTTTGGGAAGGGGGGAATGCAAACCTTAGTTGAAGATATGGCAACCAAGCATGCCACCTCTTCAGTTGAGGCAGCTACTTATGGAGTAAAAATTGAACATTTTTGTGATGAAGAGGTGAGTGACCATCATGGTCAAATTTGGCCAAATGTCATGCAATTAGCTAAAAAGGGAAAGCTTACAAAAGAGATTCTACATGAAGCAGGTGATTGCATACGTTTAGAAACAGGATGGAATGATCCAGTGGACTCATTGTCAGCGCATGCCTACATTACAAAATGCCAACAAAATGAGGCAATTGTAGAAGAGAAGCGCAGACATGAGAATGCTGATGAAGGACCATCAAAAAGAGCTTCTAGAAGTGGGGAAAGAAGCAACTCAATGCCTTCTCAAACACCCTCAACACAAGGAGCATCTCCACCTGAAGTACTCATGGAGGAGTCTACAACAGGAAAGAAGAAAGAGCCAACGAAAGGTAAAACAAAAGGCCCAACTTATAAACTACAATCTGATATTGAGGTTGCTACAGATTTAAAGAAAGTCTTGAAGGAAAGGATCTTGAATAGCAAGATTGAGTTTACTCTGGGAGAAGTTCTTGGCATTGCAAAGCGTGAATTCTATGAGGAGATCATTGACATTATCAAGAGGATGAGGCAAACCCTTGCTGAAGTTTCTCGTCCACAGGTTGAACGGGAAACCTCAAAGACACAAGGGATGCAACTGCAAAATAAGGAGAATGATGGAGCTGTGGTAGGATGCTACCAATCTAGTGGGAGAGTGAAGCAAGTGTATTTCTCAAATGATGATGAAGAAGTTGAAGATATTTCTAGGAGTTACTATTCACGAAGTCATTGGGCAAGGGCTACTACAAAAACTTTGGTCAAGGTAGGTGATCTTGAAGAGCCATTTGTTGCCTTGATTGACCATGGTTCAGAAATAAACATAATATCAAAGAGTCTCTACAACAAGTGCAAATGGCCGATGGACACAGATCATGGCTGGATGGTAAAAGTGACAAACAATTCATCCGGTGAATTGTATACAGCATGTCCAGGTGTGAAGGTAAGAATAGGTGATGTAAAGATTGACCAAAACTTCTTTGTACAGGATACATCTTCATATCATCTCATCCTTGGACAACCCTACATTGTGGGAGTTCGAATGGAAACAAAGGTAATGGACGATGGTTCAGCATATGCTAGAATACGCAGCAAAGATGGTAAACGAGCTGTCCAATTTCTCACAGTTTGTGTGAACCATGAAAGAAATCGTGACAACCTCAGAGAACATCCTCTACCAAAGGTGACCAAAGAGTTTCATGATCATAGAGAAATGATGGGTTTTGGCCAAGTACCATTGTAAAGCGGGATTGCAGTGGTACAGAAAGAAAAAGGGTCTTGCCTGATCCAAAAATAGGTGAAGCGTTTTCAACGAGCTCCTTGGTAACAAAGAATGGATCATTATGTTTTACAAAACTTGAAGATTTGAAGAGATGTGAGAGGCAATATGTGCATAATATACAAATAAGCATGAAAAAGAGTGGGTTGCTAGAGCCTACTGAATTTTTTTTGGGTTTGTGTGAACAAGTTTCTTTTGTAGATACTATGGGTGAGCTTGATGCTATAATGGGGTCTAATTTGCATCTTGAAAATGAAGTTGTGGAAGTTTGCTCTATGAAAATGTATCAAGTAATAGAAGACTTTAAAGAAAGCCAAACAGTTGGCCCAGAAGTCCATGTTGAAACTAAATACAAGAGTGTAGCAAAGAAGGTGAAACCAGTAGCTTCACCCTTACCACTCAACAATAGGGAAAAGATTGAGCAGGCTTCTTTACAACCAAGTTTGAGGAATCCTAAAAAGATTGGGCATACATTCACAAAGGAGTCTTTCCAAGACTTGCAGATTGGTTGCCAGGAGTTTCTAACACAGGAGGAGACAAAGTGCTTCAAAGAAATTCTTTCAAAGCATGGTAAGGCTTTTGCATTTGAGCCACATGAGATAGGATGTGTTGATCCTTCTATTGTAGCTCCTATGGTAATTTTCACAATACCTCATGTGCCTTGGAATCTGCGTCCTATTCCGGTTCCAAAGGCTCATTTGCCAAAGTTAGTAGAGCTACTGAATGAGAAAATCAAAATGGGAATCTTGTAGCCTTCTTGTGCTCCATACTCAAACAGGTGGTTCACAGTTCCAAAGAAGAATGGTTCTCTACGCTTCATCCAAGATATGCAACCAGTGAACAAGGTGACAATTAGAAATGTAGGTACAGGTCCAATTGTGGATGAGTTTGCAGAGGCATTTGCAGGGAGTGCAATCTACTCAATGGGGGATCTCTACTCAGGGTATGATTAATTTCAGCTTGCAATCGAAAGCAAAGACTTGACAACCATGAGGACACCTTTGGGTTTGGTAAGGATGTGTACCTTGCCACAGGGAGCAACCAACTCGGTTGCACATATGATGAATGGGATGAATAAGGTCTTACGTCACTTTATTCCTCAAATCACAATACCTTTATTGATGATTTGCCTATCAAAGGATGTGAAGAAAGTGACAAAGATGAAGCTTTGGATGTCAAGGGATGTCGTAAGTTCGTGGTAAATCACATAAATGATTGTGATAAAATTTTGTCTAGGTTGGAAGAAGTCTATGTTTGGTGTCAATGAAGTGCTTATTGTGGGGCACATGTGTGGGCCATATGGTAGGAAACCTTGTCCAACAAAGGTAGATCGATGCCATCCAAAGAATGAAAGAAACGTGCACTAGCATCACTGAGGTTAGAAGGTTTCTGGGAGCATGTGTCTTCTATGTTATTTGGATTCCACATTATGCACATGTAGCTGATCCTCTTTATCAGCTGCTTAGAAAGAATCAGAAGTTTAAATGGACAGAAGCACATGTAAAATCCATGAAAAAGCTAAAGGAGTTGCTCCAGTCAGCAACGACTTTGAGAAAGGTAGACTATGAGTGTCAAAGGCCAGTGATTGTGACAATAGATACCAGTCCTACAGGGATTGGATGGGCAATAGGGCAAGATGACAAAGAAGGACACATGTATGTGGTAAGATTTGGAGCAAAGGTACTAAGTGCTCGCCAAAGAAACTATCCACAGATAAAGAGAGAGTTATGGGGTCTGGTTACAGCCTTGAAAAGTGGGAAAGAGTACCTAATGGGTGCATGTGTGGTTGTAGAAACAGATTGTCTACCACTTCTTGGGATGATTACAAGCTGCTCAACACCAGACATTGCTATGTTGCGGTGGATTGCCTACATTAAGTCCTTAAATCCCGAGTTTAAGCACATTGCCGGTAAAGACAATACAGTGGCAGATATGCTATCAAGGGCAAGGTATGAAGATGAGTCACAAATGATTGATGAGGGAGATGATGTAGGTACAAAGTTCTATTCTATCTCTCATGTCAAAGGTAACAATGTCTGCATGAATAATTCACTTGAATTGTTCTTGAAAAATCTTTATGAAGGTGATTGGCTTTCTATTGGAAGCTACTTGAGTACTCTAACAAAACAGGATAATTGGTCTGAACAAGAATTCAAGAGGATACGCAGGAAAGCATATGGGTACTTTTTGAGGGATGGTTACTTGTGGAAGCATCTTAAACAAAAGGGTGCTACACCACAACGGGTTATATGTAAAAAAGAGACTCAAGTAAAGCTGATGCAAGAGTTTCATGAGAGTCTATGGGCTGGACACAGGGGTGTGTGGGCAACCTTCTCCAAGTTGAAAGAAAAATACTGGTGGAAGGGTATGTATAAAGATGTATCTCAATTTGTAAAGTCATGTGTAACTTGTCAAATGTATTCAAATGTCCGACATCGTGATGGATTGCACCCTACATATCCACTAGCCATGCACTATAAATGGGTTGTGGATCTAGTCACAATGCCTCTAGGACTCTGGCAGATGAGATACTTGGTTCTTGCACGAGAAGACCTAACTAACCAGGTTGAAGGAAGAGCATTAAGAGCTAAAACCACAGAATCTATGTGCAAATTCCTTCTTGATGAGGTGATTCGCCGTTATGGTTGTGTGGGAAAAATCACTATAGATAGAGGTGAACTGGATGCCGAAGAAGCAAGGGAGTTCTTTTCTAGATTAGGAATCAAGCTTTCTCTTACTATAGCTTACAACCCTTAAGGCAATGGAAAGAGTGAAAGAGGGCATCCTCCTATCATCAAAGCTTTGGCCAAGGCTTGCAAAGGAAGAGTTGGTGAGTGGCCAAAACTGTTACCATATGCTTTATGGGCTGATCGTACAACACATAGCTCAGTAACTGGCTACATGCCTGTGGAGCTAATGTATGGTCAAAAGCCAGTGATGCCGATTGAAGATACAATTCCCACATGGAATGTACTACCTTGGCAAGAGGGGCTTAGCAGGGAAGATCTCCTTGCACTGCATATAAGGCAGCTAGAGAGAAGACCTGGAGACATTGAAGCTGCAAAAGAACGACTCAAAAATGCAAGGTTGAAAAACAAGGAATACTTTGATAAGCGCCATCGACTCAGGAGCAAAGCAATTGACAAAGGTGACTGGGTTTTGGTGTATGATAGTAGCCTTGATAACCAGCACACAGTCATGCGTAAGTTTTCAAAAAGATGGTTTGGACCGTATGTTGTAAAGCATGTGCATGAAAATGCTACTTACAGCTTGTCTGAACTAGATGGTACAGAAGTAAAGATTCCCATTGCAGGAAAAAGGATCAAAATGTTTAAGAGAAGAGGAGACAATGATCCAGAAGATGTTGATGAGGAAGAAGAGCAAACCACAGGTAAAGATCAAAGTGAAGATGAAGATTTTGAATCATCCAGTGAAGAAGAAAGCAAGGAAGATGTACAAGAGGCCTGATCTTACAAAGAAATAATGTGGCACATACCGGAGGATGTGCAGGTTTAGAGGGGGTGGATGTCGTGCTGTGACACGTACATAGTGGGAACGCATGCTACAAGATCTATCTTGTAACTTTTTAGATACATAATTATGTTTCCTATAATGTATATATGCATATTTAAGTATAATAATAAGCCTTCTATCTCATCCTATTATTTTTCTCAAGGGTAACCTATCCTTACTTTACCATCAGAAAATACTATGGGAAAAGCTCAATAGCTCCGCCTCTTTAACTTGGGGCAAAAAGCATTGATTCTTTATTTCTACTATCTCAATATCATCTCACACCCTAGATAGATCCTATATCTAGGGTAAACTCCAATATATATATATTCTATGTATTTTTTATACTTTTCTTATATTTCTTTTTAAATAGCTAATAGGAGGGAATCAAATCCTAGTGGGACACTAGGTGGCATGATTTCAAAGATACACTTATTTTAATGCATTATTGCAAGCATGATTACAACACTTTGTCAAGGAGCAATGTCATGCTTTCATATGGCATGAGGTGTCCTTTGGAATTAAATGAAAGTCTAGGCTAAGGGGACCACGGGAAGACTTTTGTTGCCAGAAATGGATCCTATTTTGATGAATTTTTTACACAAGGTTCCAATCCAAATTGAAAAATGATTTTAAAATGAAAATCGTAGCTAATGAGCTGAAGTTTCTGCCCATATTTTTACTTTTTAATTTGGAGCTACGGTTGAGGAGATATGATCAAAATACTTAACCCCAGTCTGCCCACATCATGCACGGACAACTCATTTCCAACTTTTCCAATTCCTATTCACACTGGCTCCTCTCTTCTTGTGTAAACCCTTGGGGGTTCCCTTCACCTATAAAAGGAGACCTCTTCTTCCTTGAAAGAGGAGAAGAACTCAAGCATTCAAGCCATTGATGATAGGAATTCTTGAGGGAGTGAGTAGTAATGCCTAGTTGTACTTAGCCCCATTAACATAAGCCCAAGCCTACACTTTCTCCTAGAGGAAGACTAGCCATTTTTGTACGCTATCTTTGGAAGATCAACTCTAATCAAAGAAGGTGTTGTACTTGGCGTATCAATCAAAGTGGAGTGCTCCCCTCTTCTTCTCTCTCCATCAATAATGGTGCCGAAGGGTTTGTCAAGTAAGATGTGTTCTACATTGATGTTTTCTTGATTTCTTGTTGTTTTCTTTTTCATCTCTAATCTGAAATATGTATATATATATATATATATATATATATATATATATATATATATATATATATATATATATATATATATATATATATATATATATATATATGTATCTAATCTCATCTCCTTAACCAAACCTATCCCTCTCATTCTTAGTAATTCATCCTCTCTCCAAATTCTAGGTTCTCTTTTCTACAGGTACATCTCTCCCCGCAGTATCCTTATTGCCTACGGGCAAGAATAGGGCTTGGGAGGGAAACTTCTCATCTCTTCACTTCTCTCATATCTATATTTCTCACATACTATCCTACATGAATAACCCACATGATGATCATTTCTATCGCTTTCACTCTGTACGATCTATTAGAATTAACGTATGGATTAGCCGAATAATACACTTTCAACAACGTATAGTGTTTCTCTTTGTCCCAGAAAGGCTTAATGAAATACTTCTATCACCGGATCCCATCATACTACCTCTCATAGACTATAACTTTTCTTTTGACGTAAGCGTAGTTATCTTGCTATGAACCAAGAGGATTTGTACACACAATTAATCCCAATCACTAGACAAAATATATATATTATGGTAAGCACAAAACTACAACTCCAAAGAACAATTCGTAGCCTATTTGGTCAGTCAAGATTGAATGCCATTAACTAATCTATTAACCCTTTCATATTACCCATGATACAATATGACCATAGCCTTGATGTTTTCATTTTCGTATTGTTTTGACATTCTCTTTTGTGTTCTTTCTTTGTGTGTGTGAGTGCAAGAGAGAAAGAGTGAGTCTTCTTTGATTGCACTTCTTTCCAAACCCTAGTCTTCATGGCATCTATCGTTTTACTCCTTCATATAGTTTTTGTTGAGTTCTCTCACAAACTCTCACAGCCATAAGCCCGGTGCTTTCCTGGCAAGACCGCAAACTTCTCGACATATTTTTAACACGTAAGAGTAGAGATCTCCTCGAGGAGCTCATTGTCATAGGACTTCTCTCAAGGGTAGAGCTCTAGGAGTTGCTACTTCAAAGGTACAGCATCAAGTACCACAAATAGGTGGCACATGGAGCCCATCGACACGTTGGATATTCACTAAGACTCACAAAGTGGGACTGAGCAGCTGGGAGGATCGTTTTGCATTGAGCATACTTTGCTCTTGGGAGTAGCTTTGAGAGGGCTTGAAGCACCATGGGTCGAGATTTTTGGAGGAGCACTTGCGGTAGCCACTTATTAAGAACCCCTTAGTTTGCATAGAGAGGGGTCACATGGTAGGGCCTCATGTTTCTTGGGGGGCCTTAGTGTCATGGATGCTTGAGAGTCAGTCGCTGCTTGCATCAGCGCCTATGTCATCGCCTACATCATCGCTAGAAGGCTCTAGAAGAATCTAGAAGTTCTAAAAGTATCAAGGAGATTCTAGAGGTTTCTAAAAGCATGGAGAAGATTTCGGAAGAATCTAGAAGTTTCTGGAAAGCTCTAGAAAGTTGAAGAAGGATCTAGAAGGTTATAGAAGAACTAGAAGGATCAAGAAGTTTCTAGAAGCTTGGAGAAGATTCTGGAAGAATCTAGAAGTTTTTGGAAAGCTCTAAAAAGTTGAAGAAGGATCCAGAAGGTTCTAGAAGAACTAGAAGGATCAAGAAGGTTCTAGAAGAATCTAACCAGCTCAAGAAGAACCCAGAAAGTCCTAACCTCCTCAAGTAACCTCCTTAAGCACTAGTATAAATAGGGGTCTTGGGCCACAAGCCCCTCAGTCTTGCCAACACCAGTTGTGAGTCACCTATGAGGAAATCCCTCTTCTAGTTCTTATGTTCAAGTCTTGTCCTTGCAATCAAGCCTTGTCTTGTACTCAAGTCATGTAATCCAAGTCTTGTATCTAGCTAATCTTAATAAAGTATTAAGTCTTGTAATCAATATTAAGCTTATCATCAAATCCAAGTTCTTGTACATTGTGAGCGCCTCCTCTTGCTCTCTTCTAGCTCTATACGTGCTCATAACAGTTTGGCAAGACTACCATCTCTTAATCCTCTCAATCCATCATGGAGCCGATGATGGAAGGTGTCATCAACTCATTGCAAAGCATCCAAGCTCAGTTACAAGGACTTCGTGAGAGTAACGCTCAACTTCAAGCAGGGCAACCCCTGATCTTGGGACTGGCGTTGCAAAATCATCAACGCCAAATTCAAGAGCTTCAAGTGACAAGCACACATCAAGCACAAGCTGCAAGATCTAGCTATTCTCAACAACATAAGAAGGAGATGAAGGTCAGCATGCCTGAAAAATTTGATGGGACTAGATCAAAGTTTAGAGGTTTTCTCCAACAAGTGCGTCTCTTCATTTGAATGCAACGAGAGCGTTATCCAGATGATGCCTCTCAAGTAGGCCTTATTGGGACCCTCCTCTCGGGTACGGCTCTCTCCTGGTTTGCTCCCTTACTTGAAAAGGAATCTCCTCTTCTTCATGACTTTGAAGCTTTTGTGCAGGAGTTCTCTGCAACCTTTGGGGATACTGATAGAGCAAGGGTTGCTGAAACCAAACTTAGAAATCTCCGCCAAGGATCAAGACCTGCATCCATCTATGCATCCGAATTTCAACAGCTCACTTGTGATCTGACTTGGCATGAGGAATATTTCATTAGCCAATTTTGGTGGGAATTAGAGGATGACGAAAGATCTTTTATTGACTATGCCAAAGGTTCACACACTAAGCGAGTTCATCTCTCAAGCAATAGAATGTGATAATCGACTATTTGAGAGGAGACAAGAGAGGCGTCTTGGGGCACCATTGCGACCCCAAACAGAAGTGACACATAATGGCTAAACACCTCAATAGGGCCATGAATCAAGCATTGAGCCCATGAAAATTGATTCAGCACGGTTTCAACCTCTTTCAGCCTGGAGAAGAAAAGGCGACGCATTAATGGCTTATGTATGTATTGTGGAGATCAGAGAGGAAGAGAAGGATGAAGGTTCACGGTGAAATAGCCTCAACATGTTAGGAAAACATGGACGTCCAACCCCAATAGCGACCGACTGGTTGGACAAAAGACAAGCAAAAAAAGGTCTCTTTCTTCCCGCTGATTCCACTTCAAGTTTTATGCTACCAGTCAAGATCCATATGCCGGGTAGGCACATGGATTGTGAAGCATTACTAGATTCAGGAGTAACGGCGTGCTTCATGGACAAAGAATTTGCAAAAGAACAAGGAATACCACTTGTGGAGAAGTCTAATCCAGCAACTGTAGAAGTCATTGATGGTCGTCCCCTCGCTTCAGGGGATGTCAGGTATGAAACTCGCCCCATAGAAATAACATTGCAGGAGCATGTTTCAAGAATAGCGTTCAATATTATGCAAAGCCCAAGCAGTCCAATTGTTATTGGGCTACCGTGGATTGAATTACATAATCCTGACATCAATTGGAGGGCTCGAAGAATTGAACCACGAAAAGTCCAAAAGAAGAAGAGAAGGCATAATAAGCCTATATATCTTGGAGCCAAGGTCTTCATGCGTGCAGCCAAAAAGTATCCAACTTTCCTGATATTTGCAACACCAACCGACATGTCGACAACAAAAATCATGGAGACATTACCACATCAATATTAAGATTACAATGATGTTTTCGAGAAGACGAATGCAGACCTCTTACCGGAGCATTGACCCTAGAATTGTGCTATAGAGCTTCAGGAGGGAACCCAACCCCCTTTTGGCCCAATATACAAGCTATCTCAAGATGAATTGGTAGAATTACGGAAAAATATTGACCAGAATCTTGCTAAGGGGTTCATACGGCATTCAAAGTCCCCAGCAAGAGCTCCAATACTCTTTGTAAAAAAAAGAAGGACGGAACTCTCCGGATATGCATGGATTATAGGGGCCTAAACAAGATCACCGTCAAGAATCGCTATCCCCTTCCCTTGATCCCAGAGCTTCTTGAGCGCCTTGTCAAGGCAAGAATATTTACAAAAATAGATCTTCGTGGTGCTTACAACCTAGTCAGAATCAAAGAAGGTGATGAATGGAAGACAGCCTTTCGGACAAGGTATGGCCACTTTGAATATACCGTCATGCCATTTGGTCTCACAAATGCCCCAACTGTTTTTCAACATTTAATGAACGATATCTTTCGGGAGTATTTGGATTATTTTGTGGTAATATATTTGGATGATATCTTGATATTTTCCAAGAATCAAGAAGAGCATGAGCACCATGTACGATAAGTGCTTGAAAAGCTTCATGCATCAGGGTTATATGCAAAATTGGAGAAGTGCTCTTTTCATCAATCTAAGGTGGAATTTCTTGGTTATGTAATTTCTGAAAAAGAAATCTCCATGGATCCAAAGAAGGTTCAAACCATCCTTGATTGGGAGACACCCACCTCAGTAAGAGATGTTCAATGTTTCCTCGGATTTGCAATTTTTTTTCGTATCTTTATACAGGGATACTCCAAGGTGGTTACATCACTCACAAGGTTGACATTCCTTAATAAGTTTGTCTGGGAATCAGAGGCCGCGAAAACATTTCAGACTCTCAAGCAAGCTTTCACGACCACACCCATTCTAATTCACGCAGATCCTACAAAGCCTTTCATCCTAGAAACAGACGCTTCAGATTTTTCCCTTGGCGCTATTCTATCCCAAGTAGGAGAAGATGGTTGAGTACATCCAGTGGCTTTTCATTGTCGCAAGTTCTCAGCTGCAAAAATCAATTGTGAAATCCATGACAAAGAGCTCTTAGCAATCATCGACTCCTTCGACACTTGGCGTCACCTACTTGAAGTAGCTCCTCATAAGATCACTGTCTATACAGATCACAAGAATTTGGAATACTTCATGACATCCCGCGTCTTGAATCGTCGCCAAGCCAGGTGGAGTAGTATCCTATCAAGGTTTGATTGTCTTATCTCTTATAGACCTGGCCGTCAACAAGCTAAGCCAGATGCCTTATCAAGAAGATCCTACCTTGCACCTAGAGAAGGTGACGTAGCATTTGATCAACAAGAGTCAATGATTTTGAAACCTGAGCAGCTTAAGCTAAACGCTACCATGAGCCAAGCTCCTGAAGCACTACAAGAGGCTATTCATATTAGCGACGCTCACACAGCGACGCTCAAAAAAAAAAATCTCGGCGTCGCTATGAGTGTCGCAAATTTCTTTGGAAATTTGCGACGCTCATAGCGACGCCGACTGGGCTAAAAAAATAACAGAGCGCGCCCAAAAACTCAGATCTCAGATCTGAGTTTTTCGGCGCCCTCAAGCAAGGAGCAGGTAACGCTCTCCCTCTCTCTCTCTCTCTCTCTCTCTCTCTCTCTCTCTTTCTTCTCCACACACACACACACACACACACACACACACACACACACACACACACACACACACACACACACACACACGAGGAGAGGAAGGAGAGCCAGGTATGCTCCTTCCCTCTCCTCACTCTCATGTTCCCTTCCCCTCTTTCTCTCTCCCTCTCTCTCTCTCTCTCACACACACACACACACACACACACACATAGTGTTTTTGAGAGAGAGAGAGAGAGAGAGAGAGAGAGAGAGAGAGAGAGAGAGAGAGAGAGAGAGAGAAAGAGAGTACAAACATAAACAAAAACGCACACACACATACATAAACAAAGAATGCACACACACATTGAGAGAGGAAAAGAGAGAGAGAGCATGCATAAACAAAAAACGCACGCATTGAGAGAGGAAAAGAGAGACAGAACATGCATAAACAAAAAATGCACACATTGAGAGAGGGAAAGAGAGAGAAAACATGCATAAACAAAAAAACGTACACACATTGAGAGAGAAAGAGAGAGAAACTAATTTAACGTCGTAGGAAACTATTTAAAATTAAAAGACCTAAAGATCTAGCCGACGAGGAGTTGAACTCAAGACCTATTATTCAAGAGGGAAATGGCATAACCAATCTATCATACTTGGCATGGGTGATAGAAAGGTTATACCATTTATCTCTTTTTATTGGCACACACATCCACACACGCGCACACACACAAGAAGAAGAGAGTTATAACGTTGTAGGAAACTATCCTAAAAGACGTTAAAGATTAGGTTAGATGTAGACTTACGTTAAATTAGATTTAGGTTTATTTAAGTTAAATTAGATTAGATTTAGGTTTATTTTTAATTAGATTTACGTTTATTTACGCTAGATTTAGATTTACGTTATATTAGATTAGATTTAGGTCTCCATAGACTACGATGCTTGCATGAAGCGGGTGAAGAAAGCCCTCAATGGAATATAGGGTATTGCTGCCTTCACTCATGGTGGGCTCCGTCGATCCAAAAGT
This sequence comes from Adiantum capillus-veneris, assembly GCF_014529385.1. Lineage (NCBI taxonomy): Eukaryota > Viridiplantae > Streptophyta > Polypodiopsida > Polypodiales > Pteridaceae > Adiantum > Adiantum capillus-veneris. The sequence goes on from NC_140944.1 coordinate 89,437,946, forward strand.
ACTGGTGAAATGTATTTAGAAGATAGGAAAGAAGGTGGATCTTTAGGGCGGCAAGAGTCACTACATCCCCGACACAATGACCATCTAGACAACCTCTAGTCATTCAACAGCAACTTCAAAGTTAGTAACAAGAGCAAGAACGGTCTAAAGGGCCAATTGCTGTCGTCAGATGTGGATGGAGATGAGGCAACGTCACCGCCGGAAGTTAACTCTCACATCTTTAGTGATGAGAATGCCAACTCTTGCCGAGTTATGTGAAAAATTATGTGTTAAATCAGTTTTAAGGTTCTTATAATCCCTGTTAGTTTAGTTCTTTGTTTTTAATATAACATAATCTATGTTAGATTTAGATTTATGTTATATTAGATTAGACTTAGGTTTATTTAGGTTTATTTAGGTTTACCCACACACACACACACACACACACACACACAAGAAGCAGAGAGTTTTAACGTCGTAGGAAACTATCCCAAAAGACGTTAAAGATTAGGTTAGATGTAGACTTACGTTAAATTAGATTTAGGTTTATTTTTAGTTAGATTTACGTTTATTTAGATTTACGCTTATTTACGTTAGATCGAGTCCACGCAAGAATTACTTACGGTTTAGGGTTTAGAGTTAGACGAATAGTGAAAAGATCTACTGTGAAAAGATGTTAAGATGCTGTGAAGTGCAACAGCTAGAGAAGAGGCAAAGGGGTTTTGTCCACTACATGCAGTATCATGTAGACGTGGGTCTTTAGATTTCTTGTACCCACAAATATAGGTATTGACCAATAAAGACGAGATTATAACCCGGTGGTTCTGATCTCTGTGCACCTCTAGACCGAGGTGTGCGGGGATTGGACATGACTAGAGAATGTGAGGTAAAGAGAGAGAGAGAGAGAGAGAGAGAGAGAGAGAGAGAGAGAGAGAGAGAAAGAGAGAGAGAGAGAAGACGAAGAATGCCAATAGAATATTAAATTTGTTGTCCAGGTTATAAGATTTTTATCCTCATTATGAGTAGTGACGAGGATGTGGGACCGTCCAACCGAAACACCTATCTCTCAACGAGGGTCTTATGTCCTTGTAATCAATGCAAGCATGCTGTGCGACGGACAAGACGTGTTTCTTTGCAGCACGTTCGCAAATTTGGCGAGTTTGATCCATCTATTATAGATCGAGTTGTTGCCAATTATAACTCGTCGGATTCTGACGCTGGCCAACAAGCAGCAATCTTGCAACCCAATAGACGTGTTCGTAGGCGCTTTGGTCAAGCAACATATGTGAGGCCACAAGATGTAGCAAATCTACGAAGGTCATCAAGCGTATCTTCCAGAGAATCATGTGTTACGCGACAGCTTTTTGGGAAGAGAGCCACCAAGGATTTCTGCACAAGCATGGTTAGAGCAGAAGGAGATGTGCGATGACGGATTGCCTCCAGGGATGAAGAGACTATCTCTATGGTACGAGTTACCATACTGGCCCCGACTCATGATCAGTCACTTGCTTGATCCAATGCACATATTCAAGAATGTGGGTAATCTACTATGGGACCATCTGACCGGCAAGAAAGATACTTTGGGAGCCAGAGTTGACTTTAGAAATGTGGATCGTATGGAGCAATATTGGCCGCAAACAACGTCTGATGGATCGATAAAACTCCCTAAAGCACCATGAATTCTCACAGGAGCCCAAGAACGCAAAGTAAAAGAGACCATTCGATCTTTGCGGACCCCCACTGGCGTAATGCACTCGCTCCGAACGTGTTTTACTAAAGACGGAAATCTTACCGGTTTGAAGTCACACGATTGGCATAAAATGTGTCAGGTACGTTCATAGTGGACTTTAATATCATTGCATAAAATGTGGACTTTAAAATCATTGCTGCACATACTTTACAGTTTATTTTACCGGTTACCATTGAGGGATGTTTGTCTCTCGACATCCGTAACACAATCTACAAACTTGCAAAGCTGGTGTTATGGATCTCACAAAAGGAGATCAACGTAGACTCCATACCATTCGCCAAACTAAATGCTGCGGAGCTTGTGTGCATGTTTGAGAAACATTTTCCTACTACCATGCTAACCATTCAGGTGCATCTTCTTGTTCACATAGTTGATGAGGTGGAAATAGCTGGCACAGTTCATTCCAGATGGATGTTCTTCTTAGAACGTTTCATGAAAACGCTTAAGGGATATGTGCGTCAAAAGGCACGTCTGAAGGGTAGCATGGCAGAAGGTTGGTTGGTATCAGAGTCCCTAGTGTACATTGGAGAGTGGCTAGACGGATTTGATAAAGCCCGGGACACGCTATGGCGAACCATAGATGATGAGCGCATATCTGGGATTGTCATGTGCAATCTCGGTGTTGAGAAGAAGATGACGGAAGATCTAGAGGCTAAAATAAACTGATTTTGCATGCTTCACAATCCAGTGATGAAAAAGTGGATTTCACAATATGAGGATGCAAAGCAAGAGCGACAAAGGGAACGAATCGAGTGGAGACGGGGAAGACGACCACCGATGCACTATCCGACGGGTCTGGAGAGCCTACCAACCTTCATGAGCTTAAGATGGTTGCACAACCAATTGAAAAGCGCACAACAATGCGGTGACGAAGTGACTGAGGAAGAGTGGGAGTACTCTCGGGGTTGCGCGACCAAGGTAAGTTTGCAATGTACGACATGCTAGTGACTTTATTTCTAAACGTTTGAACGGCCACTCATAATCTTTGTTCGTTGTAGTATAAGTCATACATAGCAGCATGGTGTAAAGGTCAACATTTTAGGGTGGAACGGATCAACAAAAAGCGTTTTACTCAAGATTGTGGAATAATGGCAAAATTTGAACATCTAGTCGACGACGTTCCTCTGATGCAGATCCTGTGGTGGCGGAACTCACTTACTTCGGCACGCTGCAAGAGATTTTGAGGATCGATTACAGAGGATTTTTTGTCGACTTGTTCGACGTGCAATGGTTCAAGATAATCATGGAGGGTCGCAACGCTACTGTGCGTAGAGGAGAGTCTGGTTTTCTTGAGGTGGATTCTACTAAGAAATGGACTGACCTAAGAGACACTTTCGTACTACCAGAGCATTGTGAACAAGTAAGTATGTAAATAGTTAACATCCCCCTTTTACAAGTTATGTGCTTGAAAGCTCTCATGTAAGTTATGTGGCTCTGGAAGGTAATATTTCATCCTACAAAGTCTACATCAAACTGGTGATACGTCATAGAGGTAGCCCCTCGTAGTGCAAGGACGTATGAAGGTTACCATGTGCCAATCACAACGGCATCAATGGAGGAGATCAGAGAAGATGCTCAATCAGAAGCCGCTGCGATGGTGCCACACGAGCATCAAGATGCTACTACTCTATATGGGGTGCATGCAGAGGAGCTACAAAATGAAACAGAGGATATGTGTTTAAACGGAGAGCTCTATATAGATATAGGAAGTTATGCTGAGTTATGCGAGGATGAGAGAGAGATCTCTTAAAGCCATAAATATTGTATTTGAACAATTTTGCTCCGTGTTGTAAAAGCTCTGGCTCTCTAAGTACCTTCCATGGTGTATAACGCTCTTTTCTAGTCGCGCTCACATCTTTTGATTGAAAATTCTAAGTTTTCGACTTGCCTCTTCTATCACTCAATTCATTGCATCATTGTATTTATATGCGTCATTACGTCATTGTATTTAATGGTCTTTGCATCATTGTCTACTCTATTCATTCAATATTAAGTTTAAATATTCGTGTGTTTAATGCAGGTATGGATGATGAGGAGTTTCTTTCTTCTTTGTCACCGCAGCAGAGACAGTGGTATGTGGAGCGTCATCACTCTGGCGCATCATCGCGCGTTCCTACTCCATCCGCATCTTCCTCTCTTTCGGAGCATTCGGCGCTCTCCGAAGCTTCGGCGTCGACGAGACGATCTTCACACTCATCTAGACACCGGCGCTCTAGTGGTGGTGGTGGCGGTTGTTGTGGGGATTCCGCCGCCGATGCCTCCACGCCGCCTCGTGTTCGACGAGGCTCTTTACCCTCCCCTTCTTTGCCCGCCCCCACACCAGCCACAGCATCGCCATCTACGCCAGGTTTTGCGCGGCTGACTGTTCCTAGCAGCTACACACCTCTACCTACTCCGCCAGGAGCCACCCCAATCGACACTCCTCGCTTCGGGGCCCAGTCGCCGGTGGAGACACCTGACGTCTGTACCCCCATCGACACGCCGCTAGAGACCCCTGCCGGGACACCCAGATTCACGCGTCACCGGCTAGAGGGCTTGCCTTACTCCGTCGACTTCAGCGGCGGCATCATCATGGATGATGACGGCAAGAAGGTGATCTCGCGCATGCGTGGTCTTTGCTCTCAGCTGTTTAGACACTACATACTAAACAAATGGAGTGAAGTACCAAGTGATTTAAAAAACAGAGTCATCAGCATACTTCATGATGAGTTTCCCGTTTCAACACGGGATCAGCGCTTCAATGAAGACCTGATAAAGATTCGAATGCACGAATACTGCAAACACAAGCGTTCCGAAGTGCAAAAAGCAATCAAGAATGGGTGGAACAGGCCAGATTGGCTGGCCAAAGAAGATTGGAAGAATGCGAAGAAAGCAGCGCGCGAGAATCCCGACAAGTGGAAGCAACAAAAGGATGCATCCAGAGCGCGAGTAGAGGCAGGGAGCTCGCACCACTTGGGGAGCGGTGGATGGGCATCATTTGAGGCCGAATTTGTAAGTGTTTTCGCATTGCTCTTTATGTTCGATAGTTTAGGGTTTATGAGTTTTTTAATTCTAACATAATGAAATCTTTGTATGTTTTGACAGTGGTCGATGACAGGACGTGATCCCACACCGTACGAGCGCAAGTACGTAGGCAGGAAGGTCTTAAACGCCCTGATGGACATTCTTAGTTCTCGCGGCGGCATGGTTAGTATTAGGGTTTACTCTTTTCTATTTTTTGTATTGTTTTATAAATGTCGTTATATTTTTATACTTACTGAAAGCTATCTTATTGTCTTTTTTTGCAGAATCCGACAGATACGCCGCTTGGACGCGATGAGACGTCTGACTAGACGACGTCAGTTTAGCCGTAGCTAGATAGCATTAGTTTAGGGTTTCTCATAGCATATGTATCATGAGACGGATTTTATACGTCTTTTTGAACCATGTATATTATTACATTTGTCACCGCAGTTCCTTTTGCCAATCCATTCTTTATGCCTATGATGTTGTACAATTGTCATTATTACATTTGCCAATCAATTCATTTTGCCTATGATGTGTACAATTGTCAATTTTACGCTTGTCAATTTTGCAAACAATGCGTCTTGTGAATGACTATTTTGGGTCTATTGTCTACCCTTGCACTTTTTTTAAAAAGTGAATCAAGTACAATATGGTTGATGGGTGGCAGGGCATTCAATGCCCTGTCACCAAAAAAAAATTCTCTCGTGCGTCGCTATAACGGTCGCTATTTATGGCTCTATAGCGTTGCTATGAGCGTCGCTATGAGCGTCGCTATAGTCTTCTGTGTAAACTTCGCTATAACCGTCGCTATAGGCATCGCTATATGCGTCGCTATACGCGTTGCTATATAGCGATGCCTATAGCGACGGTTATAGCGACGCTCTCGTAGCGACGCTACTAGCGACGGTTTTAGCGACGCCGGGGGTTATAAAAACCCAGTGTATTTCCGTCGCTAACAGCGTCACAAGAGCACAAAACCTCTTGTAGTGAAGATTCTACTTTTCTTTCTAAGGTGAAGACGCAAATTGCCAAAGACCCACTTGCTCAGAATATTAGACAACAACTACAAGGACAAGAGGTTAATGAGGACTTTCAAGAAATTGATGGACTAATTTACTATAAGGGTCTTCTCTATATTCTGCCAGGACCAACACGCTTGGAGGTACTTCAGCAACGGCATGATCTTCCATCAACAGGGCATTTTGGGGTTAATAAGACAATTGAGCTTCTCTCCCGTGACTTTTGGTGGCCTCAAATGTGGAAGCTTGTCAAGGAGTATGTAGGCACTTCTAGCACTTGCAATAGATCAAAGGCCCCTTGCCATCGGCCTCATGGGTTACTCCATCCCTTGCCCATTCCAACCAAACCATGGTCATCCATCTCCATGGATTTCATTGTCGAGCTACCCTTGTCACAAGGATTTGACTCCATTTTAGTAGTCGTGGATCGGTTTACAAAAATGGCACACTTCATTCCAACCACTAAAACCATCACCAGCGAAGGTACGACCAAACTCTTTCTACAACATATCTATCGTTATCACGGATTACCGGATGACATAGTTTCTGATCGAGGCCCACAATTCATCTCTAGCTTTTGGAAAAGCTTATTCAAGCTACTCGAAGTACAAATCAACCTCTCCTCAGCCAATCACCCACAAAGTGATGGACAAACAGAGAGAGTAAATCAAGTTTATTCTTCATCATCTAAATCCTCTTTAGATACATGTATCAATCTCCTTTTGGATCTTGTCACTAGGGTCTTCTCTTGCTCTTCTACCTTGTTTGCTTCTTGGTTGCCAACTTTGGCAATTAGCCATACATTCTTATCTGGGGTAGGAGGTAGGTTATCCGTCTTTCAAATTGCATGATAAGCTATTTTGGTCAAAACTTTGGGGTCCCTCAAATATGTGAGTTTGATTTCTTTCTTTGTACTCTTTAGTGTTGTTAGTACATAATGTGCATGATCTATAGTCATCATGACCCATGTTGAATTCACAGCTTGTGTAAATCTAGAATCCACTACATGGACACCTTGTCGACATATCAAGATCAACATGTGGTATGCATGGATGACTTCTCATTTACATTTATTATTGGCACAACGTAGTAGAGATGAGGATCATCACTAGTGGTACTACAACTAGACTTCACCAACATTATCTACCTACCAAGAGTGATGGCCACACAATTAGCCAGCTCAATCACTAGTGTTTTCACATACACCATTGTACATACTTCTTTTTATGTTGTATTTTCCTCTTATGTTTTGTAGACCTTATCATCATTTTGAGTAGTGAAGAGTAAGAAGCAGCTTTGTGTCTCCATCTCCATTGTGTGCTCTCTTGGTTGTGTGTATGGAATACCGTAGTCTTGGGAGTTCCATTAACCATGCAAGTCACAGGCTTTGAGTAGACCACAAGGATCACCTAGTGAAAATAAATTTGGAAGTGTATGGAGTGAAAGATTACATGGAAGAGTAAGTCCTACAAGTTCTTCAAATGGGTAAGGAAAGGTAAGGAGAAGGTTGATGATGCTGCAACGATGCCAAATTCAAGTGCAAATCGTGATGATGGTGATTCGAGTGGCTCATGACAAAGTCTTGATGAGGAGTTTGGCATACCCTCTATGAGGACTTCGATGGTAAGAAGAAAGTGCAGGCTAAAAGTAAGGCACTTGTTAGTGATCTTGAACCATGTAGATTTGGGAGAGTTAGAAATCCTATGTAGAGATTGACTTATGTGACTTATGAAAATTATGTGGCTTATCATTGTGCATTTATGGAAAGAATTATATAGGATGTAGAGACTACTTGTTTTTAGGATTTTGTTTGATATTCCAAGTGGGATCAAGCTATGGATGAGGAGATGGATGCTCTTAATGCTAATGAGATATGGGAGTTAGTGTCATTGCCAAAAGCTGAGAATGTGATTGGATGTAAATGGGTTTACGAAGTGAAGCATAATGCACACGACATTGTGAGTAACTACAAGGCTAGATTGGTAGCCAAAGGTTATGCAGAGACTTATGGAATTGATTATGAGGAGACATTTATCCTAATAGTTAAGATGAATATTATTCTTACCATTATTGTAGTGTTTGTAGTAAAAGGTTGGGTGTTGCATCAAATGGATGTGAAGAATGCCTTCTTGTGGGATATATACGCAAGCTGAGGAGAGTACCTTATGGATTAAAGCAAGCATCTAGAGCTTGGCATGATAGGATTGCAGCCTATTTGGTTACCATTGGTTTTTGTATGACTGATGCAGATCACTCTTTGTATGTGTGGGAGAACGAGATAGGTATTGGAATCTATGTGGATGATTTGATTGTTGGTGGAAATCATGAGGGTCAAGTTGAGCATGTAAAGGGTCTCTTCAATTAAGAACTTGACATGAAGGATTTGGGGGAGCTACATTATTTCTTGGGCATTGAAATTATTTGCATGAAAGAGGGCATATGGCTATCACAAAGGCAATATGGTTTGGATATGCTGTAAAAATATGGTATGGCCAATTATAAGATGATTGCATTGTCCTCGGATCAAAATTTAAAGGTGCAAGCTGATGTAGGTGATGAGTTTGAGAATGCCACTATGTAGATGAAGATTTAGGTAGCCTTATCTACCTAACAATCTCACGACCAGATTTGAGCTACACAATTGGGCTTGAAAGCCAACTTATGTAGGTTCTTGGGAAGCCACATTTGAAATTAGTGAGGTGCACACTGCACTATGTGAGGGCTACCTTGGATTAGGCACTTATTTATGAGTTTGTCATGGATGTGCAACTCTATGGCTACCTAGATGCAGATTGGGTTGGGAATCTACATGATCGATGATCTACAAGTAGCTTCATGTTTTCACTTGGGAGTGCTCCTATCACATGGAGCAACAAGAAGCAAACCACAGTTGCTTTATCAAGTACAAAGGCTGAGTATTGAGGTGCTGCAATAGCAGCATGTGAGGTAGCATGGTTGGAGATGCTACTTACAAAGTTGGATATACAGTTCAGAGGCCGATTGTCATCTACTGTGACAACTTTAGTAGCATACAATTGGCATGGAACCCAGTGTTCCATGCAAGGACAAAGTAGATTGAGGTGGACATATCTCTTCTTATGTTGTATTTCCCTCTTATGTTTTGTAGACCTTATCATCATTTTGAGTAGTCAAGAAGAAGAAGTAGATTTCTGCCTCCATCTCAATTGTGCACTCTCTTGGTTGTGTGCATATGTGCTTGCAAGAGCTCAAGCTCTCTCCTTCTCTCTCACCTTTTTGGCCTTTGAAAAGTGAAAATGTTGGTGGTAGAGCTTGATAGTATATTGTGTAGGCTTGTGCACTAAGTTAAAAAATGTCGTAGTTATAAATGTTTTTGGCAAAATACAAAATTCATGATCTTGGCCATGACATATTCTTTAATACTAGTTAGTAATTCATAAGCTCTTTTCAAGCGTACTTCACATGGTTCCATGTCATAATAAGGTTCTAAACCCAACCTTCTATTGGCTTCTCTAATTATAGGGGTGGTTGCAACATCATATGCTTCCTTGGGCATAATCTAAATCTCCATCGTACCCCCTTCTTTATTTCAAAACTTTGTATGGAAAATTGCTACATGATTTTCTACAACATAGGTCTTCTTGGAGACTCTTTATCTACTTGATAGGCAAGAATCTCTTGAAGGTTTTGCCTTTGTATATTCTTGGAGCCTGTATCAAGGGTAGACAAGTGTGCAAGTTACTAATCACATCATGGTCAAAAACCTCTATAATTTTCCAAATCCTACAAAATGTCTCCTCTGTGTGAGTTGGAGGTTCCCATTCAATTTTGTTTAATTCCTAGTTATTCTATAGTATAACAAAATGTACTACAACTAGGAAAATCAAATTTGAGAAACTCTCAAGATGAACGATGTAATTGTCATTATTTTTGTATTTTTGTAGCTAATTTTGACATGATTTTGTATTTTTGAGTAGTTGGCAAGTAAAAGGTATCAATAAAGGCCTAATATGAAAGTGGGAGGATTTGAACAAAATATACAAAAAAGGTGTCAATTTTGGCAAAAAGATGGACTTGCAAAATAACATGTTCTAGCATATAGGAACTCAAAATTTTAAAAATAATTAATTTTAGGACATCAACAAAATAATTGTGATTATTTTTTGCATTAGTTTTCACAATTACTTTGTAACTTTGATGTCACACACAGATCATAAACCTGATAATATAGCTCTATTGAAGGTTTGTTGTGAGCAAATGTTTCCAAAGAGAATTGTGCATAAAAATCAAGATTTCTTAAACTTTGTGTGTTTTTTAATACTAGAAATTGGACTTTGTCTTAACATATGAGATGTATCACACATATATGAACTAGGCATGGAGAAATGGTATACCAAAAATATAACTTTAGGCCTAATGAAAATAATCACAATTATATTCTCCCTCTTTAAACTTTTACCAAATTTAAATTTTTAAGTTATAGACATGTATAGACAATTTCTATAGAACTTGATCAATTAAAACCTGTAATTATATACTATGGGCTTGTTTGCTCTATTTTGTGCTTTGATAGCCGTGGGTTTTTTTTTGATTACTAATGGTGATGAATTTGACTATGTTTGAGTTCATATACTCATTCAATACATTTTTTAAACTTACAATGTCAAATGTAAGCTAGTTTGGCGTTAATTTATCATTGGGGGTCAAAAATTATGCTTTTGTATTTCTTTTGTTTTTTGATACCATAGACTTCCTTTGGGAGTTTTTCTTGGTTATAGATACTATGTATAAACCTTCTTTGAAACCCACCAGACAATCTTTTGGAACTATACAAGTGTTCTATAAGTTTATGCTATGGTCTCCTTCAAGTTTAGTTTAGTAGGTTGGTTGCTACACTCTACTTTGTGTCCTTCTACTCTAAGATGGCCCAGATGACTTAGGGTTTGTCAAAGCACTTGAAAGGTTTAAGGGGGATAACAAAGAGATGCATTCATGGTAATGACATGCTAGTTACAATGATAATAGAGATTAGGTTAGAGTATGGACACAAGTACAATAGATGGATTGATTGCTTGATGAGAGTGACCACACAATCTCCTTTTGTAGCATTCTAGCACACATCATGGATTATGTCATATGGATGCCAACTAGGCTGCACACTCGAATTCCACATAGGTGTAGTCATATGGGTTTATCCAAATAGGTAAAATGCTATGGAAAGAGTGTTCCACATAATAGGTGAAAAAAATCTCACACCCTTACAACCCCATCCCCCCTTAGAGCTTTGTTGCACTCACAATTCCTCCACTCAAATTTCACATTGGTGAGGCACAAGCCTTCCCTTGGAACATAGATAGGTGGTAGGGGTACAAGACATAGAGTGTTTTTTGTTTGTTTTACAATACATTGGTGTAGACTATACTCATGGAGTTCTTATCATCAAAATCATCTTCAATGGCAACAAGATTGATTTTACCTTTTCCTCTTTCTTTGTATTGCTCTTTATGGTTGGTGGTTTGTTGTGGCTTATATTTGAATATGCAATATTTTGTATCATGGTTATTCTTTCCATAGATTTTACATGGTTTTATTTTGTTGCAAATTGCAATTCTTGCAAAGATGGTTGGTGTAGCCACAATGTGTACATTTCTAGCTCTTTTTGGTGAAGTGATTGGAAGACACCACAAAAGCTCCACTGTTTCTTTCAAATTTCATTTGATTTTCTTCTCGTGATTTTGGAGCAAGTTGATAGGTTGCGAACAGTCTCATTGTCTTTGAGTATGATGATAATTTGACCGTATTTCATATTTGGTATGGCTTTAAGTAGAATGTCTTCTTGGACTTCATTTTCCACCATGCACTTAATGTATGCCAATTGGGCGCAAATGCTCTTCATTCTATTTGCAAGAGAGGGAAGATCTTCTCCTGGTTCCATAGTGAGACATAGAGCTGCATTTTGAGAGAAATTTTGAAGTGTTTGGATATGGCTCAAACGTTTCTCTCTAGTGTGACCTATGCATCATTGGAAGTAGTGCACTCATCTAGATAGTGGATGTAGTTGTCCCCTACTACTATGAGAAGGATTCCTAATGCTTGTTCATCTCATGTTGTGATGATCTAGTATTGATCCTCTCTCCCCTCTCCCGATGGCTTCTTTTTCATTCCCTTTGTTTTGATTTTCTACATATGGAATCCTTTGCCATAAAAAATGGTCAATGCTTCTTTCCCCATGGTTAGCTAGAGTGCAATGCGGAGAAGGTCTTAACCATATATTTGAGTAGTGTCTAGTCTCTAATTGATGATTATAATTGTGGAAAAGGAATTCCCTTTGGCTCTTGGTGTACAAGCTATGGTGGGAGTCCCCTTTAAGCAAAAGGGTTTTTGCAGGATGAAAATCCCTTTTAGGAAAAAGGGGTTAGACTTTTGGATCATGTAAGTGGAAAATTAGAGTGCAAATGCAAGAGTCAGGGCTTGGATATGCAAGTACAAGGGAAATGGCTAGGTACATGGGTGGAAGGTTGGAATAGGGCCAAAGTTAGCCACCCAATTCATGAAAAAGGGAAGGCCGTCATGAGAATGTGGCCCAATATGATAAAGGCTATAGGCTACAATTGAGCATGTTTCACATGTCTATCCACTCTCTCAACACTAAAGATACTGCACCACCACATAGCCCAAGAGACTTTTCTTGTGTCAATGACCCCAATAAAAGTAAATCTAAATTATCATAGGCACTATTGCACACATCTTCATTAGCAAGGGATCAAGGGATCGATTGAATGGGCTAATGGTTACCAAATCCAAATCTTGGGGACTCTATCGAGAGCTGGTGAAGGGAGTATTTGCCACACATGACTAATGCAAGGAGATCAAGCTTGGAGAGTGAGAAATCAATAGATTGAGAATGCTCAATTAGTGAGCTTATTTGGAGAGATAAAATACACTAATTGCTTACCTAATAAAGCTCATAATGGGAGTAGTGGCTAAATGGGCTAGTCCAATGAACATATCCCACAATTACAAGTTAATTAGGAAATAAGTTCGTGCTAATCTTTAAAAAATGCAAATGCAAAGCAATCGATCAATTTTGTGAGCAAGAGAGGATCCATAAAATCTAGTATAGAGGGTTATGACTAGGATCTTATGATAATTAAAAAATGCTAATCACATCCATAAGCTTTAAAATACAAATTGAAAAGATTAAGGGAGATAATAGAGATGCATTTATGGTAATGACATGTTAATTACAATGATAATAGAGATTGGGAAAAAGTATGGACATAAGTAGACTAAATGGATTGATTGCTTGATTATAGTGAATACACAAGTTCCTTTTAAAGCCTTGAGATTGGCATGGTAGCACACATCACTAATTATGTCATATGAATTGCCAACTAGGCTACACACTAGGATTCCACATAGGTGTAGTCACATGGGTTTGTCCACATAGGTGTAATGATGTGGAAAGGGTGTTCCCCCATAATAGGTGCAACAAATCTCACAGCCTTACAATACTCTAACTAACATCACCATGATAAAACAAGCTCATTAATGAGTTAATAATTGACCCTACATGTTTGGTATAGAATTGTATATGGTGGTGGTCGCTATAATTCTTCAAATGCATGTAGAAATAGGTCTTCAAGAGCTCTCTCCAAGTAGTGATATGTGAAAATGAAGCTAGTTTTGGCATACGTAGTTTATCTATACCTACACCCCATAGGAAAAACTCTCTCATACCTCCCACTATCCCAATAAGTTGCAAAATTTTACTTTTATTTTTAAAATTTCATAATTTGGACTTTGTTTCTCAATTTGTAGAAATTTTACAAAATCAAGCACCGCCAATTTAATTTGGTCTTTTTGTCTTTATCATCAAAATTAGACAAGATCTTCTTAATCACTAGAGTGTATCCAATTTCTCCAGCTAAGTTTAATTGCTATTTAATTCTAGTTTTGAACAATTTTGTTATAAAAATAGTAGAAAATAATAAAAATCCAATAAAAAAATAGAAATTGAATCCAATAATTCATAAAAATACTCAAAGTCCATCTATATTTTTGGTGGATTACTCCATTTAAGCTATCTTTATTACAAATGACCACAAAAATTGAGCAAAACTTTCAAAATTTTGGGCTTTTTTAATAATATTTACATACATAGGGATCAAAATATCTTGTATGTAACCCCAATATTTGTGATATACAAAGGCATAGGAAGTTGATTTTGTATAAAATCCACAAGTTAACATATAAACACTTTTGGTTAACACTTCAAATATTGCCAAAAAATTAACATGGCATGATCATTTCACCCATAGTCCGATGGTCAAACTGAGAGTTACAATCACTTAGCCTTCAATGTCCTTAAGTCATATATACATGATCAATAGAATCATTGGGAGCATACTTGTTTGTAGTATGCTCTGCATCTCTGACAGGCTGTCTCCGTCTATATACAAGAACAGGCTGAGCATGCTCCTGCCTCACTGCCTCTCTCTCTCTCTCGCTACCTCTACCTTTGTCTCTGCCTTTGTCGATTTGTCAAGACTGGCTGATCACTATTAGCAGTCCGTCCTCTAGACTCAGCTGAGGAACCCTCCCCTCCCCCCCCCCCCCCCTCCTATACAACCACCTGAAGGCAGAGTACAAGGCTTCCAAATGGCATAGAACCTTTAAGAGACTTGCTATAGACGGGAACGCGGAGAGCCCTGCAAAATACCAAAACTAGATACTATAGACGATGAAACACACAAATCTGCATACCTAGCAACCATCCTTGCACATAATCAAGCTGCACATGAGCAGAGAGAGACAGAGAGGGAGATAGAGCGAGAGAGCACGTGCAGGCGCACCTCCTAGAGCGGAGTGCTACGCCAGCATGGCGAGAGAGGAGAGAGGAGAGAAGAGAAGAATAAGACGATGCTGGGTGCAATCTCCCCCCGTGCAAGAGTGACCATTTCCCTCTTGCACGTATTTTTTATATAGATTTCTTGAATGGTCAAATTGGTTACAAACTGGCCGGTCGGACATAATTGGCCAAAGCTTGGCCAAAGCTCATAAAGAGCACTAATCAAATATACATAAAATGTAATATCCTTTTGCATAATCTATTATCTGCTAATGCTTTTGCCACCTGTCAACTGCAATATCAATTCTATAACAAGACTGAGGCCCATAACTATAATAATTGGAGGCTAATGTCTATAGGCTACAAAGCTGAAAAAACAAGGGGGAAAAAACCCCTCCTAATGAGGGTAAAAAGTGCTCCTGGAACCAATGAAGAGCCAAGATGAGAGTGGTTCCATAGCAACCTCTGAAAAATAGGCACCTTAGTACTATCAAAGTAGGGATCCTCCAATAGATGGTAAGGGGGTAGCCAAGGCTACCCAAAACCGTAGAGCGCTAAGAAGAAACAGATCTCGGAAACAATAAGGATGGGTGATAAGAAGCCGATGAAGAACCAAGGAGAGCTGCCGCTACACCCAAAAAGGTAGCCAACAAGGGGAACAGAGGAGCCTGCTGTAAATTCCATGAATACGAATGAAGGCCGAGACCACAATGTTGGGTGGGCCATCACCGAGAAGTGCTCAACCAAGAAAATTGAAATCCTCACTCCCTCCCTCCCTTGCACGGAAGAACAATTGCTTTATACTGAGTACATAGAGACTTCTAGAGATGCTCTTCCAGAAGTACAAATTGTGGATGATCAGTGGCAAGATTGAATGTACATCAAGGTGGAAACTGAGAATAATGATGAATAAACCACCGTGGAGGGGCATAATGCAACATGATAGTGCCGCTATCCATACTAAAGAGAATTGTAGTACGCGCCCATGGTCGAAGGAACTGATCTCTCCTTCTCTCTACTGCCCTAGAGAGACCTGTTGAAAAATCCCATGCAAAAGCTCAGACCAAAGTGCATTCAAAGTAGTGGTAACGTGAGAGGGA
This sequence comes from Adiantum capillus-veneris, assembly GCF_014529385.1. Classification (NCBI taxonomy): domain Eukaryota; kingdom Viridiplantae; phylum Streptophyta; class Polypodiopsida; order Polypodiales; family Pteridaceae; genus Adiantum; species Adiantum capillus-veneris. The sequence continues at coordinate 89,453,630 of NC_140944.1, forward strand.
CGACCACCCAGAACCTGACACAGTGAGCCTTCCGTATAATCCACAACACTAACCTGCATATGGTAGAAAATACAATGTCATGAGGTTGTATGTCAAACTCATGTACTAAAGCAGGTACCATGTCCAGAAGAAAATTGGAACACCTCTACAGCGATGTCACCCAAGAGCATTGAAAGATCACTACAAGAACACCAAAAGATTTGGAAAATCCCTTTGAAACACCACAAGTCAAACAAGGGTAGTCCCCTTGGGAATTTACTGGCCGTCCAAGAGACTATGTCACATAGGAGCAAAACCCTCTCAAAGCACGGATTTACAACACACGCCAACCAATGCATACCAAAAAAAGAGCCTCCACTTTCACAATTGAACATCACAAACCCACAAATTCAATATCACTTCCACAATTCATACATACATGCCCTCCGAATCTTTCTGCACACAATTTGCCACTAGGCTGCCATAGCCATAACCCTGTAGAGAACTAGTCGTAACCTGAAGAGAACAACTCCAATTGGGGCACTTTAAAGCTTGAGAGAAATCTTGAAAAATGATTGGAGAGAAAGCTGAAGATGACCAAATTTGAATCTACACCCCACTACATGAAAAATTGATGCGAACAGGGAGCTGTCCCAATACGACTACACGTAGAGTAGGCAAGATGAGGGCAAAAAACTGCAACAGAAACCATCAAGAAGGCACAACAAGCTCAAACATGCAAAATTTTGGAGTTTTGATGAATTTTTTTTAACTCTATACATAAGTTTAAGCTATATACTGAGGCGGTCCGGGGCGGGCAACAAGAGAGGCAACCTCTAAACACCCCTCAAGGCTCCTGTGCTGCTCAATTGGGGCCGGGGAAGCCACAAGCACAAACACAACAACAAACCCACAACCAAACCCAAACAAGATAGGGGCACCACCTAGTTATAATATGCGAACTAGGACGCAAGAGAGATTTTGTCACAACCAAGAAGATGCGCCACAAAACACACACAAGCAACCTCACGCCAAGACACACACAAAATGGAACAAAGAGAGCTAGAGCAAAGGGAAGAGAGAGAGAGGAATGGATCTTGTGTAATACCTTATTTGTGATTTGAAAATGGAGATGGTTCGTTACGATGCTATCGTAGAGTTTGTACAAAACTCACTCAATGCTTAGTGAATGCTAAACATTGCCAACACACACACTGTCTTAGGGTGTGGGAGACCTCTCACCACAATACCCTCTTACAATGGACACAAAATTGGCAATAAAAACACACTAAAATACTTTTAAAACAAGATCAACCGATAGAAACTCAAAATACACAAGTCACTTTGAATTCACCAAACCGTATTGCATAAATGGAAGGACAAAGATTTGAACGTCCAATCACGCCTTTGATGCACCAAACCACAATTTATTGATGATGGTACAACAGTGGTTTTGAAATTCTTGAACTCATGCTCTCTCACTTGCAATGTGTAGCTTGAAAGCTTCTCTTACACCAAAAGTGAAGCTCACAAAGTGGTTGCTACAGCTAAGTCTCTCCTCATGCATAGAGTGTTGGGGTGCTATGTGAGATATTGGAGGTTGTTTTACAAGAAGGAGAGGGGACTATTTATAGGTTGGGGACCCCTCATTAAGATTATTGGAAATCCTAATTTACAAGCTAACAAATCAAGATTATGTTTTTTTTAAAAAAATAACAAAACATTGCGGGCCTTCTTTGTCTGCTTGAGTCATGGATGTGGGTTCAAAAGAGAGCATTAATATGCTAGTATGTTAGTGGTTAGTGTTAGTAATCACTAAAAATTTAATGTTATATTTACAATGGATAGAATGAGGTGGATGGGTGAAGTAAGATGTTTGAATGAAGTGAGAAAATCCTTGTGATGGTGAAGCTTGAAGAAGTTTTGGACTTACTTGTGTAGGTTCTCAAAATGACTATCAATCCTCTTCTTCTTCTTCTCTTCTTTATGCCACCATGGCCAAGGTTGATTATCGCAATGAAAATGACAATTCGATTGATGAGATCTCCCAATTTGCAGAGGTTAAGCATGGTTTACATGATGAATTTTATGTATATAGATAAGGGATAAGATGGAATTGTACTTTGGAGATAATAGATGGAGACATAGAAATGGTGTATGTACATGTAGAGCTCATATGAGAGCTTCGGAAGTAAGAGGGGAGGTTAATGGTGAACAAGGTGAGAGAAACCATGGAAGGTCCAGGTTTGAGTGAGGGATTGAGAGGAATAAGTGTGTGTGTGTGGAAGTGGGAAAGCATGTGAGCGAAGACTATGGGTTACTTTGTGAAAAACGTGGGCAGACTGGGGTCCACTCATAAAATCCTTTCTCACCGGTGGTAGCTCCAAAAATCAAGAAAAGATTTAAGGTGATTATTAAGCTTATTGGCTATACTTTCTTTGTTGACCACATCTTCAAATTCCGAGCGGAGATAGGCGCCAAAAATCTCACCAAAAAACCTGTTTTTTATGCTGCAAAAGTCTTTTAGTGGCCCCCTCCTTTGTTGAATTTGCACAATACATTGAAGAGTGAGCCCCTCCTTTGTCATATCATGATACAAAGCATCCAAGTTACCTTTACACATGCATGGAGGAGGATTATTGATGAAATGAGAAATATATACATAGTGGGACTAGTGTATGGACCATTTATGGATTTTAGCTCAATGAGCACATGGTGTTAGAATTATGAGTATATAATAAGAAAAAATATGGAAGAATTATGGATATGAAAGAAGATATTGGAATCATCTGATATGGTCCCTCTTTTGTATTATTTTGGGTGAAAGAGGAAAAGGTATGCAAGTAAATAAAAATAATATAATAAACGTGACTAAGAAAGTAGAAATCAAATTTTTGTTTTCCCGAGGGTGAGGGTGAAAATGTGGGGTTGATTTTATAAAAGAAAAATATGAGGTTATAGTATTTACACATTGACAAAAAATATACTTATGGTGCAAGAGGATGAAGAAGGCGTACATAGGTTTAATAAGACACACACCTAGGTATAAGTTTTTAAATAAAATATCAAATTAATTCTAAAAATCCCTATATTTATTCCATATATACAATGAGATATTTACACACAAAAAAGGCCATAATATGTTTTTTTATTTATTTTTATTTTTTTGGCTCTTCTAGCCCAGTGACTAGCTAATTGAGGGTTTTTAAGAAGACATGGGGAAAGTCCCCTAACTCACACACGCCTATGTACAGTGAAAGGGTGAAGATAACCACAGTGTTTGAGTGATTTGATAGGGTGAGGTAGCTCACTATGACAATTTCAAATAGCCAAAAAACGGCTATCATCAGCCCTCTTCCAGGATGATGGTATATTCATGTACCATCATAGAGCATCTTTTCCAAAGAGAGTGCTTCAGAGTCCTTGACAAGATCTTCATTGTTTGTCCCCTTAGCATTTTGACTGGAGTTACACTCATGCTTCATGGAACAGTACTTACATGAGATAACTGCCTTTTGACAGACCTTTGGTAGATCCTTTGGTAGAAGGCAACTCAAATAGGGCTTTAAGCGATACCCGTTTACCTTCTTGTGCTCTATCCCATTCAAATCACATAAGCTGATAGTAACTTGATTTGAAAGCCTTCTTGACTATGTATGGTCCCTGCCATCTAGTTTCAAACTTGGCATCAAAATGATTATCGAGTCGATTGTCATACCTTAGCACAAGATCTCCTTCATTGATGCCTTTGTCCTTCACTTTCTTGTCCAGCTTCTCCTTCGCCTGTGCAGCTTTCCTCTTGTAGCACTCATAGGATGCTTCTCTTTTCCACTCAAACTCCACTAGTGTAAGAAGTCGATCCATCCATAACTCTTGATCATCTTGTGCACCTCTGCCATGAAGCCGTATTGTTGGGATGTTAAGCTCGATAGGCTGCAAAGCCTCTTGACCATAGACCAAGTGAAATGGTGTGAACTCCATGGCTTCCCTACATGTGGTTCGATATGCCCACAAGGCACTATCCAAGAAGTCATCCCACAACTTTGTCTTCTTTTGCACCATCTTCCTAATGATGCCTGCAATGACACCATTAGCCTTCTCCACCAAACCATTTGACTGTGGGTAGTAGGGTGTGCTATGACGATGTAGAATGTGAAGCTCTTCACAAACTTCTATTAGTAAACCCTTCTTGAACCCTGGACCATTATCAGAAAAAATCTCCAGAGGTGTGCCAAATATACAACAAATATTAGTGTAGACAAACCTGCTCATTGTTTTCCCATTTACCCTTGCCACACTTTTGAGCCTCTACCCACCTAGTCATGTAATCTACAGCCACTAGGAAATAGAGTTTACCATTTTTTGTTCTAGGAAGAGGACCCATAGCATCAATGCCCCACTTTTCAAAGGGTCCATTTGCAAGCACTATTTGCCTCAGACCATGCACCAACCTTCTATTTCCATTTACTTGACAATTGTAACAACTTTTACACCAATGTTGAACATCTACATGCACGCTTGGCCAAACATACCCCGCAAGCAAAATCTTCTTCACGGTTAACTCTTGGGAAAAATGACCACCACATGCCTCTTCATGCAAACCTTTTAGAATGGCTGGAATTTCCTCAATAGTTAGTACTCTTCGGCACACTTGATCCTTCCCTCTTTGGTAGAGGGTCCTTCTAGGAAGAGATAAAAACTTGCCTTCTTCATGAGTCTCCTCTTTTGAGCTTTTGTAAAGTCTTGTGGAAACTCACCCTCCAAAATGTAGCCAATAATGGGAGCCAATGACTGGAATCCCTGGTATCTTGGTTGCTTGACAGTTGCTGCAACCATGATGACCTGCACTACTTTCTCAACAAATGTAACTGCTTGTTGTGCAAGTAAATCGGCATCTTGATTTTGATTCCTAGGAATATGATATAGTTGCACTTCTTCAAACTGATTAAACAACCTACGAATGGAATGAACTTTTGTCCTTAAGATTTCATTCTTGCATGACCAAATGCCTAAAATATGTTTCACAATGAGAAGTTCATCCCCCTTTACCATGAGACGCTGTATACCTTGGTCAATGCACATCTTCAAACCATGAAGTAGTGTGTCATATTCTGCTTCATTGTTGCTAGTTGAACCTGGTAGATTGACCTTCTCTTTCATGACCACCTCTCCACTTGGGTTGAACAACACTAGCCCTCCCCTTGCTTTTCATGTGACTCGTCAAAAAGCTCCATCAAAGAACAAGGTAAAAGCATTAGGAATACTTTTAGGTGGTGGCAATGGTAGGGTTTTTACTTCAGGCACCTTAATCTCCTTCTCATGTATCCTATACGTGAGAATTCCTGCCAATTGTGCACGCACACTATCTTCTACCTTGAAAGAGTATTGGAACTCTTGCAACTCCATAATCCACTTAGAGATCCTAGTACTAAGATTCATTTGAGATCACACCCAAGGGAACAAATTTTTTGCAGTGAGAATTACAAAAGGTTTTGGTAGCAAGTAGGAACTAAACTTTTTCATCGCAAACATGAGAGAAAGCATCATGAGTTCTGCCTGCGTGTAGCCTCTGTCCAAGGCATTCATGACCCTACTAGCAAAATAGATGGATCGCATCCTGGTACTGTGGGGATCTTGTTGTAGAAACACAACACCAATTGTTTCTTTCCCAACACCAGAGCTAAGAAAGAATGTGTACTCCCAACAAGGAGGCATGAGTGTTGGTAGCTCTGACAGAATGACTTTGATGTTATAAAAATATTCTTCAAGCTCATCAGACCATGCAAATTCTACTTGTTGTGTCAACTTTTGCAAAGGATGAAGCAACTCCAAAGCTAAGTGAATGAAGCGTGACATATACTTCACCTTTTGAATGAATGAGATGACCTCCTTAAGACTCTTCGGTGATGGTAACTCAATAAGAGCCTTTGACTTTGAAGGATCCACCTCGATGCCTTTGTAAGAAACTTTGTGACCAAGCAAGATCACTTCATCCTCACCTATGCGCCACTTGTCGGGTTGAGTTGACCTCCCATGTCATAGAGCTTCTTCAAACCTTCTTCTACCCTTTGTAGATGTAATGATTTTGAACTATAAATGCAAAAATCATCAATGAATACCCTAATTGACTTTCCAAAGAATGCTTGAAACACCATGTTCATGAAATGTTAGAAAGTTGCAAGAGCATTTGTCAAGCCAAAAGGCATGACTCTAAAAGCATAACAACCCAAGGAGTGATGAAGGTTGTTTTCAATTGATCCTCCAATGCAATCCCTATTTGAAAGTAACCTGAGTAGCCATCACACACGGTGTACTTCTTGTGACCAGCTACTTCATTTAGTATCTCATCTTGAAATGGGAGGGAAAAGTGATCTCTTTTTGTTGCCTCATTTAGTGGATGGTAATCCACACACACCCTCCACTTGCCATTTTTCTTGGGAGTGACAATAACGGGAGAGACCCACTCTCAATTTTCCACTGGATAAATGACACTTGCTGCTAGAAGCTTTCTTACCTCCTTGAGTAAAGTCTACTCCTTGATGACTCCTAGACTTCGTAGCTTTTGAGCTTTAGGTTTGGCCTCTGGCTTTAGCTCGATCTTGTGTTGAACATCATCTACTCCACGCACATCCGTGTAGACTTTAGCAAAAAGCTTAGAAAATTTCCTTAACACACCTTTGAACTCCTCTCTTTCATCCTTTGTAAGTGTTGTAGACAACATATCTTCTAACATTCCTTCATCTTCCACATTTTGGTTCTCTTGGGAACCTACCTCCTCCAAACCTTAACAAGATGTCTCTTGGTTGTTTGGCTTAAACCTTAACCCCATGAATTTGATGGAAGACTCCTCTTCAGTAATGCTGCCGCTACTTTCTTCTTCTGAAGTGTTATCGGTCCAATCTTCTTCCCTGTATCACTTTGAGATGATTCTTCATGGAGCTCCTCTTGACGTTGCTCCTTCATGTCAAAGACAACCTTCTTATGATTGTCATTCCTGCAAATTAATTTTCCACTCTCCCAATCCTACAAAGCTTGCATTTTCATTAGCCATGGTCTTCCTAGGATATGATAACCACTTCCCTTGGTCGAGATAACATAAAAATCCACTGCCTTCTTAATGCCAAAGGCCTCCACAAAAACATTTTTACAAATTCCTACACACCTAGCCTTGCTATTTTTTGCCATCTTGACTTTGATTTCAGGTGTCTCATGGATGTGCATGCCTAGTCTTTGCATGAGTCCCTCTCTCATGATGCAAATTTGTGCACCCCCATCTACTAGACCTTTCCTAACCAATCTTCCTTTGATGTAACAGTTTAGCACCGATGTAATGTCCTCATTCATTTTAGCTTGTGAAATTTTTACAACATGCACACTCTCTTTTACCTTTCTCCTAGTGCTAAATGCTCTTGTTAAATCCCTCCTAACTTGTGGACATAATGCAAGAAATTGAGGCCATGAGATATCAGGACCCTTACCTCTCATGTCTTCCAACAAGTTGTACGGAGCCATACCATGTCCAAGAGGGAAGTCTTGGAGGTTGATACGACGTCGAGTCCTCTTGGTTTCCTTGGTCTCCTTTGCCTTATTTTCTTGTCCATGGTCACTTTGTGACGTGACTCCTTCTTTCTCCTTGCCTTTTCCACGGCCACGATTAATGCCATTTGATTCCATGTCCACCTCATTGGAATTTGTCACCTCTACCACATGCACATTTGGGTCTAGCAAAGGTGGAACTCCTTCCACTCCTCATGGAGGTGGTCTTGCTCCGTTTGTCCTTTATAGAAGTCCTGGTTGTTGACTAGTTCCTTCACCTACATTCATCACTGGATAATTCAAGTTAGGTCTCCCTGGCTCCTCACGGGGCCAAGGACAATTATACATCCCATGTCCAGACTCTCCGCAATTCAAACATTGCAAGAGTCTCCTAGGTCGTGGATCTTGCTCTTCAGACTTCTTTGCTTGTCCCTTTGGACCTACAACTTGTGCAAGGTGAATGACAGGTTGCTTAAGGATTTATTTAACTTTTCAATTACCTCCGCTGTTACCTCAAGAATCTCTCTAGATGTTGATGCTTGCAGTTTTCCCTTAGGTCTAGGACCCTCAATTGGAACCTCTCCCCTTAGGCAATTGAGTTTTCTATACTTCTTACCAGCGCTAGTTTCAGCTGCATCAAAGGTAGCAGGTACACCCGCCTCAACTTTTATCTTGAGTGTGGGAAAGAGACCGCAGCTATGAACCTCTCCTTCTTTAGGAACTCTGCATCATCACCATGGTTAGTAACATTTCTCACCCATACAACCCAAAGACATAGAAACTCTTGTTTATACATGTAGTAGTCATCTAAGTCTTTTTGTTTGTGAGAAACAATGTCTTGCCATAGCTTTTGAGTGTTTTGGGGATCAAAGGTGTATCTCTTGAAATCATTCACAGCTTCCGTGTAATTATCCTTAACTTCCTCAGGCGAAGAGTCAAACCAAGTGCTAGCATCTTTCCTAAGGACCACCTCAAAATTTCTATATGTTCTTGATCCGTTACTATCCTCTTGATATGGCAAGACATCTTAAAATTTGCTAGAAATAATTATGCATCCTCTCTAGGCTCTCCAAAGAAAAGAGGATATCCAGACATTTAGCGTTGGGCCTCCATTGAATCAATTTCAAAGTGACGACACGTTTTTGTTTTTCTTTCTTAAAATGATTTACACAATAATGTTTTCTAAATTGTATTCTACAACAAAATAAAAATATGCACATCAAATGACCTATGGTAGTCAAAAGAGGCAGGATGACAGGGTTTGGTGACGCAAGCATTTCTCCTACTCTTTGGGCACCAAACATTGACGGGAGCAAAGCGAGCCCCGAACCCCGACGGCCTCTAAAACACCGGGGACCGAATGGCGCGCCTCGAGCCTGTCATGGTAAAGCAAACAGGGGGCACCACCTAGCTTCAGCGGCTAGGATGCAAACAACACACCACCATAACAAAGTTTTCATCCAAGAGAGATGGATGCTTGGGAGTAATGATGAAAAGGAAAGGGAATGAGATCAAGTGTGTGTGAGAGAGAGAGAGAGAGTGAGGGAGGGGGTATAGTGGCTTAGTACTTAGGCATCACAAAAGGATGGCGAATCCGCACACCCTTCACACATACACAAGCTCACTCCAAAACACAAGACTAGGTGGCGATTCCGCACACCCCACATGGGCAAAACATTGCAAGAAAACATACTCACAAAACCTCAAGATTTATTTAGAGAATTAGGCGATAAAATGGGGAGCATAGGGTAGGGGAATGAGAAGGGAGAGAGTGGTAGAGCACATGGAGGATAGGTGGGAGTTGATGGCGAAGACTCGCACGAGGATATGGCCATCATACTTCATTTAGTTGCCCTTCATCTTCCATAGACAAGGGTGTAGAGGTCATGCTCAAGACAAGCATGGTGATTGCGGTGATAGTGATGGTGTGGGTGTGTGTGTGTGCACTAGGCACACACAGTGCATAGTGTGTTCTTTGGTGATGTTGTGTGTTTTTGTGTGATGGTGACCCCTCTTTATATAGGGGAGGAGGGGGCGGGAGAAATTCTAGAATTTAGAAATGAAGAAATCATTATCTACATAGGCCATGTGACTGTGGGCCCCACTTGTCTGGCTGTGTGTATATGTGCCAGAACAGCAGTCTCATGAGAGAGAGACTAAGAGAGAGAGATGGATTGATGAAAAAAAAGTGAGAGGTGACATGGAGAATAAAGTAATTACAAGAGGGGAGAGAGGGGAGTGTGCTCAGAGGTGAATCTGTGTGCAGATGTGTGTGAACACAAGAAAAATGAGGTAACCACCGGGTGGGGATGGGTCTGTGGGCACCTTTTTCAGTGAAACTGAGTGTGTGTGAGTGTGGGGGAGGTTATTTAGCTACAAGACAAGAGACATGGCGCCCTTTAGAGAGAGGGGGAGGTATTTGGGTCATGGGATATGATAGGAGAGAGAAAGGGGGGGTGGGGTATACTATTTTGGAAGATAGGGTAAGTTGCATGTGAGTTAGGGTGCACTATTGGTGAGTTAGAATGCATTATTGGTGAGAGGTGGGGTAGCTTGAGGGGAGAGAGAAAGGAGAAAGGACAAAGGGAAGAGAGAGGGGGTTGACCTTTTGAGTGGAGGAGAGGAAAAGGGACACACGGCGGGGCAACAATGAAGAAAAAGGAGGCAAGGTGGGGATGGGCTGCCCCACAGGCATGAGGTGGCCTATTTTACCTTTATCATATATTTACATAATCATACTTTATTTTTTTCTTACTTTTTCCAATGTCTTTTATCACTCCCTCCCTAAGAGGGGGTTTTCATGGGGTGGGGACGAGAGAAGAGGGGTATGGGAGCTTGGCTTGTGAAAAGCCCCCATCATTAGCCCTCCCCTTTTGGCTAGAGGCATTCATGTCTCTAGCTCATCTGTTTGATCATTATCGTCGGAGGTGGCGGCTGATGGTGTGTCCTCATGTGGAATGTCAATAGGTGGAGCTTGGTCAAATCGAAGAAAATAAGGTTTAAGTCGCCAACCATTTACCCTGGTTTTATGAAGTTTTCCATCGGCCTCCATAAGCTGGTAGCTTCCATTGGCATACTTTTTCCTGACGATGAAAGGACCTTCCCATCGGAGTAGGAGTTTCTTATCCTTGCGCGTGTCGAAGCGATTGTCGTAGCGGAGCAGCAACATTCCTTTCTTCAATTCTTTTTTCCGGAGATGCTCGTTAAAGCTAAGCCGTCTATGCTCTGCTTGTGCTGCATAATAATTTATTGCTTCTTCTCTGTCCAGCTGCAGTCTTTCCAAGTTGATGATGTGATCTCTCAAATGCATGTTGGGCTGTTGAAGCTGGCTTGCCATTACTCTAAGACTTTGTAGTTGCACTTCAATGGGCAAGATTGCTTCCTTACCAAATACTAGATGATACGGTGTGAATCCCAAGGATGTACGAAATGAAGTTCTGTAGGCCCATAAAGCTGGTAGTAGATACTTATCCCAGTCTCCAGGATGATTGTTTACCTGCTTGGTAATAATTTTAGAAACCATTCCATTTACCTTTTCAACTAGGCCATTACATTGAGGGTAATATGGTGAAGAGTGCCTCCTTGTAATGCCCAGTTTCTGCATTAATTCTCCTACCAAGTCTGCTCTGAAACTTGGCCCTCTATCAGAGATGATCTCTAAAGGTGTGCCAAACCTACAGCATATGTGCTCGTAGATAAATTTAGCTACCTCTACCGCTGTGATTCTAGTGGTGGCTGTAGTCTCTGCCCATCTAGTCTTGTAGTCGACCCCCATGATAATGTAGAATTTTCCTGAGTTGGCCCTAGGTAATGGCCCAATGGCATCGATACCCCATTTTTCAAATGGGCCATATGAGAGAATAGGTGTCTGTGGTTCAGGCATAAGTGACCTAGTGCCGGCCTTTTGGCACAACTTACATGTTTTGCACCAGTGGTGTACATCACGGTTGAGGCTAGGCCATATGAAGCCCGCCTGCAAGATTTTCCTACTTGTTATGTCTAGGGCAAAGTGACCACCACAAACCCTGTCGTGACAGCTAGCAATTACTCCCGTGATTTCCTGAGAGAGAGGGACCTTCCTGAGTATTTGGTCCTTACCCTTACAGTACAAACCGTCATTGATGAGTCGATACCTTGTGGCCTTCCGCGTCAGCCATTGCTTCTGTCCCTTTGTTAAATCTGATGGGCATTCCCCTGTTTCCAAAAAATGCATGATGTCAGGCAATTAGGCATCACTTCCTTGAAATAGAGGGAGCTTTAGTTTTATTGCTCCAACCACCACTTCCTGTAGTCTTTCACTTGCTAGGTCATGTGCTTCTTGGTTTTGAGCCCTTGGGATATGGTGTATTTGAACTTCTTCAAACTTACCCAACAAGGTTTTTACACCACTTAAATGAGTCCTTAAACTAGGATTCTTGCATGTCCATGCTCCATTTACTTGCCTTACCAGAAGTAGAGCATCCCCAAATACATTAAGGCGTTGTACACCTTGCTAGACGCACCGTTGTAGACCCTTGGTTAGTGCTGCATACTCAGCTTCATTGTTAGAATGTGAATCTAACAATTGGCCCAATGAAAATACCTTTGTCCCTTTGTCATCAAAGACCACTATGCCTGCAGCTGCTTTGTCGGACGCTCGCTTGTAGGCTCCATCAAAGTAGAGAGAGTATGCTCCTTCTACCATAGGTGGTACTGGAGGTAATCGGACTTCTCCTTCCTTAGATTGCTTCTCCTTCCTTTCAAAGACTTGGTAGGTCACGATTCCCCCCAAACTTGCCCTTGTCGTGCTTTCTACCTGTACCGTGTAGTCAAACTCTTGCAGACGAACTAGCCATTTAGTAATTCTAGCAGACACATCCATGTGTTGTACAACATAGGAAAATATTTCATCCGTGGTTAGAATCACAAATTTCTTAGGCAGCAAATATGACCTAAACTTTGTAGTTGCAAATCTAAGAGCTAGGACTAAGTGTTCCACATGGGTGAAACCTTTCTCTCCTGCTGTCATCATTCGACTAGAGAAGTAGATTGGCCTCATGAAAGATGTCGTCGTATCCTTTTGGAGTAGCACAGCCCCCAATGAGTCATCACCAACACTTGAGGTGACATAGAATTTTTCATCCCACTTAGGTGGTGAGATAGTTGGCAGAGTGGCTAAGACCTCCTTTACCTTGTTGTAGTGATGTTCGCTTTCCTTGTCCCAAGTGAAAGTTGATCTTTGAGTGAGTTGTTGCAGTGGTAGAACAAGTTGTGATAGTAGATGTATGAATCTACTTAAGTACCTCACCTTCTGTAGAAAAGAGACCAGTTGACGTGCGGTCATTGGTGAAGGTAGGGCTATGAGTGCGGACACCTTACTTGAGTCTGCGTTGATACCTTTTGCTGAAATTTCATGGCCTAGTAGAATGACTTTACTCTCCCCAATGTGGCATTTGTCCACATTTAATTGCCCACCTAGGCTCTGCAACCTGGCCAAACCTTCAATTACCTTTTCTAAATGTGAAATACGGGATCTATATATACAAAAATCATCAATGAACACTCTTATGGATGTTCCAAAGAACGGTTGAAAAACATATGTGACATATCTTTGGAATGTGGCAAGTGCATTTGTGAGACCAAATGGCATAACCCTGTATGCAAAACAACCCCATGGCGTGATAAAAGTGGTTTTTAGATGATCTTCCAAGGCTATGCGTATTTGAAAGTATCCAGAATAACCATCAAACACGGTATAGCATTCAAAACCCGCTACTTCATTCAGAATTTCATCCAAGAAAGGGAGAGGAAAGTGGTCTCTCTTTGTAGCTGCATTTAGTGGTTTGTAGTCAACACAGACCCTCCACTTACCATTCTTTTTAGGCGTCACCACTACCGGTGACACCCATTCTGAGTTTTCTACAGGATAGATGAATCCGGCCTCCAGCAGTTTCCTTACCTCGGCCAAGAGTGCCTTTTCTTGTATGACCCCCAGTCGTCGTAGCTTTTGCACAACTGGTTTTACCCTTCCTTCAGCTTAATATGATGTTCCACCACTGTAATGCCTGTGATTCTTTCATAGTTGTCAATGAACAGGTTAGGAAATCCCATCAACATTTGCAAAAAACTATCTTTCTCCGTAGACAACATACCCTTCAACCTACTTCCTCCTAGGCCAGGTGATTTTCTCTCCTCTTCATTGGGTTTCCCTTTTGGTGATGGATCACCAGTTGTGCTTACCCTTTGTGGATCCTTCATAATGATACCCATCATATCAATGGAACTGTCACTTTCGTCGGTGGATGTGGTCTCCTCCTCAGAACTGGAAGATTCGCTAGTGGTTTCATCTGCGGATGTTTCCAGATTCATTTCCTTCTGCTTGCCAATCCTCATGTTGTAGTAGATTGTCTCCCCTTTCTTACCGGTCATGCGTAGAAGGCCAGTACCCCAGTCCTGTTTTGCCTTCATGGCCATCAACCATGGCCTTCCCAAAATTAGTGGATAGCCCTCCCCCTTAGTAGGAATTACAAAAACATCTACCTCTACCTCAGTGTTGAAAGCTTTGATTTTCACGGCACTTACCACACCCACACACTTTACTTTTGCGTTGTTTGCCATCTTTGCCTTGCATGGAGAAGGCCTGTCAACCTCGAGCCCTAATCGAAGCATCATAGCTTCACTCATTACACAGATTTGTGCACCTCCATCAATGTAGGTGTTTCCAAACCTCTTTCCTTTTATGTTTACGTCGACAATTGGAAGGATGTCATCCATGTTGCATCCCGAAATTGCTCCTGCTACCTTTGTTTTGGAGCGTCTTGTACTTACCATTTTAGACCATTGTCGCCTTACTTTTGGTGCAAGATGTAGCAGCTGTGGCCATGTAATCTTCGGTCCTTGCTCTGCCACATCCAATGTTAGATCATAGGGCTTAGAACTTTCCCCTAGCTGGAAGTCGGTGATGTCCAATTTCCGTCATGGCCTAGATGGCCTCTTGCTAGTTTCTCCTCTCATGCTTCTCTCATCATCTGATTGTGTAGCTTTCTCCCTCCTAGCTCTTTTCACAGTCATGGCTTCAAGTGGTTCTAAAAAGGTTACCTTCTCCTTACCCTTGTCCCTCTCCTTTGCTCTGGGTGGATCCACTACTATGGCTTTTCCTTTCTCTTCTAGCCTTATGATGTTTACAGGGCAATCAGGTGGTGGGGCTGGTGGAAGAGGTGGGATGGATGCTTGTAGTGGTGTCTGGGGTGGACGTAGAATTTGTGTTGGTGGGGGTGGTGCTCGGGGTGGGGGTGTTCTTTCTCTAGGGGGTGACAATTGGTTCCTCCTACCTCCTCTATTATAGTTTTGTCGTGGTTTGGGACAGTAGTACATACCGTGACCGTCTTCTCCGCAGTTGTAGCAATGATACTCCCTGTTTTGTCGTCGTGCTCTTCCAGGGTCTTGATCTCTTTCTTGACTCCTCCCTTGTTGTATTAAGTAGACAGACAAATTCTGCAGTTGGTCAGTAATATGGGCCAACATATCTTGTTGGTCATCTCTTACCCCAAGAGCCGGTGGTGGTGGTGGAAAGGTGGTTGTCGTAGTTGCTGGTCGACGCGATGTTCCTGATTCTGTTGACTCGGTTTCTTTGGCTTTCATTCGCAGCTTCTTGTCTTTAAGGCGAGCAATCTTAACGGCTAATTCGTACGTAGCCGGGAATCTACCTTTCACCTTCTCCTTGAGAAGTGGCCATAAGCCATGCGTGAACCGATCTTTTTTTAGGAAATCGGGTGCAGCTTCCCCCCTTGCCAGTGACTCAACCCACCGTTCCCACAAATCCACAAATTTGGACTCATAGGTGGCATATTCTAAAAGACCCTCCTGCTTCAAGTCTCTCAACTTGTCCCACAAATTTTCTGAAGTGGTACCTCCCCCAAATCGCCTCTTAAAAGCGGTTTTTAAGGGTTCCCAGTCATCCTTGGTTGCTTGTGGAAGTGCATTGTACCATGATCTAGCTTCTAGCTTCATGAGATGCTTAAAGATTCTAACCTGGGATTCATCCGTATCTTTGTTGCTCACTACACATGGTACTTCAAAGTCATCTAGGAAGTCTGTTACCAAATCCTCCCCCTTCTTTCCTTTAAATGTTGGAAATGCTACACTTGCCATGATTACTGAGAGAGAGCTAGAAAGACACACTGCTTAACTTGCAAAAGTTTTTTTCTTCTTTACAAGGAGGCGTGTATACCCTCTTATACTAGGACATAGATTAAAACTTCAAACGGTACATTGCCTTGTACCAAAGGTAAGACAAATGGTTGATCTGATGCCAGAACCTCCAAAAACCGCTCCCCACCAGGCATGATAGTGTCAATGACGTGCTGGTAGTGAGCCTTCAAATCCAATATTACCTTGATTGAGCGTACACGTGTTGGTATGTGTGATCTGTCTTGAGGTAGATTGTACTGATTCATGTGAATCTTAGAGGTGCTTAGTCACTGTCCAAGCTTGTGGGAGAGGGTGGTGTTCTTTCCTGAAACAAACTCAGTAGATCCCTAGTTTCTCTAGTGAGAGTGTGAGCCAATGCTTCCGTTATCTATGCTGCAGCATCAGGTGCGACTTGAAAACTGACTGTGATAATTACCTCGGTGACTTGAGTTACCCGATTCTCAAAGTAGAATAGTGTTGATTCTCTATTGTGTAGAGCTCCTTCCATTTTGTTGTTGTGGGTTGGTTGTAGGTTGCGGACATGGTTTCGACCTTCTCCTTCTTCTTCTTGGCCTATGTATATCCACTGGGTTTGGCGTGTTGGTTGACTCTCCCACTGCAAATCGATTACCGTTACGCCTGGCACTCGAGCTTCAATGGAGATGCGGAGCTCGTCTAGTTGTGCTTGGAGCTCTTTTTCTTCTGTCGTCCAATTAGCAAATCCTGCTAGCCATTCATCCATTCACAATAGTTTAAGGGTTTCAGTCTTGTAAACTGAAGGGTTTCATGAAAAGATCCTCAGTGGGGGCACCTAATGACGGGAGCAAAGCAAACCCCGAACCCCGACGGCCTCTAAAACACCGGGGACCGAATGGCGCGCCTCGAGCCTGTCATGGTAAAGCAAACAGGGGGCACCACCTAGCTTCAGCGGCTAGGACGCAAACAACACACCACCATAACAAAGTTTTCATCCAAGAGAGATGGATGCTTGGGAGTAATGATGAAAAGGAAAGGGAATGAGATCAAGTGAGAGAGAGAGAGAGAGAGAGAGAGTGAGGGAGGGGGTATAGCGTCTTAGTACTTAGGCATCACAAAAGGATGGCGAATCCGCACACCCTTCACACATACACAAGATCACTCCAAAACACAAGACTAGGTGGCGATTCCGCACACCTCACATGGGCAAAACATTGCAAGAAAACATACTCACAAAACCTCAAGCTTTATTTAGAGAATTAGGCAATGAAATGGGGAGCATAGGGTAGGGGAATGAGAAGGGAGAGAGTGGTAGAACACATGGTGGATAGGTGGGAGTTGATGGCGAAGACTCGCACGAGGATTATGGCCATCATCCTTCATTTAGTTGCCCTTCATCTTCCATAGACAAGGGTGTAGAGGTCATGCTCAAGACAAGCATGGTGATTGCGGTAATGGTGATGGTGTGTGTGTGTGTGTGTGCACTAGGCACACACACTGCATAGTGTGTTCTTTGGTGATGTTGTGTGTTTTTGTGTGATGGTGAGCCCTCTTTATATAGGGGAGGAGGGGGGGGAGAAATTCTAGAATTTAGAAATGAAGAAATCATTATCTACATAGGCAATGTGACTGTGGGCCCCACTTGTCTGGCTGTGTGTATATGTGCCAGAACAGCAGTCTCATGAGAGAGAGACTAAGAGAGAGAGATGGGTTGATGAAAAAAAAGTGAGAGGTGACATGGAGAATAAATTAATTACAAGAGGGGAGAGAGGGGAGTGTGCTCAGAGGTGAATCTGTGTGCAGATGTGTGTGAACACAAGAAAAATCAGGTAACCACTGGGTGGGGATGGGTCTGTGGGCACCTTTTTCAGTGAAACTGAGTGTGTGTGAGTGTGGGAGAGGTTATTTAGCTACAAGACAAGAGACATGGCGCCCTTTAGAGAGAGGGGGGGGTATTTGGGTCATGGGATATGATAGGAGAGAGAAAGGGGGGGTGGGGTATACTATTTTGGAAGATAGGGTAAGTTGCATGTGAGTTAGGGTGCACTATTGGTGAGTTAGAATGCATTATTGGTGAGAGGTGGGGTAGCTTGAGGGGAGAGAGAAAGGAGAAAGGACAAGGGGAAGAGAGAGGGGGTTGACCTTTTGAGTGGAGGAGAGGAAAAGGGACACACGGCGGTGCAACAGTGAAGAAAAAGGAGGCAAGGTGGGGATGGGCTGCCCCGCAGGCATGAGGTGGCCTATTTTACCTTTATCATATATTTACATAATCATACTTTATTTTTTTCTTACTTTTTCCAATGTCTTTTATCACTCCCTCCCTAAGAGGGGGTTTTCATGGGATGGGGACGAGAGAAGAGGGGTATGGGAGCTTGGCTTGTGAAAAGCCCCCATCAACATGAACACCATGTATTTTTGAAAACGGATCTTTTTACTAATCGCAACGTTTATTCTAATGTGTGGAGTGAAATGGAAGGGAAAAACCTCTATTCCTAGCCCATTATCCATGGTCTATGCGTGATCTAATTCTTAAAACAAAACAAAAATATAGACGTCCAAACTAAGATCGTACCTAACGAGAGGCAAAATAAAAGGATTTACTGTAGCGTTTATCTCGGCCAACCTAAGAGGGCCCAAAATTCTACGAACTACTCGTTCAAATTGCAACTTAGTATTAACAATATTTGCCTTGCAATGAGAATAAAAGGATCATACAAATTCTTGTGATTCATGCAAACTACTTGACTATTCTAAAGGTTGATCCTACACAAAAAATACACAAGTGATCCTCAGTGGGGGCACCAAAATAAGGCGGTTCGGGGTGGGCAACAAGAGAGGCAACCTCTAAACACCCCTCAAGGCTCCCGTGCTGCTCAATTGGGGCTCGGGCAGCGTAACAAGCACAAACACAACAACAAACCCACAGCCAAACCCAAACAAGATAGGGGCACCACCTAGTTATGGTATGCAAACTAGGACGCAAGAGAGATTTTGTCACAACCAAGAAGATGCGCCACAAAACACACACAAGCAACCTCACGCCAAGACACACACAAAATGGAACAGAGAGCTAGAGCAAAGGGAAGAGAGAGAGGAATGGATCTTGCGTAATACCTTATTTTTGACTTGAAAATGGAGATGGTTTGTTATGATGCTATCATAGAGCTTGTACAAAACTGACTCAATGCTTAGTGAATGCTAAACATTGTCAACACACACACATTGTCTTAGGGTGTGGGAGACCTCTCACCATAATACCCTTTTACAATGTACACAAAATTGGCAATAAAAACACACTAAAACGCTTTCTAAAACAAGATCAACCGATAGAAACTCAAAATACATGTCACCTTGAATTCACCAAACCATATTGCATAAATGGAAGGACGCAGATTTGAACGTCGAATCACGCCTTTGATGCACCAAACCTCAATTTATTGATGATGGAGAAGCATATACAACAGTGGTTTTGAAATTCTTGACCTCATGCTCTCTCACTTGCAATGTGTAGCTTGAAAGCTTCTCTTACACCAAAAGTGAAGCTCACAAAGTGGTTGCTACAGCTAAGTCTCTCCTCACGCATAGAGTGTTGGGGTGCTATGTGAGATATTGGAGGTTGTTTTACAAGAAAGAGAGGGCCCTATTTATAGGTTGGAGACCCCTCATTAGGATTATTGGAAATCCTAATTTACAAGCTAAGACATTAGGATTATGATTTTTTTAAAAATATCAAAACATTGCGGGCCTTCTTTGTCTGATTGAGTCATGGATGTGGGCTCAAAAGAGAGCATTATTGATGGTAAATAAGGTGAAAATAGAGTTTTAAGGGAAGGAAAGAGAGAGAGAGAGAGAGAGAGAGAGAGAGAGAGAGAGAGAGAGAGAGAGAGAGAGAGAGAGAGAGACTATGCACATGTCTTGAGGTGAGGTGTCATTTATGGTTAGGTCAATGGCTATTTTGTGTTAGTATGTTAGTGGTTAGTGTTAGTAATCACTAGAAAGTTAATATTATATTTACAATGGGTAGAATGAGGTGGATGGTTGAAGTAGGATGGTTGAATGAAGTGAGGAAATCCTAGGAATGATGAAGCTTGAAGAAGTTTTGGACTTGTGTAGGTTCTCAAATTGACTATCGATCCTCTTCTTCTTCTTCTCTTCTTTATGCCACCGCCGCCAAGGTTGATTATCGCAATGAAAATGACAATTTGGTTGATGAGATCTCCCAATTTGTTGAGGTTAAGCATGGTTTACATGTTGACTTTTATGTCTATGGAGAAGGGGTAACATGGAATTGTACTTTGGAGATAATAGAGGGAGACAAAGAGATGGTGTATGTACATGTAGAGCTCATATGAGAGCTATGGAAGTAAGAGGGGAGGCTAATGGTGAACAAGGTGAGAGAAACCATGGAAGGTTCAGGTTTGAGTGAGAGATTGAGAGGAATGAGTGTGTGTGTGTGTGTGGAAGTGGGAAAGGAGGTGAGAAAAGACTATGGGTTACTTTGTGAGAAAAGTGGGCAGATTGGGGTCCACACAAAAGATTCTATCTCAACGGTGGTAGCTCTAAAAATCATGAAAATATTTGAGGTGATTACTCAGCTTATGGACTACATTTTTGCTGTTGACCACATCTTCAAATTTTGAGCGGAGATAGGCGCCAAAAATGTCACCAAAAAACCTATTTTTTATGCTGCAAAAGTCTTTTAGTGGCCCCCTCCTGTGTTGAATTTGCACAATGCATCCAAGAGTGAGCCCCTCCTTTGTCATATCATGATACAAAGCATCCAAGTTACGTTTACACATGCATGGAGGAGGATTATTGATGAAATAAGAAATATATACATGGGGGGACTAGTGTATGGACCATTCATGGATTTTAGCTCAACGAGCACATAGTGTTAGAATTATGAATATATAATAAGAAAAAATATGAAAGAATTATGGATATGAGAAAAGATATTGGAATCATATGATATGGTCCCTCTTTTGTATTATTTTGAGTAAAAGAAGAAAAGGTATGCAAGTAAATGAAAATAATATAATAAACGTGATTAAGAAAGTAGAAATCAATTTTTTGTTTTCTGGAGGGTGAGGGTGAAAATGTGGGGGTGATTTGTATAAAAGAAAAATATGAGGTTAGAGTATTTACACATTGACAAAAAATATACTTATGGTGCAAGAGGATGAAAGAAGGCGTACATAGGTTTAATAAGAGACACACCAAAATATACTGTTTTTTTATTTTTTGTATTTTTTTGGCTGAACTAGCCCAATGACTAGCTAATTGAGTGTTTTTAGGAGACATGGGGAAATTCCCCTAACTTACACACGCCTATGTACAGTGAAAGGCTAAAGATAAACACAGTGTTTGAGTGATTTGATAGGTTGGGGTAGCTCACTATGACAATTTTGAATAGCCATAAAACGGCTATCAATACAATTCTCACTTCAAAAACTCACTCACGGGCACTTACAGTAGCCTGACAGCTAGCACTATACTAGTAACTTGACCTGCATGTACATGTTCTTGCTAAAGCAAGCTAAAAACCCCACAAAAACAAAGCCCACACACACTTTTGACATCGGACATCATGTACGTATGTACAAATTAAAAAAAAATGGGATGTCAAAAACGCCAACAACGTATAATGTCTCAAGTGTCAAAATAAAGGTCAAATTCACAAACTGAAACTTGCAGTGGATAGAGGACATCAAGGAGAGCTCACATATCAAATTTTGTCAAAATTTTAGTGAAATATTGAGTACAAGTTATGATTGCGGTCCCATCACAACGACTATCTCCAAACAACAAGGTCATCGATTCAAAAGGGATGATAGACATTTTGTCTACCCCAGTCAACTGTACAATAATGTTAGCCGAGTTTCTCAGAATACGACCAAACATGTGGGCTATTGTGGGTAAATTCCTAGAGAAATTTGGTGCTAAAAAACCAATGAATCAAATTGAGGAAGGGATCAAAGAGCTTGAAATGCCTCAGCTAAACACTAGGCTAGTGCCACTAAACAAGGTAGCTGAGTACTATGAGGGAGAAAATGGGAACACCACTTTTCCTGTGGAATTTCAAGGTGTAAAAACCATAGCAATCCTTGAGAGTGGAGCCGGTGTTTCCATCGCAACAAAAGAGGTCTGGAAAAAATGGGGAAAACTAGCAGTGAGGGCTACAAGGTTGAAACTGCAGCTTGCAGATGGACACATGGCAAGGCCCATAGGACTGCTAGAAAAAGTATTTGTTACTTCTTGTGGGATTGAATATGAGAAAACCTTTGCTATTGTTGACTTTGGCAAGAGGAAATATCATTCTAGGAAGACCATTCATGAAACAACTGAAAATGATCCAAGATTGGGGTTATGACCATATCTACTTGAGACATATGGAAACCACAACAAGGATAAATCTTAAGGACCATAGTTATAGGGATGTGACGAGAACACCTATGGAGGAGTTTGATTCCGCTACTATAGCATGGTTAGATTTCCAGCATGTTTGGGTGAGCCAAAAGAGTTATGGATGTGTGGAGCTCCACAATGCAGAAGCTTAAAGCAAGTGGAATTCATCCTAGAAAGGGCAATTGAAGATGAGGATTATATCCTTGAACGCTTTCCTAAGGAAGAATTAGAGCCACTTGAATGGGAATACATCTTGGCTACTCTGGATGTGTGCACTATTCAAGAAAGTCCAACAACGAAGTTTTGTGATGAAGATGGCTATGATGTTGTATATCGGATTGAACGAACAAGACAAGCTCGTGCAAAGGCTACATCATATACTTTCTTCACGCCAACAAAATGACAACAAAGACCACATGGATATCAACAACCAGGTCATGTCAGGGATGACATGAATGCGGAGGGGGGGAGTGTTGACCGGCGGGTCAACAGCATGACATAACTCAATTTTTGTACCAAAGTCTTATCTTCTGAGAGTTATGAAATGCTACAGATTATGGTTAGAAACATCAATTGTAATAAGTAGGTAGTCTAGTTGCAGAAGCGCAGGTGCAATGGCACTTCCACATTGTAAATACCAAGCCATTTTACCCCTCAAGCTCGATTTTAGCTTTAACCTAAGGTGACCTTAGTATATAAGGTACCTAGGTCACTTTTGTAAAAGAATTTTTATCATAACCAAGTTTAAGCTGCCGTCGACTATGTGTGAGAGAGAAAGAGAGAGAGTGTGAGCTTCATTTTGGAGCTACTCCTCGCTCGCTCATCACATTGTAGATCTGATTGCACCATTGCGGTAGCCTCAGCAAGAGCTACGCAATGATGCCAAGCATTCCTCGCGGAACGGAGCATACACACTCGTGCATATACAAGCTATTTGCGGTTGTGAGTATATCAAATGATGTCTGTTTTTTTGCGTGAAAGTAGTCATTAGAATCGTGGTGACACAAGCTACGCATAGGTTCTCATAGATTTCAATTTCGGGCACTTCCAAATTTTTGCTCTGTCTTTATATGCGTTTTTTGCAGATGGGTCTATGTTGGGGTATAAAGCCCAATGTGGTCGCCCAGGTAAGTGGGCGGGCCGCCAGGTATGTACACATATTCTTTTGTAAAAACCTAATAAGAACTCACTATGCTCTACACATTACAGTAGAGCAAGTTCACCATATCGTCGTGCTCTTCTTCTCGCACTCTCTCTCGCGTCGCACTTCCGCTTGTACTCCTTCAACTGGTATCAGAGCTCAGATCGAGGCTCGGGACAGCACTGCAGGAGGCTAGAGTCACCAGCTCAGATTGGAGTGAAATTTGACAGGCAAAGACACGGCCCCAAATCCTGTGGGAAAGCCCTAAGGGCTTGGTGTTCTCAAAATTTCATTCTGAGCTCATCTCGGCCACCGTTCGGCTTCGACAAAGGTCTGCGTAGGCCATTTTCGACTACGTGGTCTCGGCGGGTGCAGATCTGACTCTGCAAATTTGGGTTTTTCGGCCTACGACTACAGGTGCTGAGGATATCGACACTCCCAGAGTGTTGATTTGTGGCTGTCTACACATCGAAGGACGGCTCACAGTTCTTGGAGGCGTGTCACATACGACACGGGCGCATCTACACACAGACTGTAGGCGACATCCACTAGTTTATCAGGTAGCTTGTGTTTGCTGCTTGATATTCCAGATTTCATCCTGACATTGCAGGTACTTCCACATGGGATGTATTGTCAGAGATGATGTATGTCTGTTGAGGGTTTGCTGGCTGTGAGTCACGCAACAAACAACCGCCGCAGCGGTTACAACATACAGTGGGAAATTTGTGGATGTATGACTTTGTGGGAAGTCTATGTACTGTCAGATTTACTACAGCCTTTGTTGAGGTTCGAGTGAGGTTTTATTGAGCTAGGGGATTCTCAAATGTTGAGATCCTTTCGGTGATACAGGTCTTGGAGCGATCCATTGAGCACCCTTAAATAGGCAGCTAGGATGTATTGACTGTGAGTTAGACAGTTGGGATTGCATCTTTGATTTACTGCCGTTGAGGCACTGTCGCAGTCTATGCTTACAGGACAGTGACAGGGCAGTCAGAGACAGTACAGGTGCAGGACAGGTTTACCCGCAGCTTACAGTGTCAGAGAAACAGTGTTTTTTGAGCTGTTTTTTGGCCTGTTTTTTGAGTACACCAGAGCCATTTTACAAAGGAGACTCTGCCAAAATTTCTGCAGAATCTGAAGCTTTCTTGGTTCATTTGACAGGTTGATATTGGTTCAGAGGTCAGTTTACAGGGGAAACTTTGCCGAATTTTTCCTAGAAAAGTAAACTACTGTGAAGCGTAGCTATGGCTGGATCACAGGACACTGCTCTTTACAATATCAAGAAGCTGGATGGAACCAATTTCCCATTGTGGAAGCAGCAGATTTGGCACGTGTTGGTACAAAAGAAGCAGATAAAACCTATAAAGCTCAAGGGGATAAAACCAGAAGATATGGACGAAGATGAATGGAGCGAAATGGATGAATTGGCACTTTCTACCATTATGCTGACTTTAGCAGAAAGTGTTTACTTCAATGTAGGAGACGAGATGTCGGCTTATCAAGCATGGTTAAAGCTGAGTGATCTTTATGAGAAGCAGAGTGCAACTTCACATGTATACTGGCTTAAGAAGCTTGTTGACTTGAAGATGAAAGAAGGGACACCTATGTCCAATCATCTGAATGAATTCAACACAATCTATAGTCAGTTGTCAGCTCAAGGTGTCAAGTTTGATGAACCTGTTAGAGCTATGTTCCTGTTGATCACATTGCTGAAAAGTTGGGACACTTTTCGCACAGCTTTGAGTAATTCTGCACCTCCAGATGGGAAGTCTGCTTACTGAAGAAACCAATAGAAAGACAATGGACAAAGGCAAAGGAACAGCCTTAGTTGTCAGGGGAAGGACCAAAGAAAAGTACAAAGGTGGAAAGAGGAATCAGTCTCGTAGCAAGTCCCGCAGTGCTAAAGGCAAGAGTGACATAGAATGCTACCATTGTGGCAAGAAGGGTCACATGAAAAGAGACTGCAGAGAATGGAAAGCAGAAAAAGGCAAAGAGAAAGTTGAAGACCATGGTGAGAAGAACAAGTCCTCAGTGAAGATTCAAGAAATAAATGTGACAAACACTGTTGCAGAGGATGACAGTCTAGTGTCAGGAGACATCTACTTCTTGAATAATACAATGGACTCAGCTCTTCTTACAACATCTGATGGAAATGCACTGAGTGACTGGATAATAGACTCAGGGGCATCACTTCATGTGTCTCCAAACAAGGAGTGGTTTACTTCTTATGTGACCACTAAAGATCATGTTTGGCTAGGCAATGGGTAGACATGTGAGATCTTAGGTGTTGGAGATGTTCAAGTGAAGTTTTAGAATGGCTCTTCTTTCACGCTGAAGAATGTGAGACATGTTCCCGCAATTACAAAGAGCTTGATCAGCGCAGGTTTACTTGATGATGCTGGCTACGTCACCACTTTTGGACAGAATATGTGGAATATATCCAAGGGTTCTATGACAGTAGCACATGGAGTAAAGTCTGGAGGACTTTACATGATTTATGTATCAAATGTCTCTAAAAATGTAATCAATGTAATCGAGCAGCCGAACGTTTCTTTGTGGCATAGCCGGTTAGGACATATGTCCAAGAAGGGAATGGAAATCTTGTCTCGTTCTGGTTATTTCCCTGGCTTTTCATTTAATGATTTTGAATTCTGTGAACATTGTCTGTATGGTAAGCAAACATAGCAGCCACATAAGCATAGAAGCAGTAGAAGAGATACACAGTTGGCATTTGTTCATAGTGATTTGTGTGGACCTATGCCTAACCTATCTCTAGGGGGAGCTTCTTACTTTATGACATTTATAGATGATTACTCGAGGAAAGTATGGGTTTACTTTCTCAAGCGCAAGGATGAAGCGTTTAGTGTTTTCAAAACGTTTGTGACACTTGTGGAGAATCAGAGTGGCAAGAAGCTTAAATGCTTACGCACTGACAATGATGGAGAGTATGTTTCAAAGGCCTTTCAGGACTTTTGTGAGTCAAAAGGTATAAAACGTGAACTTACTGCTCCTTACAATCCTCCTCAAAATGGTGTTGCTGAGAGGATGAATAGGACCATACAAGAGAAGGTCAGAAGTATGTTGTCTAATGCACAACTCCCAAATGGGTTTTGGGCTGAAGCTGTATCAACAGCTGTTCATCTTGTAAATAGATCTCCTAGCAAGGTTTTGCAGAAGGATTGAGTGTCAGAGATGGTATGGTCAGGCAAAATGCCCTCATACAAGCATCTCAGAGTCTTTGGCTGTGAGGCATATACTCACGTTCCAAAGGAATTTAGGAACAAACTTGAGCCAAAGAGTAGAAAGTGCATCTTTCTAGGCTATGGTAATTCTGGTGAGATGGGGTACAGACTTTGGGATCCCGAATCCAGAAAGGTTGTCCGCAGCAATGATGTTCACTTTAATGAATCCAAATATCATTCTAAACCAGAGAGGGTTGAGGAGATTAGAAGAGTTGTCTTCCAAGAATATGGTTCTGCACGCGCAAGACAAAATGTCAGGGCTCAAGAGGAGCAAGGACAGGATAGAGTGGAACCACAGGTTGTGGCTGAGCCTGAGCCACCTATTGTGCGTAGATCTGGACGTATCACGCGACCTCCTAATAGGTTTGTTCCATCTATGAACTATGTCATGTTGACTGATTGCAATGAGCCTTCATGTTACAAGGAAGTAGTGCAAATGAAGGACTCCGGGAATTGGCAATTGGCCATGCAGTCAGAGATGACAGCTCTGCATAAAAACAAGACATGGAAGCTAGTTAAATTACCACAGGGCAAAAAGGCTCTACCTTGTAAATGGGTTTATAGGTATAAGATCACCGCTCATGATAGTCAGCCAAAGTACAAAGCAAGGCTTGTTGCCAAGGGCTTTAAGCAAGAACAAGGCATTGACTTTGATGAAGTCTTCTCTCCGGTGGTCAAGATGACTACATTGAGATGCTTTCTTGCATTGGTTGCCATATTAGATTTGGTGTTGCACCAAATGGATGTCAAGACAGCGTTCTTGCATGGTGATTTAGATGTGGAAATTTACATGCAGCAGCCAGAAGGGTTTGTTGAGAAAGGCAAAGAAGATTGGGTATGCCAGTTGCTAGAGAGTCTTTATGGCTTAAAACAATCACCGAGGGCATGGTACCATAAATTCCACAAGTTTATGCTTTCTCAAGGCTACAAACGTAGTGAGTTCGATCACTGTCTATATACAAAGAAGGCTAAGGATGGCAGTTGACTGATCCTTATTTTGTATGTGGATGACATGTTGATTGCTGGCAAGCACTTGGAAGAAATTTCAGCTTTGAAGTCAAAGATGGAAAAATCGTTTGACATGAAAGACATGGGTGAGGCAAGTCATATACTTGGTATGCGCATTGAGAGAGACAGATCAAAGAAGTTGATTTGGTTATCTCAAACAGAGTCTATTGACAAGGTTTTGCAACGTTTCAATATGGAGAAGGGAAAGGCATTAAGTGTTCCATTGCCACCATATGTGAAACTTAGCAAACAAGATTGTCCTGTGTCTGAGGAAGAACAGGCTGAAATGGATAAGATTCCATATGCGTCTGCAGTGGGTAGTTTGATGTATGCAATGATTGCTACTCGCCCAGACATTGCATTTGCAGTGGGAGTAGTAAGTCGATACATGTCAAACCCAGGCAAGAAACATTGGGAGGCAGTGAAAGGAATATTGAGATACTTGAAAGCTACAAAGAGTATGCGTATATGATATGGGAGTCAGGAGCTAAGTGTAAAGGGTTTTACAGACTCAGATTATGCAGGTGACTTAGACAACCGAAGGTCTACGTCAGGGTATGTCTTTACATTGGCTGGTGGAGCAGTATCATGGCGTTCTAGATTACAAGATTGTGTTACTCAGTCTACTACAGAGGCTGAATATGTTGCAACATCAGAGGCATGCAAAGAATCAATTTGGCTTAATCGACTAGTAGCAGATTTGGGAATCAAAGAAGAGATGCCTGTGTTATATTGTGATAGTCAAAGTGCTATACAATTGGCTCGCAATCCAGTTTATCACTCAAAGACAAAGCATGTGGATGTGAAGTATCATTTCATCAGGGAAATGCTCGAGGATAAGCAACTTCAGCTTGTCAAAGTTCACACCATAGAAAATCCTGCTGATCTACTTACAAAAGGACTTCCCTCAGAGAACTTTGCACATTTTCGCAAGCAGTTAGGTGTAGGGTAGTACATCACTTCTCTACATCTCTTGTATATTAGCTTGTATAGTAGCTTCTCTCACACTTAAAGTACCACATTGGACTTTAAGTGGGAGGTTGTTGGGGTATAAAGCCCAATGTGGTCGCCCAGGTAAGTGGGTGGGCCTCCAGGTATGTACACATATTCTTTTGTAAAAACCTAATAAGAACTCACTATGCTCTACACATTACAGTAGAGCGAGTTCACCATATCGTCGTGCTCTTCTTATCGCACTCTCTCTCGCGTCGCACTTCCGCTCGTACTCCTTCAGTCTAGAGATAGGGTTTTAAGTGTAGAGGCTTAGGGACAGGTGTATCCTAGTGAGGGGATGGTGTTCCATAAGTTTCGTGTGATTCTGGCATGATTTGATGGGTTTCCTTCCGTTGTGTGTAGGTGGGTTGGGTGGTGTAGTTGAGAGCAGTTAGACTCTAGATTGTGGTTTTGTTGGCCTTCTAGAGTGTTGTATGTGTAGGATGTTCTCAGCCTGACAAGCTAAAGAGATTTCCTCTGTGTGCCTATCGTGTCATTTGTGTCCTCGATTGACATTATGTTGATCTATCGAGTCACCAATGTGTAAACAAGAAGGTACTTTTTGAAAGTCCAACATTTGACATTTCCCACATTAAACATCCTCTCAAATGCATAGTACGCTCTCTTCCTAGCTTCCAAACAACACATAACACATTCATGCCACTTGTGACTATCTAGACTCTCAAGGACAAATTATTGAAAGCTCTCAAAAACTTCAAGTGTCTCATTGTTGTACACAATGCATGGATTCTACTTATGATTGGTTTGCATAAGCATAACCTCTATTTTAGATTCATTCACAATCAATCCACTATATAAGAAAAAGTTGAGAGAGAGAGAGAGAGAGAGAGAGAGAGAGAGAGAGAGAGAGAGAGAGAGAGAGAGAGAGAGAGAGAGAGAGAGAGAGAGAGAGAGAGAGAGAGAGAGAGAGAGAGAGAGAGACCTAGTAAGGGAAGTATTCTCTTTATCAATGGTGCCGCTATGGTACACATGAGTGCATAAAATGATTTATTGATAGGTTGTACTTTCTTTGTTGTTGGTACTACTATTATTATTTTGATGGAGACAGTCATTTATGTGTAGGAGAAATATTTTATACCTGCTTCTCATTGCTCTTTACACTCCTAAGTAGTAATAATATTCATGCTTCATTACTTGCATGCATATGTTTGGTCAATGGGCAAAGGTGGTCCTGGCCATATTATGGACAAGATCTAAGGCTTGAGGGGGCCGAGTTCTCTACCACTGTTAGCCTCATCTTGCATCTCTTTGACTTGAAATTTAGCAAGCACAACCTAATAACCCATATGGTGAACAAGGCTTTTTTATAGAGACATATGGATGCCAATGTGAGAAGGGGCTGATTAGGCCTATTCTCAAATGAGTATGTTTTTCTCTCTTTAAACATTGGTGGTGTATCTCAATGATGAAAAGTCCCTAGAAGATTATTGCCAAAGTTATAGCCCTAAGTCTTGATTCAATCCTAGAAAAAGTAGTCACCCCTCATAGGCAATAGATTCATCAAAGTAAGATCAATTTATGAAAACATTCTTACAACAATGATCATCATCCAATATGAAAATTTCACCAAGCAAGACTGCATCCTCCATACATTGAAGATGTCATGAAGGCTTTGGGATTTGGTCCCATAATGTGCACAATAGTGCACACCCTAGGGGTGGTTAGCTTCTTTGAGCTCCTTTTGAGTAATAGGGTAGTAGAAATGTCTAAGGTTGAGAGATTAATCAACCAAGGTTGTGAGAACCTAGGGAACTACTTGAAGGATTCTCCACTGCACCGCCCATTATATAAGACCCTGGCCTTCCATATTCAAAATCCCCTATCCACACCTAGCAGCCAGCCCTTGCCTTCATTTTGTGATCCCCCCTTGGGATGGTTTTCCCTTGGCCTTATATTTCTCCCCTTTTGGAGAAATGTTTTTGTCCTTTTAAAAAAAAGTGTTTTTCCAAGTGGCACATTCTTCAGGTCGGTCTTTCCATTTGGCTAAAACTTGCTGACGCACATGATGATGACTACACAAATCATGATAGTCTAAGATGCATCCAAGTTCATGTGGTTGCACTGGAGGTTCAATAAAACCAACCAAAATCTATTGGTCAATGAAATTATCATCTCCATGTAAGCACTTATGTAAATGGCTAACATGAAATACTCGATGAATCTTGCCGATGTTTTTTATCAACATACTTCCTATACCAATCTTGTGCTTGTTGAACATTTTGATGAGCGAGTCTCAAAATTTTCATGTGGTCTTGAAGAAAATCCTTGACCTGTTTGAGATTTTCAGCTGCCAACACCATTGTAACCAATGACCTAGGTTGAAAACCATACATAATCATGAAAGTACTTAAACCAGTCGTTACATACATAGCACTATTGTAAGAAAATTCAAGAATAGGGAGATAATCTTCCCAATCTAATTGGGTCTTACTAAGTATGCTTCTAGCATACCCTCTAACACTTGATTGACCCTTTCAATCTGACCATACATTTCAGGATGATCTATTGTACTTAGGTTGCATTGAGTACCCAATTGTTTAAATACAGCCCTCCAAAATTGATTGTTAAAATTGGGATCACGATCACTCAGGATTCTACTTGGCAATCCATACAAGCAATATAGATTTTCCATAACTAAGTTAGCAAACTTCGGAGTCTTAATGGTTGACTTTGTTGGAGTAAACTTGCAAGGTTTAGTCAACCAGTCTACTACCACTGTTGACATGTCAACCTTTCAACAACGCTTCCACAAAGATTCCATGAAGATTCATCAAAGATTCTCTAAAGATTCCAAATAAATATGCTGATGAAGTGATGAAGACGAAGGTGGATGTTGTAATGTGAAGATACAAGCTCATGGACACCATCGAATATCCCGTTATTATTATTTTCAGCCATTATGACCACTTTGTAATGTTTACGGGAACTTCATATTTTAAGTCGGCAATTGTATTTTGGCTACAGATTCTTGTTGGATGAGCAAAACCAGCTCATAGTGTTGTAATTAAGCTCTATAGAAGCCTAGGGACAAATCAGGTCATTTGGTCGGACATTAGGTTTTCTAAGGCTTAGTATATAAGCCAAAACCTAAAGCTTTGTAAGGAGACTTCTAATAATCTGATCTTTTGTGTCGTTGGGAGACTGCGAGAGAGTGAGAGAGTGTGTGTGTGCGCTACATGAGCTACGGTGGTCGAAATTTCAAACAGAGAGTAGCAGTGTGTTGCCCACGAGGAGAGCTACGCGTTGATGCTTACATCACGCGCGTTCGTCTGTGTTTTGGTAGATTCACCCGCGAGCTACTTTTGGAGTTTCGGTGAGTAAATGTTATCTGTTTTTGCATTTCAGCATATCCACGCGATCAGAGTGAGTAGAACTACACAATAGGCACTTTAGTTTTTGGAAACGACGACTTGTAAATTTCGACCAGACATCCTTCGCGATTTTGCACCAGGTGTTTAGGGTTGGGATTTTGGTTCATGGACCTTAGGGAGAGCGACCTATTGGTGTTAGTAGGGTCTCCTTCAAGTTGTGTGGTGTTTCGAGAACGTCTAATGGAATTTTGGCTTGCGGTAGCATCATAGGAGACTCTCACATTCACAGAACCGATGGCATGTAGATTTGATATCTCTGTAGGAAGTAGTCATGAGTCGGTCGAGTAGAGGTTGACACCCTTTGCTTGCTTCCACGCGCCTGCGGGTCGAGCTCCGTCCTCAGTTGACATTATATGTTAGGTGAGTTCTCGCTATGCTGATGTCCGTCGCGGCGTATCCATCCAACAACCACCCATATCAAGCCATGGACCTCATACACCACTTGGTAAACCCATAATGAAATCCATAGAGATACTTTCACATATACCATTAGCAATATCCCATGGATGCAAGAGACCTCCTGCCTTCACAAAGTCATCTCTAGTGACGTGACATTTTGGAAATGTAAGATGTAGTCTTAACACTAGGTTGGTAATGGGACACTTTTATGTCCTGGGACACTTTTATGTCCTGTTAAGTGACCATTTTCCTTGAATTATGTCAAGAGTTTCAAAATGGATTTTGAGGTGCTATCTGTCTAGAAAGTTGTCTCATGAGCTGAAAAAAACTCGACATTTTTTTGGAATATCAATTCCATCTCTAACCTTGTCCTTGCACAACATTTCACAACCCAAAATGTGTGAAAAAACGGGTCCTGTTTTTGGCTTTTTTCAACTTTTTGCAACTTCACTACTCTAGAATTCATGTTTGTGAGGTCTATAATGCTAGAGAAATATCTTTAGTAGTCCTCAACATGTCCTGATGCTTCTAGGGAGAAATAAATGTTAAAGTTGTAAGTTATGACCAAATTACAAAAATTGTCAAATCCTGTTTTTTAGCCAATTTTAGCTCTTGTATGATTTTTTTGGTGGCTTTCATGATATCCAAATGTAGTTTTGATTTTCTATGTCGCATATTGTAACATAAAGCTAATATTCCTTGAGTTTTGGGGCACCTAATACTCTATTTTTCATAGTAGACAACGATGGTTGATTTTTTCAATTATAGAAGAAAACGAAACATTCTAGTATATCAAGTATAGCTTTTTCAATATTCTTAGTTTCTTGTGACAACTACATGCATTTTGTAGGTAGTAACCATATCTAGTCATAAGGATCAAATTTGGCTAGATATTGAATAGTTTCTATGGGATTCTACAACTCATAATGTTGAACCAAGTTTCATCATGTTTGCTGTATTTAGCACTTCATCTTTGTCCCCAAGATTCTCCTTGGTAAGAGATGTATTATTCTTTTGACATGCTCCATGGCTCCTTATGAACCTAAAGGACAATAGGGAACTAAGAAAACATGCATATATTATTTGTATTGAGCGTGGCTATAGAAACTTTGATGATAGGTTTGCAGAATGGTAAAAATTCAACTTTTTTGTACCTATTTCTTTTGGCAAAACAAAAAATAGTGAGTGAGAAACAATCATATGTTTTGATCACCAACCCATTGAAGTTAACTAGGGAATTTATCTCAAGTCCTACCAAAATCCCTAATCTTATTTTTATGCAACAAAACGTAAGAAATGACTGTTTTGATGAAAATGTACTGGTCCATCAACTTTGGAGGCTTAGTGTGACCAAAAGATGATAAATTTTTTCTTATTTTTTACATGTGTAAAAGGCCTTGAACTATAACCTCATAAAAGGATTTTACTAAATGAGTGGATCTACTATGGTTTTGTAGGTTTTTTTCAAAACCCTGAAAGGAAACTTTTATGTCCTGTTAGGTTACCAACCTAGTGTTAAACATAGCCATATAAGCCAAGCCCATAAAGATGTCATAGCATGAGAGTGTAAGTATTTTTAATGCCTAGGTGCCTTGCACTTGGACTTTCATAACATTCATAAATAATTTGGCATAGGTACCCATCATCATCGGTACACACACTCTCCCATTATGGAGTAGGTATCCATCATCTTTGGAAAAATTCTTCCATCTTTGCAGCACTTTGCGCAAAAAGAGAAGAACTGAGTGTTGAGGTTAAAGATGATAATTAAACTTTTGGATTTGACAGCTAAAAGGATTGTAGCAAGGAGATCTGGGAGATAATTGATCCTACCAAACTTTGAAATCTTGGGATCATGATTTGTAAGTGTCTCTAGGGACAGACAAGTAAATCCACCAAGATCTAGTAGGTCTTTATGCACCTTAGATCATGAAGAGTAATAGCAAAACTTGGAATTTTAGGTGAGATTACAAGTACAGTGTCTACTGAGGAGAGTTTAAATCAAGGTGATCCTTTAGGAACAATCTTTGAGGTAGTACCAGACACCTATTTAGACTCTACATCCGATATGTCTTCCTATTCTACTCAATTGGGAGTTGGAACTTCAATGTATTATAAGCACACATTGAATTTCTATGAGACCAATGCCCATGGGGCTCAGGTTTACTTGGGCCCTAATGAAGAGTATGTTGTTTCCATTGATGATCATGACATCATGTTTGAGGAAGAGGGACAAACAAGCAAGGAAACATGTATATGGAAAAATGGTACGCAATATGTAAAAACTGTAAATCCCGAGGTAATAGACAAGTGGGGACTAAAGGATGACATTATAATCCTTGATATGACCACCAAAGAGGGACCACTTGTCTTAGAATTCAAGGAATATGAACAAGTGGATGTAAGACCACTTAAACGGATCAAAATCGACAACCCTCGACTAGGAGTCTATTGTTGGGAGGATGGCAATGCTAAGGGCTTATTGTGGATCTTCCGCGCAAAGCCAGGGTAGATAATGCCGCTCAAGATAGTATACATCTTCAAGATCAAAGAGAAGGGATCTGTAGGGCTCCCTCCTTATCCCTTTAGGGATTGTTATAACAAGAACTTTGTAACGATGACCCCCACTGAGGTTGAACAGACCAAATACCAAGGGTATTCAATCCGAGATTGGATTCTAAGCATAGAATCTGAAGTAAATCAAGAAGAAGCTAAGACAAGGCACTCTTTTGGAAGTAGAACCCACCATAAAGGAAAGGAATTTGACTTAAATCAAAGAAAACCGAGTGACACCAAGGCCACTACAGGGTTACACGAGTCGCGATACCATATGTAGGACCGGATATGAATCCAATAGAAGAGTCAGACCAACAAATTTTCAAAAGTGGATCAAGAAATACAATGGATTTGGAGATCCATATGACCACTTAGCAAGCTTCAAGCAGGTGCTAAAAGCTTAAAGGATGCTTGATTTTCATACATAGTTTGAGGGATGTGGAATGACACTGGAAGATAAATCTCTGATTTGGTTCCAAAATAATTCTCCTAGAACTATCACAGATTTGACCACATTGGCAAAAAGATTTGTAGCAGCTTGTTCCAAAAACAAGAATCAAGAAATTCATTGTTTCTCAAAGGACTGTTAAATAGAGACTTACACACCATGCTTTATAGCAAAAAACATACAACGTTAGAGGCTTGTATTTTTTATGCAATCATGTTAGGAGACAATTGGGACATTTATAGTGAAGAAACCACTATTAAAGACTCTCAAATTGAAAAATCTATGTCAACTATACTGACTCAAGTAGGAGCAATAGTTGTTGCTCCTTGTGGTTTCTTGTTTCTCATTCTGTTTTTGATATGATGATCAATATCAGCTTCCCAATTGCTATCTTTAATTTTTGAAATAGTCTCATTGTCATTATCACTGGTTTTTCATACAGTGTGATGTTCTTACTGCTGCTACTGGATTTTGTGTTCTTGTGATGCTTTCGAGATTCATGATACCAACTTCTTCTTTGAGTTTGTTCCTTTGGCAGCATCTAGAATGATTTGAATGTTGAGAATCCTTTGATTCCTCCGCAGTGCCCAGCTTTGGACCATCCGTGTCATTCACAGGCTCCTTTTCTGTTTTAAAGCCTTGCTCTGGATTTTCTGGAATTGAACTCAACGGATCAGTTTCCTCCATGAATCGTGTTGTCTTCTTGCCATGTGTAGCTCTTCTTACTGGCATGTTTGACTTTCAAAACACCAATGGAAGATTGAAGTCAATTTTGTTGATGAGCAACTTAGCTCAAACCATCGTGATCGCCAAAATGGAATGAGCCGATCAACTATCCAGGTTTGGTGTTTCAGTTAGTCAGATTAGAATCAGATAAGTGACTGACTTTGAACTCAGTGAATCGGTTTCCTCCATGAAGCGTGTTGTCTTCCTGCCCTGTGCAACTCTTCTTACTGGCATGTTTGTTTTTCAAAACATCAATGGAAGATTGAAGCCAGTTTTGGCGATGAGCAACTTAGCTCAAACCACCATGATTGACAAAATGGAATGAGCTTATCAGCTATTCTAGGTTTGGTATTTTAGTTAGACAGATCAAAATCAGACAAGTGATTGGAAATGGAAACCAACAATTAAAGTACTAGAACTGAGGGCTGGAAATGAATACTGAAAATAATGACTAGAAATAGACACTGGAACTAGTATTGATGTATTGATCATTCAAAGAGTACAAAAGTGTTCAGACATATATACTGATGGTACAAAATAGTTAAGAGAGTGCAAAGTCTTTGGCTCAACTCAATTGGTAATACAATGAGTTATACAACACGTTAATCAACCCTCTCAATTTTTTGTAATGGGTCCTATTTATAGGTGTTGACTGAATCTCTAACTATTAGCATTGTTACAGTTACCACGGTAACTGTCCAATAATTTTGGTGACTATCATTTCTCTTGACAGTTATTCCACCTGATAGGTGACTGTTCCTACATGTGACAATTCAACCTTCTACATTCTTGCCCTCTTTTTGTTCACATATTTTCCCTTTGAAGAGATAATATTTTCAATAATCTTAGTTGAATCTTGATTCAACCCCAACCACTCAAGAACATGCTCTCTTCTTTATTCTTGACCATTTTGTCGTTAGCATATGTCATTTACCGATAGTTGATATTCATGATTTGTTGAGACACCAACGTTGATGCACTTGAAAATAGGATGTGCCTCAATAATTGAAGCACTTGATGAAATAACTTTGTTGTAAATCTTCAAAATTTGACTCATCTTTGTAATTTTCAACAAAAGGTGTACATTATGGTATCATCTCCCTTCACAAGTGTAATTTCATATAAAACTCGTCCTTCATCACTAGTAAAGTCAAGACTTAGAAAATGGTGGAAACTTTTCTTTTGGGAGCTATTTTTTCCTAAAAGGTAAAAATCACTTATTTAAAAAAATCCAGTGATATATCATATACAAGTTTATTCTTATTCTATTTGTACATAAAATATACAAAATAAAAGAAATGCTGATACTAGACATGTTATTAAATAGAGTATGCAATGTGGATCCACCACTTCTTCCATATACATAAATCAATAAGATGTGAAGAATCTATGGTATGCTAGATCTAGCAATTGTCTACTCTTGACTTGGTAATGGAAGATGTTCTTAGATCTAGCATTTGTCCATTTTGAAGCACCAATCCTTCATTTATGTTGATAGATACATTGTCAAATCTAGATCCATGAGTTGGATTTGTTACATGCTAGATCCACCAAGTGCCCAATCTAAACATAGTACTAGAAACGTATGGTCTAAGTTCCACCAATTTTCCATTAGAAGAACCACAAATCTACTAGTTTTCCAATTGAAACACATCATTAAGGAGTGTAAGGATGGAAAGGCCCAAAAAGAATCTAGAGAAAATAGGGTGATAGAAGTGGTTGATCAAAGATCCACCAAGTGTCCATCCAGACTCGCCAAGGCTTCATCTACCATGAAGCCCCTAAATTTTAGTTTTTCATACCCGCAGTTTGGTGCAACTTCATTAAGCATATTCCAAATTTAATTTGCGCATTCTGTTCTGCACGATAAAACATTCCTTTCACAAGAGCGAATGATCTTCTTGAAAACTTCCCACTTGCATTCTAGTGTTGAATCCTTTGGATGATTTGTTTTCCATAACATTTTCTCAACAATATCACCATAAATAGGTGCCCATTTAAAGTCTATGCTCAAAGGTGAGTGTCCCACATGATGGTTGTAGCTTACATGCTAGGGTCTTTCCCTACATTTGAGATTATTACATTAAGTTCTATGATCCAATTTTGGATTTCTTTGGCCAAGTGTAAAGCTTTGTAGGAAACCCAAGATGGATACCAAAAATAACATAGGGTCAATCACACCATGTCCATTTGTGTTTTCTATCTGTAAAGCCATAGTTTCCATTCCATAGAATGAAGACTCTAATGTGTTGCACATATGTAGAAGTGACTTTCCATATTGATATGGCTCTTTTTCTTCACTATAGGTCAGATTATACATGTTTATCTCCTCAAGTCTCATGGAAACACACGGCATGTCAAATTGTTGTATCCCATGTTGCAAAGTTGTTATACATGTGTTTACGTTGTCAGGAGTTTTTTGGAGCAAGGGATTGCGCATATGTACATACACATGTATGGTGCATCAAATAAAGGATTGCACATTTTCCAAAGCCAGGTGGTTATGTGGGGCCCACATGTGTACAGGTAGGACAGGGTGTAAATAATGCATCGATTTTCAATATTACCAGTACTAGTGTGTTTTTTCTACAATAAGGAGGAGTTGGTAGCGCGTAAAACTTCTTGAGGAAGCTATCCGCGGGCCGTTGACATGAGGTAAGCAGGTGCGTCAGATGGCATCTAGTGGCGTCACGAGGCCAAACGTGGTCAATACTTGCACGTGGATGAGTACGGACACAACGTGGATATTTTCTTGTGATAATTATGCAGAAAGGTCATCATGAGGACCATACTTTGGGGCCACTTCACGTGGTGGTGGGATGCATTATTGAAAAAAGCTGAGTGCAAGGTGTGCGGATGATGCAAAAAGGGGACAACTATGCACTGCGAGGTCAGTTTTTGGCCTGTTCGGGGTCCGTTTGAGGTCATCTAAAAGGCCAAGGGTGCCCAACTAATAAAGCTAAGTGTGGGAACTGAAAAAAAAGAGAGAAGACCAGAAAAAACGTGGAGAAGAGAGGAGGAACAGCCACAGGTGGTTTTTGGGGGTTTTTGGAGCCTGTTTTGGCCGTAAACTGCTCATCCGAGGTCGGATTTGAGCACTTTGACATTGTAAACTGGGGTTTTGGGTCGTTCCAGACGCGATGGAGCTATCTATTTTGCCAAATTCCTCACTTTTTCTGCTGTTTTTGCTGTGTAAGTTTCTCCTATGAGTGAAGCTTCTGCTCCAATTCGTGATTGTATCTGGCATATTTTACCCATATTGTGTGAGCTATTTGTCCCATTGGTGTTGGCCCAAGCTCTATTGTATCTAAACATCAGAAGTTCTCCTCTTTTGAGCTGAGTTTTGTGTGTGTGTGTGTGTGTGTGTGTCTCTGTGCGGAGTGGGCAAGTGGATAGTCTCTCTTCTCTCACTCCATAGGTGTGTGTCCTGTCTCGGCCAGGTGTGTTGTGTAAGCCGAGTGGTGCCCCATAGTGTGTGTGTATATCCTTCCAAGAGTGTGTGTCGGGTCATTATAGAGGCGTTCTGTGTGTTTCTATCCCGCTCGCATTCTTTTGGCTCCCCCACTGAGGGTCTTCTTCGAGTACCTTCTGCTTTGAGCTTCAAGCTTCGAGATTCAGGATTACAGGTTGCAGACTACAGGTTACAGGTTATAGGTTACAGGGACAGGTACAGGTACAGGTGATTCACACGGGTACAGGTAGCTGGAGTACAATGATATACTAGCAGTGGTGTCACTTGCAGTTGTTGTGGGTATGCATCATTTGGCGCCTGTTTGAGCGCATTGTCTACTGGATTGTACGTTACTTGTGGAAACTGAAATTGTACGCCTTTGTGGAGCCATATTTGGTTTTATTTGGCAGTCCCAGCCATTTCTGAGACTTGGTGTGGAAGATAGTCATTTCTGAGACTTGACTATACGCGATTTTCATTAGCCTTCGTGTGAGGGTCGATAGCGTGAGGTTTTTATTGAGCTGGGGGATTCTCAAATGTGGAGATCCTTTCGGTGATACAGGTAGCTGGAGCACCCTTTTCGTGACCTCGCCATAGGCTATGTACTAGTGAGTCCTATTTGATGCTCGGGTTCTATTGTTGACAGTTTATGCATACATATACAGTCTAGATTTTGGGTTCACACTGCTCTACTTCTGGGGAAACTCTGCCAAAATTTTTCCAAGTTGTGATGGCTGGTTTTTTGGTCTTTTAAGCCATTTATGCTGTTATGCTGCTGAAATTCTAGAAAAATCAGAGGACTAGTCAGGTGTGCTTTCTTGGGAGCTTCATGGTTGGCTTTAATGGATAATCAAAATGGCCCTCAATTCACTCCTTTTTATTTAACTCAGAGAATCTAGATAAATGTTCATGTGTCCAGGAAGATTTTTTTCCAGCAGCGCATAGTCTTTATGTTCGGGCCAAGAAGATTAAGGGAGCTAATGGAATGTACTTTACCTGTTGTAATTCCAATGATCAACTATGAAAACTCATTTGATGTGCATGTGTTTGTCCTTATCTGAACTTGAGCTCTATTGAAGTTTCTGGGAATTGAGTCAGTCAAAAGTCTTGGGTTCTTGCACGTGTGTTCGAAGGGGTTCTTAAAGCATTAAACTTTGGGTAGCCATGGCTTTCTCTTATCCGGAATTTCATGGAAGAAGTGGTGAAGATGCGGAAGACTTTCTGGAGCAAGTCGAGGTGGCATGCATAAGCAAGAGTATGTGTGATGAGGACAAGATTTTGAGGCTATTTGGATTGCTTTTGAAAGATGAGGCCCGTGTTTGGTTCATGGATTTGGAAGCTAAAGAAGCAGTGGCTTCTTCTTATGGTGTGAGTCTTGACAAGTTTATAGAAGCTTTTTAAGAGCGTTTCCAAGTTTTTGAAGATGCAAATGCAGTATGGAATGAGCTCAATTCTCTTAAGTAAGGTTCTTGTCAAGGTGTTGATGCCTATGTACACAGTTTTACAGATTTATGGACTCGTTGGTGTGTTTCTCTTAAGAATGAGACCCCCCCTTGTTCATTGAAGAAAAGTTTTTTTGTTGATGGTTTGTCACCTTGGTTGCGGTTCGAGGTTGAGTTGAAGAGGCCCGAGTATTTTGAAGATGCGGTATGCATTGCAAAGCACAAGGAATGAAAGTTTAAGCGTCTTGAGGAACATGGTATTAGTACAGGTATGCATGTGCAAGATGGATTTGACATGGAAGATGAAGTTAAGCCTAAGCAGGTGAAAAGTAGCCTATCCTATGATGTTTCTCGTTTCTTCCCAAGGTCTATTGTGAAGCGTAAAGAGGTCTTGCAGGTTGATAGGTTTCTGGAAGAGCCTAAAGAGGTGAGTAATGCTTTGGATACAGGATTGAAAAGTCTTGAAGAGGATGCATTGGCTACTTGTGTACCTTGTGATTCTGGGTGTGAGTGTGAGGTTGAGGTTATTGATGATGAGCATGTATCTTTGGATACTAGTTCCTTGGA
The DNA here is from genome assembly GCF_014529385.1 of Adiantum capillus-veneris. Taxonomy (NCBI): domain Eukaryota; kingdom Viridiplantae; phylum Streptophyta; class Polypodiopsida; order Polypodiales; family Pteridaceae; genus Adiantum; species Adiantum capillus-veneris. The sequence goes on from NC_140944.1 coordinate 89,495,060, forward strand.
AATTAGGGAAGAGGGCAAGGTTGAGAGCCATTTTGTGGATTTGTTGGATGTGGAGCCTGTTTTGAAGCCATATTTTGATGTATGCGCAGTGATTGAACCAATTTGTGAGCATGATTGTGGTTTAGAGCAGGGATCTGTATTCTTGGAGACTGATGAGCCCATGCTAGAAGCTATGGATAGTGGTGATAGCCATGATTATGATGTGGATGAAGTTATGTGTGATGATGAGTATGCTTATGATGATGAGAAGGGGTTTGGCATATATGAGTCCAATATCAGCTATGTGGATGCCTATGCTAGGGATATGTGTGCTGCGGGGATACTTTTGTGCTTTGGATATCAACAACTTTACCTTCACACAATGTTGTTAGCTACTTGGGTGCATGATTTGCAGGTTGTTGCTATGGCTAGTGAAGCCAAGATGCCAGGTGATGAGTCACTTGAGTTGTCTCTATCGGTTGGGTTGAATGTGGCATGCAATATTTATGCTTTTGGAACTCCAGACACGGCGGATGTGTTAGTTGAATATGCCTATGGTGCATTTTGGTTGATTGTTGAAAAATGTAGGTGTGGTGTTATGATGCTTCTTCTGAATCAGGCAATATGCCTTTGGCCTTTTGATCCAGGTGGAATGAGCATCTACTAGTGCTGCTGCTGAGCATGAATGCTCTAGCAGGCTAGGGGGTGGGCAAATTATGTGAGGAGTTTTTTGGAGCAAGGGATTGCGCATATGTACATACACATGCATGGTGCATCAAATAAAGGATTGCCCATTTTCTAGAGCCAGGTGGTTATGTAGGGCCCACATTTGTACAGGTAGGACAAGGTGTACATAATGCATCAATTTTCAATATTACCAGTACTAGTGTGTTTTTTCTACAATAAGGAGGAGTTGGTAGCGCGTAAAAATTCTTGAGGAAGCTATCCGCGGGCCGAAGACATGAGGTAAGCAGGTGCGTCAGATGGCATCTAGTGGCGTCAGGAGGCCGAACGGGGTCAATACTTGCACATGGATGCGTACGGACACAACGTGGATGTTTTCTTGTGATAATTATGCAGAAAGGTCATCATGAGCACCATAATTTGGGGCCACTTCACGTGGTGGCGGGATGCATTATTGGAAAAAGTTGAGTGCAAGGTGTGCGGATGATGCAAAAAGGGAACAACTATGCACTGCGAGGTCAATTTTTGGCCTGTTCGGGGTCCGTTTGAGGTCATCTAAAATGACAAGGGTGCCCATCTAATAAAGCTAAGTGTGGGAACTGAAAAAATAGAAAGAAGACTAGAAAAAACGTGGAGAAGAGAGGAGGAACAGCCGCAGGTGTGTTTTTGGGGGTTTTGGAGCCTGTTTTGGCCGTAAACTCCTCATCCGAGGTCGGATTTGAGCACTTTGACATTGTAAACTGGGGTTTTGGGTCGTTCTGGACGCGATGGAGCTGTCCATTTTGCCAAATTCCTCACTCTTTTTCTATTTTTTTTGTTGTGTAAGTTTCTCCTATGAGCGAAGCTTCTGCTCCAATTCGTGATTGTATCTGGCATATTTTACCCATATTGTGTGAGCTATTTGTCCCATTGGTGTTGGCCCAAGCTCTATTGTATCTAAACATTAGAAGTTCTTCTCTTTTGAGCTGAGTTTTGTGTGTGTATGTGTGTGTGTCTCTGTGCGGAGTGGGCAAGTTGACAGTCTCTCTCCTCTCACTCCATAGGTGTGTGTCCTGTCTCCGCCAGGTGTGTTGTGTAAGCTAAGTGGTGCCCCATAGTGTGTTTGTATATCCTTCCAAGAGTGTGTGTCAGGTCGTTATAGAGGCGTTCTGTGTGTTTCCATCCCGCTCACAACGTCACCAAAGAAAATGACCTCACCTTTGAGAGAGAGAGAGAGGGGGGAGGGGACTTGAGGACAGGGGAAGGGAGAAGGAGAGGGAGAGGGAGGGGGACGAGGCAGAGATGGAGTGGGTGGTGGCCAAGAGGGATGGCACAAGTGGTTGAAGGGGCAACAATATAAGTGATCACTCAATATCACTCAATAGCCACACTCCATCAACTGACTTATTGCTCAACCAAAGTAGATTGAACAAGTTTGGTTCATCTTTTCTAGGTCTCTAAAAAAACTTACTCTCCAACTTTTGACTATCTAAACTTTGGTTGAACTAAGGAAGGCTCGAAATTGCCCTTGGTATACTTCACTTCTCAAATTTCCCTTATTGTCAACTATCGTGGTAGCTAGTGTTAGAGGTTTTCAAACTCGTTTGCATACCACTTTTAGTCAAGGGTCCTATTCACTTTGTAATGAGATATTGGGCCCAATAAAAATTTCAAACTAGGTTCACAAGGGGATTTTAGTGAAACCTTTAGCTTTTAGGCTTCCATGGTGGTTCTGATATCATTGATAGTGGTGCTAGATATGGTGATAGCTGACATTTGATGCCTTTTTTCCTGTCGTGGTAATCAATAGTTATGTTAGCAGCAAGCTAACACGGACGCCATTTTTCGGAGTTCTCTTTGTAAAAAAATTATTATGTTGATGAATCGGGATAAGAAATACATAGCGTGAGCTAACGACCCTCACTTCTCTCCTTCTTGCGCTTCCTACTCCCTCTCCGGTTGTCACATTGCGATTGTGTTTGTTGCATTGCAACCGCAGGTCAGAGCTCTACGCATTGACGTACAAGCCATTCACAGTATTTCGTAGCTTTTGGTGTCGTCGACCCACGGACTAATTTCATCATAACTAGGAATTTACACTTTTAAATCAAAAACTAAGCATAGGCGGGGTATTAAAGCATCATTGCTAAGCATTTAGATGCATTCTGGGTCGAAAACAACTAGGTCAAAAATCCACCGCTGTTAATAATCGCAATTTTGGAACAGGACCTAAAGTGGGGTTTGAGGCCATAGGCGTGTGTGCTTAGGTCTTTTAAACTTGTCCTAAAAGTTTTGTTACATTTGGATGTCATTTGATGCTGTAACGAATGTGATTTGCTTGCCGATGAGCGGTTGGCTTTTGGTGATTTCAGTCACTTGAGTGTAGCTTGAATTAGATGCGAGTTGTTAGCTGTTTTTCAGAGATTGAAAACCTCTTGTAGCTTCTATGCACTAGTCAAGTCAGCTTCGTCCCATGGTTTGACAAATTAATCGTGGTTCTCGCTAATATTGCAATAAGATAGGATGGTGAGGTTAGACATGCGTCCCACATTTGGCGCCGTTGTCGGGGATCGAAGAGACCTAAACTAGGGAAAAATACGAGCATCTTGTGTAGTTTTCCTTTAACTTCCTCTAGGTGTGTCTAGAGTTCAAAAATTTCTTTTAGAAACCGAATAGCTTAAGATTGTCATCGTTTGCTGTGTAGAGGTAGCTTGGAAGTAATCGTACTTGCTGAGTGCCTTTAGGATTGTAGGATTGTAGATTTAGATTAGGATTTGGAGAATGATTGAAAGGCGAGACAAGTTTTAAGATCAAGGCTCTGAAAAACATAAAAAACACAAGAAATCAAGTGTTTGTGGACACTTTCCACAACCCCATTGCATGAGAATCTAGGAGTAAGGTAAGTAGGATCCGAGGTAGATTTCAGAACATTGCTCTCTCTGAAAGAATCAAGTGTGAGTTGTTATTGGAAGTTGCAGAATTTTAGGTCTAGGCTAGAAATAGCTCGAAAAGACTCGCATCCACTCAATCCGACTGGGGAGTAAGCCTAAGAGTTGTCTAAACCAGTGGGTAAGCTCAAAGACATTTTGAGGTAAAATATTTCAAGAGTTGGCCAAACTCAAATTATTTACTTTTTCTTGACATTTTAGGACAAATTAAGTTTTGACTTGATTCATAGGCTTAAAATACATCATATAAAGACTGTCCTTGAGAAAATTGCAAAAAAGTGTTCATTTCAAGCCTAAAGTTAATAATTGCGATTATTAACTTTCTGCTCTAAACTAACCAAGGTTCATATCATTGACTCATTCCATGTGTACAAACAACTTTTGTAAAGGCCCAAGAGATCTGGATCACTAAACTGACAAAAAACTGGGTAAAAACTAAAGTTTGTACTGACTTTTTGAATCTTGAGTAGAAATTGGGAAAACATTTATCCAATTTTGTTGAAACTTGACTCGTAGGCTTATGTTAATGTGATAAACATGTGTACATGCTCAGTTGACCAAAAAATTGTAAAAATTTGTCAAAAGTAAATAATCACGATTATTTACTTCTAACCTATTTTTCAACTTTTTTGACCAAGTCAGTATACCACTAGCTTCACCATGTTGTAATAAGCCCACGAACCGAATTTGGTAAGATTTGGACCATCGGAGTGAAATTTGTGACTAAAATTGCAAAGTTAGTCTGCGGACAGATAATTGATGACCATTTGACCAAAAATTGCAAACTTGATGAAAATTGGCTAGTGACCTTAACTTAAGGTGCTTAACAGATTTGTGTCAAAGTTGGGGTAAAAACTTGCAAAAATATAGATGGAGTAAATAATCGCCATTATTTACATTTGCTTCAAAACTTGAGGATTTTGCAAATTTTGAGTATATCACAAGGACAAGCACATCAAGTAGACCTCACAAATACATTTTGGTGAAATTTGGATCCCAAAAGTGAGACTTAAGCCAGATTCTTGAAATCAAAGTCTGCAGACACCAAACAGTTGATAAACTTGATCATATTTTGTCCAAACTTGTTGAAACTTGTCCAGGGACTCTAACAAGTTGTATACTTGCCAAACCAATAAAAAAAGTGCAAAAAAGTGACAAAAATAAATAATCGCAATTATTTACTTCTGCTATCCAAAGACATCAAATTTGACTTTTGAACTTATACAGTGATAGACCAACATAATATAAAGGCACATGGCAATTTTGGGTTCAATCAAATCAAAATTGATACATGTACAATTAGTTTTCAGGTTGCAGATCAAACCTTTGATTTTTGCTAAGGTCGAATTTGAAAGTCAAATTTTGACCCTCATAGCTCGAATTGAAGTGATACACAGAGATCAATCACGAGAATAGAAAAAAATCTATTGTCTTTATAGAAGAATAGCTAACTTGATCCAATTTGTACAAGAATCAGGTTGCAGACAAAGAATCAGTGGCTTGACAGAAAGTTGCAATTGAATCAAGTGGAAATTGATGACAAGTCAATCCAAAGGTGAGTACTCTATCCAGGGCTTCATAAGTCTATATGAAACTTAGATCTGATCGTGTACTAGGAAATCAAGACATACTCGGAGAAACCTCCATTAGAGTATCTATCGAAGAAAGCGTAAATCGAGGCAATTCCTTGCACACAATTCCTGAAGAAGTCTCAGACACTTTTTCAGATTCAACATCCGAAATGTCTTCTTACTCGACTCACTTGGAAACCGGAACGACAGTGCGCTATGAGCATATACTATCTTTTTACAAGACTAACCGTCATGAAGCCCATGTTTACTTGGACCCTAACGAGGACTATGCTATTCGCATTGATGACCATGGTATTGAGTTTGAAGAAGAGGTTAGGGCAAACAAACAAGGAAAAATGTACATGGATCGAAACGGAACTCAGTATTTATAGGTCGAAAACCCTAACGTGATAGACAAATGGGGGTTAGAAGTAAACTCTATAATCTCAGATAGGTCAGCAAAAGAAGGACCACCAACTTTAGAATTCGAGGGATACGATCAAGTAGACTTGAAGCCTTTGAAACGGCTTAGTACGGATAATCCTAGGATCGGAGTCTATTGTTGGGAAGATAGAACATAAAAGATCTTCTGTGGACTTCTCATGCCAAACCAGGACAATTAACGGCCATGAAGATCATCTATATCTTCAAGATCAAAGATAAGGGATCAACAAACCTACTAACCTACCTGTTTAGGGATTGTTATAACAATAACTTTGTTATGATGACTCCTGAGGAGGTAGAACAAACCAAATACCAAGGGTATTCCATACGGGATTGGATATTGGGGCAAGGAACGAAAACAATTCCAAGGGATGAACACCGTGAGAGATCATCTGAGAGTACTGTGAAGAAACCAGAAACCACTTCATCACGTAGAAAACCGGGTGACACTAAGGCCAACCCAGGGCTACATGAGTCACTATTTCCAATAGAATGGTTTGAAGGACTTGGAAGAGGACCAACTCCCAGAAGACCTGGAGTTGAACCAAACAGACGCGTCAGACCATCTAATTTTCAAAAATGAGTCAAAAAATACAGTGGATCAGGGGATCCATACGACCACTTAGCAAGTTTAAGCAAGTGATAAGAGCAGAGCATATATTCGATTTCCATACTCAATGCAAGGGGTTTGGAATGACATTAGAAGGAAAATCTTTGACATGGTTCCAAAAAATTCCACCAAGGTCAATCATGGACTTGAACACATTTGCTCAAGGATTTGTAGCTACTTGTTCAAAAATGGGAATCAAACATAATACGGTAGCTCAAATCTACAACTTTAAACAGAAACATGGTGAGTCTGTTAGGGATTGTGCAACTCGGATAAAACAATACATTGTCAGATTCCCAGAGATGGAGATACCTGCAGAAGAACGACTTGTATCTTTGTTTTTGGAGGGATTTCTAAACAAAGAACTTCATGCTATACTCTATAGTAAAAAGCATACACCCTAGAAGCGTGTGTGTCTGATGCTATTGACCTAGGAGACAATTGCGAGATCTTCAATGAAGAAGATGTCCCTAAGGATAACCAAAGTGAGAAGACATCGTCCACAAAACCAACACAAGTGGGAACGACAGCTGCGGCACCACTCTCAGCCATAGAAGATATGCTAAAAAGGATGAACGACATGATGAAAAATATGCAAAAAGTACCTATGAGAGGACCAGGACAAGGGATACCTCCACAGGGACAACCAATTAGGCCACAAAAATGGTGTGCAATCAAGGGTAAATGGACCAACCATGAGACCCACGAGTGCTACTTCAGACCAAAGTATGATGGGAATGTTCAGTATGTGCCCATGAGGCCACAAGGACAACCCATGTACAGATATCAACCTAATATGGCCCAAGCTCAAAGACCACCAATGGGTATGGAAAAACCTCAACCTGTGTTGGGACAACAACCTCCGTATCCAAAACATAATGCAGTGCATGTAAAGTACATGCACTCTGAAGGAGTCATAGATGAACAAGCATTAGTGCATGTTTCTCCCTATTGCAGAGCCTAGTCCATCTACATAAATGGTAGAAGGAGATTGGTATAATCCACATCCACCACCAATGGAAGAAACCGTGACTTATGCTCCACCAGAGCTCGCACCAATGTATTATGTAGCTAATCAAGGTATCAGACCTTCCATGGGAAGACCCATGATGAAGCCTAGAACATGAAACTGTCATAACTGTGGTGCTGATGACCATTGGAAAAACGAATATCCAGAGGCTGACAAAAACCTCAAATTTAAGGGTAAAACCATATTAAACATAGTCCAAGTGATGTATAGTAGCTCATCAGAGAGTGAACCGATTGTTCCAATCAAGGTAATCACTAGAGCCTAGGCAAAGAAAAAGAAACACAACTCCTCTGATGATTCGGAGAACACGAAAGTTTCTTCTCAAAGAATCAAAAGGAGCAGAAGCAAAAGATATGAGAGGAGAAAACAAAAACATCGGGCTGAAATCGAAGAAAAAGCAAAGAAGCTAGCCCAGGACAAGTTGAAAGAAACTGATAGTGAATTCAAGGAAACAACCGTGAAATCTGGAGGATCCATTCTGGGTGATAAAATTTTTGCGCCTATTAATGCCGCCTTGGAAGCCTACCAAGCAGGACTTAAAGCATGCCAAAACATGGAAAACAAGTGGAAAAACTATCCATCTCCAGACATGAAAGTAGCTAAGATGGAAGCTTATCAAAATTTGGTAAGAATCATGCAAGAAATGCTCGAAAAACAAAAACCCAAGCTTGAAAGTATTGCAAAATTTGAAGAGTTTGCGGTAGAAGAAACGAAGGAAAAATCCAATGTGGTGGCAGAATCCCACCTTGAAACAAATGGACCAGAGCTTATAGTGCTAGACAACAAAGATTCCTTAGACGAAATTCCATTCGTAGAGGAAGACTGGTCAGGACACTTATGGGAAAACGTGAAAAAAGATCAACGATGGGAGCCTAACTCTAAAGTCAGCTCCTATAGAGGAAGTCTGGTTGGATAACCTACCTTCTGATATGAACATGGATTTAAAATCCTTGCACGGCGATTGTGGATCGGAAGCTTCACGAATGTCAAAACCATTGACATTAAAAACATTACCTTCTTACTTGGGAGATAACGAAGATGAATCCATCATGTGCAAGACCACTCAAGTAAAAGGAGCTGAACAGACCCTAAAAGTAGACAACATTCATTTAATCATATTGATGGGGGCTTTTCACAAGCCAAGCTCCCATACCCCTCTTCTCTCGTCCCCACCCCATGAAAACCCCCTCTTAGGGAGGGAGTGATAAAAGGCATTGGAAAAAGTAAGAAAAAAAAAAGTATGATTATGTAAATATATAAGAAAGGTAAAATAGGCCACCTCATGCCTGTGGGGTAGCCCATCCCCACCTTGCCTCCTTTTTTCTTCACTGTTGCCCCGCCGTGTGCCCCTTTTCCTCTCCTCCACTCAAAAGGTCAACCCCCTCTCTCTTCCCCTTGTCCTTTCTCCTTTCTCTCTCCCCTCAAGCTACCCCACCTCTCACCAATAATGCATTATAACTCACCAATAATGCACCCTAACTCACATGCAACTTACCCTATCTTCCAAAATAGTATACCCCACCCCCTCTTTCTCTCTCCTATCATATCCCATGACCCAAATACCCCCCTCTCTCTCTAAAGGGTGCCATGTCTCTTGTCTTGTAGCTAAATAACCTCCCCCACACTCACACACACACTTAGTTTCACTAAAAAAGGTGCCCACAGACCCATCCCTACCCGGTGGTTACTTGATTTTTCTTGTGTTCTGTGCGCTCCTTGCCACACTGTTGAAGCAAGGGACTTGCCGATACACCGTGTACGAGCCGCAAACGGCTCCAAGCACACAACTAGTTTAACTAGTAAGCTCAAAGAGGGCAATGGTGTGTCACTCACCGCCTTATGCTCCTGTCGTAGAGGATTCCTCGCCGCGAAGAAGAGGGAGACGTCGCTACACCGCGCTCAACCGCCTCGCTGCCGTCGTGCCGCCGCAACGCTCGATCGCACACACACTCTCACACTCTCTCTCTCTCTCTCACACGCACACACACAAGGAGATGGTGAAGGAGAAGGTGGAGATGGAGCAAGAGCAGCTTCTATTGCACAATGAGAGAATGAATCAATTTTAGGTTTACATGGCTTTTATGTGAGCTCACCCCATTCACACTTGGGCGCCCATGCTTAGCCAACTAACGCTAGCATGTTCATGTTAGAGTGCGCCTCTCATCGGCGATCACTCCACCTTTCCCTATTGTACCGACAAGCCCGGTGCCTGACTCTACTTAAATAAATAATATGGTTACGGTGTCCGTCGTAGGCAATAGGGTGTCCGTGAGCCACGAGGGTTAACATTGCCCCCCGTCCTGATGTAGATTCCATCCTCGGAAGCTATTGAGTTGAAGCTTGGTATGTCCATGTTGTAGAGCATCTAGATTTGAATCTGCAAGGCAAAGTCACTGTTTTAGCAAGCGGAATTATATTGCCATAAATCATGAGGGGAATGTAAAGTACATGTGGAAATGAGTAAATGCAAGATTTATGAAATGTTAGACTGCCATTAAGGACAAATAAATTGCACTTTGAGTAAAATAATTAATCAAGAGTTTTGAGCTTATGGGTGAGTCTATCAATTAGTTAGCTATGACTAAGGTTAAAACAACTACTCTAGTACTAGCTAAGCTAAGAAGATTATCTAAATGCAAGATTCCCTAATTATGCTTTTCAGCTTTGATTAGCCAACTCGCTCTCACAACTGCAAACAAAAGCTTGAAATGTTAACTGTAAGCTCAATGGAAGTCTTTTAATATTTTTATTTATTTTTATTTTTTATTTACTACTTTTTTACTTTGGGTCACAATCATGTGACGTGTGTTCTTATTTTGTATGTCCGGGGTTTTTTGCTTCTCAAGGAAAAGCGTCCACACTGGGAACCTCTAGGGCTCTAGTACCATAGACAATACATGTGAGTGAAGTACCAATTCAAGCCAGGATTTCTCTTCCAGCGTAAGATTTTTCATTTGTGGCACTTATGTTTTTTTTTTTTTTTTTGCTTCCATTTCCTTGGTATTCGCACTAGTGTTTTTTGTTGTTTGAGTGAGCAAGCCTTTCTCTGCCTAAAACATTCCTAAGGTCTCAAATACTCGGATAATTTTATTAGCTAGGCCTAGTGGTCAAGTAAATGAGTTAACCTAAAGTCACGGTCTCCTAATCTCCAGGCTCATCGATAAGGTTAAACTGGAGTTCAATCAACTTAAGCAAAGACAAATTTATACATCTATAATGGCAGATAACAATCATAACTATTGTACTCAAACAAAGAATGAAAAATCATTATTAGCAATTACACATATCCACCAACATGAATCATGGAAAGTAGTACACCTGGAGGTATGGAGTGGCTCATTTCGTTGAAGCAGATGTCCTTAGCCATGTGGATGGAGATCCATATAAGTCCTACCTAACACATCCAAAAACAGGCACTATACCTCTAGGAGGCATGTCAGTGTGAAAAATTAAAACTCTAAAAAACAAACTCAAAACACAATCTAGACCCCTAACCTACCTATCTGTCACCCCTTTTAGAATCAAGGAAAGAGGATATTATTTAAACCGGGTGGCCACCCTAAGGCTAGGCCTCTATCCTCATCATCTAGATAAATAAAATCATTGTCCGTGAGGCCATAGTCTTCCTCGGTCTCTATTAGTTCCTCTTCATCATCCTCTTGTGCAAGCATGCTAATCAAGAACCTCGCGATGCGTGGATACTCATCTTGTGCAAAAGAATAAGCATGTGCCATTGGAGACACATTCGCTACTGTGTAGGGATCACTAGCTAGCCATAGACGTATCAGCCATTCTAACTCCTCAAAATTTCTGTCACATGCAAGGCTCTCTATCAAATCCCATTTGCAAGAAAGTATAGGGTAGCATACGTAGAACACTTGAGGAAAAGACAAAGGGTACCTTTCATCAAAAATAGAAGTGCATGCCTCTGGTGAAGTAGCCATTTCTGACAAGACAGATAGATTTGGTTAGGCCTTTAAAACATAAGAGTTGTTTTTGTGTGTTTCTTGAATTGACACAGTGAATTTGGACTTATATGTAAGATCTGATAGGGTGCTCTCTCGTTGCTAGTCGCTCTTGCTCTTTACTATTTTTGTTTTTTGTGAGTATAAGGCTATATATATACATTCCCTAAGATTGGAATTGAGAGGTCAGGGAGGAAGGTTGAGAGGGGAGCGAGTGAATGATTGATGTTAGCAAACACTCCCCCCTTCCTTGGGTAGATCATACCTTTTGGAATGAGGTCGTCACCTTTTGAAACCAATTGTTCCAAGTTGTTATGGGTGAAGGTTTTAACCAATAGTTTTCGACCGCCCTATGCGTTTCATCTAGTTGCAAGGGTGGTAAGGTACTCTCCCATGATTTTATTTGCAACGTTCTTGTAGGTGGTGAACTTACCCCGGGAGGTGCAAACTCTTTCGTGCTTGTATGGATATGTACAGTGGTAGGTGGAGGTTGTGTCGAAGCTTCTATTTGCGTATAGGAACTACATGAAGAGCAAGAAGCTTCATTTGATTTCCCTATTCTTGAGCTAGGTGGAACAAATCGTTCTTTCTTTGGTACCCAAACGAGCTCTAGATCGGGTGTGTAACATTCCATGATTTTTTCCTTTCCGCGTTTTTCAATTTGTTTTGGAGCCACAGGATTGGGTTTACATGGGCCAGGTGACAGGTAAGAGTACACTTTACGTTTGGGCACCCAGATTTGATCATTTCCTTCATAGTATCCTTGGGCTTCCAACGGTTCTTACTAGGTTTCCGTTTTTTTGCATCAACCATGCTCAATACAGAGGCTTTAGGGACCCACTTGTATGTTTTCTCTGTTATCTTAGGATGGTTCTTGTGTGTCTCAAGCTTTCTTTCAACTACATCAGTTGAAGCTCTAGAGAGTTGGGCTATGGGGACGTATGGTTCAACCTCCTGGACATGCAATGTCTTGGGTTTTATTTCCTTAGGCAATATCTCAGGGACTATGGCTTGAGTGGTAGGGCTAAGAGTTGGTTTTTGCGTTGTAACACCCCCAGTCCCCCAATCAATAGTGCATTTGGTGGCTATCATCCACGTGCGGCCTAGGTTTATATTACCCTCCATAGTTCCAGTAGGCATGAGCAAAAAGTCTTGAGCTACAATTCCATTGTCATAACTGACAGAAGTGTGCCAGATTCCAAAAACCGTAGTTTTTTTCTTGTTGACACCCTTGACTTGGATAATACTCTCAGATAGAGGTGGCTTCCCTAACTGACACCACACCCCATAGGATAGCAGATTATATTTAGCACCCGTGTCCAATAAGGCGTTATATAGCACTTTTCCATAGGCACTATTTAACTCAATAGGGTATCGTAGAGGTGTGTCAGAGTCCAACCCATCCTCTTCGATTTCCACGTGGAATGCATTTGTGACTCCAAGGTTAGCCTCTCGTTTTTGTCTTATACGTTGTTGTCGCTCCTTAGCCTCAGATTGAGCTTGTATCTTGTTTAACTCAGTTTGTGCTTTGGCGGCCTTCTTTTGATGAATGGCCCGTAGTTCTTCTTGGCTTAAAGGATCATAATATCTTTTGAATTTACTCCCATTGAGGAATCCAATGGTTTCAACTCCATCAAGAGTTTCCACACGAAGGGTACCTTGTGGGGTAATTTCACATACTCTATATGGTCCTTTACCAGCATATTTCAACTTTTTCTTCTCTTTACGTACTCCATACATAAGGACTTTATCACCAACTTTGATGTCCTTGTCCTTCACATGGCGATCAAACCACTTCTTTCTCCTATTCTTTTCCACAAGAGCATTTTTCACAGCCAACTGTCTCTCTTCGTCTAGTTTTTCTAAGATATACAAATGCTCGGTTAAGGGGTTACCATTCCATCCTTCTTGGGAAGCTACCCTAAGACTAGGAATGACAAACTCCCAAGGCATAACCGCTTCTTGGCCGTATACCATTTTGAATGGCGTACAATTAATAGCCACTTTATAAGCAGTACGATAAGCCCATAGAGCAGATGTCAACTTCAAATCCCAATCAGTGCGATGAGCTTCTACCGTCTTGGTTAAAATAGAGATTAGAGTCTTGTTGGTGCTCTCGTCTTGTCCATTAGATTGCGGGTAATAAGGTGTAGAATTATGGTGGGATATCATAAAGGTCGTGGTAAGCTCTCTTATTACCTCATTTATAAAATGGGTACCATTATCACTAACAATTTCAAAAGGGCAACCAAATCTTGTGATAATGTTCTCAAAAAGAAACTTAGCTGTTGTCCTCGCGTCAGCTTTTTGTGAAGCCTTAGCTTCAGCCCACTTTGTTACATAGTCCGTAGCAACTAGAATATATCGAGATTGAGTGTTGCGAGCTGCGGGACTAATTGGACCTACAAAGTCTAAGCCCCATTTTTCAAATGGTTGGGCTACTTTAATAGGATGTAAGGGCATTCTGTCCTTGCGCTGTGTGGTCTTGTAACGTTGGCACTCATCACACCCTTTTTTAAAAAGTGATGCATCCTTAAATAAAGTTGGCCACCAATAGCCTGATTGCAGCACCTTTCTAGTAATCAGGTCTCCTGAAAAATGTCCTCCTGCTATGCCCATATGTGCTTCTTGCAAGATATACAAATATTCATCCTCGCGGGCACAACGCCTAAGTATATCGTCCTTGCCTAATCTATACAGAGTTCTGGCAATCAAACAATAGGGTTCACATTCTTTTACTAGCCTTCGAGCGATATCCTTACGAAGTTCCTTTGGTGGAAAACCATTAACTAAAAAGTTAACAATGTTCTCACTCCATTCAGGCATAGTCTCAACTATGAATAGGGAAGTATCGGCTAATTCATCATCAACTCCTGTAGGGGCTTCACCATTGGTTATGTGAGACAAATGATCAGCCATGACGTGCCTTTTACCGGGTCTCACTATAATCGTGAAATCAAACTCCAGAAGAATTAACAACCATCGTGTGATTCTTCCTGTGGAGCATGGATTGTTTACCAGATACAGCAACGCTTGATGGTCCACATAAAATACAAACTTGTTTGCCAGAAGGTAGTAGCGAAATTTCTTTACTGCATAAACCATTGCCAAACCTTCCCGCTCTGTAGTGGTGTAGTTCCTTTCAGCATCGTTCAATTGACGGCTTGCAAAGCTAATGGGATAGTCCAATTTATGTTCTCCTGGTTGAGTGAGAACACCCCCAATAGCAAAGTTTGATGCATCAATATGCACATGGAAAATGAAATCCCAGTTAGGTGTCCTTAAAATCGGAGCACTTGCTAGTGTTTTCTTCAATTGTTCATAGGCCTGGTCACACTCTTCAGTCCATTTAAATTCAATGAGAAGCTTGTACAAAGGACGTGCTACCTTAGAGAAAAATAAAATAAACCGTCGATAATAACCCACGTGTCCCATGAACCTTTGAACTCCCTTGTAATTGGTTGGTGGTGGTAAGTCTAGAATCACTTTAATTTTGCTCTCATCGGTTGAGATACCATTCTTGGATACTATATGCCCTAAAATAACTCCATGCTTGACCCAAAATTGGCATTTGAACGGGTTCAATGAGATACGATATAACCTACACTTTTCAAACACCTTCCGCAAACATGATAGATGTTCTTTCCAAGAAGAGTAAACACAAAGGTCGTCTAAGAAAGCTTCACAAAACTCTCTCAAATATTCTTTAAAAGCAGTGTTTATTAATCATTGGAATGTAGCAGGGGCGTTTGTTAAGCCAAAATCCATCACACGAAATGCAAACACGCCAAATTCTGTGATGAAGGCAGTTTTAGCTTGGTCCTCTAGCGCTATCGTGATTTGGTTGTAGCCTGAGTACCCATCTAGAAAGCTATAAGCTTCCTTGCCTGCAACTCTTTCGAGTACATGTTCGGAATATGGTAGGGGGTAATGGTCTCTTCTAGTAGCTGCATTAACTTTTTTGATGTCCACGCACACCCTGAGTTTCCCATTCTTTTTTGGCACGATAACTATTGGAGACACCCATTTAGAGTGTTCAATAGGATATATGAACCCACATTTGATAAGCTTTTCTAGTTCTTCTTGAATGATCTTTGCGTACTTAGGATTCATCGGGTAGGGTCTTTGTTGTACGGGCTTCGCAGTGCTAATCATAGGGATTGTATGTTGGACCACAGAAGGTGGAACACCTTTCATATCATGGTATGTCCAAGCGAATATGTCCTTGAATTCCTTGGGAAGCTCTTTGAGGACCGACTCTTCAACTTCTGTGAGGTCTTGGGCAATAAAAACAGGTTTTGATTCTTCACCGGGGTCAGATAATTCTATTTCTTTAACTATTGCCGGACCATCATAGATTCCATTACTCCCATCGATAGGTATTCTTTGGGCTTTTGTGTACACAACCTTTGCTTCCCCTGTGGTGTAAGATTTGAAATGTTCTGGTGCAAGATGCAAGTCTGTGGATTCTGGTTGTGGTTTGGTTTGTGCTTCCATTTCTGCTTTCTTGTGTTGTCAAGCTAACTCTTGGTTTTGACGCCTCCTTGCAGTGCGGCTCAACTTTGGCTTGTCTATGATCTCTAATTGGGCTATGTCATGGGGTCGTGGTCTACACCACATAACATTTTGGAGATATTCACCCCAATTGTCTACCAATTTTGCTCCTATATAACTGAGCCATTCTGTTGAGGATCTCTTCTTTTTTATCCTAGCACGTACATTGGCTCTATATCGACGCCTCTTAAGGTTTTTCTTTTTCTTATTTGAGACCTGCTTTTGATTTGCATTTAGATCTGGCTCACTAAAGGAGTCCTCGTTGGTGTCCTCTTCACTCTCGGGGGAGCTATCATTGGTTGATGTGCTCGGTCCTTCCGAATGTTTTGACTCTAAACTTGCTCCACTCTCTAATTCATGAGATTCAGAATCCGTTTCACTCTGGGAGTCAGTGTCCAAGTCGTGTTGGTCAAAGTCTTCTATTGAGCTATCGGTGTCACTGTCAGATTGGTCCACAATTGCCTTGCCCTTAGAAGATGCATGTATCGCACTTATCATGTTCAGAGGTGCAATTTGTGGTACCTCTTCCCCCTCTGGTGTGACCCAAGTGGTTCCTCTATTTCCCCAGGTATCTATGGTTGCAGCTAGGTGTACCCAGTCTACGTTGTCTGATTCTGTCATACCCGGTAACACATCCATGTAAGGAGAATCTTGGCCAATGTCTATATCCTTCTTACAAGTGTAACAATATTGTAGTGGGGCCGAGTGAACTGTGGTGTCAGAGCGATGATCAATAATGGTTTTACTCCCTAAGGGGTGTACCTTACCAGTCACCAAATCCACTCTAAGGACAGAGTCTTGGAATTGCAAATAGACATGATTTTTAGACCAGTCATGAACCATTTGTGCTTCCCTCATGAATGGTCGTCCTAAAATCATTTCATATGACATAAGGTGCTTAGAGAAATCCATTACAATGAACGTATGTCGTACCTTGTGTCCTAGAACTTTGATCTTAAGATCCTTGAGCATCCCCATAGGTTTGGCTATGGTACCATTTTCCATCTTTACCACAATGTTAGTAACACTGAGGCGGGGTTTTCCCATGGATTCCCAACAATCTTTTGTAACGATGCTAACTCCCGCACCACCATCAAGAATTCCCTTTATAGTTAATCCCTTGGTAGTGATGGGTAGGGTCTCATTAGACTCATCGCCTTCAAAATACTGCCCTAATTCGTTAATGGGTACCTCGATCACAGACTCGTGTCCATCTAAGTCAAGTGATTGCACATGATTTTCCTCATCAATCATAATCGAGTCAGGCCTATTTGGTTGCGCAAACTGCGGTAATCCCGTTCATAGCTCTCCGTTAAGGAATGCTTGAAGTGCAAGGAATAACTCAGGATCTCCATACAGCTTTGCTATGATCGTGGTTTGGACCTCAGAAGACATGAAGTCCACTAGTTTGGCAACATTCATTGGCATTTTGCAGGGTGTAGGTCCTTGCCTAGGAACTGGTGAGGATGGAATCTCATATTCCTCAATGGGATCAGGTATTCCTTCGTTAAACATCCTTTCCAACAAGAAAGGTGTATGCTCACTTTCTGATGTCCCGTCCTCACTCCCTTCTTGGATGATACTAGATATGGCTAACGGTCTATGGTTCATGTGGGGTGGATGAACTTGCGTGGGAAACACTGTGTCATGAATTTTGACATGCATGGGTTCTGGTTCTAGTTTCCTTTGAGTCTCCTCCACTAAACCTCTTAGATGTTTCACCTGCTCAATCTCGTCTACTGGGTTTGGGTACATCCCAATCTTCTTTTTACGATTCTTCCCTTTTTGCCCCTGCGGTTTATCTTGGGGGTCTTGGATTGGATTTGGAAACACTTGTGGTGTTTTCAGAGGCTCTTTATGGTTTTCTCTTATTCGGTTTTCATTTGGTTCCATGTTACGGTTTTCTTTGTCGGTCTTTCCCTTTGTGGTATTGGTTCTAGTATCCATTGTCTCGATTGAATCTGAATCATCCTCGAGGTCATTCATATACACGGGGTCATCTCTTGTTCCTATGTTTGTTTTGGAACTTGGCTTTGAATTTCCCGTATTCTGCGACCTCTTCCTTCGTGTCTTCTTTTTCTTTGCTTGGATAACTGACACGGTATCTCTCTCTTCGAGGATATGGCCTGGCCCTTGAAGCATGGACCGTGTAATCGCATAAGCGGGTGCGACGGGTGGTATTGGCGATGTCACACTAGCAATTTTGACCAAATTTAGGGGTGTGATTTTAGGCGCATTTGGGTTATAGGGGCATTGAGCAATCAAGTGATCTATGCCACAACGATTACATGTGAGTATTGGCATTGCAGACGTGCTCCCTTGATTCATTTGCATCTGTGCAGCATTCTTTTGCAGCCTAGTAGGGTACTCCGCTGCCCGATGTGGTCCACCACACTCGTAGCATTGAAGAGGTGGCCTCCTAGCCTGGGTGTTGATATTTTGACCTCTGGATGCGAGAGCAGCAGCTTGATAAACCGGCTTGACTTGCCCCCAACAATATTCCATGTAGTATATAGGACACTCTTCCAATGTATCAAGTCCGTAGGAAATACTAGTGTCTATTTCCTCCTCACAGCCATTTGCATAAGCATTTGATGGCTCGCAACCCACTTGGTTCATAGGGGCGACTCTTGAATGCGGGGGCTGCGGTCCTAGCACAGGAGGTGGTAGCGGTGTAGCTTGTACAACATTTTGAGATCTAGGGACCATGTGTTGCGGTAGTTGCTCAACAGGTGGAGCAGACATCAATACAGGAGCTCGAGGTGCATCCGTCCAGGCTACAGGTGGTCTATTTGCCATCATACGTTTGATCATTAAAAAATCCTTATCTTGGTGACCATACCTACCACATGCGTTGCAAGTTCCATTAAATTTTACTCTAAACGTAGGGCACTCACTAGTGCTATGTGGACCTAAGCAAATGGAACACCATTGTTTCTCCCGTCTTGGATACATGTGACTATTTTGAGGGGGTCGATTATCCTTAAGAGACTCTTGGATTGCCTTGGTGAGGTCTGTCAAGAATGTCTCAAATACCTTTGGCTCATTGGCAATGGGCTTTGCAGTCATGGGTTCATACTCAATGGCTTGTGAGCTAGTGGATCTTGTTTCAGTAGACACCCTCATGCCTGCTATCATCAAGTTGTCCTCTAATTGGATTGCATTGGCAATGACATCTTCCCAGGTTGTGATACCTCTAATCACTAGTCCATTATAGATTCCTTCATTCCTCAACCCTCGAATGAATCGATCAAGTAGTTGGTTATTGTTGAAGCGCTCATTTACAGGGCAGCGAGAGTTTAAGTGCTTTAGACGACTAATGAAGTCCCTTACTGACTCTCCTTCCTTACGTTCGGCCTTCTGTAGCTGAGATGCTACACCCCAAAGCACACCTTCTCGTATGTACTCCTTTAGAAACAACCTTCGAAGGGTAGGGTAGATTGTTTTCTCGTCCACCCTTAGGGTTCTATACCAATCTCCAGCCTTCCCACTTAATGTCAAGCTTAAGGCATTGCACTTATGTAGTTCGTTGCGTTCCCCTAAGGAATCACATACTTGTTCAAACACTTCAATGTGTTTTCTAGCATCTTCATCCCCATTGAATTTTTGCGTGAGTTTGGCAATTTGTACTGCCTTACTTCTAGGCTCTCTATCAGATGCATGACGCATATTTTCCGCGATAGATCGACCTATGGTTTGAGCAAACGCTGCCAAGTCACCTATGTGAGGAGGCAGGGCCGGTGGAGGTACTCTTGGAATCATATGTGGGAGAGGGACGGGTACCGGTCTTGGCATATGTGTGGATGATGCAGGATATGGAACATAACCGGGCATAGGTCCACTCGGATAAGGGCTAGGGAGCGGCACTCGAGGAGCATAAACAAGTGGTACAATTGGAGGTGTGGGGGCCATGTGTGCATAAGGGGCTAGAGGCACATACGGTCGAGGCCCCATATTAGGTACTACGACACTAGGTAGTGGCACTGCGCTAACGGTAGATGTCATCGGTACATTCTCTGTCAGGCTTATCCCTGGAGTGAGCACTGTGTTTTCCTTAATAGAGGGTTGAGCCAAGTTAGGGAAGCTAAAGTTGTCGCTCGGAGGCTCAGATTGCATAGAGACCCCAGGTGAAATGACATAAGATGGGTCCATGGGGCTCATTAGAGGAGTCTCCATTTGTGATAGAGTAGGCTGTTGAGCCTTGCTCGTATCCAGAAATCTCATGGGGCCAGTTGAGAGTACATTCACCCCTCGATTTTGCCTTTTTGATTGAATAATGCCATGGACAACATTACAGATCATTTTCTGTTGATCTTCGATGCTCGTGGCACTAGAGGTGGATTGTACAATCTCTATCCATCCTACATGGTAGGCGTGGCCAGAGTGTAGATCCGTCAACACCTCAGTGTGGAGGTCGTATGTCCAATGATCATTAATGAACAATACTTCTAGAGTCGACGTGTTAACGGTTTCTTGTGAGGTAGAAGCAATGTTGCTCCCCGTGGTTTTACTTGTCACCAACGGTACTCTAGAGGGAACTTCTGAAGGAGGCAGCTCAACAGGGCCTTCTTGGTAAGAAGTTGGCAGGATATCCACATGGACACTCTTTGGGGGTGTGGGATCCACGTGCGATGTGAAAGGAGAGTCCACTTTCCCACCCCCTTCGTGTGCTTCATTTGCATCAGGTTCCGAGCGAGTAGCTCTACCTAATGTTTCCATGAAACGGATAAACATACTAGTACTAGGCTGTGGAGCTTCGGGAGGTGCATGGCCTTATCTCTCAGTGTTTTGGGTAGGGTATGCTTCCATGATTTATGAGTCGGAGAAGGAATCACTAGCGGCTATTTTAGGGTCTTGGGTGGTGCTACCTTGTGTCCCTACTGAGGGTCTAGAGCCTATCGTGGATGGGTAATGGGTGTCCGTATGAACAGAGGCACCCTCAATATGCTCGTGTTCTAGCACCCGCCCAGAGCGTAAGTGCATGTGCTTTTGATACCCTAAGGTGTCAAAAAGATGCTCTAGGAGGCCTTGTGACTAGTTTTTAGCGTGTTTTTTGTTTGTTTTTTTGCTAGATTTTTTAGAGCGTGTCGTGGAATGGGCCGTGTGATAGCTCAAAACGAGCGTATTGCTAGGAGGGACGCGCTATGCTTTATAGCCCACCGTTTGGTTCTATTTTGCTCTAGAAAAGCCCGAAACAGTCTTTTCCTAGCTGGGGAACTAGGCTCCAAATAGCAAGTCTAAAGGTGCAAGTGGGAAGAGAAGGGAGGAGAGTGGAGGACTTGTCCCACATGCTCTCATTCCCTCTTGAGGAGGTAGGGTATATATATAAGAGTGAGTCTAGTATATATCATAAGACTGAGGACTCAGGCCTGGGCTTGGGCTTGGGCTTGGGGAAATGATCCCGATCTAACTTTTATACAAACCAACCCGTCCGTTTTTATAACTCACGTTTTTTATTTTCGAAAATCTAACCTCCCCCTCGCTCACGTTTTTATTTTTCGATTTTTTTTTTTTTGAAAACATTTTTTTTTCTTTTTTTTGGAGATATTATTTGGTACGCGTTTTGGTGCGCGTTGACCTCACCTAACTATTTACTGCCCCACCTACCTACTGACCTACTAATCAATGGTTCACGTAATTACTAACCTACTTAATTAACTAACTGTGCGCCTAACTGTGCACAAACAAGAAAACACAGAAAACACAGAAAATGCAGAAATTGAAACTTGACAGAACTGTGCATTGAAAACACAGAAAATGCAAAAAAACGCAAGAAATGCTAACTGTGTGACTAATGCTAACTGTGTGCAAACAGAAAAACAGAATTTTTCTAACTATCTAACTAATACTAAATGTACGCAGCAGAAAAACAAAAAATGCAAACTGTGCGCAACAGAAAAACAGAATTAACAACTTGCAGAAAAAATACGCCTTCCTCTCCCTCTTCTTTCCTACTGCAAACCACTCATACAAGAAGCACAAAGTGCCTCTTGGGCTTAGTGCAGGGCTATTCCCCGGTAGCGGTGCCAAAAATGTGCGCTCCTTGCCACACTGTCAAAGCAAGGGACTTGCCGATACACCGTGTACGAGCCGCAGACGGCTCCAAGCACACAACTAGTTTAACTAGTAAGCTCAAAGAGGGCAATGGTGTGTCACTCACCGCCTTATGCTCCTGCCATAGAGGATTCCTCACCGCGAAGAAGAGGGAGACGCCGCTATGCCGCGCTCAACCGCCTCGCCGCCGTCGTGCCGCCGCAACGCTCGATCGCACACAGACTCTCACACTCTCTCTCTCTCTCTCACACGCACACACACAAGGATATGGTGAAGGAGAAGGTGGAGATGGAGCAAGAGCAGCTTCTATTGCACAATGAGAGAATGACTCAATTTTAGGTTTACTTGGCTTTTATGTGATCTCACCCCATTCACACTTGGGCGCCCATGCTTACCCAACTAACCCTAGCATGTTCGTGTTAGAGTGCGCATCTCATCGGCGATCACTCTACCTTTCCCTGCTATTGGACCGACAAGCCCGGTGCCTGACTCTACTTAAATAAATAATACGGTTACGGTGTCCGTCGTAGGCGATAGGGTGTCCGTGAGCCACGAGGGTTAACATGTTCACACACATCTGCACACAGATTCACCTCTGAACACACTCCCCTCTCTCCCCTCTTGTAATTAGTTTATTCTCCATGTCACCTCTCACTTTTTTTCATCCACCCATCTCTCTCTCTTAGTCTCTCTCTCATGAGACTGCTGTTCTGGCACATATACACACAGCCAGACAAGTGGGGCCCACAGTCACATGGCCTATTGAGATAATGATTTCTTCATTTCTAAATTCTAGAATTTCTCCCCCCTCCTCCCCTATATAAAGAGGTGTCACCATCACACTAAATACACACACAACATCACCAAAGAACACACTATGCACTGTGTGTGCCTAGTGCACACACACACACCCACACCATCACCATCACCATCACCATCACCATCACCATCACCGCAATCACCATGCTTGTCTTGAGGATGACCTCTACACCCTTGGCTATGGAAGATGAAGGGAAACTAAATGAAGGATAATGGCCATAACCCTCGTGCGAGTCTTTGCCATCAACTCCCACCTATCCGCCATGTGCTCTACCACTCTCTCCCTTCTCATTCCCCTACCCTATGCTCCCCATTTCATCACCTTATTCTCTAAATAAAGCTTGAGGTTTTGTGAGTATGTTTTCTTGCAATGTTTTGCCCATGTGAGGTGTGCGGAATCGCCACATAATCTTGTGTTTGGAGTGAGCTTGTGTATGTGTGAAGGGTGTGCGGATTCTCCATCCTTTTGTGGTGCCTAAGTACTAAGCCGCTATACCCCCTCCCTCACTCTCTCTCTCTCTCTCTCTCTCTCTCTCTCTCTCACTTGATCTCATTCCCTTTCCCTCTTCATCATTACTCCCAAGCATCCATCTCTCTTGGACGAAAACTTTGTTATGGTGGTGTGTTGTTTGCGTCCTAGCCGCTGAAGCTAGGTGGTGCCCCTGTTTGCTTCACTATGACAGGCTCGAGGCGCTCCATTCGGTCCCCGGTGTTTTAGAGGCTGTCGGGGGTTCGGGGTTTGCTTTGCTCCCGTCAATGTCTACACGCATCCAATGCACTCTTACATTGGGAGAACTGTTAAAACTCAGACCATACTTGTGGAATGATTTACTGAAAACCCTATAGAAGGTGGGGATAGTGGGGTTAATCTCAAAGAATTTGGAAAAATTAGAAAATGAAATGGAAAACAAAGAGATTCGATCAGTTCCTATAAACAAAGTCGAAGAATATTATGAAGGGGAAGAAGGAAACACCACCCTCCCAGTGAAATATAATGACATTGAAACCATGGCGATACTGGATAGTGGAGATGGCATAGCCATAGCCACTAAAGAAGTATGGGAATCCTGGGGATAGCCAGCCATCAGATAAATTCAAATGAAATTGCAGTTGGCTGACGGACACATTGAGAGACCATTAGGGCTGCTTGAAACAGTGATAGTCAATTCTTGTGGAATTGAATATCAACACACATTTGCCATAGTCGACTTTGGGAAAAAACTCAACTATGCAATCATATTGGGAAGATCTTTCATGTGAAAGGTACAATTTATCCAAGATTGTGGAAACAACTATCTGTACTTGAAGCAAGTGGGATCTATAACAAGAGTAAATTTAAAAGATCACACTTATAGAGATGTCTTGAAAACACCCATCCAAGAGTTTGATTCAGTCTCTTCGGCTGAAACTAAACTCCCATCCTCGTTAAACAAAGACACTCCTATTTGGATGTGTGGAGCTTCAGAAAACGGAAGATTAAAACGAGAAGAATGTATCCTAGAAAGGGACTGCACAGACGAAGTCTACGTACCTGAAGCCTTCCCATAGCATTTATTTGAGCCATTCGAGTGGACTCAAATTTTAGCAACAATGGATGTATGTTTGTGAATACGTCTATGCCTACTCAATTTTGTAATGAGGATGGCTACGACATAATTTCCATCCAAATGATCTCAATCCTCAATATTGAAAACAAAGATGAGGAACCCAAGGACTTAAAGAAATCTTAACAAGTCTTTTCAGACCTCTATTACGATGCAACTGATGCGTTAGATGAACACTCAGCTACATCAGAAGATTCGGGGTTAGAAAAAGAGCATACGAGAGCTAAGTGACTCTTAAAAGGAGGGGAGGAAAAGTTTTTTCACTTTCCAAATCAAAAATCAAGAAGACAAAAGTGGTATAGACGAAAGAGAGACACCAAAATTGTGAAAACACGATCGATGACATCAGTCTCCAGTAAAACACAATTCCTGATGCAGATAGATGCTAGTGATTGTGTCAAGGATAAAATAACTGGCAGATATCCTCCAAACAAAAACTCAAAAATGTCTCATACATCGAGAAAAACAAGGATGGGTACTCAAGAAAAATCACAGGATAAGAAACCACTCATGACCAGAGTCGAGCGGAAAAAGAAATATCAAGAGTTGAAAAAAGCTCTAAAGGAGATATACACAACCGAAATGAAAACCACGGAAGAGAATGGTAAGGATGTAATGCATGTTCCATCCCATTACAAAAGTATACCCTCCAAGATCACAAAATCATAGTTGAACAACCTGTTAGGGAACTACGAAAAGAGGGCGAGTCTTACAAAGGGCCTGAAAACACTAAAAGGATAGACTTGGCTGAACCAGGAGAAGAGCCTAAACCGACTTACATTGCGGATGACCTAATAGAAGAAGAAGAAAGCTTTTGCTGAGCTTGTTAAAAGAATACCGAGATATCTTCGCTTGGTCTTACAAGGATCTCAAGGGTGTTGATCCAGAAATCTGTCAACATACTATACCCATGCGAGATGACGCAAAACCAAGTAGACAGAGACCATACACGTATAACGAAACATTTGCCAGGAAGATCAAAGAAGAGATTAAAAAACTAAAGGAAGCTGAATTTATTTACGAAATTGAAAACATAGATTGGGTGTCTCCAATTGTTGTAGTACCCAAGAAGAATGGGAAATTACGAGTGTGTGTTAATCTCAAAAAGGTGAATGCAGCTACCATTAGAGACAAATTTCCTCTTTAGATAACTGAGCATGTATTGGAACAAGTTGCAATAAAAGAAGCTTACAGCTTCTTAGACGTCTTTTTGGGATACAATCAACTTTTGGTTGACCCAAAAGATCAGCACAAAACTGCTTTTGCAACAGAATGGGGTATATTTGACTATCGGGTTATGCCATTTGGGTTAACTAATGCTCCAGCCACGTTTCAAAGGTTGATGAGCCATGCTTTCAAAGAGTATCTTAGGAAATTCTTAGAAGTATATATGGATGATCTATGCATACATTCATCAATCCGAGTTGATCATTTTGAATACCTCAAAAAGGTATTTGAAAAATATAGACTTTATACGATTTGCTTAAATCCTGAAAAGTACACATTCATGGGAAGACAAGGAAAAATTCTTGGACATATAATGTCTAAAAATGGCATAGCTACTAACATTGAGAAGATTCATGTCATTGTTGATTTGCCTAGACCAACAATAGTCAAGGGGGTACAAGCCTTCATGGGACATTGTGGATATTACCGAAGGTTCATCTACATGTACACTATAATTGCAAAATCCATGTATAGCTTGATTACGCACTTTGAATGGATCGAGGTCTGTGAAGAATCCTTCATGAAGCTTAAGCAAGCTCTCACCTCAGCTCCAATGTTGAAAGCACCAGATTGGAATAAGGTATTCCACGTATATGTAGATGCTTCAAATTTTGCTATCGGTTGTATACTAGCCGACAATTGAGCATGGCAGAAACTAATTACACCACCACTCAAAGAGAAGGACTAGGAATGATCTATGCCGTTAAAAAGTATAGACATTACCTATTAGCCAACAAGTTTGTGTTCTTTGTGGACCACCAAGCTTTGTTGTATTTGGTTAACAAGCCATGCAGCACAGGGAGAATAGTGAGATGGTTCATCATTCCTCTCGAATTTGATTTCACTGTGCTTGTAAAAAAAGGCACTACACATCAATGAGCAGATCATTTGTCAAGGATTGTTTTAGGAGAATCACCTAAAGGGGTAGACGATGATCTACCAGATGCCTATTTGTTCTCTGTAGAAATGATACCTAGATGGTCGAAAACATTGTGTCATTAATGACAATAGCTCAAGTGGATTCACAAATACCACTTCGTATCACAATCGGATTAATCGAGCAATCGGCTATGTATCAATTACTAGCTGGAAGGCTATACAAAAGAAATTGAGACGGGATATTACTCGTATGCACTAACCCCAAAGAAAAAGAACAATACCTAAGTCAAGCACATGTTACCATAGTAGGACTTCACTTTGCGGAAGACCAAACTATGCAACGAATCTTGAGACTTGGAGTATTTTGACCGACTATAAGGAGAGATGTTAGATCTTTTGTAAAGGATTGTTCTCAATGTAAAAAACAAACACCCATTCTTCATGTAACATTGTTTCAAATGTCACCTATTCCTAAGTGGAGTAATTATCTGGTTACTTACTTATCGAGCCGAATATTTCCTGAGGATATGAGTAAACACCGTCAAAGAGCAATTGAAACTGAAGCAAGACACTATGCTCTTATTGGGAACCAATCATATCGGAGAGGTAAAGATCAACATTTACATCTTTGTGTAAATAAAAACGAGTATATTCTGATTATAGAACAAGCACATGTTGGATTAGCTGGAGGTCACTTTTCTAGTGAGACCACCACAAGAGCAATCTTGATGGCAGACATATAGTGGCCAACACTTTTTGCAGATGCCAAAGAATATGTTCGAAGATGTGATGCTTGTCAACGAGAAAAAATACCAACACGAGTAGATAGCATGTCCTTAAGACCAATGATGGGGGCTAGAGCTTTTGCAAAATGGGGTATATATTTTGTAGGACCAATACAGCCACCTGCTTATAGAACCCAAGCTCAATATATCATTGTAGCTATGGACTATTTGACCAAATGGACCGAGGCTAAAGCAACTCAAAAGAATAATGCGAGAACCACTGCTGCATTCTTATATAAGTATGTATTCATGAGATATGGACTGCCAATAGAGATTGTCAGTGATCGGGGAACTCATTTCCTCAATGAGTAATGGAGTATTTTCTTAATGAGTTTATGGTCATCCATAACAAATCAGCTCCCTATCACCCACAAGCAAACGGACAAGCTGAGCATACGAATAAAATTCTTAGCTCGATGCTGACTTAAGTGGTTAGTTTAGGAAGGATGGACTAGGAAATGAATATCCATGCTTCTCTATGGGCTTATCGAGTTCTATTCAAAACAGCTCTAAATGCTACACCCTTTAACCTAGTTTATGATCTTGATGCCATCCTGCCAATAGAATTTCTATTGCCGACATTAAGGGTAGCACATAATCTTGAGTGGACTGGACATGAATTGTCAGAAAGACTCGAAGATTTGGAAAAGCTAGACGAGCAAAGGCTAACTGTTGTAGCTCATATCTATGCACAAAAGCGGAAACAATAACAATTTTTTGATTCCCACTTAATCACAAAGATCTTCAAGAAATGGGACTTAGTTCTAGTCTATTCCCTTAAGCAACAAATTCCCAAGTTTAAGAAAAAGGGAAACGGACCATTTATCATTGAAGATGTATCTCCAAGTGGAGAGTAAAATTGTCTACCCTAGACGGTGAACCAATGGCTAATTGGATGAGTGAATGTCGTTTAAAGAAATACAAATTGCCACTAACCAATGATTTGCTAGAAAGAATGCATGCAGCCAAACAAAGGAAGATCAAATGACAGCAGGTTATTGATGAAGCCCAAGAGGAAGCTCCGCTTCGGGTACTCAAGCGAAAAGCTTCTCTCAAGATTCAACAGATACCGATTCCCATCAGCACTTTGTAAATAGACGATCGACATTGGGAATTACTTAAAGATGCAGTTTGAACAAATGATGATTGATTAGATGGAATGGACCCATGCATCAAAGTACAACTCAACAATCATAGAACCAATGCTTTGGTAAACACAGGAGCTAGAGTAAATGCAATCAATTATTCCACATACAAGAAGGCAACAAGTCAAGCATTGACGGCGAGAATAGAGACAATCAAAGGATGCAACATTGGGAGTAGTCAACTTGAACGTGATAGTACATGGATGTTCATGTCCTCATCAGTTTGTATGCTTGCCAAATGAGCACATGAATGAGACAATGATTCTGGGAATTCCCTGGATGCGTACATACAAAGCAGTACCAGATTGGGATACAAATCAACTAAAGCTATCACCTAAAGGAGGGCAACTCATTGTTCCAATTGCACCAAGCAAGGAGGAATGGAAAAGAAGCAATCAGTAGACCAGTCCACAAAGTCAATCTTCTCCATCCCCTCGACAATCAAATGCTACATATAGCATGCAAGGAGTCATGAAAATTTGGGTACCAAAAGTGCAACTTAAGGATAAACAAATTCAGATCTGGGTGCCTAAAACGTCACCGACGAAACAAAAGAAGGTTCCAAGGGTTCGAACACAGAGACGAGTATCTCCGAGCAAGGAACCTAACATGGAAATGGTTTGGAAGCAAAAAGGAACACTTATCTTCTCCACAACCTGTGAAACCAATCAAGCAATGGCGAGTTAAGTCTCAACAGACTCCACCACACCATGCAGCACCACGTCGACCAAATTACCAATGGCGAGAAAAAGCTTGACAATAGTCAAACGTGCTACCAACACCTCAAGTAATCAGCGTGCTAAAGCATCTTGACGGTACAATCAAACAGAGAGCACACAAATTACAAGATTTTCTCTTTGGAAGACATCAGAAACAAACCTCGACATCGGAAACCCTTGAGTTAATTACTCAAGACCTAGCTCTTGCACAACATATTGGTTTGAATTGCATTGATCTTCATATCATGGTAGAGCCAATCATGGCTATGCATAGACACGATTTTTCAACCCATGCACACAGTCGTCCCGGAGTACGCCATCTAGGAGGGGTGAAAGGGCACTAAGAACTAAGTACTAAGTACTAAGTAATTAAGGGCAATTTTTGAAAAAGTTTGACGTTAACGTGTGATTTTTTTGCAAAATTACCTAATAATGCCCTTATAATTCATCACCAAGGAAAAATTCACTGATAATATCTTCTCGCTGAGTGTAAATAGTGTATATACTATCAAAAAATCATTAAAAATAGTCCTTTTTTGGGTATTTTTTTAATCATTTTTGTTAATAATGAGGCTTAAAAAAAGAAAAATCCAACAAAAAACAATAAAGCTGTATTTTTCAAGGGATTTTCTTAATTATTAGATTTTTTACTTTACTTTTTTAGAGCATTTTTCTATTTTCTTTGATTTTTTCAAATAAATAGGTCAAAAATTAATAATAAATAGCAGGGAAGCTCAGATGGAAAAATGGAAGACACGATGGTGATCAGATAGAAAAGATGGACAAGCACAAAAAAATTCAATGAAATCAGAAGATGAAAGCGGGAAGTGTAAATTAGGCTGCCAGGCCTACTTTTGCAAAATTCTTGCAGAATGAGCTACAGGAATTAGATCAGGGAAATTTTTGAGCTTAACATAGATTTCACGGCCTAGTAGGACTAACGGGGAAATCTGGGGAAAATTGGTTTGGGAAGTCCGGGTATAGATATCCAAGGTACGCTAAAACCACCTCATTTCCACTTGGAGCCTTTGTAGAGAGGGATTTCGGCCTCTTTTCGCGCGACCTTTTCGGAGCCCACAGTTGACCATTTCAGCGCTGTCTCACACGAGACATGAGGGGTAAGTTCTTTACTCAACAATGATCCATTTTGTACGGCCGGTAGCTCGTCTAAAGCACTAGAAAAAACTCTAGAAACCGAGTAGTGCACAAAAACCTACGACCTAAAACTGACCATAGCGGCCTGTCAGCTTGACCAAATCGGATGGGATTTGAACCATAGCATGCCCTAACATAATAGAACCTTTCTATACCTTCAGATGACCATTCGACTGGGGTCAAGGGGTCCCCGAGTAGAAAAGTTAGGTTGGCAAATGCCAGAATTCCGACCTGACTCCACAGATGGCTTGCTAATGAGGTCCATATACAATGTCTATGATTGGTTTGGTGAAATCCATCAAGCAAAGCCCTCGAAAAGTAGAAAAATGCTCGAAGGTTACAAGGCGTCGTCAAGAAGTGCGCAGTGTGACTAGGAAAGTGCTGGGCCTCTGTCTGCGAGGATTCGTAGTACATTCAAGCAAGGCGTAGATGATTTGAAGCCAAAACACACTAAAAAAGAACAAAACTCCAGCCATGAAAGCTCCACTTTGAAAATGAACCAAGATCAACTCAAAATTCTTGTGTGTGTAAAGATTAGGTGTAGCCTCGCTTCCAATTGCATAGATGCAGTGCTCATTCGACCTGTTAAAAACCCTAAATTTACGCTTTGATTCTTCATCGTGACCATTTCATGGAAGCTTCAGTACTTCATTGGATAAATCCAAGTAGTTTTGAGGATGGAAAACCCTAATTGGAGGCCTCACAACTTCAACCATGTAGTGGAAGCAGCACGGGACTGCACTAGCACCCTGTAAAGGAATGGCTGTATCTCCTTGATCATGTGCCCAAATAATCTCATTATTGGCTCTACAATTTTCCACACAACTTGAGCAAAGACTGCACCATCGTTGATATGGCATTTTGAGCTATTTTTAGGCCATGTTTGATCATGTTAAGGCCATTTTTAGTCATTTTTAACCCAAAAATGCCACTTTTTTCCTGTAAAAGCCCAAACAAGCTGGGAAAAATCCCTAAAATTGTGGAAAAATCCCATTGGGATCAAATTTCATGTTGAACCTCATTTTCTCAGTTGGTAAGCACTTTGGAAACGTCTTTTACGCCAGTGCACGAAACCTGCTATTTTTTGGCCGAGATTGCTCGCATTGAACTTTCTAGGCAAAACGAGCGTGCCACTTCATACACTTGAAATTTGTACATTCCTAAAGAAAAATCGACATATATTTATTTAAAAAAACATTCCATAGTGCCACGTCTAGGGCCTCGCCCGCCCGGCAAGGTATGCACACGACTGTAACCATGGCACCTATTCTCGCATATATCACATTATGTACATTATAGCATTCGATCCCACATAACAAAAGCATTGAGAGTGAGGTCGATATTTTAGTTTTCACATTATGCACGTTGTCATGTTGTGACACGTACATAGTGGGAACGCATGCTACGAGATCTATCTTGTATTTTTTTAGATACATAATTATATTTCCTATAGTGTACATATGCATATTTAAGTATAATAATAAGCCTTCTATCTCTTCCTATTATTTTTCTCAAGGGTAACATATCCTTACTTTACCATCAGAAAATACTATGGGAAAAGTATCAATAGCTCCGCCTCTTTAACTTAGGGCAAAAAGAATTGATTCTTTATTTCTACTATTTCATTATCATCTCACACCTTAGCTAGATCCTATATCTAGGGTAAACTCCAATATATATATATTCTATGTATTTTTTATACTTTTCTTATATTTCTTTTTAAATAGCTACTAGGAGAAAATCAAATCCTAGTGGAACACTAAGTGGCATGATTTCAAAGATACACTTATTTTAATGCATTATTGCAAGCATGATTACAAAACTTTGTCAAGGAGCAATGTCATGCTTTCATATGGCATGAGGTGTCCTTTGGAATTAAATGAAAGTCTAAGCTAAGGAGACCACATGAAGACTTTTGCTACCATAAATGGACCCTATTTTGATGAATTTTTTACACAAGGTTCCAATCCGAATTGGAAAACAATTTTAAAATAAAAATCGTAGCTAACGAGCTGAAGTTTTTGCCCATATTTTTACTTTTTTATTTGGAGCCACGGTTGAGGAGATATGATCAAAATACTGGACCCCAGTCTGCCCACATCATGCAGGGGCAGCTCATTTCCAACTTTTCCAATTCCTGTTCACACTGGCTCCTCTCTTCTTGTGTAAACCCTTGGGGGTTCCCTTCACCTATAAAAGGGGACCTCTTCTTCCTTGGAAGGAACTCAAGCATTCAAGCCATTGATGAGAGGAATTCTTGAGGGAGTGAGTAGTAATGCCTAATTGTACTTAGCCATTAACACAAGCCCAAGCCTACACTTTCTCCTAGAGGGAGACTAGCCATTCTTGCAACAAGCTAACCTTGGAAGATCAACTCTAATCAAAGAAGGTTTTGCACTTGGTGTATCAATCAAAGTGGAATTATCCACTCTTCTTCTCTCTCCATCAATAATGGTGCCAAAGGGTTTGCCAAGTAAGATGTGTTCTACATTGATGTTTTCTTGATTTCTTGTTGTTTTCATTTTTATCTCTAATCTAACATATATATATATATATATATATATATATATCTAATCTCATCTCCTTAACCAAACCTATCTCTCTGATTCTTAGTAATTCATCCTCTCTAGGTTCTCTTGCTACAGGTACATCTCTCCCCGCAGTATCCTTATTGCCTACGGGCAAGAATAGGGCTTGGGAGGGAAACTTCTCATCTCTTCACTTCTCTCATATCTACATTTCTCACATACTATCCTAGATGAATAACCCACATGATGATCATTTTTATCGCTTTCACTCTGTACAATCTATTAGAACTAACGTATGGATTAGCCATAAAATACACTTTCAACAACGTATAGTGTTTCTCTTTGGCCCTGAAAGGCTCAATGAAATACTTCTATCACCGGATCCCATCATACTACCTCTCATAGACTATAATTTTTCTTTTGATGTAAGCGTAGTTATCTTGCTATGAACCAAGAGGATTTGTACACACAATTAATCCCAATCACTAGACAAAATATATATATTATGGTAAGCACAAAACTACAATTCCAAAGAACAATTCGTAGCCTATTTGGTGAGCCAAGATTCAATGCCATTAACTCATCCATTAACCCTTTCATATTACCCATGATACGATATGACCATAGCCTTGATGTTTTCATCTTCGTATTGTTTTGACATTCTCTTTTGCGTTCTTTCTTTGTGTGTGTGAATGCAAGAGAGAAAGAGTGAGTCTTCTTTGATTGCACTTCTTTCCAAACCCTAGTCTTCATGTTCATCTATGGTTTAACTCCTTCATATAGTTTTTGTTGAGTTCTCTCACAAACTCTCACAGCCATAAGCCCGGTGCTTTCCTGGCAAGACCGCAAATTTCTCGATATATTTTTGGTGAACCCGACGCGAATCTGCTAGGGTGAGATTTTGTGGGTAACCATGGGTGATCATGTTGAGCAACAGGGTATGCATTTTGACCCAGCAACAATGCAAATGTTTCAAGCATTTGCAATGTTCATGCAACAACAACATGCTAGTAAAAGAAGGGAGATTTCAGAAATGAAAGCCATACAAGCGGTCGTCAACAGAACGGATCAGTTCAATGGCAAAGATGTAACCAAGTACTTACGTGAGTATGTGAAGGAGATGGAGCTACATCGCGTGTCAGAAGGTGAGATGATTCAAAGCTTTGAGCTAGTTGTTGCTCCAGAAATTAGGGAGCATGTTAGGGCAATTAAAGATGGTCATGGGAGAAATTTGGAAGAACTCAAAGTAGCTTTAAAGGAGCAATATTTCATGGAGGACTCGGAGAGAGTGACCAAAAGGACATTCTTAGAATGGGTAGTCAAGCCAAAGCAAGGACTATCAATAACAGAGCTACTTAGGGAATTTGAGCGGCGCTATGCACAACTCACTAGGACAAAAAGGGCCACACTAGATGCAGAGAAGACAGATCTTTTCTTACAAGCTGCAGGTAAAGAGTTTCAAAAAAATTTGGAGCTTCTTCTTGAAGATAAAGATGCTGAGCAAGGACTAAAGACCGACTGGAATGAGGTTGAAGGTGCTGTCTCACTGCTTGCCAAACGACAAAGAAGAAGGGACAAGATGGTAGTAAACACTACAAGTCCTTCCACCTCAACTTCTGACAAAATGGTAAAGCCTACTTTTATCGCTCCTAAGTTTGATGAGTCCATGCTAGATGAGCTTGTGAAGGGAATGTATGACTTGAAGGTGAAGTTTGCAAAGCTTGAAGAAAAAGGCCAACCATCAGGGACACTTCCTAGGCAAAGACAACAGCCCAAAGAAGGGTTTGTTAATAGATGTATTTGGTGTGATAGTACAGACCATGTAAGAAGGGATTGTGATGATTTTAGTGATGCTTTGTCAAAAGATGTTGTCTTTTTTAAGGATGGTAAAATCCACTTAAGAGAGACGGGTCTACCCTTGAGAACTAACTTTGGGAAAGGGGGAATGCAAACCTTAGTTGAAGATATGGCAACCAAGCATGCCACCTCTTCAGTTGAGGCAGCTACTTATGGAGTAAAAATTGAACATTTTTGTGATGAAGAGGTGAGTGACCATCATGGTCAAATTTGGCCAAATGTCATGCAATTAGCTAAAAAGGGAAAGCTTACAAAAGAGATTCTACATGAAGAAGGTGATTGCATACGTCTAGAAACAGGATGAAATGATCCAGTGGACTCATTGTCAGTGCATGCCTACATTACAAAATGCCAACAAAATGAGGCAATTGTAGAAGAGAAGCGCAGACGTGAGAATGCTGATGAAGGACCATAAAAAAGAGCTTCTAGAAGTGGGGGAAGAAGTGACTCAATTCCTTCTCAAACACCCTCAACAAAAGGAGCATCTCCACCTGAAGTACTCATGAAGGAGTCTACAACATGAAAGAAGAAAGAGCCAACAAAAGGTAAGACAAAAGGCCCAACTTATAAACTACAGTCTGATATTGAGGTTGCTACAGATTTAAAGAAAGTCTTGGAGGAAAGGATCTTGAATATCAAGATTGAGTTCACTCTGGGAGAAGTTCTTGGCATTGCAAAGCGTGAATTCCACGAGGAGATCATTGACATCATCAAGAGGAAGAGGCAAACCCTTGCTGAAGTTTCTCGTCCACAGGTTGAAGGGGAAACCTCGAAGACACAAGGGATGCAACTGCAAAATAAGGAGAATGATGGAGCTGTGGTAGGATGCTACCAATCTAGTGGGAGATTGAATCAAGTGTATTTCTCAAATGATGGTGAAGAAGTTGAAGATATTCCTAGGAGTTACTATTCACGAAGTCATTGGGCAAGGGCTACTACAGAAACTTTGGTCAAGGTAGGTGATCCTTAAGAGCCATTTGTTGCCTTGATTGACCATGGTTCAGAAATAAACATAATGTCAAAGAGTCTCTACAACAAGTGCAAATGGCCGATGGACACAGATCATGACTGGATGGTAAAAGTGACAAACAATTCATCTGGTGAATTGTATGCAACATGTCCAGGTGTGAAGGTAACAATAGGTGATGTAAAGATTGACCAAAACTTCTTTGTACAGGATACATCTTCATATCATCTCATCCTTGGACAACCCTACATTGTGGGAGTTCGAATGGAAACAAAGGTAATGGATGATGGTTCAGCATATGCTAGAATACGTAGATGGTAGACGAGCTGTCCAATTTCTCACAGTCTATATAAACCATGAAAGAAATCGTGACAACCTCAGAGAACATCCTCTACCAAAGGTAAGCAAAGAGTTTCATGATCATAGAGAAATGATGGGTTTTTGCCAAGTACCATTGTAAAGCACTACAAGAAGTTGTGTGTTCTTGTGACGCTGTTAGCGACGGAAATACACTGGGTTTTTATAACCCCCGGCGTCGCTAAAACTGTCGCTAAGAGCGTCGCTACGAGAGCGTCGCTACGAGAGCGTCGCTATGAGCGTCTCTATATAGCGACGGTTATAGCGACGTTTACACAGAAGACTATAGCGACGCTACAGAGCCATAAATAGCGACGGTTATAGCGACGCCCGAGAGAATTTTTTTTTGGTGGCAGGGCATTGAATGCCCTGCCACCCATCAGCCATATTGTACTTGATTCACTTTTTAAAAAAAATGCAAGGGTAGATAATAGACCCAAAATAGTCACCCACAAGATGCATTGTTTGCAAAATTGACAATTGTACACATCATAGGCAAAATGAATTGATTGGAAAATGTAATAATGACAATTGTACAACATCATAGGCATAAGAAATTGATTGGCAAAAGGAACTGCAGTGACAAATGTAATAATATACATGGTTCAAAAAGACGTATAAAATCCGTCTCATGATACATAAGCTATGAGAAACCCTAAACTAATGCTATCTAGCTACGGCTAAACTGACGTCGTCTAGTCAGACGTCTCATCGCGTCCAAGCGGCGTATCTGTCGGATTCTGCAAAAAAAGACAATAAGACAGCTTTCAGTAAGTATAAACATATAACGACATTTATAAAACAATACAAAAAATAGAAAAGAGTAAACCCTAATACTAACCATGCTGCCGCGAGAACTGAGAATGTCCATCAGGGCGTTTAAGCCCTTCCTGCCTGCGTACTCGCGCTCGTACGGTGTGGGATCACGTCCTGTCATCGACCACTGTCAAAACATACAAAGATTTCATTATGTTAGATTAAAAAAACTCATAAACCCTAAACTATCGAACATAAAGAGCAATGCAAAAACACTTACAAAATCGGCCTCAAATGATGCCCATCCACCGCTCCCCAAGTGGGGTGAGCTCCCTGCCTCTACTCGCGCTCTAGCTGCATCCTTTTGTTGCTTCCACTTGTCGGGATTCTCGCGCGCTGCTTTCTTCTCATTCTTCCAATCTTCTTTGGCCAGCCAATCTGGCCTGTTCCACCCATTCTTGATTGCTTTTTGCACTTCGGAACGCTTGTGTTTGCAGTATTCGCGCATTCGAATCTTCATCAGGTCTTCATTGAAGCGCTGATCCCATGTTGGAACGAGAAACTCATCATGAAGTATGCTGATGACTCTGTTTTTTAAATCACTTGGTACTTCCCTCCATTTGTTTAGTATGTAGTGTCTAAACAACTGAGAGCAAAGACCACGCATGCGCGAGATCACCTTCTTGCCGTCATCATCCATGATGATGCCGCCGCTGAAGTTGACGGAGTAAGACAAGCCCTCTGGCCGGTGACGCGTGAACCTGGGTGTCCCGGCAGGGGTCTCTAGCGGCGTGTCGATGGGGGTATGGACGTCAGGTGTCTCCACCGGCGTCTAGGCCCCAAAACGAGGAGTGTCGAGTGGGGTGGCTCCTGGCGGAGTACGTAGAGGTGTGTAGCTGCTAGGAACAGTCAGCCGTGCAAAACCTGGCGTAGATGGCGATGCTGTGGCTGGTGTGGGGGCGGGCAAAGAAGGGGAGGGTAAAGAGCCTCGTCGAACACGAGGCGGTGTGGAGGCATCGGTGGCGGAATCCCCACAACAACCGCCACCGCCACCACTAGAGCGCTGGTGTCTAGACGAGTGTGAAGCTCGTCTCGTCGACGCCGAAGCTTCGGAGCGCGCCGAATGCTCCGAAAGAGAGGGAGATGCGGATGGAGTAGGAACGCGCGATGATGCGCCAGAGCGATGACGCTCCACGTACCACTGTCTCTGCTACGGTGACAAAGAAGAAAGAAACGCCTCATCATCCACCTCATCATCCATACCTGCATTAAACACACGAATATTTAAACTTAATATTGAATGAATAGAGTAGACAATGACGCAAAGACCATTAAATACAATGACGTAATGACGCATATAAATACAATGACGCAATGAATGGAGTGATAGAAGAGGCAAGTCGAAAACTCAGAATTTTCAATCAAAAGATGTGAGCGCGAGTAGAAAAGAGGGTTATACACCATGGAAGGTACTTAGAGAGCCAGAGCTTTTACAACACGGAGCAAAATTGTTCAAATACAATATTTGTGGCTTTAAGAGATCTCTCTCTCATCCTCGCATAACTCAGTATAACTTCCTATATCTATATAGAGCTCTCCGTTTAAACACATATCCTCTGTTTCATTTTGTAGCTCCTATGCATGCACCCCATATAGAGTAGTAGCATCTTGATGCTCATCTGGCACCACCGCAGCGGCTTCTGATTGAGCATCTTCTCTGATCTCCTCCATTGATGCTGTTGTGATTGGCACATGGTAGCCTTCATACGTCCTTGCACTACGAGGGGCTACCTCTATGACATACCACCAGTTTGATGTAGACTTTGTAGGATGAAATATTACCTGCCAGAGCCACATAACTTACATGAGAGCTTTCAAGCACATAACTTGTAAAAGGGGGATGTTAACTATTTACATACTTACTTGTTCACAATGCTCGGGTAGTACGAAAGTGTCTCTTAGGTCATTCCATTTCTTAGTAGAATCCACCTCAAGAAAACCAGACTCTCCTCTACGCACAGTAGCGTTACGACCCTCCATGATTATCTTGAACCATTGCACGTCGAACAAGTCAACAAAAAATCCTCTGTAATCGATCCTCAAAATCTCTTGCAGCGTGCCGAAGTAAGTGAGTTCCGCCACCACAGGATCTGCATCAGAGGAACGTCGTCGACTAGACTGTTCAAATTTTGCCATGATTCCACAATCTTGAGTAAAATGCTTTTTGTCGATTCGTTCCACCCTAAAATGTCGACCTTTACACCATGCTGCTGTGTATGACTTATACTACAACAAACAAAGATTATGAGTGGCCGTTCAAACGTTTATAAATAAAGTCACTTGCTAGTCGTACATTGCAAACTTACCTTGGTCGCGCAACCCCGAGAGTACTCCCACTCTTCCTCAGTCACTTCTTCACCGCATTGTTGTGCGCTTTTCAATTGGTTGTGCAACCATCTTAAGCTCATGAAGGTTGGTAGGCTCTGCAGAACCGTCGGATAGTGCATCGGTGGCCGTCTTCCCCATCTCCACTCGATTCGTGCCCTTTGTCGCTCTTGCTTTGCATCCTCATATTGTGAAATCCACTTTTGCATCACTGGATTGTGAAGCATGCAAAATCGGTTGATTTTAGCCTCTAGATCTTCCGTCATCTTCTTCTCAACACCGAGATTGCACATGACAATCCCAGATATGCACTCATCATCTATGGTTCGCCATAGCGTGTCCCGGGCTTTATCAAATCCGTCTAGCCACTCTCCAATGTACACTAGGGACTCTGATACCAACCAACCTTTTGCCATGCTACCCTCCGGACGTGCCTTTTGACGCACATATCCCTTAAGCGTTCTCATGAAACGTTCTAAGAAGAACATCCATCTGGAATGAACTGTGCCAGCTATTTCCACCTCATCAACTATGTGAACAAGAAGATGCACCTGAATGGTTAGCATGGTAGTGGGAAAATGTTTCTCAAACATGCACACAAGCTCCGCAGCATTTAGTTTGGCGAATGGTATGGAGTCTACGTTGATCTCCTTTTGTGAGATCCATTGCACCAGCTTTGCAAGTTTGTAGATTGTGTTATGGATGTCGAGAGACAAACATCCCTCAATGGCAACTGGTAAAATAAACTGTAAAGTATGTGCAGCAATGATATTAAAGTCCACATTTTATGCAATGATATTAAAGTCCACTATGAATGTACCTAACACATTTTATGCCAATCGTGTGACTTCAAACCGGTAAGCTTTCCTTCTTTAGTAAAACACGTTCGGAGCGAGTGCATTACGCCAGTGGGGGTCCGCAAAGATTGAATGGTCTCTTTTACTTTGCGTTCTTGGGCTCCTGTGAAAATCCATGGTGCTTTAGGGAGTTTTATCGATCCATCAGACGCTGTTTGTGGCCAATATTGCTCCATACGATCCACATTTCTAAGGTCAACTCTGGCTCCCAAAGTATCTTTCTTACGGGTCAGATGGTCCCATAGTAGATTACCCACATTCTTGAATATGTGCATTGGATCGAGCAAGTGATTGATCATGAGTCGGGGCCAGTATGGTAACTCGTACCATAGAGATAGTCTCTTCATCCCCCGAGCTGTCAGAGGCTACATCTTGTGGCCTCACATATGCTGCTTGACCAAAGCTCCTGCGAACACGTCTATTGGGTTGCAAGATTGCTGCTTGTTGGCCAACGTTAGAGTCCAACGAGTTAATTGGCAACAACTCGATCTATAATAGATGGATCGAGCTCGCCAAATTCGCGAACGTGCTGCAAAGAAACACGTCTTGTCCGTCGCACAGCATGCTTGCATTGATTACAAGGACATAAGACCCTCGTTGAGAGATAGGTGTTTCGGTTGGACGGTCCCACATCCTCGTCACTACTCATAATGAGGATAAAAATCTTATAACCTGAACAATAAATTTAATATTCTATTGGCATTCTTCGTCTTATCTCTCTCTCTCTCTCTCTCTCTCTCTCTCTTTCTTTACCTCACATTCTCTAGTCATGTCCAATCCCCGCACACCTCAGTCTAGAGGTGCACGGAGATCAGAACCACCGGGTTATAATCTCGTCTTTATTGGTCAATACCTATATTTGTGGGTACAAGAAATATACAGACCCACGTCTACATGATACTGCATGTAGTGGACAAAACCCCTTTGCCTCTTCTCTAGCTGTAGCACTTCACAGCATCTTAACATCTTTTCACAGTAGATCTTTTCACTGTTCGTCTAACTCTAAACCCTAAACCGTAAGTAATTCTTGCGTGGACTCGATCTAACGTAAATAAGCGTAAATCTAAATAAACGTAAATCTAACTAAAAATAAACCTAAATCTTATTTAACGTAAGTCTACATCTAACCTAATCTTTAACGTCTTTTGGGATAGTTTCCTACGACGTTAAAACTCTCTTCTTCTTGTGTGTGTGTGTGTGTGTGTGGGTAAACCTAAATAAACCTAAGTCTAATCTAATATAACATAAATCTAAATCTAACGTAAATTATGTTATATTAAAAATAAAGAACTAAACTAACAGGGATTATAAGAACCTTAAAACTGATTTAACACATAATTTTTCACATAATTTTTCACTAAAGGTGTGAGAGTTAACTTCCGACGGTGACGCTGCCTCATCTCCATCCACATCTGACGACAGCAATTGGCCCTTTAGACCGTTCTTGCTCTTGTTACTAACTTTGAAGTTGCTGTTGAATGACTAGAGGTTGTCTAGATGGTCATTGTGTCGGGGATGTAGTGACTCTTGCCGCCCTGAAGATCCACCTTCTTCCCTATCTTCTGAAGACATTTCACCAGTACTTTTGGATCGACGGAGCCCACCATGAGTGAAGGCAGCAATACCCTATATTCCATTGAGGGATTTCTTCACCCGCTTCATGCAGGCATCGCAGTCTATGGAGACCTAAATCTAATCTAATATAACGTAAATCTAAATCTAGCGTAAATAAACGTACATCTAATTAAAAATAAACCTAAATCTAATCTAATTTAACTTAAATAAACCTAAATCTAATTTAACGTAAGTCTACATCTAACCTAATCTTTAACGTCTTTTAGGATAGTTTCCTACGACGTTATAACTCTCTTCTTCTTGTGTGTGTGCGCGTGTGTGGATGTGTGTGCCAATAAAAAGAGATAAATGGCATAACCTTTCTATCACCCATGCCAAGTATGATAGATTGATTATGCCATTTCCCTCTTGAATAATAGGTCTTGAGTTCAACTCCTCGTCGGCTAGATCTTTAGGTCTTTTAATTTTAATTAGTTTCCTACGACGATAAATTAGTTTCTCTCTCTTTCTCTCTCAATGTGTGTGCGTTTTTTTGGATCGTATGTATGTTTTCTCTCTCTTTTTCTCTCTCAATGTGTACGTTTTTTGTTTATGCATGTTCTCTCTCTCTTGTCCTCTCTCAATGCGTGCGTTTTTTTGTTTATGCATGCTCTCTCTCTCTTTTCCTCTCTCAATGTGTGTGTGCATTCTTTGTTTATGTATGTGTGTGTGCGTTTTTGTTTATGTTTGTACTCTCTCTCTCTCTCTCTCTCTCTCTCTCTCTCTCTCTCTCAAAAACACTATGTGTGTGTGTATGTGTGTGTGTGAGAGAGAGAGAGGGAGAGAGAAAGAAGGGAAGGGAACATGAGAATGAGGAGAGGGAAGGAGCATACCTAGCTCTCCTTCCTCTCCTCGTGTGTGTGTGTGTGGAGAAGAAAAAAAAGAGAGAGAGAGAGAGAGAGAGAGGGAGAGCGTTACCTGCTCCTTGCTTGAGGGCGCCGAAAAACTCAGATCTGAGATCTGAGTTTTTGGGTGCGCTCTGTTATTTTTTT
This sequence comes from Adiantum capillus-veneris, assembly GCF_014529385.1. Classification (NCBI taxonomy): domain Eukaryota; kingdom Viridiplantae; phylum Streptophyta; class Polypodiopsida; order Polypodiales; family Pteridaceae; genus Adiantum; species Adiantum capillus-veneris. Next base: position 89,537,524 of record NC_140944.1, read on the forward strand.
AGCCCAGCCGGCGTTGCTATAAGCAACGCTATGAGCGTCGCAAATTTACAAAGAAATTTGCGACGCTCATAGCGACGCCGGTATTTTTTTTTTGAGCGTCGCTAATATGAATAGCCTCTTGTAGTGAAGCGGGATTGCAGTGGTACAGAAAGAAAAAGGGTCTCGCCTGATCCAAAAATAGGTGAAACTTTCTCAATGAGCTCCTTGGTAACAAGGAATGGATCAATATGTTTTACAAAACTTGAAGATTTGAAGAGATATGAGAGGCAATATGTGCATAATGTACAAATAGGCATGAAAAAGAGTGGGTTGCTAAAGCCTACTGAAAATGTTTTGGGTCTGTGTGAACAAGTTTCTTTTGTAGGTACTATGGGTGAGCTTGATGCTATAATGAGGTCTAGTTTGCATCTTGAAAATGAAGTTGTGGAAGTTTGCTCTATGGAAATGTATCAAGTAATAGAAGCCTTTAAAGAAAGCCAAATAGTTGGCCCAGAAGTCCATGTTGAAACTAAATACAAGAGTGTAGCAAAGAAGGTGAAACCAGTAGCTTCACCCTTACCACCCAACAACAGGGAAAAGATTGAACAGGCTTCTTTACAACCAAGTTTGCGGAATCCTAAAAAGATCGGGCATACCTTCACAAAGGAGTTTTTTCAAGAGTTGCAGATTGGTTGCGAGGAGTTTCTAACACAGGAGGAGACAAAGTGCTTCAAAGAAATTCTTTCAAAGCATGGTAAGGCTTTTGCATTTGAGCCACATGAGATAGGATGTGTTGATCCTTATATTGTAGCTCCTATGGTAATTTTCACAATACCTCATGTGCCTTGGAATCTGCGGCCTGTTCCGGCTCCAAAGGCTCATTTGCCAAAGTTAGTAGAGCTATTGAATGAGAAAATCAAAATGGGAATCTTGGAGCCTTCTTGTGCTCCATACTCAAACAGGTGGTTCACAGTTCCAAAGAAGAATGGTTCTCTACGCTTCGTCCAAGATATGCAACTAGTGAACAAGGTGACAATTAGAAATGTAGGTACATGTCCAATTGTGGATGAATTTGTAGAGGCGTTTGCAGGGAGGGCAATCTACTCAATGGGGGATCTCTACTCAGGGTATGATCAATTTCAGCTTGCAATCGAAAGCAGAGACTTGATAACCATGAGGAAACCTTTGGGTTTGGTAAGGATGTGTACCTTGCCACAGGGAGCAACCAACTCGGTTGCACATATGATGAATGGGATGAATAAGGTCTTACGTGACTTTATTCCTCAAATCACAATGCCTTTCATTAATGATTTGCCTATCAAAGGATGTGAAGAAAGTGACAAAGATGAAGCTTTGGATCTCAAGGGATGTCGCAGGTTTGTGGTAAATCACATAAATGATTGTGATAAAATTTTGTCTAGGTTGGAAGAAGTGAATCTTACATTGTCAGGGAAAAAGTCTATGTTTGGTGTCAAAGAAGTGCTCATTGTGGGACACATGTGCGGGCCATATGGTAGGAAACCTTGTCCATCAAAGGTAGAGGCCATCCAAAGAATGAAAGAAACATGCACTAGCATCACTGAGGTTAGAAGGTTTCTGGGAGGATGTGTCTTCTATATTATTTGGATTCCACATTATGCACATGTAGCTGATCCTCTTTATCAGCTGCTTAGAAAGAATCAAAAGTTTAAATGGACAGAAGCACATGTAAAATCCATGAAAAAGCTAAAGGAGTTACTCCAGTTAGCAACGACTTTGAGAAAGGTAGACTATGAGTGTCAAAGGCCAGTGATTGTGACAGTAGATACCAGTCCTACAGGGATTGGATGGGCGATAGGGCAAGATGACAAAGAAGGACACAGGTATGTGGTAAGATTTGGAGCAAAGGTACTAAGTGCTCACCAAAGAAACTACCCACAGATAAAGAGAGAGTTATAGGGTATGGTTACAGCCTTGAAAAGTGGGAAAGAGTACCTAATTGGTGCATGTGTGTTTGTAGGAATAGATTGCCTACCACTTCTTGGGATGATTACAAGCTGCTCGACACCAGACATTGCTATGTTGCGGTGGATTGCCTACATTAAGTCCTTAAATCCCTAGTTTAAGCACATTGCAGGTAAAGACAATATAGTGGCAGATATGCTATCAAGGGCAAGGTATGAAGATGAGTCACAAATGATTGATGAGGGAGATGATGTAGGCACAAAATTCTATTCTATCTCTCATGTCAAAGGTAACAATGTCTGCATGACTAATTCACTTGAATTGTTCTTGAAAGATCTTTATGAAGGTGATTGGCTTTCTATTGGAAGGTACTTGAGTACTCTAACAAAACAGGATGATTGGTCTGAACAAGAATTCAAGAGGATACGCAAGAAAGCATATGGTTACTTTTTAAGGGATGGTTACTTGTGGAAGCATCCTAAACAAAAGGGTGCTACCCCAAAACGGGTTATATGTAAAAAAGAGACTCAAGTAAAGCTCATGCAAGAGTTTCATGAGAGTCTATGGGCTGGACACAGGGGTGTGTGGGCAACCTTTTCCAAGTTGAAAGAAAAATACTGGTGAAGGGTATGTATAAAGATGTATCTCAGTTTGTAGAGTCATGTGTAACTTGTCAAATGTATTCAAATGTTCGACATCGTGATGGATTGCACCCTACATATCCACTAGCCATGCACTATAAATGGGTTGTGGATCTAGTCACGATGCCTTTAGGACTCTGGCAGATGAGATACTTGGTTCTTGCACGAGAGGACCTAACTAACCAGGTTGAAGGAAGAGAATTAAGAGCTAAGATCACAGAAGCTGTGTGCAAATTCCTTCTTGATGAGGTGATTTGTCGTTATGGTTGTGTGGGAAAAATCACTGCAGATCGAGGTGAACTGGATGCCGAAGAAGCAAGGAAGTTCTTTTCTAGATTAGGGATCAAGCTTTCTCTTACTACAGCTTACAACCCTGAAGGCAATGGAAAGAGTGAAAGAGGGCATCCTCCTATCATCAAAGCTTTGTCCAAGGCTTGCGAAGGAAGAGTTGGTGAGTGGCCAAAATTGTTACCATATGCTTTATGGGCTGATCGTACAACACATAGCTCAGTAACTGGCTATATGCCCGCGGAGCTAATGCATGGTCAAAAGCCAGTGATGCCGATTGAGGATACAATTCCCGCATGGAATGTACTACCTTGGCAAGAGGGGCTTAGTAGGGAAGATCTCCTTGCACTGCGACATCGACCCAGGAGCAAAGCAATTGACAAAGGTGACTGGGTTTTAGTGTATGATAGTAGCCTTGATAACCAGCACACAGTCATGCGTAAGTTCTCAAAAAGATGGTTTGGACCGTATGTTGTAAAGCATGTGCATGAAAATGCTACTTACAGCTTGTTTGAACTAGATGCTACAGAAGTAAAGACTCCCATTGCAGGAAAAAGGATTAAAATGTTTAAGAGAAGAGGAGACAATGATCTAGAAGATATGGATGAGGAAGAAAAGAAAAACACAGGTGAAGATCAAAGTGAACATGAAGCTCTGGAATCATCGAGTGAAGAAGAAGACAAGGAAGATGTACAAGAGGTCTAATCTTACAAAGAGACAATGTGGCACATACCGGAGGATGTGCAGGTTTAGAGGGGGTGGATGTCGTGCTGTGACACATACATAGTGGGAACGCATGCTACAAGATCTATCTTGTATTTTTTTAGATACATAATTATATTTCCTATAGTGTACATATGCATATTTAAGTATAATAATAAGCCTTCTATCTCTTCCTATTATTTTTCTCAAGGGTAACATATCCTTATTTTACCATCAGAAAATACTATGGGAAAAGTATCAATAGCTCCGCCTCTTTAACTTGGGGCAAAAAGAATTGATTCTTTATTTCTACTATTTCATTATCATCTCACACCCTAGCTAGATCCTATATCTAGGGTAAACTCCAATATATATATATTCTATGTATTTTTTATACTTTTCTTATATTTCTTTTTAAATAGCTACTAGGAGAAAATCAAATCCTAGTGGGACACTAGGTGGCATGATTTCAAAGATACACTTATTTTAATGCATTATTGCAAGCATGATTACAAAACTTTGTCAAGGAGCAATGTCATGCTTTCATATGGCATGAGGTGTCCTTTGGAATTAACTGAGTTTTGGTAGCATTTGGGCGCCTTTTTCCACCGATTTACCATTTGGTGGCCTCTTGCAGGGCTCTAGAAGTTAGGGCTTTTCCCAATGGTTTTCCTCCGCCTTTGTGCATTCAAAAGTGGTCTCCTATGCTAGGGTAAGCCGCCGATGAAGCCTTATTGCTTTTGGGTTAGCCTTTAGGTGGCCACTTCTACGTGTAGGTCTCTACTGCTCGCTTCCTGTGTGAACCCTACGCTAGTTTTCGCGACAAAACATCAAACATACGCGAAAATCTCAAGGTGGTGAGCCTACCTCTCATGTTTGGAGCCTTTTGAGTGGTCGTGTGCGTCGTAGAAGCCGCTAGAAGTCCGGTTCGCTCTAGGTGGCAAGAGCTCTCTCTCAAGAAGGCAATAGTAGAAATAAGCTTTAAATGAAGTGAAAAAATCTTATGATGGGGGTCCCCGAACCACTTTCCATGAAATTTGACATGTGCTCCCAACTTCTTGCGAGATGCAGTTTAGGCTCAAAAATTTATTGATTTGGACTCCATTTGCCCAGTTTCCGAGAAATTTGACGTTTCGGTCAAAATCTGGCCAAAACACGCTTTTCGCTCCATTCACATAATTGCACCCCCATTGTACCATAGGTTTTTCTATAGTCACTGATTATCCCCATATTTTTTGTTTTTCATTACGACTGTTTTTCACCTGCTTTTTGTATTTTTGAAGTTTTTCTGCCAATAATTAGTAAAATTAAGAAGAAAATAGCAAATTAAACCCAAAAAATCCCCCTAAAACATAATTACTCAAAAACATCCCCGCAAAATACTATATACAGTCACATGCAATTTTTATGGCCGGATTTCTTCGTTTTACCAATATTTCACCCGAAAAATGGCTATTTTTACCTATATACACACACATCTAGGGGCTTGATTTGGCGTTTGGCCCCATATACTTGTAGATTCATTTTGTATAAGGACATATGTACTTAGGTTATTCCAGAAAATTTTGCAATCAAACGACAACCCTCTAAAATAGTCAAAAAACATGCCCTTTTTTTGCTCTTTTTACCATTGGGTCCGCATTTGAGAATGCCTCCCCCCTCCTAGACGGAGTCCTCCCGGACGACAAGGTATCGCCTCGGTGTAAGTGCCGTGCATGGGTTAAAAAATTGTGCTAATGATTGGCCGTGTAATGTGGCCCTATATGAAGCATACTCAGTCAATGCATGGATAAATCAATGCTATGCAAGAGGAGAGAATAAGCAAGATGCTTATTGGCATTCGACGTCGAGGTTTCCTGTTTGTTGCTGATTTGGTTGGCGGATTTTCTTTGCAAGCAAAATTTGTAACTCTACAGCTCTCTATTTGATCGCCTTTCTTGCAAAAGTCGCTTGGTTTGCCGCTACTGTTGATATGGCCATGGTTGTCTCCTTGGAGAGAATTGTCATGGAAGAATTGGCCATAGTCTTTGTCTCTTTTGCTTTCCATTTGTAGATTTGTTTTGGAGGTTTTTGTAGGTTTATTGCTACTTCCGTGGTTGTCATTGTTGTGCTACTGGTTGGCACCCACATTGATCGGTTTGCCAGTTTCATATGTAGTGTTTGTCTGCATGCGGATGTTGCTTGTACTGAAGGGAGTTCCTGTTGCTTTGGTTTCGGGATCCACATGCGAGTCGCATTTAAGTTGTTACTGAGCATTCTCTTTGGGATCTATCTCTTTTTTATTCCCTTGTTTTTTGGTTGAACTGTGTGCTTCTGTTGACTTTTTTTGTTGTATTGCATGTATGCCATGTCACCTCTATCCTTCCGCACCCATACTTGTCTTTCGCGTGTTGCTAACCGTGATCTTTTCACTGTGGTCTATGTTGTTGGATGTTTGTAGTGAACATGGTTGGTAGTTCCCTATTTGTTCGCAATGGGTATCGTGTTGTTCTTTAGTGGCACCCATCCTTTTGGTTCTTTATCCAGTGATTGTGGTGCTGCCATCTAATTCTTCCGGGTTGCTGAGCAAAGGCTACCACCTGTTGTTCTTGTGTATGTTGAATTTTGACTGCAACCGCATTCCAATCTATTGAGAGTGGATTTTTTGAGATGGGGCTCAACTCAAGGCTCCCACCAGACAACCACTCCGTGAGACCCTACACACGCATATTTCTTAGGGGCACCACCCTCTTTTATGGAGAAAGAAGGAAACCAAAACAAACCATATACAACACACAAACACTCACACCTTCCTTATGTGCTTCAACACAAAATGCCCTTCAACCATTCAACACACACTCCTTAAGCAATCCCTTTGAACACTGCACAAACTCACATGCAAAGATTGACCTTCACCATATTAGTGCTCATATACTTCTAAGAAAAGCAAGCACAAAACCTCAAAACTCAAAACACCATAATGCACAAATACTTGACAACTCCTTTCTTTTTCCAAAAGAAGAGACTACTTACACACATAAGGCGGCATGCATAGAGAGCTCTTCTCCATCTATGCATCCCCAAGACTTACTTACACACAACATAAGGAGAGAAGCCAAGCAAATAGACACCATGGTGCACAAAAAACTTTCTCAACAAACAAGCAACCCAATGAGCACAAAATATGAGAAGCTGCCAAGATATGCTTACCAATTTTACATGCGTTTAGAGCAAAAGTGTGACGACGACACCCCAATTGCAACAATTTGTTGATCAAACCATGAGATAGATCATTGAACTTGATATCTTTGCTCTCATATAGAATATACAATCCTTATTTAGGGATGAGTATGGTAAGAGAAATGTTTGCAGGAGAATGATAACAATAGCATATTGATGCTCTCTCTATGGTGTCGCTTATGATAGTGAACTTAGGAAATGGATAGGGAGACAAGAGGAGAGAGAGATTAGGGCTTCCCTAACCTTAGAGAAGCTTATTTGCAGCAATGGAGTAGGTGTGTGTATTTTTGTGCTTGCCAAAGGGCCTTTTTATAGATGTACAAGACCTTGGGTTAGGTTAAACTTGACTAGGGTAGGTAATTAACCATAGTTAGGTTCCCTTTTGACCATTCCTTCAATTATGAAAATAAGGGACTTATTTTTTCATTAAAAATAGCCTTTTATGTTGTGGAGGCTCCATAAGGGTTGATAATGTATGTGGGCCCCACCATGATGTCCCTCCAGTGGCTCCTGCAAAGTGTCCCTATCCTGTTTGTTGTGTCTCTGGAAGCATCTTGAGCCGACCCCTCCACATGAAAGTGGTTTTTAACTCCCCATTGGTATTTTAGAATGTTGGAGAAGTCAAGAAAACTTTTCACCTTTGTGGTTTACCTGATTGTAACTTTGACCTGTAGTAACAGTGTCCGCAGCACCTTGTTTTCACCATAACTTTCAGCCTGTAACTCAGAATTGGGTTCTGTAAAAGGAAAATTTGACCTTCTCAAAGTGTTTAAGCTGATTTTGGAATGTTCCTAAAGTATACCCACGAGATAAGGCGTTCAAGATGCATCCAAAACACCTTTTGAACCAAGTCTCCTTGTAGAGGGCCCTTTAGCATGCATCCAAGGTGTAGCATGCTTTTTTCAAAAGAGAATCCACCTTAAACAAATGAGGTAGGCTTTAATAAAGTTTGATTTATTGGGGATATACATTATATTTAATATTTTTTGACCAACACAAGTAAATGATCCAAGAGTTGGGTCACATAGTGGTGGGGAAGGGAAGGCCTACAAGGTTAACCCTACCCTTGAGAGAAGATGGGTAAGATAAGTGCCCATAAATTATTTATTTACAAATTATGGGATTTAGATAGCTATTTAAATTAGTAAAGGTAATTAGTTAAAAGAATATGCAGAAAAAAAACTAGGAGAGTAGAATTAAGTTTACAATTTACATTTAGCATGAAGAGAGAAATATGATGTAAATGCATAAAGATCTAAGAAGGGTAAGGTGTTTGTATGGAAAAAGGCTATTACGGAAAGAGATAATGAACACTAGGTTAAAACTTTGATAAAAAATATATACATTTGAGTAGAACTGTAGTGCAAATGCAAGGTTACCATTTAACGCTACTCACTATCTGCACATTATACTCTTTTTGCCAAGGTTGTCCCAACAACATGGGGTGTAGTGTGCTCTCATCCTCCACCACGTAAAACTTGTGTGGGTAAATATATTGATGTATTTGTACATGCAATATAGTATAGCCCAATGTTTTCAGCGAATGTGAAGTACTGCTTTCCAAACTTGTGGAGTAGGATGTAGTTGATCTTTGGGCTTGAACTGTTTGTATAGTCTGTAAGAGATCAAATTTTCTTGATCTCCAGAATCAAGTAATGCCATCGATTCAACTTGATTGCTACCCACTTTGACTGCAATTATTGGCTCCACTGTGTCTTCACCAAAATTCTTTAGTCGAATAGCATTTATTCACAAAGGTGATCCACATTGTTGTTGTTGTCGTAGAAGCTTTCTTTTTGCAATGAGTTCGTTTGCTTCTACTTGGGCTTCTTCTCGTACCCTCTGTTTCTCCTTCATCCGTTGTTTTTCTTGATGGATTTGTTGAAGCATATCCTGTGTTAGTGGTAAATGATACTTTTTTAATCGACACCCACTAATCCAATTTGGTATTTCTTCTCCTACTAATGTAGCAATTTTGACAGCTCCACTTTGTGATAAGTCACCAATCACAAAGGGTCCCATCCCTCGCTTTTTAAGTTTCTTGGCATGTTGATTCAAGGTATAAACAAGTACATAATCACCTATTTTGAAATCTTTTGTGCGCACATGCTTGTCAAAAAACTCTTTTTGTCTTCTCTTTTTAGCATAGATCAAAGCTACAGTTCTCAATCGAAGTTCATCTAGCTTTTCAAGATCATCTATTCTTGAAGAGAGCTCATGCCCTGCCCATTCTAAGCGTTTTTCGACTCGTAGAGTCGGAACTAAAAGCTCTATGGGTAATATAGCGTTTAGACCAAACACCATGTTGTACAGTGTTATTCCTATTGATGTTTTGTAAGCTACCCTGTATGTCCATAGTGTTGAGTGTAATTGCTGATCCCAGTCTGTCCTTGACTCTAATACAATTTTAGTTAGAACAGTGCATAGTGTTTTATTTGTGGCCTCAGCTTGTCCATTTGCCTGTGGATGATATGGAGCAGATTTTCTATGTATGACCATGAATTCCTCTAGCAGATATTCAATGACTTCATTAAGAAAACGTGTTCCTCGATCACTGACAATTTCTATTGGTAATCCGTATCGTACAAAGACATTCTCATATAGAAATTGTGCAGTGATTCTTGCGTCTGCTTTTTGTGTTGCCTTGGTTTCTGCCCATTTTGTGAGATAGTCCGTAGCCACAATGATATATTGGGTATGGGTGCGATATGCAAGGGGTGAAATAGGCCCCACAAAATCAATGCCCCATTTTACAAACGTCCTTGCTCCCATCATTGGCCGTAGTGGCATCTCATCTCTCTTTATCGGCACTTTGGTGCGGTGACATGCGTCACAACGCTTTACAAACTCCTCAGCATCCATATGCAATGTAGGTCACCATATTCCTGCGGTTAAGATAATTTTTGCCGTCTTATCGCCTGAAAATGGCCTCCACTTATTCCTCCATGAGCGTGTTCTAGAATCAATAGGTATTCACTTTCACTTGCACAGATTCTAAGTTGATTGTCCTTTCCTCGCTTATATAGTTGATTCCCAATTAAATTAAAGTCGCGAGCCTCCAGCTCTATAGCCCTTTTCCGCGCTTTTGTTATGTTTTCAGGAAATGTCCTTGTTGTTAAGAAATCAATGATATATTGACTCCATGCAGGGGAAATGTTTACCTGAAACAATGTCACGTGATCCACCGGTCGTCTGGCACTACATATAGTATAATTGTTAACATAAGCATGTGTGTCAGCATACATAGTTGGCCAATAAACCCCTAATTGTTTCAATCTTTGATGTGTTTTCATTGTTGAACAATGAAATGCACAATCCTGGACGTGTGCTTCTTCAAGATAACACTCGAATTCCTCAGGCTTTATACATAATCATAGAATTTGGTCCGAGCCTAGATGATACAGTCGTCCTGCAATCAACTGGAAGTTTTTTGTTTGTCGAATTGTTTGTTGTTTGGATCTGTCTTCCTTGTTATCAAATATTGCAAGCACTTAGTATGTAGAACCCTCTTTGGCCTTATAAAATACACATTTGGCATACAAATCACAATTTGTCATGTTGAACACTGCATCAAGTATAGATTCAGCCACCCTTCCATTTGCTTGCAAGTTTCCATGCACTAGCTTCTCACTTACTAACTTTGGATGCACCAACATTGTCCACCCCCTAGTTGAGAATTCATGCTCAATCACAACATGATTTAGAGATAGATAGAGAGAAATCCACTAGTTATACAATCCCCCAGGGTCAAAAGGAAATCCGTAATCTCTCCCAAGTGTGATTGGAATTCCAATTGGATCAAATAGAAACCATTGGCTGAAGTCATGCATCTGTAAAACATTTATAGCATGTGCCTGTAATGCATCTGTAAAACTACACATAGAGCACAATAAAAGAAAACTTCATGCACATAATAAATGGGACTGCCCATGACAAGGACCCCTATATCCCATGTAGCCATACCAGTTTTCCCTAAAAAGGTCTCCATTCTCAAACTCCTTGTCAAATAGCATTCTACCTGCCACATAAGTTGCCGCAAAGCAACACACACAAGCATAACCATCATGTAAATTTTCTTTCATATCCTATTCCTCATATCATACCCAAACTCATCACCTACTACCATCAACCCCAACTCCATAGAGTTTCCTTCTTTGACAACTTTAACAGTAGATGTTGAGCCAAATTGACCAATCAATACTTCCCGCAAGCATGTTTCTTCATCCTTATCTTCATGTATGTCCTCTAGTATCAAAATCATCAAACAAGGAAGAGAGGAAACCAACACATACCTCCTCCTCACACAGGAGAGAATTTCCAATTACCTCCTTGCCATAATTTAACTCTGTATGTACATCTTTGTCTTCATGCTGCTGTGAGGAGGTTTGCCCACCCCTCTCAACTTGGACATCATTCCCTTTTGCCTCGCCTTCTTGAGGATCTTCCAACTTTGTACCTACTTCAACAATTAGATCCTTTGAAACTTGCATGGTTTTCTTAATCTCCTCTATCGCATAATGATCTCCCTCTCTATCGACACTTGAGAATCTAGAGCATCTCCTATCTCCTCTTCATGTATATCCTCGTTCACAAACAATTCATCCTTGTTGATGATATCCTCCTTCTTAGGCATAGATATATAGCACATGGGGCACCAATGAAACACAATATGGAATAGAGCTTACCTATGGAGAAGTTGCAACCACTACATCTCTCCCCACCAGCATGATCTTCAATTTTCCGTTGCACAATATAGAAGCATGATCTGCATGATTAAGGAGCCCCAACTCCAACTTTCACTTCACTTTACTTCTCTAAATTTTTGACGACACAACCACATGGACATAGCTCTTTTTCAATCTTTGTACTCTACCTTATCTTGAGCCTTTGGATGCAGAAATTCCATGAAATTCTCCATCTTGAAAGCATCTCTATTTTGTAGTTAAGTAGAAGCCACTGGTTGTGGCCAAATATCTTCAAATTAAACCTGTCCACAAACACACCAAATTCTTCAAGCACATCCGCTTCTTGAAGTTGTGGATAAAGCGAGCCCAAACCACCTGCCATGACTGTTAAATGGACACTTTCAACCCCTCAAACCAAGCTTTGGATTTCCCACTCATCACCAACAGCACAACCCTCAACTTATTTTTGTCCAATATTATTGGCATTGATATCATGCATAGCTCCACATCCGATATCCAATCGTCATCACTATCTTCACTTATAAAGATTAACCCATCATCTCGAACCAATTGATCAAACCACATCATCATTTGGGCAATCAATCTACTCCTTAGTGGGGGAAAAACAAGATAGAAAGGGAAAAATGGGAAGATACCTATCACACAGGACGTAATTTTTTTGCAAGCATATTTTGGCGAGCGCTTTTTTGGAATTTGGTGAGCAAATTCCAAGAAGATTCTTTCTCCCTTCTCAACTTTATTCTCTCTTGATCCTCCGTTCTCTCTCTCTCTCTCTCTCTCTCTCTCAAGTGTGTGTGTGCTTTTTTGATGGTTGTAACTACGTTACAAAGGTGGTAAATGGTTATATCATTATACCACCCAAGCTTCTTCTTCATCATCATCATCTCCTTGTCTATCTCACTCTCTCACTCTCTGTCTTTCTTTCTCCCTCAAACATTCAAAATTTATAAATCTCTCTCTCTCACACTATCCTCTCACTCATACATGCGACTTGTCTTCTCAAATGTTGTGATATATGTTGGGTAGAAAGCTTAATTGCCAATGTGATAAGTGTCCTTCTGTTTTGCCACACTTGTAAGCACTTGTGCACATGCACATTTGTATACAAACATGGAAAATATACCCATCGCAGAGCACACACACTCTTTTCAAATATCATGCTATACACCTTGCAACACAATAAGCCATCAGCCTAGATATGGATAAAAAAACAGTACAATATGCTAATATGGTGTCAAGGCCTTATTTATCTAACATTAGCGAGGAAAGGTGAGATCTAGTAGTTGTTGTTGTTGTTGTCTCCATTGTCTATTCTTTGCACAACAATGGATGCCATCCAAACTTCCACCTAAACCTCCACATGTCGTTCGAAGGATGAACACTCCTGTGGGCTGCAAAAACCATGTTCCCCCCAATCATACTTGCATTGTTGGCTAGTGTGGCAACTTGATTGATATCCCCTCTCATTGGATGTGCATTGAAATCAAGGTTCTGCATGGCATTGAATATTGAGCTTGTGGCCTTGTTGAATGCATGGAGAGCATGTGTGTAGTTGTGTGCACTCTGTGCTCTGCATACAACATTCATAGTATATACACTAGTGAAAATGTAATTGGCGTGCACAATGTTGATGGGGTCAACACGAGGACGGAGTTGAATACGCAGATTGTGTAGATACCTAATTAGCGTGACCCTCGCATGAATGAATGAATGAAAATAGTGTTCTTCTGGCTATTTATAAAAAATCCCAAGTGTTTTTAATTGAAAGGTCATTTGCACCATGTACTTTGCAATATTTTCACCTTAAAATACTATGAAGAAAAGAAATCACTAAAAGATTAATCACCATCGACTGACTTCCCTTTCAAAAATAAAACTAAACATAGTGGCAAACACATAGTAGATTGTGTGAAAATTAAAATATAGTGTGACCAATGAATAATTTTAGGTGTGTCATTACATAGAGAATAAGTTAATATGGAGTAATCAATACAAGTTGGGATCTAGGTTCTTAGTGGTTGAAAATCTTGTGGGGGTTTAGCTATTGGGGAGTGTGCAGGTGGGGACCCCATGGGCAATGTGGAAAATAGTGGCCGATAGAGTGATTGACCATAGCTTGGCCAACCTGGAACTATGATTCAAGGTCTACTCAAAGCAGTGGCAGATGGCACAACCGACACTTGGCTACTTCCTAAAGGAGATAGGGGTGGTTGTGACTATGCTCTATGTGATACCTCGCCCATATGAAGATTCAATCCTAGACTAGTAGGAAGCCGTTGTTGTTGTTGAATATGTTGATGGGAGCAAAGCGAACCCCGAACCCCCGATGGCCTCTAAAACACCGGGGGATCGAATGGTGCGCCTCGAGCCTGTCATGGTAAAGCAAACAGGGGGCACCACCTAGCTTCAGCGGCTAGGACGCAAACAACACACCACCATAACAAAGTTTTCATCCAAGAGAGATGGATGCGTGGGAGTAATGATGAAGAGGAAAGGGAATGAGATCAAGTGAAAGAGAGAGAGAGAGAGAGAGAGTGAGGGAGGGGGTATAGCGGCTTAGTACTTAGGCACCACAAAAGGATGGCGAATCCGCACACCCTTCACACATACACAAGCTCACTCCAAAACACAAGACTAGGTGGCGATTCCGCACACCTCACATGGGAAAAACATTGCAAGAAAACATACTCACAAAACCTCAAGCTTTATTTAGAGAATTAGGCAATGAAATGGGGAGCATAGGGTAGGGGAATGAGAAGGGAGAGAGTGGTAGAGCACATGGCAGATAGGTGGGAGTTGATAGCGAAGACTCGCACGAGGATTATGGCCATCATCCTTCATTTAGTTGCCCTTCATCTTCCATAGCCAAGGGTGTAGAGGTCATGCTCAAGACAAGCATGGTGATTGTGGTGATGGTGATGGTGATGGTGTGGGTGTGTGTGTATGCACTAGGCACACACAGTGCATAGTGTGTTCTTTGGTGATGTTGTGTGTCTTTAGTGTGATGGTGACCCCTCTTTATATAGGGGAGGAGGGGGGAGAAATTCTAGAATTCAGAAATCATTATCTACATAGGCCATGTGACTGTGGGCCCCTCTTGTCTGGCTGTGTGTATATGTGCCAGAATAGCAGTCTCATGAGAGAGAGACTAAGAGAGAGAGATGGGTTGATGAAAAAAAAGTGAGAGGTGACATGGAGAATAAAGTAATTACAAGAGGGGAGAGAGGGGAGTGTGCTCCGAGGTGAATCTGTGTGCAGATGTGTGTGAACACAAGAAAAATTAGGTAACCACCGGGTGGGGATGGGCCTATGGGCACCTTTTTTCAGTGAAACTGAGTGTGCGTGAGTGTGGGGGAGGTTATTTAGCTACAAGACAAGAGACATGGCGCCCTTTAGAGAGAGAGGGGGGTATTTGGGTCATGGGATATCATAGGAGAGAGAAAGAGGGGGTGGGATTTACTATTTTGGAAGATAGGGTAAGTTGCATGTGAGTTAGGGTGCATTATTGGTGAGTTATAATGCATTATTGGTGAGAGGTGGGGTAGCTTGAGGGGAGAGAGAAAGGAGAAAGGATGGGGGAAGAGAGAGGGGGTTGACCTTTTGAGTGGAGGAGAGAAAAAGGGATACGTGGCGGGGCAACAGTGAAGAAAAAGGAGGCAAGGTGGGGATGGGCTACCTCGCAGGCATGAGGTGGCCTATTTTACCTTTCTTATATATTTACATAATCATACTTTATTTTTTCCTTACTTTTTCCCAATGTTTTTTATCACTCCCTCCCTAAGAGGGGGTTTTCATGGGGTGTGGACGAGAGAAGAGGGGTATGGGAGCTTGGCTTGTGCAAATCCCCCATCAATGTGAACAAAACTATTTCTTGTCCCGGTCAATGCTGATGCAATGTCATTGTAGACACTCTCACTCCATTGCCAAGCCACCACAACCTCCAAGACTATGAAAATTTTCATCCCCAACCTTTGTGAAGGTAGCCAACAACCACATGTTTACAAAAGCACAAATATTTGAATGGCACATTGGTGGACTAGTTCAATGGAAAAAACCAAGCATAAAAGTGCCGTCCTCCACTTACCAAGAAAAGAACTCGCTCTTTTCCACTCCATGCCAAAATGGTGCTCCAAGGACATCCAGTGTCCATGGAAAGTCCCATAGTGGCTCTGGATCATGTCACAATCAAAATCAAACCCCTCCCATATCTCCTACTTGACGATCATATAGTGGAATCACTAGAAGGCCTTCAATTTTACGTGTGAACTTGACCACCAATAAGGTTGCAACCTGTAATATGGGTACTCTTTCAAACAAAAACACACCAATATCTACCAACCATGACATTTGTGGATAAATGGTTGAGAATTTATTGGATCC
This sequence comes from Adiantum capillus-veneris, assembly GCF_014529385.1. NCBI lineage: Eukaryota > Viridiplantae > Streptophyta > Polypodiopsida > Polypodiales > Pteridaceae > Adiantum > Adiantum capillus-veneris. The sequence goes on from NC_140944.1 coordinate 89,553,383, forward strand.
GGGAAGTCATTTATCACAACGTATGTGTGTGACACCATCTAGAGAAAAATAGTGCAAAGATGGAAAAAATCGTGCAAGCAGGCCTCCTCGGTGAGGAGTGCCAAGTGGTCTTCCCGGCATGCCATGACTATTGCACCATCAAATAGTAAAAATTATGTAGCCAAGGTGAACACACTCGCAATGAGTTAGAAAGAGAATGCATTCAATCGGGGTATGCCATCAATGTCGGCATCAAGTTTGTAATGTGTGGGGAGGTCTACCCACACAAGTTGCACCCCTCCAATCTAGTGAACAAGCTCCATTTTTCCAAAGTCTGAGAGAGACCCAATCAAACGTTGGATCACCCAAAGGCTCCTGCAATACATAAATACCATGTAAAAGAAGATTGAGTGAGTGCTTATCAAGTTCAAAGTGGATGCCAAATTGTCATAAACTCACTCAAAATAAATATTTGGATCCATGATAGCCTACCGTAGATGGCATACATCAGCAAGTACTGCAAGATGTACTGGGACTACCCCAACACTTATAGTTTCCGCCATTTGTGCATTAGAGTGAGCCGAAACTATATCAAATGCAAAATTTAATGAAATGTTAGGTACCACAATTTTGTTGTTGTCAAAACAAGCATCTCTTTGTGGTGGCATTTCTTACCTAGTGGAAAGGAGTCAAGTGGTTTGAGTGGCCAAATTGAAATTGGAAAGCTGCCCTCGCTTTGTCTAGTAGAAATAGATATGGTTCACTCGAGACCCCAGGATCTCAAAGCTTGGGAAGGACTAGATCTCCGTGACTCCAAGTGATGTTCCAAATCACCTTGCTTATAATCTGACTTTCCACCTTTGTGCTCTCTCTTTTTGCTCTGAAAATTCTCCGAGAATTCTAACAAATTACTAATAACTGGTCGTCCTCTCTTCTTACCTTGTTTAGGTCTATCCACTACTATTTTTGAGCTTCAACGTTCCTTGGTCCTACTAAGAGAAATGGCATTGGTGGGAGGTTGATTGATGGTGACACTTCCACTTTTGCCCTTAACCTTAACCTTCTTTTGTAATGCTACAAGTCCACAAAAAAGTGACGATACTAAAGCAAACCAAACACATTAGTTGAACAAGAAAAACGTTACTTTTTGTTGTATAGTTCAGCTTCATTTGGGAAATTAGCCATCCACATAGTTCAAAAACCATGGGCAGTCTCTCCATATTTCCTTACCATGGAGCTTCTCTATCCAATCGTCAGGATAGAGACCACTCTCCTCTCTCTTAGACTCCATCCACACATCACTAAGATGCTTAGGGTATAGACTGCAATGACCTATTCTAAGGGCACCCAACCACCATCTAAAAGAAACAAGAGGAATAACTCCACCATTTATAGCACACAATTTTATCATTGTATAGTTCAATACATGTATAGCATGTCCAATAGTACAAGAAAAATGTGATTGCTCCTCTGTGTTGTGTGTGGCACGTATGGTTTGCTTCCTCTTCACAAAAGCCCTACCAAAGTGCTTTTGTAAAAAAACTACAGTGCATCGCCAAGAGGCATGCCACAACCACGTGTAGTGTGCACATATAGCTTCTTTAACATGGAGTTCTCGGCCTCCATATCCTCAGGCACACTCAATACACCCCTGCACATTAAGTATTAGTAATGTGGTGATACTAGTGTTAGTACGCTCAACTTTCAAGCTTCCACCAATATATGTGCATTCTCAACCATTATGAAAAGGGCTTCTGTCCTGTCGAAATAGATGTCTCCACTAACGACACATCGTGCTTGGCCAATATATCAATCAAATGATATTTTTTTCAATTTACCATTAGATGACATTCTTAATAAATTAAGGAGAACAAAAAGTGCTTTCAAAACTAGATAGTATTAACTTCGAAGGACTAATCCGTGCCTGTGTAACCTCAGAGAATCTAAAGGGGGTCATTTTGGAATGCTTCTCTCCTCAATTCACAAAAGAGATGCATTTTTGAAAAACATATCTTCCATTCTTGAGATTGTCTATGACAACTATCTCTAGTCCCTTTCGCACAAAAATGTTATTGGTCTCTTTCATAGACAAATCATATCTTTCCTTGTAATCATCTTCGTATATGTGGTACTCTCTACTCCCCTTCACTAAAAAAATTTGTGTTCTCAATTGATACATTGCATCAAAATCTTCCTATAATACAAATCGCCAAATCAAACTGATTTCCAAGGAAAATCCCATGTACTTATCTAAAGCTTGTGTATTATAAATTTAGAATTAGTAGCACTAGCAAATACATAGGTATTCTAAGCCATTTTGAACAGTTCATTGCCATCCAACGAAGTGCCCTATAAGATTTCTTCCTATCTTCTTCATTGAATTTGTCCAGTAAGGATTGTGGGTCCACAAGTACTAATTTTTGTATCATAATTATGTCATGCATAGTGGTGTGAGGCACATGGACTCGCATTACCCTTTTTTTTAATGAAACATTATATTAACAATTGATAATATCAAGTGCACTAATAGAAGTGTGAAGAAAATTACTTGTTGATCATGCCGAGTTAGCCATCTCTGCAAGGCTGCACTTCACAATCGTGCATTCACAATCGTGCACTCGACCTTTGGTGTAGAGAATTCATCCACCAACCGCTCCTGCAATGCCCAATCTTTCCACATATGGAGTTAGTGGTTTCCGTCCCATACAATGAACATTTTCTCCTCCATGTTAGAGAGCTCGAGATGTCTCTAATTTGGTCATCAAATGTGGCCGATGTTACTAACTCTCTTCCATAAGTGCCATGCCTATCGAATGGTATAAGATTTTGTCTAGGGAAATCTTTAGACACATTGAAGTGAGCCATTGTGGGTTGGTAACCTCTTTCGGCTATAGAGGTCAATAGTTCCGATACACAATCCTCATTCGTTCTAACAGATGGGCTGGCCAAAAGACAACAAAGGGGGTTGCGAGACAACCAGTGATTGTATGGTATAACATGTGCATCAATCCAACCCCATAAGATGTGGCTTCAACAACGGATCCAAAGAAATTGATAAGAAGATCATTAGCCATGTTTTTTGCAAGGATGGTCATTGGTGTGACCACAACCCCGTTGAAGGAGGCACACGCGTCGTCAAAATGGATACTCCAAACACGGAACCGCTCTTTTGAGTGGTGTGCAAAAAAATTTCTTGTTGTGTGATTTGAATCATTATTTCTACTCGACGGTCCACGTCTTTGGACTTCTTTCTTATTAGATTGGCATTTTGTTTGTTAATTAGGGTGCTTGTGGCTTCCAAAGAAATTATAAAAGGTGAAAGTAAGAGAAAATGTTTGAAGGTGTGGGGAGAAGGTTTAAAGGAAATGAAATGAGAGAGGGGGGGAGGAGAATATTTGGAAAAGTGTGAGATAACAAAATAAAAAAGGTTTACTTTTCAAAGAGATAGAGAACACTAACACTTAAGAAAGAGTAGGAGTATGGAAAAAATAAAGAAGAGACAATGAGCTTTTATAGGAAAAAAGTGGGGAGGGGGGGGGGGCATCCAAAAAAAGGAAAAAGGAAAACATTTCAAGGGGGATCAAAGGGAGGTTGGGGGGTTGTCAAGGGCAGTGGGGGCAAGCGGCATGGACATGGTTGTCAAGGCCAGGGGGCGGTGGGGGATCAGGAGGAGACAGGCGGCTTGCGGGGGGGGGGTAGGCAGTGTGGGCAAAGGGGACGCAGGGTGGGGTCTTGTAGACACAGGCGTGGGGTAGCGCACTGGGGGTCAAGAGGGAGGTGTGGCATTGGAGAACAAAGAGGGCCCAACGCGGGGTGAGGCAGACACGGGTTCAAGGGGGCAACTAGCAGGGAGTCAAGGGGACAATGTAGGCAGGGGGTCAAACGGGGCTCAAGAGACGTATGCATGAGGATCAAGGGAGTGGTGCAATCAAGGGAAGTGCAGCATGGGCATGGGGTCAAGGGCGGCGTAGGCCAAGTGAGGGCGGAGCGGTGCAAGCAGGAAGACAAGGGGGGGGGGGGGGGGGTCAAGGAGTCAAGTGGGATAGTAGGTGAAGGGGGGACACGAGCATGGGGGAAAGGGGGTCGTCGTCCATGTGGCACTCCACGTAGACGACGATCTCAAAGCCCGCATTCCATGTGGCCTGCTGGCATATTGCAATTCACTTGGGTTCCCACGTGGACGATTGTGTGGATTGCAATGTGCCACCAGGCCATGGGGCCACCCCTGTCCCTGCCTCCCTGGTTTGAGTCCCAACCCTGATCTCTCTCTCTCTCTCTCTCTCTCTCTCTCTTCCAAGCCCCGTGCGAATCAGGGAGACACAGGGAGAGAGAGAGAGAGAGAGAGAGAGAGAGAGAGAGAGAGAGAGAGAGAGAGAGGGTGATGGGAGGCAGGGCAATTCACACAATAAAGAGAGAGAGAGAGAGAGAGAGAGAGAGAGGTGATGGGGGTTGGTTCACACAAGGAAAGAGAGAGAAATAGAGAGACACAGAGAGATTGGGGCCAGTGCACACGAGAGAGAGAGAGAGAGAGAGAGAGAGAGAGAGAGAGAGAGAGAGAGAGAGAGAGAGAGAGAGAGAGAGAGAGAGAGAGAGAGAGAGAAGGGGGGGGGGGGGATTGACACGGTTCACATGTGGAAAGAGAGAGAGAGAGAGAGAGAGAGAGAGAGAGAGAGAGAATGTGGATGGGCTTCCTAATCTCACTCTTATCTTATTGCAAACATAGCAAGAACCACAAACATAATTTTCAATCCATGGGATGAAGCTGACTCGACTAGTTCATAGAGGCTACAAGAGGGTGTTGATCTCTTGCAAAACAACAGACAACTTGCATCTAACACAAGCTACACTCAAATGACCTAATTCATCAAAAGCTAGTCACTAATCGGAAAACAAATTATGACTGTTACAACATCAAACGACATCCAATGTTACGAAACTTCTAGGAAAAGTGTATAAGACCTAAGCAAACATGCTTATGGTCTCAGATCTCACTTTAGATGGAGTGCAAAAAAGGTGATTGTTAACAGCAGTGAGATTTTGACCTAGGTGCTTTTTACCCCGAATGCATCTAAATGCTTAGCAACGATGCTCTAATACCCCACCTATGCTTATTTTGTGATTTTCTACTTATGATGAGATTAGGCCGCGGGTCGATGATGCCAAAAGCTACGATTGACCATGATATGTTTACATCAATGCGTAGAGCTCTTACTTGTGGTTGCAATACAACAGATGGCACTTGAATGTGACAATCGACGAAGGAGTAGGAAGCATGAGAAGGAGAGAGTTGAGTGTTGTTAGCTCACGCTATGTTTTTCTTATCCAAAACCTTAATTATAACTTTACAAAATGGTCTTTTATACCTTAGACAAGGTTTTTTTACTCAAAAAGTAATCTTTTGGGAGCTCTAACCAAGGATAAATTGATACAATCTGAAAGCTTATAGATTAGGCTCATTGATTACAATATCCACTTGGCAAATAGGAGTTACATTATTCCCGATTTATCAAAGGAATAAGTGTTTTTACATTAAAGGTCCAAAAAAAAATGTTACATGGGTTAGCTTGTTGCTAACACTCCCTCCCTCCTCGACTGTGTCGTCCCTTAACACAGGTTCATGGACTGAAATAGTCTTTGGGTTGAAGACTGGCGAGGCGTTCTTTAAGTGCTTGTAGTGCTTTCTTATATCTGATGTGCCGTTCTTTCTCAAGGACTTGCAGAAACTGAATAGTGACTTTGTTTTTGAGTTTTATGGCTGAATATCCAACAAACCTTGATGTTAGATTGCTGATCATTGGTTTGAAAATCTTTGTATGCCATGTGAAGAATCGTGTGTAAATAGCTACTTTGAATGCGAACATATTGCTTGATGTCAAGAATATATATCTGGCATAGAAGCCATAAAGGGATTATTCTGATGGTTTCCCACTCAAATCATAGCACAAGCCTTTGTTACCTTATAAGAAGGGCATCCATGGGGCTCTTGCTTGCTCAGTCTCATGAAAAACTTGGATGGATGTGAGCATCATTCTACAAATTTGAAATAGCATTTCCCATGAGAGGTCAGGGAGGCTCTTGAAGAAGTTTATGGCACCCATTAAGGTTTTCACCATGTATTCCTTAGGTGCTGGTCCTTGCTCTAGAGCTGGTAGTTTTGGATAGTTGAGCCAAGTCGGCCTCTTCTTCTATAATGTTTCGTGTGCCTGCCATGTCCTTACCCTTGGTACATGACAGAATGTTGGGTCTTTTTGGATTGTTGCACATGCCCTTGTAAACAAGATAATATACCTTGAGTTTTTGTTGAGCCAATTCTTTCTCCATTTGGGGTGGAGAGCATCTGACCCTTCTTCTTGCATACCCTTGTAAAGTCTTTCTTTTACTTGCAGTAGCTCCACTTATATCAAAGGGTAGGTTAGTGCCTGTTGATGCCATTGAGAATTGATTTGGTTGGGAGTGAGATGCGGTAAAGTGACAGAGAGAATAACTCTCAACTCCCAATCCATTACCTCTTTCCATTCAGCATCCACTTCATGAACAATCTGCTCTTTAAGTGCATCTTCTTCAGCTTTATAGAGATAGACCATTGGCACTTGTTCCTCCTCTATGATTGGTACTTGGAATTTAGAACCTCCTGTTTGCCTTTCTGTTGGCTGTGTTTCCATTCTTGCAAAGGAGATTGATGGTATGTCTATATTTGGCTGTTCAGGTGTACTTGCCTCCTCATGAGCTTCCATATTGCCTTCTCTTAGCAGCTGATTGGCTCTCTTTAAATCCTCTATCTCTTTAAGAAACTGCTCTTTTCTTTGTACCCGCATTAAGGCGAGGTCCCTTTATGTTTGTTCCAGCTTCAACTCAAGTTCAAGGTCTTTGTTTCTATTTTCCAAAGTCTTGTAAACTTCACATGTCCCCTTGAGTGAAGCTACAACAGGGTTTTACATCATTTGCTTTAGAAATGCCGCTTGGTCATTGATTCTCTGCTCGGAGTATTGCAAAGAGGCAATTTCTACATTTAATTGTACTTGGAGCTTTTGTACTAACTCAGTAGTGCTCAAAAGTTTGTTTGTTACTTCAGTTAGTTGTTGGTCCTTGCTTTTACATGCATCTAATAGCTTTGTGAGAAGCTCTCCTACTTCTTCCATCAATTTTTGTTGCCTTTCCTTGATACTTTGGTGTTACTCTACTTCATTTTTGAGCTCTTTGATCAGGCCTTGCAGATTCTCAATGATGTTCATCCTGTTTTCAAGCTCTCCTTGGAGAGCATCAATCACTTGCTCCAACTCTTGAGATTTAGCAGTGTGGCTAAGAGATGTTGTTCGCATCTTCTCTGTCATCATCTGCAGTTACTTTGTATATTCATTAATCTGGATGATAACTTCATCCGTTGTTTCCCATTCTACAGATTCTACCTGAGGCTATTTGGAAGGTCTAGCAGATTTGTCTTGCGGCTCTTTGGACGGTTCAACAGATTCAGCTTGAGGTTTTGTAGATGCAACTCATTTTGCTTGTGGTGTTGTAGAAGGTCCAACCTCATCCTTGTCTTTTTGCTTGGGCTGTTCATGACTGGCTTTCTTCTCTTGTTTCTCTTGTCTCTTTTTTTCCTCGCCTTCATTAGATTTGTTTGTTGGTGAAGGGTCTCCTTGCTCATATTGTGGTTCCGTTTGTTGTGCAGCTCTTCTCTCGCTTTTCTTTGCACTTCGAAAGCTTCCTATATCTTTAGGGCTTCGGCTTCCGTAGACATTCTCTTGAGCAGATCCTTCGAATCTTCTTGGATGTTCTTCCTAGGGTTCTTGGTCCTAGGACCCTTGATTTCCCTTGGACTTCATGATTCTAGGTTCTCTCCTGTAGCTTGGCGACTTCATTCATAAGATTATTTTTCTCTTTCAAACTTGGCTTATTTTTGTTGAGTTTCTTCCTAATGGGTTGCCACTGCTTTTCTTTTCATTTCTTCTCCCCTTGCCCTTTTTTCTTCATTGTCAGAACTCTGTTCACTAATATGGGCTTCATTTGAGATTTTTGTTGATTCTTCATCTGATTTGTAGATTATTTTCTTCTTCAATCTAGTGGCTCGTGGAGAGGGTTGAGTTGTGACTATCCATGTATTCTAATCTGGGGCTGGCCGCAAGTTATCGGCCATTCTAATAGCATGGTATGCAATCTGGGTTAGAACTGTTGGAGCTCCTAGACTCTGTTACTTGTCCTTCCTTATTTGTGCTCTTTAGTGTTGTAAGCACAAACTGAGAATGATCTATTGTTTGTATTATTGTTTACTTCAATACCTGTGTGAAGGTGGTTGCTATAGCGTGATTTGGAGTTGTGTATCTTGGTGGTCTCTTTGCGAGGAAGTGGAATTGTTGGTGATAGAGACAGGCATGATCCTCCACTTGCTTTAGAATAGGTCAGAGAAGGTGGTGGCAGTTGTATCCTTGGTGAATGTACCAAATTCCTTCCTATCTCTGTCCCTCAGTGTCATACCTTCAGTAGGCAGTTTTAGTACTTTGGCCACTATATCCTTGTTAATGATCACATTGACTTTCTAGCCTTGCTGATCCGTGATCAGATTCGTGATCTGAGGTGATCCATCCTCTTTAATTGTTGATAATAGATCGTTAATGATCACTTTGACTTTTTGGCGTTGATGATCCGTGATCTGAGGTGATCCATCCTCTTTAATTGTTGATTATAGATCATAGGCTCTCTGGAAACCTAGTCCACATGGCTTTTGATCATAGAATTCTCAAAGTCTTAACCTTTTGTTGGCTTCTTTTGTTGCTGGCTTCACGGCTACATCATAGAATTCTTTGGGTAGCATCTGGAACTCTACCTGATTTTCATCTTCACTCTTGAATCTATCGGTGAAGACAATGGTATTGTGTTCTTCAAGATGTTCCTTTAATAGGTATGTTATCTTGGCCGTTTTCACTAAACTCGGCTCCAATTGGTATGGTGGCAATTCTTGCATCTTTTCTTTCTAAATCATTCTCTTCTTTCCTTTCTCGGTAGCTTGGATTGCACCTATTAGGAGAATAAACTTTCAAAGTTAGAAAATTCCAAGAATTCCGTCCTGAAATGCCCTGTGTCTGAATTGCTTGGCAAATGATGTCCGTTTTGCTTGAAACCAATTATGGAGCATGCATAGATGCATATAAAATGTAAAGATCAGAACCATTCAATCCAAGCAAAATTTGCAACCAAAGTAAATAATTCTGATTATTTACAATAGGGAAAATTTTCAATAATTTTGCACTTTTGACTTCATAGGCTTCAAAAATATGTGATTTAGATACTCTGAGTGAATTGTGAGTTGATTTGAGTGCATCGGATGGAAATGGTGGTAGATTTAGTCTTCAAACTTTGAAACAATTGATATGAAGGGATTTTAGGATTTTGTGATCCAAACGTGATCAAACTTGATTGATGGGCTTGTCACATCATGTAATTTGGTCCCATAAGGTCAGAGATGAATTTTGAATTTATTTTGACAAAAATAATCGTGATTATTAATATTTTCATCAAGTTGGACACTTTTTGTTGCAAACTGGTTCTAAACATGCTATAGAGCCTCTATGTGAGATATGGGATGGTTTGGATCAAAAAGTGACAGTTAACTCAAAAATTGGACACAAGAGCGTATTCTTGATGTTCTTGATCTTTTGGGCTCATATTTGACATGTGGCATGAGATATATGTGTACAAGTGATAGGTGAAGCAAAATGATGATTTTCAAGCCATTTGTACACAAAAGTAAATAATCGTGATTATTAACAACAATTGCATTTTTTGCTTGAAAATATAATTTTATGACCTACACACCTTCATTGCATCTAAAACAAGTCCTAAAATGAGTTTGGTAAGATTTGGTTGTGTCGACATCACTTCGTGCTCATGTAGAATCTAAAATCACAGACTTTTGTTACTACTTGGTGTGTAGAGTTGGTTGGTCACTTTTGAAGCCACGGACTTGTCTGCTACATAGTCCTGATGCTGCTCATCCAGCTTGGGCTCACTCGGAGTCAGTTTGACTCCACATGTCATATTTGATGCTTTGTAGTCTTCAAGCTATTTCCTACTGTTTGAGAGCTTGCCTTGACTATTTTCTTGAAACCATCTAGGGACATTGTGTATAGACCTTGTCTATAAGCTACTCGTGGAGTTTAATTCTAATTCAATTCTGTCATGTGGCCAAAACCTAGATTATTTACTTGGGTACCCCCTCATCCCCTTCCAAATGGTTATCTAATGATATAGAAGTGTTCTACTATCTAGGGGCGTGCTACAGTTCAAGTCTCATCCAATTCGGTTGAGCTAAGGTCATTATTGTGTCGTAAGAATTCGTAAACAACTAAGATTCGAGGGTTTTTTCTTGGGATTATACCTGCTACCTGCCTGTATAGAAATATTCTTTGATAATTTTAAAATTTACCCCTCATGTCTCGTATGAAACAACGCTGAAAATGAGCGACTGTGGACTCTAAAATCGCGCATGAAAAAGATAGAGAGCTCTCTTCTCCAAGAGTGACTAGTGGAAATGAGGTGATTTTACACTACCTTGGATATCTCTACTTGGACTTCTCAAACTATTTTTCCCTAGATTCCCCCGTTAGACCTACTAGGCCATGAAATCTACTTTAGACTCAAAAAATTTCTCAATCCGACTCCATTAGGTCATTCTGCAAGAATTTGCAAAAGCAGGCCTTGCGGCCTAATTTAGGCTTCCCGCTTCCATTTGTCATTTTGATTGAAAATTTTTGTGCCTCTCCCTCTTGTTCTTTTGATCATCAACGTATCTTCAATTTCTCCATCTGAGCTCATTTGCTATTTATTATTAATTTTTGACCTCTTCATTGAAAAAATCAAAGAAAATAATAAAATACACTAAAAAAACAAATTGAAAAATCAACATTTAAGAAAATCCATTCAAAAATACTACTTTATTACTTTTTGGTGGATTTCTCCATTTTTAAGCACCAATATCAAGAAAATTAATGAAAATAAGCAAAAATATCTTTTTTTGATGTAATTTTTTATAGTATATACACTATTCACACTCATCGGGAAGATGTTATCAACTGAAATCTCCTTGTTAACCCTCACGGCTCATGGACACCCTATCACCTACGATGGATGATTGTATTATTTACTTGGTAGAGTCAGGTACCGGGCTTGTCGTTCCAATAGGAAAAGGGTAAGAGTGATCGCCGATGAGAGGCACACTCTAACTGGAACATTCAAGGGATTAGTTGGTTAAGCATGGGCACCCAAGTTTGAATGGGGTGAGCTCATATGAAATTCAACTAAACCTAAAATTCACTCATTCTTTCATTTGTGCAATTGAAGAGTGCTCTTGCTCCATCTCCATCTCCATCTTCTCCTTCTTCACCTTCTTGTGTGTGTGTGTGTATGTGTGTGTGTGTGTGTGTGTGTGTGTGTGTGTGTGTGTGTGTGTGTGAGAGAGAGAGAGAGAGAGAGAGTGCGATCGAGCATTGCAGTGGCATGACAGCGGCGAGGCGATTGAGCGCGGCGTAGCGGCGTCTCCCTCTTCTTCCGGGCGAGGAATCCTCCACGAAGCAAGCGTAGAATAGTGAGTGACACACCATCGTCATCTTGAGCTTGCTAGTTTAGACTTGTTGTGTGCTTCGAGCCATTTGTGTCTCGCACGCGGTGTATCGGCAAGTTTCTTGCATTGACACGTGCGACATACGCGCACATTTTTGGCACCGTTGCCGGGGAATGCCATACACTAAGCTTGAATGGCACTCTGTGCTTCTTTTGTGGTGCAATTTCTATTGTAGGAAAGGTAAGGAAGGAGTGTGTGTGTGTGTTGAGAAGAAGGATTTGGTGTTATACTGTGTATTTATTTTGTTAATGGAGTTTTCAAAGGTACTGTGTTTATTCTCTGTGTATTAAGCTTGTTAGTTTTCTGTGTACAGTAAGTAGGAAGTAGATCTATGAGAGCTAATAGAGTGTAGTACTGTGTAACAGTAGGTGTATTAGTTAGAAGTAGGTAGATAGACTGTGTGTGTTCTCTCGCGCAGGCCGCGGCAACCTTATCCTTAAAAATAAAAAATTAAAAAATAAAAAAAATTAAAGGTAGGACCGGGATCAGGAATATCTCCCAGACCCAAGCCCAAGCTCACGCTTAGGCCTAGGCCTCAATTGCCTTTTAAAATTACAAATTTTAGCTTCACACGTAGCTAAAAATCGATTTTTTGAGGACCTACGAAACTTCAGATGCCCGAAAATTGTGTTGAAAGCACACAGCGACCCTCTAAGTGATACGCTGGTTTTGAGCTATCATATACTTTAATAAAAAAAAATCTGATCATTAAAAATATTAAAAACATAAATTAAAAAAACGAGTGAAAACGGACGCCTAAAAAAGGTAAGCGGTTAACCTTCGAGGTTATTCGCCGACGCTTGTAGGGTGCCAAAGGCATATGCATCTGCGCTTTGGTTGTGTACTAGAGACGGAGCAACTAGAGAGAATTTTGACTTACGCGAGTTCTCAATATTCATCTACTTTAGGTTCCGGGCCCTCAGCGCGGACCCAAGGTAGTACAAACCAAGAACCGAACATAGCGGCTAGTGACTCTTTCTCTGACTACGACATCATGGAGGGTTTCCCAATGCCTAATCCCGATAGCTCAAGCCAAGACATGCATGCCATGGGCCCGCGGTCCAGGCCGAGCGTGCTTAGCCGCCTGAAGGAAACCTTTAGTAGAGCCACTCGCTCCGAACATGGAGCTAATGATGTAAATGAGGGGGGTGGGGAGGTAAATTCTCCATTCATGACAAACGTAGACCCTATATCCTTAGAGAATGTGCACGTGAATACTTCATTCACTGCACCTCCTGACTCTTCAAATCTATTCCCGTCCAAGGTCATATTACCGGATGGTAGAAGCCTTGCTGAAGTGCAAGAGGTTGAGCGATATATCCTTGCAGCAAGGGAAAAGGAAGTTGAGAGCTTAAGCAAGGCGGATCAACGAAGAGAGTTAAAAGAGAAAGCCCCTATGTCAACATCCTTGCTAAGAGAGCAATCAACTGCTCTTGACTTAGCAACCACTAAGGGCCAGCCCCTAGAAAGCCACATTGCATCTGGTTCAAATGACACCCCTAGCACCTCAATCCTAGATGGAGTGTTCTTAAATGAGAACTGGGAGTACGAACTACAAACAAAAACTCTGACCGACCTTTACACAGGTCACACCTATCACATGGGTTGGTTAGATGTCCTTCAATCCACAATGGGCGCTACTAGTGTGGAGGATTAACAACAAAGAGTTTGTGAGGTCATCCATAGGGTCATTGAGTTAGAGAGACAGAACAAAGGGATCAACATGCCTTCAACGGGTCTCATGAGATTCTTAGATACAGGAAATGATAAACAACCAACCTTATCACAAATGGAGAATCCCTCGGTAAGTTCGATGGATCCTCGATATGTTGTTTCTCCAGGGGTCTCAGTGCAATCTGAGCCCACAAGTGATAGCTTCACCTTTCTAAGTCTAGCTCATCTTTCCCTTGATGACACCATGGCTACCATGCCTACCCCAATGATGGGCATGCCGAGAAACACACCATGGACCTCATTTGTTAGAAAAGCACCGCTACATGGTAGCTCAATGCCTGCAAAAGTACCTACAAGTGTGTACCAATCGTATACACCCATGGGTCCTTGTACTCATGTAGTCCCTACTCCTCCCATTGTTTCAACAACCTATGCTCCACAACCACAACACCCAAGTTATTATTTCCATGGGACTATACCGGCTAGCATTAGCATGTCACATCCGACGTCTGCTATGCCTAGGTCCACACATATGAACTATGGACCACCACATGGCACAACATCATACCCAATGTGGAACCCAAGGGCTTCCTATGTGCCAAGCCCGATGCCAATACCTACTCCACATGTAGTCTCTGGAGCGCCTTCATCCACGGTGCCTGCTCACTTAGGTGACTAAGCAACATTTGCTCAAGCTATCGATCGATCTATTTCTGAGAATATAAGTAATGCGCCTGATAGAGAGCCTAGAAGTAAGGTAGTACAAATAGCCAAGCTCACACAAAAATTTAGTGGAGACGGGGATGTGAGAAATCATATCGAAGTGTTTGAACAAATATGCGATTCTCTAGGAGAACACAATGACCTACATAAGAGCAATGCTTTAAGCCTAACCTTAAGTGGAAAGGCTGGGATTGGTATAGAACCCTAAGGGTGGAAGAAAAAACGAGTTACCCTACTCCTAGGAGACTGTTTTTAAAAGAATACATACGAGAGGGAGTACTTTGGGGTGTAGCCTCTCAACTCCAGAAAGCCCAACGAGAGGAAGGAGAGTCAGTGAGAGACTTTATTAGTCGCTTGAAGCATTTGAATTCTCGATGTAATCCAAATGAGCGCTTCAACAATAACCAATTGCTTGATAGATTCATTAGGGGGTTACGACATGAGGATATCTACAATGGAATAGTCATTAGAGGTATCACCACTTGGGAGGCACTCACCACCAATGCGATCCAATTGGAGGATAATTTGATGATTCAAGGAGAAAGAGTGTTTGTTGAGTCTAAATCTATTAGCTCACAATCATCGGGGCATCAGCCAATGACCCTAAAGCCTATTGCTAAGGAGCCAAAGATATATGAGACGACTTTAGCAGATCTCACCAAGGCTATTCAAGAGAGTCTTAGAGACAATTGTGCTCCGCAAAACAATCATATGTATCCAAGAAGGGAGCAACAATGGTGCTCAGTATGCTATGGACCGCATAGTACTAGTGAATGCCCTACTTTTAGAGTAAAATTTAATGGGAACTGCAATGTCTGTGGGAGGTATGGTCATCAACCTAAGGATTGCATAGTATTTAAGCGTGCGATGGCTAATAGACCAACCTTAGCATGGACAGACACACCTTGAGTGCCTGTATTGATGCCGGCCCCACCTCTTGAACAAACATCACAACACATGGTCCCTAGGGCCCAAAATGTTGTTCAAACAACACCTTTACCACCTCCAGTGCTAGGACCACAACCACCACATCCGAGAATCACTTCTGTGAATCAAGTGGGTTGTGAGTCATCTATGGCTTGTTTGGAAGGCTGTGAGGAAGATATAGATCCTAATATTTCCTATGGGCTAGATGTACTTGAGGAAAGTCCACAATACTACATGGAGGACTATTGCGGACAAGTCAAACCTGTATATCAAGTAGCTGCTCTTGCGGCAAGAGGTCAAAATATCAATTACACTGCTAAGAGACCACCTCTTCAATGCTATGAGTGTGGAGTTCCACATCGTGTAGCCAAGTGTCATATTAGGCTACAAAAGAACGCCACACTAATGCAAACCAATCAAGCGAGCACGTCTAAAATTCTGATACTCATGTGTACTCGATGTGGTATGGATCATTTGATTGCCCAATGTCCAAATAATCCAAATGCACCGAAGATCATGCCACTAAATTTGATTGAAGTTACCGAGGAGCCATCACAAAGTACACCTGTGGTACCAATAAACGTACTCACACGATCGATGCTCCAAAAAAAAAATTATATTCTTGAGGAAAGAGACACGGCATCAATTGCCCAATCTCTAAAAAAGAAGAAAACGTGAAGAAAGAGATTGCAAAAAGCAGCAAAGTCAGACCCCAGTTCAAAGACCAACATAGGGACTGGTGAGGACCCCGTCTACATGAATGAAGCTGAAGAGGATTCTGATTCAGGAGAAACCATGGAGACCAAAATGACTACTAAGATAGAAACCAACAAGGAAGATCTTCATGAGCCACAATGGCCAGGATCCAAGAAGAAGATAGGAACTTATCCAAACCCTACAGAGGAGATTGAGCGAGTCAAGCAATTAAGCAGTTTGGTAGAAGATACCCAAAGGGATCTAGAACCAGTACCTAGGAAGATCCAGATTACAGACACCGTGTTCCCTACGCAACAACAACCTCACCAAGACCATAGACCCTTAGCTATACCTAGTGTCATCCAAGAAGAAAGTGACTTAAAGTCATGGGAAAGTGGGCGTACTCACTTCTTGATGGAAAGAATGTTTACAGAGGGACTACTTGATCCTATCTAAGAAATGGAGATCCCATCTTCCCCACGTCAAGGGACTGAAGTCCAAAAGGTTCCGTTAAACATTGCCAAATTGATGGATTTCATGTCTTCAGAAGTGAGAACCACCATCATGTCCAAACTATATAAAGACCCTGAGCTAGTCTCAGCTCTTCGAGCCTTCCTCAATGGAGAACTAAAGTTTGGGCTACCACAATTTGCACAGATGGATGGAGCTGGGGAGATGCCAATAGAGGAGGAACACTTAGATCCACAACCCAACCTAGATGAGAACTTTGTTATAGAAATACATGTTAACAAGTTGGGACGAGGGTGATGAATCCAATGAGACCATACCAATCACTACTAAGGGATTAACTGTGAAGAGAATCCTTGATGGTGGCACTGGGTCTAGCATTATGACTAAAATTGCTGGGAAACTATGGGAAGACCTCGCCTTGCGACCACAACCATAGTAGTGAAGATGGCCAATGGGTCTATTGTTAAACCTATTGGGATGCTAGAAGATCTCAAGATCAAGGTCTTTGGACATAAAATAAGGATTACCTTCATTGTTATGGATTTCTCCAAACACACTATGGCATCGGGATGATCTTAGGACGTCCTTTCATGAGGGAAGAAAAAATGGTGCATGACTGGTCTAAAAACCATGTCTACCTGCAGTTTCAAGATTATGTCATTCGAGTGGATCTTGTGACGGGTCGAGCACATCCTATAGGAAACAGGTTTATAATTGATCATAGATCTGACACCATAAATTTAGGCAACATTGTGTGAAGTGTACTAGGGCTTTCTAGTGGGCTTAGTCCCTATTGACCTTTAGCTTAAGTATTATAAAGGGAGTTTACTAGTGTGATGAGCCTTGGGAGGGTAACGGTGTCATATGACCCCCAAAAGTTACAAAATTAAAATGATGAAAACGAACAAACAAAAAAACAAAGTGCCACAATGTAAAATCTTAAACTGGAAGAGAAATCTCATATTGATTTGGTACTTCACTAACATGTATCGCCTATGGTATTAGAGCCCTAGAGGTTCCCAGTCCGGGCGCTTTTCCTTGAAAAGAAAAAAACCCAAGGCATACAAAATAAGCACACACATCAAAATTCAATCACTGTGGAAAGACTTTGGGGAAGAAAAAGCAATCAGTCAAGCGATGATTTCATGAGAAATTCCTTTTATTGTTGCTTAACTACAAGGTCTTCTAGGTATAGCCTCTAGTCAGCCCTCAAACATGAAATACTTGGCTCTCGCGATTAAACAACTTAATTGACTAGAGCTTACCCATGGTATTAATAGTGGATCTCTAGTATCTTTCAACCGTTAAATTAGCAACCCCATACTTGTTTAATTTTTACCTTTACATATGTTTATGCATTTGATTATATTGAAATTTAATGTTTATTGGTTGCTGACAAATGGTTTAAAATTCTGTTACCAATCAATTTGTGTGCCTAAAACTGCATATGCTTTTTAATTGTATATGAGAATGCAATTACTATGTCAATGTTGTTTGATTTTGCAGTGAATGAAGAAGGCTAAGGACATTCATCTCAAATGCTCTTCCACCTCGACGAACGCGCTGCAACTCAATAGCTTCCGAGGATGGAATCTACATCAGGAAGGGGGGCATGTTAACCCTCACGGCTCACGTACAACAGATGATTGTATTATTTACTTGGTAGAGTCAGGTACCGGGCTTGTGGATCCAATAGGAAAAGGGTAAGAGTGATCGCTGATGAGAGGTGTACTCTAACTGGAACATTCAAGGGATTAGTTGGCTAAGCATGGGCGCCCAAGTGTGAATGGGGTGAGCTCATATAAAAGTCAACTAAACCTAAAATTCACTCATTTTTTCATTTGTGCAATAGAAGAGTGCTCTTGCTCCATCTCCATCTCTATCTCCATCTTCTTCTTCTTCATCTCCTTGTGTGTGTGTATGTGTGTGTGTGTGTGCGTGTGTGTGTGTGTGTGTGTGTGTGTGTGTGTGTGTGTGTGTGTGTGTGTGTGTGTGTGAGAGAGAGAGAGAGAGAGAGAGAGAGAGAGAGAGAGAGAGAGAGAGTGAGATGGAGCATTGCGGCGGCACGACAGCGGCGAGGCGATTGAGCGCGGCGTAATGGCGTCTCCCTCTTCTTCGCGGCGAGGAATCCTCCATGAAGCAAGTGTAGAGCGGTGAGTGACACACCATCGTCATCTTGAGCTTACTAGTTTAGGCTTGTTGTGTGCTTGGAGCCATTTGTGTCTCGCACGCGGTGTATCGGCAAGTTCCTTACATTGACATTTACGACATACGCGCACATTCCTTGTTGATGATTTTTAAGGGAATTATTAGATAATTTTGCAGAAAACCATTTGTTAACATCTAACTTTTTTATCCTTTTGCAAACATTGCCCTTAATTACTAAAGTTTCCTTCCACCCCTCCTAGATGGAGTACTCCGGGACGACTGTGTGCATGGGCTGAACAATTGTGTCTATGAATAGTTGTGGTTGGATCTATCATGCTTTGAAGGTCAATGCAATTCAAACCATGCGGTGCAAGAGTTGGGTCTTGAGTAGTTAACTCAAGGGTTTGTGTGGTTGCGGCTTCTTGTAGATGTTTTCTAAAGAGAAAATGTTGTGTCACAATCTGTATATCCTCATCCATGAGATTCCAAGAATCATCATTTCATTCATATGGTCATCTAGGATGCATACAAATTGATGAGGGCATGAAAATCTATTTACTATCACATTCAAGTTAACCACTCTTGATGCCGGTGTTGGGTATTTGTTGCATCCTTTGATAGCAGATACTCCCGATGCTAAAGACTGATTCGTAGCTTTCTTGTAGGTGGAATAACTGACCGCATTCATTTGAGCTTCGATATCTACTAATGCATTTGTGCTATGAAATAAACTAAAACTAGGTCCCCTTTTTTGAAGATTCTTGTGACTAGATGTGAATCATAAAATTATTTTTTCTTCCATTTTTGTGCATAGAAGTGAGCTACAGTTGTTAGCCTTTGTTCATAAAGCTTTTGTAAACCTTCAAGCCTCTCTGACAACTCATGTTTGGTCCACTCAAGATCTTTAGCTACCCTTAGTGTTGGTGATAGAAATTCTATCGATAGTATGGAATCAAGACCATAAAGAATATTAAAGGGTGCAAATTTTAAATATGTCTTGAATTTAACTCTATAAGCCCATAGAGTGGCATGTAGATTAATTTCCCAATCAGTTCGTCCTGAAATAACTACTTTAGTCAATACTGATTTAGGAATTTTATTCATGTACTCAACTTGTGCATTTGCTTGTGGATGATATGGAGCGGAATTTTTATGGTGACCATAAATTCATTCTACTCAATTACCTCATTGAGGAAATGAGTTCCCCTCTCATTGATAATTTCTATTGGAAATCCATATCCTGTGAATACATTCTCATACAAGAATGTGGCTGTGGTTCTCGCATCATTCTTTTTGGTTGACTTAGCCGCTGTCCACTTGGTGAAATAGTCAATAGCTAGAATGATATATTGATCTTGAGTTATATAAGCAGGTAATTGTATTGGTTCGACAAAATCTATGCCCCACTGCAAAAGCTCTATCCCCCATCATTGGTCTTAAAGGCATGCTATCTACCCTGGTTGGCATTTTTGCTCTCTGGCATGCATCACACCTTTGAACATATTCTTTGGCATCTGCAAAAAGTGTTGGCCACCATATGCCTTTCATTAAAATTTCTCTAGCGGTGGTTTCACTAGAAAACTAACCTCTAGCTAATCCAACATGTGCTTGTTCTAGAGTGGGGATATATTCATCTTCATTTGCACAAAGACGCAAATGTTGATCCTTTCCTATATGATACAATTGATTTCCAATAAGAGCATAGTCTCTTTCTTTATTTGGTGGCATTTACTCAAATCCTTTGAAAATGTTTTGCTTGATAAGTAAGTAACTAGATAGTTACTCGACTTAGGAACGAGTGATATTTGAAATAATGTCACGCGAGGTATGGGTGTATCTTTCTGGCATTGAAGAAATTTTTTCACAAATGAGTGAACATCACTTCTCATGGTTCGCCAAAATACTCCAAGTCTCAAGATTTGTTGCATAGTTTGATCTTCCGCAAAGTGAAGTCCTACTATGGTAATGTGAGCTTGACTTAGGAATTGGTTTTTCTCCTCACGATTAGTACACAAAAAAAATATTTCATCTTGATTTCTTTTGTATAGCCTTCCAACTAGTAATTGATACATAGTTGATTGCCCTATTAATCCCGTTGTAGCAGAAAGTGGTATTTGAGAGCCTACTTGAGCTATGGTCATCACTAAAACCATATTTTTGATCAACGGGGTATAATTTTCACGGAGAAAAGATATGCATCTGGTAGATCATTGTCTACCCCTTTTGGTGGTTCTCCTGAAATAATCTTTGATAAATGATCTTCTCTTTAGTGTGTGGTGTCCTTTTTCACAACTACAGTGAAATCAAATTCCAAAAGAATGATGAACCATCTCACTATTCTCCTTGTGTTGCATGGCTTGTTGACCAAATACAATAAATCCTAGTGGTCCACAAAGAAGACAAATTTGATGGCTAATAGGTAACGTCGATACTTTTTTATGGCATGGATCATCCATAATCCTTCCCTTTTGGTGGTTGTATAGTTTTTCTCTGCCACATTCAGTTGTCTACTAGCATAAGAAATGGGAAAATCAAATTTTCCGTCTCTTGGTTGAATATACACCCAATGAAAAAATTGAAAGCATCAACATGTATGTGGAATATCTTATTCCAATTTGGTGCTTTCAATATTGGAGATGAAGTGAGAGCTTGTTTAAGCTTCATGAAGGATTCTTCACACTCATCAGTCCATACAAAGAGTGTAATCAAGCCATACATGGGTTTTGCGATTATATTATACATGTAAATGAATCATCTATATTATCCACAATGTCCCATGAAAGCTTGAATCCCTTTGACTATTACGAGTCTAGAAAATTTAGCAATAACATGAATTTTATCCATATCACACTACAAGAGGCTATTCATATTAGCGACGCTCACACAGCGACGCAAAAAAAAAATCCCTGCGTCACTATGAGCGTTGCAAATTCACAAGTAAATTTGCGACGCTCATAGAGACGTTGGCTGGGCTAAAAAAAATAACAGAGAGCGCCCAAAAACTCAGATCTTAGATCTGAGTTTTTCGGCGCCCTCAAGCAAGGAGCAGGTAACGCTCTCCCTCTCTCTCTCTCTCTCTCTTTCTTCTCCACACACACACACACACACACACACACACACACACACACATGAGGAGAGGAAGCAGAGCCAGGTATTCTCCTTCCCTCTCCTCACTCTCATGTTCCCTTCCCCTCTTTCTCTCTCTCCCTCTCTCTCTCTCTCTCACACACACACACACACACACACATAGTGTTTTTGAGAGAGAGAGAGAGAGAGAGATAGAGAGAGAGAGAGAGAAAGAGTACAAACATAAACAAAAACGCACACACACATACATAAACAAAGAATACACACACACATTGAGAGAGGAAAAGAGAGAGAGAGCATGCATAAACAAAAAACGCACACATTGAGAGAGGAAAAGAGAGAGAGAACATGCATAAACAAAAAACGCACACATTGAGAGAGGAAAAGAGAGAGAAAACATGCATAAACAAAAAAACGCACACACATTGAGAGAGAAAGAGAGAGAAACTAATTTAACGTTGTAGGAAACTAATTAAAATTAAAAGACCTAAAGATCTAGCCGACGAGGAGTTGAACTCAAGACCTATTATTCAAGAGGGAAATGGCATAACCAATCTATCATACTTGGCATGGGTGATAGAAAGGTTATACCATTTATCTCTTTTTATTGGCACACACATCCACACACGCGCACACACACAAGAAGAAGTTAAATTAGATTAGATTTAGGTTTATTTTTAGTTAGATTTACGTTTATTTACACTAGATTTAGATTTACGTTATATTAGATTAGATTTAGGTCTCCATAGACTGCGATGCCTGCATGAAGCGGGTGAAGAAAGCCTTCAATGGAATATAGGGTATTCCTGCCTTCACTCATGGTGGGCTCCGTCGATCCAAAAGTACTGGTGAAATGTCTTCAGAAGATAGGGAAGAAGGTGGATCTTCAGGGCGGCAAGAGTCACTACATCCCCGACAATGACCATGTAGACAACCTCTAGTCAATCAACAGCAACTTCAAAGTTAGTAACAAGAGCAAGAACGGTCCAAAGGGCCAATTGCTGTCGTCAGATGTGGATGGAGATGAGGCAGCGTTGTCGAGAAATTTGCGGTCTTGCCAGGAAAGCACCGGGCTTATGACTGTGAGAGTTTGTGAGAGAACTCAACAAAAACTATATGAAGGAGTTAAACCATAGATGCCATGAAGACTAGGGTTTGGAAAGAAGTGCAATCAAAGAAGACTCACTCTTTCTCTCTTGCATTCACACACACAAAGAAAGAACGCAAAAGAGAATGTCAAAACAATACAAAGATGAAAACATCAAGGCTATGGTCATATCGTATCATGGGTAATATGAAAGGGTTAATGGATGAGTTAATGGCATTCAATCTTGGCTGACCAAATAGGCTACAAATTGTTCTTTGGAATTGTAGTTTTGTGCTTACCATAATATATATATTTTGTCTAGTGATTGGGATTAATTGTGTGTACAAATCCTCTTGGTTCATAGCAAGATAACTACTCTTACATCAAAAGAAAAATTATAGTCTATGAGAGGTAGTATGATGGGATCCGGTGATAGAAGTATATCATTGAGCCTTTCAGGGCCGAAGAGAAACACTATACGTTGTTGAAAGTGTATTTTACGGCTAATCCATACGTTAATTCTAATAGATCATACAGAGTGAAAGCGATAGAAATGATCATCATGTGGGTTATTCATCTAGGATATTGTGTGAGAAATGTAGATATGAGAGAAGTGAAGAGATGAGAAGTTTCCCTCTCCAACCCTATTCTTGCACGTAGGCAATAAAGATACTGCGGGGAGAGATGTACCTGTAGCAAAGAGAACCCAGAGAGGATGAATTACTAAGAATGAGAGAGATAGGTTTGGTTAAGGACATGAGATTAGATACATATATATATGTTGGATTAGAGATGAAAATGAAAACAACAAGAAATCAAGAAAACATCAATGTAGAACACATCTTACCTTAAACCCTTCGGTACCATTATTGATGGGAGAGAGAAGAAGAGGAGAGAATTCAATGTTGATTGATACGCCAAGTACAACACCTTCTTTGATTAGAGTTGATCTTCCAAGGATAGCATACAAGAATGGTTAGTCTTCCTCTAGGAGAAAGTGTAGGCTTGGGCTTATGTTAATGGGGCTAAGTACAATTAGGCATTACTACTCACTCCCTCAAGAATTCCTCTCATCAATGGATTGAATGCTTGAGTTCCTTCCAAGGAAGAAGAGGTCCCCTTTTATAGGTGAAGGGAACCCCCAAGGGTTTACACAAGAAGAGAGGAGCCAGTGTGAACAGGAATTGGAGAAGTTGGAAATGAGCTGCCCCTGCATGATGTGGACAGACTGGGGTCCAGTATTTTGATCATATCTCCTCAACCGTGGCTCCAAATAAAAAAGTAAAAATATGGGCCAAACTTCAGCTCAATAGCTACGATTTTCATGTTAAAATCGTTTTCTAATTCGGATTGAAACCGTGTGTAAAAAATTCATCAAAATAGGGTCCATTTATGGCAGCAAAAGTCTTCATGTGGTCTCCTTAGCTTAGACTTTCATTTAATTCCAAAGGACACCTCATGCCATATGAAAGCATGACATTGCTCCTTGACAAAGTTTTGTAATCATGCTTGCAATAATGCATTAAAATAAGTGTATCTTTGAAATCATGCCACCTAGTGTCCCACTAGGATATGATTCTCTCCTGGTAGCTATTTAAAAAGAAATATAAGAAAAGTATAAAAAATAGATAGAATATATATATATTGGAGTTTACCCTAGATATAGGATCTAGCTTTTTGCCCCAAGTTAAAGAGGCGGAGCTATTGATGCTTTTTCCATAGTATTTTCTGATGGTAAAGTAAGGATATGTTACCCTTGAGAAAAATAATAGGATGAGATAGAAGGCTTATTATTATACTTAAATATGCATATGTACACTATAGGAAATATAATTATATATCTAAAAAAATACAAGATAGATCTTGTAGCATGCGTTCCCACTATGTACGTGTCACAGCACGACATCCACCCCCTCTAAACCTGCACATCCTCCGGTATGTGCCACATTGTCTCTTTGTAAGATTAGACCTCTTGTACATCTTCCTTGTCTTCTTCTTCACTAGATGATTCCAGAGCTTCATGTTCACTTTGATCTTCACCTGTGTTTTTCTTTTCTTCCTCATCCATATCTTCTAGATCATTGTCTCCTCTTGTCTTAAACATTTTAATCCTTTTTCCTGCAATGGGAATCTTTACTTCTGTACCATCTAGTTCAGACAAGTTGTAAGTAGCATTTTCATGCACATGCTTTACAACATACGGTCCAAACTATCTTTTTGAGAAATTACGCATGACTGTGTGCTGGTTATCAAGGCTACTATCATACACTAAAACCCAGTCACCTTTGTCAATTTCTTTGCTCCTGAGTCGATGTCGCTTATCAAAATAGTCCTTGTTTTTCAACCTTGCATTTTTGAGTCGTTCTTTTGCAGCTTCAATGTCTCCAGGTCTTCTCTCTAGCTGCCTTATACGCAGTGCAAGGAGATCTTCCCTACTAAGCCCCTCTTGCCAAGGTAGTACATTCCATGTGGAAATTGTATCCTCAATCGGCATCACTGGCTTTTGACCATGCATTAGCTCCGCAGGCATGTGGCCAGTTACTGAGCTATGTGTTGTACGATCAGCCCATAAAGCATATGGTAACAATTTTGGCCACTCACCAACTCTTCCTTCGAAAGCCTTGGCCAAACCTTTGATGATAGGAGGATGCCCTCTTTCACTCTTTCCATTGCCTTCAGGGTTGTAAGCTGTAGTAAGAGAAAGCTTGATCCCTAATCTAGAAAAGAACTTCCTTGCTTCTTCGGCATCTAGTTCACCTCGATCTGCAGTGATTTTTTCCACACAACCATAACAGCAAATCACCTCATCAAGAAGGAATTTGCATAAAGCTTCTGTGGTTTTAGCTCTTAATGCTCTTCCTTCAACCTGGTTAGTTAGGTCCTCTCGTGCAAGAACCAAGTATCTCATCTGCCAGAGTCCTAAAGGCATCGTGACTAGATCCACAACCCATTTATAGTGCATGGCTAGTGGATATGTAGGGTGCAATCCATCACGATGTCGAACATTTGAATACATTTGACAAGTTACACATGACTCTACAAATTGAGATACATCTTTATACATACCCTTCTACCAGTATTTTTCTTTCAACTTGGAGAAGGTTGCCCACACACCCCTGTGTCTAGCCCATAGACTCTCATGAAACTCTTGCATGAGCTTTACTTGAGTCTCTTTTTTACATATAACCCGTTGTGGTGTAGCACCCTTTTGTTTAGGATGCTTCCACAAGTAGCCATCCCTTAAAAAGTACCCATATGCTTTCTTGCGTATCCTCTTGAATTCTTGTTCAGACCAATCATCCTGTTTTGTTAGAGTACTCAAGTACCTTCCAATAGAAAGCCAATCACCTTCATAAAGATCTTTCAAGAACAATTCAAGTGAATTAGTCATGCAGCCATTGTTACCTTTGACATGAGAGATAGAATAGAATTTTGTGCCTACATCATATCCCTCATCAATCATTTGTGACTCATCTTCATACCTTGCCCTTGATAGCATATCTGCCACTGTATTGTCTTTACCTGCAATGTTCTTAAACTCGGGATTTAAAGACTTAATGTAGGCAATCCACCACAACATAGCAATGTCTGGTGTTGAGCAGCTTGTAATCATCCCAAGAAGTGGTAGACAATCTATTTCTACAACCACACATGCACCAATTAGGTACCCTTTCCCACTTTTCAAGGCTGTAACCATACCCCATAACTCTCTCTTTATCTGTGGGTAGTTTCTTTGGCGAGCACTTAGTACCTTTGCTCCAAATCTTACCACATACCTGTGACCTTCTTTGTCATCTTGTCCTATTTCCCATCCAATCCCTGTAGGACTGGTATATACTGTCACAATCACTGGCCTTTGACACTCATAGTCTACCTTTCTCAAAGTCGTTGCTGACTGGAGTAATTCCTTTAGCTTTTTCATGGATTTTACATGTGCTTCTATCCATTTAAACTTTTGATTCTTTCTAAGTAGCTGATAAAGAGGATCAGCTACATGTGCATAATGTGGAATCCAAATAATATAGAAGACACATGCTCCCAGAAACCTTCTAACCTCAGTGGTGCTAGTGCATGTTTCTTTCATTCTTTGGATGGCATCTACCTTTGATGGACAAGGGTTCCTACCATATGGCCCACACATGTGCCCCACAATGAGCACTTCTTTGACACCAAACATAGACTTTTTCCCTGACAATGTAAGATTCACTTCTTCCAACCTAGACAAACTTTTATCACAATCATTTATGTGATTTACCACAAACCTGCGACATCCCTTGAGATCCAAAGCTTCATGTTTGTCACTTTCTTCACATCCATTGATAGGCAAATCATCAATGAAAGGCATTGTGATTTGAGGAATAAAGTCACGTAAGACCTTATTCATCCCATTCATCATATGTGCAACCGAGTTGGTTGCTCCCTGTGGCAAGGTACACATCCTTACCAAACCCAAAGGTGTCCTCATGGTTGTCAAGTCTCTGCTTTCGATTGCAAGCTGAAATTGATCATACCCTGAGTAGAGATCCCCCATTGAGTAGATTGCCCTCCCTGCAAACGCCTCTGCAAATTCATCCACAATTGTACCTGTACCTACATTTCTAATTGTCACCTTGTTCACTGGTTGCATATCTTGGATGAAGCGTAGAGAACCATTCTTCTTTGGAATTGTGAACCACCTGTTTGAGTATGGATCACAAGAAGGCTCCAAGATTCCCATTTTGATTTTCTCATTCAGTAGCTCTACTAACTTTGGCAAATGAGCCTTTGGAACCGGAATAGGCCGCAGATTCCAAGGCACATGAGGTATTGTGAAAATTACCATAGGAGCTACAATATAAGGATCAACACATCCTATCTCATGTGGCTCAAATGCAAAAGCCTTACCATGCTTTGAAAGCATTTCTTTGAAGCACTTTGTCTCCTCTTGTGTCAGAAACTCCTCGCAACCAATCTGCAACTCTTGAAAAGACTCCTTTGTGAAGGTATGCCCGATCTTTTTAGGATTCCGCAAACTTGGTTGTAAAGAAGCCTGTTCAATCTTTTCCCTGTTGTTGGGTGGTAAGGGTGAAGCTACTGGTTTCACCTTCTTTGCTACACTCTTATATTTAGTTTCAACATGGACTTCTGGGCCAACTATTTGGCTTTCTTTAAAGGCTTCTATTACTTGATACATTTCCATAGAGCAAACTTCCACAACTTCATTTTGAAGATGCAAACTAGACCTCATTATAGCATCAAGCTCACCCATAGTATCTACAAAAGAAACTTGTTCACACAAACCCAAAACATTTTCAGTAGGCTTTAGCAACCCACTCTTTTTCATGCCTATTTGTACATTATGCACATATTGCCTCTCATATCTCTTCAAATCTTCAAGTTTTGTAAAACATAATGATCCATTCTTTGTTACCAAGGAGCTCGTTGAGAAAGTTTCACCTATTTTTGGATCAGGCGAAACCCTTTTTCTTTCTGTACCACTGTAATCCCGCTTTACAATGGTACTTGGCAAAAACCCATCATTTCGCTATGATCATGAAACTCTTTGCTTACCTTTGGTAGAGGATGTTCTCTGAGGTTGTCACGATTTCTTTCATGGTTTACACAAACTGTGAGAAATTGGACAGCACGTTTACCATCTTTGCTACGTATCCTAGCATATGCTGAACCATCGTCCATTACCTTTGTTTCCATTCAAACTCCCACAATGTAGGGTTGTCCAAGGATGAGATGATATGAAGATGTATCCTGAACAAAGAAGTTTTGGTCAATCTTTACATCACCTATTGTCACCTTCACACCTGGACATGCTGCATACAATTCACCGGATGAATTGTTTGCCACTTTTACTATCCAGCCATGATCTCTGTCCATCGGCCATTTGCACTTGTTGTAGAGACTCTTTGACATTATGTTTATTTCTGAACCATGGTCAATCAAGGCAACAAATGGCTCTTCAAGATCACCTACCTTGACCAAAGTTTCTGTAGTAGCCCTTGCCCAATGACTTCGTGAATAGTAACTCCTAGGAATATCTTCAACTTCTTCATCATCATTTGAGAAATACACTTGCTTCACTCTCCCAGTAGATTGGTAGCATCCTACCACAGCTCCATCATTCTCCTTATTTTACAGTTGCATCCCTTGTGTCTTTGAGGTTTCCCCTTCAACCTGTGGACGAGAAACTTCAGCAAGGGTTTGCCTCTTTCTCTTGATGATGTCAATGATCTCCTCATGGAATTCACGCTTTGCAATGCCAAGAACTTCTCCCAAAGTAAATTCAATCTTGCTATTCAAGATCCTTTCCTCCAAGAATTTCTTTAAATCTGTAGCAACCTCAATATCAGATTGTAGTTTATAAGTTGGGCCTTTTGTCTTAGCTTTCGTTGGCTCTTTCTTCTTTCCTGTTGTAGACTCCTCCATGAGTACTTTAGGTGGAGATGCTCCTTGTGTTGAGGGTGTTTGAGAAGGCATTGAGTCGCTTCTTTCCCCACTTCTAGAAGCTCTTTTTGATGGTCCTTCATCAGCATTCTCACGTCTGCGCTTCTCTTCTACAATTGCCTCATTTTGTTGGCATTTTGTAATGTAGGCATGCACTGACAATGAGTCCACTGGATCATTCCATCCTGTTTCTAGATGTATGCAATCACCTGCTTCATGTAGAATCTCTTTTGTAAGCTTTCCCTTTTTAGCTAATTGCATGACATTTGGCCAAATTTGACCATGATGGTCACTCACCTCTTCATCACAAAAATGTTCAATTTTTACTCCATAAGTAGCTGCCTCAACTGAAGAGGTGGCATGCTTGGTTGCCATATCTTCAACTAAGGTTTGCATTCCCCCCTTCCCAAAGTTATTTCTCAAGGGTAGACCTGTCTCTCTTAAGTGGATTTTACCATCCTTAAAAAAGACAACATCTTTTGACAAAGCATCACTAAAATCATCACAATCCCTTCTTACATGGTCTGTACTATCACACCAAATACATCTATTAACAAACCCTTCTTTGGGCTGTTGTCTTTGCCGAGGAAGTGACCCTGATGGTTTGCCTTTTTCTTCAAGCTTTGCAAACTTCACCTTCAAGTCACGCATTCCCTTCACAAGCTCATCTAGCATGGACTCATCAAACTTAGGAGCGATAAAAGTAGGCTTTACCATTTTGTCAGGAGTTGAGGTGGAAGGACTTGTAGTGTTTAGTACCATCTTGTCCCTTCTTCTTTGTCGTTTGGCAAGTAGTGAGACAGCACCTTCAACCTCATTCCAGTCGGTCTTTAGTCCTTGCTCAACATCTTTATCTTCAAGAAGAAGCTCCAAATTTTCTTGAAACTCTTTACCTGCAGCTTGTAAGAAAAGATCTGTCTTTTCTGCATCTAGTGTGGCCCTTTCTGTCCTTGTGAGTTGTGCATAGCGCCGCTCAAATTCCCTAAGTAGTTTTGTTACTGATAGTCCTTGCTTTGGCTTGACTACCCATTCTAAGAATGTCCTTTTGGTCACTCTCTCAGAGTCCTCCATGAAATATTCCTCCTTTAAAGCTACTTTGAGTTCTTCCCAATTTCTCCCATGCCCGTCTTTAATTGCCCTAACATGCTCCCTAATTTCTGGAGCAACAACTAGCTCAAAGCTTTGAATCATCTCACCTTCTAACACGCGATGCACCTCCATCTCCTTCACATACTCGCGTAAGTACTTGGTTACATCTTTGCCATTGAATTGATCCATTCTGTTGACGACCGCTTGTATGGCCTTCGTTGCTGAAATCTCCCTTCTTTCAGTGGCATGTTGTTGTTGCATGAACATTGCAAATACTTGAAACATTTGCATTGTTGCTGGGTCAAAATGCATACCCTGTTTCTCAACATGATCACCCATGGTTACCCACAAACTCTCACCCTAGCAGATTCGCGTCGGGTTCACCAAAAATATGTCGAGAAATTTGCGGTCTTGCCACGAAAGCACCGGGCTTATGGCTGTGAGAGTTTGTGAGAGAACTCAACAAAAACTATATGAAGGAGTTAAACCATAGATGCCATGAAGACTAGGGTTTGGAAAGAAGTGCAATCAAAGAAGACTCACTCTTTCTCTCTTGCATTCACACACACAAAGAAAGAACGCAAAAGAAAATGTCAAAACAATACGAAGATGAAAACATCAAGGCTATGGTCATATCGTATCATGGGTAATATGAAAGGGTTAATGGATGAGTTAATGGCATTCAATCTTGGCTGACCAAATAGGCTACGAATTGTTCTTTGGAATTGTAGTTTTGTGCTTACCATAATATATATATTTTGTCTAGTGATTGGGATTAATTGTGTGTACAAATCCTCTTGGTTCATAGCAAGATAACTACTCTTACATCAAAAGAAAAATTATAGTCTATGAGAGGTAGTATGATGGGATCCGGTGATAGAAGTATTTCATTGAGCCTTTCAGGGCCGAAGAGAAACACTATACGTTGTTGAAAGTGTATTTTACGTCTAATCCATACGTTAATTCTAATAGATCGTACAGAGTAAAAGCGATGGAAATGATCATCATGTGGGTTATTCATCTAGGATAGTATGTGAAAAATGTAGATATGAGAGAAGTGAAGAGATGAGAAGTTTCCCTCCCCAACCCTATTCTTGCACGTAGGCAATAAGGATACTGCGGGGAGAGATGTACCTGTAGCAAAGAGAACCTAGAGAGGATGAATTACTAATAATGAGAGAGATAGGTTTGGTTAAGGAGATGAGATTAGATGCATATATATATGTTGGATTAGAGATGAAAATGAAAACAACAAGAAATCAAGAAAACATCAATGTAGAACACATCTTACTTGAAACCCTTCGGCACCATTATTGATGGGAGAGTACAACACCTTCTTTGATTAGAGTTGATCTTCCAAGGATAGCGTACAAGAATGGTTAGTCTTCCTCTAGGAGAAAGTGTACGCTTGGGCTTATGTTAATGGGGCTAAGTACAATTAGGCATTACTACTCACTCCCTCAAGAATTCCTCTCATCAATGGATTGAATGCTTGAGTTCCTTCCAAGGAAGAAGAGTTCCCCTTTTATAGGTGAAGGGAACCCCCAAGGGTTTACACAAGAAGAGAGGAGCCAGTGTGAACAGGAATTGGAAAAGTTGGAAATGAGTTGACCCTGCATGATGTGGACAGACTGGGGTCCAGTATTTTGATCATATCTCCTCAACCGTGGCTCCAAATAAAAAAGTAAAAATATGGGCAAAAACTTCAGCTCAGTAGCTACGATTTTCATTTTAAAATTGTTTTCCAATTCGGATTGAAACCTTGTGTAAAAAATTCATCAAAATAGGGTCCATTTATGGCAGCAAAAGTCTACATGTGGTCTCCTTAGCTTAGACTTTCATTTAATTCCAAAGGACACCTCATGCCATATGAAAGCATGACATTGCTCCTTGCCAATGTTTTGTAATCATGCTTGCAATAATGCATTAAAATAAGTGTATCTTTGAAATCATGCCACCAAGTGTCCCACTAGGATTTGATTCTCTCCTAGTAGCTATTTAAAAAGAAATATAAGAAAAGTATAAAAAATACATAGAATATATATATATTGGAGTTTACCCTAGATATAGGATCTAGCTAGGGTGTGAGATGATAATGAAATAGTAGAAATAAAGAATCAATTCTTTTTGCCCCAAGTTAAAGAGGCGAAGCTATTGATGCTTTTCCCAT
Source organism: Adiantum capillus-veneris (assembly GCF_014529385.1). Classification (NCBI taxonomy): domain Eukaryota; kingdom Viridiplantae; phylum Streptophyta; class Polypodiopsida; order Polypodiales; family Pteridaceae; genus Adiantum; species Adiantum capillus-veneris. The sequence goes on from NC_140944.1 coordinate 89,585,486, forward strand.
AGTATTTTCTGATGGTAAAGTAAAGATATGTTACCCTTGAGAAAAATAATAGGATGAGATAGAAGGCTTATTATTATACTTAAATATGCATATGTACACTATAGTAAATATAATTATGTATCTAAAAAAATACAAGATAGATCTTGTAGCATGCGTTCCCACTATGTACGTGTCACAGCACGATAGCGTCACCGCCGGAAGTTAACTCTCACATCTTTAGTGATGAGAATGCCAACTCTTGCCGAGTTATGTGAAAAATTTGTGTTAAATCAGTTTTAAGGTTCTTATAATCCCTGTTAGTTTAGTTCTTTGTTTTTAATATAACATAATTTACATTAGATTTAGATTTATGTTATATTAGATTAGACTTAGGTTTATTTAGGTTTACCCACACACACACACACACACACACACAAGAAGAAGAGAGTTTTAACATCGTAGGAAACTATCCCAAAAGACGTTAAAAATTAGGTTAGATGTAGACTTACGTTAAATTAGATTTAGGTTTATTTTTAGTTAGATTTACGTTTATTTAGATTTACGCTTATTTACGTTAGATCGAGTCCATGCAAGAATTACTTACGGTTTAGGGTTTAGAGTTAGACGAATAGTGAAAAGATCTACTGTGAAAAGATGTTAAGATGCTGTGAAGTGCTACAGCTAGAGAAGAGGCAAAGGGGTTTTGTCCACTACATGCAGTATCATGTAGACGTGGGTCTGTAGATTTCTTGTACCCACAAATATAGGTATTGAGCAATAAAGACGAGATTATAACCCGGTGGTTCTGATCTCCGTGCACCTCTAGACCGAGGTGTGCGGGGATTGGACATGACTAGAGAATGTGAGGTAGAGATAGATAGAGAGAGAGAGAGAGAGAGAGAGAGAGAGAGAGAGAGAGAGAGAGAGATAAGACGAAGAATGCCAATAGAATATTAAATTTGTTGTCTAGGTTATAATATTTTTATCCTCATTATGAGTAGTGACGAGGATGTGGGACCGTCCAACCGAAACACCTATCTCTCAATGAGGGTCTTATGTCCTTGTAATCAATGCAAGCATGTTGTGCGACGGACAAGACGTGTTTCTTTGCAGCACGTTCGCGAATTTGGCAAGTTCGATCCATCTATTATAGATCGACTTGTTGCCAATTATAACTCGTCGGACTCTGTCGCTGGCCAACAAGCAGCAATCTTGCAAACCAATAGACGTGCTCGCAGGCGCTTTGGTCAAGCAGCATATGTGAGGCCACAAGATGTAGCCTCTGACATCTCGGGGGATGATCATGCAGAGCACATTCCCAACGAGGCAATGTTTGAGCCCGAGATTGATGAAATGATCGAGACGATCATGGATTCAGAAAGGCTTATCTATGATGATATGAAAAGTGAAGCCGATACGACATTGTATAATGGAGCACGTATGTCTAGATTGAAAGCACTCCTGGTTCTTCTCAACATGCAGGCAAAGTTTGGACGGAGTGACACTAGCGTCACAGTGCTTTTCAGGTGATCTATTACAATTAGTTTACTTTAATAAAACTCTAAATGTATAATGATCTGATAGATTTTTACACGACTGTATCGTATTTTTATGTTGTGTAGATTGTTTAAAGAGAACATACTACCAGTTGACAATGTGATGCCAGATTCCCTAATGACTGCATTCTTTTCAGAGGGGAATACATAGACATGGAGAAGTGTCCGAAATGTGATTCCGAAAGATATCGAGTAGATCTCCACGGGACAAAAATTCCACAAAATGTTTTGTGACATTTTCCTCTGCTTCCTTGCATCAAGCATTTCTTCGAATGTAAGTCCATGGCCGCCCTAGCATCATGGCATGAGGAGAATAAATCTTCGGATGGTGTGCTACGAATTCCTGCATATTGCGCAGCCTGGAAACATATAGATGGAACATGGTCGGATTTTGCCAGGGAAGCTGGAAATTTGCGCTTAGGCTTAGCTATGGATGGCGTAAATCCATTTGGTCAAAGATCAACATCTTACAGTGTATGGCCCGTTGTCATCGTCAACTACAACATTCCCCCGTGGTTGACTACGAAGAAGGGGCACCTATGGCTAAGCTTGATTGTGCCAGGGCGATATAAAGTGGAGAATATGGGTGTGTATCTTCGTCCACTATTGGAAGAGCTACAACAATTGTGGATTAGCATAGAGGTGGTGGATATGAGCCGACACACAGGACGACGGAATGCTTTGATCAGAGGCATTCTAATGTGGACCATGCATGACTATCCCGGGCTAACAGAATGCTCAGGTGATCTATTGACACTCCTCACTCAGACACTGTAAATCTTGTTTTTTCCCATAGTTGATCTATTATCATGTGTATACATGCAGGGCTTCAAACAAGCGGATACAGAGCATGTGTCACATGTGGACCTAGACTGAATGCACGTAGGGCGCCCTCACTGAAGAAGCAAATCTACGAAGGTCATCAAGCGTATCTTCCAGAGAATCATGTGTTACGTGATGGCTTTTTGGGAAGAGAGCCACCAAGGATGTCTGCACAAGCATGGTTAGAGCAGAAGGAGATGTGCGATGACGAATTACCTCCAGGGATGAAGAGACTATCTCTATGGTATGAGTTACCATACTAGCCCCGACTCATGATCAATCACTTGCTCGATCCAATGCACATATTCAAGAATGTGGGTAATCTACTATGGGACCATCTGACCGGCAAGAAAGATACTTTGGGAGCCAGAGTTGACCTTAGAAATGTGGATCGTATGGAGCAATATTGGCCGCAAACAGCGTCTGATGGATCGATAAAACTCCCTAAAGCACCATGGATTTTCACAGGAGCCCAAGAACGCAAAGTAAAAGAGACCAATCGATCTTTGCGGACCCCCACTGGCGCAATGCACTCGCTCCGAACGTGTTTTACTAAAGAAAGAAAGCTTACCGGTTTGAAGTCACACGATTGGCATAAAATGTGTCAGGTACGTTCATAGTGGACTTTAATATCATTGCATAAAATGTGGACTTTAATATCATTGCTGCACATACTTTACAGTTTATTTTACCGGTTGCCATTGAGGGATGTTTGTCTCTCGACATCCGTAACACAATCTACAAACTTGCAAAGCTGGTGCAATGGATCTCACAAAAGCAGATCAACGTAGACTCCATACCATTTGCCAAACTAAATGCTGCGGAGCTTGTGTGCATGTTTGAGAAACATTTTCCTACTAACATTTTCCTACTACTAGCATTCGGCGCGCTCCAAGGCGTTGACGAGACGATCTTCACACTCGTCTAGACACCGTCGCTCGAGTGGTAGAGGTGGCGGTTGTTGTGGGGATTCCGCCGGCGATGCCTCCACACCGCCTCGTGTTCGACGAGGCTCTTTACCCTCCCCTTCTTTGCCCGCCCCCACACCAGCCACAGCATCGCCATCTACGCCAGGTTTTGCGCAGCTGGCTGTTCCTAGCAGCTACACACCTCTACCTACTCCGCCAGGAGCCACCCCACTCGAGACTCCTCGCTTCGGGGCCCAAACGCCGGTGGAGACACCTGACGTCCGTACCCCCATCGACACGCCGCTAGAGACCCCTGCCGGGACCGGCCAGAGGGCTTGCCTTACTCCTTCGACTTCAGCGGCGGCATCATCATGGATGATGACGGCAAGAAGGTGATCTCGCGCATGCGTGGTCTTTGCTCTCAGCTGTTTAGACACTACATACTAAACAAATGGAGTGAAGTACCAAGTGATTTAAAAAACAGAGTCATCAGCATACTTCATGTTGAGTTTCCCGTTCCAACACGGGATCAGCGCTTCAATGAAGACCTAATGAAGATGCGAATGCACGAATACTACAAACACAAGCGTTCCGAAGTGAAAAAAGCAATCAAGCATGGGTGGAACAGGCCAGATTGGCTGGCCAAAGAAGATTGGAAGAATGGGAAGAAAGCAGTGCGCGAGAATCCCGACAAGTGGAAGCAACAAAAGGATGCATCCAGAGCGCGAGTAGAGGCATGGAGCTCGCACCACTTGGGGAGTGGTGGATGGGCATCATTTGAGGCCAATTTTGTAAGTGTTTTCGCATTGCTCTTTATGTTCGATAGTTTAGGGTTTATGAGTTTTTTAATTCTAACATAATGAAATCTTTGTATGTTTTGACAGTGGTCGATGACAGAACGTGATCCCACACCGTACGAGCGCGAGTACGCAGGCAGGAAGGGCTTAAACGCCCTGATGGACATTCTCAGTTCTAGCGGTGGCATGGTTAGTATTAGGGTTTACTCTTTTCTATTTTTTGTATTGTTTTATAAATGTCGTTATATGTTTATACTTACTAAAAGTTGTCTTATTGTCTTTTTTTGCAGAATCCGACAGATACGCCGCTTAGACGCGATGAGACGTCTGACTAGACGACGTCAGTTTAGCCGTAGCTAGATAGCATTAGTTTAGGGTTTTTCATAGCTTATGTATCATGAGACGGATTTTATACGTCTTTTTGAACCATGTATATTATTACATTTGTCACCGCAATTCATTTTGCCAATCAATTCTTTATGCCTATGATGTTGTACAATTGTCATTATTACATTTGCCAATCAATTCATTTTGCCTATGATGTGTACAATTGTCAATTTTACGCTTGTCAATTTTGCAAACAATGCGTCTTGTGGGTGACTATTTTGGGTCTATTATCTACCCTTGCACTTTTTTAAAAAAGTGAATCAAGTACAATATGGTTGATGGGTGGCAGGGCATTCAATGCCCTGTCACCAAAAAAAAATTCTCTCGGGCGTCGCTATAACCGTCGCTATTTATGGCTCTGGAGCGTCTCTATGAGCGTCGCTATAGACTTCTGTGTAACCGTCACTATGACCGTCGCTATGACCTTCTCTATATAGCAACGCATATAGCGACGCTCTCGTAGCGACGCTATTAGCGACGGTTTTAGCGACGCATATAGCGACACTCTCGTAGCGACGCTATTAGCGACGGTTTTAGCGACGCCGGGGGTTATAAAAACCCAGTGTATTTCCGTCGCTAACAGCGTCACAAGAGCACACAACCTCTTGTAGTGTCAATTGCTATGCCATTTTTTGACACTATATGTCCAAGAAGTTTTCCTTGTTTACACATAAACGTGTAGTTTTTAGGATTGAAGCAAATCCTATAAAGTCTATAATTTTTGAATACCTTTTTGAGATGTTCAAAATGATCAGCCTGGATTGATGAATGTACACATAAATCATCCATATATACTTCCAAGAAATTCCTAAACTATTCTTTGAAAGCATGGCTCATCAATCTTTGGAAGGTGGTAGGGGCATTAGGTAACCCAAAAGGCATACCCTATAGGCCAAAATACCCCATTTGGTTGCAAAGGTAGTTTTATGTTGATCTTTGGGATCAACCAAAAGTTGATTGTACCCCTGAAAACCTTCTAAAAAGTTATAAGCTTCTTTTCTTGCAACTCATTCTAAAACATGCTCGTTGATTGGAAGAGGGTAGTTATTTTCAATGGTGGTTGCATTCACGTTTTTGATATTGATACACTCTTCATTTTCCATTTTTCTTGGGTGCCACCACAATTGGAGACACCCAGTCTGTGTGTTCAATTTCATGAATGAGTTTGGCTTTCTTGAGTTTTTCTAACTCTTCTTTGATCTTTTTGGCAAATGTTTCATTATAAGTATATGGCCTTTGTCTACTTGGTTTTGCATCATCTCTTACATTAGGGAAAATTTGGACTCTCAAAGGGGCCCTATAAGGAAGGTTTGACATTACCTCTCTCATCCAAAGTGGGCAACCCGGTGAAGTACATACATACTTTGTCAAAAACCTATCAACCAACATATCATTGGAAAGAGCTTAGAAAGTAGGTTCTAAATCCCCAAACTTCGACAAATTTGGAGCTGATTTGTAGAAGTTATGGCCTCTCCACTAAAGATGAAATGTAGGGAGAGATTCCACTTATAAGACAAAGTTGTCGTGCATCAAAAAATGGAATCTTCTAGAGTATAAGGAATCTGATGGCATGCTATATATCTCAATGAGTATATTCTAAATCCATAAGGTCCGACAAGTTTTGATTTCATTTGTAAAATAATTACCATGCACCCATTTCGGACAAGAGGGAGAAAGTCAAAATCCTTATAGGGCTCATTTGAGAGTCCAAAATTTTCCTAATGTAGGTATGGTATGTTGAAAAATTTCTGGACCAACACCCTTGAGATCTCTATAAGACCAAGCAAAGATCTTCTTCTTCTTCAGTCAAGTCATTCACAATGTAGGCAGATCTGGGCTCTTCTCCTGGTTCGGCTAGATCTATTTTCTTTGCATTGTCAGGTCATTCATATGACTTACCCTGCTTTCTTAGTTCCCTTACAGGTTGTTCTACTATGATCTTTTGGTCTTGGAGAGTATATTTCTTGTAATGGGATGGAGCACTCGTTACATCTTTACTCTCTCCCTGGGTTGTTTCCATTTTAGTGGTATACATCTCCTTTAAAGTTTGCTTCAACTCTTGATAGTTTTTCTTTTGTTCAACTCATGCCATGGATGATTCATCATCCTAGTGCTTAAGTTTTGATTGAGTTTCCTTTCTCATTTTTCTTGATGTTTTTGATGTCCCTTGTTTGTTGTCCGAAGGATATCTACCTGTGATTTTGTCTTTGACACAATCATGTGCATCTATCTGCATCAGAAACTATGTTTTTTGCTAGAAACTGATGGCACAGGTCTAGATTTCAAGTTTTTTGTGTCTCTTTTCCTTCTATACCATTTTTGTTCCCTTGGTTTTTGGTTTGGAAAGTCAAAAAACTTTTCCTCTCCTCCTTTTAGGAGTTGGGTTGTTACATATTCTTTTTCTGACCCAGAATCATTAGATTTAGCTGAATGTTCTTCAAACTCATCAATAGCATCATAATAGAGGTCTGAAAAAGACTTGTTGAGCTTTCAGTAAGTCCTTAGGTTCCTGAACTTCATCTTCAATGTGAAGGATTGAGATCATTTGTATGGGAACTATGTCATAACCATCCTCATTGCAAAATTGAATAGGCATAGATGTATTCACACATAAATTGATTGTTGCAAAAATTTGATTTCGTTCAAATGGCTCAAAAAAATGCTCCGAAAAGGGTTTTGGTATATATGCTTCATCTGTGCAATCCCTTTCTAAGATACATTCTTCTTGTTTTAGACTCTCGTTTTTTGAGGCTCCACACATCCAAATATGTGTTTCCTTGTTTAACCAACATGGAAGCTTTGATTCAGCTGAAGATACTAAGTCAAATTCTTGAATGGCTGTTCTCATTACATCTCTATAAGTGTGATCTTTCAAATTAACCCTTGTGATTGATCCCACTTGCTTCAAGTACGGGTAAGTGTTTCTCCAATCTTGAATTAGTTGTACTTGCCTCATGAATGGCCTTCCCAAGATGACTTCATAGTTAATTTTCTTCCCAAAGTGTACTATAACAAAATTATATTGTAATCAATTCCACAAGAACTAACTATCACTTTTTCAAGAAGTCCTAGGGGTTTCTCTATGTGTCCATCAGCCAATTGTAATTTCATTTGATTTTTTCTAATTGTCGTTTTTCCAATGATTCCCATACTGCTTTTGTGGCTATGACTATGCCAGTTCCACTGTCCAGTATTGCCATGGTTTCTACATCATTATATCTCACTAGAAGGGTGGTTTTTTCTTCTTCCCATCATAGTATGCTTTGACTTTGTTCATAGGGATGGAACTAATCTCCTTGTTATCCAATTTATGTTTCAATTTACCCAAATTTTTTGCGATTAGCCCTATTATCTCCACCTTTTCTAGCTTTTTTTGTAAATCATTCCATAAATATGGTATGATTTTTAACAGTCCTCCCAAGGTAAGAGTACATTGGTTGGGTGTTGACATGATTAAATGGATGTTCTCTACATCTAGGGTATGTTTTGCTCTTTTTACCTGGCTGGTTTTACACACTACGGACTCATCTTTGTTGTCTCCTAAGTAAGAGAGTAGTGTTTTTAGAGTCAATGATTTAGACATTCCTGAGCTTCAGAGCCGCAATCTCCATACAAGGATTGTATATCAATGTCCATATCATGAGGTAAATTGTCTAACCATACTTTCTCTATAGGAGATGATTTCAAGGTTATGCTCCCGTCATTGACCTCTCTCACCTTTTCCCATAAATATCCTGGCTAGTCTTCCTCCACAAACGGAGTTCCATCTAAAGCATCTTCACTGTCACGCACTATGAGTTTTGGCTCTTTAGTTTCAAGGTGGGGTTCTACCCGCACTTTGGATTTCTCTTTATTGGCTTCTACCACAAGCTCCTCAGGTTTTGCTTTACTCTCAAGCTTGGGTTTTTGTTTTTCTAGTATTTCTTGAGTAATTCTTACCAAATTTTGATAAGCTTCAAGATTAGATGCTTCCATACTTGGAGAAGGATAGCTTTTCCATTTGTTTTCCATGTTTTGGCATGCTCGAAGTCCCGCTTGGAAAGCTTCCAAGGTTGCATTGATTGGATCAAAAAAATTTATCTACCAAAATTGATCCTCTAGATTTCGTTGTGGTTTCCTTGATTTCATTCCTAGTTTCTTTCATTTTTTCTTAGAATAGTTTCTTGGCTTTTTTCTCAATTTAGTCCTGTTGTTTCTGTTTCCTCATCTCATACCTTTGGCTACTTCTTTTCTTGGTCTTTTGAGAGGATTTTTTAGTACTCTCTTATTCATAAGAGGAGTTATGTTTCTTTTTCTTAGCTTGGGCTCTAGTGACCATCTTGATTGGAACAATAGGTTCGCTTTCCAAAAAGCTACTAGGTATCACTTGGACTATATTCACCACTGCTTTTACTTTGTTTAACGGATTTTTGGGACAGTTGTCAGGAAAGTGTTCACCTTTTTTGTAGCATTGTGGACAAAAAATTCAATTGGCTTAATGTTCTTGTCAGGTTCTGGGCATTCATTTTTCCAATCACCATTTGCACCACAATTATTGCAGTTTCTAGTCCTTGGCTTAATCATTTTTCTTACCATCGGAGGTATAACACCTTGATTAGCTACAAAGTACATCGGTGTAAGATCTGGTGTACCATAAGACTTAGTCACAGATTATTCCATTGATGGTGGATGTGAATTATACCACTCTCCTTCTACAATTATTGTAAATGGACTAGGCTCAACATAAGGTGTAACAGGCACTAGTGCTTGTTCATCCACAACTTCTTCTGAATGCATGTACTTTACAAGCACTACATTATGTCCACAATATGGATTTTGTTGACCCAACACTCATTGTGGTCTTTCCATACCCATCAATGGCATTTGTGATGGGGCCATATCAGGATGATACCTATACATGGGTTTTCCTTATGGTCTCATAGACACATATTGAACATTTCCATCATATTTTAGTCGATAATAGCACTCATTGGTCTCATGGTTTGTCCATTTACCCTCAATAGCACACCATTTTTTTGGCCTAAACGGTTGTCCTTGTTGAGGTATCCCTTGCCTCGGTCCTCTCATAGGAGCTTTTTGCATATTATTTATCATTTTGGTCATCCTTTTGAGCATGTCTTTTATGGCTGTAAGTGGTGCTACAACAGTTGTTCCCAATTATGTTGGTTTTGTGGATGTTGTTTTCTCACTCTGAGTATCCATAGGGACATCTTCTCTATTGAAAATATCACAATGGTCCCCCAAGTCAATAGCATCTGATACACATTCTTCTAGGGTCATATGCTTCTTGCTATACAGTATAGCATGAAGATCTTTGTTTAGCAATCCATCTAGAAACAATAACACTAATATTTCCTCTGCTTGTATTTCGAATTATGGACATTTTGCAAAGTATTGTTTCATCCTAGTTGCACAATCCCTAAGAGACTCACCTTGTTTCTATTTGAAGCTATAGATTTGCGCTACCGTATTATGTTTGATCCCAGTTTTGGAACATGTAGCTACAAATACCTAATCTAATGTATTTAAATCCATGATTGACCTTGGTGAAATGTTTTGGAACCATGTCAATGCTTTTCCTTCTAATTTCATTCCAAGTCCTTCAAATTGAGTGTGAAAATCAAATATGCGTGTTGCTCTTAGAACTTGCTTGAAGCTACCTAAGTGGTCATATGGATCCTTAGATCCAATGTATTTTTTGTCCCATTTTTGAAAATCAGATGGTCTACACGTCTATTTGGCTCAACTCCAACTCTTCTGGCAGTTGGTCCTGTCTCGAGTCCTTCAAATCAATCTGTTGGAAATTATGACTAATGTAGCCCTGCACTGGCTCTAATGTCACTCGATTTTCTTTGTGATGAGGTAGGTTTGGGTTTTTAAACCTTTCTCCCAAAATATAACTCGTGGAGTTCCTCTCTTGAAATAGGATCAAGTCCTTGCCCTAATATCCAATCTCTTATAGAATACCCTTGGTATCTGATTTGTTCTACCTCCTTAGGACTCATCAGAACAAAGTTATTGTTATAACAATCCCTAAATAAGTAAGATGGTAGATCTGTTGAACCCTTGTCTTTTATTTTTAAGATATAGATGACCTTCATGGGTGTTAACTGCCTTGATTTGGCATGAGAGGTCATAAAAGATCCTTGGCGTTCCTATCCTCCCAACAATAGACTCCAATTATAGGATTACCCGTGCTAAGCCATTTCAAAGGTTTTATATCGACTTGATCATATCTCTCAAATTATAAAGTTGGTGGACCTTCTTTTGCTTCCATACCTAGGATTATTGTATTCACCTCTAACTCCCATTTTCTATCACATCAGGATTTTCAACTTTTACATACTGAGTCCCGTTTTTATCCATATACATTTTTTGTTGTTTGTTTGCCCTGATTTCCTCTTAAAGCTCTATGTCATGGTCATCAATGCAAATTCCATACTCTTTATTAGGATCCAGGTAAACCTGATCTCCATGGACATTAGACTTATAAAAGGTGAGTATGTGCTTATATCGCACTGTCGTTCCGATTCCTGATTGAGTTGAATAGGAAGACATTTTCGATGTTGAGTCGGAATAAGTGCCCGAGACTTCTTCAAAGATAGTGCCCAAGTGATCACCTTGATTCACACTCTCTTCGGTGGATACCCTACCAATGGTCTCTCCAAATATGCCTTGATTTTCTAGTAAACGACGAGATCTAAGGTTCATATAGACTTGTTAAGCCCTGGATAGAGTACTTACCAGTGGGTTGAATTGTTTTCTGGTTTTTCACTTGACTTGAATTCAAATCCTATCAAACTCCCAATTCATTGCCTCCAACCTAGTTCGTGTGTCAGTTTTAACCAAGTTAGTTGTTTTCTCTCAAAGAGTGTACAATTTCTGTTAACTATTGTGATTCGTCTGTGTATATCACTTCAATCTAATCCAAATGAGTTAGTAAATGAAACTTCCAGATTCTACCCTTTCAAAGAGCTAAAGGACTAATCTGTAACTTGGAAAATGAGTTAACATGTACTAGTTTGGATGTGATGGAATCCAAACTTGACCATTGGCCTGGTATTATGTTGTTCTAACAATGTACAAGCTCAAAAGTCCAAAATCTCGTCTCTGGGCTCAAGAGTAAATAATATGATTATTTTATTTTCTCAAATTTTCTCACTTTTTAGAATGGTTTTTCCTTATAGACACCTTGTTGTGGTCACAGGACAAGTTTCACTAAGTTTGAACAAGATTTTTCCAAGCTATCAGCTCTTTAGTGTTCGTAGACTCAATTTTTGAGAATTTGTCTTAAGTCTCACTTTAGTGATCCAAATTTCACCAAATTTGATATGTGGAGTCTACTTGATATGCTTGAACTTGTGGCATACTCAACTGTGCAAATTCTCTCAATTTTGGAGCAAATGTAAATAATCGTGATTATTTACTTCTATGATTTTTAAAGAATTTTTTTTCCAAAATGTTGATACAAATAGGTAATGCAACTCAACTTAAGCTCCCTAACAAAATTTCACCAAGTTTGGATAAACCCTACTCAATTTGTCAACAATTATGTGCTTGCAGACTGACTTTTCAAATCTGGCCACAATTTTCACTTGGATGCAAACCTTACCAAATTTGATATGAGTGCTCAACATAACATGATAGAACTTGAGATATGCTTGGTTGGTAAAAAAAAGTTAAAAAATAGGACAAAAGTAAATAATCTTGATTATTTTCTTATGGTAAATTTTAGCATATTTTTTATCATCTGAGCATACACATATGTTAACACTTTAAACTAAGCCTCTGAGTCAAGTTTAACTAAATTTGAACAAGATCTAGCAAGTCAAAGTCAATTTCTCTACAATCACTACAGATTTCAGATTTTATCAAGTGTTTGGTCTATTTTGTGATCCAAACTCTATGAGCCTTCACAAAAGATGTTTGTAATCATGCATAGAGTGTCAAGTATCAACCTTGGTCAATTTTGAGCTAAAAGTAAATATTCACGATACATTTGGCCTAAAATAAACATTTTGTTGCAATTTTTTCACTAGTCAGTCTTTTTATGACATGTTTTAATCCTCTGAGTCAAGTCAAAACTTAATTTGGCCTAAATTCTCAAGAAAATATAAATAATCTAATTTTTACAAACTCTTGGAAATTTAACTCAAATGCATCTTTAAGCTTACCCACTATTCATACAACTTTTATGAACATAATCTCCAGTCGGATTCAGTGGTTGCCAGTCTTTTGATGTTGTTTCAGGCCGTATACCTGAAATTATGCAGCTTCACATAAACAACTCACAATTGATTCCTTTGGAGTGAGCAATGATTTAAGATCCCACCTCGGATTCTACTTACCCTATTCCTAGGTTCTACTGCAATTGGGTTGTGGAAAGTATTCACAAACACTTGTTTTCTTCTTTTTTTTTTATGGTTTCCTGAGCATTGATCTTAATACTTGTCTTGTTCATCAATCATTCTCAAAATCCTAACCTAACTCTACAATCGTATAAGGTACTTATCAAGTACAATGTTCTTCCGAGCTACCTTTACACAGCAAAAGACGGCACTCTTAAGCCATGCGGTTTTAAAGAGAAAGTTTAACTCTAGGTGATCCTAGTGGAAGTTAAAAGACAACCACACTAGACGCTCTTGTTTTCCCTACTTTAGGTCTATTCGTTCCCAGCAGTGGTGCCAAATGTGGATGGGTTTCCTAACCTCACTCTTATCTTATTGCAGACATAGCAAGAACCACGAACAGAATTGTCAATCCATGGGACGAAGTTGACTCGACTAGTGCATAGAAGCTACAACAGGGTGTCAATCTCTTGGAAAACAATAGACAAGTTGCATCTAACACAAGCTACATTCAAATGATCTATGTCATCAAAAGCTAGTCATTAATCCACAAACAAATTATTATCGTTATAGCATCAAATGACGTTCAAATGTTACCAAACTTCTAGGACAAGTATATAATACCTAAGCACACATACTTATGGTCTCAAATCTCACTTTAGATGGAATGCCAAAAATGTGATTATTAACAGTAATGAGATTTTGACCTAGTTGTGTTTTACCCCGAATGCATCTAAATGCTTAGCAATGATGCCCCAATGCCCCGCCTATGCTTATTTTGTAATTTCCGAGATTCAATTCCTAATTATGATGAAATTAGCCAAAAGCTACGATTTACCATGGTATGTTTATGTCAATGCGTAGAGCTCTTACGTGTGGTTGCAACGCAACAAACGTCACTACAATGTGACAACCAATGAGGGAGTAGGAAGCATGAGGAGAGAGGTGACCACCATTAGCTCACACTGTGTAATTCTTACCCAAAAACTTGATAAAACAAAATTGGATTTTATACCTTAACCAAATTTTCTTTGGTCAAAAACTACTCTTTTGGGAGCTTTAACTAAGGATAAATTGATACAATCCAGAAGCTTATAGCTCTTCTCATCAATTACAATATCCACTTGGAAAATGTGAGCTACAATATTCTTGATTTATCAAAAGAATAAGTGTTTTTACAATAAAGCTCTAAAAAAATGTTACATGGGTTAGCTTGCTGCTGAGAGAGAGAGAGAGAGAGAGAGAGAGAGAGAGGGGGGGTGGGAGATGGGGGCCGGCTGTCATAGGAAAGGGGGTTGGAAGAGACATATATATATATATATATATATATATATATATATATATATATAGAGAGAGAGAGAGAGAGAGAGAGAGAGAGAGAGACAGAGAGAGAGAGAGGGCAGGAGAAGGGAATGAAATTTTAACAATAATAATTTATAATATAGATTTTAAAAGTTAATGAATATTACTGTTAACTACTAGGATCAATATAAAATGCTCTTTAATCCTCTATACACAACTAAACACTTTCACTGTCATCTTTTGAATCTCTTTCTTATTTTTTCTACTCTACTATCATGTCATGCACTATAGTCTTCCCTTATTTCAAAAGGGCTTTTTCCTCTACCAATGGGAATATTATTTTTGGGGTTAAATATGTGCAGGAGCATGTGGCGTCACAAACATTTATTGTTTTGCATGCATTGTCATGGTTGGGAGTGAATTGGTGATATTGCCAATGGAGAGAACATGCAATCACTTGGGAGAGAAGTTTTATGTTGTGGACAAATCTCTCTCTACAAAGTTCATAGTGCTAGTCAAAGATGACAAAGTCTCAAATTCAAGTGGCATGGATTCTCCCTTGGTGGATGTTCTATACATAGACCTTTCAAGTCCAAGAAAGTGGATCTTTGAAGAGAAAGCATTGCAAAACTCTATCAAGGAAAGGAGTACAAATAGTATTTTATCATTTTTTAAAGGAATGACAAATCCCAACAACTTGACGAAGCTTCTTTCAAAGATAGTGGAAATCAAACAACTGTCAAAAATACCAAAGGTGTACAATGGTAACATGGTGTTTGAGTTTCCACCAACCCTAGGAAAGGTTTATCCAATGGATGCTATCAAACATAAGTATGATCCACACCATTGGACCAAACTACAAACCTTAACACTAGTCCTGTAAAAAATCAACCACTTTTGTGGCTTTTTGAGACTTTTGTAAAAAAAATCTCAACACAAAAATGGTTTCAGGGAATTATTAACAACACTCAATATGAGTTGATAAAAAATAGTACAAAGCTAAATGAAGGTCTAAAGGTGTCTTTCCATTGCCATCTTCTACAACTAAGACAAAAATTTTATATTCTCTTTTGAAAGTAAATCAAATCATTGGTAAGCAGGCCCAAACTTCTTTGAAAAATCCCTGAATAGGTATGTGATAGATGTACCAAGCTTTTTTAACCCATATACAAAGACTGTCAACATTTTTTACTTCTTCAAGTTAAGTGTTGAAGTGCAGTTTTACGTAAAATTTACTAATTTTAGAAAAGTAAAATTTTTTATTTTTAAAATTTTCATGTAAATTGTGTATGTAGAAACATTTTTCATATTTGTAACCCATAATTAAGAAGTTTCATGAAATTTTGATGTCATATACAAAAGTTATGTTTCATTTACTAGAATCCTGATGTGTGTCATTTTTGTGGCTTCAGCCAGTTTTGTGGCTCATTACAAGTCTAGTGTTAAGCATTGCATTTCATGGAGTGTGTTGCAAAAGTTAGTGTGCAGGTGCTCTAAAGTGTCTCAATGAAATTTGTCCCAAATTGGTTAATTTTGGGAAGTCAAACACAACGCATTTCAATGGAAGCATGATAAAATTACCTTTCATGGGAGAGTTTTGCGATGGACTTGGTCGCAAGCTTACTTGCCACTATTGCGTTCAACCGACCATTTGTTTATGTAAATGTGATTGCTTTGTAAATTATGTCATGCCAAGGGATGGGAGCATGAGCAGATTAATGGTACATCAAGGAACTCACCAACATGACATGAGGGATGGTTCATCAAAAGGTCTCACACAGATAAAACCAAAGAAATGTTTGCACAAGTTCTTAGTGTGGATAGACATACAGATGCAAGAAAGGTACAAATGTGTGTGGCAAAGGAATTGTGAGAGAAACTTTGAAGGGGGGATCTAGCCAATACTTGGTGAGAAAGATTTTCTAAATGTTGTTGAGGCAACAGGTCCCTTGGTGGAGGACAATTGGTGAGGGTGCTTACATGTTTCTCTTGTTTGGACATAGTATATCAAAGTAATTTAACCCTAAAATACAAGTTCTGAAGGTTCGTGATTGCAACTAGGAATGGGACAACAAACGAGATCTTTGGTGTGGACTCCTTGTTGCAGCTAAAAAGAGATTTCACATACGATTTTTTTCACAAAAGCGGGTTTCTTAGGCAAAGAGTAGAAGGGGAGACGTGATTTGAGTTCAAGATGTCTACATTTGGTTCTGCATCTGTATTGGATTTGGTTAATCAAATGCGACGAAGTGGACTTGCAGATCTTTGACATGCTTGGGTGCAATTTGATCACACTCACAAAGTGGAAAATTGGATGACCATGGCATTCCGCGTTTTTGTTATCTTAGGGACATATTTCAAAAGTTTGGCATATCTTAAGAGGCAACCAACAACGTGTTTATAAATGTGCTTGTCTTATGTTGTAGCATGCAAGATCTCCTCACTATTGCAACTTGTGAGATGAAAGAGGAAGAGATGGAAACAAAAATTCTTTTCAGGTAGTGCATAAATGAAGTTATGGAGGGTGATCAATGTGAGAGAGTAGGTCTCCATGGATTAATGGTGGACGAAGCTCAAGCCAACTAAACTGTAGTTTGCACCGTGTTCAATGGTGGAAAAGGCAATGTTCTACAACATTGAGAGTGATTTTACCTTTTCGAGTGGATACAAAGCATGGTGTCACACACCACAAAGTACAGTGTCTCTTCATCTCAACAAACTCACAAAGACATGTACAAAAAGTGGCATCTAGCATCCTCTAAAGATGCAGCTACAGTAGAGTCTTGTCTCCTTTGACAATGGTGGAAAAATGAAAATTGCATGGATAAAACCATCTCTACAATGGAATCTTGGTTGAGTTGGTAGAAGGTGCGTATTGCACATTAGGGGACCATCATGTCAACAATAGAGGAAAGTGATGATGGGGCAAACACTCCAAGAACCAACCTGGCCAAGAGCAAGCATGGTAGCTGGCTTACTGACAAAGGTTTCAAAATAAAAGACTAATTGTATGACACATGTACTTCAAATATGGAAAATACAATACTACAAGGCACAAAGGTAGTTTCTCACTCTCAAAGTAGACATATTGGAAAGGGTCGTTCACTAGAGAGGCTCAAGGAAAGAGTTTGCTCTAGTCCATCACAATTGATAAGAGCAGTAAATGAGGCTACATCTGGAACACCAATGTATAAGTATTGCATCCCTCTTGAAGGAGACAAAGAAACTGTTTGGAAAAAGTGAGGGCCATCCATTGTGATTGATGTTGAGGATGAATCCACACATAGGCCAAAGTAATATGCAAAAACACGAGACCGCACAACACACGGAAGGCCAAGGAAAATCATTTTCACTAAAGATTTAGGGGTAGTAGATGGGAGTGACAATTCCAAAGAGAAGACAAAGATTATTATTTTGGAACAAAAGGTCAATGAAGCTATGTGGGAAATTAGAAGAACCCCTCTTGGTAGTCGTGTCACATGCACGCAGACCTAGCAGTGAAAAAAGATGTGGACAAAATATTATGGTGTGTAGTAAAGGGACTCCTACACCATTCTTTGAGAAATATAGAAAACATTCATATGGGCTACTCAAACAGTGGTTTTGGCTATGTTCCAGACATTGATAGCCGTTTTTTGGCTCTCCATAATTGCCATAGTAAGTTACTCCACCCTAACAAAATCACCCAAACACTATGGCTATCCCTACCATTTCACTGTAAATAGACGTGTGTGAGTTAGGGGACTTTTCCCATATTTTCTTAAAAACCTTAAATTAGCTAGTCACTGGGCTAGTTGAGCCAAAAAAATAAAAAATAATAAAAAATAAAAGTATATTATGGCCTCTTTGTGTGTAAATATTTCATTGTATATATGGCCTAAATATAGGGATTTTTTATAATTATTTTGATATTTTATTTAAATATTTCTACTTAGGTGTGTGTTTTATTAAACCTATGTACACCTTCTTTCATCCTCTTACACCATAATTATATTTTTTGCCAATATGTACATACTCTAACCTCATATTTTTCTTTTATACAAATCACTCCCACATTTTCACCCTCACCCTCGTGAAAACAAAAAATTGATTTCTACTCATTGGTTACTTTTATTATATTTACTTGCATACCTTTTCCTCTTTCACCCAAAATAATTCAAGGAGGGACCATATCATATGATTCCAATATCTTTCCATATCCATAACTCCTCCATATTTTTATTATTATTTTTACTCATTATTCTAACACCATGTGCTCATTGAGCTAAAGTCCATGAATAGTCCATACACTAGTCCCACCATGTATATATTTCTTATTTCACCAATAATCCTCCTCCATGCATGGGTCAAGGGCAACTTGAATGCTTTGTATTATAATATGACAAAGGAGGGGCTCACTCTTGGATGCATTGTACAAATTCAACAAAGGAGGGGGCCACTAAAAGACTTTTGCAGACATAAAAAACAGGCTTTTTGGTGAGAATTTTGGCACCTATCTCCACTCCGAATTTGGAGCGGTGGTCAAAAGACAAAATGTAGCCCACGCTCTGAATAATCACCTCACATTTTTTCATGATTTTTGGAGCTACCAGCGGTGAGCTATGATTTTTTGAGTGGACCCCAGTCTGCCCACTTTTCTCACAAGTAGCCCTTAGTCTTCTCTCACCCTTCCACACACCTACTCACTCTTACACATCCCTCCCTCTCCTTCCCTCACTCAAACCTGCAATTTCCATGGCTTCTCCCACCCTCTTCACCATTACCCTTCTCTCTCATCCCTATAGTTCTTTTATGAACCTCTACATACATACACCCTCTCCATGTCTCTCTCTATTGCTTCTATGTTACAATTTCATTTACCTCTCCTAAAATATCTAAAATTCAGCATCTTAACCATGATAACCTCTGCAAATTGAGGATTTTTCATCAACAAATCCTCTTTTCATCGTGGTGGTCAACCGTGGCGGCGGCGTAAAGAAGCGAAGAAGAAGAAGAAGACCAACGGTCATTTTTTCCACAATCTACACAAGGGTGAGTTCAAGCTTCTTCAAAGCTTCACCATCTCAATGATTCTCTTTTAATTCACCCCTCTTCCTTCATCAAATCAACTCACTCTACCCATTGTAAATGTAACATTAACTTTCTAGTGATTACTAACGACTAACATACTAACACAAAATAGCATTGACCTAACCATAAAAGACACCTCACCTCAAGACATGTATAGTAACTCTCTCTCTCTCTCTCTCTCTCTCTCTCTCTCTCTCTCTCTCTCTCTCTCTCTCTCTATCCCCTTCCTTAAAACTTACTTTCACCTTATCTACCATCAATAATGCTCTCTTTTGAGCCCACACCCATGACTCAAGCAGACAAAGAAGGCCCGCAATGTTTTGATATTCAAAAAAATCATAATCCTGATTTGTTAGCTTGTAAATTAGGATTTCCAATAATCTTAATGAGGGGTTTCCAACCTATAAATAGGCCCCTCTCCTTCTTGTAAAACAACCTCCAACATCTCACATAGCACCCCAACACTCTATGCGTGAGGAGAGACTTAAGTGTAGCAACCACTTGTGAGCTTCACTCTTGGTGTGAGAGAAGCCTTCAAGCTACACATTGCAAGTGAGAGAGCGTGAGTTCCACAAACCTCAAAACCACTATTGTATATGCTCCTTCATCATCAATAAATTGAGGTTTGGTGCATCAAAGGCGTGATTCGACGTTCAAATCTTCGTCCTTCCATTTGTGCAATACGGTTTGGTGAATTCAAGGTGACTTGTGTATTTTGAGTTTTTATCGGTTGATCTTGATTTTAGAAAGTGTTTTAGTGTGTTTTTCATTGCCAGCTTTGTATCCATTGTAAGAGGGTATTGTGGTGATAGGTCTCCCACACCCTAAGACAGTGTGTGTGTGTGTTTTGGCAATGTATTAGCAATCACTAAGCATTGAGTGAGTTTATACAAGTTCTACGATAGCATCATAACGAACCATCTCCATTTGCAAGTCACAAATAAGGTATTACGCAAGATCCTTTTCTCTCTCTCTTCCCTTTGCTCTAGCTCTCTCTGGTCCAGTTTGTGTGTGTCTTGGTGTGAGGTTGTTTGTGTGTGTTGTGTGGTGCATCTTCTTGGTTGTGCCAAAATCTCTCTTGCGTCCTAGTTCGCATACCATAACTAGGTGGTGCCCCTATCTTGTTTGGGTTTGGCTGTGGGTTTGTTGTTGTGTTGTGCTTGTGGTTGCCCCTGCCCCAATTGAGCAGCACGGGAGCCTTGAGGGGTGTTTAGAGGTCGCCTCTCTTGTTGCCCGCCCCGGACCGCCTCAATTTGGGTGCCCCCACGGAGGAACGATTGTGTACTTATTGTTGTTGTATTGCATGAATGCTTAAATTTCAGCATAATCAAGTAGATTATATGAATCATGGAAACATGTATGACCGATTTTAATTTCAAGGAAACAAAAATTGATCTAGAATATGGTTCGGATTATGCATACCATAAGAAAGGAAAAAAAAATTTTCACATAAGAATCTAGAATTCATGCTGAAAGACCTTTCAAAACTTTGTGTAGTTAGTTGATGATTTTTTGGAACTAATCTTTGTGTGGTTCGAGCATTGAGAGACTATGAAACGCTATACCTTTGATGATATCCCAATCTTCTTCGGAAATCCAGAAGAAGATGTTGATGATTTTTTTGCTGATTTTAGAATGGTTTGTCATATCCTTGGTAAAAGGGATGACATTGAAAAATGGGATTTTCTATTGCTATGCCTTAGAGGCAACGCTGAGAAATGGTTTTGGAGTATGTCTTTTCAAATTGAAGATGGATATACCCAAATTTCCAAAGCTTTGAAGGCCAGATTCTATAAAGTTCCAACAACGGAGAAAGCATGGGCTTCACTACGGAGACTTCAACAACATGGTGAAGACTACTATGCTTATGAGGATATTTTTTGTCATCAATGGGAAGGATGTGGATTTAGTTCTACATTTCCAGATTATGTAAAAATGGATCAATTTATTTCGGGTTTGTCTCCTTTCCTAAAGACTAAGGTTACTTGTAGTGGACCCTCTACCTTTGAAGAAGCGGTCACTATTGCCCGAAGGAAGTTTCACAAGTACTTCTACATAAAAAATGGTTTCCATCATGTTGGAAGAACCAACCATCATGAAAGTGTTTCTATCAAGGAGTCATCTCCTTTGCCATACTTGTCTCCTTCTACTCCGACAAATGTTGAAGAAGTTACTTACATGCCAACTGATTATTCAAGTGCTAAAGTGTGTGGCCAAGATTCAAATGTGGAATCTCTTTCTTCTACCTTTATCACAAGCATGCAAAAATCGACACAAGATATCTCAAATGGCATTGGCGATTCAATAATGGATATATCCAACCCTTTGGCAGAGGGTCAATTTCTAGTCCGAGCAGACGAAGCTTTTGTGCAACATGACTCTATGGAGAATGAAGACCTTGAAGGTAACCTTGATCTTATGGAATGTTCTGAGAGTGTATCTTGTTTAAAAGAAGAGAGTGAAGAGGAAAATGAAATCATAGGTGGAGAGATCATAGACCACATTGATCATAAAGAGATGATTGTGTACATGGAATGCCAACTCCAAAACAAAGTAGAAGAGTGTGAGTTGAATCCAGGTGAGGATAATCTTGAAGAAGTGTTTGAGGATGTTGAGAAGCATTGGTATGACCCATGTATGTTAAGAATAGAGGAACCTACCATGCAAGAAGCCAAATGTTTCACAAAATCAAACAGTATTCCATCAACCTTTGAGGTGGTACAATGTGAGGAGTTACAACCTTGCCAAAGGGGGGGCTTAGAAGGGGATGAAGAACATGGGAGAGTAGTAAAACATAAAATCATAAAAGGAAACTATCAGAAGGGTATCATTCTCTCCAATGGTGTTTTAGTGGGTGGCTCTTCATTCATGGGACAATCTCTTAGCAAGGAAATCCAAGCTTTTGAAGCCCCAATCATCTTCACATTGCGTTTCACCTCTTCAAGGTCAACTTCTCCTCTCTTCACATATACCTTTCATCGGGGACACCATACCTTCTTAAGCGGAAGAGGACATGAATACTTGGTGATAAACGGATGTTTCCAAATCTTCTTCATTTGGTTCTTTGGTGTATGGAGGTCGCACATTGTGATGCTTCTGGTCTTCATCATAGATGAAAAACTTGTTGATTGCTACATGTGGATATTTCATCAATCAGTACCAAAATCTATTCTCTTCCAATGTATTGGAAGCAACAGAAACCTTCGTCTATTATCTACTTATGTGGTAAACTATTTGCAATACCTTCCAATAGCAGCTGGAAGCATGGATCGAGCTTTCCTAAATCATGAAGGCCATATAATTTTTGACTTGCTGAGCCTACCCAGGTTGAATGAATTTTATGAGCTACAGTTCAAGAATTCGCTCATACAAGCTCTTGAAGATCGTAGCAGATACATCAACTTTACACAGGAGGAAGAGAAACCAATCTTTTATATCACATTCATAGTGATAGATGCAATGATGGACAACAGTAAAATCTACAATTTTCTTCAACCAAAATCAGTAAGTGATTCCATACCATACATCTGGCTTTGGGAAAGATATTTCAAGATCTTTGATCCTGGGGGGTGCTTATGGAAACTTTCTCAATGGAGGAGGTTTACTCCGTCACTTCATTTCATCTTGCTATTGGCTCGGAGAACCTTCCATATCACACAAGGTTTTTTAATCATACAACAAAGGTTCTTCAAAGATAAGAGCAAACAAAGACAGACGTTACATAATATACATGTTGTATGATCGGATAAATGGTACATGAATGTACCATTATCTAAGGGGGGGCTAATGATAGCCGTTTTTCGGCTCTCCATAATTGCCATAGTAAGTTACTCCACCCTACCAAAATCACCCAAACACTATGGCTATCCCTACCATTTCACTGTAAATAGGCGTGTGTGAGTTAGGGGACTTTTCCCATATTTTCTTAAAAACCTTAAATTAGCTAGTCACTGGGCTAGTTGAGCCAAAAAAATAAAAAATAATAAAAAATAAAAATATATTATGGCCTCTTTGTGTGTAAATATTTCATTGTATATATGGCCTAAATATAGGGATTTTTTATAATTATTTTGATATTTTACTTAAATATTTCTACTTAGGTGTGTGTTTTATTAAACCTATGTACACCTTCTTTCATCCTCTTACACCATAATTATATTTTTTGCTAATATGTACATACTCTAACCTCATATTTTTCTTTTATACAAATCACTCCCACATTTTCACCCTCACCCTCGTGAAAACAAAAAATTGATTTCTACTCATTGGTTACTTTTATTATATTTACTTGCATACCTTTTCCTCTTTCACCCAAAATAATTCAAGGAGGGACCATATCATATGATTCCAATATCTTTCCATATCCATAACTCCTCCATATTTTTATTATTATTTTTACTCATTATTCTAACACCATGTGCTCATTGAGCTAAAGTCCATGAATAGTCCATACACTAGTCCCACCATGTATATATTTCTTATTTCACCAATAATCCTCCTCCATGCATGGGTCAAGGGCAAATTGAATGCTTTGTATTATAATATGACAAAGGAGGGGCTCACTCTTGGATGCATTGTACAAATTCAACAAAGGAGGGGGCCACTAAAAGACTTTTGCAGACATAAAAAACAGGCTTTTTGGTGAGAATTTTGGCACCTATCTCCACTCCGAATTTGGAGCGGTGGTCAAAAGAGAAAATGTAGCCCACGCTCTGAATAATCACCTCACATTTTTTCATGATTTTTGGAGCTACCAGCGGTGAGCTATGATTTTTTGAGTGGACCCCAGTCTGCCCACTTTTCTCACAAGTAGCCCTTAGTCTTCTCTCACCCTTCCACACACCTACTCACTCTTACACATCCCTCCCTCTCCTTCCCTCACTCAAACCTGCAATTTCCATGGCTTCTCCCACCCTCTTCACCATTACCCTTCTCTCTCATCCCTATAGTTCTTTTATGAACCTCTACATACATACACCCTCTCCATGTCTCTCTCTATTGCTTCTATGTTACAATTTCATTTACCTCTCCTAAAATATCTAAAATTTAGCATCTTAACCATGATAACCTCTGCAAATTGAGGATTTTTCATCAACAAATCCTCTTTTCATCGTGGTGGTCAACCGTGGCGGCGGCGTAAAGAAGCGAAGAAGAAGAAGAAGACCAACGGTCATTTTTTCCACAATCTACACAAGGGTGAGTTCAAGCTTCTTCAAAGCTTCACCATCTCAATGATTCTCTTTTAATTCACCCCTCTTCCTTCATCAAATCAACTCACTCTACCCATTGTAAATGTAACATTAACTTTCTAGTGATTACTAACGACTAACATACTAACACAAAATAGCATTGACCTAACCATAAAAGACACCTCACCTCAAGACATGTATAGTAACTCTCTCTCTCTCTCTCTCTCTCTCTCTCTCTCTCTCTCTCTCTCTATCCCCTTCCTTAAAACTTACTTTCACCTTATCTACCATCAATAATGCTCTCTTTTGAGCCCACACCCATGACTCAAGCAGACAAAGAAGGCCCGCAATGTTTTGATATTCAAAAAAATCATAATCCTGATTTGTTAGCTTGTAAATTAGGATTTCCAATAATCTTAATGAGGGGTCTCCAACCTATAAATAGGCCCCTCTCCTTCTTGTAAAACAACCTCCAACATCTCACATAGCACCCCAACACTCTATGCGTGAGGAGAGACTTAAGTGTAGCAACCACTTGTGAGCTTCACTCTTGGTGTGAGAGAAGCCTTCAAGCTACACATTGCAAGTGAGAGAGCGTGAGTTCCACAAACCTCAAAACCACTATTGTATATGCTCCTTCATCATCAATAAATTGAGGTTTGGTGCATCAAAGGCGTGATTCGACGTTCAAATCTTCGTCCTTCCATTTGTGCAATACGGTTTGGTGAATTCAAGGTGACTTGTGTATTTTGAGTTTTTATCGGTTGATCTTGATTTTAGAAAGTGTTTTAGTGTGTTTTTCATTGCCAGCTTTGTGTCCATTGTAAGAGGGTATTGTGGTGATAGGTCTCCCACACCCTAAGACAATGTGTGTGTGTGTTTTGGCAATGTATTAGCAATCACTAAGCATTGAGTGAGTTTATACAAGTTCTACGATAGCATCATAACGAACCATCTCCATTTGCAAGTCACAAATAAGGTATTACGCAAGATCCTTTTCTCTCTCTCTTCCCTTTGCTCTAGCTCTCTCTGGTCCAGTTTGTGTGTGTCTTGGTGTGAGGTTGTTTGTGTGTGTTGTGTGGTGCATCTTCTTGGTTGTGCCAAAATCTCTCTTGCGTCCTAGTTCGCATACCATAACTAGGTGGTGCCCCTATCTTGTTTGGGTTTGGCTGTGGGTTTGTTGTTGTGTTGTGCTTGTGGTTGCCCCAACCCCAATTGAGCAGCACGGGAGCCTTGAGGGGTGTTTAGAGGTCGCCTCTCTTGTTGCCCGCCCCGGACCGCCTCAACATGTTATTCATTGCTATGTGGTGGATCATAATATAGAACCAAGGCCATCTCCTCCTCCAACAACTTGGCCGGTTGATCTACAAAAAAAGCTCATTGATGAAGAAGTTGACGTATTACTTGAAGGAGGATTTCAAGTGTAGATAGTTGGAAAAGATCGAGAGAATGAAACAACAATGAAAACTCCTCCGAAAAGTGGAGTTGATTCCTCTTCCACTTCAACAAAAGAAGGTAGCAGTGGTTCAATACTAAGAAATGGCATAAGAGTCAAATTTCAAACTTTCATTTCTGAGGAAGCAACTAAGAAAATTGGTCTTTCTCTTTGATTGAATAGAAATGCATTGTAGAAAAAGTGCATGAATTCTTCAAGGTTGAGCATCATGTAGTAGATGGACATGTGGGGGTGTATGAGGTGCACATAAAGGATGAGCCCTACTGCACATGCCCTGATTTCACGGATAGGGAGGCCAAGAGAAAATCTTATTTGGCTTGCAAGAATTTGTACTTCAGTTTCTTGAGAGTTCTTGGATTGATCCAAAATGAAAACATGTTCATACATCAACCCATGCTAAGCAAAGTACATGTCTACAATGCTCTTAGCCGTGAACGCACATATCCAAACTTAGAGTAAGGTCCATGATTGTACAATTTTGTGACACATTTTTTACCATGCACTGTAGCTGGCAAAGTTGATATAGATTGGGTAGGAATTGGACCTTTGGCAAAGATGTTTTGGATTGTCGTGGTTTATAAGTTTTTTAGCCTCTCTTTTTGCTAGCAATAATCTTGATATAAATTGATTTTGTTGTATACTTCTCATTCTGTGTGTGTGTGTGTGTGTGTGTGTGTTAACCCTCACAGACACCCTATCACCTATGACATACACCTTATTATTTTTTTGATTGATTCATGGACCGGGCTTGTGGGTCCAATAGGTGTGTAGGTGATCGCCAATGAGAGGCACACCGCTTATCTTATGTTTACAGTATTTGTGCAACAATCGGCCACTGTGGGCGCCCATGTGTGAATGGTTCAAACTCTTATAAAAGGTCCATTTGACCTAAAAATCCTTATTCTTGGAGGTGTAAGCTAAGAAGTTCTCTTGCTCCATCTTTGTCTCCTTCTCCTTCGTGTGCTCATGCGTGTGTGTGTGTGTGTGTGTGTGTGTGTGTGTATGCTTGAGAGAGACAGAGAGAGAGTGATGGAGCTTTGAGGTGGCATCAATGGTGGCTCCTTATTCTTTGCAACAAAGGATCCTTCACGAAGGAAGAATTGAGTGGTAAGTGACACATCATTGCCCCTTTGAGCTTGCTAGGCATGTCTAGTTGTGTGCTTGTAGCCATTCTTGGCTCGCACACGGTGTTTCAGCAAGGTCCTAGCCTTCGACACGTATGGAAATCATACATTTTTGGCACCACTATGGAGGACTGCCTTACACTAACCTTAAGGAGAACTTTGTCCTACCTCTTGAATCCATTTTTCCATCTTTTTCTCTGTTTTTTGAGTGGGGATTAAGGTTTGTTAAGTGGATGTAATGTGCAGTGGATAGCAAGCAGAAGGTTGATTGATTTTTCCGTGTATAGTTTGCTGTGTTAGAATGGTGTGGATGCAGGGTTAATTAGTGTGTTTAGCTGTAGAAATCTCAGATAGAGGTGCAACAATGTACGCGATTGAGACAGGCTCTATGCCTGAGCTCGGTGCCATGTAGTTGAACATTATCCTCAAAAAAATGTTAAAAAACATTATCCAGTGCCCAGTGAGCTGGTTGAATGTGTATATCAGTAATAGTACCAGTGTGGATGCACTGCAATACAGTACTAGTACTAGTATACTAGTAAAACAACAAGAAAGAGAGGGAAAAGCCAGTACCAGTACAATACTGCCAATATAATAGTGTCAGTACATCAGTGAAATTCTAAGACTAGTACTTGTGCTAGTATCGGTAGTATCACAATAGCAATATCAAAAAATTCTGTGTGTGTGCAATTGGCTATATTAGATAGTGAGTTAGGTGTGTGCGAGTGTCAGTAATACAAACACCAGTACCAATAAAGTGGTACACTAGGGCCAATATAGCAATATACCTATGTGTACGTATTTGGATCTATTAGAGAGTGAGATGGTTGCGTTTAACAACTATGTCCAGTACCAGTAGTACAATCTAGTACCAATAGTACAATACAGTACCAGTATTGGCAGTATAAGAGAACTTGTATCAATACGAGTATAATACGATACAATACTAACTAAAAAAATTGAGATAAAAAAGTAGAGTACAATACAATATCAATACCAGTTTCAATGAGCTGGTTGAGTTTAAGCGTCTATGAGTATCTAGTACCAGTACGAATGTGTATTCCAGTACCAATACTCCTAATACTAATACCAGTAAACCAGCTTAGAAAAATCCTTTAAACTTACCAGTACGAGTACCCGTAGTGCCAGTACTAGTGAGCTAGTTGCGTAGTATCAGTAAAGTTTGTGTGTGAGCAATTTCTCTGTTAGACAGTGAGCTGGTTGAGATTACTAGACCAGTATCAGTGCCAGAGAGACCAATGCTAGTACCAGTAGTGGTAGCAGTGCTAGTATTACCAGAGCAAGTATACCAGTACAAATATGAGTACCAATACAGTAGAGCCAATCGTATCTGAGCCAGTATAGTGATGCTAGTACCACTAGTAGTACCAGTAGTGTGGATATAGTACTACCAGTATATACCATGTCAAATGCCAATAATATCAGCATACCCAAGTGCTAGTAAAGTCTGTGTGTGCACAGATTGCTGTGTTGGGCCACGGAGCTATTATCCGGTACCAGTACTAGTACCAGTAGTGGTGTCAATAGTACCATTACCAGCACAACACTGAAAATCTAAAACCAGTATCAGTGCCTAGTGAGTTGATTGAGTTTAACGGCTGTGAGCATCCAGTACCAGTATCAGTGGTATACTAGTACCAGTATAGTACAATATAGTACTAGCTCAAAAACCAGAGGCAAAAAAGCACCGTACTAGTATCAGTATCAGTAGCAATTCATTAGAAAAATTTGAGACCCAAAAATAAAAAGAGAGGGTAAATTTGGGTTGCAATCGCCTAGAAACCTAGGTGAGCAGCCTTCACGGGCACTCACCAAAACTTCTAGAAGTGTGGGGTCACATGCACCTACGCTCTGGTCATGTGCTAGAGGATGATCACATAGAGAGTGTCTCCGTTTACACGGGAACTCATTAACCCTCCACCTTAGGCTCTAGGCCTTGAGCGGGAACCCAAGGTAGTGCCACTCAGGACCCCCATATTGTGTCTAGTGACTCTTCCTCTGATTACAATGTCATGGAAGGTTACTTGATACCTAATCTTGGTAGTTCAAGCTAAGACATGCCTACCATGGATCCATGGTCTGGGCCGAGCGTGCTGCTTAGCCACTTGAATGAGACTTTCAGTAGAGCCACTCACTCCGAACATGGAGCTAGCGATGTAAGTGAAGGGCGTAGGGAAGTAAATTCTCCATTCATGACCAATATAGACCCCATGATCCTGGAGAGTGTGTAGGTCAATACTCCATTCACTCCACCCCCTGACTCTTTAGAGCTAGTCCCCTCTGAGGTTATATTACCTGATGGTAGAATCATTTTTGGAAGTGCAAGAGGTTGAGAGATATATCTTGTCAGCAAGGGAAAAGTAAATTGAGAGCTTATGCAAGGTGGAGCAATGAAGATAAATTAAGGCGAAGGCCCCTATGTCAACATCCATGCTAGGCAATAAATTGAGTGCTCTTGACTTAGCAATCACTAAGGATCAACCCATAGAGAGCCACATTGCATCTAGCTCAAAGGACACCCCTAGCATGTCAATCCTAGATGGAGCATTTCCAAATGAGAACTAGGAGTATGAACTACAAATAGAGACTCTAACCAACATGTACACATGTCACACCTATCATGTGGGCTGGTTAGATATCCTACAATCAATCAGCCTTATTGCAAATAGAGACTCCCTCGGTAAATCCAATGGATCCTCCATATGTTTTTTCTCCAGGGGTGTTTGTACAATCTGAGCCACAAGTGATATCTATACCTTTCCAAGTTTATCTCATCTCTCTCTTGATGACACCACGCCTACCATGCCTACCCCAATGATGGGCATGACAAAAAGCATTCCATGGAACTCATTTGTTAGTAGCAGTGAGCACTGCTACATGGTAGCTCAATGCCTGCAATGGTACCTACAGGTGTGCATCAATCGTATGTACCTATGGGTCCTCGTACTTATATAGCTCCTACCCCTCCCATTGTTTCAACAACTTATGCTCCACAACCACAACACCCAAGATCTTATTTCAATGGGACCATACTTGCGAGCATTAGCATGTCACATCTAATATCTGCTTTTCCTAGGTCCACACATATGAACCTTGGGCCACCGCATGGCACAACATCGTACCCAACTTGGAACCCAAGGGTTGCATATACGCCAAGCCCAAGGCCAATACCTACTCCACATGTAGTTTTGAGAGCACCCGTCCCCACTATACCGGCTCACTTGGGTGATTTGGGAGCATTTGCTCAAGCTATTGGTCGATCCATTGCTAAAAATATGCGTAACACGCCTTACAGAGATCCTAGAAGTAAGGCAATACAAATAGCCAAGCTTAAAATTTAGTGGAGACGGGGATGTGAGAAAGCATATCAAAGTGTTTGAACAAATATGTGTTTCCCTTGGAGAACACAACAACTTGCATAAGAGTAATGCTATAAGCCTGACCTTGAGTGGAAAGGTTGGGGATTGGTATAGAACCCTAAGGGTGGAAGAAAAAATGATTTACCTTACTCTTAGGATACTGTTCTTGAAAGAGTACATATGAGAGGTAGTGCTTTGGGGTGTAGCGTCTTAGCTCCAGAAAGCCCAACAAGAGGAATGAGAGTCTGTGAGAGACTTTATTAGTCGCTTGAAGCATTTGAATTCTTGTTGTAATCCAAATGAGTGCTTCAATAATGACCAATTTCTTGATGGATTCATTAGGGGATTACGACATGAGGATATCTACAATGGCCTAGTCATTAGAGGTAGCACCACTTGGGATGCAGTCACCACCAATGCAATCCAATTCATTAGGGCCAATTTGGATGAAAAAAGGGTTGTTTAGGGTTTCCCTATTCTTGATCTAAGGGTCAAGGAGGAGCCACATTTCCAAAAGTATGGCACTTTTGTACACGTGTCAAGATCTCCTTCACTTGCTTTTTGAATATTTTGCACTATTTTAGCCATATCTTTTGCATATGAACTCCAAATTTAGTGCTCAAATGGTCCATGGGTGGCGCTTGATGAGCTCTATCCAATGAGTACCCATGTTGAATAGTTTTGGTAAGATCTGCATGGTCTTTTTTAGGTTTCCCCTTTTTAGATCCTTACACAGCCCTTTTTTCATCCAAATTGGCCCTAATGTGGAGGATAACTTAATGATTCAAGGGGAAAGAGTGTCTATTGAACCTAAATCTACTAGCTCGCAAGCATTGGGGCATCAACCAATGACCATAAATCCTATTGCTAAAGAGCCAAAGATATCTAAGATGACTTTAGCAGATCTCACCAAGGCCATTCAAGAAAGCCTTAGAGACAATTGTGCTCCACAAAACAATCATATGTATCCAAGAAGGGAGCAACAATGGTGCTCGGTTTTCTATGGTCCACATAGTACCAGTGAATGCCTTACGTTTAGAGTTAAATTTAACAAGAATTGCAATGCATGTGGGAGGTATGGTCATCAAGCTAAGGATTGCATAGTATTTAAACGCGCAATGGCCAATACACCAACCTTAGCATGGAGGGATACACCTCAAGTGCCTTAATTGATGTCAGCCCCACCTCTTGAACAAACATCACAACACATGGTTCTTAGGGCCCAAAATGTTGTTCAAACAACACCCTTACCACCTCCAGTGTTAGGACTGCAACCTCCACATCTGAGAATCACTTATGTGAATCAATGTGGGTTGTGAGTCATCTACTGCTGGTTTGGAAGTCTTTGAGGAAGATATAGACCCTAATATTTCCTACGGGATTGATGCACTTGAAGCAAGTCCACAATATTACATGGAACATTATTGGGGACAAGTCAAACCTATCTATCTAGTAGCCACTCTTTCTGCAAGAGGCCAAAATACCAATTACACTGCCAAGAGACCACCTCTTCAATGCTATGAGTGTGGAGGTCCACATCCTGTAGCCAAATGCCCCATTAGACTACAAAAGAATGCAACACTGATGCGAACCAATCAAGCAAGAACATCTACAATGCCAATACTCATGTGTAATTGATGTGGCATAGATCATCTAATTGCCCAATGTCCTAATAATCCACATGCACCAAAGATAACACCATTGAATTTATGGGAGGTTATTGCGGAGCCAACACAAAGTATGCATGTGGTACCAGTAAATATACTCACACGATTGATGCTCCAAAACCAAAATTATATTCTTGAAGAAAGAGACACAACATCAATTGCTCAATCTCAAAAAAATAAGAAAACACAAAGAAGAGATCACAAAAAGCAGTGAAGTCAGATCCCAGTTCAAAGACCAAATAGGGACTGGCGAACGACCCCGTATATTTGAACAACGTTGAAGAGGATTTTGATTCAGGTGAATCCAAGGAGACTAAAATGACCACTAGGAAAGAAAAAAACGAGAAAGATTGTCATGAGCACAATGGCCAAGACCAGAGAACAAGATAGGTACTTTCCCAACCCCTACAGAGGAGATCGAGCGAGTCCAACAATTGAAGAGTTTGGTAGAAGAGACCCAAAGGGATCTAGAGCCAACACCTAGGCAGATCCAGACTATTGACACAATGTTCCGTACGTAAAATCAACCTCACAAAGTCCATAGACCACTAGCCATACCTAGTGTCATCCAAGAAGAAAGTGGCTTTAAGTCATAGGAAAGTGGGCGTACTTCCTTCTTGTTGGAGAGAATGTTTACAAAGGTATTACCTGACCGTATTGAAGAAATGGAGATCCCATCTTCCCCATGTCAAAGGGATTGAAGACCAAGATGTGCCGTTAAATATTGCCAAATTGATGGATTTCATGGCCTCAAAAGTTAGAACCACCATCATGTCCAAACTATATGGGGATCCCGAGCTATTCTTATCTCTTCGAGCTTTCCTTAATGGAGAGCTGAAAGTCGGGCTACCACAATTTGCACAAATGGATGGAGCTAGGGAGATGCCAATGGAGGAGGAACACTTAAATTCACAACCCAACCTAAATGAGAACTCTATTGCTAAAATACCTGTTAACCAATTGGGACAATACTTTGAAGGCAATGAATCCAATGTGGGCCCACCAATCACTACCAAGGGATTAATTGTGAAGGGAATCCTTGATTGTGGTGTTGGGGTTAACATTGTGATTAAAATTGCTGGGAAACCATGGGAGGACCTCACCTTGGGACTACAAACATAGTGGTAAAGATGGCCAATGCCTTCATTGTTATGGATTTCTCGAAGCACACTATGTCATCTGAGGTCTTAGGACGTCCTTTCACAAGGGAAGCAAAAATGGTTGCATGACTGGTCCAAAAAACGATCAAGAGTCAATGTGGTGTCTATAGCATTTCACAATGATTTATCTTCTATTATAGATGAGTGTGCTACTGACCTTGACTTTAAAGACAAAATGTTAGCCATTGCATTGGGGAAGAAAGAAGAACCATTCACCTTGCAGGATGGTTATTATCTCCATGGAAATAGGCTATGTGTTATCCACTCCTGTGAGAAAGTCGTGTATGAATCCCATGCCCCTCCCTATGCAGGGCATAGAGGCATTCAACCTACTCTTCGAGGAGTAAGGACAAACTTCTATCGGCCTACCATGAAAGTAGACATACAAGAGTGTGTTTCAAAATGTGTGGTATGCCAAAAGACCAAATATAATAGAGGGAAGGATCCTAGATTACTCTAGCCATTTCCAATCCCTAATTCACCATGGGGGAGTATATCCATGGAGTTTATCTTTGGATTACCCAAGTCTATCCATGGGAATAAAAGAACATGGACAATAGTCAACAGCTTTAGCAAGCAAGCACACTTCATTCCTTTCAAAACTTACTATTAAGGCACACCATATGGAAACTCTCTTCATATCTTAGATCTTCAAACACCATGCATTGCCAACATCCGTCATGTCAGATAGAGATCCTAGAATGACCAGTTATTTTTGAAAAGGTTTCTTTGAAAATCTAGGTACTAAAGATTGAATTTATCTTCGGCCTATCACCCACAAACGGATGGCCAAATTAGCAAGATAGCCAGTCTTCTTCTGATACTCAATCTACTATAAAGACTTATGTTACAGAAGTAGATCAACACTCACAATGGGAGAAGTAATTGCTCCTTGTAGAGTATGCATACAATAATACTATCCATACTATTATGGGAAAGGCACCTTCTGAGATCATAGAGAAAAGACCAAAAAGTCCCTTGCTACTTAAGTACATGGGAAAAGCTTCATTGCTGATGAATATAGTGGTGACCTACAAGAATATTTCCAAACGATTCAGGAGGCTATATCCATCTCTCAGCAAAGGCAAAAATTTGTTTCTAAAAAGCACAGAAGGGCCTTAATGTTTAAATAAAATGATTGGGTCTTACTCAAGTTTCCCAAGGCTTGATCGAGGCAAACGATGGGCAAAAATCCTATGGGGCCATCAAAATTATGCTAAACTAGCAAAAAGATACTATGGTCCTTCTCAAATCTTGAAGCTAATCAATGATATGGCTTATCAACTCAAGTTGCTCAACCATTGGCTCATACACAATGCTTTTCATGTGAGACTACTTAAGCCCTACAAAGAAGAGCCACCAAGACAACCCATAGTATGAACCTTGTCAATGCTTACAATGCTACATTAGAGTAATAAAATGTACATTTCTTTTAAATGATCAATGTTTTTGTCTTATAAGACTAATTCTCTTTTTATTGTGCACAAACTTAAGCATTATGCATGCATATAATCATGTTTGTGATGACAATGTTCTCAAGCACCAAGTAGAATTTGTCACTCTACTTTGGGAGAAAAAAATGGACTCAATAGCAGACATGCTTGCGGCATCTAAGTCTCCCAAGCTCCAAATGGATTAGTCATCCATCTTGGAATGATGTCGTAGGGTAAAAACGGAATCTCTACCCGCTAAAAAACGTCAACTAATGACTAAGGCTTTATCTCTTCTACCTCATAGTGGAGGACGACTATGATTTCAAGAGAGAGGTAATGTCATAAGATCTAATATCTAACCAACCCAAATGCTTTTATCATATTAAATTGATCATTTAATCTTGGAGAATAAACCAGAAGAAGGGTTAGAGTATAGACATGTGCTTATGGATCTATCAAAACACGGGCCCAAAGTCAAAGGGTCCAAATGAGAGATGTTCTGTCAAAGGGCAATGCTAGAATGGAGCTCAAAGACCTTAGGGTTAGCTTCATTAAAGGCCTCCAAAGGTTGTTGTTAAAGGTCCTTATACCTCTGGCAAGCTAGGGTTGAGCCTGAGGTGGGAACCTGGCCCAAGCTTGAGGTGCTTGCCGTGCTTTCTAACTAAATTGCTTGTCGTGCTTGCTGACTAAGGTGCGTGAGGTGCTTAATGATTGAGGTTCTTGTCATGATTTCTGACTAAATTGCTTGTCGTGCTTGCTGACTAAGGTGCTTGATGTGCTTAATGATTGAGGTGCTAAGGTGCTCCATGTCGGGTTTTATTTTCTTGAGAGCTTCCTTTGGCGAGGTTTTATAAGAAATGAGAATTTTTTGTGATCTTCTCCACTCTTGATGAATTTTTTTAAATAGCATACCATTATTAAGACTTCTATAAGTCATGGAGACAAAATGTTGCTATCATGGACTCAACACTACAACCCCTTCTATCTCATAGGAAATTCCATGACGTCACTTGGTTGACCTCCTTTCTTTGATGGTAACATCCTTTCCCCTCTTGCTACTCTCCATTTGGCTTGTTTCTTGTCTAGAGAATTCTCTTACCCTTTCCACAAAAGGTGGATCATGATTGAAACCCATGATGAAACCATCCTTTAGCAATTTCTCTTTCTCTTCATGTTTCTGCCCATGTCCACTTTCCACACATTTGGGTACTTTGGCTTATGGATTATGTTTGGATCCACATGCCATGTGTGTGAAACATATGATGGGCAAAACCACATCATTTGAGGCTTTGGCCCTCCAGGACAAGGATATCATCATTTTGAGAAGAAGCAAGGGGCAACAACACTAGTAGAGCTTCTTGTATGTAAGAATTACACTTATTCTTTCCATCAATACTTCCTAAATATTTGACCTTGGAGCTCAAAGGGGTTCGTCTAATGGCCCACATTGTTTGACCAATGTCCTCCTCTTTTACCTACATAATTTCTCCACTTTTTGTGTCATATTTTTGTGCGCTTTCTTAATTACCTTCTGACGGGAGCAAAGCGAACCCCGAACCCCCGACGGCCTCTAAAACACCGGGGACCGAATGGCGCGCCTCGAACCTGTCATGGTAAAGCAAACAGGGGGCACCACCTAGCTTCAGCGGCTAGGACGCAAACAACACACCACCATAACAAATTTTTCATCCAAGAGAGATGGATGCTTGGGAGTAATGATGAAAAGGAAAGGAAATGAGATCAAGTGAGAGAGAGAGAGAGAGAGAGAGAGACTGAGGGAGGGGGTATAGCGGCTTAGTACTTAGGCATCACAAAAGGATGGCGAATCCGCACACCCTTCACACATACACAAGCTCACTCCAAAACACAAGACTAGGTGGCGATTCCGCACACCTCACATGGGCAAAACATTGCTAGAAAACATACTCACAAAACCTCAAGCTTTATTTAGAGAATTAGGCGATGAAATGGGGAGCATAGGGTAGGGGAATGAGAAGGGAGAGAGTGGTAGAGCACATGGTGGATAGGTGGGAGTTGATGACGAAGACTCGCACGAGGATTATGGCCATCATCCTTCATTTAGTTGCCCTTCATCTTCCATAGCCAAGGGTGTAGAGGTCATGCTCAAGACAAGCATGGTGATTGCGGTGATGGTGATGGTGTGGGTGTGTGTGTGTGCACTAGGCACACACAATGCATAGTGTACTCTTTGGTGATGGTGTATGTTTTTGTGTGATGGTGACCCCTCTTTATATAGGGGAGGAGGGGGAAGAAATTCTAGAATTTAGAAATGAAGAAATCATGATCTACATAGGCCATGTGACTATGGGCCCCACTTGTCTGACTGTGTGTATATGTGCCAAAACAGTAGTCTCATGAGAGAGAGACTAAGAGAGAGAGATGGGTTGATGGAAAAAAGTGAGAAGTGACATGGAGAATAAAGTAATTACAAGAGGGGAGAGAAGGGAGTGTGTTCAGAGGTGAATCTGTGTGCAGAGTGTGTGAACACAAGAAAAATCAGGTAACCACTGGGTGGGGATGGGTCTGTGGGCACCTTTTTCAGTGAAACTGAGTGTGTGTGAGTGTGGGGGAGGTTATTTAGCTACAAGACAAGAGACATGGCGCCCTTTAGAGAGAGAGGGGGGTATTTGGGTCATGGGATATGATAGGAGAGAGAAAGAGGGGGTGGGGTATACTATTTTGGAAGATAGGGTAAGTTGCATGTGAGTTGGTGCATTATTGGTGAGTTATAATGCACTATTGGTGAGAGGTGGGGTAGCTTGAGGGGAGAGAGAAAGGAGAAAGGACAAGGGGAAGAGAGAGGGGGTTGACCTTTTGAGTGGAGGAGAGGAAAAGGGACACACGGCGGGGCAACAGTGAAGAAAAAGGAGGCAAGGTGGGGATGGGCTGCCCCGCAGGCATGAGGTGGCCAATTTTACCTTTCTCATATATTTACATAGTCATACTTTATTTTTTCTTACTTTTTCCAATGCTTTTTATCACTCCCTCCCTAAGAGGGATTTTTCATGGGGTGGGGACGAGAGAAGAGGGGTATGGGAGCTTGGCTTGTAAAAAGCCCCCATCATTAGCCCTCCCCTTTTGGCTAGAGGCATTCATGCCTCTAGCTCATATGTTTCTTCTTCCGCTTAGCTGTAGGATCCGATATCGAGTTGCCTTCTGAACTATCCATTCCATTTGGCCATTGGTGAGATTTCTAGGATATTCGTTGATCTGTAACAGGTCCGGGTGATAGCTTGTTTCTTGGAATAGTGTCGGTTGATTAAAGGGGAAGCCCATGGCTTCCAGAACTTTGTGCCAGTGTCCTGGATCTCAAGTGAAAAATAGGATCATTGTCTGCAGTGTCCGAACAATAAAATTTGCATGCCAAATTGGACCAAATTTGTAACCACCAGTAGCGAGAGGGGAAATGAGCATCTTGGCTCCTGCAAAGACAGAACCGAAAATTATGATTCCCAAGAGTGTACCAAGAATCCACCATATATGGCCGCCTTGTTGGTGTGGTGAGCTCAAGTTGTCTTCAGAGTCCTGCTTACTGCCATGACTAGAAAAAACTGCAAGCATATCATGCTTCTTTTGGGTGTGCTCAAACATGTCAGCTTCCTTTACTGATGCTAATAGAAAGCCACCTACCTTGCGGCTTAAATTCAAGCGTAATCCACTTACCTTTCTCCAAAGAGAGGATGCACTATTTGTAAAAAATTGTACCAAATTGCGAATGAGGTCTTCCTTCTTGCATTCTATTAGGCTTTTGTCTATCCATGGCTCCTTTGCTCTTATCTCCATACTGATCTTCTCTCTATATGTTAGAGCACCTAGCCATAGCCATAGGTCTGATGCATCCCATGCAAACACAATGCTGTGTTGTGGAGGAGTTTGGAACATCCTTAAAAGGTTGGCAGCATATTGATCATCAAACTTACTCTGAACACCCTCACATAAATTGGAGGCATTACCCATCTCCAAGTTTATAACACCCTTCAGTAGACTAGAGGAATTACCCATCTCCAAGTCTATAACACTACACAATAAAGTTTTACTTGGCTGCCAAGCCTCTGGAGCAATATCCAACTCCAAACCTTCAGTCATACTTACCTCTTCGTTATGGTCCTTAAGTGAAACTTCCTTGATGCAAGATTCCTTTAGCTTGCTACACTGTCCTTGGTCCATGATGGTGCACAGGCTTCCGTTTTCAAAGCCCTCCCCTTTGCTTGATATGTTGTCCACCTTCTGCAAAGCCTTGCTAGCAGGCTGGTCTTCCTCTTC
Source organism: Adiantum capillus-veneris (assembly GCF_014529385.1). Taxonomy (NCBI): domain Eukaryota; kingdom Viridiplantae; phylum Streptophyta; class Polypodiopsida; order Polypodiales; family Pteridaceae; genus Adiantum; species Adiantum capillus-veneris. The sequence goes on from NC_140944.1 coordinate 89,624,348, forward strand.
TCTTGTATCTTTCATGACCTTTGCATTCCTCTTACTCTGACGAGGCCTAATCAACACTTTACACCTTCTTACCCTTACTGCCCAATGTTGTCGATTCATCGCTTTGGTACCTATTTCATTCAAGGTTAAAGATGTACTCACATTTGTAACACAATTTTCTTGACTTACCTCCCCCACCTGGGTAGCATCTTTTGATTCTTTAACCTCTTGTTCCACTGCTTCAGTTCTTTGAATAGTCTTCTTACTTAATCCTTCTTCTGTTACACTCATTTTGACCTCTTCTGCAAGACCAATGATACTTGGTGTGCGGGTACCAATTGGTGGTGGGTGTAGGATGATTGTAAGTGGTGATTGTGGTGGACGTAGAATTTGTGTTGGTGGGGCTAGTGCTCGGGGTGGGGGTGTTCTTTCTCTAGGGGGTGACAATTGGTTCCTCCTACCTTCTCTATTATAGTTTTGTTGTGGTTTGGGACAGTAGTACATACCGTGACCATCTTCTCCGTAGTTGTAGCAGTGATACTCCCTGTTTTGTTGTCGTGCTCTTCCAGGGTCTTGATCTCTTTCTTGACTCCTCCCTTGCTGTATTAAGTGGACAGACAAATTCTGCAGTTGGTCAGTAATATGGGCCAACATATCTTGTTGGTCATCTCTTACCCCAAGAGCCGGTGGTGGTGGTGGAATGGTGGTTGTCGTAGTTGCTGGTCGACGCGATGTTCCTGCTTCTGTTGATTCGGTTTCCTTGGCTTTCATTCGCAGCTTCTTGTCCTTAAGGCGAGCAATCTCAACGGCTAACTCCTACGTAGCCGGGAATCTACCTTTCACCTTCTCCTTGAGAAGCGGCCATAAGCCATGCGTGAACCGATCTTTTTTTAGGAAATCGGGTGCAGCTTTTCCCCTTGCCAGTGACTCAACCCACCGTTCCCACAAATCCACAAATTTGGACTCATATGTGGCATATTCTAAAAGACCCTCCTGCTTCAAGTCTCTCAACTTGTCCCACAACTTTTCTGAAGTGGTACCTCCCCCAAAGCGCCTCTTAAAAGCGATTTTTAAGGGTTCCCAATCATCCTTGGTTGCTTGTGGAAGTGTATTGTACCATGATCTAGCTTCTAGCTTCATGAGATGCTTAAAGATTCTAACCCGGGATTCATCCGTATCTTTGTTGCTCACTACACATGCTACTTCAAAGTCATCTAGGAAGTCTGTTACCAAATCCTCCCCCTTCTTTCCTTTAAATGTTGGAAATGCTACACTTGCCATGATTACTGAGAGAGAGCTAGAAAGACACACTGCTTAACTTGCAAAAGTTTTTTTCTTCTTTACAAGGAGGCGTGTATACCCTCTTATACTAGGACATAGATTAAAACTTCAAACGGTACATTGCCTTGTACCAAAGGTAAGACAAATGGTTGATCTGATGCGAGAACTTCCAAAAACCGCTCCCCACCCGGCATGGTGTCAATGACGTGCTGGTAGTGAGCCTTCAAATCCAGTATTACCTTGATTGAGCGTACACGTGTTGGTATGTGTAATCTGTCTTGAGGTAGGTTGTACTGATTCATGTGAAGCTTAGAGGTGCTTAGTCACTGTCCAAGCTTGTGGGAGAGGGTGGTGTTCTTTCCTGAAACAAACTCAGTAGATCCCTAGTTTCTCTAGTGAGAGTGTGAGCCAATGCTTCCGTTATCTGTGCTGCAGCATCATGTGCGACTTGAAAACTGACTGTGATAATTACCTCGGTGACTTGAGTTACCCGATTCTCAAAGTAGAATAGTGTTGATTCTCTATTGTGTAGAGCTCCTTCCATTTTGTTGTTGTGGGTTGGTTGTAGGTTGCGGACATGGTTTGGACCTTCTCCTTCTTCTTCTTGGCACTTGGCCTATGTATATCCACTGGGTTTGGCGTGTTGGTTGACTCTCCCACTGCAAATCAATTACCGTTACGCCTGGCACTCGAGTTTCGATGGAGATGCGGAGTTCGTCTAGTTGTGCTTGGAGCTCTTCTTCTTCTGTCGTCCAATTAGCAAATCCTGCTAGCCATTCATCCATTCACAATAGTTTAGGGGTTTTAGTCTTGTAAACTGAAGGGTTTCATGAAAAGATCCTCAGTGGGGGCACAAAATGACGGGAGAAAAGCGAACCCTGAACCCCCGACGGCCTCTACAACACCGAGGACCGAATGGCGCGCCTCGAACCTGTCATGTTAAAGCAAACAGGGGGCAACACCTAGCTTCAGCGGCTAGGACGCAAACAACACACCACCATAACAAAGTTTTTATCCAAGAGAGATGGATGCTTGGGAGTAATGATGAAAAGGAAAGGGAATGAGATCAAGTGAGAGAGAGAGAGAGAGTGAGGGAGGGGGTATAGCGGCTTAGTACTTAGGCATCACAAAAGGATGGCGAATCCGTACACCCTTCACACATACACAAGCTCACTCCAAAACACAAAACTAGGTGGCGATTCCGTACACCTCACATGGGCAAAACATTGCAAGAAAACATACTCACAAAGCCTCAAGCTTTATTTAGAGAATTAGGCGATGAAATGGGGAGCATAGGGTAGGGGAATGAGAAGGGAGAGAGTGGTAGAGCACATGGCGGATAGGTGGGAGTTGATGGCGAAGACTCGCACGAGGATTATGGCCATCATCCTTCATTTAGTTGCCCTTCATCTTCCATAGCCAAGGGTGTAGAGGTCATGCTCAAGACAAGCATGGTGATTGCGGTGATGGTGATGGTGTGGGTGTGTGTGTGTGCACTAGGCACACACAATGCATAGTGTACTCTTTGGTTATGGTGTGTGTTTTTGTGTGATGGTGACCCCTCTTTATATAGGGGAGGAGGGGGAAGAAATTCTAGAATTTAGAAATGAAGAAATCATTCTCTACATAGGCCATGTGACTATGGGCCCCACTTGTCTGACTGTGTGTATATGTGCCAAAACAGCAGTCTCATGAGAGAGAGACTAAGAGAGAGAGATGGGTTGATGAAAAAAAGTGAGAGGTGACATGGAGAATAAAGTAATTACAAGAGGGGAGAGAAGGGAGTGTGTTCAGAGGTGAATCTGTGTGCAGAGTGTGTGAACACAAGAAAAATCAGGTAACCACTGGGTGGGGATGGGTCTGTGGGCACCTTTTTCAGTGAAACTGAGTGTGTGTGAGTGTGGGGGAGGTTATTTAGCTACAAGACAAGAGACATGGCGCCCTTTAGAGAGAGAGGGGGGTATTTGGGTCATGGGATATGATAGGAGAGAGAAAGAGGGGGTGGGGTATACTATTTTGGAAGATAGGGTAAGTTGCATGTGAGTTGGTGCATTATTGGTGAGTTATAATGCATTATTGGTTAGAGGTGGGGTAGCTTGAGGGGAGAGAGAAAGGAGAAAGGACAAGGGGAAGAGAGAGGGGGTGGACCTTTTGAGTGGAGGAGAGGAAAAGGGACACACGGCGGGGCAACAGTGAAGAAAAAGGAGGCAAGGTGGGGATGGGCTGCCCCGCAGGCATGAGGTGGCCAATTTTACCTTTCTCATATATTTACATAGTCATACTTTATTTTTTCTTACTTTTTCCAATGCTTTTTATCACTCCCTCCCTAAGAGGGGTTTTTCATGGGGTGGGGACGAGAGAAGAGGGGTATGGGAGCTTGGCTTGTGAAAAGCCCCCATCACTTCGTTGCTCCCTTTTGTGGATCTTTGTTTCCCTCCCCCTGAGGCCTTTTCTTTTGGATACATTGTATGGATCCCTCCAAAACAAGTACTCTTCTTGTTGGTCCTTTGGTTGCATGATTTCTACTCTCCATGGCATACCCTAGGCAATGTGACCCTCTTTCATTGGATAGTCTCCTTATTTCCACGTAGATGTGAGTTGTTTCCGCATACATAGGTGTACCTCCACTTCTACTTGGACCATGTGGACAACTTGGGGTGGGGTTGGTCTTGATGCTGCTACCACCCTCTCCATCAACTTACTTAAGCTTGGCCCGTCACCTTTGTGCTTCCCTATTTGATACGCATATTTCTTGGAACTCTGTAACAAAGCATTGACAATATCTGAAATGCATGTGTCATACAAACTAATTTTTCCCATCTTGTATCCTTCTCCACCAAGCAAGCTCCCATGCACACCTTTGGACAAGTTTGTAGGGGGAGTATGTGCTAGCTCCTTTGAGCTTAAGAGAACCTAAACACAAAGAGATTCCTATTACTAAACACAAAGAGATTCCTATTACAAAACACAATAAATTTTAGAATTCAACACAATATTTTCAAAAAACAATATGAGTAATAGAAATGCTCAACCTTGACAGCAAGTTTTCCCAATGTGCAATCCGTGCTTCCCACCAACTCATCCATGTATCTAGCAATGATATGTTTCCCTCCTCCAACCATTCATGGATTCTTTTACTTTTTAATGATGCTTCCTCCTAATTTTCTGCTAATTGCCACTCTTCATAAAAGTTAATATGTCGTTGTCAACTTTCTTTCATCATACATTGTTTAGTATGTTATTTTCGTGGTTTGTGGTTCCCAACTTGCTCCACCCATGTACCTAGGAGCAGGGTCGCAACTAGTTGCCAATCAGCTTCTCCCTTTTTTTTCTCAATTTCTCATGGAGACTAAAAGAATTCATAAAAACTCATTGGCATCATTTATGCAAATTGGTTCTTACTATATACAATAAAAAACCTTTTTGCGATCAGGTTGAATTTAGTTGCCCTTGGCCATCATCTTTCCAAGCCACCACTAGTCTGATTTGGCCAGATTTCACCTTGGGCCTGCCCATTTGCCTCCAATGGCTTTAATCTCAGTGTGTTTTGAACCGGTTTACCAAGACTTTGGATAAGAACTTTGATGGGGGAAGAGAGAGATAGAGAGAGAGAGCTTCCTCCAAGTGCATCTTGACTTTGGTACCAACAATATGGGGTTGAATTCAATTGCCCTTATAAGTTGTCATTTATCAAAGGCATCATTGCCTAGCCTGATGTGAAAAAGGGAACGTTACAATGCCTACCGTTCATTCTTTACTTGTTTTGTTTGCATAATCAACCCTTTGGTTGTGGCTGATGTGGCAACAATCAATTAGGTATCTCGCCGGTGTATGCCATTGCTTGCAAGTTCTACCACTATCAATTTTGCTATGGAGGCTAACCCTACAACATGCTACAAAGAGAGTTTAGGCTTCTCAAATGCATTTTTTCATATGTTTTAGCGGTTATATTGTGGGAAGTGACCATCAATTAAGGTAGGTGTCACACTTGTGTGGGGAAGGAGGCCTTTTCATGCCAAAGTGGTGGCCAATCATGAAGGAAAAGTAAAATTTGGCATCTGGCATGCCACAAAAGTGGCCTTAACCCCTTCAGTCAAATGCATGTGAGAGGGGCGTCCTTAACATCTAGGATTGATATTTGACAATCAACTTAAAAAATAAAGTCTCCACCACCTGGGCAACCATGCATTGCCACTGAAACGAGTAGCTTGTACCAATTTGAAAAAAGAAAAATCCTTGGGATTGTTAATTGTGAGAGTGCCATTATCTATGAGAGTCATCGTAAGTAATGAAGGCATCTAGGGAACAATTTTTCATGCACAATTTTTGAAGCCATTGTTTAGCTTCTCCACGATTAAGGAAATTTTACTTCTATAATTCATGGAGGCATGGAGAAGTCCCATGAAAATTGTTTGGGCATGGACGTCATCTGCATCCCTCTCATGCAAGCTAACTCCACTAGGGAGTGCATATTGATGCAGAAAAACTACTCAATATTACTATTCTTGGCAGTTCATAGAGGTCCGATGAGAATTACTTGGAGATGGACGTCATCCACGGATGATCCTCTCATGCAAGCTAAGTCCATAAGGGAGTGCAGATCGATGAAAAAAACTAATGAATTTCATTATTTTTGCCAACTCAAAGAGATCCCATGCAATTTGCTCAAGCAAGGGGGTCATTTGCATTAACGTGGATGACACACTCATGCCAGCTAGGCCACAGCGTGAGCAAAGGGCTGCCAAGAATGGGATAAGGGGGTTGACTTTGCTTGGTCAAGGGGGTCATATGTGTTAATGTGGATGACCCTCTCATTGCAACTAACCATAGCGTGTTTAAATGGGTTGTCAAGAAGGGGTAGTTAGGGGGTTGGGCAAGGGTTAATAGAGATGACCCAAGGTATGTCCGTTAGGGACTACAGATCGATACAAGAAAAAACTAATGAATTTCATTGTTTTTGTCAAGGGAAGGGCATCATCCGTGTAACTCATGCCAGCTAGGACCATAGCGTGTGTGGGATAAGGAAGTTGACTTTGCGAGTTTTTTTTTTTCCATGAAAAGCTTTGGCAATGTATTAGATAAGAGACACTGTTACAAAATAATTCTGGGGGAGATTACAAAACCAGTGAGGTAGCCGAAGGATAATACTTCTCGATCAAAACACTTTGATCAAAATTATATAGGCTTTTAGGTTGCTACAAACAGTCATCGGTTGTTTCCATTGGGCAATGAACTAAGAATTTCCTGGAGGTGACCTATGAGCCTTAGGTCATTGAAGTGCTACCGCCTTAGTTTTTCTTCTTCGGCCTTGCAATCATCTATCATCCTCTGCACATGTGTGTAGGAGCCATCAAGCAAGACCTCCTACTGTTTGTTGATGTTTGTGCTGTTATAGAATCCCATGCAGTCATTTAACACTTTCCGATTAGCTTCATAAATTCTGCACTGGTCCAGTTTGAGTTGGTTAGCCTGCAAGGAGGAATGACAAAATTGTACCCTCAGACTTTTAGTCTGGTAAGCATTGTTAAACATGTTGTCATTCCTTTCAAGCCAAATTAACCAGGAAAAATCTCCTCTTATCCTGTTCCAAATGAAAGAAAATAGTGTGATTGAATCCCCAAGCAGAAATTGCTTCCAAGTGGGGGTGGAGTCCAGAGCCCTACATAAGGGATACAAAATATTAGTGTTAGTTGGTTAGTTTAGAAAGAGGTGGGGATATCTTCCTCAGTTTGTGAACATGTTTTACGGGTCCCTAGGCCCATCCCAACAGCCCTGAGTGTGCTTCTCGTCCATACTGCCTTGTGTAAGATTAGCCAAAGTAGAAGAGAGTGTTTGGCCAGGATTTCTTTGCTCTAGATGTTCTGAAACTTAAACTTCCATTGTTTCTGTGAAAGACTTACCTTCCATTTTTTGTTGAGGGTAGTGTGCACATGGGCCTACAGACAAGGAGAAATATTAGGGGGGTGGTGGAGAGCACTGCCATTGCTCCAATAAAAGGCCTTTGGGGAGGGGTTGTAAGCAGGCAAGACGGACCACTCCATACCTTTTGGGAAGAGCGCTTTTCTTGAGTCTAGCAGTGTTAGCTCCCACGGTTGTAGTTGATAGGTTCTTAGCAGTTCAAAGTGGGTTAGCCATATTGATTCCTTTCTGAACCAAAGGTCTTCCCAGGTGGTTATCCCTTAGTTGTGAATTTGTCTTTCTGTCCTCGTCTAGGCTTGGGTGAGGGGGGGCATTGGGGGAAGCGACCACCATACTAATTCCTGGGACCTGATGCCAAGGCTGTACTTTGAATCCCAGTTGACTTTCAGGCTTGTTCTGTACCCGTTCCAGGCCATCCAAATCGATTTGAGTAGGTCAGACCCTTTAGCTATAACATCTATCGGGCCAAAGAAAAGGGTGCACCAAGGGAAGTTGGTGACACCTTTGAGTCCTTTAAGTTGGAACCTGTCTAAGTGACGAAACAACAGGGAGGCCCATTCCTCATCTGGTTGGTTGAGGGCTCTAAGAACAATTTTTACAGCTAATTTATCCGCCCAATTGATGACGTTGGTTAGCCCTAGCCCTCCTTTCTCCTTGGGGAGACAGCACACCTCCCATTTGACTTTGGCTATCCCTTTCTTGAGAGGGTCTCTTGTCCAAAGAAATTTTCTGCGGATCTTGCTAATGCCTTTTAACTGATCATCGGGAGGTCTCCAATAGGACAGGAAGTACAGTACGTAGCTATTGATGTAGTGTTTGATCACAAGAGCTCTTCTTGCTAGGTTTGCTTGAAATCCTAACCAATGATTCATTTTAGCTGCAAATTCTTCCAGGACCCAGTCCCAGTTTGCTTCATGGTGACTTTGAACCCGAATGGTATCCCTAGGAGTCAAAAAATCACTCCATCATGTAGGGACGTGCAGCCTTGCTCAAGGATCCACCTAGGGAGGGGGGAGCGCGAGGCTCTGATGCCCGCTTTGGAGTGGTTGATTTTGGAGCCCGAGGCTGTGCAGAAGATGTGTAAGCATTTCCAAAACTCCCGAAGTGATTGATCATCATTGTGGAGAAATCCATTGGTGTCGTCTGCAAATTGCACTAGACATTGTTGCCTCCCCTTGGGGAGGGAGATGCCCTTCATGCTGCCTTTAGCTACTTTGTTTTTAATCAGCCAATTAAGAGAGTCTGTTGCAATGGCGAATAGGAGGGGGGCCAGCGGAAAACCTTGTCTTACAGATCGACTGAGAGGGAAAGGTTCAGAGAGGGAGTTATTAAGAGAGACTCTAGCCATAGCATTGCCAAGAAGAGTAAGGACAAACCTGACCACTTTTGGACCAAAGCCCATCATTTTTAAGTAGTCAATGAGGAAGGACCATTCTAGCCGATCATATGCTTTGTCGAAGTCGACTTTCACAAAGACATAGTCTTGGTCTTACTCTTCCGCATGCTCGATATCTTCCCACATTGCGATGATAGCCTCCATGATTCTTTTGCCCTTGATGAAACCCTTTTGTTCGGACAAAATCCATTCAGCAAGAGCTGGCGTTATCCTGATTGCAATTGCTTTAGCGAAGACTTTGTAAGCTGCATTGAGCATAGTTAGTGGTCCCCGGTTTTAGATGTCTTCTTTGGAACCTTTTTTATGCAGTAGCTTTATGACTCCCGTATTGATCTAGACCGGTAGGGCTCCATAAGCCAATGCTTCTTCCCAGACAAGGACCAAAATAGGTGCCATAACATTCTTGAATGCTTGATAGAATTCAGCCGGCAATCCATCCAATCTTGGCGTTTTCTTGATCTTGAGAGAGTCTATGGCTTGTTTGATTTTCCAAATTGATAAGTCTGAGTCTAGCTGGGAGGCAATTAGAGGAGGAATGACCTTTTTGTCGCGGTTCTTTAGAAAGGAACTCTATTGGGCGGAGCTCATAGATTATGTTGAGCCTATTGTGTAGGGTTTTTTAATAAATTATGATGTACCTATATATGAATTTGGAATGTGGGTGAAAGAACAAAGAACAATGTATGTACGATGGAGCTGCTTTATAAGAGACTTGCTTCTACCTAAGTGCTTGTGTTTGTGAAATATAATTAATGTTGTTTTGGTTTTAGTTTCTATCTATGTTGGGTCATTCCTTCATATTATTTGTTGTTTTGGTTTTAGTTTCTATCTATGTTGGGTCATTTCTATCTATGTTGGGTCATTCCTTCATATTATTTCAATGCATATAGCGTGGTAATTGTTGTCTTGGGGAAGTTGGAGTTTGGACAAAGGGTCCTTGCTTATATTTTAGACTTTATGATTTTCAATATAACATGGTTTGGGGTTGGGCCTCCCCTGTTTTTCTAAGTGTGAAGCTTAATAGATAGAATAAATAGAGTTAGTTGATTTAAATTGAGGAATGACCTTGTTCTAAATATCATTTTTTTATTATAGCATTAGCTCTCAAAGTTAAGTACCTTATGTTAAATTGCAACAGCTAGTTCACTCCTATGAATAAGTAAGGGACGTCGTATGGAAAGGATCGATCTTTGTAGACTAAGATGTGAGTGTGGTTAATTGCAATGAAATATATCATCATGTCTTTTGAGTGGAGAAAAGCTTGCACAAATAAACCATTCACAATAAAATCTCACTAAAGTAAGCTCACAAAAAATATCTCCCCTCCATGCCTAGGTGCTTGAGGGGCTTAAGGTGTTCCAAAAGTCAACAAGGATCCCTACACATCGGGGGGTGAGCCCTACTTGTAAGATCATGAGAGAGAACGCACACACCCTCACACAAGGAAAGCCTAGTCTAAAGAGGCAACAAGAAAGCCTATTGGTTGGCCTCTAAAAGGTTCCAATAATCGTTCTTCTAATTTAATTAATTGTTTATGCATTTATCGAGTCCTCTCTCTCAAAGGGAAAAGGAGGACACTTGTCCTAATGCTAGCATGATTTCTTGGTATGAACTATGAATGTGATTGGCTAGGCTTGTAGGGGTCCAATCAAATTCCAGCATGAGCTAGAAGAGGGGGTCAACCAAACCAAGATGGGGGTGTGCTCTGGGGTATACTTTCTCTCACACACACTCACATGCTCATTCTCACTTGGTGAAAGTGTAAGAACTCCATCTCCTTCTCCAAGCTTGTTGAGAAGATGAGAGCCTACACCAACACTCTTGGCTATGAAATGCAAATCCAACCAAGATCCATGATCTGATGCTTAGGATTTCCATCTTCTTCATCATGATTATTATGTTATTGTGCTATGCTATGCAACAAGAGTGATGATAAGTGAGGAAATATCTCTTTCTCGTATGTTACTTCTTATTCCTCTTCCCTACCCTCATTCCCTGCTAGCTCTCTCCACCTTTGAAGGTGTTTGGGAGATCACATAGGTCACAAGGAACACAAAGATTGTATTGTACCAAGTCTCTCTTTATGGGAGAGTTTATAATACAAAAGCCTATTGGAGGGGGGACCGGCTCCACATAAATCCGATCCTCAACTTCTGTCAAATTCTCTAACTCTCTCTCTTGCAAAAGTATTTTTCATGCCAAGTTAAATAAATATAATGGTTATGTTGCTACTGTTAATTAAGCTTACCCTCTATTTTCTCAAAGTAGTCTCATAAAAATGCTCACTACAGTTTTCTTAATTCGGCTATTCTCAATGTTCATACGGCATTTCCATTACACAGAGAGAGCATAAGAATGAGAAGGAAGCTTTGCTTTGCTTCAAACATTACATAGAGAGGTGTCTTGTGAGAGAGCTACCACAAAATGAGAGAAAATGATATGTGGCGTTTTTGTTGTAGATGTTAGTGCAACACTTTATGCACCCTTTTTACCTCCATTTTTTGCCCTCTAGTCTCTTAGTACACTCCTCCTTATCCCTCTACTATATTGTTCCTTTTTCCAAGTGATGCCTCTTCTCTTCTCCTCATTATGATTAATTCTTTTTTAAGAAATTCCTGTACCTTTTTAGTATCTTCTAAGCTCTTCGTATTGTTGTTTGAAAGAGTCTTATACTAACACTTTTTGTTCCTTCTTCTTTTCTTACCTCCTTCTCGTGCTTTGACCTTCGTCATCGCTTGCCCTCGAAGCTTGCTTTTCTTGTTCCCACCTGCCGTCTCTTAACCTTTGTATCCTACTACCCTCTTGGCATTGAACAATGCTACCCCACCTCTTTTACTTCCTGTTTTATTGTGCTACTTAAACACCTTAATTAAGGTGAGAAACATACGTAGCTGCATTTTTTTGCTTACCCCTTTCTCCCTAGCACCACTCTTATTGAATTACCAAGGTTTCCTCTCCAATCCTCCCATCATTGCTCTCTTCTCCTTTGGTACTTTCTCCTCCTCGCTCACCACCACCCCCTACCCGCTTTTTTCTTCTGCATATTCCCTTAACCCTATCCCTACCTTTTCCCTCCACCTCAACCTTCCCGCCATCACCATGCCTTGAGGGTTTAATAATTTGTGTCGGGCTCCTTACAAGAATTCAAAACTATCAATTTTTAGCTTTCTAAAGCCACGTCTCACCTCCTCTACCTCCGTAAATCTTTGTGCTAGCAATAAATCCCCCAATAGCCTTTGCATGAAACCACCACGCCTCACCTAAGAAGATTCTAGTGTCCAAGACCTCCTTAACGAAAAGTTTGTTAGCCTTCCGATTTTAATACCAAGTAGATTGTGCCAATGTTTACATTCAAGCCCAAACTCTCCTTGTAGAAAACCTCCAAAAACTTTTTGACTTCTTTCATGATATTGAGGAGGAATGCTTGGAAGATCTAGTTAAAAATGTCTCACCCATTGCCTTCCCTAGGGTGCAACCCAAATCTTGGAACAACCAACTTGTTATGTGGAAGAATTCTTCTCTCTTGGAGCTATACTCTTTTGTCCAAAACCTTATCCTAGAATCGTATTTGGCTACTTACTAAAAGTGGTGGCACACAATTCTAGAAAGAGATCCCAAGAAACACTCTTTGCCAAAGCAATGGCCCTACCCAAAGAAAACACCATTAGTGAGCTTGTGCAACATAAGGTCACCTCTTAAATAAGAAAAGTCTTCTCCCAAAATACCTTTTGGCTAATTTTAAAACCGTTTCCTCTCCCTTTCATAAAATATTCCTGTTAAACTTTCAAAAAACTCAAAACTTCTTTCACTACTCCCTTTCGTTCCCACCATCCCTCCACCCCCTAGTTCCTCTGAACAACCTTTTGCTATTGGAAATTCCCCAAGCCTCTTCTTTCTTTGCTACTAAACCTAAGGACCCCTTTCATAAAGTACCCTCGTCAACCCTCCCAAAAACTCAAAACTTCCTTCATTACCTTCTTCCCCCCCCCCCCCCCCCCCCCCCCCCTTACTTGGTAAACCCCTACATCCCCCCTCCTCTAGCCTTCTTGCTTCACTTATCCCACACTTACTCAAATATCCCCAATACCCCCTTAATACCTCTCTCTTCCCTAGCCAAACCTCTCCTCCTCTTTCACCGCCTCGAATCCTCCCTATCCCTGTTCTAGCCTTCCTAAGAAACCTAGGTTTTCAAAAAACTTGCAATGGAGGAAGAAGTAGGTGTTGAGCACCCTACTCAATGGGTCCTTTTGCTCTTCTCAAAATCACCCCTATCTCCCCTTTGTTGGGCCCCTCCTCCCTTTTCACCATTCTTTTGTCATATCCTCCCCAGTTCTTTCGCTTTTGGTGTTGCAAAAAGAAGATTCAAGCATTGGCTTCCTCTTACTAAACCCTCTCTTTTTAAAGTGTTATTTTTAAGAAAACAATCTATTTATGCTTTAGAAAATAAGGTCACTAACCTTGAATGTGACAACCTCTCTAACCGTCCTCTCTCTCATTCTGAAAAATACTCCTAGGGTTAGGCTTTAAATACATTCCTCCCTCCTCTCCTCACCTCCCTCTTACACTCTTTTTCTTGCTTATAAAGAAGCTACCAACTCAAGCTCTTTCTTAAGGAAGTATATCCTTCTTCTGATCCCTTCTCCTACCCCAATGACTCTTGGTACCACCATTATCCCTCTCTCAATATTTGAAATGCCTCTTACCCTATTTTTTCTCATGTAAGCACCCTTTTAAAAGTGGCTTCCTCTCTATAAATAATGATTTCTCAACAGTCATCAAGCTAGTAAAAAAACAAATCTAGGTCCCATTATCTTATCCAAGTCATGGCATCTAGAATAAGCTTCTATACATCTCTAAGACTCCTCTACATACACCCATGTCTTGTCCGCTCCTCTCTTATGTTCTCACTAGTTGATCTCTTCTTCCTTCAAAGGAGAGATATTTCATCCTAACTCCACTTTTTTTGGATCTCCAACCGTGTCTCTTTTTTCTCCTCCCTAAAATCCACAATGTTCCTGCTTTGGTAGGGCGTCCTATCTTCTCTTACAAAGGGTATCTTTTGGAGCATGCATCTCTATGGCTACACATCCAGCTTCTCCCTATACTTCTTACAAATACATATCACCTCAAGGACTCTTTTTTTCTCATCAAATATATCTCCTCTCTTGTCCTTCCCTCTAGTGTTCTTCTCTTTACCTTTGATGTTGATTCCTTATAACCTAGCATTCTTATATTACAAGGTTTGCTTGCCCTCTCTATCTCTATCCAACATTTTTTTCCCTCCCCCAAAATAAGTCTCATTCTCTTGATGGACTCTTTGGTCCTTAACCATGACTACATCTCCTTCCAAGGTAGTTGTTGGCCCCAAATCAAGGGTACTGCCATGGGTTCTAACTTTGCGGTGGTTTATGTGTGCCATTTTCTTTGTCACTTTGAGGATAGTATTAAACCCCCTCTCATCCCTTATTCCTTTACTTCAAAAGTTTTATTGATGACGTCTTAGGAATTTGGAAGAGATCCCTTACAAGCCCTAAAAAATTCTTAGACTTTATGGTTCACCACTCTAGGATCATATCATATTTTCTCCTTCCATCTCCGCCATGTAAGCTTCCGTCCTATTTTCATTTCTTCAAATGACCCTCATTTTCGCAATTGGGGATTTTTAATTCTCATTGTTTTCAAAACTCCTCAACTCGTACAACTACACTCCCTAGAAATCCTTGCACCCCACCCACCCAAAAGTCTCTTGTATCATTTTAGAGATTAAAAGATATGTAATTAAAGAAATCTCTCTAGAAGGCTTCCTTACCATTTGTTATCCTTTTCTTCCATAGGCTTAGTGCAAGCGGTTACCCCCAAGATCTCTTTCACACCTACTTTTCCCATGTCTCCTACATAGAGAGAGAATCTCTCTTTAAAAAGGAACCCAATTCTAAAACCTCTCCCATGGTGGTCAAAATCCCCTTTTCACCCTTTACATGCAATCTTAATCTCTCTCTCATCTTGATTAACCCCTTGCTCTTCGCCTTAGGACCACACACAATTTATCCCACCTCCCCGAACCCCTTGTTTGTTGCCTTAATGCACCCAATTGCTAGAATATTTGAACCCCAAAGCTTTGCAACCCGCCTTAGGCTTTAGTCTCCCTTCATACCCAGGCTTTCATGCACACACACATAGCCCCCATTCCAACTTTTATTCACAAGTTTTGCTACTCCCTCCATGATGCTCTCCATACTTTATTTTTTAGCTCTTATTATCAATTTTTGAGTGCTTTCACCTTTTATTTTTGTACCGTGTTCCTTACTCTTCTTTAAAACTCTCTCTAGCTAAGTGTTACCCTTCCACTTCCACACTTGATACCCCCATATTTATTTCCTCTTAAATCCCCATGATTGTACCAAAAAATCCTAAAAATCTTCCCATTGTACCCTTCTTGGATTATTTGCCTTCAAAACTCTTGTGTTCCCCCTCGGTGTCTAAACAGATTCCTCTTTATTTTCCCATTGCACCCCTGTTGAATAGGCCAAGCTCCTATTTATATCCCTCAACCCCTTTCTAAAGATGAACATTATTGATGAGGTTAATATAGCAAAATGCATTTTGTGTTATTCTCAACCCCTCCCCCCCTTTTCCTTCCTTTACTTTTTGACTATCTTTTTTTGGGTAAGTATTGCTAGCTTTTTTTACAAAATGTAATTAAATTTAGATATCTAGAAGGCTTCCTCACCATTCACTCTCTTTTTTTTGCATAGGATTAGAGCAAGAGGTTCCCCCCAATATCTCCTTTGCACTTGCTTTGCCCATGTCTCTTACAATGATAGAGAATCTCTCTTAAAAAAGAAACCTAATTGTAAAACCTCCCCCATGCTAGTCAAAATCCCCTTTTCACCCTTCACACACAATCTTAATCTCTCTCTCACCTTGATTTAACCCCTCACACTTCACCTTAGCACCACACTTGATTTATCCCACCTCCCCAAACCTCTTGTTTGTTGGCTCAATGCACCCAATGTTGAGAAGATTTCAACCCCAAAGCTTTGCACCCTGCCTTAAACTTTAGCCTCCCTCCGTACCCAGCATTTTGTACATACCTCCCCCCCTCCCCCCCTCTCCTTATTTGGACCTTCTAATCTTTGCTACACTCATGTCATTACTCATTTCAACTTTCATTTCCAAATTTTGTTACTCCCTCCATATTGATTTTTTTAACTCTCAGTACCAATTTTTGAGTGCTTCCACCTTTCTTGTACCTGTCTTTTTCCATTATTTAAACCTCTCTCTAGCTAAGTCTTACCCTCCCACTTCCACACTTGGTACCCCCACCTTTATTTCCTCTTAAATTTCCATAGTTGTACCAAAAAATCTTCTTAATCTTATTGTTGTATCCCTGTAGAATTATTTGCCTTCAAAACTCGTGAATTCCCCTTAGTGTACCAAACAAATTCCTCTTTATCTTCCCATTGTACCCCTCTTGAATAGGCCAAGCTCTTATTTATATCCCTTCACCCCTTTATAAAGATGAACAATACTGATGAGCTTAATATAGCAAAACGCGTATAGTGTTGCATTTTTGTTATCCCCCCCCCCCCCCCTCCCTCCTTCCCCCCTTCCCTTCCTTTACTTTTTTCCTCCTTTTTTTTGAATAAGTTTTTCTCGTTCTTTTTTTACAAAATGACAAGTGACATTTTTGTTATAGATATTAGATATTAGCGTACTAGCACTTGCCACATCTTTTTTACCTGCATTTTTTTACCCTCCTATCTTTCAATATACTCCACAGTCTCTTTTGACAAGGGATAAATCTCTTCTTGTCCTCATTATGATTAGGTTTTTTCCTATATCTCAATATACTCCACACCATCCCTTTAGTATATAGTCCCTTCTGCCAAGTGATAAAGCTTTTCTTGTCCTCATTATGATTAGGTCTTCTTTATGATGTTCCTTAAGTATTTCTCGGTATCTTTTGAGCTCTTGGTATTGTTTTTTGAAAGCCTCTTACATGTACTAACATTTAATGTTCCTTCTCTTCTCCTACTTCCCTCGCTCACCTCCTTTGTGTGCTTTGACCTTCGCCATCGCTTGCCCTCTAAGCTTGCTCGTCAGCATATTTTCATGCTTTGCTCTCGTCTGCCCTCTCTTAACCTTCATATCCCGCTACTCTCTCGACATTGCACCATGGTACCCCACCTCTTTTAGTTCCCATTTTCTTGATTTGCTTTCATGCCTTTAAAATTGAGGTGAGAAATAGACGCAGCTACCTTTTTCCCCTTACCCCTTTCTCCCTAACACCCCTCTTATTGTATTACCATTACACCCCACTATACAAGACATTTGACTCCTTTGGATTTTAATCCTTGCGTTGCATGATGGTGGTAGCCTATAGTACCTTGCAACTCAGCAACATGTTGTTGGCCTAGGGATCAAACATAAGAGAGTCTCTCTCGGTGCAACTTAAGCTTCAACCCCATCCACAAACGCAGTAGACCAAGTTTTTCAATTGTATTACTACCAAAAGTTGTAGTTTTCAAACACCTAGGCGGTGCACCTTGGGCCTTCAGCTTCAAGTATCTTTCTTCAATCGAATGAAGAAGTCGCTACAATTTGCTAGCATGTTTTTACTTTTGGTTATTACTCTTACTATAAGGATCCATCTCTGGGCTTTGACTCTGGTTGTAGAAAATATAGTACATGTACTGGGGTATTACGCATCAAAAAGACTCATGGAAGGAACTCACTTTGTCAACAATGAGGACTTGACATCATTGCTCCTTCTTTGGTTTTGGCGGCTACGTTATCCTATGCTCTCTCACAAGTTTAAGCTTCTTGCAACCTCCTAGGCATTAGAAGCTCCCTTTTACCCTACTGTAACTGACAATATTTTTTAAATACTACCCAACCCTTGTAGTCTAAATTTTTATGCCCTTTCACAGTCAACAAGCCTCATCGTTTGTCTCTTTTTTTTTTCACCTTGGTGTTTTTGCCAAGTCTCACACAGTTCTGATGGCCATACTATTAAGCTTCATATTTGGTTTTGAGCAGTGGTAGTGCTTTTTAAAGACTTCCCAATGCATGTAGTCTATACTTTTATGCCCTTTAATGACAATCAATGAGCCCTTAAGCTCCATTCCCAAATTGGCTAAAGTCCATATTTGGTTATCTGCAATTTCCCTGCCTCACTAGGCCTAGGCTAGCCTTTGTTCCGGGTTTTTTATAAGGCTAAACCACCCCCGGCCAACATGGATTCCTCCTCTTCTTCTACTCTCCTCCAAAGTAATCCCAACCCCTCATTTGAAACCTCTTCTTCCCCCTCCTTTTCAACCTCTCTTTCCCTCTTTCTTCTTAGCTCTACCTCCTCTTTTTCCACCATCGGCTTCCCCTCCTCAACTACCACCTTTGTCTTCCCCACCCCAACTCCCTCCTTTGCCTTCCCCCCTTCTGTATCCTCTTTGTCAACTCTTCCTACTACCCTTCAAGGCTTCTTTTTGGGATCCTCCTTTGTTAATCCTTTTGTGTTTGTCTTCCAACCTTGATCCTCCACTCCCTCTTCCACTTTCAAGAAAGATCTCTTTATCTCAGAAGAGCTACATGTACACATTGCCAACCTCCCTTTGGAGGAATTTTATTTCTCCCCTCCCTCTTTCAAAATATCCAAAAGTGGGGGATCACCCATGTCCATTACCTCTCAAGGAGGTGTGCTCCTCAATCCTCCCCCCATTGCTCCCTTTTCCTTTGGTTGCTTTTCCTTCTTGCTTGCCACCACCCCCTCCCTGCTTTTTTCTTCCGCCAGCTATTCCCTTGACCCTATCCTTGCCACTTCCCTCCTCCCCAACCTTCCAACCATCACCATGCCCCAGGAGTTTAATAAAATTTTGTTGGGCTCCTTAGAAGAATTAAAAGCTATCAATCTTAAGCTTTCTAAAGCCAAGTCTCACCTCCTCAACCTCCAACTTTCCATGCTAGTAATAAAACCCCCAGCAGCCTTTGCATGAAACCACCATGCCTTACCTTAGAATATTTTAGTGCCCAAGACCTCCTTAATGCAAATTGTGTTAGCCTTAACATTCAATACCAACTTGATTGTGCCTATGTTTATATTCAAACCCAAACTCTCCTCAATGTAAAAAACCACCAAAAACTCTTTGACTTTTTTCATGATATTGTGGAGGAATGCTTGGAAGATCTAGTTAATAATCTCTCACACCTTCCCTAGAGTCAAACCCAAAGCTTGGATCAACCAACATGTTATGTGGAAGAATTCTTCTCTCTTGGAGCTATACTCTTTTGTCCAAAACTTCATCCTACGATCGCATTTGGTTACTTCCCTAAAAACGGTGGCACACAATGCTAGAAAGAGATTTGAAGAAACCCTCTTTGCCAAAGCAATGGACGGCCCAGAGAAGACACTATTAATGAGTTGAGGCAACATGAGTTCACCTCTCAAACAAGCAAACTCTTCTCCCAAAGAAAAACCTTTAGCTAATTGTAAAACCCTTTCCTCTATTTGCAAAACCTATTCCTCTAAAAAAACCTTTTGCTATTGGCAATTCCCCATGCCACTTATTTCGTTGTTGCTAAACCTAAAACCCCTTTCCTTGCCCCTCCACCCCTTACTTCATAAACCCCTACATCCGCTCTCCTCCAGCCTTCTTGCTCCACCTATCCCATACTTACTCAAATATTCCTAATACCCTTGACACCTCTCTCTTTCCTAGCCAAACCTCTCCTCCTCTTTTAGCCCCCCTCCCCCCCCAAATCCTCCCCAACCCCCTTCTAGCCTTCCTAAAAAACATAGGTTATAAAAAGAACTTGCAATGGAGGAGAAAATAGGTATTGAGAACCCTAATCAATGGGTACTTTTTCTCTTCACAAAACCATCCCTGTTTGCCCTTTATTGGACCCCTCCTCCATTTTTACCATCCTTTTGTCTTACCCTCCCCACTTCTTCCCTTGGGTGTTGCAAAAGGAAGATTCAAGTATTGGCTTCCTCTTAGTAACCCCTCTCTTTTTAAAGTGTTATTTTTAAGAAAAAATATATTTGTGCTTTAGAAAATAAGGTCACTTACCCTGCATGTCACAACCTCTCTAACAATCGTCTCTCTCATTGTGAAAAAGATTCCTAGGGCTAGGCCTTGAACCCCTCCCCCCCCCCTCGCCCCTCACTTCCTCCCCTTGCCACCCTCTTACGCTACTTTTCTTGCTTAGAAAGAAGCTAACAATTTAAGCTTTCTTTAACGAAGTATCTCCTTCTTCTCCCTTCTCCTACCCCAATGCCTCTTGGTACCCCCCTCTCCCTCTCTTAATATTTGAAATGCTTTCTTCCCTATCTTTTCTCACATAAGAACCCTTTAGCAAGCTTCTTCTTCTTCTTCACCCGTTTCACCCCATTCCTCTTTTAAAAGGGCCCTCCTCTCTATAATGATTTCTCCATAGTCATCAAGCCAGCAAAAGAAAAGTCTAGGTCCCATTCTCTTATCCCACTCATGGCATCTAGAATAAGATTCTATACATCTCTAAGACTCCTCTGCATACGCCCTTGTCCCCTCCGCTCCTCTCTCCTTTGTCTACACTCTCTTCTCTTGTATTCTCACCAATTTCTCTCTTCTTCCTTCTAAGGAGAGAGATTGCATCTTGAATCCACTTTCTTTGGATCTTAAACCGTGTCCCTGTTTTATTCTCCCTTAAATCTTGGCTACACATATAGCTTCTCCATATCCTTCTTACAAAGAGAAAAAATCTCAAGGAATCTTTCTCTCTCAGCAGATATATCTCCTCTCTTTTCCTTTCTTCTAGTGTTCTTCTCTTTACCTTTGATATTGAATCCTTATACCCTATCATTCCTATTCAACAAGGTTTTCTCACCCTCTCTCTTTCTATCCAATAATTTTTTGCCTCTCTCAAAATTAATCTTATTTTCTCTTT
This sequence comes from Adiantum capillus-veneris, assembly GCF_014529385.1. NCBI lineage: Eukaryota > Viridiplantae > Streptophyta > Polypodiopsida > Polypodiales > Pteridaceae > Adiantum > Adiantum capillus-veneris. Next base: position 89,644,845 of record NC_140944.1, read on the forward strand.
GGCCTCTTTGGTCCTTAATCATCACTACATCTCCTTCCAAGGTAAATGTTGGTACCAAATCGAGGGTTATGCCATGGGTTCTAATTTTGTGGTGGTTTATGCGTGACTTTTTCTTTGTCACTTAGAGGATAGAATTAACCTCCCCTCCCATCCCTCACTCCTCTACTTCAAAAGGTTCATTGATGATATCTTTGGCATTTGGCATGGCTCCCTTCCAAGCCTTATAAAAATCCTTAGACTTTATGGTTCACCGCACCAGGACCATATCAAAACTTCTCCTTCCATTTCCACCATGGAATCTTCCATCCTCAACATTCACTTCTTCAAAGGATCCTTGTTTTCTCATTCGAGGATTCTGGATTCTCTTTGTTTTCAGAAAAGCCTCAACTTGTACAACTACATTCCCTATCAATCCTGGTACCCCACCCATCAAAAAGTCTTGGGTATCATTTTAGATCTTAAAAGATATGTGATTAGAGAGAGCTCTCTAGAAGGCTCCATTACCATTGACTCTCTTTTATTCCATGTGCTTAGAACAAGGGGTCACCCCCAATCTCTCCTTCCCACCTGCTTTTCCCATGTCTCTTACAATGATAGCAAATCTCTCAAGAAAAAACAAAACCCGATTTAAGAACATCCCCCATGGTGGTTAAAATTCCCTTTTCACGCTTTATGTGCAGCCTTAATCTCTCTCTCACCTTAACTAAACCCCTTGCTCCTCACCTTAGGACCACACCTCATTTATCTCACCTCCCCAAACCCCTTGTTTATTGGCTCAATGTGCCCAATTGCGAGAAGATTCTAACCCAAAATTTGTGTACCATACATTAGACTTTAGCCTCCCTCTGTACCCAAGCTTTTGTGCACCCCCCCCCCCCCCCCCCCCTTTCGGTCCCCTCTCTTTTTTGAGCCTTCTATTCTTTAATGGACCCTTTGTGTTACTAATTATAACTTCTATTCCCATGTTTTGTTACTCTCTCCATGATGCTCTCAATAGTGCTTCCACGTTTTTTGTACTTTATGCGTTCCCCTTCTTTAAAAGTCTCTCTAGCTAAGTGTTACCCTCTCACTACCACACTTGGTACCCCCATCTTTATTTACTCTTAAATCCCCATATTTGTACCAAAACATCGTCTTAATCTTCCCATTGTACCTCTCTTGAGTTATTTGGGTTCCAAACCCTTGAATTTCCCCTATGTGTAACAAACAAATTACTCTTTTTCTTCCCATTGTACCCCTCTTGAATAGGCCAAGCTCATGTTAATATCCCTGCAAACCTCTGTAAAAATGATCACTATTGATGAACTTACAGCAAAACACGTTAAGAATTGCATCTTTGTTCTTTCTCTCTCGCCCCCCCCCCCCCCCCCCCCCCCCCCCCCCAACCCCAACAGAACTCTTTTCCCTTCCTTTGCTTTTCAACTCCCCTTTTTTGAGTAAGTATCACTCGCTTTTTTTACAAATTATAATTAGAGAGAGCTCTCCAGAAGGCTTCTTTACCATTCGCTCTCTTTTTTTCTATAGGCTTAGATCAAGGGGTTTCCCCCAAGCTCTCCTTTGCACCTACTTTGCCCATGTCTCTTAGAATGATAGAGGATCTCTCTTAAAAAATAAACCCAATTTGAAAACCTCCCGCATGGTGGTCACAATCCCCTTTTCACACTTTGTGCAATCTTAATCTCTCACTCACTTGAGCTCTTCACCTTACCACCACACCCAATTTATCTCACCTCCCCAAACCCCTTGTTTGTCGGCTAAATGTGACCAATGTAAAGAAGATTTTAACTCCAAATATTTGTACATGGCCTTAGAATTTAGCCTCCCTCTGTACCCACGCTTTCGTGCCCCCCCCCCCCCCCCCCCCCCCCTCCGCTTCATTTTGGACCTTCTAATCTTTGCTTCAGCCATCTCATTACTAATTTCAACTTTTATTCCCAATTTTTTTACTTCCTTCATGATGCTCCCCAAAGTTCTTTTTGAGCTCTTGTTACCAATTTTTGAGTGCCTCCACCTTTTTTGTACCTTGTTCTTTCCCTTCTTTAAATGTGTTTCTTGCTTTGCCACTTCCACACTTGGTACCCCCATCTTTATTTCCTCTTAAATCACCATGCTTGTGCTAAAAAATCATGTTAATCTTCCCTTTGTACTCCTCGTGAGTTATCTGCATTCAAAACTATTCAATTCCCCCCAGGTGTACCAAAGAAATTCATCTTTATCTTCTCATTGTACGCCTATGGAATAGGCCAAGATCCTACTTATATCCCTCCACCCCTTTGTAAAGATGAACAATACTGATGAGCTTAATAAAGCAAAATGAGTTAGTATTGCATCTTTTTCTTTCTCTCCCCCCCCCCCTTTTTGTGTTCCTTCATTTTTTACCTCCCTTTTCTTTTGGGTACATATCACTCTTTTTTGCTTGATAACATTACATACTCTCCACTGAGGCATTTTTTTAACATTAGCTCTGCCTTGTCTGACACCTCTTCCTTCTCTAGTTCATGGGATTTTCTCTCTTTTTCCTTCTCCTTCTTGCTAACAAGAAGTGAAGAAGAGGATCCAAAATCCTTACCCATATCTCTTGTAAGGGTGATAAACCTAAACCAGGTTGGCCTTTTTATTGTGTTGTGAAGGCATCAATATTGATGACATTGACATCAAACAAGATATGACATTTGAATAAATAAAACAATAAATCAAATAAAGATGGAAACCAACAAGATAAGATATTTTAATTTGAATGCCATTTGTCATTGATATGTAAATATTGTACAGAATTTTAGTGTGCTACAAGAAGAGACAACCACCATTTGTACAGAATGCGAGTTTGATACAATTTGCATAGGGAGCAAGCTTTAGCTTGGAAGAAGATGTACTATCCCTTCTAGCACTTCTTGGCATTTCTTCGGAATCCTCAAGACCTAAATCTCCATATAAAAAAAGGAAAACGTAAGAATATGTCACATAATGTTTTGCATAATAAAAGAAACCATTATCTACATACCTTCTTGTCACAACAGCTATCTGGAAAGCAAAAGTTGTACGTAAGTCTATCTCCTCATTGTGTAATTCCTACCTCACTTGGTACAGTGAGCACTTGGTTATTATCTTCAATGTTGCCAAGCGTCCATTGTTCATCCACACGTCAATGTCTTGAATGGGTTTCTCATTGAAATCATCCATGTTTTGATCTAAAGGGACCAAGTCTCCCCAACATGATGCCATCGACTATAAAAAGATGAATTAATGAAGTTGTGGCTATTGATCATGTATTTATAGATAATGGATCTATATTTCACTTTGCAAAGGACCCCTTTTGTTTGTTTTTTTACTCCAACCTTCATCCAAAAGTTCTAGCACATCTTCACAGTATAAGTACTTAACCGACATCATTGTTTAAAATAGTTTCACATCAACCTTTGCAAATAAGTCCACAAAGACAATGATGGGCATAAAAATTAAAACTTTGCTCTCCTTGCTTGCAATGTTGGCCTTTAAAAAATTTTTGATCTCATAAAAGATCTTGCACCTATAACTTTCACTTGTTACTAAGCCTGACAATGGGCACTTTCCATTTCTAAAACTATGCAATGCAACCTTGATGATAGTGCCTCAATCCTTCATAGATTTTGATGGGAAATTAAAATGATCATAATAAAATAGCCCTTTTTCTTCCAATGAACCATAAGGTCTCCCTTTCTAAGTCTCTTCACCAATTGACACATGCCAAACATCTAAAATATCTATGACACACTCCATTGGTTGCCATTCCTCTATGCTTGAGGGATACATGTCTGTAATGAGCATAGTAGAGAACCACAAACAAAAATTATAACAATCGAGTAGAGAACCACAAACAAACCAAAGCAAAGTGAAAACAATCTATTGTGTACATGTGAACCAAATACAACTCCGTGGCATAAGTACAACAAACAAGAATAGAAATGTGAACCATTTATAGTCATCTCTATGTGAGGAAGATTTGAGCATCTGGATTGTAGGTGAATCTCCTAGTGCACGTAAATATGCTCCACCAAAACCTCTTTTACCATCTTCTTAGATCCATCAAGTCAAAAGTCTTTCACTCTTCTTTTTCAACATGAAAAGAATGGGTTTTTGGATAAGGCTTTTCTTATTATGCTTTGTTGCATTATAATCCAACTATCCTTGATTTATACATATTGGAATCCGTTGATTGAGTGTAGCTAATGTGGCATAAGTGGTGATGGACTCAATGTATGTGCTAGGGAGTTTAGATTGAATGAAATCCATTGCTTAAGGAGAATAGGATGCAAAGCAGATGATGAGAGGATAGCGAGAAGAGGAGAGAAGAGGAGGTGAGACAAAGAGGGGTGGGAAAAGGTGGGAAAAGAAGGCTATGAGAAGATTCAAAAAATCTTTTGTTTCGATGAAAGAGGCTTTTTTGAGGTAAAAGGACCATGTACTTGAAATTTACCGCAAATTGTGGCTCAAAGAAAATTCATTTTTAAAAATCCAATACACTTTTCAAAAAGAAGGTTTTGTAACGGAAGGGCGCCCCCTCATTGGCTTAGAACACACTCTCTCTAAATGTTGAAAGGCAAAAAAGAGACCTCAAACTTCCCTAAATGCAAAGATGATACACCCATGTAGATGTATGCAACATTAGAATAGGATAGTCTATGAAGGAAATATTATGTTTGAGAGGGGTTTGGTAGATGACACTTATATTTTTGAACCAGTTTTGGAGAAAATATTTGATCCATTTGGATGGATGAATATATTGTCTGCCATGGATGTATATACCAACAAACCAAATTTTGTGACAAAGAAGGATATGAAATCATACCCATTCAAATTATTTCACTTGTAAAAATGTTTGAAACTAAATTAGAAAAGGATGTAGTTCCTATAGATATCAATAGTGAAACAACAAAGAGGATACCTCTATTGAAGATACAAAATAAAATCTTCATTAAAGACCAAACTAACTAGGGAAAAAAGAGGAGAATTACAATGTAATTGATGAACTTCAAGATAACTTGATCATCGTTAATGTTTCTAATTCAAATTAAAAAAGATCATAGGCACTAATGCTAAATAAAATTGAGAAGGATAAATTTTTAAGTTTCCCAACCACAAAGGAGATAAAAATTAAGATACCAAAAAGAAAAAATAGTTAAAACAAGCACAAACAGCCAATGTCAATCTTGTTGTGACAAGGATCAATATGTCACATTAGTTGAAGTCCAAGATTGCATTAAAGACAATAAAATTCATTGTTATCTAACAAAAACTATGAAACAAAAATAAACAAGAAAAAAATCATCAAAATAGGACCAAATAAAAACAAGAAAATGAATAAACAGAAGTAAAACTATCCAAGATTGAGAGAAACGCAAAATATCAAGAACTCAAATCAACACTCCAAGAAGTCTAGATGAAAAAGATAGAATTCAAATATGAAAAAAGGAGTGATCCAATCAGTGTTCCATAACATTACAAGAAATAAATGCTTCAAAATAGGAACATTAAGGTGCAACAGCCTATGTAAGAGTTAAGAAAGCTAGGGAAGTCTTATGATGGTGGACCTAAAAATGCCAAACAATTCGATTTAGCACTCCAAGGTGAAGAATCGATCTTGGCATTTATAGTCATTAACTTGTCTCAAGAGGAAGGGGATATTTTCATCAAAACCCTGAGGGAATATGGAAATGTGTTTTCTTGGTTGTAAAAGACTTAAAGGGGGTAGATTTGAAAGTATGTCAACAGAATATTCCAATCAAGGAAAAAAAAAATCCTATGAGGCAAAGACCATACATGTATAATGAGGCGTTTCCCAAGAAGAGATAGACATACACTATTTGGGTTTCTCCGATTGTGGTAGTACTAAAGAAAAATAGTAAAATATCTCAAAAAAGTAAATGTCACCACCATAACTATCCCTTACCTATATCCAAACATGTATTGAAAAATCTAGGTGGGAAAGAGACATATAGTCTTTTGGATGGATTTTGGGGCTATAAGTAGCTAGCTATACATCCTAAAGATCAACACAAAATTGCCTTCACTACAAGATGGAGGATTTTCATCTATTGTATCATGCCATTTGGATTGACAATGTCCCAACCACTTTGCAAAGATTGACGAGCCATGCCGTCAAGAAATATTGAAAGATATTCTTGAAAATATATATGGAGATCTTTATATTCGTTCTTCCTTCCAAGAGGGTCATTTTGATCACCTCAAGAAAATCTTTGAAAACTATCACTTATAAAAAATTTGTATAAATCCTTAAATATGTGTTTTCATGGTGAGACAAGGGAAGTATTTTGTTCATATAGTTTCAAAAAACACATTTTTAATGGAACTTGAAAAGATCAAGGCCCAATTACAGAGTTGGTTAGGCCAACTACTATACATGAAGTTCAAACATTCATGGGACATTGAGCATATATTATTGAAGACTTATATAAATGTAAACTCTTGTAGCAAAATCACTTTCTAAATTGATTACAAACTTCATCTGGATGGATGAGTGTGAAACATCTTCTAAAAAATTGAAAGATGCTTTAGTTTTTACACTTGTTTTCAAACCGCCATATTGGACCAAAACATTCCATATTCATGTGGATAATTTGGCAATTGGATGTATACTAGCTCAGCAAAGTGAGGAGACCATGAATTTTCCAATCTACTATGGTAGTAGACAGCTTAATATTGCTAATAAAACTTCACAAGCAAGGAGACAAAAGGATTAAGAATGATATGGACCACTAGGCCCTTCTTTACTTGGTCAAAAATCCTTGTAACATGGGTAGGATTATTCAATGGTTCATCATCTTGCTTGTGCTTGACTTTGTGGCTATTGTAATGAAGGGATAAACTCATGTGAGTGTTGACAATTTATTGAGAATACTAACGGGGAAAGACCATCAACAATAGATGATGATCTACCAAATACCTATCTAATTGCTACGGAATTGATGCCTGGATGGTCAAAACAAATAGTGACCCTAATGACTATTTCGTAGATGGATTCAAATATTTATTTATCCATCATACCTAGGTTGATTGGAAAAAATGCAATGTATCAACTACTAGCAAGCTAGTTGTATGGGCAAACGCCTGTGAAAGAGTTCTTCTTTTGTGCATAGAAGCATGAAAAAATACAAAATTTGAAACAATTACATAAAAATATCACTAGTCTTCATTATGCAAAAGATCAAACAATGTACATACTTAAGTGGTTAGGTATCTATTAACTATCTATGATATGGAATGTAAAATTCTATGACAAAAGATGAGCCTTATTCCACATGTCACCCTTTTTTTAGTAATGGTGACGCAACCGTTGATAGAATTTCAAGAAAAGATGAGCAGGAGATGTGTAGAGAGCAATTGAAGTAGAAGCTTAAAATCATGCATTAATTGTAGATTGACTATATAAATGGTACCAAGATTGATACCTTCACATGTATGCAAACAAAATTGGATACCTTCCTCTATTAAAGCAAGGACATGCAAGATTAATTGAAGGACACATTTTTTGTAGGAAGAACTATAGGATCGATCATGGCAGTAGGAGTTTGGTGGCCCATACTAATTTATTTTTTTAAAGAGCATGTTAAACATTGTGATACTTGTCAAAGAGTATGAATTCCATAGAGAAGAGATTATATGCCTTCATGACCAATAATGGGTGCTCAAGCCTTTGCAAAATGGGGTATTAAATTTGTAGGAACAATTCACCAATCATCATATAAAACCCGATCTCAATACATCATTGTTGCCACAAACCATTTGACAAAATGTGCAGAAGCCAACGCAACACTGAAAAATGATGCACAAGCCATAAGACAATTCTTGTGTGAGAATGTATCTACACAAGAATTTAGTTTTCCAAACCGTAGGCTCACATCTCTTTGCAAGTTCACATTTCCTCATCAAGTACCATGAGTACTAAGCATCTCCATTAGCATTTTTCCTTAGCATCCCATTAGACCTGACATTTTCCCACCCTTTAGCATTTTGCGAATTACCATTAGCAGATCACCCATCACTATTTTCAACCCTCAAATGTCACAAAGTGATGATGTGGCATTTCTAATTGGAAGAAACTAGCCAAAAGGACAAGGAAATAAACCCAGAAGGGGTTACCAATTAAAAATCATAACCCCTATTGAGGGGCCTAAACCCAAAAACTAAAAATCTTGAACTCTACCCTGGTCCTCTACTTTTTGTAAATTGTGTTGACATGATGACATGGAAGGCTATACATATTTTTACATTTTGCATTGACAAATCGCTAGCCAAAAAATTTCCAAGAATATGAAGGCAGCTTCCTTTTGCTAGAAACTTGAAAAGAAGTAGCAGATGTTTTTTTGGATGAGTTCAGTAAACTCCATGACCAGTCTCAAGTGGAGATATAAAATCTAGAATCTTCCAACATCTAAGATCTAGAGGAGATGACAAATATCTCTATGATGTTGGAGCAACTTTTGTCTGCACCTCTCATGTACAAAGTTTATTCACACTTGAAGGCTATATAGATATAATTAGGTGGTTCCTTGTCATGTGTAGAGTGAAAGATCACAATGGAGATAAAATTTAAGATTTAAATTACAATATATTATGAAACAAAACTCAAGAACATATTTAAAATTTGGAAAATGATAGGATTGTTAATGACTATGTTTGTAGACATCATAAATGTTTGTTGATTTTTAAATAAGATAGAAATGGCAATTCTTGGTATAGATTGGAAATAATTTGAGTGCTATAAAGTTGATAGATAGTTTTGGTGATGCTTGTAGATCCCTTTACAATGTGGTGAAAGCATATGAGTGGAGCTATGTAGATGAAATCATAGCAAGAAAGGCCTCATCAAATTTGGGGTGCAAACCGTGTGGCCATTGAATTAGTGTAAACACACACATGACAAAATAACATGTGTTCAAAACTCCTAGACATATTCTATCTTGCAAAAACCTTGCTAAAGGTATTGAGAAAAAAATTCTTGAATGGGCACTCAAGACAAAGAGAATACTTGCTAAAGGGAAAAAAAGGCCAATATAAAAGTGATGAATTTACCAATTGAGAGGGCCATGGAGATCCATTTCTATTGAATCAAATGATGTTAGGAATTTGTTACTAAGCCCACACCATGGATCTCTCCCCTTACTCTATTTTGTCTAGATTCATTGTATTTGCCTACTTGATTTAGTTGATGTGTGCATCAACTTTACATGTTGCACACACACCCACACACACCCATGGAGAGGTATGCACAACCAAGAGCTGATTTGGGCTGATCTTGATGCCTACCATCACTTGTGATGTCATCCAAAGCTTTCCCCAGAAGCCTATATAATGGCTCACTAAGTACTAACATTCTAGTTCAATAATTAATCCAATTTGTGCTTGTTGTCTTTGTGCATTGATTCTCTTGATTGTGCTTAGTGTGGCTGAACATGATTCTCTCATTGTCATCATGAATACTAGCCTAATCTATACACCCTAATCTATATACTTTCATGTGGTATCAGAGCTACAAAGATAGATTAAGTTTCCAATCTATCACTAGGTCCCATTAATTTTTCATTTGCCACTACAAGAGGCTATTCATATTAGCGACGCTCACACAGCGACGCTCAAAAACAAAATTCCCGGCGTCGCTATGAGCGTCGCAAATTTACAATTAAATTTGCGACGCTCATAGCGACGCCGACTGGGCTAAAAAAATAATACAGAGCGCCCAAAAACTCAGATCTCAAATCTGAGTTTTTCGGCGCCCTCAAGCAAGGAGCAGGTAACGCTCTCCCTCTCTCTCTCTCTCTCTCTCTCTCTCTTTCTTCTCCACACACACACACACACACACACGAGGAGAGGAAGGAGAGCCAGGTATGCTCCTTCCCTCTCCTCACTCTCATGTTCCCTTCCCCTCTTTCTCTCTCCCTCTCTCTCTCTCACACACACACACATACACGCACACACACACATAGTGTTTTTGAGAGAGAGAGAGAGAGAGAGAGTACAAACATAAACAAAAACGCACACACACATACATAAACAAAGAATGCACACACACATTGAGAGAGGAAAAGAGAGAGAGAGAGCATGCATAAACAAAAAACGCACACATTGAGAGAGGAAAAGAGAGAGAGAATATGCATAAACAAAAAACGCACACATTGAGAGAGGAAAAGAGAGAGAAAACATGCATAAACAAAAAAACGCACACATTGAGAAAGAAACTAATTTAACGTCGTAGGAAACTAATTAAAATTAAAAGACCTAAAGATCTAGCCGACGAGGAGTTGAACTCAAGACCTATTATTCAAGAGGGAAATGGCATAACCAATGTATCATACTTGGCATGGGTGATAGAAAGGTTATACCATTTATCTCTTTTTATTGGCACACACATCCACACACGCGCACACACACAAGAAGAAGAGAGTTATAACGTCGTAGGAAACTATCCTTAAAGACGTTAAAGATTAGGTTAGATGTAGACTTACGTTAAATTAGATTTAGGTTTATTTAAGTTAAATTAGATTAGATTTAGGTTTATTTTTAATTAGATTTATGTTTATTTACGCTAGATTTAGATTTACGTTATATTAGATTAGATTTAGGTCTCCATAGACTGCGATGCCTGCATGAAGCGGGTGAAGAAAGCCCTCAATGGAATATAGGGTATTGCTGCCTTCACTCATGGTGGGCTCCGTCGATCCAAAAGTACTGGTGAAATGTCTTCAAAAGATAGGGAATAAGGTGGATCTTCAGGGCGGCAAGAGTCACTACATCCCTGACACAATGACCATCTAGACAACCTCTAGTCATTCAACGGCAACTTCAAAGTTAGTAACAAGAGCAAGAACGGTCTAAAGGGCCAATTACTGTCGTCAGATGTGGATGGACATGAGGGAGCGTCACCGCCGGAAGTTAACTCTCACATCTTTAGTGATGAGAATGCCAACTCTTGCCGAGTTATGTGAAAAATTATGTGTTAAATCAGTTTTAAGGTTCTTATAATCCCTGTTAGTTTAGTTGTTTTTTTTTAATATAACATAATTTACGTTAGATTTAGATTTATGTTATATTAGATTAGACTTAGGTTTATTTAGGTTTACCCACACACACACACACACACACACACACACACACACACACACACACACACACACACACACAAGAAGAAGAGAGTTTTACCGTCGTAGGAAACTATCCCAAAAGACGTTAAAGATTAGGTTAGATGTAGACTTACGTTAAATTAGATTTAGGTTTATTTTTAGTTAGATTTACGTTTATTTAGATTTACGCTTATTTACGTTAGATCGAGTCCACGCAAGAATTACTTACGGTCTAGGGTTTAGAGTTAGACGAATAGTGAAAAGATCTACTGTGAAAAGATGTTAAGATGCTGTGAAGTGCTACAGCTAGAGAAGAGGAAAAGGGGTTTTGTCCACTACATGCAGTATCATGTAGACGTGGGTCTGTAGATTTCTTGTACCCACAAATATAGGTATTGACCAATAAAGACGAGATTATAACCCGGTGGTTCTGATCTCCGTGCACCTCTAGACCGAGGTGTGTGGGGATTGGACATGACTAGAGAATGTGAGGTAGAGAGAGAGAGAGAGAGAGAGAGAGAGAGAGAGAGATAAGATGAAGAATGCCAATAGAATATTAAATTTGTTGTCCAGGTTATAAGATTTTTATCCTCATTATGAGTAGTGACGAGGATGTGGGACCGTCCAACCGAAACACCTATCTCTCAACGAGGGTCTTATGTCCTTGTAATCAATGCAAGCATGCTGTGCGACGGACAAGACGTGTTTCTTTGCAGCACGTTCGCGAATTTGGCGAGTTCGATCCATCTATTATAGATCGAGTTGTTGCCAATTATAACTCGTCGGACTCTGACGCTGGCCAACAAGCAGCAATCTTGCAACCCAATAGACGTGTTCGCAGGCGCTTTGGTCAAGCAGCATATGTGAGGCCACAAGATGTAGCCCCTGACAGCTCGGGGGATGATCATGCAGAGCACATTCCCAACGAGGCAATGTTTGAGCCCGAGATTGATGAAATGATCGAGACGATCATGGATTCAAAAAGGCTTATCTATGATGATATGAAAAGTGAAGCCGATACGCCATTGTATAATGGAGCACGTATGTCTAGATTGAAAGCACTCCTGGTTCTTCTCAACATGCAGGCAAAGTTTGGATGGAGTGACACTAGCGTCACAGCGCTTTTCAGGTGATCTATTACAATTAGTTTACTTTAATAAAACTCTAAATGTATAATGATCTGATAGATTTTTACACGACTGTATCATATTTTTATGCTGTGTAGATTGCTTAAAGAGCACATACTACCAGCTGACAATGTGATGCCAGATTCCCGAGATGAAGCAAGAAAGATTTTGCGAAACTTGGGGATGGATTACAATTCTATCCACGCTTGTCCTAATGACTGCATTCTTTTCAGATGGGAATACATAGACATGGAGAAGTGTCCGAAATGTGATTCCGAAAGATATCGAGTAGATCTCCATGGGACAAAAATTCCACAAAAGGTTTTGCGACATTTTCCTCTGCTTCCTCGCATCAAGCATTTCTTCGAATGTAAGTCCATGGCCACCCTAGCATCATGGCATGAGGAGAATAAATCTTCGGATGGTGTGCTACGAATTCTTGTAGATTGCGCAGCCTCGAAACATATAGATGGAACATGGTCGGATTTTGCCAGGGAAGCTCGAAATTTGCGCTTAGGCTTGGCTATGGATGGCGTAAATCCATTTGGTCAAAGATCAACACCTTACAGTGTATGGCCCGTTGTCATCGTCAACTACAACATTCCCCCGTGGTTGACTACGAAGAAGGGGCACCTATGGCTAAGCTTGATTGTGCCAGGGCAATATAAAGTGGGGAATATGGATGTGTATCTTCGTCCACTATTGGAAGAGCTACAACAATTGTGGATTGGCATAGAGTGGTGGATATGAGCCGACACACAGGACGACGGAAAGCTTTGATCAGAGACATTCTAATGTGGACCATGCATGACTATCCCGGGCTAACAGAATGCTCAGGTGATCTATTGACACTCCTCATTCAGACACTGTAAATCTTGTTTTTTCCCATAGTTAATCTATTATCATGTGTATACATGCAGGGCTTCAAACAAGCGGATACAGAGCATGTGTCACATGTGGACCTAGACTAAATGCACGTAGGGCGCCCTCACTGAAGAAGCAAATCTACGAAGGTCATCAAGTGTATCTTCCAGAGAATCATGTGTTACGCAACGGCTGTTTGGGAAGAGAGCCACCAAGGATGTCTGCACAAGCATGGTTAGAGCAGAAGGAGATGTGCGATGACGGATTGCCTCCAGGGATGAAGAGACTATCTCTATGGTATGAGTTACCATACTGGCCCCGACTCATGATCAATCACTTGCTCGATCCAATGCACATATTCAAGAATGTGGATAATCTACTATGGGACCATCTGACCGGCAAGAAAGATACTTTGGGAGCCAGAGTTGACCTTAGAAATGTGGATCGTATGGAGCAATATTGGCCGCAAACAGCGTCTGATGGATCGATAAAACTCCCTAAAGCACCATGGATTTTCACAGGAGCCCAAGAACGCAAAGTAAAAGAGACCATTCGATCTTTGCGGACCCCCACTGGCGTAATGCACTCGCTCCGAATGTGTTTTACTAAAGAAGGAAAGCTTACCGGTTTGAAGTCACACGATTGGCATAAAATGTGTCAGGTACGTTCATAGTGGACTTTAATATCATTGCATAAAATGTGGACTTTAATATCATTGTTGCACATACTTTACAGTTTATTTTACCGGTTGCCATTGAGGGATGTTTGTCTCTCGACATCCGTAACACAATCTACAAACTTGCAAAGCTGGTGCAATGGATCTCACAAAAGGAGATCAACGTCGACTCCATAACATTCGCCAAACCAAATGCTGCGGAGCTTCTGTGCATGTTTGAGAAACATTTTGAAGTCGCGGAGCGGAGCGTGGGTCGACTCTCTCACACACACACACAATGATACACAGTGAGCTTCCACAGTACACAGTACGCAGAGAACTGTTAGAAGGGTTATCTCCCAATTCTTTAGTATTCACAAAGAATATGTTAGTATATACAAAGAGTTAGAGGTAAGTGAGTTAGGCGGGCGGCCGGCCATATCAGCATAAGAGGCCACTTGGGCTTTAATCCCAACAACCTCCCACTTAAAGTCCAATGTGGCACTTTAAGTAACTGTAAATCTATGAACATGAATGTACAAAGATTTACATGGCTGCCATCTATCCAATGCCCAATAACTCACGACAATGCACAAAGCCCTCTCCTGGAAGTCCCTTTGTGAGTAGATCAGCAGGATTGTCCTTGGTGTGGATCTTCAGCAGTTGTATCTGCTTGTCTTCAAGTACTTCCCTAATGAAGTGATACTTCACATCAATATGCTTAGTCTTCGAATGGAACACTGGATTCTTTGCCAATTGTATAGCACTTTGACTATCCCAATATAACTCTGGCATATCTGCATTGATCCCAAGTCTGCAACCAATCTACCAAGCCAAATAGCTTCTTTGCATGCCTCATTTGCTGCAACATACTCAGCTTCTGTAGTAGACTGCGTAACACAATCTTGTAATCGAGATCGCCATGATATGGCACCTCTAGCCAATGTAAAGACATAGCCTGATGTAGATCTCCTTTTATCCAAGTCTCCTGCATAATCTGAGTCAGTGTATCCTCTGACACTCAAATCCTGACTACCATAGCATATGCGCATACTCTTTGTATGTTTTAAGTATCTCATGATACCTTTCACTGCCTCCCAATGTTTCTTGCCGGGATTTGACATATATCTGCTAACCACTCCCACTGCAAATGCAATATCCGGACGTGTAGCAATCATTGCATACATCAAACTACCCACTGCAGACGCATATGGAATCTTATCCATTTCAGCCTTTTCTTCCTCAGACACAGGACAATCTTGTTTGCTAAGTTTCACATATGGTGGCAATGGAACACTCAATGCCTTTCCCTTCTCCATATTGAAATGTTGCAAAACCTTGTCAATATACTCTGTTTGAGATAACCAAATCAACTTCTTTGATCTGTCTCTCTCAATGCGCATTACAAGTGGTTGACTCGAAAAAATGGCAGTTGGCCATGCAGTCAGAGATGACAGCTCTGCATAAAAACCAGACATGGAAGTTGGTTAAATTACCACAGGGCAAAAAGGCTCTACCTTGTAAATGGGTTTACAGGTATAAGATCACCGCTCATGATAGTCAGCCAAAGTACAAAGCAAGGCTTGTTGCCAAGGGCTTTAAGCAAGAACAAGGCATTGACTTTGATGTGATACCAATTGAAGTCGCGGAGCGGAGCGTGGGTCGACTCTCTCACACACACACACAATGATACACAGTGAGCTTCCACAGTACACAGTACGCAGAGAACTGTTAGAAGGGTTATCTCCCAATTCTTTAGTATTCACAAAGAATATGTTAGTATATACAAAGAGTTAGAGGTAAGTGAGTTAGGCGGGCGGCCGGCCATATCAGCATAAGAGGCCACTTGGGCTTTAATCCCAACACATTTTCCTACTACCATGCTAACCATTCAGGTGCATCTTCTTGTTCACATAGTTGATGAGGTGGAAATAGCTGGCACAGTTCATTCCAGATGGATGTTCTTCTTAGAACGTTTCATGAAAACGCTTAAGGGATATGTGTGTCAAAAGGCACGTCCGGAGGGTAGCATGGCAGAAGGTTGGTTGGTATCAGAGTCCCCAGTGTACATTGGAGAGTGGCTAGACGGATTTGATAAAGCCTGGGACACGCTATGGCGAACCATAGATGATGAGCGCATATCTGGGATTGTCATGTGCAATCTCGGTGTTGAGAAGAAGATGACGGAAGATCTAGAGGGTAAAATCAACCGATTTTGCATGCTTCACAATCCAGTGATGCAAAAGTGGATTTCACAATATGAGGATGCAAAGCAAGAGCGACAAAGGGAACGAATCGAGTGGAGACTGGGAAGACGACCACCGATGCACTATCTGACAGTTCTGGAGAGCCTACCAACCTTCATGAGCTTAAGATGGTTGCACAACCAATTGAAAAGTGCACAACAATGCGGTGACGAAGTGACTGAGGAAGAGTGGGAGTACTCTCGGGGTTGCACGACCAAGGTAAGTTTGCAATGTACGACTAGCTAGTGACTTTATTTCTAAACGTTTGAATGGCCACTCATAATCTTTGTTCGTTGTAGTATAAGTCATACACAGCAGCATGGTGTAAAGGTCGACATTTTAGGGTGGAACAAATCAACAAAAAGCGTTTTACTCAAGATTGTGGAATCATGGAAAAATTTGAACAGTATAGTCGACGATGTTCCTCTGATGCAGATCCTATGGTGGCGGAACTCACTTACTTCGGCACGCTGCAAGAGATTTTGAGGATCGATTACAGAGGATTTTTTGTCGACTTGTTCGACGTGCAATGGTTCAAGATAATCATGGAGGGTCGCAACGCTACTGTGCGTAGAGGAGAGTCTGGTTTTCTTGAGGTGGATTCTACTAAGAAATGGACTGACCTAAGAGACACTTTCGTACTACCCGAGCATTGTGAACAAGTAAGTATGTAAATAGTTAACATCCCCCTTTTACAAGTTATGTGCTTGAAAGCTCTCATGTAAGTTATGTGGTTCTGGCAGGTAATATTTCATCCTACAAAGTCTACATCAAACTGGTGGTACGTCATAGAGGTAGCCCCTCGTAGTGCAAGGACGTATGAAGGCTACCATGTGCCAATCACAACGGCATCAATGGAGGAGATCAGAGAAGATGCTCAATCAGAAGCCGCTGCGGTGGTGGCAGACGAGCATCAAGATGCTACTACTCTATATGGGGTGCATGCAGAGGAGCTACAAAATGAAACAGAGGATATGTGTTTAAACGGAGAGCTCTATATAGATATAGGAAGTTATGCTGAGTTATGCGAGGATGAGAGAGAGATATCTTAAAGCCACAAATATTGTATTTGAACAATTTTGCTCCGTGTTGTAAAAGCTCTGGCTCTCTAAGTACCTTCCATGGTGTATAACGCTCTTTTCTACTCACGCTCACATCTTTTGATTGAAAATTCTGAGTTTTCGACTTGCCTCTTCTATCACTCAATTCATTGCGTCATTGTATTTATATGCGTCATTACGTCATTGTATTTAATGGTCTTTGCGTCATTGTCTACTCTATTCATTCAATATTAAGTTTAAATATTCGTGTGTTTAATGCAAGTATGGATGATGAGCAGGTTCTTTCTGCTTTGTCACCGCAGCAGAGACAGTGGTACGTGGAGCGTCATCGCTCTGGCGCATCATCGCGCGTTCCTACTCCATCCGCATCTCCCTCTCTTTCGGAGCATTCGGCGTGCTCTGAAGCTTTGGCGTCGACGAGACGAGCTTCACACTCGTCTAGACACCGGCGCTCTAGTGGTGGCGGTGGCGGTGGCGGTGGCGGTTGTTGTGGGGATTCCGCCACCGATGCCTCCACACCGCCTCGTGTTCGACGAGGCTCTGTACCCTCCCCTTCTTTGCCCGCCCCCACACCAGCCACAGCATCGCCATCTACGCCAGGTTTTGCACGGCTGACTGTTCCTAGCAGCTACACACCTCTACCTACTCCGCCAGGAGCCACCCCACTCGACACTCCTCGCTTCGGGGCCCAGACGCCGGTGGAGACAACTGAAGTCCGTACCCCCATCGACACGCCGCTAGAGACCCCTGCCGGGACACCCAGGTTCACGCGTCACCGGCCAGAGGGCTTGCCTTACTCCGTCGACTTCAGCGGCGGCATCATCATGGATGATGACGCCAAGAAGGTGATCTCGCGGATTCGTGGTCTTTGATCTCAGCTGTTTAGACACTACATACTAAACAAATGGAGTGAAGTACCAAGTGATTTAAAAAACAGAGTCATCAGCATACTTCATGATGAGTTTCCCGTTCCAACACGGGATCAGCGCTTCAATGAAGACCTGATGAAGATTCGAATGCGCGAATACTGCAAACACAAGCGTTCCAAAGTGCAAAAAGCAATCAAGCATGGGTGGAACAGGCCAGATTGGCTGGCCAAAGAAGATTGGAAGAATGCAAAGAAAGCAGCGCGTGAAATCTCGACAAGTGGAAGCAACAAAAGGATGCAGCCAGAGCGCGAGTAGAGGCAAGGAGCTCGCACCACTTGGGGAGCGGTGGATGGGCATCATTGGAGGCCGATTTTTTAAGTGTTTTCGCATTGCTCTTTATGTTCGATAGTTTAGGGTTTATGAGTTTTTTAATTCTAACATAATGAAATCTTTGTATGTTTTGACAGTGGTCGATGACACGATGTGATCCCACACCGTACGAGTGCGAGTACGCAGGCAAAAAGGGCTTAAATGCCCTGATGGACATTCTCAGTTCTCGCGGCGGCATGGTTAGTATTAGGGTTTACTCTTTTCTATTTTTTGTATTGTTTTATAAATGTCGTTATATGTTTATACTTACTGAAAGCTGTCTTATTGTCTTTTTTTGCAGAATCTGACAGATACGCCGCTTGGACGCGATGAGACGTCTGACTAGACGACGTCAGTTTAGCCGTAGCTAGATAGCATTAGTTTAGGGTTTCTCATAGCTTATGTATCATGAGACGGATTTTATACGTCTTTTTGAACCATGTATATTATTACATTTGTCACCGCATTTCATTTTGCCAATCAATTCTTTATGCCTATGATGTTGTACAATTGTCATTATTACATTTGCCAATCAATTCATTTTGCTTATGATGTGTACAATTGTCAATTTTACGCTTGTCAATTTTGCAAACAATGCGTCTTGTGGGTGACTATTTTGGGTCTATTAAGTACAATATGGTTGATGGGTGGCAGGGCATTCAATGCGCTGTCACCAAAAAAAAAATCTCTCGGGCGTCGCTATAACCGTCGCTATTTATGGCTCTATAACGTCGCTATGAGCGTCGCTATAGACTTCTGTTTAAACGTCGCTATAACCGTCGCTATATGCGTCGCTATACGCGTCGCTATATAGAGACGCTCTTAGCGACGCATATAGCGACGGTTATAGCGATGGATATAGCGACGCTCTCGTAGCGACGCTAGTAGCAACGGTTTTAGCGACGCTGGGGGTTATAAAAACCCAGTGTATTTCCGTCGCTAACAGAGTCACAAGAGCACACAACCTCTTGTAGTGTGCATTAATATCTCTACGCTAGGCCATTCCATGTCTCTCTCTTGCTTGGATGGTTTCCATTCATAACTGCTTTGCATTGCATTTAGGCCTTTGTGTAGTAAAATATTGGATTGTTTCTTGTGTGCATATGTGAGCACTTTTTGTGCTTAACTCAAACCTTAGTTTTTTGAGCTCATCACAATCCCAAAACCCTACTTAATTTGTGTGGGAGAATGGAGTTTTTCAAGAGCTCTCTAATGATCAGTCCTAGCATGTTGCATTTGGAGCATTAATAGCAAGCTCACAAGCCTCTGGTTCTCTGCTATGACAAGCATATGTGGAGCGGCTTCCACCTTCAACTACAAAAGAAAATGAGGATTGCGGTGTGGTTTAGGGGGAATGTCCTATTCGGGTGAAAGCATGATTAGGTGATACACTTTTTCCCCCTATTTAGGTAAAATTTTGGCTCCAAATATTTAGGTAGATTCAACTTTCAAGTGTGTGAGGATCGCTTAAACCAAATCCTTTTGCGTGTGTAAGCCCAATTTTCGAGCATTTGAGTCATAAAATTATTTCACTAGTGCAAGTGGGAAGGTACATACGGCTGGGTTTTATTCATTTGTATAGAGAATTGAGTGAAGATCCGTGTGGTGAGTGCATGTTCTTGGGTTTGTAAATTAAAAGGTGGAGACGGGGGATGAGGGAGGGGCAATTGGAGACGCACGGCATTTACAACCACAAGGGGGAAAGTCCCACATTGTTCTGTAATTTGATTAAGTAACACACATAAACTGTTTCCGGCCCGGGAGAAGTGTGTTGCACTAGTGTAGCTCAGCCGGTGCTTTTCGATTGAACCAGACCTTCATATCGTGTCCTTTTGCATGATCTACACTCGAAGATAGTGCCTTCAAAGGAAGTCCCACATTGATTCTTTTGCTTTCAACCAAAATGAAAACGCATGACTGCCAGTGCAATGGAAAGGCTTCTCCTATGGACACTCAATCTGCTACTACGGCCATTGCTGAAAACATGAGTCAAACACTTCCTCCATAGACTCAAAGTCTCTACGCTCTACAAAGTCAAACCAAGTAGCAGTGTCATCCTCTAGGGTTAGTCCAAACCCTGCAAATGGGGTAGGGAAGTCTAACACCTCTTCGGCTCTAATTACACGCACGAAGGCTGCTACATGATCTCTTGGGTCTCTGCTTCCTGTGTATTTCTTGTTTACCCATGTTTGCACTTGAGAAGGTCTAATTCTCGGATGGTCTCCAAACCTCATCATTGGATCTCCACGTCCTAATCAATATACCTCCTCAGGTCTTCGGTAGTAGGCTGGTTCCTCTCCCAGTGGTGCTCCTAAGCCATAATTTCTAATAGTTCTCGCCAGAGCTCGTTCATCTCTTCGAACTCGTTCTATGGGTGGCCCTCCAGGATCTGTTAACCCTTGAGTCTTTGTCTTACTCTCTCCTTGATACCTTGAATAGAGTGGTGGTTCTTGTAGATCCCTTAGCCCTCGTGCGGCTTGATAACCATCTCGGCTTCGGTCTTGTTCCATTGTAGCACTCTGTCAAAGCCATGCCTACAATGATGAGTGATTTGCTGGTTGGTTTGGTTGTTGAATGCTTGCGGTCGTGTGGAATGTGAGGTAGCGACATACTCATCCAAGAAGGGATTTGTCGACTTACTTGGGGTGTAGGTGGCTCTTGGCACTTCCTCAGGGGCATATGCTGATGCTCCTAGACCTGTTGCCCTTTCTACCTCCTCAAGGAGTATATGTTGGTATTCTTGCCCGTATCTGTCAACAAAAACCATACCCTTTCCGATAGCAATTTCATAAGAGAATAAGTAAAGAACCTTGTCTTTGCTTAATTTGTTTACCTATGGTTCTTTTCTACAAAAGTAAGCGACTATACCCTCACTCTCATGCTCGTAGATTCCCACGTTCTCATTATAAGTTGGAACCCTGGTTGTTTTCTTATCATACATAAAAATAGTTCCGGGCCGATCAATGTTTGGTGGCGGTTCTTGAGCTTCTAAAACCATTTTCCCTTTCGCCACATTATCTCCATATCTATTGTAATCTTCAGGGTTACTGACTATCAAATAGTGGTTCCCCTTTTTGTCTCGGAATCTATCTCCATCATCATAGACTCGAATTATCTCCAATCTTTGAGTTGGCCTCTCTTCGATACAAATGCACTTGCGTCCTCGATAGTCAGAATAGACTAGGGATCCCCTCGAGTTTTTTCCCTCTAAGAAGATCACAGTGAGCTTGGAATCATTCAAAGTATTTAGGGAGGTGCTTCCTCCTGGCTGTTGACTACCCATCATGAAGAAAGATTTGTCTGACGAAGTTTCAGTATCATTACCTTCCTCAAAAATCGGTGCTAGTGGATCTAGCCTTGCCTGAGTTACACCCTCTTTGGTGGACACTAAGCTACCTTGGTCACCTGCCACCTTCTGTTCTCTAACAATGTATCTTCCTGATCTTAAATTCATCAAACTTATTAATACAATTTATCACAAATCCAACTAATCACCTGGCAAAGGATCAGTCTCCGCACAACTTCTTGCTTTGCTGCTGAATATACCTGTACACAAGCGTTTAATTTCGGCAATCGAATCAAAGCATTTATCTGCTAGAGGTTATCTTAGTAATGATTGGTATAACTGGAGAGTTAATCTCAACCACTACTATATTTTATACACTGCTGATGTTCTGGTTTAGGTCTGTCAATCTGGAACTGTACTTCCCTCGGATGTTGGTCAATTTACATGAAAAAGTCTAAATTCAGTCTTTGCTCCGTCAAATGGACAAACAAGGTCCAAATTCACTTTTGAAAGAAGTTATGGAACCCTTAAGCCAAATGGAATCTCACTGTCTAATCTCAGTCAAATTTTCTCTTCAGTAGGCCCCAATAGACATCCTATGCGTAGGATGTCTCCTGCTTTGTTTTGCCTAGATTTTTGCACTATGGTTTCCCCTTGATGTGTTGAGTCTACAGCTGTTTTTTACTTTTTGATTTGGACACCTATAAGCTGGTCAATGAGTCAAAAATCTGTTCCGACAGCCTGTTGCTGATCTTGATCAGTCTAATCAACTCCAATTTGGACCAAAATTGACCAGGAGGCTTGCCTTAGGCTATACAACACCTTGCTATGCCCACTTTCAATGTCTGGCTTCAATTTCTTGCTTTAGACATCCTACACGTAGGATGTCTTTTTCATCAGAATGGTTTCAATTTCAATGTACAGAATCCCCTTGATGTATTGATCACTGTGGTATGCTCAAAAGTAAGTTTGGAGTGCCAGATCACACGAAACACATCCTACACGTAGGATATCATTTTGGCATGTTTGGTCCCAGACTTGTCCCACATCTTCCCCTTGGTGTCAGCACCACAATGGTATGCTTAAATTTTGGTTTGGATCTCTAAAGACCCCAATTTTAGTTGTTCTAGTCTTTTTCAATCAAAAGTGCTAAACTCTGCTTAGAAACCCTTTTTCTCTCCCAATTGAGGTGAAACCCCTCTCAGTCACTCAATATATCATGCAAGTCATGCTCATACAACCATCTTATGGTTTTGGTCTTAAAATAATGCTCTGACACTATTTGGATAGGATGTCTGGCAATTTCAGTCTATCTGGCCTTATCCTGTCAAGATATGGTCAAATTCCACTTTCCAGTTGAAATTAGGGTAAACCCCACCTTCTGAACACACTGGTCAACTCAAAATCCCAAAATTCCCACCAGATTAGCTTGTAGACATCCTACGCGTAGGATGTCTCCTGGATTGAAATTAATTTTTTTCCTGACAGAAATGCTTGTGATGCTCTGTAGCTCTATCAGAAACACTCACAGTAACTTTTGGACTTCTCTTAGGATTTCAAACACACTTTTGCGTCTTTTACAAACTTGTGATGACTTTACCAAGCAAGTATACATGTATGAAGTGCTCTAGATCCTGAATCATGATGTCCTACTTACTCTACTCCTACTTATCATGTGAAATGGTGATAATGGTGTTTTGGTTGCTTTCTGGCCTCTCTGGACTCTCAAGCTTTCCTCTCACCGCTTCTACCACTCCAACTTCTACTCAGGAACTCGACTACTACCTAAAACTATCTTAGTCTACCTAGTTCTTCCTAAGTCGAAGGATCTAGGCCAGACACACGCCTCCTAGACTCCCTCTAAGACCTAGAGAGTCCTCCACCCTATGATCCTATCTAAACGTAAAACAAGACTTTTGGCAAGCCTAAAATCCCTATCCTCAAGGATTAGTCTCGGTCACCTACCTAAGGTTTTCGTCCTTGGCAGCGGTGCCAATGTTGGACAGATACGCCGCGATCGAAGCTGGACCCGCAGGCACGTGGAAGCAAGAATAAGGTGTCAACCTACACTCGACCAACTCCTAACTAATTCCTACAAAGTTCTCTACCAATTGTCTAAGTCACAGCCTTCAAGAGAGCATAAGAGGAAACTTCTTACAACGTTGTCTAGAGCCAAACACCCATCAAACAATCTTGAAACACCATAGAACTTGAAGGAAACCCTACTAACACCAATAGGTCGCTCTCCCTAAGGTCTATGAACCAAAATCCCAACCCAAAACACCCGGTGCAAAATCACGTAGGATGTCTGGCCAAAATTTGCAGGTCTTCGTTTCCAAAATCTAAAGTGCGTAATGTGTAGTTCTACTCAATGTGAACGCGTGGATATGCTGCAATGAAAAATCAAAAAATGTATGCTCACAAATCACCAAATGAAGCTCGTAGAAGGAGCTCGCAAGTCCGGACCGTACGCGTGCAATGTAGGTATCAGCATGTAGCTCTCGTCGAAGGCAACACGTTGCACTTCTCCGCACTTGATTCCAACCACCGGTGCACACGTAGCGTCAAGATGAAGCTCACTCTCTCTCTCTCGTACACAGTACGCTCACTCACAGACTTCAAAACTTGTTTTAAAAATGACAAAAGGTTTTTTCATTCAGGTCAAAAAGTGGTATATATACCTTACAATTCTCAAACCCTAAAGTTCCAAAATCAACCAACTACTCCATCTAACTATCAAAACCGGGATACAATCTGGAAACTTCTGTAATTCCCAATATTTACAAGATGAAAAATCAGGTTTCCTCAATAAATGAATAATTTTTAAAAAAAATCCTCCGAGTAGTTAGTCTCCGTGGGGTGTGTCCTGCCTCTAACAAAGATGAAGGAAGCTCAAGGCACACAAGAAAGAGTGTATTACTTAGTGTGCAATGGAAAGATGGATATCCCTAGAATGATGGGCGTATATACAATGCACCCGGGAAAAAACCTCCTAGTGAGGGAAAAAGGTGCCCCGATGGTCCTAAGTGTGTTCACACACATCACTACCACATGTATATGGTAACAGATCTCTCGCTTCCAGACCCAATGGATAATTAAAGGGGATTGAGGATCTTGCTCGCGTCCGGCACCAACTCCACCCAAAATTGGAGTGTAGGTTTTGACCCTGCAACTTTACCACATGAAGAATGGGTGAAAGCATGATTAGGTGATACAAAAAGTGATGTCATGGACAACACCTTGTGTAGGTGAAAAAAAGGAAT
Organism: Adiantum capillus-veneris; assembly: GCF_014529385.1. Classification (NCBI taxonomy): domain Eukaryota; kingdom Viridiplantae; phylum Streptophyta; class Polypodiopsida; order Polypodiales; family Pteridaceae; genus Adiantum; species Adiantum capillus-veneris. Next base: position 89,669,699 of record NC_140944.1, read on the forward strand.
TTATGCATTTGTTTCTTGGAAGTTGAAGTCACTTTATTGCATATCAATTGGTTTTAAGTTGGCTGCAGTCCGTGCTTGCTATCAGCCACCTTTGCAGTTCTCGTTTTTTCCTAGTTTTCATCATCATCTTCTTCATTTTCCCTCTTTCTATGGGCTGCAGTTCTTCTCCAGTCATCACCTTGCTTCCATGTTGCTTCCCCTTTCCTTGATTCCTTGCTTCTTGTCTTCACATTTTTTGAATTCTTCAACCCTTCTTCCCCTTCTCCCTTCACTGCTTCTTCTTGCTTCAATCTAACATCTTCTTCTTCTTCTAAGTCTTCTTATTTTGAGTTTCTACATCTGGAATGGAATCGAATGGTTGTAGCAATGACCGGAGCAGCACGAATTACACATGTCGTGAGATTCAACCAGTGCCTCCATCAATTTTCATTCAGCCAATGTCATTTGAGCCTCATGAACCCTTTCATAATCTACAATAGAGTAGCAAGGATATAGAATCAGCGGCCATTTCTAAGATCAGAGAGTATGGACTGAAAAGAAACGAGAAGAAAGAAGAAGGAAGAAGGGAGTTGAAATGTGTTGTGATAGTCATGTTATCAAGAAGAAGGCCGCCAAGACAGTTATCAGCTACTACTGGTAGTAGGTCACAAGAGGGATGGACATAGACATGAATAAGGACATATTCAAGCTAATACTACAGCACCCTAGTTTCATGAACATTTCGAGTTTTGCAACATCTACAGTTGAGCGGTCTATTTTATTCAACATCCAAAACACCATGCGACAAGTCAAGGTTCCACGATCTGCTTCAGAGATGGCTCTTAAAATATCTGCATGCTTGATGATGCTCAATGGCAACGGTTCAACACGAGTCAATCATACCCAAATTGCAAATCTCTTAGGCTTGCATTGGAGAAATTTAGTTGCTACGACCACCCGTCTACAAGTCTCAGAAGATGGGGAGTTACCCTTGGAGTTGTGCCAAAAGAAACCTAAGGTAGGCAATGTCATATCTGATCAAATGAAGGACCTGGTGCTTGCCTTTTGGACGATCCATACACACATACCTCCAAACAAAAAAGATGTTTGTAGAAAACAATTTGGAAGAGGATCTTTCATTGAGTATGTGATTCACCTATTGGACGAACCACAAGTACATATCTTAGCACGTAGTAAATTTTTTGGTTGATTATAACATAGATTTAACTCTTGTCTATCTAGTCTTTCAGAAATGGTATTATTCACCTTACCTAATAGGTGAGAATTTCACCTAGAATATGAAAAGGAACTCCTATAGAGTAAAACTTTAATTAATAGGTATCCCGTTAGGTGAAGATACCATCGATTAAGTGAAACTTCTCCTAAAAAATGAAAAGTATTCTTTTAATGTTTTCCTAATAGGTGAAAATTCCACCTGGAACTTAAAATGAGAACCTATAAGGTAAAACATCAGTTCTAAAGGTGAAATTTTTTATTATTAATTTTACCTAGAACATGAAAGGAAGCACCTTTAGGTTAAAGCATCGCCTAATAGGTATGCTATTAGGTGGAAATTTCACCTACTAAGTAAAACTTTTCCTAATAAGTGAAAAGTTTTTCTTTAATACTATGTAATAGGTGATATTTTTGCCTAGAACCTAAATGTAGCAACTATTAGGTAAAACATCACCTATTAAGGTAAATGGTTTTCCTTTAGATTTCTCCTAATAGGTGAAATTTTCACCTAGAACTTGAGAAGGAGCACCTTTTAGGAAAAACATCAACTTTTAAGGTGAAAAGATTTCCTTAATATTTTTCCTTATAGGTGAAAATTAAACCTAGAACTTGAGATGGAGCACCTATTAGGTAAAACATCACCTATTAAGGTGAAAATTAGAGGTGAAAATTTCACCTAGAACTTGAGATGGAGTAGCTTTTAGGCAAAACCCCTCCATTAAAGTTTCCTTACCACCTAGACTCGATTGCCTAAATCCCATTCATGAATTTATAGGGTATAAGGATGTCTCTTAATCACCTAAACCCCTTTCAAGAACTCATAGGCTAATTTTTAACTATGTAGACCCCTCCGATGAAGTTGTATGTACCTTACCTTTTTCAGTGTGATACATACTATATTGTAATGAATACGTATTGTTTGTACATTTCCCCCCTCCTTTTATTCCCTCTATTTTTGGATCATCTACAAGTCTGTCCAGTGCTTTGTAATTAATTTATAGAGGTTGATTCAACCATCTACATACACCTAGAAACATCCAAAATCATCCCCCAAGTTTGACGTTGTCCCGTCAGCCAAGGTCCTCTCCAAAAGAGTCAAATCCTTCTTTTTAGCGAGTAAACTATTTTATTTCAGTTATCATTGAAGGTGCATGGTTGCATAAGCATCAAGTATCTAGTTGTGCAGTCATTGTTTATGCAATCTATATCTTGATGGTTTCTCTAATATCTATATACATTAGACTTTAGAACTAGAATTGTCTCTACGTAGAATTATGCAGAACTAGGATATGGTATAAGGTTGAATTTTTATATATATTGGGGTTTTTCCTACTGTATGTTTTTTAAATGAATATTATGCACCTAAAAACTTCTAGTGCACAAATACACAAACAACACATACTGAATACTTGCATACAGTACGTACTAAACCACCTTGGTGAATTCTCAATCACTAACCCATTTTTATCTTGTTTTGACAGGTTGAGCTGTATAGAATATTTTTGCAGCAATATCCAAACCTCAAGATCTCCTTGAGGTCCTTCGAAATGATGAAGCCGTTCTTCGTTCATAAATTGAAGGATAGGTATACATGTTGCTGCATCAAACATGTGCATATGCTTTTCTTGAAAGATGCATTCAATCAAATGAGTCAGAGTAAATCAGGCCTACACCTATCATGTAATTGCAGATGTGGTATTTGTCTCCCTTCACCATGTCATGCTAATTGTGTTGCTAGCCATGCTTCATACAATAGTGTTTCAGAGATATGGGCTTCTTATGTAAGAAGGCAGAGTCATCGATGTTCCATGACTTATCATGTTTATTGGGAGAGTGCGCTACTTGTATGTCAAGAGGAGCGCGTAAATGTCCAAAGGAGATTTCTAACAACAATGTGATCCTCTTTGTGAAGCTTTTTGAAGATATAGAAACTGGCTATATTGATGATGTGGATGGCAAGAAGAAAAGGAAGGATGTGATCATCAAGTATCTCCATTCCAAGCAATTCTTAACCATGTTCCAGCAGCGTGTTCAAAGATTCATAAAACACAACTTTATTGCACGGTGGCAAGCTCTATAGTTTCAGGAATGCTTGAACAAAGTTTCCATCTGATGTGGTGGTTTCAGTAATAGACTTTGCTGAAAACTATTTGTTCAAGGAGCAGAACAAGATTCAATCAATGCATTGGTATTCAACACAAGTCACAATACTGGTTCTAATTACATACATGCCAACACCAACCCAAGATATACTGAAGCTGATACACTTTTACATATCGGATGACAAAATGCATGATACACTTTTTGTGCAGCATTACGTGCAACTTCACTACAAATGGCTTAAGAAGAACTCACTTAGTGAATTAAAGAGACATTGGGTTTGGTCTGATGGTTATGCTGCTCAGTTCAAATCGAAAAGGCCTTTTTATTTCATTGGCAAGTAATTTGCATCATTTGAACCAGTTATCATTGTTCTTGAGTCACCTAGCAATTTAGTTGAATTTCCTAATGTGCTAGCTTTGACAGTTTTCAAAACCACTTGATGCTACCTAACAACTTTTTTTATTTTCAAGGTATGGTCACCTAACTGGTCTTCAAATGAAATGGAACGTCTTTGCGTCTAGGCATGGAAAGGGTGATCACGATGGGGCTGGAGTTGTAATCAAAAGGACGCTGACATACGACCAGTTGAAACCTAATGCGTGGCCAATGAAGTGTGCTTCTGATGTGGTTTCATTCTTGAAATAGAGGTTCGGGGGAGCATTAGGACAGGTAGGAGTGAATAGAGTATTTTGGGAGATCAAGATTGATGAGGTGCCACGAGAAACTCGGTGGAATTGCAAATAAGTGCCTGGTTCAAGGTCTCTACATTGTGTGAATGCGTATTCTTCCTTTTCAAAGCATGAACTCAGGGTGAAAGCACTTTCATGCTATTGTGAAGCCTGCATGCATGAGCAATGGAGGAGATGTAACAATGCAGGTCATGTACATGACTGGTAGTACATAGCTTTAGAGCCTATTGCAGACAATGAAGCAGAGCGTGATGAGCCAGATGAAGAGGATGAAGTAGACATGCCTCTATATGCCGGGCAGCATGATGCCTTGAGTGACGCGCTATGCGTTGGCGACAACTTTGCCACCAATGTTGCTGAAATGGAGTATGATTTTTACATACTGAGATGCCACAAACCCAAGTACTTAGCAACAAAAGCAATGAATAGTTCTTGGGGAAATTTTTTAGCTGCTAATACATATGTTGTTCAGGGTCACTATTATGAGAAGTTTGAGGGCACTATTGACGTCTACTACATTCCTGACAATCATCTCAAGGTGCTTCTGCCTTCCCATCTTGTACGATCTATAAAGCTCCCCATGCCTCCATTGCCTATAGAATGAAACAAGTACATAATGCCGTCCAAAATTTATGAGTTGGTTTATAGCAGTATGCCACTGGATATGTAATAGTGAGCCAAATTGACTGGGCAACTGAGCAACATCAACCATTTTGGCCTCGATGACGTTAATATATCATTTCATTTCACTTCATATCTAACAAGTTCCAACAAGTTTCCAATGCATCAGCTAGTCCTATGCATACCTCATAGAGCTCCAATAAAGAAACAAACTCTCTCCAAAATACACATAAGTCTAGAGCAATACTTGGGTGTTCAAAAATTTCATTTTAATATATTTGTGATTATGATTACATCTCCAGTACAAACAGCTGCAACAATTGAAATTTGGGAAGTACATGTAGCATAATGAGCAGCAGCAGTGACTGTGTATCGGAAAATCCATTCTTTATATTTACCGTTTTGTGCATGCTATAAATTGCAGATCAAGAATGTACATTACACAAACATACAATGTCGCAATAGACATTACACAAACTGCGGATCAAGAATGTACATTACACAAACATACAATGTCACAATAGACTTCAATGGGGAGACCATTGCCTCCTTTTCCATGTATTGCATTTCATCCTCCATCCACCTTCCATGTTTTTGGTGACAAAAGAGTCGTCCTGGTTTTGGCCTGTCTCTTCCCAAGACATCACAAATCTAGCTCGGTCCTCAGCATCCACCCATTGTTCCATCCATCATAGAAGCAATCTATCTACCATATAATCAGCATTCTTCTCTTTTGGCAATATGACATAAGTACTTGTCCTATTGTGCATATGCATGTACCAAGAATCATCAATGGCCAACCAAGGACTAAGGAATGCGGATCTCCAGAAAGACATACATATGAAGAGGAGCACGACGTTGAATGAGTTGACCAAGGAGGCTCTTTACCTTGTGGACAATTGTGCAGTCTACAAAGAGGGGGAGTCCAAGGACCTTGACGACGAGTCATCTTCACAACACAGTGGAAGAAAGTCTTCTAAGACAACACCAAAAGGAGAAGTATTTGTAAACCAAGAGCAGCTTGTAGATGAAGTGCTAAAAAAGATTAACTTGTACGCCAAACCCCAGGCTAAACAGTCCGAGTGGTGTGCAATTGAACAAAAATGGACGAACCATGGGACTGAGGAATGTTATTATAACAAGGGATATGTGAGAGAGAGACCTTACTCTCCCCAAGCTCCGGTAGCTTCTCCTCAAGCTCCACCAATGCCTAGGTATCAAGCAGGCAACCTACCAGGACCTGTAGGTGTAGAAAGACCACAACCGGTGTTGGGGCAACAACCACCCCTGCCAGGATTACGACCAGTCGGTATAAGATACACACCAACCGTAACCGAATCAAAGGATAATTCTTTGGTGCCTATGCATGCATATTATGAGGATCCCAATGGATATGCGGAAAACTCTGTCTATTATCCATCGGAAGAACCCTCGACACCAGAACCATGGAGCATGATAGGAAGTACAGGACCACCAACACCTGCACAGGTAGCAGGAGAAGGAAGATATAGCTTAGATGAACGAACATTTTTTTTCATAGCCAATGGAGGCATGGGCGGATAGAGACATGCATACCAACAAAGAGGAGCTCAAGGAGCACCTCAACAACCCAAGGGACCCTGCTACAAGTGCGGTGGAGACCATTGGCTAAGAGACTGTCCTCATGATGAAATCATTAGAGTCAATGCATACTGCACCGAGTGTGGAGTTACTCATTTGATTCCCGATTGCCCAAAAACCCGAGCAAAAGAGAAAAAACCACCTTGAACATGCTAGAAACTGTGTCTTCCAGTGGAGGCTCAGAAAATGAAACAATCATACTTATTCAGGCGGTAACACGAGCCCAAGCTCATAGAATGACGAACGAACCCATAGTTGAAGAGCCAAAAACCGATGCCCAAAGTTCAGAAACAAAAAATCATAGAAGCACTTGGAAAGCTAGAAAGGTGCGTATGAAAGCCAGAAAGGAACAAGAGCAAACAGCTCTATCCGAGGAGTTGAAACATACAAAGGATAGATTAGAGAAGTTAGAGGATCTAGCTAGCCTAAGCTCACACACCACGGCAACCATAGCACCCAAGGAAATAGTAGAGCCCAAAAGTGCAGGATCAGGAGGATCTGTACTGGCAGACAAGGTAAATGAGCAGTTGGATGCGCTTCTAAAAGCTTATGAAGCTAGACTCAAAAAGAACCAAACCCAGGAGCAAAGGTGGATGACTTATCCATATGCAAAAATAGAAAAAAAAATGTTGGAAATGTGTAAAAAGATGATCGAAACATCTCAATCATTGATGGAAGACCCGCTGGGTAAACCTGCAAGTTGGCATGAAACACCAGCTCCAACCCCTATCCAACCAACTTTAGAGGAACAAGTAGAAACAAAGGAAAGACTCACTAATGCATACGAGTCCAGAGGAGAGCCTATCATAGTGCCAAATACCACATATGAGGCAAGTGATGGGTTCCAACCTAAAATATTGACATGAATGGGTAAGGACTGTAACGGTCTAGACGATCTGTGGAAGCAAATCCGTGAGGCCAACGAGGCTGATAGGATGAGTAACCACATGAATAGCACGAGAAAAGAAAAGAATGTAACCTTACCTCCTATTGAAGAATTTGAGGCAAGATCATAAATGAAATTTGAGATACATTCACAAGGGGGAGACCAAGGATCAATTAGTTCGGGGCACAGCCAATGAGACTCGCTGAGAACTTTATCCTCTTACCTAGGAGAGTATGAAGCCAAGTCGGAAGTGAGAGCAATCCCATCTCAAAGACTTTCTTCTAACAAAGTGATGGATTCACAAGGATTTATTGAGTTATTGTCCACCCCAGTGGCATGCACAATCACATTAGCAAAACTCCTAAGGTTACGGCCAAACATGTGGATCACTGTAGGTAAATGCCTAGAAAAATTTGGAGTGAGGGACCCCACCTTGAGGCTACAGGAAGGGATCAGAGAGTTGGACAGACCTCAACTAAACACTAGGCTAGTACCACTAAACAAGGTTGGAGAGTATTGTGAGGGAGAAGATGGAAACACCACGCTACCAGTAGAATTCCAAAGCTATTCTTGACAGTGGAGCGGGAATTGCTATCGCCACCAAGGAAATCTGGAAAAAAAGGAAAAAACCAGCTTTAAGAGCTACCAGAATGAAATTGCAATTGGCAGACGGGTTCATGGAGAAGCCTCTAGGACTCTTAGAAAAAGTAATTGTCACTTCGTGTGGAATCGAGTATGAACGTACATTTGCAATAGTCGATTTTGACACAAAGAACAATTATGAGATCATTTTGGAAAGACCATTCATGCGACAATTGAAGATGGTCCAAGATTGGGGTTATGACCACATATACATCAGACATAGCGAGACAACAACTAAAATAAACCTGCAAGACCATAGTTACAAAGATGTGAACCAAACACCTATGGAAGAGTTTGATTCAGCTACAGTAGCAGGATCGAAACTCCCAGCATGGTTAGGGCAACAAAAAGAGCTATGGATGTGCGGAGCTTCACATTGTGGAAGCTTAAGAAGAGAGAAATGCGTCTTAGAAAGAGAAATTGAGGACAAGGAGTATATTTCGGAATCTTTCTTTGAAGATGCCTTGGAACCTCTAGAATGGGAACACATACTAGCAACATTGGATGTATGTACCATTTCAGATAGTCCAACAACAAAATTTTGCGATAAGGATGGTTATGATGTGCTACCCTACTACATGGTAAGCATTATACCAGGAGAAGATGAGACGATAGAACCACCAGAACAAGAAGAGTTTTATAACACCTCTGAACATCTGGAAGTAAATGATGATGCAGATAATGAGTGTTCAGACACCTCAAGTGAGTGTGAAAGGGAACCCGAGAATATCAAGTTTTATGATTTTGTTAATCAGCACCCTAGACACCAGGAACGCTATAGCAGGAAACGAGCAGGAAACAAAGTAAGAGAGAACTTGATGCCCAGGATAAAAGGTAAAACTCACTATTTGATTCTTGTAAAAGCAGAGGATTGTGTCAAAGATCAAATATCAGGAAGATTCTCAAAAGATCGAAGGGAAAGAACTCGAGAGTAAATAAAACAGGAACGAAAAGCTAAAATAGAAACAAAATCACAAAAATCTCAAAAATAAAAAAAAGAAACAACAAAAGACCAAGAGTGGACCAAATTGGAGCGTAAACAGAAATACCAAGAACTGAAACGGTCTTTACGTGAGATATGGACTACCGAAGAAGATAGTGATGGTAAAGGGGAGTCCGAAAAGGGAAACATGAATGTACCATCACACTATCGAAAATTTACCATCCAGGACAGAAAAATCATCATGACACCACCAGTCAGGGAAAGAACCAACCAAGAATCTTACGATGGGCCAAAAAATGCAAAAAGGATAGACCTTGCAGAACCAGGTGAAAAGCCTCAACCAGTCTATATAGCAAACGATTTAGAGCCTGAAGAGGAAGAATGGCTAACACAACTTCTCAAGAAGTATAAATATGTGTTTGCATGGTCCTATAAAGACCTCAAAGGAATTGATCCATCGATATGCCAACATACAATTCCTTTGAAATCAGATGCAAAACCTAGCAAACACGTCCTTATACTTATAATGACACATTTGCTAAACGAATCAAAGAGAAGATTGATAGCTGATGGAAGCTGAATTCATCTATGAGATTGAACATACAGATTGGGTGTCACCCATTGTGGTAGTTCCCAAAAAGAACAAAAAACTGCGATTGTGCATAAACCCCAAAAAGGTAAATGCAGCTACCATAAGGGATACTTATCCCTTGCCAATCACAGAACATGTACTTGAGTGGGTGGCCGGGAAACGGGCTTATTCCTTTCTGGATGGGTTTTCAGGATATAACCAACTGGAAATAGCAAGGGAGGATCAACACAAAACAGCATTTTCCACAGAATGGGAAATTTATGCGTATCGAGTTATGCCTTTTGGCTTAACTAATGCCCCATCTACCTTCCAAAGGTTAATGACGCACGCATTCAAAGAATACCTAAGAATATTCTTAGAAATTTACATGGATGATCTTTGTGTACCCTCTCTTCTACGAGAGGAACATATTGACCACTTGCAAAAGGTCTTTGAAAAATGCAAGACATATCAAATCTGTCTTAACCCAGAAAAGTGTATATTCATGGTTAAGCAAGGCTCCATCTTAGGACACATTGTCTCAAGAAATGGCATAACCACTGACCTAGACAAAGTCAAAGTCGTTGAGACCTACCCAGGCCTACTAATGCGAAACAAGTGCAATCCTTCATGGGACACTGTGGATATTATCAAAGATTCATATACATGTATGCAGTCATTGCACAACCTCTGTATCGTTTGCTAGTCAATTTTGATTGGACCGAGGAGTGTCAAACTTCATTTCAAAAGCTGAGGGAAAACCTTATATCAGCACTTGTACTGAAGGCACCAGATTGGAAAAAAACATTCTATGTTCACATTGATGCTTCTGCATATGCAATTGGGAGTATTCTGGCTCAACCTGGAGACAAAACAATGGATTTTCCAGTTTGTTATGCAAGCCAACAGTTAAATAGTGCGAAAAATAACTACACAACCACGGAACGAGAAGGGTTAGGAATGATTTATGCTGTAAAGAAATTTTGGCATTATTTGCTCACAAAAAAAATTGTGTTCTCTACCGATCATCAAGCTCTTTTGTATCTGGTAAATAAACCATGCAATATAGGGAGAATTGTATGCTGGTTTATTATATTGCTAGAGTTTTATTTCACAGTAGTAATCAAAAAGGGTAAAACTCATCTACGAGCATATCATCTTTCAAGGATACACAACGGGGAAGCTCCTGAAGGAGTAGATGATGACATACCAGATGCTTATCTTTTCAATGTTGAAATGGTACCCAGATGGTCTCAGGTAATTGTTAGCATTCTTTCCTTTGGAAGTAGATTTGATAATACGGAGTACAGATCCAACAACAAACAGTTCGACAAACAAAAACTTCCAGTTGATAGCAGGGCGACTGTATCATCTAGGATCGGACCAAATCCTATGATTATGTATAAATCTGGAAGAATTTGAGTGCGACCTTGAAGAAGCACATGTCCAGGATTGTACATTTCATTGTTCAACAGTGAAGACACACTAGAGACTGAAACAGTTAGGGTTTTATTGGCCAACTACGTATGCAGAGACACATTCTTATGTTACCAATTGTACTATATGTAGTGCCAAACGAACACTGGATCACGTGACATTGTTTCAGGTAAACATTGCACCTGCATGGAAAAAAGCTATAGAGCTGGAAGCATGTGACTTTCAGTTAATAGGGAACCAACTCTATAAGCGAGGAAAGGACAATCAACTTAGAATCTGTGCAAGTGAAAGTGAATATGTGCTGATTCTAGAACATGTACATAGCGGAATAAGTGGAGGCCATTTTTCGGGCGATAAGATGGAAAAAATTGTCTTAACCGTAGGAATATGGTGGCCTACATTGCACATGGATGCTGAAGAGTTTATAAAGCATTGTGACGCATGTCAGCGCACCAAGGTGCTAATAAAAAGAGATGAGATGCCACTACGACCAATAATGGGAGCAAGAGCATTTGCAAAATGGGGCATTGATTTTGTGGGACCTATCTCACCGCCTGCATGTCGCACCCATACCCAATATATCATTGTGGCTACGGACTATCTCACAAAATGGGCGGAAGCCAAGGCAACACAAAAAGCAGATGCATGCACCACTGCACAATTTTTGTATGAGAATGTTTTTGTACGATACGGTTTACCAATAGAAATTGTCAGTGATCGTGGGACACATTTTTTGAATGAAGTCATTGAATATCTGCTAGAGGAATTCATGGTCATACATAGGAAATCTGCTCCATACCATCCACAGGCAAATGTACAAGCTGAGGCCACAAATAAAACACTATGCACGGTTCTCACTAAAATAGTGTCAGAGTCAAGAACAGATTGGGATCAACAGCTACACTCAACACTATGGGCATACAGGGTAGCTTACAAAACATCGATAGGAACAACACCGTACAACATGGTGTTTGGCCTAAATGCTATACTACCCATAGAGTTTTTAATTCCAACTCTACGAGTAGTGAAACACTTAGAATGGACAGGGCATGAACTCTCTTCAAGAATAGATGATCTTGAAAAGCTAGATGAACTCCGCTTGAGGGCTGTAGCTTCAATCTATGCTAAAAAGAGAAGACAAAAAGAGTTTTTTGACAAGCATGTGCGCACTAAAGAGTTCAAAACAGGTGATTATGTACTTGTTTATACTTTGAAGCAACATGCCAAGAAACTTAAAAAGCGAGGGATAGGACCCTTTGTGATTAGTGATCTATCACAAAGTGGAGCTGTCAAGCTTGCTACATTAGTAGGTGAAGAAATGCCAAACTGGATTAGTGGATGTCGACTAAAGAAATATCCTCTACCACTCACACAGGAGATGCTCCAACAAATTCATCAAGGAAAACAATGAATGAAGGAAAAACGGAGAGTACGAGAGGAAGCTCAAGCAGAAGCAAAGGAACGCATTGTAAAACGAAGACTTCTGCAACAACAACAACAAAGTGGAGCACCATTGTGAATCAATGTCATTCGACTGACGAAGTTGGATGAAGACATAGTGGAGCCAATAATTGCAGTCAAAGTGGGTAGCAATCAAGTTGAATCGACGGCATTGCTTGATTCTAGAGCTCAAGAAAATTTGATCTCTTACGGATTATACCAACAGCTCAAATCCACAGGTCAACTTCATCCTACTCCTCAAGTGCTGGAAAGTAGAACATCACACCAGTTGAAAACATTGGGATGGACTATATTGCATGTACAAGTACATCAATATATTTACCCACATAAATTCTATGTGGTGGAGGATGAAAGCACATAACACCCAATGATGTTGGGACAGCCTTGGCAAAAAGAGTACAATGTGCAAATAGATTGGAATGCGAATGCGGTCAAGATTCAGCATGCACAAGAACAACAAGTGATAGCCTTTGCTCAGCAATACCGGAATAATCAGCTACAAGCAATGCAATCACTGGAAAAAGAACACAAAACAAGCATGCCACCAAAGAACAACATGATACCCAAGGCCAACAGACAGGTAAAAGCAAACCATGCATACTACATACATACGAAGTCACCGACCGCAGTGCAAAGATCTAGGTTACCAAAACAAGGGAAACAAGTATGGATGCGGAAGGATAGAAATGACATGGGAGACAAACAACAATGCAACGAAGGAATTCAACCGAAGCAGATAGTTCAACCAAAAACCAAGGTCATAAAACAGATATGGATCCAAAGAAAATGCTCAGCAATAACCCAAAGGTTACTCGTATTTGGATACCGAAACAAAAGCAAGAGGAACTCCCTTCAGTACAAGCAACAACGGAAAGCAGAGAGCTGCATTTAAAAAAGGAAAACCGACTTATGTGGATGCCAATCAGCAACAAAACAGTGGTAGCAAAGGAAGTAGCAAAACATCTACAAAAACTGGCAAAAACAAAATACCAATGGAAAGCAAAGGTAATACGGCCAATGGCCATTCCGGCCAAGCCAATCCTCTCCATAGAAACAACTACGGCTATATCAACAGTAGCGGGAAAGCAATTGCCTGTGGCAAAAAAGACAATTAAACAAAGAGCAGTAGAGTTACAGCTGTTACTTGCAAAGAAAATAGGAAACCTCGACGGCGAATGCCAATAAGAATCTTGCTTATTCCCTTCTCTTGCAGAGCATTAATTTTTCCATGCATTGACCGAGTATGCATAAAATAGGGCCACATTAATCGGCCAAGCATTAGCACAAATTTTTCACCCTATGCATGGCACATACTCTGAGGCGATACCTTGTCATCCGGGAGGACTCCGGCTAGGAGGAGGGGAGGCATTCTCAAATGCGGAACCAATAGCAGAAAGAGCAAAAAAGGGCATGATTTTTGACTATTTTAAGGGTTGTTGTTTGATTGTGAAATTTTTTGGACTAACCCAAGTACATATGCCCTTATAGAGCATGTATCTACAGGTATACGGGACCAAACGCTAAATCAAGTCCCTAGGTGTGTATGTATATAAGTAGAAATAGCCATTTTTTGAGCAAAATATTGGTAAAACGGAGAAATTCGGCCATAAAAATTGCATGTGAGTGTATATAATGTTTTGTGGTGATGTTTGTGATTTATTATGATTTTTGGGGATTTTTTGGGTTTGATTTGCTATTTTCCTTTTAATTTTGCTAATTTTTGGCTTAAAAACTTCAAAAATCAAAAAGCAGGTGAAAAACGATCGTAATGAAAAACAAAAAATATGGGGATGATCAGTGACTATAGAAAACCTATGGTACATTGGGGGTGCAATTATGAGACTGGAGCGGAAAGCGTGTTTTGGCCAGGTTTTGACCGATAGGTTTTTGACCGAAATGCCAAATTTCTCGTAAATAGAGCAAATGGAGTCCAAATCAAGAAATTTTTGAGCCTAAACCACATCTCGCAAGAAGATAGGAGCACATGTCAAATTTCATGAAAAGTGGTTCGGGGACCTCCATTATAAGAAATTTTCACCTCATTTTTAGCTCATTTTCACTATTGACTTTGTGGAGAGAGCTTCTGCCACCTAGAGTGGACGAACCTTCCAGCAGCTTCTACGACGCGCATGACTACCCGACGAGCTTTAGACATGAGAGGTAGGCTCACCACCTTGAGCTTTTCGCGCATGTTTGTCATTATGTCGCGAAAACTAGCGTAGGGATCACACACAAAGCGGGCGGTAGAGACCTACAAGTAGAGACGGCGACCTAATGGCTAACCCAAAAGCAACAAGGCTTCATTGGCATCTTACCCTAGCATAGGAGACCAGTCCTGGATGTCCAAAGGCAGTAGAAAACCATCGGGAAAAACCCTAATTCCTAGAATCCCGCAAGAGGCCACCAAATGGGAAATCGGCGAAAAGGCGACCAAATGCTACCAAAATTCATGGGTAGGAGCATTTCGACATGCTCGACAAGTCTATGTGACCCGCATGACCAAAAAGTGACCCGAAGCGGCACTAAACTTCAGAAACGGCATCAGACACACAAAGTGTCCAATTGCTCTCGCGGCCAAACCGCATGCCCGTTTGCCACCAAACTTCACGAGCAGCTTTTCTAGACCATCAATAACCAAGTCCTAGGGTGGTAGACCACCACAAATCATCAAAGATATGTAAACACAACCACGAGTGCTTCTAGAGCGACAAATTGCCAAATGAAGCTCCGGTGAAGCCAAAGTCGACAAAAACCATACGGCAAGGATCCCCAAGGGGTCGGGAAGCTATGGAGACCAACATAAAGAAATTTCATCGCCAAAAAGCACTCCAAAATTCAAAAAACGGCTCGGAGGCTCTGAAGTCCACACAGGGAGTTATTCTCTATCCATTTGACTTTTTGTTGAAATTAGGCTTAAAAGGGACTCAGGGGGACCAAGGGCAGGCACTAGGGGCACAATCCATGAAAAAATCATCAAGAGACATCTTATGTGTAGGATGTCTCAAGGGAATTTCTGGGCACATATCCCAAAATTTTTCATCATACACATTGTTTGAATGACTTTTACATGCTATCCACCAAGTCTCATCACATTTGGACCAAAATTGACCTCATATGCATGAAAAAACCCACAGTTAGGGCATAGAGGCAAGAATGGGCCATAGACCTACCAAATCTTGTCCAGATCACAAGAAACTTGCACACCACATTCACCAGCACATCACCAACCAATTTGTGTGGTCAGAAGCAAAAATTGGTGAAAAAGACATCCTACGTGCAGGATGTCTATTAGACATTTTAGTCCTGCAGAGGAATTTTGTCCATTCCAGATCCAATCCCATCATCATCAAGAGCTCATATATCAATTTTGAAGCCATTCTAATCATTTTTGACCCCAACACCTTTGAGATACACTTTTGGAGCCCAAAAACACCACACAGGCTCTTACAAGCATCAATTCTTGTCCAAATCCAAATCCAAGAGCATAGCCATGTTCCAGAGGCCAAGGACTACCCATAGAACAAATCGCATGTCATTTTGATGAAATAGACATCCTACGTGTAGGATGTCTTCAGCATAATTTGGACCTTCTGTGCAAAGAGTGACATCATGGGAGCCAATACCATGGTGCAAAGAGCCCATATACCAATTTTCAATCCATTTGGACATCAATCCTACTTGTTATGGACTTTCTACCCAATTTGTGACCTAAAGCCTGAATCAGCCAAAATATCCACTTTTTGATGCCCAAATCCAAATCCAAGCACATAGCCATGTTCCATAAGCCATGCACTACCAGCATGTCAAGTATCAACTAATTCTGATGAAAAAGACATCCTACGTGTAGGATGTCTAAATGGAAAAATTTGGCCAGATTTGCACTGTGAGCACTTGCACAGCTTCACAAGTTCCTTTTAAGCTTTATTTTCAATTTTCAAGTCATTTGGATAGTTAAAACTCAGTTTCTCAGCTAATATGGAAAAAACGCTAACTTCGGACTACTGAGTGCAACAAGATCTATGGCAGCCGCAAAGTCACTGGCAAAGAAGAAACGAATGACCATTAAGGATTATCTAGAAGAAGTGGAGCCCTTCATCATACCAAAAGGAACACTAAATCCCACCATCACATGGATCCAAGAAGATCTGCTAGAGTCAAACGACCTAAAGATCTACCAAGGAGTGTTCAAAGACACTGAAGGGAATGTGATCGAGCTACCAATGCTGCCACGAGAACTCAATGAGTTCGTAAAAAGCAAGATGGCCTGGTACTTGGAGAAGATTGATCTCCACAACTATTTTGAAGCAGTGCCAGCAGGGGTTGACATAAAGAGAGTCTGGGAGTTTGTGATAGCCATCAAAGAAGACGGAGTGGCCAGAGTAACCGATCTACAAGGCAGGCCAAAAATAGAAATAATCATCACTGAGCAGGTTGTAGCAGATGCACTAGACCTCTCCAACAAGGGGGATAGTGAAACTAAAAGAAGGGATGAGGTCAAGGTGTACAATGAGAAGAAAGGAAACTACACCTTTGAAGATATTGCAAACCCAAGAGTGGCAATCATGAGCCAGCTGTACAACCAATACTTTCATATGTGCACGAAGCGGCCACAAAAATACAGAATGCCTCCAGGTGCAATTGCCACGACATTCACTTGGGCAATAACGAAAGGCACCCCAAAGATAATCAATTATGCAGCGTATATACATGACAACCTAGTAGATATGGGTAACAAGAAGCCAGCATATATTGTGCCAGGAGAACTAATCACTAAGGTGATTTATGGGGCAGTGCACGCAAAAGGAAGATGGTCTGACCCCTCGTCTCAGAACGACTGGCTGAGGCTAAAAGAAGACAAAGACGACGAGCCACAAAGTGCACCAAGGGTTGCTACAAGACTGAAAAGACGGCTAGAGCCTGTTCAAGAGGAGCAGCCAGAGCAAAAGAAAGGAAAGAAGGATTTTTCCCAAGTGCCTGCAAAAAAAACAAGGTCACAAAAAGCGGCTAGACTAGAGCGGCTGATGGAGAGCTTCAGAGCAGAGAGATCCCTTAAAGGTGATCTGAGTGAACTCTGGAAGCCATCTCTAGAGTCAATGTCGGGATCATCCCGAAGAGTGCAAAGGGACAGATTCAAGGATTATATCAAAAATTTTGAGATTCTTGATGCCGCATCAGAGAATATACCGCATGTACCTTTCACAGAGGAGGAAGTGGAGCAAATACGGCAGAAACTGCTAGATGAGCAAGAGAGCCAAGAGAGAGAAAGAAAAACTAAAGCAGACAGAGATTTAAATGGAAAGCCTACATCTCTACCGGCCAGCCCTAAACCCAGCCCACCGCCCTCACCACCTCCTCATAGCCCTCCACAAGAAGATAAAGAGGAGGAAGACAAACACGAAGGCTAGGAGGAGCCCAAGAGAGAACAAAGCCAGGAAAGGGAAGAGGTTAAACCCGAGAGTGAGAAGACAAAGCCAAACAAAGAATACAACACATTTTTGGAACTGCTAGTTGTAGGATACACAAATGAAGAAGCTGCCACAGTCGCATTCGACTTGGCAAGCACAGGGCCTAAGGAACAAATGCAAGGCATCCGGTTAATAGAATTAAAAGAAATGGCCACAGATACAGTGGATCTGCACCCACCCTCCAATGACTAGGATGTGGTGATGACGAAGCTAACCGAGTTGAGAGCGCATTCCATGGCTTCAAAAGGTGAGATGGCAGCTCTTAAGGCCACGAAAATAAAGATAAAGCGAGAAGTAGATTCTCTACAAGGACAAATCCAAAGGCAAAAAGAGAGAGAAGTGGAGCTACATGCTAGCCTAGCAAGGGCATTGCAAAGATGCCACGCAATGGAGGAAGAAAATCAGGCAGCAGCACAAAGAATGCAAGGAGTTGAAGAGGAATGTCAGCAACTCAGCAAATCACTGATAGATGCAGAGAGGGAAAGGGATAACCTGACCCTACAGCTGGCTGAGGAATCTAAAGAAGTGGAAGCCATGCGAAATGCCAAAGAAAAGGCGGAGATAAATCAAGAAGCCAGCCAGGATGATGTCCTTGAGCTCAAGGACTAGCTCAAAGTGAAAGATCAAACCATCCAGAGGCTGTGGGCATCCCCTGCCAGAGTCAGAGCTACTAGCTCTACTCACATCACTATGGAAAGTCAACTCTACGAAGAGCAGATGCAAGAACTTCAGAAGGAGCTGACTCTAGAGAAAAAGAAAATATTGATAATGGCAGAAGGGTCTATTGTGATGCAAACATGAATGGAAGAAGGCCAAAAAGCCCTGCAAGAAGAATTAGAAAGTATCAAAAGAAAGCTCGAGGAGGCAGAGAAGGTAAACGCCGAATTGAATGACCTCCTCATGAATATGGGCGAAGAAGCTGAATCAAAAAAATAGAAACTCCTAAAGCAGATTGAGGAGCTGAGAGGACAGCAAGCCGGAGAGCAAGAGGGCATAGAGCCAGCGGCCAATGAAGGCATCGATTTAGAAAATGTGGCAGATCCAATGGACACACCTATGTAAGAGGAAATCCTAGAAGGATCCTCTCAAGAGCCACAGGATCTAACACAGGAAGAGGAAGAAAAGTTGCATAAAGCAATAGAGGTGGAGATCAGAGAGACAACAAAGGAAGACTTGGAGTGGGAGCAGAGGGTTTTCAAGTCCATGACCATCCAGAAGATCGACGCCAGCAACCTCAGGCGCAAATGGCTTCAACCCTCTCTCCCATATCCATTGTTGAAATATGAAGCAGCCACCATCAATAAGCGGATAAGAGAAGAGCCGACTGTACCACTCTACAACGCAGATATCTCCCAACAAGAAGGGGTCAAGCTAATAGTTGACTCTCAACCCAAATGGAGGAAGGCTTGGCTCTCAAAGTACCCACAATACCTAATCCACTTGGTAGAGGCACCGAAAAACATCTGAGACAACCTCAGCTTTTGTCCTCTACCAAGGATCAAGACGTGGAAAGCCCAGGAGATCTTGCAAAGGAGCCAACCCACTTGGCTGAATTACCCTAAGCTGTCGGGCTTGAAGGCAAGTGAGAGAATAAGTGTCCAATACATGGTGAAAACCCTAACGAGCGCCATCAAATTGTTCACTGGCTCACTTGACCTTACGTGCATCATGATGAAGAAAATCTTCAAAACCCTCTTAGCAGTATTTGAGACATTCAAGCCAGGCCACGTGAAAGACAGTATCTTCTTCTTCCAAGATACTTACAGATGCACCTATGATCTGTCTGGTCAGCCTTCCAAGAAGGTGATACATGCAATGTATCAAAGGATAATATTTCTACCATCCTATCACCTCCAGGCCTTTGAAGAAGCGTTCTACACAGGCTTCTTCACAATAAACACTGATATTTTTGGCCAACAATGATGAGTCTGCATGCAAGATATGAATCACTGATCAAGATGCGTGAGACCATACGATGAAGAAGCGGATCAGCTGCCATGTCGGGGACGACATGAGCAAGGAGGGGGGGAGTGTTAGAGGCTGGACACACCCCACGGAGACTAACTACTCGGAGGATTATTATTTTTTATAATTATTCATTTATTGAGGAAACCTGATTTTTCATCTTGTAAATATTGGGATGTACAGAAGTTTCCAGATTGTATCCCAGTTTTGATAGTTAGATGGAGTAGTTGGTTGATTTGGAACTTTAGGGTTTGAGAATTGTAAGGTATATATACCACTTTTTGACCTTAATGAAAAAACCTTTTGTCATTTTTAAAACAAGTTTTGAAGTCTGTGAGTGAGCTTACTGTGTACGAGAGAGAGTGTGAGCTTCATCTTGATTCTACGTTTTCACCGATGGTCAGAATTGAGTGCGGAGAACTGCAGCGTGTTGCCCCCGACGAGAGCTACGTGCCAATACCTACATTGCGCGCGTACGGTCCGGACTTGCGAGCTCCTTCTACGAGCTTCATTTGGTGATTTGGTGAGCATACGTTGTCTGATTTTCCATTGGAGCATATCCACGCGTTCACATTGAGTAGAACTACACATTAGGCACTTTAGATTTCGGAAATGAAGACCTGCAAATTTCGGCCAGACATCCTACGTGATTTTGCACCGGGTGTTTTGGGTTGGGATTTTGGTTCATAGACCTTAGGGAGAGCGACCTATTGGTGTTAGTAGGGTCTCCTTCAAGTTCTATGGCGTTTTGAGATTGTTTGATGGGTGTTCGTCTCTAGACAGCATTGTAGGAAGTTTCCTCTTATGCACTCTTGAAGGGTGTGACTTAGACAATTGGTAGAGACCTCTGTAGGAATTAGTTAGGAGTCGGTCGAGTGTAGGTTGACACCTTATGCTTGCTTCCATGCGCCTGCGGGTCGAGCTTCATCCTTAGTTGACATTATATGTTAGGTGAGTTCTCGTTGTGCTGACGTCCATCGCGGCGTATCCGTCCAACAATCTTCTCCAACCTGTGTGTTTTTTTTTGCAATAATAATTCCAACAATTGGTATCAGAGCACGTTGCATCCTCTTGAGCTTAGTTTCCAGCAGCTCCAGCACACGCCTGCTCACTTTCTCCGATTTTTTTGAGCTTTGGCAAGTGTTTGCAGGTTGATAAAAATTTCGGGGAAGGTCTAAGAGCTTGGTCTGCTCAAAATTTTTATTTGGACTCATTTTGACCTTCATTTCCACTACAGGCAGTACTGCACATGCTATTTTGTCATTTTGTGCAAATTTTTTGTGAGTGCCATTTTTTACATAACATGTCCCTTATAGTTTTCTACGGTTTGTGATATTTAGCATGTGTTGTTCTCGCTTCATTTCTTTTCTTTTTGGACAATTTTCACATCAGGTACAGGTATTCGTCATGGCCGACAACAACACAGATATGTTCAAGATGTTTGTTGTTGAGGACAAATTGGATGGGGACAATTACCCTATGTGGGCTTATATAATGCAACATGTTCTTGTGTCAAAAAGTGTCTAGAATATTGTGCAAGGCATTGATGTGCGTTCTGGTTCTGAGGATGTAGGCGATGTTGAGGATGTTGCAGGTCTTGCTGCAAGAATTGTTGTTGTTAGAGTTGTTTTGCCTACGGAAAAACAAGCTCGTTGGGATGTAAAAGATTCCCAGGCTCATGCATTGATTGTGTTGTCTGTGAAGCACACTATTACTCCTCACATTTGTTCAACAAAATTTGCAAAACAGGCTTGGGATATTTTAGCTAGTCTTTATGCAAGTCTCAATGAGGCAAAAATTGCATTGCTGCGTAAAGAGCTCGAGTCAAAGATTATGCATGAGGAAGATGATAATAGACACTTTCCTTGATGATGTCAAGGATATCAATGAAAATTTATTTTTGTAGGTGAAGTCATTTCAGACAGTTCCCTTGTGCAAACTATTCTTCATGCCTTGCTAGATTCTTACCAGACTTTTGCTAGTACCTAGAGACTTTTGACCCAAGGAAATTATGAAGTTGTCAAGTTTGATGCCTTATGCACACTGTTGTTGCAAGAGTCACTTTCTAAAAGAAACAGGGGTAGACAGCGTGCAATTGAACAGGATTTTATAGCTACTCAAAGAAAAGGTGGTAACAATAATGCAACCACTTCTCATGATTCTTCTACGAATGAAGAATCACATGTTCCTAATGCTTTTGCTGGCAGCAGTTCGCCCAGAAATTTTGGTGATAAGGGGAAAAAGACGATGCATTGTCATTATTGTAAAGCTAATGATCACTTGATCAAATAGTATCCTAAGTTGAAGGCTAAAGAGACTAAGAGAAAGAGGTTGGTCCAATACAAATGAAGCTATTGTTTAGTATTCTGTGAAAGGTGGTTGTGATGTTGATGTTGATGCAAAATGAGCTGTTAGTATAAAGTGTACCTATAATCTTGTTGTCCATGGTGCATGCATGTCAGTTGCTGCAGATTCACATTTGTGGTATTCTAATTGTGGTGCTACAAAGCACATTACCCCACATTGCAATTTGTTCACCTCTTTTGAGTTTGTCCCTCATGGGAATTCAATTATTGTGCCAACCATGCCTCTTATCCGGTTCAAGGAGTTGGAAAGATTGTGCTTACTACTACAAATGGCAGTTCTTTCACACTTGTTGATGCACTTTATGTCCTTGAGATCAAGAAGAATCTTTTGTCTATATCTTCACTTGCTAGACTTGGACTTGGAGTCAAATTTGTGGATGACAAATGTATAGTACATATTCTCAGTTTTGGTGAATGAAATTGTTGTATCTGGAATTTTATGTTGTGAGCTATATAAGCTCTCTTTGTATGACAAGTGTGGGTAGAATTTTGCAAATGCAGTTGTGGACTCAAAGGCTATTTCATATGCAAAAATTTGGCATGCACGTTTTGGACATCTAAATTTTGCCAGTTTGCTGCGTTTGCAGAAATCTGATATGGTTGCTTCTTTGCTTCGTCTTGAATCCCTTGCCAAACATGTCTGTGAAGGCTATATTTTGGGTAAGATGTAGCATTCTAAGTTTTGAAAGGATAGTTTAGTTAGGGCCACACTTGTGCATAGTGATGTTTGTGGGCCCATGCAAACCCATCCTTGGAAATTACCTTTACTTTGTGACTTTTATTGATGATTACTCCAGGAATGCATGGGTATATACACTTAAAGAAAATTCTAAAGTATTTTTGTGCTTCAAACAATTTTTGGCAAAACTCAAAATGTCTCGAAATGTACTATGGGCACCCTCCGTTCCGATCAAGGGGCGGAGTATATGTCTCATGAATTTAATGCATTTCTGGCTAGTCGTGGGATCAAACACCAATGTACAATTCCTTATAGGCCTCAGTACAATGGTGTTGCTGATGGGAAAAACAGGTCACTTATGGAAATGGCACAAAGTATGGTCAAAAGTCAAAGTTTGCCACATTTGTTTTGACTTGAGCCCATCATGTGCGCCACTTATGTACTTAAGAGGTGTCCTACAAAAGCTTTTCAGTCTATTATTCCATATGAAGCATGGCATGATAGAAAGCCTTCTATTGAGCGCCCGCGTGTTCTTGGTTGTTTGGCATATGCTTTGGTTGCACAAACACAACTAGAAAATTGGATGATAAGTGTAGAAGGTGATGATAGTTCTGGTAGGCAAGAATTGTCTCTTGGAAAGCCGAACAGTGGATCAATGACACATCAGTAATTAACACAACAGTTACCACAATAACTGTTAGACGGCTATAAATAGGACCCATGCAAGCGGGAACTGTCTCTTGGAAAGCCAAACAGTGCATCAGTGACATGTCAGTAATTACCACGACAGTTACCACAGTAACTTCTAGACGGCTATAAATAGGACCCATTACTTTGTAATTGGGTTACTTTTTACGGGTTACTCACTTACTCACTTGTCACTCACCTACTAGTTGTCACTTGCGGACTACTTACTTGCTTCTTGTTTCTCATCCCTTAGCTCTCTTGTCTTGATATTCACCTTGTAATCATTATTGATGTAACTATATGAGCTTCAACTATTACACCTTGTACTGGTTGTACTTGAACTTTGAATCTGAACTGCAAATACTTTTTCAGTTGCCCATTATATTATCCCAGTATGTGTCTCATTTTAGTACACTAGTTTAGTTCAGATATCTATCTCAGTCCAGTATCCACTCTATTCCAGTTTTACTACAGAATCGACGACTTACCAGCAGCTATAAATTCTAACACTGGAATCAGCTATCTGAGAGATCAGCTCCAATTTCATTTTGGTGATCATGGTGGTTAGAGTTTCTTGCTCTTTCTAGTTAGAATTTGCAGTTGTACACATGGCACCCAAAGCCAGTCGTGGGTGCAAATCATCAACTCGAGTACACATGGATTCCAATCCCGTTGACCCTATTCCTGAGGAATCAAAAAGAGAGTCTAATCCTCTGAAGGACCCGGAGACTGAGATTGAAGTTCAGAAGGAACGTAGTCAGGCTGAAGAAGAGCACAGTTAGTACTCCAGTCATTCCAAGAGAAGAAGGGTCGAGCGAGAAGAACGCAAAACCAGTGGTTCCTGATCAGCACACAAGGACGTGGGGGCCAAGGGTAGTAAGAACAGTCGACACAGTTCCAGTAGAAAAGCTAAAGAGGAGACGGAGACGGAAACTGATGTAGAGATTGACTGGGATATCGATATTGATCATCATCAAAAGTCTTCCTGACGTAGTCAGGTTCCTAAGGAAAGAAGAGGCAAAAATGTTGTTGTAAAGCATGATTATACTTCTTCATTTAAGATTTCTTTTCCAATGTTCAAGGGAGGGAAGAAAGATGACCTCAATGTTCATATTCAGGCTTTTGAGCAGTATGCTGAGCTGAAGAATATTGATGAAGATGACTGGGGAGAGTATTTTCCTTAGACATTAAAAAATACAGCGACGAAATGGTATTACCATTACTCAGCTTGCCAACACAGATCATACAACAAGCTGCTCAAAGCTTTCATATTGGAATATTCAGACAATAGGGGAGATGAGGATATCCTCTGCGAGCTGGATAAGATTAAACAAGGGAAGGTGTTAGTAAGGAGTTATGTGGAGAAAATTAAGGAGTTAACCAGGAAGTTGCAGGAGCCATCATCAAAAAAGAAGATTCAAGCATGGTTTCTCAATGGGTTCCGTAGCAAGAAGCTAAGAGAGCAAGAAGTGCCAGCACCAATGAAGAAATTTAATGATTTGGTGCAGCAAGCTCTAAAGCTAGAACAATAGACCAAGAAGGAGAGAAGCCACAAGTTCTTCTACTGAAAATTTTGATTCCATTGAAACCTCCAGTAGCTCTAAAAGCAGCTCAGATGAGAAGAGCAAGGACAAGGCTAGGAATGGGTCTTGGTCCAAAAAGATTGATGAAATGGCCCGACAGATTGTTGAGATCAGCCAGACCAGATAGCCAGTCAAAAAAATGAAAACCTGATGCTCAAAATGTAAGTCTAAAGATCATGTTTCCAATGAATGTCCACAATGTACATATTGTAAGGCATTTGGTCACTTATGGAATAATTGTGGAATTTGTATTCACCACTTTAAGAAGGGAAAAGATCTGTCTTTAGTAGCATTTACCAACACTCAACCAGCTAAGGCAGAGGCAACCAGTTTACCCCAAGATGACAAATTAGGTACCAATGGCATTGGTACTGGGCAAGGCAGATACTAGGGAGGTGCTCGCCGAGGCCGGGGTAGGCGAAATTTTTAGAACATAAGCCTGAATCGCTACCCTTGTGGCAAGTACGGGCACTTTGCGGCTCAGCGTCCAGAGGCACCGAGTACTGCGACTACTGAGACGAAAGCCCCAGAGTCAATACTAGTACGAGCAATAACTCGTAGCAAGGGGGTAATCATTGAAGAAATCCCAGAAGAGTCAGCAAAACCAGTTGGTCTTGAAACTAGAAAATGGGCTTAGCAATGAGAGAATGGAAGGCAAAGGGCAAGGAAAAGGTAGTCGATGAGTGGCGGGAGCAGAGAGAACTGGCGGCTATAATCATTGAGGATTTAGCCAAGAAGCTTCCAGAGCAGCCAAAAAGTTCTCATGGTCGGGTCATTCAGAAGATACCCGCCCAGCCTTGCCAAACTGGAAAGCCATATCTGTCAAGATCTAGGGTTTTTGAGACTTTGCTATAGCAGCAATTCAAGGACTGGTGGAAAATATGACAAATCTAACTGCGTTCGAGAGTAATGAAGGCAGAAAAGACTTAAAAGAGTGGCATTGTGCAGACAGTCAAAATTCATGAACGAGAGAAAATTCATGTCAAAATCTGTGATAGAATTCAAAACTTAACAGTTGAACTTGAAGATATCAAAAAAACTTTTCTTGAAGCAGCGAAATTCATCATACAACGAAGGAGGGCTGAGGCAGATGCCAGAGCAGTCGACTTGGCAAATGTCAGAGATGATGAAGTGCCAATGATCCAGGTGTACTATAAAGCTAGAAAAGAGTGGGAGCCACTATCCGGTGTCATACTGGATGGGGGGGGCAGGAGTAAACATCCTGGGGGCACACCTTCAGCAGAAAATGGGCATTACAAAGTTGAAGCCATCACCGTTCAAAGTTCAAATAGCAGAGCACAGAGTGGTGCATGCAACTGGGATGATAGAAAGTATGCAGATAAGAGTAGGAAAAGAAAAGTTAAAGACCAATTTCCTAGTATTGGATGTGCAGAGTGCATATGGCATGCTACTGGGACGCCCATGGTTGCGAACGGCACAGGCCATTCACGACTATGCCAATAAGACTTTAACAATACACCGTGCCAGTAGCAGGATTCACATTTAGACGAACAACACTAGGAGCTAGCGAAAGGCATTACGTCCAGAAGAACTTTGCCAAAAAATATGAAGTTAAGAAAATTGAGAGAATGCTGGCAACCATGGATATCTTTCCACTGGCTGAAATAGATTTAAATGCAGTTTTATTGGATAAAGATTAGGCTGAAAAGCAGAAGAAGCAATTTCCATAACAGTTCACCAAACTAAATTATGGGCAATGACCAGTTTAGCTAACTGGAAGACCAGAAGAACCAGTTGATTCCAGTACGCAAGCGGCTTTTGAACAAGCACACACTGGAGAAGTTATTAAGAATTAGAACAGTGATTCAGAGCTCAGAAGCTCGTCTTCGGATTATGTTGAGGAATCAACCAGAAGGAAGGGAGGAGGCCCTAACTGGTCACTTCCTGATGATCAAGAAATAGAGAAATGGAATCTAAAGAAAATCCAAGACTTATCAAAGTAAACAAACATATAAATCCAAAAATGAAAGAGAAGGCTCGACACATGTTGCATCAGTACAAGGACGTGTTTGCATGGGAACATATTGATCTCAAGGCAGTAGATCTAGAGGTATGTCAACATCGAATACCATTAAAACCAAATGCCAGACCAGTGAGGCTCCAAAGATACAGAATGAATCCTAACTATGTTAAGAAATTCAAGGAAGAGATTGATAACCTTCTGAAGGCTGGGTTCATTACTGAAGTAGCCAGTAGTGACTGCTTATTTTCTATTCTGGTGGTACCTAAGAAGAATGGCAAGCTTAGAGTCTATGTGGATTATAGAAAGCTCAATACTCAAAGCATCAAGGATCTCTTTCCATTACCATTTACAGACATTCTGCTTGATGAAATTGCAAGATATGAAATGTATAGCTTTATGGATGGTTATAGTAATTATAACGAGTTACAGATTGCTCGTGAGGACCAAAAAAACTACTTTTATTACCAAGTGGGGAGCATTCATGTATCTGGTTATGTTGTTTGGTCTTTGCAACACTCCAGCGACTTTCCAACGTTGTATGATGGAAATATTCAATGAATTTCTTCACCAATTCTTTGCCATATTCATGGACAACTTCACTGTATATTCAAAAGAGGAGCAGCATTTACCTTTTTTGGAAATGGTTTTTCAGCATTGTCAGGAAAAGAGAATCTATCTAAATCCATTCAAGTCAGTTTTCTTGGTCTGGAAATGACAACTACTGGGACATGTAGTGTCCAAAAATGGTATCAAAATGGCTAATGACAAGATTCAGTGTGTCCAACTGGCCAAGGCACCCCGCAGTGCATCAGAGCTAAGTTCTTTCTTATGGTATATCAATTTCTATAGAAGATTTGTGCATCAGTTTGCTTCCCGACCATTACCTTTGTATGAGCTCACAAAGAAGAAGAGCAAGTTTAGTTGGACTGCTAAATGTGAGAAGAGCTTTTAGAACTTAAAGAATGCTATTATCAGCAAGCCAATACTTCAACAACCAAATTGGGATGTCATTTTTCATGTACATGTCGACGCTTTAGGAATGGTGATGGGAGAAATATTGGCTCAGCCAAAAGGGAGAATTGACTATCCATTATATTTTGCCATTCAAAGATTCAGTCAGGCTGAACAAGGATATACCACTATTGAAAGAGAAGCCCTAAGAATGGTTTTTAGTGCTACCAAATTCCAACATTATTTTTTGGGCAAGCTATTTCATTTTTATGTGGATCATCAGGCATTATTATTCTTGATTAACAAAGTCATTATTCAAGGCAGACTGATACAATGGATGATGTTCCTGATGGAGTTTGAATGTTGGATTTTTCATAAGCCTAGCAAATCACATTGTGGTGCTGACTTCCTTTCAAGAAGCATTGAAGGGTATTCTGATATGTCTTTGAGAGATGAGCTAGTAGACGTAGAACAATTCCAAGTAACAGCTGAAGAAAATACAGATCCAGAATGATACAAAGTATATCAATTCCTTTCCAGAGGAGGATTCCCAAACAACTGGACTCAGAATCAGAAGAAAGCTCTGATTATAAGAAGTTTGAAGTTCGCCATCATAGGGGGTCTTCTTTATAGAGTGGGAGTTGATGGGGTTCTTCAATAATGTGTGCCAATGGAAGGAAGAATGCAAGTCATTTCAGAAGCACACAATGGGGATTTTGGAGGAAATTTCTCCACTGATATAACTTATAAGAAAATTCTTCAGGATGGACTCTGGTGGAAAACTTTAATCTCTGATGTTAGAAGCTTTTTTAAAACATGTGATATATGCCAGAGGATGGGCAGACCCACAGCAGCTGATATGACTCCTTTAACTCCAGTTCAGCCACTGGGAGTATTTATGAAATGGGGTATGGATTTCATGGGTCCATTCAAGAAAATTACTTTGAGGAAGAATCGGTATATACTGATGGCCACCTCCTATGTCACCAAATGGGTGGAAGTTAAGGCTCTTCCTGACAACACCACGAAGTCCATTGCTGTATTCATATTTGAAAATATTAAATGCCGTTATGGATGTCCTGTGGACATTGTGTCTGATCAAGGAACACACTTTATCAATGATACCATGTACATTCTAATGGAAATGCTATTAGTGAAGCATTGAAAATCAATACCATATTATCCAAGATGCAATAGGAAAGCAAAGAGCAGTAACAAAATTGTGAAGACCAGTCTCACTAAGTTTGTGCAAAAAGAGCCACACTAGTGGGATCTGAAGCTGCAGACTGCTCTTTGGGCATATAGGACAGTTTATAAGGTCACCATTGGACTAACACCATTTAGCATGGTGTATGGCATTGAAGCTGTTGTGTTGATGCATTCCCAGTCTCAGAATGGCAGTAGAGTATGGATTGGATTTTAATCAGAAACTGAAACAACGATTGGAGGAGTTAACAAAGCTGGATGAGTTAAGATAGAGGGCTATGCCAAAACAAGAAATTGTTCAGCAAAGAAGAAAACACTGGCATGATAGATGAATTAAATTTAGGGAGTTTTAGAAAGGAGATTTGGTTTTGCTCTATCAATCTAAACTGGGTCCTAAGAAACCAGACTTAAAGATAGCTTGGGTGGGTCCATATGAAGTCGACAGGGTGTTCTCCAATGGCAAGGTAAGGCTGAAAGATTTATCTGGATTACTGATAGCTAGGTGTGTATAATGGGGCCAAAATCAAGCTATACTATTCAAATGACAAAGAGACTTCCAGAGATAATGATACTGGTATTCTGGGAACTGAAGGCCAAGAAAATTCAGAATCAGTTATTTTGAGCCTATTTCATGTACAACCAACACCAGAGCCAGTGAAAAGGTTGGAAAAGTCTCAGCATGACAAAACCATGTCAGCAGAAGAATCAATGAAGTGTCAGAGTCAGTATCAATTTTTATGGAGAAAAGGGCCAGTCAGACCATCTTGATAATCATTTCAAATAACATGGAGAGTATTAGCCAATGCATGTTTTCCACATCATTAGTGGTGCACAAAACTCTAGGAATGGAAAGTAGTGGAGCTTTTATGATGCAAACGCGTATAACAGTAAGGCGAGTGGGCATTTTTTCTCACAAGTCTCCTACACGATGCCTGCCTACTGCTACACATTGGCCATCGCTGAGCTCTGAAGTTCCTTCACTACAACCAAACACTAATTCATTTGAAGCATCAGTCGACTACTGGCTGTCTTTACCAAATACACCTGAATACGGATTTGACTATTCGGGTACGTCTTATTCTTCCTCTACAAAACCATTATCTTCACCTTGTATGGGTAGAAAGAAGATGTCAGAGAAGATGTAGGACACTATAAATGAAACTTCAGCACTTATCACCTCTATCAAAGCTTCTCTACCACTTATTCCCCATAGTAAGATATAGTGGTATGTGTTTATTGAGCAAGTAGAAGCGTTGCTACACTGTGGGATTTGCAAGTGGTGGTGCAAGCCACAAGACGCGAGTTTGACACAGCCATCATAAAGCAGGTTCTTGATTCCTTCAATGCAGATGAAGGCAGCGCTATGGTGTGCGGAAGGAAAGTGACAACAACTCCAGAAGACATTGCTTTTGCTTTCAAAATGCCAAATGATCCAAAACCAACTGTTGCAACTTCACAGCAAATCAGTGAATCTCTGAAGGAAGATGATGCAACAAAGGAAAAACGCAAAGCCAGTGCACAAGGGGTTCCAGTAGTAGCAGCTCGGGACGTCCCTGTTGCATACCGATTTGTGGCTGAAGTTGTGAGTCTGAAGAATAAACCCACGTATGTCTCAGAAATAATATTTGCTAGGTTGCTTCCAAAGACACCAAGATGCCAAAGCTTCAATCAACCTATGTCAAATTTTTTCTCATAATGTACTTCACCAGATTTCCAAGATGAAGTCTTAGATTGTCTTTAAAGACTGGTATGTCTGGCAATTTCTTTATTGGGCCACTTCTCCTTATGCTCATGACTAAGTACGGATGGCTTGGAGTCCAAAACCCATCCCAGCGACCAACAATGTTGACTTATTGTCAAATGACGAGGGCCCAGGCACTCATTCAGCTCTCATGTAGAAGAGAAAATCCACACAGGTGGAAGTTGGCAGTTCCAAGAGACCCAAAACTACATTGGCCAAGAGCAGTGCTTTTCTGAAACAATTGGAAAGTGAGATTAAAATTTTGCCTACTGAAAAACCTTCAGCAAGCTATACCTCAACAAGCCAGACTCCAACTGAGGAGGCAGAACAGCTTCCAGCAAAGACTACTGTTGGAACTAGCCAGCAAGCCGGCCAAAATTTAGCAAACACCAGTGTTGAAAAAGACCACCCAAAAAAGACCAGTACTAAGCAGTTCACACTCCATACTGATAAGGGAAAAGATCCTGCACTTGCTAGTCTAGCCGAGAAAGTCGCAATCCCTTTCAGTGAAACATCTTTAGCAATAACCAAAAAAGACAGATTACAACATCTACAGCGTCACCCTCTCATAAGACAATTAGTTGTGCACAAACCTGATTTCACCACATTACCATATATGGCTCCTGTCACAATTTATGAGCCAGTTGTCTCTAACACAGTGACAGTCATAGATGGTTGCTCCATGTTTATCCGTCATCCTAGAATATGATTTTCAATGCTTGGTGCCAGATGATGGATGCCTCAGTATCTACTGATGAAGTGGACAAGCTAAAATCAGAGCTGAGGAATAGTGAGTAGCAAGTCAAGCAGTTGAAAAAGGATCTAAGGGCACAATCCTTATGGTATAGTGTTCTTGAAAACCATTTAGCCAGGTCAATTGAAGTATTGGAAAGAAAATTTTCAAAGCAAGAGTATGAGATGGGGTTGTTAAAGGTAGACAAGGTAGAGGCTGAGAGGGCTGATGACAGATTTGAAACTATGTTGAGGATGAAGAGAGTTGATTTCAACTCATTGCTGACTAGTCACATTGCATTAAAAGCCTCTTTAACAGAGTGATACATAATCAATAGCTTGGCTGATATTTTGAATCCAAAAGGCAATGCCATTTTTAATATGGATAATCTGTACGCACTCATGGAAACAATGCAGAGTGATTTGCAAGAGAAGCTCTCTGAATATAACAGTGCTTTGGCAAATCAAGCTATTCTAGACTACATAGCTAAGTTGAATAACCTCGATGAGGATTCTGATAAAGAAGAAGTGGAGAAGGATGCAGAGAGGGAGGATGAACCAATCGATCAACATGATGATGATGACTCTCCTCCGTCTCCACCTTCAGGATCTGGTGTTGGTGGACCAGCTGCTACAGGGAGCAGTCAGCCCAATACATTTATCGACTCATCCAGAAGGACAATGCTGGCACTGGAACTTTTGCAACACCAACACAAAATAAGGGCAAGAGGAAGCGGGTTCAGTGGAAGGTTACTGGGTAGTTCCATCTCAGAATCAGACGGTGGATTTTTCCAGTAAGGCGCTGGAATTTCTTTGGCTGGGCACCCTTGGAATTACAATTACAGGGGTGTCAAGCACTCAACAAGCATGAAGCATAGTATAAAGCTATACCAGAAGAGTTAACAACTCTAGAGGAGTACTATCATGAGGAACATCGGGCCACTTAGGAGGAGCATCGGCCGACTCAGCAAACAGAAAAATGGGTTTTGGGGTTTAGGGTTTGAGCCTCAACCAAAAACTCAGATGGGTTACTCAACACCAATTCACAATCAGACGGTGGATTTTTTTCAAAAAATTTGGAAGATATACCAAAATTCAAGAAAGGAGGGAAGGAGGTAGAAGGTGAAGACAGTTCTGGCAGGCGAGAACTGTCTCTTCGAAAGCCAAACAGTGGATCAGTGACACATCAATACTTACCACTATAGCTACCATAGTAACTGCTAGACGGCTATAAATAGGACCCAGGCATGCGAGAACTGTCTACTAGAAAGCCAAATAGTGGATCAGTGACATGGCAATTACCACAGTAACTGGTAGACGGCTATAAATAGGACCCATTACTTTGTAATTGGGTTACTTACGGGTTACTCAATTACTCACTTGTAACTCACTTACTAGCTGTCACTTGCGGGATACTTACTTGCTTCTTGTTTCTCATCCCTTAGCTTGCTTGTCTTGAGCTTCACCTTGTAATCATTATTGCTATAACTATTTGAGCTTCAACTGTTACATCTTGTACTGGTTGTACTTGAGCTACGAATCTGAACTGCAAATACTTTTCCAGTTTGCTAGTATATTATCCCAGTATGTGTCTCATTTCAATACACTAGTTCAGTTCAGATAACTATCTTAGTCCAGTCTCCACTCTATTCTAGTTTTAGTGACTGAACTAACAACTTACCAGTAGCTATAAATTCTAAACTAGAATCTGCTATCTGAAGAGATCAGCTCCAATTCCAATAAGGCTGTCAAATGTATTTTTGTTGTTCATAGTGCTGAAAGCAAAGGTTACATGTTGTATCATCCGCAAACAAAGTGTATCCTGGTCTCACAAGCTGTTGTGTTTGTGGAAGATTCTGTTCAGCCCTTTTTGTCATGTACTAGTACCAGTAATGTCATCTCACAGGACCGTCATGAAACTTTGTTGCCTTTTTTCAATGGTGGAAGTTCAAATGTAATTTCCAATGAGGCAAATGTACAGCCTATGGGGGTTTCTAAAAATGTTAGAGATCAGAATATTACTGATGCAGATGTACACAATGTACTTGATGAGGAAAGGACTGAAAATGAGTAGGCTACAGGTATGTCAAAATGGCTAGTGCATACATTGCATGATAGTAAATTGGATGCACCTTTGTCTAGTTGTACTCGTTCAGACTCTTTCCATGCATCTTATGCATCAAATTGTTATGCTTTGGTTGTGTCTAGCTTATATGATGTTGAAGGAACCACTGTCTTTTGATGAAGCACGTAATTCAAAAAGTTGGATGGCTTCCATGCAATCAGAATATGATGCACTTATAGAAAATGACACATGGACATTATGTGATTTGCCTCCTGGCAAAAAGTCCATTGGTACAAAGTGGGTTTACAAGTTGAAACGCAAGTCGAATGGTGAGATTGATTGCTATTAGGCTTGACTTGTTGCAAAGGGTTATACACAGCAAAAAATCATAGATTAGGAAGAAACTTTTTCTCCCACTTGTTGTTGACTACTGTGCATTTTCTATGTGCATAGGCAACTCATTTTGGTTGGATGTACATCAATCAAACATTGTACTGCTTTCTTGAATGGTGTCATATTTGAGGAAGTTTATGTAATGCAGCCTCGTGGTTTTGTCAAGAAAGGACAAGAGGATACGGTGTGAACATGTAACAAACCTTTTTATGGGTTGAAGCAATCTCCTCTTGCTTCATATGAGAAAATTGATATTCATTTGGTCAAACGAGGCTTTCGTAGTAACACTCCAGCAGAAAGCACATTGTGTAAAGCATGAGGGTGATGTACTGCTCATTGTGGTTCTCTACGTGGATGATTTGATGATCACTAGACCATGTGAGAGACATATTACTGAATTTAAGGCTGATTTGAGTGCTACTTTCAAGATAAAATGTTTGGTGGTGGTATTGCTATGTAAGTTTGGACTTGAATTTGTAAACCTATTGCCACTCCCATGGAAACAGGTTTGAAATTGATTCTTCATGATGATGGTGATCCTGCAGATGTCACTCTCTAACAAACTGATATTTGATGCCTCATTTATGTATGCAACATGAGGCCCGATATTCAGTTTGCAGTCTCACAGGTCAATAGATTTATGCATAGCCCAGGATCTAAGCATAGGCACGTTGTGAAGAGGACTTCCCCCTACTTGAGTGGCACTTTACATCTTGGCTTGTTTTATCCCAAGGGGGGATCATTGCCTCCAGACTTACATGCTTTTTCCAACTCACATTGGGATGGTTGTTTTGACATGCGACTGTCCACAAGTGGTTTTTGTTTCATGCTTCGTAGTGCATGTATATCATGGTTGAGCAAGAAGCAACCAATTGTGGCCACTCCTGTGAGGTTGAGTATAGGGTAGTCTTCACAGATATGATTGACTGTGTGTGGCTCAGATGCCTTATGGTTGAATTGGGTGTTCGACATGACACTGCCAACATTATCTACATTGATAGTCAGAGCGCATTGACAGTTGCAAGAAACCCAGTTTTTCATGCTCGCACAAAGCACATTGAGGTGCATTACCATTATGTCAGGGAGAGGCTCTCAATAGGAGAGATCAGCTTGGCTTATGTGCCAACACAGGACAACCTTGCAGATTTTTTCACAAAGACATTGTCTCGTGAGAAGTTTGAAAATTTCCGCAAAGCTTTGGGCTTACTCCCCTTTGTGAACTGAGCATGTCCTCATGGCATGACACTTCCCTTTACTCTATGTGCTAGCTCTCATTGATCACATCACTCCAGTGGGTATTTTCTGCCATATACATGTGGTAGTGATGTGTGTGAACACACTTAGGACCAAGGTACCTTTGACATTTGATGTGCTCATACAAAAATAGGAGAGGATTGTTATGAATTTGTGCCTAGGCCCACACCATGGAGCTCTCCCCCTACTCTATCTTTTCCAAATTTAGTGTATTTCCCTATTAGACTTGCCTACTTGATTTAGTTTATTCTTTCATTGAGTTCACATGCTATACACACACACCCATGGAGAGGTATGCACAACCAAGAGATGATTTGGCCTGATCTTGATGCCTACCATCACTTGTGATGTCTTCCAAAGCTTTCCCCAAAAGCCTATGTAATGGCTCACTATATACTAGCATTCTAGCTCTATAATCAATCCAATTTGTGTTTGTTATCTTTGTGCATTGATTCTCTTGATTGTGATTAGTGTGATTGCGCATGATTCTATCATCATCATCATTAATGCTAGCCTAATCTATCTACCCTTATCTATATACTTATCAATTGATACATCTTTGAAAGAAAAAACAAGTGGTTTGATGTATGCATATATGAGCATGCAATTCAAAATGCTGGTGGACCTGAAAATGTCACTACTATTGTAACAAAAAATGCATCAAAATAAAAAGGTATAGGGCCTGCATTGGAAATCAAGTATCCCAAGATTACTTGGGCTCCATGTTTTTCCCACACCTTGAATTTGTTTCTTGAAGAATTTAAGAAAATGTCTTTAATGGTGTAGACTCTAATAGATTCTAATCATGTTGTCAAGCTCATAAGAGAGCATGCTTTTACTTATGATCTATTTAGAACTACATCACCAAGGGGAAAACTTTAGATCTTTTGTGAGACGCGGTTTGTGACTGCAAACTACATTCTTGAAAGTTTTCAGCAAGTTAAGCCAGCCATTTGTGAAATAGTTGCAGACATTGAATGAGATATTTGGATTCACAAGTGCTATCAACTTGTAAACTCTCTAGTGTCCTAGAGACATGTGGAAAAAATGTCATGTTACAAATCCTTTTGTGCATCTAGTGCACTTGGCTGATAAAGATGTGTTCATATTTGGGTGAGTCTATGTATACAGGCATGAGGCCCTTTGTAAGCTAAAGGAGAGTACGTCCTTTATAGCATGAGAGAGAAAAATGATGGTGCCCTTTTTTGAGAAACATTGGGATCAATTACACACCCCTTTACATGGGGAAGGATTTGTGTTGGATTCAAAGTTTCAAATGCACAATCAATCTACTAGTAATGAAGTCATCAATAATTCTAATCAAGTGTGTGCACAGTCATAAGGTGTTGCAGGTGGCAAGCTATCTTACAGATAGAAGACATTCTACACTAATAGAAAAAGAATCTTTGGGGATCCATGGCACATATATGTGATGATAACAATAAGTGCACCTATTTGGTGGAAGGAATATGAAAGGGAGAAAGTGGAGCTATAGTACATGACTATAAGGGTCTTGTCAGTGGCTACCTCTAGTGGAAACTATGAGCAAGATTGGTCATCTTTTGCTTTTGTGCACACACAAAAAAGAAATTGATTGACTCCAAAATTAGTTGTAGACTTAGTGTATATCTTTTGCAATATGTGACTAATGCACAAGCGAGCAAGGATAGACACACAATCTATAGAACAACCTTTGAATGTTTCCAAACCCATGAAGAAATTCCAAGTGAAGCCACTTTGATGATAAAGTTATGTGGGATTTGGAAGATGTGGATCCAGATCGTTCAAATGTGGAGGAAGTGGATGTATGATGCATGAGATTGACACCCCAGATGATGTATAAACACTCCATTTTTGTAATGAATAACACTTTTGTATATGATATTCTAGAGATGAATTCCCTTTTTATAATGATTCAAAGTCACGTGTTTGGTGAGAAATGCGACATACCTTTATTTTTTCGGTATTAGAAATCCCCCCCCCCCCCCCTCTCTCTCTGTCATCTGTGACTCACCAAGGCAGTAGGCTTAAGTAAGTTACAATATTGTAGCCAGCATAATGGGCTCCATTAATAAACAGTAAGGACTCTCATGCCTTAGGACTCTTTAAGGGATTCCTTTCTTTTCCTTGACAATATTTTGTAGCACATTGCAGAAAAACATTTCCCACGTTCAAAAGACTACGGGATACAAAAATCACAGTGTTTAAGAATCCAACAAAGGCTATAGACAATGCGGTGTCTATAGCAACTCACAATGATCTATCTTCTATGATAGATGAGTATGCTAATAACCCTGACTTTAAAGACATAATGTCAACCCTTGGATTGGGGAAGAAAGAAGAACCATTCACCTTGCAGGATGGTTATCTTCTCCATGGAAATAGGCTATGTGTTACCCACTCCCTTATGAGAAAGTCTTGTATGGATCCCATGCTCCTCCCTATGCGGGGCATAGAGTCATGTGACCTACTCTTTGAGGAGTAGAGACATACT
This sequence comes from Adiantum capillus-veneris, assembly GCF_014529385.1. Lineage (NCBI taxonomy): Eukaryota > Viridiplantae > Streptophyta > Polypodiopsida > Polypodiales > Pteridaceae > Adiantum > Adiantum capillus-veneris. The sequence goes on from NC_140944.1 coordinate 89,707,452, forward strand.
TCTATTAGCCTACCATGAAAGTAGACATACAAGAGTGTGATTAAAAATGTGTGGTATGCCAAAAGACCAAGTATGATAAAGGGAAGCAACCTGGGTTACTCCAGCCCTTGCCAATCCTAATTCACCATGGGAGAGTATATCCATGGATTTTATCTTTGGATTACCCAATTCTATCCATGGATATATGAGAATATGGACAATAGTTGACAGGTTTAGCAAGCAAGCACACTTTATTCCTATAAAAAAGACTATTAAGTCACACCAAATGGCAACCCTCTTCACATCTCATATTTTCAAACACCATGGATTGCCAATATCCATTGTGTCAGATAGAGATCCTAGAATGACCAGTAATTTTTGGAAAGGTCTCTTTGAAAATCTAGGTACAATATTAAATTTCTCTTCGGCCTCTCACCCACAAACGGATGGCCAAGTGAGATATCCAATCTTACAATGCTTGATCTACTAAAGACTTATGTTACAAAAGTAGATCACCACTGACAATGAGACAAGTACTTACCCCTTGTAGGGTATGCATACAATAATATTGTCCATACTACTACTACGGGAAAGAAACCTTTTGAGATCATAGAGAGAAGACCTAAAAGTCCCTTGCTACTTAAAGTACATGGGAAGATCTTTGTTGCCAATGAGTATAGCCGTCACCTACAAGAATCTTTCCAAATGATTAAGGAGGCTATATCCATCTCTCAACAAAGGCAAAAGGCTACCTAAGTTGCATTGTACATTATATGGTGTACATATAATATGCTTTAAACGGACGTATTGTATGACATCTATCTTTATTCAGCCGTATTATACGATGCTACATCAACAAAACCACCATATCGTATAATTTCTTATAAATTTGATCAAAATATTATTTCGATCAAAATATAGCCCTTTATATACCATGAAAAACTGTTTCCTCATTCTATTGATCTCTCTTTCCCATTTTTTGTCTATAGGTGAGATTTACAACATCAAGAAAAATATTAAAAAACAAGTTTAGATTTAGCCATATAACTTTTTTAGTAAAAAATTAGAGCTTTGGATAAAAAGTTTTTTTTAGGCTTTGGAGTTTTGAGTTTAGCCTTTATCTGCTCTGTTTCAAGTATGTCTTACAGTGGGAGGTAAATCAAGTAAGGTAGTGAATGATTACTTGCCTTATGTAGAGGAAACTCACACTTGGAAGTGATTTAAGATAGTTAAAGTTAGCTGTTATTTGCTTCGTGTTGAACTATGTTCACACTTAGAAGTAACTTCAGTTAGATAGTTAAAGTTAAGAGTTACTTGTGTGTTGAACTATGTTCACACCTAGACGTAACGTTAGATTTATCTAATGATTGTCTGTCATGTGTAGAGTAATACTCACACTATAGACAATTTAGGTAGATTAAATAATAATCTCTCTCTTTGTGTAGAGGTATTCTCACACCTAGAAGAGATTTAGAGAAGTAGTGAATTTTGATTGCTTGGCATGTGAGAGTTAAACTCACACTTGGAGGTAATTTAGATAGGTTTTTAAAAGATGTCTTGCTTTGTATAGAGTCTACTCACACTTGGAAGTTATTGAGATAGATTAAGCGATTTATTTATCATGATGTGAAAGCTCACACTTGAATTTTTTTTATTATTTTTGGTAGTTATAATTTAAAGAGGTTGAAAATGTTGACGAATAAACTAATGTAAATGGTATTAGAGTTTGATTTTAGATGTGTATTTAGTATTTAGTTTTGTTTGAGTTTGTAGATCTTAAGAAGATGGTGAAAGGATATGAGTGGAACTACGTAGATGAATTGGTCAGTGGAAAGACTACATCAAAGTTGAGGTGTAAGACCTGCGGCCATAATTCTAGCAAAAATGCTCATAGGATAAAAGAACATGTGTTCCAAATTCCTGGAAACATTTTAGCTTGAACTACCCCCCAAGAGGTAAAGAGAGTATATCTTGAGGGCAAAAAAAAGGGAGGTCCCAAAATGATGGCTCCATCTATGGCTATGGACATTGAGATGACACTCGAGAATGATCAAAACCCTCCCTCGACCCCTGCTTCAGGTCAATGAGGGTGTCATTCATGCTTTGCTGGGGATTGTAGCTCTAATCCTATCGAAAGCTCTGTTAACATAAGCCGTAGTGAAGCATGGACTAGAGGAGAACCTGCACCAAGTGGTCCTACTTTGCATCAGGTATTTGATAAACAATGGCTGCTTGAACTCCATCTTAAATGGATGCAAGCATTTGTTGCATGTGGAATTCCTTTTAATGTCATTAGAAATCCTATCTTCAAAGATGCTTTAATGAGCACATCAAAAAAGGGTTTTGTGGTACCTGATTATAATAAGATACATACATAATATTTAGATAAAGTGAAATCTACATCATATAATATTTTAAAGCACACAACTTTTGATTATGTGCCACAGTATGGATGCACAATTGCTCTAGATGGTTGGAAAAATTGTCATAAGAAACCATTGATTAATGTGATGCTGATTTGTCCAATAGGTTCCATCTTTCTTGAAGCCATTGATACATCCCTGAAAGGAAAAACTAGTGGATATCTTGCTGGTGTATATGAGCGTTCGATCAAAAGAGAAGAGGGACCTAAAATGTGACCGCCTTTGTCACAAATAATGCATCTAACTACAAAGAAACTATAAAAGAAATTGAAGCAAAGTATCCAGAGATACATGGGTTCCATGTGCTGCTCACACTTTGAATATGCTCTTAAAGGAATTTGGGAAAGTTCCTTCTATTAAGAAAACTCTTCTAGACGCAAACCACTTGGTGAAGTTTATAAGAGAGCATTCATTTTCTTATGCTTTGTTTAAAATAAAGTCCCCAACCAAAATGTATAGATTTTTTGTGTGACCCATTTTGCGACAGCATATTACCTTCTCTTTACACTGTAGCAGGTTAAAAGCAGCCCTTGTTGAAACAGTGGCAGATAGAAGATGGGACATTTGGCTTGATAAATATCCCAAGTATGAACCTGCTACTTCCAAATGCTATGAGCTTGTAGACTCTCTTGTGTAGACAAAATTATTACTGTCACATAACCCTTCACTCATCTAATATGATTAGTGGACAAAGAAGCCTCTATCTTTGGACGGGTTTATTGGTACATGCATGAAGCCCTCGCAAGTTAAAAGACTGTACATGTTATGCAGGAAAAGAGAAAGCCATGATGATGTCACTTGTCAAAAGACGATGGGAGCAGCTACATACTCCTTTACATGGAGCAGGTTTTCTCTTATCCAAAGTTCCAAATGCAGGAGTGATATTCAAACAATGAAGTGATCAGTGATTTCAAGAAAGTGTGTGCTCAACTATTAGGCAATGTGGATGGACATGTGGCATATACACATAAGATATCATATACTAGCAGAGAAGGAATATTTGGGGATCCTTGGCATATAGACGTTATCAGGACGATGAGTGCACTAGTTTGGTTGAAAGAGTACGGTGGAGAAAAAGTTGAATTTCAACATGTGGTTGTGAAGAGTATTGTCTATTGCCACCTCAAGTGGTAATGTGAAATAAATTGGTCTTCGTTTGCTTTCGTGCATACTAAAAATCAAAATCGATTAAGTCATTAATGAGATGCGGACTCGATGTATATAATTTGTAACATGCAACTTATGCATAAGCCATTAAAGTTAGCTACACGTGCCACATAAAAAAGCTTTGGGCGCTTTCAAACACACAAAGCAACTGCAAATGAGCTCAAATCCGATGATGAAATGGAATGGAAGCCAAAAGATATCGATCCGGAGTGTTCATATGTTGAAGAATTAGGACATGGTGCCTGTGATTGAGGGGACATATGAGCTATAAAGTTTGTACAGTATTCTCAACTAAATTTGCAATTCAAAAGTTATGTGGAGTTTAGCTTCACAATATCTCTCTCTATCTCTCTCTCTCTCTCTCTCTCTCTCTCTCTCTCTCTCACTCTCCCTTCCTCTCTCATCATCTCTCTTTCTCTCCATTTGCTCTCTATCATTGTCAGAAAGAGGGAGGAAGAGAGAACATAACTTACACAATTGCAACAACATCCAACATGTCTATTTGTTCCAACAAATAGAGATTTACATAGCAAAAAGAGGTTTTAGTTACAAGTCTTGAGATTTAAGATACAAAAATAGATTAGTATTATTTGGGAGATTTTATTTAAATCATGGGCTGGTTCTCTAAAAATATCAGATACACAAAATTGTGAATTGTCAAATGAATCACTTGGACCCGCATTGCCTATCTCTTCTCAATAACAATATGTCCATAACTTGCCTCGTACCATGCCAACTTTCTTTCTAGCTTTGCTATACGAGCACGTATCATGGATGGAGTCTCATGGCTGGAGTTTCTCCTTGACTTGCCAAATCCACACCTTGGGTTGCAAGCTGCTCAATGACTGCGGTTTCTTAGGACACATTTGTGTAACCTCTCTTGTGAGAAGGATCTTCTTGATTGGCTTCCAGTGAATGAATCTTCTCGACTGGGCGTCCTTGGCCAACACCTCCTGTAGTGGGACAATGGTTCCAGTCTACTTTGAGCTGCAATATATAATAACAATATCATTGTTGCACAAAGTAAATTGCCATTTGATTATTATTTGGTGGCAATCTATACACTTGGATAAATCTTAAAAGGTTATTTCTTGCGAGGACAGTGTGTTGCAAATCTAAAACTTTCAAGGGAGTGAAAGCCTTAGCATTTCCACTTACTCAAAATAATGTATTGCGTACAAAGTGCTTCAGGCATAGCTATCTGCATTGCTTTTAATTCAGTGGATCCCCTTGAAGTTTTGATTCGTCTTCTTAGGATGCAGCCAAAGCTCTGAGATCTCCTTGAGCCACCCGAATCTCTTCCTCTTTGTAAATTTGTTGAGCCAATGCATGATTAAGCAAAGGATCATTAGGCTGTTGCGCATTCTGTTCGGGAGCAATATCTCCCATACCTGAAATGCAAAATAATAAATTTTAATGAGACCAGTCTTAGCACTTAGAAAAGAGAGATGGTTTAGAGGATTTTAGTGATCCAACTTGAAATACTTTAAAAATTTAACTTAAAGAACTTTAAAGACGTAACTGAAAATACGATTAAAGATGTAGTTTGAAATATCACCACACATTGCACACCATTAATGACAAAAAATTTTGTCACTGGTTTAATCATCAACAAGCCTCAAGCCAGATTCGGTTACAACATTATGGGCTCCATTCAAACAAAGGCTCAAATCCCATATTTTAGGCCTATCTAAGGTTTTGGAGAATTTTCCACTGGCAAGATGTTTGTTTACATTTTGCAAAAATTTACGTTTGAGAACCTCAGAGGGCTCTAGAATACACACAACCAAGCATCTAAGAATATATGAGAGACTATATATATCAGATGATTTGCTAAAAGGAGGAGGATTGGTGCTGATATTTTTAGGGAGAGTCTATGGATAATCTCGCTCAAATTGAGTTCTAGTTTGAGGGTGGGATTTGGCAGCTTGGAAATGTTGCCAAAGTGTTTGATGGTGTACCCAAGTTCTCAATGCCATCATACACTCGTCACTTGCCAAAATGTAGTAGAATATTTCTACTGTGTAGATCATTGTGAATGAAGTCGTGATTATGCACGAATTTCATCGTTTGCAAAAGAGCATCGCAGATCGACAAAATGTTGTTTGTGAATTTCCATACAGTTCGAGATATGTGTTGAAACTCTTTGATTGCAGGATTTCTTCCATCATGTTGACAGCCCTAAATCCACTACTCAAGGTGACCTCCATTCCAAAGCTTGAAGATCAACATAGGCCTTTTGCTATAACAAACAAAAGCATGGGGCAATATCATGCCACGATGCTAAAGAGTTGTAGCAGTTGCCTCCTCTAGCATAGTTTGTAATGTTGGCTTGCTTCCTATCTAGTCCTTGTAGATCTTTGCCGCATAAACAAGGTCATGCCATGATGCTAAACAGCTGTAGCAGTTGCCTCCTCTAGCACAATTTGTAATGTTTGCTTGCTTCCTATCTAGTCCTTGTAGATCTTTGCCGCATAAACAAGATATTTGAAGAGAGGATGGGCCACTGAAACTTGTTTCACATTTTCAAAACATCTCTCACCTAATTGGGGTGCTTGCAAGTGAAAGATAGAATGCTCCCCAAGTAAGTGTAGGACAGGAGGATCCAGGTGTACAGCTAAGGGCTGAGCACCTGAAGGAGGAGGTACATCCTCTTCTGTCCTAGGAAATTTTGAAGAGCCTTCCATCTTATCCTTGCTCTTCAATTTTGAATGTAGCTGTGCCACAAGCTACATTCGCTCTTTGATTCTAGGTTTAGTTTTGATTTTTGGATGAACCATACTCTCAAAGCTTCTAGTGATCTGGCCTAATAATTTCTTTATTGTATTATGCATCACTCCATTAGTGTGCATAGCTAGGTCAAATGAAATAGGGAATGCACTACACAACTTCAACCAACACTATTCCACAAGTTCAATCACAAGTTCATCAAACTTTGCCTGCAGTGGATCAAAGCCCATTACAAATGATCGTCTGAAACTCCATAGAGAGATAAAACTAGAGCATCGCAAATGATTTTGCGATGCTGATGTGTTAACTTTGTCTCTACCATGACTGAAGCCTGAAAAATACATGAAGCAAATATAAGTAAGGTAAATCTAGAATAGATATAAATTTGACATATATGATTGTAAACAGTTCTAAACAAAAACATTTCATGGACAATAATAACAACTAGTAAAATGGAAAGTCCTTAAAACATATATAATTCCTCCCTGTAGTGCGACACAGTGGTCTGCAACAGCCAAAGACAAAAAAACATTTAATAACAATCTCTCGGCAGCACGACGTGGAAGTCAGTAGCTATCAAGGATGAAGGATTAATACTAACTAACCTCTCTCTACAGTGGAACACGGTGGTCAACAACAACTAGAGATGATAAATTTATTCAATCTAATCAACCTGTAGTGCGATGCAATGGTCAAAACATTCAGAATTGAAGGATTTTAAGTATCTATCCCCTCCCTGCAGTGCAACATGGTGGTCAACAACAACCACAGACATAGAATCCATTAAATCCAATCTCCTGCAGTGTCATGTGATGGTCAGCAACAACCAAGAATGATGGATTTAAAAACCCTAAACCCCTCCTTGCAATGCGACACATTGGTCAACAACAATCAGAGACAAGGAATCTATTAAATCCAATCTTCATGCGGTGTGATACGATGGTTAGCAGCAAACAAGAACTAAGGATTTGACAACCCTAAACCCCTCCATGTAGTGTAACCCGATGGTCATCAATAAACAAAGATGAAGAATCTATTAAATCCAATCTTCTTGCGGTGCGACGTGATGGTCAGCAACATTAAAAAACAAAATATTTGGCAACCCTAAACTCCTATCTGCAGTGCAACACGGTGGTCAACAACAGACAAAGACAAAGAATCTATTTTTTAAAATCCGATCTTCCAGTAGTGCGATGCAATGGCCATTTACAACTAGGAAGAAAAGATGTAAGATAGATAACTCCTCCCTGCAGTGCGACTTGGTGGTCAACAACAACCAGGGATGGAAAATCTATTTCTACAACCTAACCTACTCCCTACAGTGCGACATGGAGGTCAACAACAGTCAAGATCAAAGCATCAAAAGTCTAACCCCCCTTGGAGTGTTGTGTCATGAGGATATACACAGTAAAGGACACAGTCAAGGACAGGTATCTAAACCTGCAGACTAACACTGACGTGTGAGCAAAGCTAGCAAAAACAAGATGCAAACTAACACTGAGGTGCAAGAAAAGCTCCACAACAACATCATTAGCAAATAAAATTCACAAAAAAAAAACATAAAAAATTAGAAGAAAAAATACCTTCTCTGCTCTGCTCGGTTCTCTCTTAAATTATCACGGTGCCTTTTTTTATAAGGCAAACAGTATTTTGATCAAAATATATTTCGATCGAAATATTGTTTGGTCGAAATACTGTTTATTCAAAGATACGCGTATAATATGGGTATACAACGTATAACACCAAAATTTACATACAATTCTTGATATACGGGCGTATAAATGCAACTTAGAAGGCTACTGCTGGTAAGCACCAAAAGGGCCTTAACATTCAAAGAAAATGATTGAGTCTTACTCAAGTTTCCCAAGGCTCGATTAAGGCAAACAACGGGAAAAAAGCCTATGGGCCATCAAAAGTATTATGCTAAACTAACAAAAAGATACTATGGTCCTTTTCAAATCTTGAAGCCAATCAATGACATGGTGTATCAACTTAATTTTCTCAGCATTGGCTCATACACAATGCTTTTCATGTGAGCATACTTAAGCCCTACAAAGGAGACCCACCAAGTGAACCAATTATTGAAGACCCCCTAGAAATCGAAGACCAAGAAGAGTTGCTACAACCCAAAGCTATCCTTCGGCATGAGGACAAGGTACTACCACATGGTAAGATTATCCAAAGGTATATTATTAAGTTCAAAAATTATACTTTTGAAGATGCTAGATGGATGTAAGGAATACATTTTAAGGATAGTATGAACCCTGTCAATGCTTACAATGCTACATTAGAGTAAGTAAATGTAAATGTTTCTTTTAAATGATCAATGTTTTTGTCTTATAAGGCTAATTTGTTTTTACTGTGCACAAAGTTAAGTAGTATACATGCTTATAATCATGTTTGTGATGACGATGTCTCTCAAACACCAAGTAGAATTTGTCACTCTACTTTGGGAGAATGAAATGGACTCAAGAGCAGACATGCTTGCAGTGGCTAAGTCTCCCAGTCCCCAAATGGATAACTCATCCATCTTGGAGTGATGTTGTAGGGTAAAAAAGGATCCTCTACCCACTAAGAAACATTGACTAATCGTGAAAGTCAGACAAACTCCTCATAGTAAGCTTCAACAAACCTATTCCCTAGCTTGCAAGAAAGAAACTCTTTCATCTTAGTGGTGGAATAGTCTACGGAAGATATCTCTCCTTTCAATGATGCTGTAACTCATCCTAGATTTGGGTCACCTTTGCTACTTGGCGAGATTGGAAGTTGATCTTCCACCATGTTTTTGCTGGTCCTTCTAACTTAGCTTCAACAAACCTATTCCCTAGCTTGCAAGAAAGAAACTCTTTCATATTAGTGGTGGAATAGTCTACGGAAGATATCTCTCCTTTAAATGATGCTTTAACTCATCCTAGATTTGGGTCACCTTTGCTACTTGGCGAGATTGGAAGTTGATCTTCCACCATGTTTTTGCTAGTCCTTCTAACTTAGATCTCCCCATTATTCCCTAAGCAACTACATTGTAGCCGGCAAGAGCAAAGTAGTCATCCATCTGAATTATCCATTCTTCTAGTTGGGTAGGTACATCATCACCCATTCCTAGAAATGAACGTGGTTGCAAAGATTTGAGCAGGGATTCAAATCCTTGTTACCGTCCAAAATCTTCTATGAGTGTTGTAGCAAGTGACATTCGATTTGGTACAGGGACAACTTAAGGTGCTAGTGGCACTTGTGTTTTAGGAAGCACTGAATCTGAAGTGTTACCTACATGCATGTCCTGAGAAGTTCTATCTCTTGGGAGTTTACGTGGAATATTTATGGTTGTGGAAAAACAAAACTACTTCCTCTTAGCGATAGATTCACAAATACTCAAGGGTAGATTTAAAATTATTTAAAAGTTAGACATTTCAAAAGATGGATTCTCTTTATCTCATCCAAAATTTACATTTGGGAAATAATCAACGGTCAAGGGAAGCACTTCTTTAACATTTTTTTTTAAATTCGAAGTTCTCCCGCTTCATGCTTTTGAGGGGACTGCCCTTAAATCCCTAGTATTAATAGTAATGCAAAATATAATATTATAGACTTGGATAAAATTAACTTGCAAGCCCAAATACAATGCCAATTTGTTTCAACAAGGGTCCAATAATAGTATTTGGGAGCTACTCCAAATTTTTCTATCACCATTTGTAGACAAAGATTATCCAAATTATAGTAATGTCCCCAAGGCATTATTCTAGTTATACAATACTGGGTCTCCCATATTTGTTGATTTTCAAATTCTTTCTTTGGTAGGAAAGATGAAGTGAGGCATAAAAAATTTCTTCTTCATGTCTTCTTTCTTTTATTATTTCTTTTCTACAGTTGTTATCCCCATTTATTCTTGTACAAATTGGATAACTTTCTCTTCTTAACATTCCCATGCCATTTTTTTTGTCAATACCTCACTCTCTCTCTACAAAAGTTTATACTAAAAATATTTATCTGGCCAAGGATAGAAACTACGGTCTGATACCACTTGTGAGGGACATGCCAAGGACCACCGGTTGCACCATCTCCAAATGGATACACCATGATTCTTAACATCCCTCCCGCTTGAGACCGACACCAAGACATGACTCCTCTTGCTCTTTGACGCCAACTCAAGGGGGTGATAACATTCAATTTTCTCATATGGAACCCTTAACCCAGAAACACCTTTACTGATTGTTACAGTTTTCAATCAAAGTCATCGCACTAAATTTGAACTCAACCTTCCAAGGCCAACTGGTGGGAGTTTGCTAATTCACCCTTGGTTCAAGGTCACTTATAATTTTTTCCCGATCATGATCGAGCAAAGCCGTCAGTGTGTTCCCCTAAGATGCGTGTATTTACTAACTAAACAAATCCCTCATTCTCAAGTTTGCTTCCCGCTCTATAGGTCGGAATGCCTTTCCTTGATTTTGACTTAACTTAATGGACAACATAAAATTGGGTTCAACTTTCTGGCCAACAATTAACCCTCCGGAATCCACCCTCCCACCGAACCATTTGGTAAATGCACCCTTTCAAGGAAGTACTATGATACTAGAAAAACATATTTTAAACATGTTGAACCAAGAATACATTTCAAGCATTTGAAAACACCATGCAAACTGTTGCATACCCTACAAGTGTGCATTTATCAAGTCGTTATTAATTTTTTGCTTTATATAATAATTAATTAGAAAATTTTGGAGGTCATTTGGAGGGCCTTCTAAGAAAATGTATTTTTCGCACTCTCTCTCTAGAAAATATGGCGAATAATAGAGGTGGGTCTTTCATGGTAAAAGTTCAAAAAGTGTACTTTAAGTAGATTCTTTACTCTTCTGAACATTTGTCCGTAATGATTGAGGGATAATCTTCTTTTCAGTTGCATTGAATGAACCTCATCAACATGGAGGGAATGAGGCTAACATGGAGGGACGAAGCCGCAACCGCCTATTCACTTTTCATTAAACCTACACCTTTGGCTAATGGCACACTCCTCAAATGGCACAAATGTTACGCATAAACAAGCCAAATATCACCTTCACATTGATTTGGACAATGAGTACCAACCATTGATTAAGAGTAGTAAAGCAAACACACATATACCTCCTGCATCCATAGACACGCTCAGAGCTCAGGGAGCTAAACACATAGATATCTGGGCAAGAGGCTCTCTCTATCCTAAGAATCCAATGACTAATTTGTCTCCACCATTTGTCAATCCTACAAGCTTATTGACCTTTGCTGGTGATGGAGAAAAGGGCCTTCTGGGTTATTGTAAATCTCTTACAAGGGAAGCTGAAACTTATAAGGGCATTCTCCAAGTTCAACAATGTGAGATTGTTCGTCTTTCACATTTGCATTCTTCAGATCAGGTTACCATTTTGCAACACAAAACAGAGGTACAGGAAATGAAAGGAAAGGTACGAAGTTGTCAAATGAAGGACACCATCTTGGGTGGTCGTATCCGAAAGAAGAAATTGCGCAATCTTGAAACATTGCAGGTTGCATCTAGAGAACTCAAGAAAAGATACCAAGCATTAAGGTGATGCTTCTTGGTTGACTAAATAGTCTTAGTTAAGTAAATTTTTTGTTTTTTCTTGTTATGCATTGTTTTCATGTGCCTAAATAGTGTTAGTGAAGTAAATTTTCTGTTATTTACTTATGCATTGTCTTCATGTAGAGATTCAATCTTTCCTGACAAGGAAAACATTAACCCCAAAGCCAATATAGGAAAGAGATTGAAGCCACTTATAAGTAGAAGCCTTGCAGCAGATATAGTACAGGACAAGAAGTTTAAGGTCCTACAGTGAAATGTAGTGGACCACTTTATTTCAGAGAACTCAGTGCTTGCAAAAGAGATACAAGGCACACTTGATTCACTTGGTGTAAGCAAAAGAGGATATTCGGCTATACAGAAATCTGTGTCATCCATCTTTGTTAAGAAGGGAATAAAATCCAAACTTTTATCATCAGCCTCAAGTGTTTGGAAAGAGAGGCTTCAGCTTAACGATGCACATGGAGAATATCTTGGACAACCCTTTCATATTAAAGCAACTTACAGTGGCCATGGAGCAAACATGGCATATGATGAGTTCAATAATATTTTTATGGACCTACAGATGTTGCAGAAGAGAATGGTGGAGTTTTACAACATCACATTTGAAGAGTCACGAGGGGTATTACATTTTGTGTTGAAACTGGATGAGTGTGAGCTTGTTAAAGACAAGAAGCTAGAGCATGTTACTATTACTTTAATGAATAGAGCCCTCTCAAAGTGTCCCAATGATGATCCTTTGTATTTTAGTGTTCAATCAGAATCTAACATATGGTGGCTTGGTGCTTTTGAGGTAAGCGAGATTCTCAGCTAAGCTCAAATGTTCACATCTACTTAAGTCTCATTTATTTTGTGTTGCAGGTAAAGAAAGAAGATCATGAGATTCTATATTGGGTGTTCCATCAAACTAATGTTCCGGAGGTGATTGATCGACAGACTAACAAGGGAGAGGTACTACGCCTAGATGGAAGGGGAGACTTTCAAGTTCAGTGGCATCTTGCAGGTGACCTCAAAACATTAAAATGCACGTATAATTATGGAATGGGCGCAATGGCAAAGTCGCCGTGTTTGTTCTACATGGAGCCTGCAAAGGTCATGGACCCAAAGTGGTGGAGAAAAGCTCCAACACGTCAAATTGAGGACCCTGCTTTTCAACCGATTTTGAAAATACCACTTGTGAATGTCCACATCTGTACAATGCATGCCCTTTGTAGAATTATGGAGAAATTAGTCTACTTATATATCGGGTTTGCTTGGAAAATCAAGAACTCAACAGAGCGACAAGTGGCCCTGCAGTGCTTAGAATTGGTACTATCGGATATGGGGCTTCATGGTGGCAATGTGAAAATACACCGGGATGAAAATAGATCAATTGCTGAGAAGGATGTCCCATGCAAACCATCCATTGGTGGGGTGAAGGCACATAGGTTTTTATCTAAACCCCAAGGAATACAAGATCTGAAGCTAACAAAACATGGAAAAATATATAGCACATCTTATGTTAGCAAGGTAGAGTATCAGAGCTGGAAAAAGCTACATATTGTAGTCAACAAGAACCAACTACTCGTAACGTGAAGGCTGAGGTTGGCGATAAATAGACATCCTATTTTTGATGTGCGACAAAGATGACTGGTCACAAGGTGATATGAACAAGTTCAAGGAGAATCTCAACCTTCTCAAGAAATCATTCAACACAACATGGACAAACACCCAGATTACTCACTACATGGTATTATTGTGTATTTGATTCTCTTTTATGTGTAACTATGTGAGTGTAAAACATTCTAAGTAATCCGTTTTCATATCCAGCACATCATTTTCAATCATGTACCATATTTTATACAAAAGTATGGGAACCCGGCAATATGGAATACCCAAGGGATGGAAAAGTCTCATTACATGGCAAGAAATGCGTATTTCAGGCACACACGACATGATGGCTCTCGAATCAAGGCTAATAGTTTGAGAGAACTATTTGAATGGTTCTATCGTAGAATCATTCATCGAATGCAGGCAAAAGAAGTCTTGGCCTCTTCAGCAACAACACAAGCCATCAGACACTTACAACAAAAAAAAGTTAAAAGATCAATGGCATACAACAACTCCGGTGTTGGTGAAGGTCAACGAAGGTGGAGAGAGACAATGGTGTATGTGAACCACAAGTGGAGAAAGATACTCTGAGTGGATGACATTGTACAAAATTTTTGTAATACATGATCTTATACAATTGCTACTTGAAGTGTATCAAGATTTTGAAGGTTCAATTTTGTCTTTTGGCACATCACCCTTGTAACGAATCATGAGATGTTTTCCATACTCTAAAAGTTCATCCGGGTTTTGTTTGCCAAGAGCTAGTGCCATTGCTGTGTAAGTGTAGTAATACACTGCCCGACCACTTGTATAGCCCAGGCAGTAACCAAAACAATCTTTGGTAAACACTTTGTCCACAAGAATGACTTTATCTCCACTTTTGGGCAGCACGGGTCCACCCAAGAAGCGTGATAGTGTCTTTAATGTGTAAGTTGATATTGTACCCTCTTGTGAATTCCATTGTGGAAAACTATTATCGGCAACTCGCAAAGCTTTGAAAGGTACTGTGCTAGGGCCGCATCCCTTCCACAATACTCTCGAGTCCGCCGTCGAAGGAAGTCGTCCTTGTCAGCAATCTAAGACTACACATATCATGTCTGAGTAAGAGAGAGAGAGAGAGTTACCATGAAGCTCTCATCCTGCAAAAAGAGGTTTTCCTGCCACAGGTCCACAGATCTAGTTGACCCTTGACCTGAATGGTTAAACCAATCCTCCACTTATTTGTGACTTGTTGATGATCTTAGGCTTTGTCTTATTGCTTGGAAGGTGGCTTCATCCGGTAGTGTCTCCTTGTATTTTTCAGCTTTCTCAAAGCAACTTCGGAGGCATTCCATTGGATTGCTAGATGTTTCCATTGCCTCATCACTACTATCCTCTGAAACAAATCCACTCCTCTCCTCTTGGACTCTGGAAATGATAGCCAGGGAGAAGTCCTCCCTTAAATAAAAGATGCTTTACACATCATGTAAAAAGATATAGGTCCTGTCTCCAATCCTAAACTCAGGCACAACAGGCAACATCATCTGAGCATGATTCTCAGTGAAGTTACTGATCTCTCTCTCTCTCTCTCTCTCTCTCTCTCTCTCTCTCTCTCTCTCTCTCTCTCTCTCTCTCTCTCTCTCTCTCTCTCTCCCCAAAGCACACCAAAAAACACACATAGACTCTCTCTCTCTCTCTCTCTCTCTCTCTCTCTCTCTCTCTCTCTCTCTCAAGAGTACTAAAGGCGCGCGTAGAGAGCTACAAAAACTCTCTCTCTCTCTCTCTCTCTCTCTCTCTCTCTCTCTCTCTCTCTCTCTCTCTCTCTCTCTCTCTCTCTCTCTCTCAAGAGTACTAAAGTCGCGTGTAGAGATCTGCAAAAACTCATTGGTTGTCTCTGCGCGCCTTTAGCCCCCATATATATATATATATATATATATATATATATATATATACCGTGCACCTTTAGTACTATTGAGAGGTAGCTCTCTCTCTCTCTCTCTCAATAGTACTAAAGGTGCACGGAGAGAGAGAGAGAGAGAGCTGCCTCTCAATAGTACTAAAGGTGCACGGAGAGAGTTGCAAAGGGTACTTGGTTGTCTCTGCATGCCTTTAGTACACACACACACACACACACACACACACACACACAGAGTTTGTTTGCGACCCTGTGTGTGTGTGTATCTATGTCTCTGTGTGTGTATGTGTGTGTGTGTGTGTTGAACAGTGGAGACACTGGGGAAGAGAGAGAGAGAGAGAGAGAGAGAGATAGATAGAGAGAGAGAGAGAGTCTTTTTGTTTCCTTTTCACTAACGACGCACGGAGGTGTATTTTGGGGTCAAAAAAATCTTTCACGCGCGCCGTTAGTAATGGGATAAGTTTTGGTGAGTGACAAGGAGAGTTTTGGGTGGGGGGGGGGGGAGAGAGAGAGAGAGAGAGAGAGAGAGAGAGAGAGAGAGAGAGAGATAGATAGATAAATAGATAGTTCTATTATCGTCCTGGGAGGTCAAATATGACCTATGGGACCAAATGAACATGTCACGTGGTGTGAGTGGAGTTCATAAGTGACTCTCGATGCTCAAAAATGGCTGAAATGAGCGTCGCAATAGAGAGTCCACATCGTGGTTGGGAGAGGAAGGTATGTAGGGAGAGATCATGGCTGAATATATGGGGAAAAGAGGACCTAATGTGATCAAAAGCTGAGCACTCAAGCAGTGTGTGGTACTCACTCTCTCGCACTTGACGAGGGCATAAGGTGCAAAGTCGATGACACTCCTCGCCAGTGCCCCAACGTCCTGTCTCGCAGCGTAGAGAATGGGAGCTAAGACGAATGGAGGCAATGGTGCGGATCGCACTCAATGGGATGGGCTCAAGGATGTAGGAATGGGTTCGGTTACCTCGTTCCGAGAAGAAGAGAGATTTGTAGTTTGGGGCAACGTGTGTGGTGTAATGGCTGAAGCGAGAACCTCCGGATTTCTCCCAAGCCGTGATACATTGGCGTTGTAAGAAGGCCTCATTAACTTGGGAGTCGATCGACGCATCCTTGACCAAGTGACATGCATCCCATCTTCCAAACCATTTCTTGATATCAAGCATCCACCCCGAACTTAGTATTTTGCTCTTGCATGTCTTTTGAACCATTTCATATGCGATTCTAGGAAGTCGATGCAAAGGGCTACGTTGTGTCTTACGCATGTACTCCACAACCCTTTGCATGCCCAAGACCTCAATGGGAAGCAATCCGGACTCAAGAAGTAAGAGCATGTAGGGTGTTTGTGTCTTGACTTAGAGAAAGTTGGTGAGAAAACGCTTTTTGACATTCTCAAACTCTTTCCAAGTAGACTTCCCGATGCTTCCACCCCACACCTCCACTCCATAAAGAAGCACCGGTGTCACCAATGTGTCAAAGAGGTACTTTTTGAGAGCTCAACACTTGATCTCTCCTGCATTGCACATGTTCTCAAATGCATAATAGTCCCTCTTTCCAGCTTCCAAGCGACGCATTGCACAATCCTTCCATTTATGATTGGATGGAACCTCAAGGACAAGGTACTTGAAGTGATCTACTACTTCAAGTTTCTCATTGTTATATACAATGCATGGATTTTCATCATTGAGGGTCTTTACAAGCATAACCTTGGTTTTGGATCCATTCACGATCAGCCCGCTATGTAGGCAAAAGCGTTCCAAGACACTCATAAGCTTTTGTGCATCTTCTAAGGTATGTGCCAAGAGCACTACATCATCGGCATAAAGCAAAAGCATGATCACCGCATTTCCAATCTTAACCTCTTCTATGCCTTCTTTTTGCATAAAGTCAAGAACCATGCATTCCAATTCATCAATGAGTAGCCCAAAGAGGGTTGGGGAAAGTGGGCATCCTTGTTTGACACCAATAGTGCTTGCAAAAAATTCTGAAATTCCATCTCCCATACGTAATCGACATATCACTTTTTGGTAGATGCGAAAGAATGCATGCATAAATTCTCTCGGCACTTGAAGGCTTTGCATACGTCTCCAAAGATTTCCTCGCGGTACCATGTCAAAAGCTTTCTTGAAATCCACAAAGCAACAATACAACTTTTTTCCTTTCAATCGAGATGCTTCCATAAGAACTCGAAGTGTGACAAGGTGATCAATAGTGCTATGATGCTTTCGAAAACCTGCTTGGCCAAGTGCACGTTTGCCATTCTTTTCAGCCCATTCACTTATCTTCATCTCCATGATACATCCAAATAACTTTGCCATTAAAGAACCAACCATTATAGTGCGATAGTTGTTCACATTGTTTACATCTCCTCCTTTGTGCAAAGGTTTGATCCAATTTGCACTCCAATCATGAGGCATGCCATACTGAAGTGCAAGGTTAAACATATCGCATATCCAATATCGTGTTTTCATGCTTGTCCATTTAATCATTTCAACCTTGACACCTTGAAGGTCACCTGCCTTACGAGTAGCAAGTTTCTCAAGCGCGCGGCATACATCTTCAATGGTAAAGAAGGGAGACATAAACGGAAGGGAGCTACAACACTCCATCTTATCAACATTGGGTTGCTCATAGAGATTCTTACAATGCATATACATATCCTCAAGAGTCAAGTCACCAAAGCTCTCAACACACTTGCCTTTTAGATTTTGCCAAAACTTGCCACATGCATATGCTTTCTCTTGTGCTAAAAGAAGTTGTTTTTCGACTTCCCACCTTCTTCTCTTCTTTTGAACAAGTGCTTTGTATGTGTATGAACATTCCAAGTAAAATTCCTTGTCTTTGATTGCATCCAATCTTAGCAAGTGTTTTCGGGCTTGACTACATTCCATGTCAAACCATTTCTTCTTGGTGCTACCCTTCTTAGACCTTTTGCAAGACATGTGTTTCACCGAAAAGCATTCCTTCGTACAAGAGAAAATTACTTCTTTGAAAACTTTCCACTTGCATTCTAATGTTGGGCTCTCTTGATGCTCTCTAATTACTTCTTTGAAAACTTTCCACTTGCATTCTAATGTTGGGCTCTCTTGATGCTCTATCATGCTTAACATTTGGTCCACCATATCAGCATATATAAGTGCTCGTTTGAAGTCTAGACGTAGGTACAAATGATTCACATCATGATTGGAGGCTACATGCTCGGGCCGTTTACCACACTTGAGGTCAATACATAACATCCTATGATCCGATTCCGGATTCCATTCACCAAGTGTAAAGCTTTGTATGCATTCTAGAGTGGCTTCCGAGAACAACATATAGTCAATCACGCTAGCACCGTTGTGCTTTCTACATGTAAAGTCATTGGTGCCTTGCCATAGAGATACACCATTTGCAATGAGCATTCCGGTACTATTGCACATATGTAGAAGTGACTTTCCATAGTGATCCACTTCTTTTGCATCATTAGAACTTCGAATATACATGTATGAGTCATCCATTCTTCTTGAGACATGCGGCATGTCTACTTGTTGTGTGTCGTGTTGTAGCATATTTGTGCGAGCATTCATGTCTCCAAAAACAATGACTTCACCTTGATCCTTGTAATGAGCAATGTCTTCCTCTAGTTCAACAAAGGGCTGATCTCTATCCATATTCAAGCAAGCATAAAAGTTGGAGTCATAGTGAGGAATGTAGCAACCGGCCACAAACATGACTTAACCATTTGGTGGGCTGATTTTCAGCCATAAGTAGCGTTTATACTTATCTTATTTGACAATGGAAACATCTTTCAAACCCTTTTTGGTCATACATGCTACGCCTCCTTGGCCTCTTCGTTGCTTTGCATTTTTGGCCCACATCAAAGAATGCAAATCGTATTTGTCAAATCCAAGAATTCGTTGCACATCATGCTCCCATGTTTCGACAAGAAGTATCACATCGGAGTCATTGGTAAGCTCATCAATGCCAGTTCCCGCATTCCATGGATACCCGTTACAATTCCAAAAGCTTATTCGCAAGCGTGAGTTGGTCTCAGAGAGAGAGAGAGAGAGAGAGAGAGAGAGAGAGAGAGAGAGAGAGAGAGAGAGAGAGACACTCTTCTATTTTTATACAGTGGAATGGCTAGAACAAAGGCCACTGTAAGGAAGGTGGGCAATGGACCAGGGTTAGCAGCTAAGGCAAGTAGCAGATTTGCAACCCCAAAGAAGAGGCCTGGAAAACCAAATAAAATTTTGAAAGGTCTAAGGGTGAAGAAGTTACAGAGTTGCATGGGACTTCTCAAAGAAATCAGGAAGGCACAGAAATGTGTTGATTTGTGCATACTAAAGCTGCCCTTTCAGAGAATGGTGAGGTCCATTTGTGAAGAAGCTACCTGGTGCACTAAAAGGTGGAAAGTGGTTGCATTGATGGCTCTATAGGAAGTAGCAGAGGACTTCCTTCTTGAGTACTTCAGTGACTTGACCATTGTAGCAGCCCATGCCCACAGGGTGACTGTAATGGACAAAGACAATGAGACACTAAAAAGGGTAATGTGGAGGTATGACAAACTTCTGGTCCCCAATGTCTGCAGGGATAAGAAAATGAGGGAAATTTTGCTATACCCCCCTGAGCTATTGCCACAAGTCACAGTTGTAGATGTCACATAGGATGTGAATACAAGGGCAAGGATAGAGACAGTTGCTCGCTAAACAAAATACATAAGGGAAGTAGAGCTTAAGGAGAAAACAAAAGTAGCAGTGGAGTCCCAGAGGCAAAGAGAATGCAATGTGACCGTATCCATAGATACAAACAACAAAGATACTCTACTTTCAATGAAGGATGGTTTGCTTGCAGAGATACCATTTATAGATGGAGCCAGAAAGCTGGCTCTGGAAAAAGTGGACATTAATATATTGCTGGATCCATCAGCTCAGATCTCAGATACAATTATCTATGCTTGTCTTAAGTAAGTTTTAATATTTTGCTAACTTTGAAAACTCAAATGATAGGTGTACTAACTCAGGTACACTCCCTGCAGTTTGATCAAAAGTCAACTTTCACCGCACACCCACACGGAGGTGTTTCTTCTTGATCCACAAATGTGAGTGATTATTAGACAGAATAACAGTCCATCTGGCACATTTGAGAGCTAGTTTCTGCACTGTGCTATGCTGTAAGTAACTGTCATCATCTTTCCATATGAGAACAACCATCACTGGAGTCTCATATGCCTTGATGTTGAGCAGCCAACAGTGTGGGTATTCAATTCAATAAAAGGAACCCACCTTGAAATTAGGCTGTAAGTGTTATGTATCAGAAAGTATTTCTTATAGATATCCATGTAAATTTGAAAGCCTCAAGCTAACATCCTGATACTCCTTTGTGCAGTTGTATAAAGAGATTATTGCTTGCTTATGGCAAGCTATGTGGAAGGTATGAACTATACAAGGCCCCAATCAAAGATGTGCCTGTACCAAATCAAACCGATGCAAATTATTGCGGCTCGAGATATCTTCTCCATGGAGAATATGTCCTACAAAGCTACTTTGCATTAAAACCGTTCATGGCTAAGGTAACCATTTGGCAATGCATTCAGTCACTTTTGGTTTTCTTTATACAAGACTTCTCACCATGTGGTCTTTCAATTTTGCAGAGTGTTGTGCAAAACTAGACATATTATTATTTGCAAAGATATCGGGCAAGTCTAATACAACACCTGCTCAGTATGTCGAACCCCAGAGAAGCTGAAGATAGCAGCTTGGACGACCGCACAATTGATATGACAATACATGACAAGCCACCACGACAAGCCCCTGCATCAGATACAGTGGAATCAAAACGGGCCGAGGGGGTCATACCAGCCGAAGATGAAAGAGCCGAGGATGAAGAAAGGTCAAATGAGGCTATGCAAGGTGCTAGTGTACAAACAGAGGGGCTTATGGAGGAGACAATGAAAGAGACAAGTAGGCCAGTGGAGGAGCCAAAAGAGCCCATGGATGAAACTCTGGATGAGGCAAGGATGGATGAGGAAAGCAAGCCTACAAATGAGCAAAAGGATATGGATGATGCAAGCTGTCCAACGAAGGTAGAGGAAAAGACCTTGGAGGAAACCCTGACTGAGGCAGAAAGAGCCATGGGTGAGACCATTGATGAAGATGAGAACGATGACTACGACGATGAAGCTAAAGCAGAGTATAGCGACAACGACAACAACACTATAGAGACCCAGTATGGACCCTTGCTACCTGTAGATACGGTTGTTCCGGTAATGTCTATTCAAGTATGGCAAAATATGTTCAGCTTCTAACTACTTATATGTACTTGTCAACTTTTACAGAGGTTGATTATCTTGGACATCAATGGATTGCTGCTGATGCGTGTGCCTCTGGGTGTAGCAGACCCCTTTGAGGATTTACAAACATCTCGGATGGGTACTAGTCGAGTCGAGGAACCAAAGAATTTATTCAGTTTCTTCTTCCGCGCTTCAGAGTTTCCGTATGTTCTTCAATGCAAAGGTAAAACTTGTCGCCATGCTCATATGTCAAATTTTTCCTTTTTGTATGATCAAAGAAAATGCGTTACCGTCGAGGGCCACTACCACCCTAAAAAGCCACACTTACCTCTTTTGTACAAACCGTTTAGCCAAATTGATGTACCCTTTGATGCAAATAATACACTACTGATTGATGATACTCCTGAAAAGGAGACCTAAATCCACCAAGAACAACTATCTCACCACCCTCTTTTGAGGGGCATACCTTTGATTTTTACCTTGAAGACATTTTGATTCCATACTTACAGAAATTGTATCTCAGTCCATTGTTCACGGATGAGTTTGTACTTTCTAATGAATTAAGATGACTCTTCTATCATGTCTTTGTCTTGCCTAACATTGAGAGAGAGAGAGAGAGAGAGAGAGAGAGAGAGAGATGTGGCAATGGCTAAAGAAATGTATTTCAAGAACACTTATATTCACAGTACACAATTGACAAATGAGCTCAAAAAAACTTCATGTATTGAAAGTCATTCGTATACACTTGGGTTCACAAGAATCTCTGTTACATTGACACTATTTCAACCCGACCATCCAACTCTTTGCACAAAATATCTTTTTCCCTACGTCGCATCAGCTTACGGCTAGCTAGAAAAAAGGAAAAATCTAAAAGGTCCCTGTCGATTGACTCTTCAATTATGTCGTGCCGCAACTGCAGAAGACTGCATAGCTCCCTTATTGTAACCACCAACATTAGGCCATGCTCTTTATCAAACACTTCCACATCCACAGCAGGATTATCTTCCAAACCTGTAGAAACTTGATCCATAGGAATGTACTTACCTCTGAGCATTTGTGATGGCATATACCAAAACGAGACTAACAGTGATTGTCTTGCAATCATGTACTTGACAACTAGAGTGTCAAGCGCGACCTTGCACCGTATGCCAATCTCTTCCTTTACATACCATCCTCTGTCAATAAGTTTGTCGCAGGATGACTGCTGAAATGACTTGCACATGAACATAGTTTTGGTAACACGTATATTGTAGTTATGAAACAACTCTATGAACAGTGCAGCAGGACAAAAGTTTGCAATGCTAACCAGTTTGGTGGGAATAGAGCTACATAGAGACCTCTGTATATCCTTGTAGAGCTTACATCGCATTGCCTCCACCATTATTTCCTCAGGAACTGGCCAATCCACAGTGTTCCAGTCGGTTGGTAGAGGCACTTTCACCAACATGCCATTCTTATTCATTGGGCAGAGTTGGTAGAAGTGGTCATAGAAAAATATTCCTTCATCAGCCATGCTTTTGCTGGTTCTCCCTGAATATTGTAGAGAACCAATGTGGGCATGAACGACAAGGAAGAGGCCTATTATGCACTCCATAGGCTCCCATTGCTCATAAGAAGAGGGATAAACATATACCTAAATATATAACAAGAGTTAAACTAAGAGTATCAATAAGTGAAAATGATAAATCTAATGTAGTTGAGATGTGAAGAATGGAGCCATTGCTCATAAGAAGAGGGATAAATGTTGCAAAATATATACGAAAAGTTAAAATGAGAGTATCAATAAGTGAAATGACAAATCAAATGTAGTTGGGATGTGAAGAATACTTACAATTGCAACGTGGTTGATGTATATCTGACACATTTTCACCGTTTGCTATCACGTCTGGATGGGTAAACACATGCTGAACAAGAACTTCCTTTACAGATCTTTTGCCGATTTCAACTTTTAAATCCAACACACTGGCCTTCCATGCTGAGCAGTAAACATTGATAGCACTAGACCTCTTGGGTCTTCTTGGTTGCATGAGGACCCATGAACCTTTGTTTATCCTTTGTACAACCCATTGGTTCTCTGCACTTATTGAAGTTGATATTGTCATTGAGGATATGCTACTACTTGGCCTTCTAGGCAAAGTGCAGGTGTTGCTAGTTGGTGTGAGAGACCATAAACACCTAGAGCTTCTTGGGCGGGAAGACATGGAAGCTATAGCTCTGAGAGAAAAGCTTTAGTGGAGGGAGATTCACTTTGAAAGCATACTAATGGAGGGAAAGTGTTTTAGAATTCCAATATCTTGTGCGGGCTTAATGGTCACCCTCCAGTGCGTTAATGACCATAAGAGAATATCAGCAGTGGGACCACACATGCACCTAACAGTTCGGTAAAAGAAAAGAAGTTACGATGCCACAATCCTAGATTTGTGAAAGGTTTTAAAATATTTTTCTATTTCTTGAGTCTTTCCACGTATTTTCCTACGTAACGTAGCCCTCCTACTCATTGGATGCGCTCTATTTTCTCTCTCTTTCATATGGCCCTCCAAATGACCTCCAAAATTTCCTAATGTATTTTCTTTTTTCCTTATTATTATTAAAATTATATAGTTATCTTTCAAGAAATCACGTATACTTCTCCGGACATATCCCTATCCTTGTCCGAGGATTTGGATATCCTGTCTTCTCTGCCACAATTGAAGGCAATGTCTTTACACAGCTTCCAATTCTTATTTTTCTTTATCTTGTGTGGAAAAGGCTCAAGATAATCTACTCTAGGTTCTTTTTAAATCAATAATTTGAGAAGCAGAGCAAAGGTTCGACTAATGAGGACAACTGCAGAATATCCCATTTAGGTTCCTAGCCTTTCCAAGGTTCCTTTTAACCAAACAATTAGAAGAGTTTCTTAATTAAATCACATCATCCTCCCTATCTGATCCCTTCATGGATCCATTTTCCTTTCTCCTTTTCTTGTCGAGATCAAGACTCCCTGTACTAGGCCAATTTTCAGACGCATTTACGGGTCTCACCACCCAGTCGGGACTCACTCGCATCCAATCCCATTTCTATGGCATTAAATGAATCCAAGCTCAAAACATAGACCAACAGTTATTAGTCCCAACCAAAAAGAGTGATCCCCCATTGCATGAGTCACAAATAAACACCTACATTGCTATTTTCCAAACATGTAAACTAGAGTTCACACTTAAATCCTCTATGTTATGCTAGGGCTATCCATGTCAAATCTTCGCGGAAAAGTTTTCATCCTGGTTAAATTTTAGGGTGAGTTTCTTGAGTTGTAATCCCTTAGTTCTTATTTTTTTGTAATGTCTACTCAAACAAGACCTTAAGAAATACAACAAGTCTCTTGGAAGTTTAAGTTTTATCTCAACGTAAGTTTCAAGTTAACCCTTTCTTGGGAGATTCTCATTTGTTTTCTTTGCACCATTTGCCATCCATGGGGCATTTCCACGGAAGTGATGGGATTTTTATGTTCAAGCAACTTGGTCATCACTTCCTTAAAGCTATCTTCTTACTCCCCCCTGTAGCTGCAAAAAGAACTTGAAAATAGACAAACTTGAAATGAGCAATGCATATTCTCTACACAATGACCTTTGCTTAAGTGTGGACCATGAGTAGTAAACAATAACATTTAGAATGCATCAACTTGTGATTTTTAAGTCAAAGAATCTAAAACTTCCTTTAATTGATTGTGAAAGATTAAATTTTTGTTTATGCAAGAGTAGAATCCCTTGATGAATGATAGTTCAAGAGTAATTTGTGAAAATTTTAAGAGTGGACATACTAGTTTCGTACAAAATGCTCATGCAATGGAGTACAAATGATAAATGATCAAAAAATTCTTCTCAAGTTAGGGTTTTGGCTTACCTCTTACTTTTGTGGAGAGGATTAATCACACAGTTAGGAGAGGATTAAAGATTTGGGATTTTCCAATTGGCAAGAGGGAAGGGAGGAAATCTTCTTTCTCAAAGAAAACTTCTTTGGTTATGATAAACTTACCCTTCAAAACTCAACTTCCTTTTGAAAACTAGATATTAACTTAGTATGCCACTAAAACATTTACACACATAATTTATGCAAGATCAAGAGCATTTCTTTTGGAGAAATTATAATTTCTCTTTTGAAAAATAAGGTTAGTTCCAAAAATAGTTCCATTACTTAGTTGCCTTTGATTTATGGCATTAATTTTCTAAGAGTAATTTAGGTAAGAGTATAAAATAACTTAAAAATCAATAAAAGGTTTTATGTAAGAGATTAAGGGATAATTGAGGATAACAATCAGCATTCAATCATGTATACTTTTTGGGTAAATATGACCTCTAGTCACCTATGGTTAAAGAGAGTGCTTTCTACTCTCTCTATGCCATATTAGTTTGGTAATCTAAGAAACAATAACGAACTTAAAATATTTAGATAATTATGACCTCTGGTCACATATGGTTAAAGAGAGTGCTTTCTACTCTCTCTATGCCATATTAGTCCGGTAGTCTAAGAAACTTGAAATAACAACACTTGAAATAAAATCGTGGTTAGTTGTTAGCAACATGGTTAGCGATGAACCATAATTAGAAGGAAAAAAGAAGAAGAAGTTATTTCTTCTTCCCAAGCAAGCAAGGAAAAGGATTTCTTATGGAAACATGAGAGCTTAAGAATGAATTTAAGTAAGCATAAAAGTAAATCACTTAAAAAAGTGTAATAGCATAAAGATAACAATAAAACATTACCTTAGTGTGTATATGGTAGAGTCTTCTCCTTGATTTGGAAGAGTATTGAAGAAGTGTGTTGATGTAGTCGGCTCTTTTCCTCTTCACTTCACTTGAAGACCACGAATTTGGCTACTTGGAATGGAAGAATGGAGGGAGGCAAAGATAATCCAAAGTATGGAAATCTTGATAATTAGGAGAGAGGAAAGGGAGAGGATAATGGGAAAAAGAAGATCAAGTTTTGACAAACTTGATTAGGGTTTTTGGCCATGACTTCTTTTGGAGAGGGTGTGTGTGTATAGGAAGTGTGTATGAAAGAGGCTTGGCTATGGCTTTCTCAAGCTTACTCTCTAGTTTGCACCTTGAGAAAATGAAGGAGAGAAGTGTAAAATGAGAAGAGAAGCCCTCTTTTATGCACATTTAGATAAGTGTATTCTCTTATCTTGATAGATTATCTTCTTTATAGATAACTTCTTTTTACTTACTTGATAACTTATCTTGCTTTCCAAAAATTCTTCAACAAGCTACTTATTCACCTCATGCCTATCCTTATCTTCTCTTTCTTTTTCTTTTCCTTTTTTGTTATCTTTTCATATTCCTTTTTCCTTGTGTTTTTCTTTATGCTAATTTTATCAAAATGAATAGCTAATTTCTCATGCATTGATTATGCCCATGTTCCCATGGTGCAAACTAAAAGCATCTTGCGAGTAGACTGGGTGCTTGGATTGAGCCCAAATTTACTCAAATTGTTTTAAATTAATATTATTATTATCTTTTTATTTTTCTTATTTTAAGTCAGTGGATTAGATGTGTTGTGTAAGGGCTAGGAGAAGGCCCTCACAGATCAAATGGATCTTATTTCATAGCTATATTTGGGGTTGTATTAAGAAATTGTTCAACCTATAGTCCAAGTTCTAGTATCAATTGCATCATCTACATGTCCCGCTTTCATAAAGGAAATATGAAAGTCTAACCCCGCTATCCTTCACTTGCTTGGTGAAATTTCAAATTTTCACCTACAAGCTCCCGAATTTGGTGAAGGCTGCTTCATTGTTGTGAAGCAAGTGAGAGTGATGCATCCAAAATTTAGGGATGTAATGTACGTGACCAAGATATACAAGCTCATGCCACATGGAAAATCCCCTATACAGATAACATAAGAAGAAGGTACTTCCATGATAACATAAGAAGAAGGTACTTCCATGAAAATCCCCTATACAGATAACATAAGAAGAAGGTACTTCCATGATTTTTTAGCACCATGGCATGATGATTGCCAAAGGTCTTGAATGTCATAGCATTAAGCTTATGCTTATTTTTATAATTTGGAATGGTGTATATTTAAATGAGTGGGATACAATCTTGCCACCTCGATAGGAGAAAACTAGCTACAATAGAGTTCCAATACACCTTTGGAACCCTAGAGCAGTTTATTGAGAACATCTTTCCAATCACAAATGCCCTCTTAGAGATCATGGAGGTTTTTTTGCACATCGACAACTTCATACACAATGATTTGCATACTCACAACATAATGATACACTTTGGCAGAGAAGGTGTCTATGTTGGTATTGTTGATTGGGGATCAAGCCCTATGTCAAACACCAAGGAGACATTTCCTTACTTTTTCTTGGTCGTCGTGAAAGTGAATTGGCCACTTGATTATGCTTACCAGCAATGTGAGAAATATGAAAATAAAATTGCAAAAGAAAATTTGCCCATGTGTTTGTTTGTCAAAAAGTTTGGTTTGTGTCATGAAGTACTTGAGACTTTGGTGGTCTATTCAATTGGATCAACAAGTTTATACTCTCTTCCATACTTCTCTATCATCAAAACTTGCACTCCTTGTGTATTTGTGTGTGTGAATGCATAGAGGTTATTATGGCATGTCAACTCTCTAGCGTAAGGTTCTACACACTTGTAAAAGTTATGTTGACCTCCGTTTGTGAACCTATACAAGTCATCATGAGTGTAATCCATTAGAACTATCAAAGCTTGGTTCATTTCAATAAATCTCACATTAGGTTTGTTGATCAGTGGATGCTTCTCCTCTAGATATTCTCTCAATCTCACTATCAAAGGTATTGCAGCGTTTCTTGTGGTTTTCATATATGTGTTTTGAGTAAAAACCCTAGTGGTGGATGATTTGTCATGTTTAAATCTTGTTTGATACTCTCAAGATAGTCTCTGACAAGCCCACTTTGGCTTAATGAAACTTATCCCTTTCTGCCCCTGATCAGGTCTCTCAAAAGTCACGTCTTTGTTGTCCTTTGGTATCTAGAAACTAGTTGTGGGCACCCTAAAAGTTTGGAA
Source organism: Adiantum capillus-veneris (assembly GCF_014529385.1). Lineage (NCBI taxonomy): Eukaryota > Viridiplantae > Streptophyta > Polypodiopsida > Polypodiales > Pteridaceae > Adiantum > Adiantum capillus-veneris. The sequence continues at coordinate 89,736,109 of NC_140944.1, forward strand.
TTAGGAAACCTGAAAAAATTCAAGTTTAAACCCAAAATTTGTCCGCAAGCTTTCTTCCTAGCTATACCTGACTCAATTTGGAGTTGTGTATCAAAAGTTGCAACCATTTTGATGAACTCCACTTGAAACCACACTCAAAATAATCTCAGGACCATGACAGAAGAACTTTGTCTTGCATCTTGGTCTCCAAATGGTATTTTTAGCTCAAACTTAAGATTTGAGATGTACTCAAGTATGTCTACAACCTCATCAAGTCAGATATTCCCACTATGAAGAGGTACACGGATCGCAATCCATGACCCCCTCTCAAATTTTTACTCCAAATTTTTATAGTGGCTAGACAAGGTTATATGCAAACTCTATACCAATTCTTATCATATTATGAGGTTGGGAGACATGGATTACAATCTATGTTCAACCACAACTGGACTTATCTCTGAGCAGCTTGTTGCCCTCTATCTCCACAAGCTAAATCTCAAATCTTTGTGAATTTGAAGTGTTACCATATGCATGTGGTAGTGATGTGTGTGAACACACTTATGATCACCGGTGCATTTTTTCCCTCACTAGGAGGTTTTTTTCCCATGTGCATTGTATATATGCCCATTATTCTAGGCCTATCTATCTTTCCATTGCATAACAAGTAAAACAGTCTCTGTTATGTGCCTTGAGATTCCTCTGTCTTCTCCAAGATGTGTGCATTTTCCTGCAACCCTAATTTCAACAATTGGTATCAGAGCAGGTTGCATCCTCCCGAGCTTAGTAGCTAGCTTTTGATATTTATTAAAGGGCTTACTTTGTAGGACAGAGGATGAGGATGATCTCATAGACTTGGCATGCATAGGCACCCAATTCATCTCTTGCGACAGGGTTCTGGTCTTGCTTATACTTGAGGGCATGGAGAAGGGTAAATCAAAGGAAAAGGCCATCCAAAAACCGATTGTGACCATTGTGGAGGAATCAAATGATGTTATCAAAGAGGTTGATGAGAAGGCTAAAGCATCTATGGCACTCATCCTCCTGCAAGTGCACAGCTCCACTAGGAAGGAAGATCGGATGATAGAGGGAGATGAGGTTTTGTACAAAGTTCCTGACCTCCAAATTCTCACTTTGCATGCAGTGTTGGTGGATGGTCATCACTCTTTGTTCCTTGATGACAATTCAAAGACACTAGGACTCAGAGAACATGAGTCCCTCTCAATGCTTGCTATCTATGCGGGCATGAAGGATCCCAATGGAAAGAAAGAGAGGGTCAACTTTCAAATTGACTTTGAAGACCAAGGTCTCCTTGCAAGCCTCTCTTTCCTCCCTAGTGAAAATGAAAAAAAGTTGGTACAAACCATGGAGTAAATACACTTATTGAAATAAAATAATGTGCCTCATTTTATGAAAGCATCTCAAAAAGTGCTTTCCATCCACACAAACCGTTGATCACTATGGGTGGAGAAGATCACTCTAGCATCGACCTTACAAGGAAAACACTTGAAGAGATGGATGAAGAAACTGAGGTAAACATTTTTTAACCTACTTGATAGTCTATTGTTCCTTATAGCAAGTGTTGAAGTTGTTTAAAATGTTTTGTAGACCGCATGCCATGTTGATAAGCTTGCAATGCATACTAGAGGTTCGTGCAATGTTCCTATGGGTAAGGATAGCTCCCTATGGCACTACCTTAGCCACCTGGGGCCATCCATTCTTTGAGTTACTCATACAGAGTTCTCCAAGCATGGTTTTGTGGAGCTTCCCAAGTGCAAAGCATTAAGTGTCATCCTTGCTGAAGATTCTCTTACCCTTAATGCTCACAAGTGTATCTTGGTCGCCGAAGAGGCAGCATTGTATGCCTTTACAAGCAAGCACCTTGTTTGTGCCTTAAGCCTAGGTCAAGGGGTGACAAACCCAAAGGATATTGTAAAAACCCTTGGTGTCAATTCTACCATTTGTCCTATACCCACATATATAATTTACAATAAAACCAACCAGCCATGATGTAATATCCAAAGAAATATGTAATAATTTTGTCCTTTTAATTGTTTTTTATCACTTTCTGTACTTTTTTTCTTATGGCTCATATTGAACAATAATTTTTTATTTTTGCAACGTGTTCACACCTCCTTGACCATCCAGGTCAAAACTGGTCGTGGCGCACAGGGCCTTTTTTGGCCCTTCCAATGCCATCAGGCGTCGTCGTGCACCATGGCAGTTTCACGGCCTCCATGTGCACCCAAAATGGCCCCGTTTTGCAAAAAATTCACAGGAAGCACCCACATCTGTTGGGTGCTTAGATGGTCGAGGAGGTGTCAGATCTAACAACTTGATTAATGCAAATATTTCAAGAACACAAAGTACACGATTAATCATTACAATTCCACCAAATGGTAGAAATTCAACTCATTCATATTTTGTGAAAAGAATACAAATCTCATAAACAGAGGTTACATGGGGTAAACTAATTCTTACGGAGGCACCCTTCATTTCTCATATTGATCGCTAGAGCTAGATTTGTATTTTTCAATGTAACTCGCTTAGCATGTACCATACATGAAACACCATCTTGGAACAGCTACACCAAAATGTGCGATGGTGTCCTATAAGGCCAATAGAGTTGTGTGTTGTATATGTGTAACCAAATCTGAATATTCATCCATTATTTCTCTCACCACCCAAGAAAAGGTTGGTTTTGGTATTATTGGCTCGGTGCCTTTTTGATATTTTCGAATCTCGCATAAAGCAATTGTGTCTGGCTTCCATCATCATTTCTTCTGCATTATTGGTGGTGGTGGAGGAGATGCTTGTCTGGCCCATTGAGGAGGGTCGTTTTTGTCCTTATTCCTTCTCTCCTCCTGGCATATTTCTCTTCGGGTGGTGCAGGCTTGTCCTTTTTCTTTTTAGAAGATTTTTGCGCTCTCTGAGGAATTTTTGAAGGTCTTGAGCTCCTAGCCTTTGCTTGTTGGGTGGCCTGAGCTCTATCCTCTTCAGCTCTTCTCTTTGCCTCTGCTCTGGCTTATAAGTTAGCCAAGTGATCTCTGTCAACCTTGGCTCTCTGCCATTATTCTTGCTCTCTCTGTCTTTTTTGTTCTTCTTGCAATCCTTGTGCTTCTCTATCAGCTGCCTGTTTCTTTTCTATCTCTCTCATCCTCTTCCTCCTCTTGGCATCTTGTGCTTCTGAAATAGGATCACCTGGTGCAGGGGGATTTTTACGGTTTAGTTATCGTGGTTGTTTGAGCTTTAGTTCTAGCCATTTCTTGAGCTCCAAGTTCTGTTTTTGCTTGAGCTCCAGGTCGTGTGACAACAGGTGAGGACTCCTCATTAATCAACAAACCTCGGTATTCTTCTTTACTTGCTCCTGTTTCTTGTGTGGGTCTATTTAGAGATGCGATAACTGGGAGATTCAGTAGAGGTGTGTGATTCGCATGATGTAGTGGTTGGAGATCGTCAAAAATCTTCTGGATGGTGTTCTGATCCTCTCAATTCCAAGGTTGGGAGAGCATTTGGGTGTTTGGAGCAGGTTTTTGTGTTGGGTTATCCCTTGTAGTTGAGGATGTGGATTTGAAGCAATGGATTTTGTATGAGATGTTGGCTATGGATTTTTACTGGTGTTAGTGGTGGTGGTGTCATTGTTGTGCATAGTGGTGTGCTCTTATGTATCGTCTATGTTGTGCAGATATGAGTGCATATACGTTTGGGCTTGAGAGAATCTTCTAAAATGTGCGAACAAGAAATGGACTTTAAGTTGTGAGTCTTGACTTATATAGTACTTAAAGTTTTAAAAGAATTAAAAACTCGGTAAAATCACTCAAAATTAAAAAAGACTTCAAAATAGACCAACTTGACCCATGGGACTACTGATTGTGGCCTCAACAAATCACTTTGCATGACAATGCATGTTTACAACAAAAATGGTTAGTGTCAAAAAAAAAAAGATTTCCACCCAGTGCTTGCCATCACACTGTATTGTCTCCAACCAACGCCAAAATCTATCTTTTGCACTTGAAGCATGATATGATTGTGATCACCTCAAGCTAACCACTTTCCCTATTCTCGATTTCAAACATCTTTGTTCTCTACTCATCTTTCTCTCTCTCCTTGCTAAAACTTTGTAGAACCAATTGAATATCTCATGAATGACATTGTCCTTTTTCCTGCCACCTCCATGTCATGTATTTTTAAAATACAAAGCTCTTTCTTGATAGTGTGAGTGCTCCATTCCTTGGCTGCTCTAGATGCCTAATTAATCATAGGTGTCGAGAAAAAATGCACTATGTACAAAAAGAATGTGCTGAAACAAAAGCCAAACTTTAGTTTACACACAGATGCATTTTGACTGCAAAAATCAAATGTCCAACACACCATGTAATGTGTTATGTGTGTCTCCCCCGAAGCATCCACCATTTGCACAGTGAAACTATTAATTACAAAATTTAAGGTGGATATCTCATCATCGGCTAGCTTTGTCTTTTCAAGAAGACAAAAAAATATCATCAGTAGACTGCCACACACGAGCACTTAGTTCCTAGGGCTCTTTTGTTACCTTTGTGTAAGTGGTAATGTCACACACCATTTTCGACAAATTAAACTCATTGGGACTCTAGGAGTCAAAATAGTTTCAAAGCAATGCCTAGCTTTACTATTGATAGCCAATTTTTGGCTATCCAAAACTGCCATAGTGAGCTACCTTATCCTATCGAAATCACCCAAACACTATGGCGATCCATACCAGCACATTGTACATAGGCGTGTGTGAGTCAAGGCACTTTTCTCATATCTTCTTAAAACCCTCAGCTAGCTAGTCATTGGGCTAGTTGAGCCAAATAAATAAATAAAATCAAAAGAAAAAAATATATTATGGTCCATTTGTGTCTAAATATTTCATTGTACATAAGGCCTAACTATAAAAATTATTTATAATTGTTTTGGTATTTATTTGAATATTTTTATCTAGGTGTGTGTTATTTGCCTAAGTATGTTATACTCACCATTACCACAATTTTTCTTACCATCTTACACACTCTTTATAACATAATGAAATATTTTCATGCAAGATTCTCTTATTTTTGGTGTGAATCCACTCCAAGGAAAAACTTTAAAAATATCTTTCACCATCAGTCGTTGCCTTTCAATAAATTCTTATTTCCTATAGGTATTCTTTCTTACCTCTTGTAAATAAATATACTCCAAAAAAAACAAATGAGGGTCCCCTCATTTGATTCCCTATATTTTAATATATCTCTTTTTTTTCATTTTATATTTATATATAGCTCACACTATTTTAGATTCCACGAATTGTTTATATACTAACCTATTTTTCTATTTTATCCATATAATATATTTATGCATAATCCACAACCATGCATATTTTCAAACCCCTAAGAATCAATTAGGCCATGCTCTTAAGCAAGGAGGGGCTCACCTTTGGAGCCTTATGTAAATTCAACAAGAAGGGGGCCGCCAATGAAGACTTTTTTGTGAAGAAAAACAGGCATGTTAGTGGGATTTTTTATATTCATTTCCACTCCGAATTTGAAGTGGTGGTTAAAAGACACAATGTGGACCAAGATCTCAATAATCACCTCAAAAATATTGATAATTTTTGGAGCTATCACCGGTGAGATAGGATGTTTTGAGTAGACCCAAGTATGCCCACTTTTCTCACAAGTAGCCCATAGTCTTCTCTCACCTCTTTCCACACCTCTACACACACACACACTCATTACTCTCAATCCCTCACTCAAACTTGCAACTTCCATGGTTTCTCTCACCCTCTTTACCATTAATCTCTCCTCTTACTTCCATAGCTCTCATATGAGCTCTACATGTACATACACCATCTCTATGCCTCTCTCTATTACTTCCAAAGTACAATTCCATCTTACCCCTTCTCTATATACATAAAATCCAAAATGTAAACCATGCTTAACCTCTTCAACTTGAGAGATCTTATCAACCAAATTTCCATTTTCATCGCAATAATCAACCTTGGCAGCGGTGACATAAAGAAGAGAAGAAGAAGGAGGATCGACAGTCATTTTGAAAACCTACACAAGTAAGTTCAAAACTTCTTCAAGCTTCACCATCACAAGGATTTACTCACTTCATTCAACCATCTAACTTCAACCATCCACCTCATTCTACCCATTGTAAATGTAAAATTAACTTTATAGAGATTACTAACACTAACATACTAACACAAAATAGCCATTGACCTAGCCATAAAAGACACCTCACCTCAATACATGTGCATAGTAAATCTCTCTCACACACACTCTCTCATACCTTAAAACTCTACTTTCACCTTATCTACCATCAATAATGCTCTCCATCCATGACTCAAGCAGACAAAGAAGGCCCGCAATGTTTTGATATTCAGGAAAAATCATAATCCTGATTTGTTAGCTTGTAAATTAGGATTTTCAATAATCTTAATGAGAGGTCTCCAACCTATAAATAGGCCCTTATTCTTCTAAAAATAAGCCTTCCTTTTACATTAAGGTTATTCACCTTTATACCTAGGGCATTCTAAATGGCCAGTGGCCGACTCACATGGACCTTTACAAATATCCTTACAACATTACAACTCAAGGAATTGATCCATTACTCGGGAATTAGGATTTACACAGAGTATCACTACACTAGCTCGACAAAATAATAAACTAAAAGTGTGGTGTCTGGCTATGTGTTCAGCTAAGTGGCCACCCATTTGATCTGTCTCTTAACATTGCCCCTTCCTAAATCGTGTCGTCCCTTGAAACGACCTTGTGCAGTCTTGTCATAGGGTGGTCTTGAGCTTTGTCTGCAAGGTTGGTCTTCATCTTGGGAAGTTTGTTGTTGATGACGCTCCCCCCTTCCTTGAGTTCTTGATACCTGTTGTGTTCTTTTTGATGCATGTAATGGACTTCAATTGTTGAGGGATTTTTGCATCTGTTGCTCATTCTTCTCATTGCTACCTTTTTTGCCATGAAGATTTCTCTTGATGTGTCTGCCTTTGTGATTGACTTGAAAGACTTCATTAGCTTTAACATTGTTGATCTCCTTATGTTTTTTTGTTGAAAGATCTCTTGCTGATGTCATCATTGCTTGTCATTGTAGTCCATTCTTTAAGTTGCCATTTTTTTATGGAGCTTTATTGTCGCCCTTGAAGATAAAAGATTCTCTTGATAAGCATATGGAGACGTGCAGTTTTTGCTCCAAGTTGATGTCGATTGATTTGGGTAGCCATTTCCTTATTTTGATGTAGATGGAATATATACAAGAAGATGATGTGTTTATAGATTAGGGTCTAAAACCTGGATGATCAAAGGGAAAAAACCCGGTGGGAAAAAGGTGCCTTTGGTATATGCTCTTATTGGAGTTGAGCATTTGGACTTGAAGTACCTGTCATGCAAGGTGAGTGCTTGGGAGAAACAAAGGAAGAGTGCCTAATGCAAGTGCCAATTATGGGACACTCTATATGCTTATGAGAAATTTTAAAACAAAAGCATATAGTGTAAGAGATGGAGCTGATGGGTGATTTAAGAAACAAATGTACCACATGTGACATCAAAGGACGTCTCAATAGCTTCCACGTTTCCAAGAAGGGTTTTTGATGTAGAAGCTTCTCCACTCATACCTCACTGTGTTGAGAGTGTTAGTGTCTTTTGGACTTCCTCCTTCACTTACCATTATACTACAATGACTTCGACTCTTATGCTCACCCATATCAACATGAGCGATACAATGTAATTATGCTCAACTCTTCCAACTTGAGTAGTACCTAGAATATCTATGACGCTTAGACCACAAAGAATACTACATGAAGGTTTGGGACTAATGCCTTGTTCATTTAGTAGCTTAGCTGCCCGACTCTGACTTTTATGCCATGTATTTTTAATGGCGACTTGGACTTACCTGTTCAAGGCCAGAAACCCAATTCCATAAGTTTTGGAAATTTAGGCCTCTTCCATTGTGTTGGTCTTTGGATGCCACCATTTTGTCAAGCAGGTTGGCATATTTTGGCTCCTCTTGACTTGCTTGTCGTGTGTTCACACTACTTTGTGAAACAAGTCCTTCAGCTAATGTAGAGACTGGTGGAGTATTTTCTTTATCTCCCATGAGAAGCGGTCATTAATGTACTTGGGTTCTTTGTGATTGAGTTTCCACGAGAAATTTTGGAACCCATCTTGTTTTTGGTCCTTGTGTGACCGACTTTGGCATTTTACCTTCTTCTATAATTTGATGGACACTAGGCTTTGGTATCCAGACCTGATGATTTCCATTGTAGAAGCCCTAATTTTGTAATTGATGATGAGGTATCCATCTGTAGATTGCAACAGCCTTGGTTGCCATTGGCTTTTGTTGCCTGATGGTTATCTCTACTTTCCTTTGGGTAGAATCTTGTGTTGCATGATTTCTCTTGGTTGTTCCAGATTGAGCTACAATTTTTGGTAACCATATTTGAGTGTTACCTTCATTAAATCCTTATGCTTTGAGTAGCTTCACTAGAATCATCCGTTGCTTCACCTGTTTGTGTCGGTAGCTTCATCGAGGTGTGGTACCCAAACTTGTCGTATTGCTTATTTGGAAGGTCTTTTCTTCTACCTTTTGTGGTTTTTATTTCTCCTAGTTGAGTTGTTTGTCTTCCATTGCTAGCTCGGCTTGCACCTTGTAGAACACGTTGGTTGAGGTGGGTATGTCCAGGCTGTTACTTTAGGCTTTTTGGACCAAATATTAGCGTTTCCTTGGAAGTAGCCCTGAGCAATGATTGACTCATTTGATGCTACCCACCTTGTCACCTTTTGTTTTTGAGGTTCAACTTGTGTCTCATGTATCCAAACTGGATCTTTGGCTTGGATGTGCTCTTTGGATACTAACACTTAATTGATTCTCTTCGTCTTCTTCCAAATGCTTTGAAAAGATGGAAACTTTGGTTGATATACTTTTTGTTTTGGTTTCCGTTGCATTGTAGATGGTTTGGCTCTTGATGTAGAGGCTTCGCGGGAAGTTTGATGGAGGCTCATTGAAGGTAAAATTTTCTTGCGAGGTTGATATACTTCAACATTTATCTTAGCTTTACCTTTTGCCGCTATGCTAGGTTGCTCCTTTTTTGCATTGACTTGAGGTGCTTTGGGGGCTATTGATGATGTTGTTGTTGAATCTTTTGGTTGTTGTTGAAAGAAGATGTTCCTCCAGCTTTCTGTCAGAATCAGACTCTCCTTGATATGACGGGAGTCGATTATGTGGAAAGTATCCTTATAATCCTCAGTACTCAACTTGAGTACAGCTTCTGCCACTCCGAAGCTAGGAATTGGCATTTTTGAACTTATGTAAACGATCTCCTCTAGCTCGATGATTGGCAACTTTCCCATCATTATCCACATTCCATAAGACATTAGATTCTTTGTCGCTTCTGGATCTATCACAGCTGAACATGTGATTTTCAGTCCTATTTCTCCACATATGTTGAATTTGATCATTGTAGGAGACAGTCAATTTCTTTCTTATCCTTGTTCTTCTCTTGATCTTCTGTTTGTTGAACATTTGACATTGAACTTGGAAACTTTGTTCCTTCATTTCGCTCTTTCTGGAGTCGGCTTCTTTGAAACATCTTCTATCGATTCTTCAGGTATGTCAATGATGACATATTCTCGTGGTTGCTCCTCTTCCTTCATTTTCACTTTGGCACCATGCTCCATGATGTAGCTATATGTTTTACCTTTTTTGCTTTCATTCTCACAAACTTTGTTGGCTTCCTTCAACACCTTTATCGTAAACAAGGGAGTTATATCATAGCCATCTTCATCACAAAATTTGGTGTTCGTCACCTCATTTACGCAGACATCAAGAGTGGAAAGAATTTGACCCCATCCAAAAGGTTTGAACATCTCTTTCGAAAAAGGCTCTGGTACATATGCCTTGTCTTGTATTGACCTATCATGAATGCAGTCCTCTTTTTTCAAAATACCACCCTCAAAAGCTCCACGTGTCCAATTGTGAGCTTTGTTTTGCACCCAAGCCGGTATTTCTCCTTCTTGGTCAGTTGTGGAGTTTAATTCCTCTCCAAATGTTCGTTCCACATATCTATAACTATGATCTTTGACACTAATTTTTGTTGTGACCTCTTTGTGTCTCAAGTAGATATATTCCTAGCCCCAATCTTGTACCATTTTGAGCTGACGCATAAACGGTCTACCCAATATGATATCAAAATTGATGCTCTCATCAAAATTCATAATAATGAATGTGTTTCGTATGCAATTTTGGAAGAGGTTACTACTATTTGCTCCAAAATTTCAATAGGTCTCTCCAGGTATTTATCCACTAGTTGAAGTTTCATTCTAGTTTTCCTTAGAGCAGGTTTTCCCCATTTTTTCCACATTGCTTTGGTGGCTATGGCAATTCCGACTCCACTATCCAATATCGCTACCACTTTTACGTCTTTGTACTCCGTAGGCAAGGTCGTGTTTCCTTCTTCTCCTTCACAATAGTTGCCTACCTTGCTCACCGGCACTAGCTCATGTCTAGTTTGTTTCGAGCTTTGGTTATCCAATGTTTTTGGAGAAACAATTGGTGGCGGAATTACCAGCCCTATTTTCTCCATATTTTTTCCCACTTCTTCCCAAAGATGAGGTCTAATATGCACTAACTCAGATAGAGTTACCGTACAATGGATACAGGACGACATCAGCTCATGAAGAGTTTTTGCATCCATCATCTTATGATTAGCCTTCCATTGAGATGGTACTTTTTTAACTTTTGATCTGGTTTCATGATTGCCAATGAATGAAGGTAACATATTCAGCGACTGGGTTTTGTTGTCTTTTGATATTTCCATACCTGCATCACCATACAGTGATCGGATATCATTCGGGTAGAGCTCATGTTTGAGATGGATCTCAGTGATAGGAGCTGACTGAAGTGGTGCACTTCCATCTCTTTTGTTTCGGATATCCTCCCACGCATTCTGTGGCCATTGTTCATCTACCTCCAAAATAGGCATCACTGCTTGTGAGCCCACCCATCTATGGTATTGGCTACTTCCCTTGTATCTGAAGGTGCCTCAACTCTTGACCCTTCCTAGTCTTTACTATGCCACGGCTCTCCAATTCTTGGATTTTTTCATGGATTAGCACCTCCATTCTTGGAGCATTTGGAACATGTGGTTCCATAAGAACTTGAGCGGCCTGAATGAGCTCCTTGCACATCTTTAACCTCTTTTTTTCATACCCCGGGTGAGGGTACATTACCCATCTATCCTCTTGGGTTTGGTTGGGCTTTAACCTAGCATCATAAGCTTTCAAGATCATATCCAAAAGTTCAAAGACTTTGTCGACCAAGACTAAACCTCCCGAGTTAGTCTTTGACTCTTTAGGTCCCTTTGCATTTTTCTTGCTTTTTTGCTTGTGTTTAAGTTGTTATTTGGTTTGGTCCAGTTCAGTTTTCAAAGTAGCTTTCTCCTGTAGCCTCTTTGCTTTCATTTTATCCCGTTTGTCTTTCCACAATTTTCTTCCTGTTCTCACCCATAAATAAAAAAATTATGTTTGAGGTGGCAATGTGGGTTCCTCCTCAATGATTGCTTTTTTGGCAGCTTCTCAAGCTTGAGATCCAGTCATCACCTTTACAAGATTTGTGGGTTCTAGCTCAAATCCGCTTGAATAAGCATCACGCCTACAACATTCATTGTTGCTTTCCCTCGGTAGTTTGGATTCTTAGCACAGTTTTGGCGTAGATGGTCTCTACCACAACATTCACAGAATACAAATAATTTCTATCTGTGGACCCTTGTTTGGACAACTTCGTGTCCAATGATCATCTCCATAGTCAAAGCATGGACCTCCTTGTTTCATAGCTGGTGATCTATCCAATGGCTGTTCTTGCCTTGTGAGGATGTTCTCTGAACCATACTCCTGATTGGCTATGAACATGAGCGTATTCGCATCCATGGAGTACTGATTCTCATGAGTTGTGGCACATACCTTGGTTGAGCGTAGTTGATTACTACTTTATAATCATTTAGAAGATGTTGTTCTGGCCCTATCATACGTTGCAATTTTGAATGAGTGTTATACCATGGAGTGGGATGATCCCCTCCACAAGTATTACATGTCCTCAATTGAGGTTGTCGTACAATCGGATTCTGTATGTAGCCTTGGTTTATTCTTTTAATCACTCTCTTGACCACTTGATCAATGATTGGTTGCCAAGGAGTTTGAACATCTCTCTTTGTTATTGATTCCCTCTTCGGGGATCTGGCACTACTAGTCATGTTTTATGTATCTTCAGTCACCTCTCCGTAGGCCTGACAATTGTCAACTAGATATAGAGCTCCTCTAGTGACTTTCTTGAACGTCTTGCATCCTTTCAAGTGCAGGTCCTTTTTTAGAGTCTCATTCTTTAAGCCCTTAATGAAGAGAACTGATAATCTCTCATCTTGTGGTAACTCTCTCAGAGTACATATAGCTATGTATTGTTTGAAGTGAAGCAAAGCTTCCTTCACTCTTTCGTTTGCTTTTTGTTTGACAGTGTAGATTTGGGACATTGTGTTGTGTTTGATACCCTTTTTGAAAACTCCTTTGTGAACTCTTGCAAGAGTCATGCTATGTTGGGAAAATCATCTCTATTCAATGGTTGGAACCAAGTCAAAGTTGTTCCTTCTAATGTCAACCCAAATACCTCATACTGAGTATGAGAATCTGCAATCTGTTCGGCTCTCAAAACTTGTTTGAAGAGTGAGACATGAGCATATGGATTCCCTGACCCATTGTATTTTGTCTTGACACATTGAGACACTTTATATGGTCTTAATCGTTGTTGTTCAATCACCAATCTAACCAATTCATAGTCTTGTGGTAAGCCGCCCATCTCTCTCTTGTCTCATGGTGGAGAAAATCTAGTGGAATCACTATGTGCTCTGGCATTGTTATTGGTTGAAAGAAAGTAGAGATTGGAGTACCCTTGTACGTATATCTCTCTAAGTCAATTGGATCAACAAGTTTGTACTCACGTCCATACTTATCTACCATCAAAACTTGCACTCCATGGGCATCTGTATATGTGAAGGTTCTTATGGGTGGTTAACTCCATGGCATAGGATTCTACACAATTGTAGAAGATATATTGATCTCCATTTGTGAACCTATAAAATCCCTCATGAGCATAATTTCTAAGCACTCTCATGGATTCATTGGCTTTGATGAATCTCACATTCGGTTTGTTGATCAAAGGATGCCTCTCCTCTAGGTATTCTCCCAATCCCACTATTGTTGGCATTGCAGTGTTTCTTGTGTTTTTCATGTCTCTGAGTGGACTTGAAAACCCTAGTGGTGGATGATTTGTCATGTTTTAGGTTCACTCAAAACTCTAAAGATAGTCTTTTAACCTTGGCTGAGTGCAGCTTATCCCTTTTTTCCCCTGGTAAGGTCTCTCAAAAGTCAGGAACTTGTGACTTTCTGGTCTCTGGAAATTGGTCTTGCGGTACCCTAAAAGTTTGGATTTAGGAAACTTGTAAGCTTTCTTCCTAGCTATACCTGACTCAATTTGGAGTTGTCTATCAAAAGTTAGAGCAATTTGGGTGAACTGTACTTGAAACAGCACTCAAGACAGTCTCAAGATCAGAACAAAGGAACTTTGGCTTGTATCTTGGTCTCCAGAGGATATTTTTAGCTCAAACTTGAGATTTGGGATGTTCTCAAGTATGTCTACAAGATCATCAAGTCAGATACCCCCACTATGCTAAGGTACATGGATTGCGATCCATGTTCCTCTGTCAATTTTTTCCTCCAAATTTTGACTGTGTGTAAACAAGGTCATATGCAGGCTATATACCAATTTTCATCAAATTATGAGGTGGAGGTACATGGATCGCGATCCATGTTCAACCACATATGGACTTGATCTCTTAGGAGTTTGTTCCTAACTGTGTCCACATGCTAAATCTCAAATCTTTTTGGATTTGGACTTGTTTTGACGGGTTAAATGCCCAGTACAAGGTCTACACTGCGGTTTTCTCTCTGTCACCTATTTTTCTCCCTTTTGACCCATTTTTTCTTAATTTTTTTCACAACTAAGCTTGGGGATATGTTTCCTTGTGTATGCACTATTGATCTGGAAAGTTTCAGGTCAAGCTTTCACCTTGGGTACACGGATCATGATCCATGTTTGGAGCCCAAATTGACTTCTATTGGCATCATCAGATTTAGCATGACTAGGAGGTCCTATGGTATCATTTTTTTGCAAAATGGACCTTTGGATTGAAAGTTAGGTCAATTCTGGCACTTTGTCAGAGTACTTTGTAATTCTGGTCTTTTGGTTTGGTTTTTAATATCCAAATTTAGTTTTAAAAAGAACACTAGACTTCATGTGATGGGCTCTAGCTATGGTGCAAATATGGTATCAGTTTGTGACAAGGGAACATGGATTGCGATCCATGTACCTATGTGTCAGATGGTAATGAAACTTAGCACACAGCTTGCCCTTGGTCTCCTCATTCCTACTATGTGATTTCGAACACTTTAGGTCAAGCTAAAGTCAATTCACAAGTTTGTTTTAGGTTTTCACTTTGAACTATTTTTAGTTCTTTTCATCTACTTTTTGAACTTTTTTGACAAAATTTCTTTGAGGATTTTTGTTCACAATGGTCTCTGCTACAGGCTAGAAACGTTTTTGTCCAAAAATTTCTCAAGGGTACATGGATCACGATCCATGTTCCACCACTTTTGGATCTGAATTTTTGGTTTGTTGATAGCTTATGATGTTTGTAGCCTGCTCCACAAAAAAATTTGAATTTGGAGCAATTTTGCCCAACCAAAACTGACTTCTACAGTCTTTTATGACAGTTTTGACAATGTTCTAAAGTTTTTGCTGATTTGACCACTTTTTACAACTTTTTTGCATATGATTCTTTTGGGAAAGTTGTTCCAAATGGTACCAGCTAGCTATTGGTCTAGTTCTTGTGCAAAATTTTGCGATCCATGTTTTGAAGCCAAATTGACTTCTTTTGGTACCATTAGGATCAGCATGTTTACTAGATGCTATGGTATCAAAAGTTTTGAATTTGAACTAGTTTTTGTCATTCAATCTGTACTAGTTTTGGATTTGAACTAGTTTTTGTCATTCAAAAACAAGTTTTTCTATCTGTCCTAACTAGTTTTTGTATTTGGGCATTTTGAATAACTTTTTTTACTCTTTTGACATTGTGCCTTTTGGAAAAACTGTTTGTCTTTGTCTCACCTACCTATTGCTCAAATCTCAGCCAAAAAGTTTTCAAATTTTTTTATGAGGTATGTGGATCGTGATCCATGTTTGACCTCATTTTGACATGAGACTTGGTCATCTTATAATCCATGTTATGGTGATACTCTTCCCCAAATATTTTTGAATTTGGACAACTTTTTCCTAGTCAAAAGTGAGTTTTTCCGTCTGGACTATGGTTTTTCACTAGTTTTTGTATCTGGCCATTTTGACCAACTTTTTTCAAATTTTTTGCTATGGTCCCTTCTGGCAAAGTTGTTCCACTAGTTATCAGGAATGTACTTGTCAAATATTAGCCCCAAATGTCAAAAAGGTACATGGATCGCGGTCCATGTTTGGCAACATTTTTTCATGAATTTTGTTATGCAGGTTCTCTATGCCGTGTAGAAGCCAAATCTCACCCCTTTTTGAATTTGGATCCCAAAAAGTTGAGAAATCCCAAATTTTGTGTCTGCAATGTCTCTTTTGCTTTTTTTTTCCCTAGCAGTCAATCCTAATGTGATTTTTGAGTTTTTCTTTCAAGCAAATTTTATGAGATCAATGTCCCACTGATGCACAATCTCGCTGGTCACTTTTTTGCAAAATTGGTCCCTAGGGTACATGGGTCGCGATCCATGTTTCTCCACAGTTGTGTCCAAACTTTCCAGATTGCTTCTAGAGAGTCTGCTGATGCCCTTGATCCATAAATTTTTGAATTTGGATCACTTTTAAGGTCTCTACCATCAAATTTTCATAATTTAAGAGTTATGGTCATTTTGGCCAAAATATGGTTTTCACCCTTTTTTCCCTCAATATTTTACCCCAAATTTGATGGTGGTAGTTTCTACTTATCCTACTCCTAAGTACTGAAATGAAACATGAAACAAAACAAACAAAATGGTGCAAAATAAAGTCGAAATGGAAAATGGTAGAGCAGTCTGAAAGCATAGAGAAAATTGGAGAATAAAATTCTTTTAGCTATCTCACTCACAACCCTCTTTACCTCTCGAGAATAGATCTAGAAAGTCCTTGAGTTCTAAACTCTACCAAGCACTAAACCCTGTGTCTAGCTGCTTCATTGCTAAGGTGTAAATGGAATGGAAGACAAATCTTCAAAAAAGAACACTCTAAATATGCACTAGGTCATTCACCATCTAAGGATCATATTCTCGGCAGCGGCACCAATGTTAGCGGGTTGCCGCAAAACGGGCGTCTGTAGCATAGCGATCTGGCACTAACATAATGTCAATAGTGAAAATGACTTGGATGGGGCACGGAGGCTCTTTGAGATCGTCAATTTCAAGAAGTGAACCTTAACAATCAAACAAAACAACTCTACAAGCAAACCAACACTCAATGATCATGGAAATCTACCTATGTCCTTTCTCACATCTCTAGGTCATCATGCCATTTTGGCACTCGAACGGACTCGAAATCAAACAAAAACTTTAGGAGGAGGTCTAGGACACCTAGGGGCACTATCCTACCAAGTTTGGTCGCAATCCAACAAGGTACTAAAATCCCGATCCATCATGAAAAAGGTCTTGAAAACTGCAATAGAACATACTAGAAAGGTCGCCCTATGGTCTAAGAACACTCTCCTATGGTCAAAATGTCATAAAACAGTGATTTAAGCACTCAAATCTGTAATTAAGATTCATAAATGCGTATTCACGAAACATAGCAAAAATGACAATGCTTACACTAGAATGAAAGAGCAAAGAAAGAGGAAGACAATGCAAGTTTCTGAATCCAAACGGATTACCTAATCATTGGTAAATTTGATTACAATGTTGGAGTAGCTCATAGCTTGAGTGTACGTTTTTAAAGCTCCCTTCTTCTTCTAAAAATAAGCCTTCCTTTTGCATTAAGGCTATTCACCATTATACCTAGGGAATTCTAAATGGCCAGTGGCCAACCCACATGGACCTTTACAAATATCCTTACAGCATTACAACTCAAGGAATTGATCCATTACTCTGGAATTAGGATTTACACAGATCGAGTATCACTACACTATCTCGGCAAAATAATAAACTAAAAATATGGTGTTCGGCTACGTGTCCCACTACTTGTCCGGCCAAGTGGGTGTCCGTTAGATATGGCTCTTAACAATCACAGGTGCTACCGACATTAATATGCATGATGATGATGATATAGGAGATCATAGCCTTGTAGGTATGGCTGCTTTCAAGACTTTGTAAAATCGTCATAGTGTACTTGAACGTAAACTCTCTGCACTAAATGTACATGTTACAAACCTTACTGAGCTACTTGTGAAATTTATGAATTCACAAACGGCTCAAGGAGCCCAAGCTGGCACGGTTCAAGGAGCCCAAGATCACATGACTCAAGGACTCCATGAGGAAAGTGGAGGGCAAGTGCTGTAGAAGATGCAAAAGGTAGCAATGCATTACTTAAGAATATCACCATTCTTGAGTTTCACGATGAAGAGAGTGATCGCAACAAGGATGCGATCAATACATTCTTATACAAATGGAGTGATATTCATAGGCTGAGACACACCCCAGATATTAAGATAGTTGGGGAAACAAATCTGTCTCTTAATTAAAGGCAAGGCCAATAAGTGGCTGATGACATTTCCAATAGATGCTCACCCTTTGTCTTGGGCTGTGTTTCAAGCTTCTTTCTCCAAAGAGTTTTTGGACTCCAATGAAGAGGATAAGAATTGGTTAGCATGGGATACATGCTGCATGTCTGGCCTCTCTCTCACTTAGTATCTTTCCAAGTATCGGGAAATCCTATTAAAACTAGAAGGTCTAGATGAATTCCAAAAATACGGGGTTTTAATAGGGGTCTTGACAAAGACTATGGTCTTCATGTCAATACCCAACATCCAAAAACTTTCTAAGAATCCATTGGTCATGACCAATGATATGATGATGACCAAGAGAGGAAGGGAAATGTTCCCTACTCTAAGAATACTTTTGCTAAGAGCAATTCGGCTAAGAGCCAATATTGAGGTAGGTCTCTCACACGTTCCAAGAGGAACAAGAGACAATCTACCTCTCCGTGCCCACAAGAGGCTAAAAAGCTTAAGCAATCATGAGATACTCCACGTGGGTCTCTTAGCACTATATCGATTTTGAGCATGCAAAGAAACACAATTTGTGAAGTAGTAGCGGATGCACTAAGCCGGATGCCTCATAATTCACTTGCTTTTGTGGAAATAATGAGTGAATTTTTGGAGTCATTACGTGGCAAGTGTGCACAAGATCAATCATATACTAAAGTGTGGAGTGCAGTTTTAAGAAGGGATCCCTCACACTCACATGTCTATGCACGGCTAGATCAACATGTTTTTGCACATGCAAATAAAAAATCCAGCACACAGAACTCCACCCCTACTCAAGACGAGCTTAAGATATGGAAGAATTTTTCCATTGATGATGGTCAGTTACTCCATAAGGGTCAAGTATGTGTGCCAAAGGACTCAGACACTAAGCGTCAAATATTATTTGAGTGTCATGATAGTCCAAGTGCTAGTCATCCAGGTATACGTAAGACGTATGCCTTAGTTTGATGGCATTTTCATTGGCCAGGCTTACATCATGATGTTCAAGAGTAGGTACTAAAATTCCAAGTTAATAAGGCAGAGCGCCTCAAGGTAGGTGGCCTTTTACATCCTTTAGAGATTGCACACGGTAAGTGAGAGAGTATCTCTATGGATTTTGTAGTAGGACTACCTAATACAAATCGTGTCCATGATGCCATATGGGTAATTGCAGACCGTCTAACAAAGATGTGTTGATACATTTCCACTAAGACAATGGGTAAGATACCAGAATTAGCACTACGATTGATAGTGCATATATATAGACTCTATGGTCTTCCAGCTAGTATCATTAGTGATACAGATTGAAAGTTCGATAATCACTTCTAGAGAGTTGTACTCCAAAAGTTGAAAACTACACTTAATCTTAGTTTCAAAGATTTCATTAACGTAATCACGATCGGGTGATTACGCCAATAACTTTAATATTTACACAAAAAAGTCACGTGATCACGTTAATTATTAACGTGACTTTGATTATGACCTGCAAAAACCTATAGAGCCGGTTAGCCCTCCGGGTTTTTCATTTTTCTCTGCTGGTACCGTCAGGCTTTTTCATTTTCCCGGCGGGCTCGTCAGGTATATGCAATTGCTCGGCGGGCCCGCCGAGAAAATGAAAAACCACTTCTAAAAAAGATTAATTCATTTACTGACATAAATGTACAAAATCAAAACAATCGAAAACTTGGAGAGTTATGCTCATTGCGAAGAAGCCATTGGTCCAAATGAGGGTTGTAATTGGTTTTAGAAGATGAGCATATGTAAATGACGAGTCTATAGTCAAGGGTCAAATGTCCTGTACTAGTGTACCGGGCATATAAAGATCCTTGAAGTCTTGCATTTGAGTTTATTTACACTTGTCATGCCACAATATAAGAGCTATAATCCTTAATTGGGTTAAAATAGCTTTTATATATTGAATTGGTTGCATGGGTGGGCTACAATCCTTCACTGGGTACAAGTAGTCCTCAATTGAGTGATTATATTGAAGATTTATTTGCGTTAGTTCATGCATTGGTTTATACAGCGAGTGCATTATGTATTACGATAGATTATTAGTGCATGAAATGACCAATCATATATTTTATTGCTTTCGTTTGTTTTTTTGTAGCAATTGAAATTAGATGTGTTTTATTGTTTGCAAATCAAAGTGGACATATAAATAATCATTATAATAATAATTACATTGAGAGATTCATAGCATTGTTATAATTATTATTCCATGCATAAACTACATTGCAATGTGTATGGTTGCTCACAATATAGGTGATCGATATGTGGATTGACTAGCATGCATTGAAAATCTCATAGTGTGCATCATGGTTACTTTCATATTGAATGGTTTTTAAATTTTAATATATATTGAAAATAAGAAAAATGTTTCAAAAATTGAACATCTAGTTCTTTTATCTTCAATTTTAATTTAAAAGCAATGGAGCAAAATGTGGGCACAAGTGGTACAAAGAAGCCAAATAATAAAAAAGCTCTTGGCAAAGAGTGGGATTATGCTCACAACATATGCGGCCGATATATGGAGTCGCAATGTAAATTTTGTCACACAACAAAATAAGACAGTGCACCACGTATTAGGGATCATTTTCTAGGTAGCGTTAAAAGAGTTGTAAGAAATGTGAACATCCTCAGGCACCTACAGTTGCAAAGCGTTTGAGAGAAGAGCTCGCCAAAAAGGGTGGCAAGAGACAACAGATATATAGCTCTGTGGCTTCGAGTCAGTTCTCAGAGCCAAATATTAACTCCGCAGATCCTGTAATGACGCCAACTAACCTTGGAGAACAACCTGCACAAGGAGAGGAAATTCCAGGCAGCGTTCCTTTTAAGCGTCACAATGAAGCTGGAGTTAGTCAAATGCGTCAAAAATCATTACATCAAAGCTTTTGAGTGCAATCTCTAGAAGAAGCACAAATTCCACTCGTCAAAGCAATATTCTTTACTAGAAGTGCTTTGGTCATGGTAGACAGCAGTCATTGGAAGGCTGCTTGGAAGAAAATCGGTGAGTTTGGTCCAGGATTTTCAGCTCCTTCTTATCACACGATAAGGAATGTTTTCTTGGCCAAATATTACATCAAAGTCAAAAAGCGTGTTGGCAAAATAATACTTGGAAATATTTTGATTTTAGGATGTACGATTGCGAGTGATGGCTTTCTAAATGTTCAAAGAAGACAGTTGATCAATGTAATGTTGGTTTGTCCAAGGGGGGAAATGTTTATAAAGGTGATTGATAGTTCTGGTGCAATTAAAAGTGGCATATACATTAATGAGGTCTTGATTAATGTAATTAAATAAATTGTTGTTGAACATGTTGTTCAAGTAGTCATGGATAACGCAAAGAATTGTAAAAACACCAGTAAATCAATAAAGAACTGCTTTCCATACATTTTTGCCAATGGTTGCAATATGCACAGCTTAAACTTGGTGCTGAAAGATTGGTACACTAGCGGAGAAACCACATGGTTTGCCAAATTAATTGATACAGCATGTCAGGTTGTGAAATTTATCTTGAAACGACAAAGAGTGCTCAATTTGTATAGGATGCACATGTCAGTGATGTTGAAACTTCCTGCTAAAACTCGGTTGTGCACACACTTTTATACCTTGGAATCACTTCTCCGTAATAAATGCATTGTGATTGACACATTCAATTGCGCGGTCTTTGATGAATGGCAGCTTGAGCAGAAAGAAAAAGTGAAAGATAAAATTACATGTCTACGTGACAATATAAACAAGGTTTCTTGGTGGAGGAGTGTAATGGATGCATACCATGTAATGATGCCCGTTATGTTCGCGATCCACAATCTTGATCAAAGGGCGCCAAACCTGGACAAAGTGTGGCTGACATGGTGTTCAGTCCAATAGAGTCTTGAAAATCCTGAAGAGCTGAAAGAGTCTGTAGTAGAGAAGGTGTGGCGATTACCATTCTCTGGCAAATAGCAAAAAAATTTGGCCAAGTATTTTAATGCAAGGTGGAAGAGCGCTTATAGTCCACTCCATAGTGTTTCTTACATGCTCGATCTAGAGTATTGGAATTTAGATCTGATATCCAATACAGAGGTGGTAAGCGATTTCTATCACATGGTCAACACGTTCTACTCCAACGTTTAGGATTAAATTGATTGCATCAAAGAAATGAGTGCACTTAGATTAAAATAAGGTTCTTTTGCAAATGATTTTGTACAAGTAATGACAAAAGAGCAACCTGCATGGAAGTGGCGGATGATGAATGGTGGAGAGCATTACTCTACCTTACGTCTCCTTGCAATGAAAATACTCGCACAACGTGCAGCAAACTCAAGTTCAGAGAGAAACTGGAGTATGTACAAGTATATTCACAGCACTATTCGCAACAGACTATTAGCAGACAAAGCAAAAAAATTAGTGTATATGTTTTGCAATGAAAAGATATTGAAACACATCGAAAGTGTTGGCTACGAGGAGGAAATGCCAACCTAGTTGTATGATTGTCAAAACGAAGATGAAGAAGAGTTTAATGTTGGTGTATCTCAATGCACTATAGATGAAATAGAAGAGAATTTGATGATAGATGTGGAGGTTGAATTACAAGGATCTCTATCCGAACTTGTGAGGGTTGGGGTGTCTGGGTGGCTATAGAAAGCTGTGTTATTTTTGCATCTTTCTCTACCAACTGTGTCATGTAAATATCCTTCTCTCTCTTTAACTATAGGTCGATGCCTTCCACTATCAATGCCAGCTCATCTCGGGTGAAAGTGACACAACTCTCCCTTAAATCATGAGTGGCAAAAATTGTCTCCTTTGACGAGAAGTCTGTTGGTCGCTGTTGCACAAAGTGAACATATAACATTTTATTAAAATATAGCGCACAATCTGCATTGTGCAGGGGATGGCCATAAACCTCCAAATAAATCCTCTCATTGTTTTCTTTGATCGCATCATGGTTGCACTTCCAAACCTTCCACGTTCCTTTCTTGATCTATGCGTCCTCACATGGCCATATTGTCTTGATCATGTCCTTTGTCACTTCTTTATTGATCTCTTTCCATTGCATGTGGTTTGGATTTGCCCATTTTGAGAGTCTTTGAGCAGTACGCATCGCTTGTTGTGCCAACATACCGTGTGCTAGAGACTTCATGCATTGAAATGCATTAATAGCTGCTTGTTGTTGATCATCGGGCAGTGATTGGGTGTCAATATCTTGTTCTCCATCAACCATTTTCTCTTAGAGCTGCAATCAATAGATAGACAAATATTCAATATCATTGGCAAATATATATTCTCACGATTCAACAGTCTCACAGATGCACAAGATAGCAACTTCTTGTTCACTACAAAAGACGTCAACATCCACTAAATCAAACCACAACAAATGTGACTAATTGAACCACAAGGCAAATTTGAAATACTGACACTCAACATGACAAATTTGAAATGACTAAAGATAATTGACTCAATTAGGTGAAACACTTCAAACCAAATAATACACTTCAATAAAAAATAGAATACCCTAGACAAGATATATGTATATCATAGAAATGTTTAAATCGGATAAAATAATGGTGCAAGTTCAACAAGGGGATGTTGGACAGGGTTAGGGTCTACCTTTAAATGTTCTTTGAAAAATATCAACACGTCAAAAGCATTTCTTCTTTGTTCCCACTCTTTTAACTTCATTCAACAATCTACTTTAATCCGAATAGCCCTCATAACATCTTCGTCCTGGTGGTGAAAAATTTCTTCTGGAAAATATTTTTTTTTGGCAGCACTTAAAAAATCTGTCAGCATGTCAAATAGGTAGCTCAATGCATAAATGTCGCTCGCTTTTGTGTATGCATTTGTACACCGTCGATCGTATAGTTTGGGAGCAATCCACGATCTCATAGCCATCTTGGCATTCCCTGCTCTGCGCATCCAAAACTGTAGAGTTCGACTGTGCGCTTGGATGCAGATAATTAATTGTTGCACGCTTAACTGGTGTTCTAAGAATCAAACCCCAATCAATGATGCCGACACGGTGTTTATTGGTGTGATTAAAGTCCAACATTATGTTGAATGGGTGCAGGTCACTGTACACTATACCGACCGAGTGGGCAGCCGCAACGCCGTCGATTAAGGCATGACAAATGGTTGGCCTCGATCACTGCTTTGATCTACACCATGTCTATCTCTTGTACAGGAAGATTTGCTAGAGTCAATGACCTCTAGCCGTGTTGTAGCCTGTGCATGTGTCGTCTGAACAATCCATGAGTGAATGATAAGCGGCACATCATGTCGCCCACGGTACCCGCATTGTAGTATGGGAATATTGTGATCCAAGGAGCTTCGGTAGTAAAGCCAATGCACCTTACAATGGAGGGGTGAAGCATTGCATTCCTTGCTCTGTCTGAAAGCTGTCAAATTTCACCTCGGTCCCTCCCTTGTAACATTTTCCCACATATGTAATGTGGTCTGGAAAAAAAGAGATGCCTTTGATGGTGTACAATGTGCACACACCGAAGGAGCCTGCTCCAATCCTCATACCTTCTACCAAGGCTTTGTGAGGGATGCCGACAAGATGAGTGCACTTTGCATTCAAAGCCGTGTGCATGATTGTGCCGATGCCACTGGCATCGGATCAACCTCCCAAAGCTGCTTGCGCGTCTTGGGACATCTTCAATCTCTTAGGTAAGGCTGCTTGGTCCTACGCTTTCACAAGCTTCATCTTTACCTTCTGTTCTTTCCACAATTTATCCCAAAGCTCTAATTTTGACATGTCGCAGGCAGGTGGGATATCTTCCTTTAAGTCTCTGCAACATAATTTCATATTGCCCAACACTGTCCTAACCTTGTGGTGGGGGTCAAATTCTCGAATCCCTACTGGAATCAACAACTCATATTGGCCTTCAACTTGTAACATGCGCTCTATGTTCTCCCATATAGCGCTAGTGAGGTCTTTGATGAAGACATCGCTTTCACTAATTTGCTGTATGCGATCATCTGCACAGGATGAGATTTTCAAAATACATTCTTTACGAATGGCACGCATAATACTTTTCTTTTGATCTGGCATCATATTTGCACTGGACAATAAAAAACAGCATATCAAATACACATTCATGGATGTGAATGACACTAACACTCTCACACTATTTCAGGCAAACCCTTAACCACCACTGGAAGACTTTAAGAAATGTGCAAGGAAATATTGAGAAAACTTGAAGACAATCTTCACTTAAAATTGCAATCTGTTACACATGTAAAATGTAGATCAAACAGGTGGTTTATAAGAACTTAAAATTCATATCAAACAATACATTCTATGTTTCTTATCGTCGTGTCATTTAGTATTGTTTGGATTTGCGGTCTTCTCTCTCAAACTCTCTTTAATCATCACTATTACATGTATTAAACCATATTTAAGTCTATTTGCACTCGTTTATCCCCATCTGAACGTTTGTTAAGCTTAGGTCTACAACCAAAGCCCAGTGCTTTCCCGATCGACACTGGAGAACTGCACGCGCACTTCGACAATGGGATTTTTCACTCATAAATCAAAGCTCTTTGGGACTACCATTGCAAACCTCCATGCAAGATTTGTGGGATATTCAACCATAGAAGACAATGTTGGAATTAGGGTTGCAGAGAAACACACACAGCTTGGAGAAGACGAAGGAAGCTCAAGGCACACAATAGAGAGTGTGTTACTTAGTGTGCAATGGAAAGATAGATAGCCCTAGAGTGATGGGCGTATATACAATGCATGGGGGAAAAAACCTCCTAAAGAGGGAAAAAATGCCCCAGCGGTCCTAGTGTGTTCACACACATCACTACCACATATATATGGTAACAAATCCCCCTTGAGTGATGCGGTGAACGAGAGCTGGCACATGAGTAAAGGGAAGTGCCATGCCCTAAGGACATGATCAGTCCACAAAGGGGAGTAAGCCCAAATCTTTGCGGAAAGCTTCAAGCTTCTCACAAGACAATGCCTTTGTGAAAAGATCTGCAAGGCTGTCCTGTGTTGGCACATAAGCCAAGCTGATCTCTCCTGCTAACAGCCTCTCCCTGACACCTCAATGTGCTTTGTGCGAGCATGAAAAACTGGGTTTCTTGCAACTGCCAATGCGCTCTGACTGTCAGTGTAGATAGTGTTGGCAGTGTCCTGTCCAACACGCAAATCATCCATAAGGCACCTGAGCCATACACACTCAATCGTAGTTGTGAAGACTGCCCTGTATTCAGTCTCACAACTCAAAGTGGTCACAATAGGTTGCGTCTTGCTCAACCATGATATACATGAACTGCCAAGCATGAAACTAAAACCACTTGTGGACACTCGCGTGTCAAAACAACCAGCCCAATCTGACTCTAAAAAAGCATGTAAGTCTGGCAGCAATGATCCCCTCTTGGGATAAAACAAGCAAAGATGTAAAGTGCCACTAAGGTAGCGGAAAATCCTCTTGATAGCCTGCCAATTCGGTCTTGGGCTATGCATAAATCTATTGTGAGACTACAAACTGAATATCCGGCCTCGTGTTGCATACATAAATGAGGCAACCAATAGCAGTTTGGTAAAGAGTGACATCAGCATGCAGGATCGTCAGCATCATGTAGACTCAACTTCAAACCTGTTTCCATGGGAGTGGCAATAGGTTGCAATCCTCAAGTCCAAACTTACATAGCAATGTCTCTATGTAACTTTTCTGACACAAGACAATACCACCATCACACTGCTTAAACTGTATACCCAAGTAATGATGCAACAGCCCCAAATCGTTCATCTTGAAAGTAGCATTCAAATCAGTCTTAAATTCAGCAATATGTCTCTCATTTGGTCCAGTGATTAGCAAATCATCGACATGAAGAACCACAATGAGAAGTACATCACCCTCAAGCTTTACATACAATGTGCTTTCTATTGGACTGTTACGAAAGCCCCGTTTGACCAAATGAGTGTCAGCTTTCTCATACCAAGCACAGGAGATTGCTTCAACCCATACAAAGCCTTCTTACATCTGCACACTTTGTCCTCTTGTCCTTTTATCACAAAACCGCGAGGCTGCGTTACATAAACTTCCTCAAATATGTCACCATTTAAGAAAGCAGTAACAATGTCTGATTGATGTACATCCCAGCCAAAATGAGCTGCCAATGCTCATAAAAAATGCACAGTAGTCATATGACAAGTGGGATCAAAAGTCTCTTCATAATCTATGCCTTTTTGTTGTGCATAACCCTTTGCAACAAGTCGAGCCTTATGGCGATCGATCTCACCATCCGGCTTAAGTTTCAACTTGTAAACCCACATCGTACCAATGGCCTTTTTGCTAGGAGGCAAATCACATAAAGTCCATGTGTCATTTTCTATAACTGCATCGTATTCTGATTGCATGGAAGCCATCCAATTTTTTGAATTTTGTGCTTCATTAAAAGACAGAGGCTTCTCAACATCATGTAAGCTAGACACAGCCAAAGCATAACAATCTGATGCATAAGATGCATGGCGAGAGCCTGAACAAGTACGACTAAACAAAGGTGCATCCAATTTACTGTCATGCAAAGTGTGCACCAGCCATTTTGGCATACCTCTAGCCTGCTCATTTTCAGCCCTTTCCTCATCAAGTACATCATCTACATCTGCATCAGTAATATGTTGATCTGTAACATTTTCAGAAACCCCCATAGGCTGTACATTTGCCTCATTGGAACTTACAATTGTATTTCCACCACTGAAAAAAGGCAACAAAGTGTCATAAATGTCCTGTGAGCTTACATTACTATCTCTAGTACATGACAGCAAGGGCTGAACAAAATCTTTAACAAACACTACATCCCATGAAACCAAAATACGTTTTGTTTACGGATGTTACAACCTGTAAGCTTTGCTTTCAACACTATAACCAACAAAAATACATTTGACAACCTTATCATCCAATTTTCTGCGATGTGTTTGTGGCACCAAATCATATGCCAAACAGCCAAAAACACGCATGTGCTCAATAGAAGGCTTTCTATCATGCCATGCTTCATATGGAGTAATAGACTACAAAGCTTTCCTAGGACACCTATTTAGTACATAAGTGGCACACATGATGGCCTCAAGCCAAAAAGAATGCGGCAAAGCTTGACTTTGACCATACATCGTGCCATTTCCGTAAGTGACATGTTTTTCCTCTCAGCAACACCATTTTGCTGAGGTGTATAAGGCACTGTACATTGGTGTTTTATCCCACGACTAGCTTGAAATGCATTGAATTCATGAGACATATACTCCCCCCCTCGATCAGAACGGAGGGTGCCCATAGTACATTTCGAGACATTTTCAGCCATAGCCTGAAATTGTTTCAAGCACATAAAAACTTCAGACTTCGCTTTAAGCGGAAATACCTATGCATGCCTGGAGTAATCATCAATGAAAGTCATGAAGTAAAGGTAATTGCCCAAGGATGGAGTTTGCATGGGCCCACAAACATCACTATGCAAAAGCTGCAGCCTGCATGTGGCCCGAACTGAACCATCCTTTGGAAACTTAGAACGCTGCATCTTACCCAAAATACAGCCTTCACAAACATGTTTGACAGGTGCTTCAAGAGGCGGCAAAGAAGCAACCAGATCAAATTTTTGCAAATGCAACAAACTGGCAAAATTCAGATGACCAAAACGTGCATGCCAAAGTTTTGTATCTGAAATAGCCCTTGAATCTGCAACAGCATTTGCAAAATTCTGTCCACACTAGTCATACAAAGTGAGCTTATACAGCCCACGGCACAAAAGTCCAGATGCAACATTTCATCACCAAAACTAAGATCATGAACTGTACATCTGTCATCCACAAAGTTGACTTAAGTCCAAGTCTAGCAAGTGCGGATACAGATAAGAGATTGATTCTTCTTGATCCCAGGTACATAAAGTGCATCAACAAGTGTGAAGGAACTGTCATTTGCAGCAGTAAGCACAATCTTTCCAACTCCCTAAACCGGATAAGAGGCATTCTTGGCACAAGTGATTGAATTCCCATGAGGGACAGACTCGAGAGAGGGGAACAATTCACGATGTGAGGTACCTTGCAAAAGGCTTGTATAACATAGTTGTTGAGGAGCCTCATCCTTGAGCAATGGTGTGGATCCATTTGTTGTATAAGTAATGTGCTTTGTAGCACCACTGTCGAAATACCACACATGTAAATCTGCAGCAACTAACAACCATGCATCATGGACATCAAGATTGTAAGTGCACTCTGCACTAAAAGCCCATTCTACATCGACATCAGCATCACAGTCTCCTTTCACAGAAGACTCAACAATGGCTGCATTTGTAGTGAAACCAGCATTTGGAGTGGAACCACCCTCTTTCTTCTTAGCCTCTTTGGCCTTCAACTTAGGACACTGCTTGATCAAGTGATCATTAGCCTTACAATAATGGCAACGCATCTTCTTTTTGCCCTTATCCCCAGAATTGCCATACGAAGTGCTACCAGCAGAAGCATTAGGAACAGAAGTTTTGCCACTCGCAGCAAAACCATAAGAAGTAGCTGCATTGCCATTACCACCCTTTCTTTAAGAAGCAATAAAAGCCTCTTCAACTTCACGCTATCTAGTCCTGTTTTTTCTCGAAAGTGACACTTGCAACAGCAATGTGCATAATGCATCAAACTTGACAACTTCTAGATTTCCTTGGGTCATAAGTCTCCAAGTACTAGCAAAAGTCTGGTAAGAATCTGGTAAGGCATCAAGAACAGTCTGCACAAGGGAACTATTTGAAATGACTTCATCTGCAGAAATAAGTTGCTCATTGATATCCTTGACACTAGCAAGGAAAGTTTCCATATCATCTTCCTCATGCATAATCTTTGACTCCAGTTCTTTACGTAGCAAAGCAATTTTTTAGCCTCATTGCGACTTGCATAAAGACCATCAAATATATCCCAAGCCTGTTTTGCAGATTTTGCTGAATGGATGTGAGGAACAATGGTGCACTTCACGAACAACGCAATCAATTCATGAGCGTGTGCATCCTTTACATCCCAACAAGATTGTTCTGCCATAGGCAAAACAACTCTAATAGTAGCAATCCTTGCAGCAAGACCTGCAACATCCTCAACATCGCCTGCATCCTCAAAACCAGGACGTACATCAATGCCCTGCACAATATTCCAGATGCCCTTTGACACAAGAACGTGTTGCATCATATAAGCCCACATAGGGTAATTGTCCCCATCCAACGTGTCCTCAGCAACAAACATCTTGAAGACATCTGTGTTGTTGTCAGCCATGGTAAATGTTGCACCTGATGTGAAAACTGTCCGAAAGTAGGAGAAACGGAGTGGGAACAACACGTGCTATATAGTACAAACCGTAGAAGACTGTAAGGCACCTGTTATGCGAAAATTGGCACTGATAGAAATTCTGCACAAAATGACAAAATTGCCTGTGCAGACCTACCTGTAGTGGAAACGGGGGCCGAAATGAGCCCGAATCAAAAATCTGAGCAGACTAAGCTCAACAAGCTTACCCGAAATATTTGTCGACCTACAAACGCTCGCCAAAGCTCACTGTAATCGGAGAAAGTGAGCATGTGTGTGCTGGAGCAGCTGACGACTAAGCCCGGGAGGATGTAACTTGGTCTGATACCAATTGTTGGAATCAGGTTTGCAGAGAAACACACACAGCTTGGAGAAGACGAAGGAAGATCAAGGCACACAATAGAGAGTGTGTTACTTAGTGTGCAATGGAAAGATAGATAGCCCTAGAGTGATGGGTGTATATACAATGCACGGGGGGAAAAACCTCCTAAAGAGGGAAAATGCCCCGGCAGTCCTAGTGTGTTCACACACATTACTATCACATGTATATGGTAACAGACAAAACTTGGATTATATAATTCATCTCAATGCCAACATCAAGCTCTAAATCAAGAACCACTTATCAAGATTTGAACCACTTATCAACATTTGAGAAATGCAAAACCACACGCCAAACCCACATACTATTCAGCCAACAAGTAGTTGTGTCATGGATGACACACACAAAGAAGGGGGAATGTCAACTACTTAGCTAATAGGAATATCATTTTTTATCATTTGTGTCCCATCTTTTGTAATGTGCTTCAATGTTTAAAATAGTTAAATGGGACCAAGTCTTCTAGATTGTAAATAATTTTTATTGGATGCAATTAGCAGCACCATACCCTCACTTTTAAACATTGGCTAAGGTTTAAAATCCAATTTTGTAAAAATGGACTTGAGTTTTTGATAATAGATTGAGTGTATGACTATTCTATCTGTAGAGTCTTCTCCCTTGTGAGAGCGGATGTTTTGAGGTGGGGCTCAACTCAAGGCTCCCACCAGACAACCACTCCGTGAGACCCTACACACGCATATTTCTTAGGGGCACCACCCTCTTTTATGGAGAAAGAAGGAAACCAAAACAAACCATATACAACACACACACACACACTCACACCAACCACATGTGCTTCAACACAAAATGCCCTTCAACCATTCAACACACACTCCTTAAGCAATCCCTTTGAACACTCCACAAACTCACATGCAAAGATTGACCTTCACCATATTAGTGCTCATATACTTCTAAGAAAAGCAAGCACAAAACCTCAAAATTCAAAACACCATAATGCACAAATACTTGACAACTCCTTTCCTTTCCCAAAAGAAGAGACTACTTACACACATAAGACGGCATGCATAGAGAGCTCTTCTCCATCTATGCAGCCCCAAGACTTACTTACACACAACATAAGGAGAGAAGCCAAGCAAATAGACACCATGGTGCACAAAAACTTTCTCAACAAACAAGCAACCCAATGAGCATAAAATATGAGAAGCTGCCAAGATATGCTTACCAATTTTACACGCGTTTAGAGCAAAAGTGTGACGACGACACCCCAATTGCAACAATTTGTTGATCAAACCATGAGATAGATCATTGAACTTGATATCCTTGCTCTCATATAGAATCTACAATCCTTATTTAGGGATGAGTATGGTAAGAGAAATGTTTGCAAGAGAATGGTAGCAATAGCATATTGATGCTCTCTCTATGGTGCCGCTTATGATAGCGAGCTTAGGAAATGGATAGGGAGACAAGAGGAGAGAGAGATTAGGGCTTCCCTAACCTTAGAGGAGATTATTTGCAGCAATGGAGTAGGTGTGTGTATTTTTGTGCTTGCCAAAGGGCCTTTTTATAGTTGTACAAGACCTTGGGTTAGGTTAAACTTGACTAGGGTAGGTAATTAACCATAGTTAGGTTCCCTTTTGACCATTCCTTCAATTATACAAATAAGGGACTTATTTTTTCATTAAAAATATCCTTCTAGGTCGTGGAGGCTCCATAAGGGTTGATAATGTATGTGGGCCCCACCATGATGTCCCTCGAGTGGCTCCTGCAGAGTGTCCCCATCCTGTTTGTTGTGTCTCTGGAAGCATCTTGAGCCGACCCCTCCACATGCAAGTGGTTTTTAACTCCCCATTGGTATTTTAGAATGTTGGAGAAGTCAAGAAAACTTTTCACCTTTGTGGTTTACCTGATTGTAACTTTGACCTGCAGTAACAGTGTCCGCAGCACCTTGTTTTCACCATAACTTTCAGCCTGTAACTCAGAAGTGGGTGTTGTAAAGGGCAAAGTTGACCTCCTCAAAGTGTTTAAGCTGATTTTGGAGTGTTCCTCAAGTATACCCACGAGCTAAGGCGTTCAAGATGCATCCAAAACACCTTTTGAACCAAGTCTCCTTTTAGGGGGCCCTTTAGCATGCATCCAAGGTGTAGCATGCTTTTTTCAAAAGGGAATCCACCTTAAACAAATGAGGTAGGCTCCAATAAAGTTTGATTTATTGGGGATATACATTATATTTAAGATTTGTTGACCAACACAAGTAAATGATCCAAGACTTGGGTCACATAGTGGTGGGGAAGGGAAGGCCTACAAGGTTAACCCTATCCTTGAGAGAAGATGGGTAAGATAAGTGCCCATAAATTATTTATTTACAAATTATGGGATGTAGATAGCTATTTAAATTAGTAAAGGTAATTAGTTAGAAGAATGTGCACTAAAAAAAACTAGGAGAGTAGAATTAAGTTTACTATTTACATTTAGCATGAAGAGAGAAATATGATGTAAATGCATAAAGATCTGAGAAGGGTAAGGTGTTTGTATGAAAAAAGGCTATTACGGAAAGAGAGAATGAACACTGGGTTAAAACTTTGATAAAAAATATATACATTTGAGTAGAAATGTAGTGCAAATGCAAGGTTACCATTTAACG
The DNA here is from genome assembly GCF_014529385.1 of Adiantum capillus-veneris. Taxonomy (NCBI): domain Eukaryota; kingdom Viridiplantae; phylum Streptophyta; class Polypodiopsida; order Polypodiales; family Pteridaceae; genus Adiantum; species Adiantum capillus-veneris. Next base: position 89,769,131 of record NC_140944.1, read on the forward strand.
CTACTCATATTCGCCCTCCCCCTTCATCTAGGATCATTCATGCTCCTAGATGAAACAAAAGAGTTTTTTCTTCTTCTTTTTTTCTTTTTTTTCTTTTCTTTCTTTTTTTCTTTTTTTTCTTTTCTTTCTTTTCTTTCTTTTCTTTCTTTTTTTTCTTTTTTTTTCTTTTTTTCTTATTTTTCTAAAAAAAGGAGGAGTGATATACACTCTTTTACTCCATTAGACCTGCTTTTCATTACCTCAATCCCATAAATCGGAGATAGGAGGGTTGCCTTGGGTATGTTGAGATTCCAAGGCTGGTTCTTCTTTGCACATCAAAGCTTTAAAAATAGGTGGAGCATTTGCCAAGCCGAAGGGAGCCATGCCAATTTGGAGCTTAGACGATGTAGGTAGATGACTTCCTATCAACGGATTGATACGTTGAAAGTAGGGCTTTAATCTCCATCCATTGACTCTGGTCTTGTGGAGTTTTCCTGATGAATCTGCTAATCTGTAACTACCATTCCCAAACTTTGTCTTTATCATGAAAGGTCCCTCCCATCTTTGCAAAAACTTTTTGTCAAGTCGAGTATCAAGTCGGTTATCATAGCGAAGAACCAACATACCTTCCTTCAATCCTTTCCCCTTGAGCTTCTTGTTGATTTTGTCCCTTTGGCTTGTGGCTTGGGCAATGTAATAGTCGATGGACTCTTCTCTATCAAGCTCAAGTCGTTGAAGATCTAAAATTCTTTCCTGCAAAGCTTCTTTTGACCTGTTTGCTCCCCGTGAGAGAATGCGTAGGCTTGCAATCTCCACCTCAATAGGAAGGAGTGCCTCCTGTCCATATACCAAATGAAAAGGAGTGAATTGAGTGGATACCTTGAAAGATGTTCTGTATGCCCATAGAGCTGCGGTCAAATGACGATCCCAGTCGTTTGGTCGATCTGCAACCTGCTTAGAAATGATCTTACATATCATTCCATTCACCTTTTCAACCAACCCATTGCACTGAGGGTAGTAAGGTGTAGAATGCAAATGTTTGACTTTTAACTTTGTCAAAAGATTATCTAAGAGCTCTGCTCTAAACCCTGGACCACGATCTGACAAAATCTCTAATGGTGTGCCGAATCTACTGCATATGTGATCAAAAATAAATTTTGATACCTCCTCGGCTGTAATTCGTGTTGTACTTGCTGCCTCCGCCCATCGTGTCATGTAATCTGCTCCCACAATGATGAATACCTTCCCGGTAGATGTGCGAGGTAAGGGGCCTATTGCATCCACACCCCACTTCTCAAAAGGACCATACGAAATTATTGGAACTCGAGGTTCATAAGTGAGTCGTCGATTTCCAGCAATCTGACAACCTTTGCATGACTTACACCAATGTTGGACATCACGGTGTAGACTTGGCCAAACAAACCCTGCTTGCAAAATCTTCCTGTTTGTAATATCATGAGAAAAATGAACCCCACAGACATCATCATGGCATGAAAAGAGGATTCTCTCTATTTCTTGAACAGAGGGCACCCTTCTTAGCACCAAATCTTTCCCTTTATGATATAGATCATCTCCTATGAGTTGGTAAGGAGTTACCGTTTTTACCAATCTATGCCTTTGCACTTTATCCAAGTGTTTAGGGCACTCACCAGTTTGGAGGAAAAATATGATGTCCTTCAATTCCTCTTGGCCTTGGTACTTTGGTTCATAGAGCTTCACACCTCCCACCATGATCTGAAGTTTCTCATTGGCGAGATAATCTGCTTCCTTGTTGAGGGTTCTCACAACATGCTGTACCTGTGTAGCTTCAAAGTTCTTTATCAAAGCCTTCACCTGTCTAAGCCACTCCACTAGAGTAGGGTTCTTGCACTTCCATATCCCTTGGATTTGCCTAATAACTAGTAAGGAATCACCTCTTATTATAAGTCTTTCGATGCCAAGTTTTCTGCATTCTTCAAGCTTCAACTTTAAGGTGACATACTCAGCCTCATTATTAGAATGAACATTTTCCAAGGTGATACCTTTCTTAACAAGAACTTCCCTTTGTGGACTTAGAATAAGAACCCCCCCTGCTGCCTGATCGTGTTGTCGTCGGTAAGCTCCATCAAAGCACAAAATGTGTGCATTGTCCATCTCCTCCTCATTATTTTGTGGTGTAGCTTTGTCTCCTGCCTTTGGTGACTCTTTCCTTTCTCTCACTTTGTATATGAGAATGTCTGCAAGACCTGCCCTTGTGCTATCTTCCACAAGAAAAGTGTATTCGAACTCTTGAAGTTCTAGAACCCATTTGGCTATCCTAGATGAGAGGCTCATGTGTTGCACAACATATGGTAAATTGTTTTCCATGGTGAGAATGACAAATGGTGCAGGTAAGAAATATGATCGAAACTTTCTTACTGCAAACATAATTGTGAATACCACCTTCTCCATATCAGTGTAGCCCTTCTCTGCAGCGGTCATGACTTTGCTTGCAAAGTATACTGGCCTCATGTAGCATGTTTTTGGGTCTTTTTGCATGAGAACTACACCGATGGCCTCCATTCCTACACTTGGCATGATGTAATATGTATCCTTTGGATTTGGTGGCATTATTGTTGGAAGAGAGTTGAGAATACCCTTTACTTCAGTAAAGCATAATTCGTGTTCCTCTCTCCATTCAAATGTGGGTTTGTTTGCTAGCTTGTGCAAAGGTGCAATAGCTTCCGCTAGAAGGTGAATGAAACGAGACATGTACCTTACTTTGTGGTTGAAAGTCATGAGCTCCTTGGTTGTCGTTGGTGGTTGTAGTGACAAGAGAGCATTTACTTTTGATGGATCCACTTGAATTCCTTGCAAAGAAACCACATGACCTAGCAATACCACTTGTGACTCTGCAATGTGACACTTCTCAGGATTAAGTTGTCCCCCAAATTGATGAAGCCTCCTAAGCCCCTCCTCAACTTTTTGGCAATGAAGTCTTTGGCTACTATAGATGCAGAAGTCATCCATAAAAACCCTAATTGACTTTCCAAAGAAGGGCTGAAAGACAAGAGTTGAAAACCTTATAAAGGTACTAGGAGCATTTGTGAGCCCAAATGGCATCACTCTATAGGCAAAGCAACCCCAAGGTGTGATGAAAGTGGTTTTTAACTGATCTTCTTCTGCTATTCTGATTTGAAAATACCCTGAATACCCATCACACACTGTGTAAAATTCATAGCCGGCTACTTCGTTTAAGATTTCATCTTGGAAAGGAAGAGGAAAATGATCCCTCTTTGTTGCAGCATTGAGCGGTTTGTAGTCAACACAGACCCTCCATTTTCCGTTCTTTTTAGGGGTTACTACAATTGGGGACACCCACTCAGAGTTAGACACAGGGTAAATGAAACCAGCTTTGAGGAGTCGGTTAACCTCTGTCAAAAGTGCCTCTTGTTGTATTTTTCCTTGGCGCCTTAGCTTTTGAGCCATAGGTGTAGTACCTGGTTTTAATTCTATGCCATGCTCTGTAACATCCACACCTCTAATTTGTGAGTAATCAGTGATTAAAAAATTGGGATACCTCTTGAGCATATCAATGTAGGACTGCTTCTCCTCAGGGGTAAGATCTTTTGCAAGCATCCTCTCAAAGTCTTCAAAGTTCTTGTGGTCACCTTTGTCATCCTTTGTTTGCTCCTTTGTTGGGTCAACCTCTATTGATGGAGTTTTTGATGTGTTGAAGATGATTCCCATTACCTCCAAAGATGATTCTTCTTCGCTATTGGATGTAGTGGTTGAACTTTCCTCGTCGCTTGAGCCAAAACTCTCTTCACTTTCTTCATCAGCCGTGGTCTCATAGTTGATGTCGAGCTGCTTTCCTTCATGCCAATCGTATACTACATGTTTCCCCTTTTTGAGAATCAATTATCCTCGTCCCCATTTTTGATCTGCATTCACAGCAATGAGCCAAGGCCTCCCTAGGATGATGGGATAGCCCTCCCCCTTGGCTGGCATAACATACATGTCCACACGTGCATCTATATTACATACAGAAACTTTTACATTCTCGATGATCCCTAGGCACTTCACACTTGCATTGTTGGCCAGCCTAGCTTGACAATTAGAGGATTTAGTGATTTCAAGCCCTAGTCTATTCATGGCTCTTTCCGTGATCACACACATTTGTGCTCCACCATCAACATACACATTGGATACCTTCCTACCCCTTACATAAGCATCTACAATAGGTTCCACATCTTGTTGTGGCTTTGAAGTCAATGCCTTTACTGTCACCTTTTCTTTCTTTCTTGGGAGTCTTGTGCTTACAAGTTTGGACCAGTGCTTTCTCAGCTTGGGTGATAGATGTAGGAGTTGAGGCCAAGAAATATTGGGCTTTTGAGTTTGCAAATCTTCTAAGATGTTGTAGGGTTCCATATTCTTTCCTAATGGAAAATCGTTGATGCCGATCTCCCTTCGCCTTGACCTCTACTTCTTGCCTCCTTCCTCCTTCTTTGACTTTTTCTTCCTCTCCTTCCTTGCAGGTTCTGACTCTTCATTCCTTGTGTCTTCATCCTTGTTGTGTGCTCTTGTGCGCTTTTCTGCTGGCATAACATCAAAATGTTTAGGGCTCACCTCTATCTCCTCTTCCAGCTTTATGACGTTTACTCCTCTCTCTTCCTCCACTGGTGGGACAGGAGGGATGTTTGCCACTGGAGGTGGTGGTGGTCGACGAAGAATTTGCGGGGCTTGAGCATGCTCTTGCTGCACCATGAGTGGAGGGGGTCTAGGAGGGTATATGTCCCCTAGAAGCCTTCGAGGGTGAGGGCAATTATACATGCCATGACCAACTTCGTTGCAATTCCAGCATCTCAACTCTTGTGCTTGACGTCGTTGATTGCGATTCCCTTCTCGTGGTTGTCGTTGTTGGGGTAGGCCCTGCACTAGATTCAAGGTGAGACTCTCTAGTTGTTGAGTTAATCTTTGTAAGATCTCTTGTTGTGATCCTTCCCCTATTTGTGAAGTTTGGGCAAGAGAGCCCCTAACTTGTGCTCCCATGCTTGGTGAAGAATCCCTCTCAATGACTTCATTTAGGTCCCTTGTTCTATGTGCTTGAAAATTTAACTTCTTGAATTTGACCATGGCCACCTCACGTGCTTCCTCAAAAGTTGATGGGAATTTTAACTCTACCTTGGTCTTCAAAATTGGATACAAGCCAGCCATGAACCTATCTTTCTTTAGAAAGTTTGGTGCACCCCCTTGGTTTTGTAAGGTAGCCTCCCATCTATCCCATAGGTTAAGGAAAACGGCCTCATAGGATGGGTAGTCTTCAAGGAATACCTGTTTATGTTGAAGTAGACAATTCCAAAGACCCTCTGGAGTATCTCCTTGCCCAAATTTGGCAAGAAAAATTGCACGTAGCCTCTCCCAATTGGTTTTGTTTTGAGGTTGCAAGGCCTCGTACCATGCCTTAGCCTCCCCTTTGAGAACGAGTGGAAAAGCACGCAGCTTTACCTCTTCTTGATCTCTCCCAGAGATGAGGTGTGCCATCTCCAAATTATCCAGAAATTCTTGTGCATCCTCACCATTTTTAGAATGAAAGGTAGGAAAAGTGCTTGACATTTTTACAATACAAGGAGGTTTGTGTACCACAAAGTTTTGACTACGATGAGTGATCACATCAAAATGAAAATATATACATCAAGTGTTAGTTCATAATTTATCATAGGCAAAATAAAAGGGTTGATTGAGGCATTAATTTCATTAAGGCAAGTGGGTCCACAAATTCTCCTAATGGTTGCTTGAAATCTAAATTTTGTAGCAATTATGATGTGCACAGATTGACGAGCTATGGGTGTAAAAGGAGAAGGAGCTCCAGGTTGGTTCATGTGACAATGTGTTCTCCTTTTTCTTTCTCTTGAAGAAAGTTTCCTTTGAGTGGATCGCTATCTAAGTGCCTCTTGTCCCTGCCTCAAAACAAAATAAAAACATGGACATCAAATGAATCATCATAATTAATGAATGGAAGAATGATGGGATTTAGAGATGCCAAGATTTCACCAAGTCTTTCTGCTCCAAACATAAAAACAATGCGTTGTTGGTAAAAAAAATTGCGATCTACACAAATGTTAATTCTGATGCGTTGTGAAAAATGAAAAGCATATGGTGCAACTCTATTGTTCATGAGGAGAATAGAAGGCAATTAGGAAAGTTCCTCAGTGGGGGCACAACTTTTATGAGAGCGGATTTTTTGAGATGGGGATCAACTCAAGGCTCCCACCAGACAACCACTCCGTGAGACCCTACACACGCATATTTCTTAGGGGCACCACCCTCTTTTATGGAGAAATAAGGAAACCAAAACAAACCATATACAACACACACACACACACACACACACACACACACTCACACCAACCTTATGTGCTTCAACACAAAATGCCCTTCAACCATTCAACACACACTCCTTAAGCAATCCCTTTGAACACTCCACAAACTCACATGCAAAGATTGACCTTCACCATATTAGTGCTCATATACTTCTAAGAAAAGCAAGCACAAAACCTCAAAATTCAAAACACCATAATGCACAAATACTTGACAACTCCTTTCCTTTCCCAAAAGAAGAGACTACTTACACACATAAGACGGCATGCATTGAGAGCTCTTCTCCATCTATGCAGCCCCAAGACTTACTTACACACAACATAAGGAGAGAAGCCAAGCAAATAGACACCATGGTGCACAAAAACTTTCTCAACAAACAATCAACCCAATGAGCACAAAATATGAGAAGCTACCAAGATATGCTTACCAATTTTACATGCGTTTAGAGCAAAAGTGTGACGACGACACCCCAATTGCAACAATTTGTTGATCAAACCATGAGATAGATCATTGAACTTGATATCCTTGCTCTCATATAGAATCTACAATCCTTATTTAGGGATGAGTATGGTAAGAGAAATGTTTGCAAGAGAATGGTAGCAATAGCATATTGATGCTCTCTCTATAGTGCCGCTTATGATAGCGAGCTTAGGAAATGGATAGGGAGACAAGAGGAGAGAGAGATTAGGGCTTCCCTAACCTTAGAGGAGCTTATTTGCAGCAATGTAGTAGGTGTGTGTATTTTTGTGCTTGCCAAAGGGCCTTTTTATAGCTGTACAAGACCTTGGGTTAGGTTAAACTTGACTAGGGTAGGTAATTAACCATAGTTAGGTTCCCTTTTGACCATTCCTTCAATTATGCAAATAAGGGACTTATTTTTTCATTAAAAATATTCTTTTAGGTCGTGGAGGCTCCATAAGGGTTGATAATGTATGTGGGCCCCACCATGATGTCCCTCGAGTGGCTCCTGCAGAGTGTCCCCATCCTGTTTGTTGTGTCTCTGGAAGCATCTTGAGCCGACCCCTCCACATGCAAGTGGTTTTTAACTCCCCATTGGTATTTTAGAATGTTGGAGAAGTCAAGAAAACTTTTCACCTTTGTGGTTTACCTGATTGTAACTTTGACCTGCAGTAACAGTGTCCGCAGCACCTTGTTTTCACCATAACTTTCAGCCTGTAACTCAGAAGTGGGTGTTGTAAAGGGCAAAGTTGACCTCCTCAAAGTGTTTAAGCTGATTTTGGAGTGTTCCTCAAGTATACCCACGAGCTAAGGCGTTCAAGATGCATCCAAAACACCTTTTGAACCAAGTCTCCTTTTAGGGGGCCCTTTAGCATGCATCCAAGGTGTAGCATGCTTTTTTCAAAAGGGAATCCACCTTAAACAAATGAGGTAGGCTCCAATAAAGTTTGATTTATTGGGGATATACATTATATTTAAGATTTGTTGACCAACACAAGTAAATGATCCAAGACTTGGGTCACATAGTGGTGGGGAAGGGAAGGCCTACAAGGTTAACCCTACCCTTGAGAGAAGATGGGTAAGATAAGTGCCCATAAATTATTTATTTACAAATTATGGGATGTAGATAGCTATTTAAATTAGTAAAGGTAATTAGTTAGAAGAATTTGCAGTAAAAAAAACTAGGAGAGTAGAATTAAGTTTACTATTTACATTTAGCATGAAGAGAGAAATATGATGTAAATGCATAAAGATCTGAGAAGGGTAAGGTGTTTGTATGGAAAAAGGCTATTACGGAAAGAGAGAATGAACAATGGGTTAAGACTTTGATAAAAAATATATACATTTGAGTAGAAATGTAGTGCAAATGCAAGGTTACCATTTAGCGCTACTCACCTTGCTTGTATCTCCCTAATACAATGTGACAATTTTTTTCAAAGACTTGCTACATGTTCCTAAGTGAAATCTCTTGTGTTTAATATCAGTTTCTCGATATTATTTTTGTGATTATAAGTGTGTATGTCTACATGTTGTCTATGCTCATAATGAAAAAAAACAACATACACAACCCAATTTTTGAGTATAGGAAATGGATATAGGAAGCTACCACGTGCTTCTGGTAACCAAACCAACCTACTAAAAATAAGATGTTTCTATTAGGTGCATTTTTTTCTCGATGTTAAAACAGAGACTTGAGGTCATATAAGGACAAATACAAGTCTCTCTATTCATGTGGTGAGTTTGAGTGCATTCAAAGTCATGCACCTACCTCAAATTATTACTTGCACCTTCTCTTGTAGCATCCATGCACCAATCAATTCAGCTACATCCCACATATTGACATATATTAATATCCATGGTTCTTTCTTTGCTGCCATTGATATGATGAGACTTTAGACATGCAATATCTTGGTCATATTATCTTAATTGAGGGATCGATATGGATCCTAGCAAAGTCAAGGCTATTTTGAGATGGCCTTCTTCCAAAAAATTGGAAGAGCTTCAAATGTTTTTGGTCATGGTTGGCTATTGCTGCAAATTCATATAGAATTATGCAAGGATATTTATGTCTATGATTGAGTAATCGAAGGGTCCAGTACATCAATTTACTTGGCAAGCAAAATAGCAAAATAGCAAAGTAGCTTTAATAATCTTAAGATAATTATCACTATTGATCCCCTCTTGAATATCGTCAATCCAGCAAAATCTTTTGTTTTGGAGGTCGATGCTGCATAAAAGTTATTGTTGCAGTACTACTTCAAGGGGGTAGAAGAGCTACCTTTGAGATAGTGCTCAACAAAATTACTCCACATATGAGCACAAATTGTATGCCATTATAAACTCCCTTTGCATATGGAGATATTATTTATCTCATGTAGAGTTTAAGATAGTATTTGACCATGACAATATTAAGTGGTTTACCAATCAAACATCTTTGAAGAGTCAAAAGACTATATGATTTCAAGAATATGATTTCCCTTTTGATATTGTAAAGGTTGGTACAACATACCAGCCAATGCTTTAAGCCATACGCTAGAGATTGATGCTCTCTTTTTTCACAAAAATTACAAGAGAATTCTTGGCCTCTCTTTGAGGGAAGTGCAACAACAATCTTTTATACATTATGGTGTAGAGTCATGTAGAAGTGAGGGATTCTTCTCAATCTAATGTAGGTGTACCAACTTATAACTCTACACATAGTTCTATTTTTTCACAAGCAAAACTACATTGATGTAAGATTTTTTCTATCGGGGATGAGTATCCGAGTACGTGTACCCCTAGGGACTTACACACTAGGGACCAAATTCTCTTTGAGTGTCATGATACTTCAAGTGCGGGTCATCTTGGTATTCAAAAGATATATTCATTAGTTAAAAGGACATCTTATTTGCCAACTTTACACAAAGATGTACACGAGTACATGATAAATTGCCAAAAATTTCAAGTGAAAAAAGTTGAGTGTCTCCAAGTAGGTGGAATTTTTACAAGCATTAAAGATCCCAAACAAGAAATGGAAAAGCATCTCTATGGATTTTATCATTGGTCTACCTATGACAGTTCATGGCCATGACTCTATTTGCATAGTACTAGAAAGCTTGACCAAAATTTGTAGATTTGTTCCTACAAAGACTATGGTCAAGGCTCCATAATTAGCAAGGCTATTGCTAGAGAATGTGTATAATTTATATAGCCCTCCATCTAATATTGTTAGTGATAGAAACAAGAAATTTAACGGCCAATTTTGAAGAGCAAAATTCTGTAAGCTTGAGACTACTCAAGTAGCTTTGAGTACGGTTGATCATCCTCGGATAAATGGACAAACTTAGCAAGTAAACTAGGTACTAGAAGATATGCTCCAAGCCTATGTTAGAAAAGAGCAGACAAATTGAAAATACCATCTACCAATTCTAGAATTTTCCACAAGGTTTTAGTATTTCTTAAAACATATTGATATTTTGAGGATTGCTAAGAGCAATGTTAAATAGGCTCAAAACTGCAATAAGAAATTTGTACATGAGAAACATTGCTAAGTCTCTTCACAAAGGGAGAGTGGGTATTTCTCAAGATTCCATAGCATTCAAAAAATTTGAAAACTAGGCCCACACCTAAAATTTCTCCTAGGTATTGCGGTCCATTTTAGATTCTCGAGAAGATTGGTGAAACACATTTAGTTCATCATGTCTTCCATGCCAGCCACCTATAAAAGTGTTTAGGACAAGTAGACAATGTTATTGCTTCAAATATTCTGGTTGACATAATTGAGCCACCCACTCAACCTCATGAACTAGAAAAGATTTTTTGTCACCATAGTTTACAAGCATGTAATCATGTTTGTCAGCAAGTTCTCATCAAGTGGAAAGATTGATTTCCCACTTGGGAAAACATTAGTGTGCTTAAGAAGCGGTTACCTTCTTTTGCTTTTGATGTTTTTGAGGACAAAAATGCTTCTTAAAGGGGAGAGTAGTATCAGGACATGAGTCTTCCCTAGTGGGCACGGCCTAGGATGACTACACGAGGGCCCTCCCTATGTCAAGGGCTAAAGCCATGGCTATAAAGTTAGGGGGGTTGGCTGGGAGGAGTGCTCATCCGTCACCCCAAAGGTCAGTGGTCTTTCACAGCTAATACTAGTTACTCCATTCTCTTTAATCTTTAGCTTTCTAGTCCAATCTCAATATCAATATCAATCTCAAATAGCCTTGTATGTTTTATATCTAAGACGGTCATATTTCTAGACTTAATTTAGTCCCATTTCCATTTTTGTTTTAGTCATATTTTTCGTTGAATCTTTGATTTGGTGATTATCTATGTATTTATTCTAATTATAACTAACTTTCAATGCCATAAGTCTTAGTATGATAAGTTAGCTCACTATTAGAAAATACCATCTCCATTTTGACAATCACGGTGGTGATCAAAGTTCTCAAGACTAAGCAATTAGTAGTTAGATGTCAATAATGTTCAATGGCGTTGTGCGCTCATTGAATCAAGATGTCAATACTCAGATCAACAAGGCATAAGGGAAAGAGCCCTCTCAAACTTTTAGTGTTCAAAAATATGGACAACCAGGTTTAATCAACTAGGAGTCCTAGGATAAGATTGATCTTGAAGGAGTACGAGCGGAAGTGCGACGCGAGAGAGAGTGCGAGAAGAAGAGCACGACGATATGGTGAACTCGCTCTACTGTAATGTGTAGAGCATAGTGAGTTCTTATTAGGTTTTTACAAAAGAATATGTGTACATACCTGGCGGGCCACCCACTTACTTGGGCGACCACATTGGGCTTTATACCCCAACAACCTCCCACTTAAAGTCCAATGTGGTACTTTAAGTGTGAGAGAAGCTACTATACAAGCTAATATACAAGAGATGTAGAGAAGTGATGTACTACCCTACACCTAACTGCTTGCAAAAATGCGCAAAGCTCTCTGAGGGAAGTCCTTTTGTAAGTAGATCAGCAAGATTTTCTGTGGTGTGAACTTTGACAAGCTGAAGTTTCTTATCCTCGAGCATTTCCTTGATGAAATGATACTTCACATCCACATGCTTTGTCTTTGAGTGATAAACAGGATTGCGAGCCAATTGTATAGCACTTTGACTATCACAATATAACACAGGCATCTCTTCTTTGATTCCCAAATCTGTTACTAGTCGATTAAGCCAAATTGATTCTTTCCATGCCTCTGATGCTGCAACATATTCAGCCTTTGTAGTAGACTGAGTAACACAATCTTGTAATCTAGAATGCCATGATACTGCTCCACCAGCCAATGTAAAGACATACTCTGACGTAGACCTTCGGTTGTATAAGTCAACTGCATAATTTGAGTCTGTAAAACCCTTTACACTTAGCTCCTGACTCCCATAGCATATATGCATACTCTTTGTAGCTTTCAGGTATCTCAATATTCCTTTCACTGCCTCCCAATGTTTCTTGCCTGGGTTTGACATGTATCGACTTACTACTCCCACTGCAAATGCAATGTCTGGGCGAGTAGCAATCATTGCATACATCAAACTACCCACTGCAGACGCATATGGAATCTTATCCATTTCAGCCTGTTCTTCCTCAGACACAGGACAATCTTGTTTGCTAAGTTTCACATATGGTGGCAATGGAACACTCAATGCCTTTCCCTTCTCCATATTGAAACGTTGCAAAACCTTGTCAATATACTCTCTTTGAGATAACCAAATCAACTTCTTTGATCTGTCTCTCTCAATTCGCATACCAAGTATATGACTTGCCTCACCCATGTCTTTCATGTCAAACGATTTTGCCATCTTTGACTTCAAAGCTGAAATTTCTTCCAAGTGCTTGCCAGCAATCAACATGTCATCCACATACAAAATAAGGATCAGCCAACTGCCATCCTTAGCCTTCTTTGTATATAGACAGTGATCGAACTCACTACGTTTGTAGCCTTGAGAAAGCATAAACTTGTGGAATTTATGGTACCATGCCCTCGGTGATTGTTTTAAGCCATAAAGACTCTTTAACAACTGGCATACCCAATCTTCCTTGCCTTTCTCAACAAACCCTTCTGGCTGCTGCATGTAAATTTCCACCTCTAAATCACCATGCAAGAACGTTGTCTTGACATCCATTTGGTGCAACACCAAATCTAATATGGCAACCAATGCAAGAAAGCATCTCAATGTAGTCATCTTGACCACCGGAGAGAAGACTTCATCAAAGTCAATGCCTTGTTCTTGCTTAAAGCCCTTGGCAACAAGCCTTGCTTTGTACTTTGGCTGACTATCATGAGCGGTGATCTTATACCTGTAAACCCATTTACAGGGTAGAGCCTTTTTGCCCCGTGGTAATTTAACTAGCTTCCATGTCTAGTTTTTATGCAGAGCTGCCATCTCTGACTGCATGGCCAATTGCCAATTCCCGGAGTCCTTCATTTGCACTGCTTCCTTGTAACATGAAGGCTCATTGCAATCAGTCAACATGACATAGTTCATAGATGGAACAAACCTATCAGGAGGTCGTGTGACACGTCCAGATCTACGCACAATAGGTGGCTCAGGCTCAGCCACAACCTGTGGTTCCACTCTATCCTGTCCTTGCTTCTCTTGAGCCCTGACATTTTGTCTTGCACGTGCAGGTCCATCTTCTTGGAAGACAACTCTTCTAACCTCCTCAACCCTCTCTCGTTTAGAATGATATTTTGATTCATTAAAGTGAACATCATTGCTGCGGACAACCTTTCTGGATTCGGGATCCCAAAGTCTGTACCCCATCTCACCAGAATTACCATAGCCTAGAAAGATGCACTTTCTACTCTTTGGCTCAAGTTTGTTCCTAAATTCCTTTGGAACTTGAGTATATGCCTCACAGCCAAAGACTCTGAGATGCTTGTATGAGGGCATTTTGCCTGACCATACCATCTCTGGCTCTGAATCCTTCTGCAAAACCTTGCTAGGAGATCTATTTATAAGATGAACAGCTGTTGATACAGCTTCAGCCCAAAACCCATTTGGCAGTTGTGCATTAGACAACATACTTCTGACCTTCTCTTGTATGGTCCTATTCATCCTCTCAGCAACACCATTTTGAGGAGGATTGTAAGGAGCAGTAAGTTCACGTTTTATACCTTTTGACTCACAAAAGTCCTGAAAGGCCTTTGAAACATACTCTCCACCATTGTCAGTGCGTAAGCATTTAAGCTTCTTGCCACTCTGATTCTCCACAAGTGTCACAAACGTTTTGAAAACACTAAACGCTTCATCCTTGTGCTTGAGAAAGTAAACCCATACTTTCCGCGAGTAATCATCTATAAATGTCATAAAGTAAGAAGCTCCCCCTAGAGATAGGTTAGGCATAGGTCCACACAAATCACTATGAACAAGTGCCAACAGTGTATCTCTTCTACCTCTTCTATGCTTATGTGGCTGCTGTGTTTGCTTACCATACAGACAATGTTCACAGAATTCAAAATCATTAAATGAAAATCCAGGCAAATAACCAGAGCGAGACAAGATTTCCATTCCCTTCTTGGACATATGTCCTAACCGGCTATGCCACAAAGAAACGTTCGGCTGCTCGGTTACATTGATTACATTTTTAGAGACATTTGATACATAAATCATGTAAAGTCCTCCACACTTTACTCCATGTGTTACTGTCATAGAACCCTTGGATATCTTCCACATGTTCTATCCAAAAGTGGTGACGTAGCCAGCATCATCAAGTAAACCTGTGCTGATCAAGCTCTTTGTAATTGCGGGAACATGTCTCACATTCTTCAGCGTGAAAGAAGAGCCATTCTGAAACTTCAATTGAACATCTCCAACACCTAAGATCTCACATGTCTCACATTCTTCAGCATGAAAGAAGAGGCATTCTGAAACTTCAATTGAACATCTCCAACACCTAAGATCTCACATGTCTGCCCATTGCCTAGCCAAACATAATCTTTAGTGGTCACATAAGAGGTAAACCACTCCTTGTTTGGAGACACATGAAGTGATGCCCCTGAGTCTATAATCCAGTCACTCAGTGCATTTCCATCAGATGCTGTAAGAAGAGCTGAGTCCATTGTATTCTTCAAGAAGTAGATGTCTCCTGACACTAGACTGTCATCCTCTGCAACAGTGTTTGTCACATTTATTTCTTGAATCTTCACTGAGGACTTGTTCTTCTCACCATGGTCTTCAGCTTTCTCTTTGCCTTTTTCTGCTTTCCATTCTCTGCAGTCTCTTTTCATGTGACCCTTCTTGCCACAACGGTAGCATTATATGTCACTCTTGCCTTTAGCACTGCGGGACTTGCTACGAGACTGATTCCTCTTTCCACCTTTGTACTTTTCTTTGGTCCTTCCCCTGACAACTAAGGCTGCTCCTTTGCCTTTGTCCATTGTCTTTCTATTGGTTTCTTCAGTAAGCAGACTTCCTTCTACACCTGCTATGTTCAAACCATCTGGAGGTGCAGAATTACTCAAAGCTGTGCGAAAAGTGTCCCAACTTTCCGGCAATGTGATCAACAGGAACATAGCTCTAACAGGTTCATCAAACTTGACACCTTGAGCTGACAACTGACTATAGATTGTGTTGAATTCATTCAGATGATTGGACATAGGTGTCCCTTCTTTCATCTTCAAGTCAACAAGCTTCTTAAGCCAGTATACATGTGAAGCTGCACTCTACTTCTCATAAAGATCACTCAGCTTTAACCATGCTTGATAAGCCGAAATCTCGTCTGCTACATTGAAGTAAACGCTTTCTGCCAAAGTCAGCATAATGGTAGAAAGTGCCAATTCATCCATTTCGCTCCATTCATCTTCGTCCATATCTTCTGGTTTTATCCCCTTGAGCTTTATAGGTTTTATCTGCTTCTTTTGTACCAACACGTGCCAAATCTGCTTCTTCCACAATGGGAAATTGGTTCCATCCAGCTTCTTGATATTGTAAAGAGCAGTGTCCTCTGATCCAGCCATAGCTACGCTTCATAGTGGTTTACTTTCCTGGGAAAAATTCGGCAGAGTTTCCCTTGTAAACTGACCTCTGAACCAGTATCAACCTGTCAAATGAACCAAGAAGGCTTCAGATTCTGCATAAATTTCGGCTGAGTCTCCTTTGTAAAATGGCTCTGGTGTACTCAAAAAACAGACCAAAAAACAGCTCAAAAAACACTGTCTCTCTGACACTGTAAGCTGCGGGTAAACCTGTCCTGCACCTGTACTATCTCTCACTGTCCTGTAAGCATAGACTGTGACAATGCCTCAACGGCAGTAAAGCAAAGATGCAATCCCAACTGTCTAACTCACAGTCAATACATCCTAGCTACCTATCTAAGGGTGCTCGAGGGATCGCTCCAAGACCCGTATCACCGAAAGGATCTCAACATTCGAGAATCCCCCAGCTCAATAAAACCTCACTCGACCCTCAACAAAGGCTGTAGTAAATCTGACCGTACATAGACTTCCCACAAAGTCATACATCCACAAATTTCCCACTATATGCTATAACCGCTGCGGCGGTTGTTTGCTGCGTCACTCACAGCCAGCAAACCCTCAACAAACATACATTATCTCTGACAATACATCTCAGGTGGAAGTACCTGCAATGTCAGGATGAAATCTGGAATATCAAGCAGCAAACACAAGCTACCTGATGAACTAGTGGATGTCGCCTAGAGTCTGTGTGTAGATGCGCCCGTGTCATATGTGACACGCCTCCAAGAACTGTGAGCCGTCCTTCGATGTGTAGACACCCACAAATCAACACTTTGGGAGTGTCGATATCCTCAGCACCTGCAGTCGTAGGCCGAAAAACCCAAATTTGCAGAGTCGGATCTGCATCCGCTGAGACCACGTAGTCGAAAATGGCCTGCGCAGAACTTTGTCAAAGCCGAACGGTGACCGAGATGATGTCAGAATGAAATTCTGAGCACACCAAGCCCTACGAGTCATCCCACAAGATTTGGGGCCGTGTCTTTGCATGTCGAATTTCACTCCACTCTGAGCTGGTGACTCTAGCCTCCTGTAGTGCTATCCGAGCCTCGATCTGAGCTCTGATACCAGTTGAAGGAGTACGAGCGGAAGTGCGACGCGAGAGAGAGTGCGAGAAGAAGAGCACGACGATATGGTGAACTCGCTCTACTGTAATGTGTAGAGCATAGTGAGTTCTTATTAGGTTTTTACAAAAGAATATGTGTACATACCTGGCGGCCCGCCCACTTACTTGGGCGACCACATTGGGCTTTATACCCCAACAGATCTCTCTAGAGGGAGCAAGAGGACTCAAAGAGGAGCATTCTCTAGATAGGTAGAATGTTTGTTCGCTCTACATATCTAGAAGAGAATCTCCAAGTGAGATTCTAGACAAGCGTCCAGAAATTCTTAAAGAGAGCCTAAAGGTTTGATAGAAGGAGATCCCAGTAATATTAGCCAATTGGCTATGAGATTATTTATAGCTAGAGAGTCTAACAAAGAGTGATAATAAAAAGGACCTTTTTACTATTTGATTTGTAAAAAAAAAATCAAAATCATTTTTTCAACACCCTTTTGTATGTGAAAATGTGAGAAAATTGAGAAAATTAATCCTTGCTATTGAACCCACATGATCGGCTTTTTTTTTTTAAGTGACCCTTTTAAGAGATTCTTTTTGTCGAGTATTTTACCCGTTTTGAGGTGTTTTGCTCGTTTTTTACTCGTGAAAATGTCAGCTATCTATTGAAATATACACTAAAATGCAAGGAACATCATAAAATCTTGGAAATTTGAAGGGCAAGGATATCCATCAAAGATCAACCCTAATTTGGATTTGCACCTCCACAAATTTCATCCAATGGCGAGAGATTGCTCCCAAGAGCTCCAAGAGTCCCCTAAGGCCTATTGTACGCCGAAAAAGTGCATCTCACTTGCGGCATCCCTTAGTAAACCATCCCTTAGTAAAGACATCCAAGTTAACTAAACCAATTTGATTGTGTGTGTGTGTGTTAGGGAAAGTCTTTTTCCCTAGGCGGCCTTGTTTCCTCCTCCTTAAGATGCAAACCGGCACTACTAGTAAACTCTTCCAAATTTGTAGGATTTTTGAACTATATCCTTGTAATTTTTGCCAGTTTTTTGTCCCTTTTTCTAACCGGCTAATCTTGAATTTGAACCGGCTCTAGGCTAAGCTGAGGGAGACCTTTCCAGAACTGTGTGTGTGTGTGTGTGTGTGTTTTTGTTTGTTTGTGTGTGTGTGTGAGAGAGAGAGAGAGAGAGATTTTGTTCGCGGAGTACAGCATGTCGAGAACAACATTCCACGTCCCAGGTTGCCTTTTTATTGGTGCGCTCTCTCTCTCTCTCTCTCTCTTTTTGCGAGCAATATCAGGGGAGAAGAAAAAAGCAACCACGACGTTACAGCATTGCGCACTTTTTGTAGCCCACCTCGAATTGCGCCCTTTTTTGCAAGAGAGAAGGAATGCAGAACACAGGGAGAACTTAGAACGGAAACAAGAATGCGAAGGCGTAGAGGGGGGCGGGGGGGGGGGGGGGGGGGGGGGGGGGGTTTCGTTATTTTGATTTGAGGGGATAGAGAACAAAGTGCAGGGGGTGGCAGCCAGGCCCACCGCAGATACGTCTGCGCTCTCTCTCTCTCTCAAAGGGGGTGGCCGCCAGGCCCACGGGAGATACGCATGCGCTCTCTCGCTCTCTCTCTCTCTCTCACACACACACACACACTCACTTTAGCTGCATAAGCTCACAAGCCTATCGTCCACGTTATAGCTAGCCTACAATGATATCAAGGCCTGTGGCCTTGGGCGTACTGAAAGCTGGTGGCGGGGTGGTCACCCTGAAAGAGACTTTGGTACGCTTTGAGGAGTTGGCATGTGCATGTGCATGTGCATGTGCAGGAGCTGCCAAAAAGGCAAAGCATTGCATGTGCTCCTGCTCTTTAATATTGTACTCTCCACCCTCCCTCATCATCCCTCTCTCCCTCTCCCTTTTGGCATCGTCCCGCCAACCAGCTAAGGCTTGCCAAAACCGTTTTTCCTTGCCTAACAAAATAGGCTAAGTGGTAAGGGCACACTTAAAACTCTTCCAATTTTGAGGTCAAAATTTGAAGCATTTTCTAGTATTTGCACTAGATTCTCGGTTTTCTTCGAGGCAAACACGGAATCTAGCCTAGATTTTGTAAATTTAGCTAGTTAAAAATACACTAATGCCGGGCTTTTCTTTGTAAATACTGGTCCCGCCTATTAAGGCCTCAATAAAGTTGTTGAACTCTTGGAAGCAATTTTAGATCAAGGTTGTTTTTTGGTGGGCACCTTCTTCATGAAATTTCTTTCTTTGGAAGTATATTTTTGAAAATTCCTCAAAAATTCACAATTGTAAAAGGCTTTTCTAATGGCTCTAATGGCTTGAAAACAAAGAAAATTAAGAAGAAAAACACAAATGTATTGCATTCGACCATCTCCATGATTTTTTCATTTCCTAAACTGACCCTTCACTTATGCACTCGAGATGTTTTGAAAGGATATCTAATTTTTCGAGATTAGGGAGACCTAATCATCTGTTTTTTGTGAAAATTTGCAATATACCTCAAAAAATCTCAAAATATCCTCACACTAAATCTGGATTGATTGATTTTCTTTTGTCATAATTTATCATTTTTTATATCTTTAGCTTACTTAGACAAAAAATTATACCCAAAAGTTTACAAATAACGGCATTTATCATCCTGAACTATTTCATCTCCTCATGAGCCCATAACATCAGCAAAAAAATCCTAGTTTTGGTCACCCTTTTATAAAGTGAGAACCTATCTTTTAGAAAAAGATACCAAACATGATTGCTTGAGAGATGTTGGAAAGGGGTATTTCAGAAATTTTGGTTACTTTGGGAGCATTTTGGGAGCTTTGAACAAATTTTTTCTACTATTGTCAATATTGTGGGATTTTTTAAAATTTCCACAACCTCATTGGCATTTTTGTAATTTTTCCCTTTATTTCTTGGCTCGAGTTAAAACTAGGGCTAAACAAGGTGAAATGGAGGTGAATAGTCACAATGGCCTACATAAGATGTTGGAATATCTGAAGTGGGGAGAATTGGTAAGGTACTTTCACAACTCTATAACTCATTGGTCCCCTTGGCTTTCCAAGAAGGGGAGCTTATCTCTAAATCCATATTGGAGGGAAGCTACAAGAAAGATCAATAACAAAGGCGTTCAACGTTTGGGCCAATTGTGGTACTATGGCAGTAACCGATGGAAAAGTGCAGACCAAATGGCTCTCCATTTTAACCTCGATGGGATTGAAAGGTTACTGTTAGCAAAGTTCTTGAAAAGATTGATAGTTGGGGTCTGCTTGGGTTTAAGTCCGGATTTGAATGGAAAGCATGGTGTTGGCCCAAGGACACATAATTTTTTAAGCCTCGAACAAAAGAATTTATACCACACACTTATGGCGACATCAGTTTGGTTCTCTCAGGTGAACAAGCAGTGGAGCATGAATTGGTTAGAATGAAGATGGGTGGCAGTCGCCAAGAACATCTGGTGGCCGCACTGGCCACAAGATATGAAGATCTTCCTCTGGAAGGTGCTTTAGGGAGCATTACCAATTGGGGTGAAGATTCTAGCCAGAGGGATTGGCCCTAATAGATGCTCTCAATGTAGAATGGCTAGTGAAGTCTTTCCCATCTCTTTGAGGAATGCCCGGTAATCAGTGGCCTGACAGGAAAGATTTGCAAATGGGTCCAAAGGAATTGGAAGATAGGTTTTTTTAAGAATGACCTTTTTTTTGGGGGGAGGCACACAGGAGCCAGGAACTGCTTATTGCAACACAAATCGTCAGATTCTGCTACTTCAAACACGTCTGGATGGCTAGGAACAACCAGGTTTTTAATAACACCTTGGAAATTGTCAGGTTCACATAGATAAATCAAGAGAGCAGGATGGGTGGAAATCTTGGCCATTGGGAAATGGAAGATCTCTAAGGAAGGGAACAGGATAATTGGCCTCGTTTATCAAGGATAAGGGGACGAGCTACTGGGGATATCTTCCCAGATAATCGATGTAATTATGGTCTCTCGGTGATGTCATGACTGGACATGAGCATGACAAGATTTTGTAATTTTTCGGGATGATCAGTATAATTCACTCACAACTGTGAGTTTTGCCCCCAAAAAAAAAAAAAGATGTTGGGATCATGGGAGAGTGCTCGTGGATCCCAAGTTAAACACTTAATAAGATGATGAAAAAGATTGTATGGCCCCCTCGCTAATGTCTATCTTAGACACTTCATCAAAAGTAGTAAACTTTTCCATGTGGTCCTATTAAAAAAGCTTAATCCAATGGGAATCCAATTCCAGTCCATTATTGCTCACGATGATCTTGATGAAGTGGTTCAAACTTGCTCTCAAGAGTTCTAGAGACTACTGAGCCTTATGTTGGCCGTAAAACCACAAGAGTAAGATTTGTCAGGCTTTCACTCTTTTCAAAGTATTGAGCATGTAAGCATTGTCAATGGAGTCAATAAAAGTGATATTAGAGTATCATACAAAAGGGCCTTAGAAAACTGAAGTAAAAAAAGACAGGAATTTTTTTAAGGAAATGATTTAAAAAGAAATTAAACTTAAAATAGACCTTGAACCCAAATAATATTTATATATACAATTACAGATAGTACACCTTGTGAGACATTCATGCTTCCCTTCATAATCGTGATTTCATCAATGCTCCACTGACGAAGTGGCGATTTACCCTGCATTACATTTGTAGTCATCTATCTGGGTAATGTTGCAGGTAAACTTGTGAACTTGACCCAAACTTGTCGAGGTCCAATTTAGTGATTCTAAAAACATGAAGGTGCCCTAAGCATCCTTATTAGGCTCTTACATAACTAACTCGGTCTGGCAGCACATAAAAGTACCAAATTTTTGCCTTAATTGTCTTTTGATTGTTTAATGAGTACTCAAATGTTGTGCCATTTTTATAGAGGTTGTTTTAGGTTAATGGATACCACATGCCATTAAAAATACTTGTTGCATCATAAAGATATAGAAAACAAGAAAAATCTTCACGAGGACTTCCAAATCATGTTTACTAGGATGCAAGCGTGCTGAAAGAGAGGGAGCACGTATATCTAAATTCATTGGCTGGAAAATTCTCTATCCCTCTCTCTCACTTTCAAATGATGTTTGCTCACATGGATAGTTCTTAGAATATTCCAAACATGAAGTTTGATGTAACATAAGCTCTAAAAAATTAGGCAATATCTGCCAAGTGTCATAGTTAAGGATAGCATTATCAGCAGGCATCACATGTCCCATGTTCAAAATCCATGATCTAAACCTATGCATCAAGAGATATCAAGGGAGGCATAAAATCAGCCTCAAGCTCATGCCAAGCCTTAAGGGGCAGATGATTACATAAGTAACATACTACTACCAAAAGCCCAATCCTTTACACAGCAAGGCTGATCGGATGGCAAGGGTTTCCCTAAGCCAATCTTCAACTTTTGCTTGGTGGCATTCTAATACAATCACTCACAATTGCAAGTTTTGCACCCCAAAAAAAAAACTCATTGATCAGAGTCACGTTGTAGATGATGTTAACATGTTATTACAGAGAATATTTTACTGACATGAAGAGTATGCATAAAATCAAGGCATCGCTTATAATTTTGCAAATTGACTTGATTATTTGTAATCAAACTATCAAAAGAGAAATTAATTACATTCTATTGAGGACACAAATTATGATCCTTTTCAACTATTGATATATATATATATATATATATATATATGTTTTTAAAAGAGCAAGACATTCCAAAAGAAAGAGGTTGTAGGTTGCTTGGCTCTTACCAAAATGTCTTCTCTATTGAAGTTGCAAAATGCCAAAACATTGACCTTTTAATTTGGCTAATCAAAGAAGGCTAATCATTTAATTTGTCTTATATGATTAATTCATTTTACTTGGCTTACATGATCAGCTCATTCAGTGTTTTCTATTGTGGTTGAAAGCGCCAAAACATTGACCTTATTTAGCTTTTTCTATCAAAGTATACAAGCATATAACATCTTCATTTCACTTAATTTGGCTTGTATCACATGTCTTCTCTATGGAAGTAAAGAGAAATACCAAAAAATTGACCTATAATTGGCTTACTATATTATGATATATCAAGGAATACACGTTTAAGCTTATAGTGCATGGTCAATTTATCCATACTGCAAAAAAAAGGTGCGGTCTTGCTCCCACATTCTTGATACACAAGATGCCGACTCACGCATTAAAATTTACTCAAAAATTGTTTTTGTGTACATATTCACAAAAAAAAAAATTACATTTTCTCAATAAAGATAGTAAAGATGGACTCCCACATCATAATCATGGGACATAGTAGTTAACAGAAAATTGTAGAAATAACAGAGGTGAGCATGCCATAACATACACTATGCAAGATTCCCACCAAATAAGGTCAAGGAACAAATTTGCATTCTCCCTTAAAGAGAATATGCTTGGTTTAAACACCATATAAGATAGTAACGCATATTTTTTCTTTGAAGCAGCCAAAAGAAACTTAAAGCACACACAAGTTCTTGATCCATCTGACAAGTAGCCCTAGGGCCAAACTGCTTCAAGCATGCACTCTTGACACTCACTTGGATATTCCATCTGTGACTTGCATTTTGGCTCACAGCAATTGCACAAGAGATCAGGGTTGAGTTGCACCTTGTGTAAGGAGGAGAAATGTGGAAAAAGAATCACAAAGGCCCCACACAATGGAAATTGTGTGGGGAAGAGAGGTCTATAGAGAGAAAATTGCTAGTTTCATGCCAGCTTTCACTTGGAATATCTACGCACATTTGTCCTCGAGGACTTAGATATGGCATGCAATTGCTCCAGAACATTTAAACTTATTAGTAGACGTCCGAGCCCTAGAGAATTTACATGAAGCATCCATGCTTACCCCTATGGCTCATTCTATTAGAAAAAATTAGTTTGTAGTCCTTGAATAAAAAAGGATGAGATTTTACAAAATTAGAATAATTCTTTATTCTTTAAAGCTTCTATAGAACAGAGGACGGTATCTATTTTCTTGTATCAAAATTTTCACTTTCAATGATTAGAGATTTCCTTCTCCCCACTCTCCACTCCCTCCACTAGTGTATAGTGTGATTAACTCTAACAACTATATGCAATGCTAGTGCTAGCATTTATCTCTAAGACTTGCATGAGATATAAAAACCAAAAATATTGCATACATAAATTGTAGCTGAGTTGCAAGAAAAGGGTTGGTTTTGTATGCATAATGATTATATCAATATGGTTATGCATGATTTGAGCCAATATGGTTATCATTGTCATCTTGTAGCAATACCTCCTTCCCACTCCTAAATTGTCCATAGCACCTATATGAAAACCCTTGTTGAATGCAAAAGAAATTAGCAAGAGTTGAATAAATTATTTGGAAAGAAGACAATAGGTTTCTATTTCTTAAAAACGTAAAATAATTTAAAACATCTACATGTATAAATTTGAAATTCTATATCTAAAGAAAATTACATTCGTTAGTTTGGATAGCCAAATGACTTGGGACAATGGAAAGTCCAATAAATAGGAAAATCAAAAGCAATTGGAGCACGTATATAAAAGATTTATGACTTTAATACATATATATAATGCATGTGCAGACATTTGATCTTCAAAAAGAAGTTGTAGTGTGAGGAAATACTATTTAAGAGCTAAATGGGAAAGAAGGAGTAGGGGTGTTCTTGACAAAAGTAAATCCTCTCAAGAGAAAATCTCTAGAAATAGCCTATGCTTCAGATCTGGATCTTTAGGGAGAGGTGCAAAGTGAGGTCAATAGAGAAATTGAGAGCTTCAATAGGTGTTGTCTTCCATCGAAGAGAACTGTAGAAACAAGCTTGAGGAGGGAAAGGAGGTTTCAAAACCATGCTGATGTAAGAGACATTTAGGAGGGAAAAGTGCTTTTGAAGAAGGAGATACAAGTTGCAAGTTGGAGTGGAGAGAAGATAGAGATCAGGTAGATTTGAGAGAGGAGGGAGGGAATGATCATGACTTTTTGGAGAGGGGGGGGGGGGGGGGGGGGGGGGGGGGGCTTTTAGGAGAGAGAGGAAGAAACTGACAACTTGATGTGTATGATAGGTGTAAATGGACCATGTAACTTTTAAAACCAGCAGATAAATTACTTGCACAAATTATTCATGAAAGTGTTCAATTGTATCCTTGCCGAATCTCTTTTCATAAATTTGGGTATTATTGAGTGTAAAATCTATTTTATATATAAGATGTAAACTTTATGAATCCCAAGGGAAGAGAGCTCATCTTGTATTTACATGACTCTGATCAAAAATTCTTTCACCTACGGAATCTCAACCAAAACATTTCCCAAAGGAAACACCAATCATCAAGTCCTTCTTAGCACATTTTGGACAATCATTTTTCCTCGATCTTCTATGCATAGATCTATAGACTAGCAAGTAGCCTAATAGCCTCACGAGCAACCTTTCTAATTTCAAACCAACAGAGGGTGGGTCAAAAGTTACCATCCATGCGACCCATTTTTCAAGTCCATAAGATTCAAAAAATTCTAGAAACATCACTAAAATATCAAATCAACATTACAGCAATTAAGATACCAATAGTCTGCTACTGCTACAATGAGCATTTATTATAATTAGCAAGAGTTAGTACTATTCTATGAAGCCAAGACACCCCAGAGATGGCAACCAACCAATGCAACAAGCTACTCAAGAGGGGTGGTCATACATATAGCCAACAAAATTCGTAGAAGTAACAGATTCTAGAGGCAATCAAATGCATCTAGATACTCTTACATTGGAAAAAATCATCAAACTAGTACTCCAATAATTAGTGAGACAAGTTTAGAGTAGTCAAGGTTTGAGCCATCGAATTATGCTTAAGTACTCCATGGGTGGCTGCAAGCCAACCCAACAAGCATATCAAGAGGGGCAACAAACAAATTAAACATATAAGTATGTCTATCCTTTTGCAAATTTATACCCAGTCATAAATGTCCCAGAGGATAAACCAAGCTACCAGTACCAACTCATTAAAATTATTGTATCATCATATCAAAAAAATGTTAGTTTTTGAACCAAAAATTAATATCAACCCAATATCAACCTAGTAGCTCAAGAAAACCACGAAGCAAGCCCATAGCAACCCCTCTATCTGGCATATCAAGGTCAAACAATAGTAGAAGAAAAGAGTCAACGTAAATAAGCAGCCCATTTCTATGGAAACAATAAAGAAAAAACCACAACTAAAGGTCAATGTGTAGCCAATATAAGTAAAGTACTTCTCTTCATATTTATTTTCTCCATAAGTTAGTAGTTGTAATGTATGCCAAGATACAATTAAAGTGGCACATGAAATTCTATAATTGGATACTAACATTTATAAGAATGTGACATAAGATTATCTAATTAAGTTCCTGGAAAAAGGCCAATAGTATATGTACACCATCTTTGGCCAAAACCTTTTGGTAGGTCAAATTTCAATTGTTCATTGAAGGGGTATGCAGATCAATGTGTAAAGGTTAGAACACACTTCCATCCAGCTAGCATGGTCAAGTATAACTTGAAGTCCCATTGGGGAAGGTATTGCCACCCCTAGTGTACCAACCCAAAAAAATAATATATAAAGTTCAATATGAGAAATTTAGCCAAATTCTCTAAGTGGCCATGTAACCCGTTGTAGCTTAAAGGATTATTCTAAAGATGGGAAAGAAAAATTCAAGCCAAAGTTTCCAAGGTATGGAAACTTGGTAAAGCCATTGAATTCTAAGTCCATTGATGTGTGTGTATCACCACATAAGCAAAGCTAATCTCTCCAATGAATGGTCTCTCCTTGACAGTGATAGTGGAGCTCAATGTGCTTTGTGCAAGCACGAAAGACTTGGTTTCTTGATGAGATGTCAAGCTCAACATGTATGACTCCTAGATGACTACCATCAACAGTCATCATCACTGGCATGCCTTGGTGGATACGCATATCTTTGCCACTCATACTACAGCTATCCTTCCTCTACTAATGGTGGTGTTGTCTTGTGCTCTCCATCAATGTAGTCCTAATAACCTTTACCCATAATGAAATTGGTCATTCTAAATTTCCAAGCATGGAAATTGTTCTTGTCCAACTTCTCACTGACAATATGGCTAAGCCCATCATTGTTGGACGACATGTTTCCAACCCTTCACCAAGTCTCTCAACGGCCTACTAAAAATAGTCGATTACCGCCTATAACCACAATTTGTGTACATACACCTATTTTTCACAATGCAAACAGTATCTAAGCACATTGCAACCAAACCAAATCTTTCTACACCACCAATATGTAGATCTGTAGAATCTTGAACGTTAGCGTTTCTACATGAGAACTCACTCTACTCCAAAACATGGGTTGAATCGCACACTTAAAATGGACATTCGACTGCACATTTTAGTCCAAAGGATTGTATAAAACCTTGAGATGCACAATCTCTAAACGAAATCACCTCAATTGAAAATGGCTCCCGAGAATCTGAAGATCACGGTCTCTGCTTCTCCCGCTTGTTGTTCCAATCCCTCAGACACAACCAAGCTCTGGTACCATATTGAGAGAGAGAGAGAGAGAGAGAGAGAGAGAGAGAGAGAGAGAGAAGGAGAGAGCTTGAGCTCTTGCAACTGCGTGCGCAGAGACACACACACACACACACAAAGATGGAGGCAAAAGATTGTTCTACTTATTCTTCACTAACTCAAGATAAAAGGTCTACAAAACATAAGGGAACATACAACATACAAGGGGACTAGTGCAACGGTCTAGTGTGAACCGCTAGTGAGTGAGGTGAATGGATAAGTGTGCCATCACTTCGTTTTAGAAAAAAAAATCGACCTTTTTTAGGCCTCAAAAACATGTATATTGTAAAGTTTAAAAGCCATTTTTGTGGCTGTTAGGAAATAAGACGTAGCTAAGTAGATAATTGAGTAGTTTACTTAATGGAGAGAGATAATTTTCACACATGAGAGATTATAGAGTAGAGAGAGAGAGAGAGAGCACACACGATATACGTGGTTCACCCAATGTGGGATACATCCACGAGAAAGCAGCCACTCAATGGCTTTAGTACGTACTTCAAAACAAAAAATAGATTACAAATGGATTATACCCTTTTGGAGCTCCCGGCTTGCTTCACTCTCACCACCTCACATCAACTTCACAATGCACCACAACGCTTCACAATCCATCTTTGTGTGTAGAGGAGGCCTCCTTTTATAGGCCAAAAGGGATGCCCTCTCTCATGAGAGGCAGCCATGTGTGTAGCCGCCCTTGTGTAGACAAGTCCAAATTGGACTCTCCAATCCGCCCATGTGTGGCCGCCCTTGAGAAGACAAGTCCGTCTTCGAAATTGGCCACCAGCCATTGACTTCCGACCAACGGCCACCGGCCATTGACTATCAACCACCGGCCAATCGACCAAATGATCGGCCATTTTTCGACCACTTTTCGATCGCTGTCTTGCCATAATATTTCGGAAAAAAAGGAATATTCCAATGGCCGCGAAAATTTTGGTTTTTGGCGAGTGATTTTTCTTCACCGCACGATGGCTTCTCCTCATAAAGGGAGCTTTACAAATATGCATTTTTAATACAAAAAATTACAAGGGGTAAATAAGACTCCATACTTAACAGTGGCTTCTTACTATTTTTAGAAAATTAAATTTTTTTATTTTACACTTTTTTGGGATAAATGGTAAACTAGAATTTTCCTTTGTCATAGGACCTCAATTATATCCTATGATCAGAGTTACTTGAAAAATAGAGTCTTAGAGCCAATTTTATAGAATGAGGTGCCAAGCCACTTAATTGGCTCAAACACAAACCTAATATTAAAAAAGTCTCATTACATGGTGAGGAATGCCTACTTCAAACACACATAGCATGGTGGCTCTTGAGACAAGGCAAACAGTTGAAAGAGCTATTTCAATGGTTTTATTATAGAATATTCCTTCATTGTTGTCAAAGTGCACGGTTCCCCAGGGTCAATCGGGAAAACGTTGGGCTTTTGGCTATAGACGGATACTTAGCAAAGGCTCAAACCAAAGGGAAAGAGTGCAAATAGGGATATTTTATGGAATAATAACAGCATATAGTGGTGGATATAGAGAAATTATGGAAGATGTATATAAATCAAAACACTTTTTTAAGGTTAAAAGCAATAAAAAGAAGATAAAAGACACATAATTGGTGTTGGAACCCATCACAAGCCTCAATGATAATCTCTGATAACCCTTATTACAAATTGGTTGCATACACCACCATCGGCATGCCTTTCAATCTGCAAACCTTTAATCACAATTCATCAAGGTTGAGCAAAATATGATTGCCAGCTCAAACCAAGAATCTTGGTTCAACTTGTCGAATATCCTCTCTTGATAGCTTAATTCAATTAGAGACCATGCATGGTATTAATGGCAAGAGAGAGCTTAGTTAGCTACATGAGCTTAATGGAAATCGAGGAAGAGATTTATTAGCTTTGGGAGCTTAATGTGGACATCGAGCCATGAAACTTAAGGGAGAATAAGAGAGAGTTTATTTTTCTTGATAAAGATCAGGAGCAGAGGAAGAAGATATGGAGCTTAATGAAAGGCAAGAGAGAAAGTTAATTAACTATCAGAGCTTAAATAAGAGCCAGAGAGAAATTACATAGTTATGTTCATCTATCTGAGCTTGAAGAGATGAGATATGGAGTTTTAAGGGATTCAAACAAGTGACATTAATCAATAAGATAGCTTTATTGAGAGTGAGAAGAGGTCCCTTCGCTATGGAATGGTTTAGAGCTATTGAGCTTTGGGCTTAAAGGAGAGAATATGAGGAGCTATGGTGGCTTCGTACAAGGGAGGGAGCAAGAGTTCAAATGGATGTAGCCTCCCTCCCTTTTCTCTGCAACTTTTGGCCTCTCTTTTACGTGTCCTCCTTTTTCTACTTTGGAGGAGCATGAGCAGAGTGGCAACAACTCCATCAAGCTATGGGTTCCATAGCTTAGGCTTGTTGCTCTAACTTGGTAGTGCCACCTCACTATTATTGATGGTACCTTGCCCTGCTCATGGCACATGCCATCTTCCAACCTCTTGCAACGTTGGCCTTCTTTTCTCCTCCCTTTTGTCTGCAGCTTGCGGCCTTGTTTGTATCTCCCCCTTTGTTATTGCCTTGTGACTCTCCCCCCCCCCCCCCCCCCTTTCAATGGTACACTCCTCACTTGTAGCATTGGATTTTCCTATCTCTAAAACTCCCATTCACTATTATCTAGTAGAAAAACTTGTCGGGGTTTCAGCCACCTATTGATGCAGTGAAAATGGAAAGCGTGATTGCCTCCCTTAGCAGGTAGCATACCCCCCCCCCCCCCCCCCCCCCCCCCATATTTTCATATGAAGCTAGCGGCCCCGCTTGCACCATGCAAACAGTGCACCCAAGTCTTGTTTACAGCCCCTCTTCTCCCACCTGGTGCTCCCCTAATCTCTTGTGGTGCCAGCTCTTCTATCTTATGGCTCTGTAAAAATAGCACCCTTCTTCTTTGCCTCACCTCCCTCTTGTGCTCCTTTGCATGCTTGTAGTCGTGCTCGGACTCCCCTCATGTACTGTAATTGACTGCAGTAGCCACCTCCTTGTCTCTATAGCACCATTTTCCCACCAACTTTCTCATGCATTCTTCCACATTCAAAATGTTAAGAGAGAGAGAGAAGGAGAGAGCTTGAGCTCTTGCAA
Source organism: Adiantum capillus-veneris (assembly GCF_014529385.1). NCBI lineage: Eukaryota > Viridiplantae > Streptophyta > Polypodiopsida > Polypodiales > Pteridaceae > Adiantum > Adiantum capillus-veneris. The sequence goes on from NC_140944.1 coordinate 89,799,635, forward strand.
GCACACACATACACACACAAAGATGGAGGCAAAACATGTTCCTATTCTTCTTTACTAACTCAAGATAAAATGTGTACATAAAAACATAAGTGAGAATAAAAACATAAAAGGAAGCTAATACAACAGTTTGGTGTGAACCACTAGTGAGTGAGGTGAATGGATAAGTGTGCCATCAGTCTCGTATGTAGACCAACTCACTGTAGTATAGTTGTATAAGATATGTGTATCCACCAAGGCATGTTAGTGATGATGGCTCTCGGTGATTGTCATCCAAGTTTTGTACATTTTGAGCTTGCTATCTCAACACTCCCCCTCAAGCTCACATTCATCTCCCGTATGCCAAGAATCACTTGAAAAATTGACATAGCTTCTTCACACCAAGGGCCTTTGTGAAGATACCTGCAAATTGCTCATATGTCACCATGTACTCAAGGTCAATGTTGCCTGCTAATTGTAAAGTGTGAGCTTTGTCTTAGTGTCCTAGAATATGAGTCAAGGAGAGGAAAGGTGGATTTATCCCACATGAAGTGGTGCAAGGTTGTAGAGCTACTTAAAGCTCATTTCATGAATGACTAAAAACAAGTATATTTTTCATTACATCTCTCTTGTTTATGGCCAGCTTGTGATGGCTTAGCAAATACTCAAGATCACGTTTATGAGTCCAAGTTAATTGAGCTTGGAGCCTAATTCGCTTGAGTGATAATCTAGCCAACACACACTCACTTGTGTGCACAATGTTTCTCTTTCATCCACTCTAGCTAGCATGATTCAATTCCCATCAAGTTGTATCAGAGCTATGGTGTGCTAGCTAGCTTATTACCATGCTTTTGTGATAGTATGATTAGCAGTCTTTAATTATCATTAGCATTTCCATTAGATTTCTCTACCCTCTAATCAATTCACGACTAAGCTATGTGTGGGCAAGTTCATGGTGAAAGTCCACTGAGCCACTACCCTCCATAGCTAGGTCGAGTTTGATAAAGAACTCTTTGCACTTAATTATGGTCAATTTTTGTACTTTTTGCGTCTTTGATTAATTTCATTGAGTTCATCTACTTTTTTCATTGGCTATATTCACAATATCTGAGATTGATTTGTGATTCCATAGGGTACTGGTAATGCTGCTAGGGATTATTAAACCTATCTTGATGTCAAATGTTGGATATACAATTGTATGAATGTGTGCAAAGATGGAGAAGACGAAGGAGAAGCTCAAGAGTGCACAATACACAATGTAGTATTATGGAGAGAGCTAATACAAAGATATTGTACTAATGGGAAAAAAATGAAAAGCTTTAGTATATTCTCATTCATCAATTCCATATATGGTAGAAAAGAGAAACCTTTAGTATTAGTTTCTAATAGGGGGGGGGGGGGGGGGGGGGGGGGGGGGGGGGGGGGGGGGGGGGAGAGAGAGAGAGAGAGAGAGAGAGAGAGAAGAGAAGAGAGAAGAAGAAGAAGAAGAGAGGACTTGACGGGGATTGTAATACAAAGGGAAAACCCAAAAGAGGTCAAGGACCAGGCAAGGACTGCAGGCCAAGGAACCGGCTGCCAATGGAGATAAGATCCTAGAGCCAAGACCTATAAAGGGAGGTTGGGTGGAGGATCAAGACACAGCAGTTCTTGGGTTTCTTACATTGGTATTAGAGCTTAGGGGGGCGAGCTATGGAGGAAGGGGGAAGATGGCCTTGCATGGCTTGTTGCACATCTCTCTCTCTATCTCTATCCCTCTCTCTTGTCATGGAGGCGTGGTCCTCAAGATTGGGGGGTTTTTGCATGCTTTGCATGGGAGGGAAGAAGAATCAGTAGCTCGACTACGTGTGCAAGGTCCCTAAGCAAAGGTCAGGGTCGAGGATCCCACATGTGCAGAGGCTCTTGGAGAGAGAAAGGGGTCAATATCGACCTGCATCATCAAACCACAGGGAAAGCAGCTCGATGGGGTCGCGTTCAGGAGGGTACCATTTTTCATCACGGGCCTACAAGCCGAGAAGCATCACAACACATTGCTCCTTCTTCTTGCTCTCTATAGCAGGCGGACACGTCGCCATAGCCTTGGTCTCCTTTTCTCGTTTGAATGCCCAATGCCAAGGGTGTTACGAGACTGGGCACCCTCCTGTTGTAGTGGTTAGCTGCAATTGGGATAGCTGGGCGTAATGGTTAATTATGTGCTGTCTATTTATTTTACTAATTGAGTTGATGATGATTTTGTAGAGTGGAATGCGGGGAGTTGATGAAGAGGCGATGGCAATTACTCTTGGCCATTTTATATTTGCACAGTATCTTAGAACATCGTTTCAATAAGCCACTATGGCTCTGTAAATAGTTGTAGTGGGAACTCCCCTTATGGCTCATTAGTTCTTGCATGACCCATAAGGGGAGTTCCCACTACAACTATTTACAGAGCCATAGTGGCTTATTGAAACGATGTTCTAAGATACTGTGCAAATATAAAATGGCCAAGAGTAATTGCCGTCGCCTCTTCATCAACTCCCCGCATTCCACTCTACAAAATCATCATCAACTCAATTAGTAAAATAAATAGACAGCACATAATTAACCATTACGCCCAGCTATCCCAATTGCAGCTAACCACTACAACACGAGGGTGCCCAGTCTCGTAACAAAGGGCCTTAGGGAAACAATTTTAAAAGGCAAGGGAAAGAGCCCACGGGCCAGGACCCCCCCCCCCCCCTTCCCCCTCATTCAATCAGCCTCTGACTTCGGTAACTCGGCAAGTCGCCATGTTGGGGGACGCAATCAACAACGCAATAGCATAACTTTAGTGATCTTGAGCAAGTTGTAGCATGCATCATATTTCAAGGCATGGTCACCTCGGCATGGATTCAAGCATGCAAGTGAGTGATGCTGCAAAGAGAAATTCTTCATGCATGTCGAGCAAGTGATGATGTCGATCAACTCGGCATGGATTCAAGCATGCAAGTGAGTGATGCTGCAAAGAGAAATTCTTCATGCATGTCGAGCAAGTGATGATGTCGATCAACTCGGCATGGATTCAAGCATGCAAGTGAGTCATGCTGCAAAGAGAAATTCTTCATGCATGTTGAGCAAGGTGATGATGTCGATCAACTCTTTGTTTCCTTTGGAGGAGGCACAAGGTGCAAGGCACATCATGATTGACTAGGCTCTTGGCATCTCCACCTGCAAGAAGAATCGCAGTATTTAGCAAGGGTTTCAATGGATACCGATTTGGAATTGACATAGCAAGCAAAGGGCAAGGCCTACCAAGAATACCATGCACAACAAGGTCGTAGTTTCAAGGATTTCCAACAAAATTCATTACATTTTAAAGGTTTTTTGACATATTGGAGAGGATTTATGGTGCATCTGATAGCATTCAAGAGATCGATCACATGTTAAGAAGCCATGCAAAGTGTTGTCAGTAAGGGCACATGCAAGGCCTTTTGTCAAATATTCCAACACGGATGGATTATAAGGTTTGAGATTCACCTTCTTATAGTTTTCGTAGCTTTATGTATATAATTGTCTTGCACGAGCATGTAAGTATTTTACTCTTGGTCATGGTGTCTTGAGAGACTACCTAGGGGTCAAGTATGACCATGGTCAGTTCATTCCGTCCGATTTAGATGGTCGTTACCACAATTTGGACTAAGGAGCAAGGCTCCAACAAGGCAAGGTTGCCTAGTAGTACAAGTAATACAAGCCATGCTGACAAGGCCGATTCTAAAAGGGGTACATCGCTCATGTTTTACCTAGGGAGCAAGGCTCCGTACCACAAGACTACCTTGGACATGAATCCCTATCTATATATGTATTGCGTACATGATCACACCCAAGCATCTACAGCTTGCAGAGGGCAGGCAAAGTCCATAACAATGAGCTAAATCCCAAGTCAACAACAGTACTATAGGATGCTATGACTTTCACTGCCAAGGGTAGCGAATAAGTATGTTAACTTGTTGCTTTAATCAAGCAATATTTGGAAATATTTGATACTTGATAGCTAAGTTGTAGATGTTATCTCTATCAATATTGGGCAATCTCATGATTCTCAATAAGCTGCATGATTTGGCAAGGCCGATTCTCTATGAAATTTTGACAAAATCGATTCTTTTCTATTTTGACATATGTATGTCAGTAAGAGTAATTGTAGCTATGAGTAATGGTACCATCCAAAATGGGTCTATTGAGATATATCGTGCACAGACAAGACTTCAAGTTTGGAATATGCTATGAACATACGAACTTGGGGGGTACTTGGCAAGTGCCTACAAGTTATTTCACTATCTGCTAAGATGATGTATATGGTGCATATGACAATGCTCTCTTGCACAATATATATGGCTCAGAGCCAAATTCAAGAAAGTTTTATTTTGAAAACTCAAGAAAACTGGCCAATGCAGAGCAACCAAGTTAAAAAATTTCAAGCTTTCTTGTTTTCTGAACCTTTTAACCTTTAAGTTGGCAAGGACTGCCTATCGTGCAAAGCAAAGTGCTTTGAAGGGTTCACATGATGCAAGGCTTCTAACTTGTGCTAAGATATTTCCCATTGACTGGGCATCAAGGGCATTGGCACACATGTTCAAGAATTTGGCAAAGTAAGGATATAAGCTCACAATTCATGTATGACAAATGATGAATTGTGATTTATCCATGCCTTTTGTGCAAGGCATTCATGGTACTGGCTCCATCTTTAGGGCTGTCATTGTTGCCAAGGGCAACACCTCTGCATGCATGGCATGCCAGTGAGGTAGATCAAATTTTACCTCAGTATTGTATACGCTTCCACTATAACGCCACCTACCCTATCAAGGACACAGTAAGTTATTGATGTCTCCAAACAATTTTTATTTATGTATATTCATAGGCAAAGTGACATACCTAAGTCACTCTAGTACAGTCATGACCACATATACAATAGGTGGGTCCAGATGTGCATTATGGTAACTCTCTTTACGAGAGCGTTGTACAAGCACATTGTTATATGCTTGTCGCGGATAAGCTATGACATAGACATGGTCTACACTGGAGCATATGAAAGCGGAATACAACACATTAGAATAAGGGGTTTTCCTCAACCCAGCACTCTCTCTCTCTCTCTCTCTCTCTCTCTCTCTCTCTCTCTCTCTCTCTCTCTCTCTCTCTCTCCCCAAATTCTCTGCAGGAAAGGTGAAAGTAGGCATGATTTTACTAAAATCTTTCTATGTCAATACAGTAACAAGAAGGGCTAAGAGCCATCTACTGCCACCTTTTTTGGAGTGGCTAAGAGATATATATTTGTAATACATATGTGATTGCTTTCAAGATCAAACAATTATATCCAAATGAGTACCCATCGATTTTAATGGACAAGCAAGAGTCTTGCCATTACAAATTTTTTGGGTGTTATTTTAGCACTACACACTTTGAGTGTGAAGATCAAGTTGAGTTCTTGAACGTCTTAAACTCGTAAGGGCTTATCTCTACCAAGGTGTATAGATGAAGCCAGAATTTCCTCGACAGCACAGCTGTTCACAAAAACCCAGATTATGGATTTTTGGGTCTCAAAAAGATCCAATTGTAAATATGATTCCAACTTGCATGGATTTCCTATTTCATTTACAACACTAAGAGTGTCTATACGAGTATAATTTTGGAGTAAGACCCAACTCATGATTGCTCAATCACTTATTCAGTGGTGATGGTCAATTCTTGGAACCTTCACACTTGCACTTTCAAGGAAAGAAATCCACAAGCTGCCAAGGGGTAATTTCAACTTTCAAAGTTGACTTCAATTACTATTGGCTACTCGTTGAGTAGTTTCCTTGCAAAGTCTAACCAAGGGTTTTGATAATGTAGATATTAACCAAGGGGTTTTGATTGCAAAGGCAACATCCAAGGTTACATGTGTAACACTACTTGAATTTCACTAATTTTCAATTAGTCCTCCTAGGCCTTTGCAGGCTGGAACTTTGAGCATGTGCCTTTGACTACAGGTAAGTGAACACTATGTTCAACCTTCAGGTACGCATATCATTTGGTTTATTTCCATTTTGCATATGCTTTGCTTGATGTTTTCAAGTTGGATGAACAAGCTTGAATGCTTTAATCCATTTTTTCTCTTCAGAGAGATGACAAGGTCATGTAACAGCCCAAAAATTTGGGTTGTAGTGTCCAAAATAAATTTTTGCATTACGTAGCTATCGACCCACTTGCAGGGTTTGATTTGGCACATGTTGTCACATTGGATACAACATGGTTTTAGGAACTCAAGGAGTTTGGTTTAGCCAGTGTGGAGCATGGATAATGAGGGTCCCTCTCACACACGTCGCATGTGTGTTTACAGTTACCTCCACATCCAAGTACATCTTGTACTTGAAGGATGTTATTTTTTCAGACATCCTTACCTGAGACATATTCCATATGTGGATAACATGAGTCTCTCGGACTGACACTGGCGCCGCTACTTCACTTATGTGTCACGACGATGTCCCTAGGTGCTGGTCAAATCCGTTTTCTAGACCAATTTTAGCACGTCGTATAAGAAACAGTTTTAGTGGCCAAAAATTGTCGGATATGCAGAACGACTTGTTAAGGTTACAAGTGCGGCTAAACAACATTAACGGATGTTTTTTATGCATATAGCAAGGCTATGAGTTTTTAATGAAAAGGTTTCATTGTTAGTACCTGGAAGTGATTAATGTTTCACCTTCTATTATGGTTCAAACATTTCAGCAAGGCTTGCAAATGATTGTAGTAGAAAGTATTTAGTTTCTTTTTAGAACTATTGACGCTCCTGTGCTAGGAGCATCACATCCACTATAAGTATTGGCAGATATGATCATGGATATGCAGGTTCGGATCTGTTTTTGCTAAGTGCATGCACACTGGGTGTTATGGACCCTAGTGTTTAGCAAAGACTGATTTGGAATGGCATGCATATTCCTCACATTAGTTGCGTATGAAGCATTTTGCACTCTATGTGCAATATCTCTATGAGCTAACTTCTGGATCTACCAATGACCAATAGAGGTCATGGCTTGGTTTGGATACTTTTGGATCTTTCAAGCTAACCAAGATGGTTATTCAGGACATTGTTGATTCCTCAACAATGTTGTACGATATCGCGATCCCCGTTTACCAGTCATTTGGGACAACTATCTGTAAACCATGGGGAAACACACCTCAGTATTGTCAGTTGACCAAAGAGGATAGCCAGATTACAAAGTGTAATCTTGTGCTAAAGGATATGGGAAGTGCGTACGTTAGCACCAAGAAATTCAATTAGAAAGCATGTATTGCTCTAGTTGAAGTTTGCTTACCATAAGTTAAAGCATGTTTGCAATTAGGTTTAGTCTCTTCATGTATAATTCAGGTTCTCAACCTTGAACATTGATTATGATGGGGTTGTTTCCTGACACAAGAAGATAACAAGTCAAGGACTTAACCTGGCTGATGAGTTACATCAGCCATTTGCTTTCATGGAAAGTAAAAAGAGGTACTCTTTCAAGTACATCTTAGTTGTGATAACTCGTTTAGCATACTCAAGTGATTTCTAAATGGAGTCTACACATGCTATGTTGTATATGACCCGGTTATACAAGATGGTTTTGCAAAGGGACAACAATGTGAAAAATCAAGATGTTACTCTTGATTTCATTGAACCTCCTACTGAGCCGTCTTTCGATCAAACGAACAGCTGGATCCATGAAGGATTCCTTGTGGAAAACATTAGTGTCGCTTATGAAGATATCACCACTTTTGTTTTCGAGGGCAAAAACACTTCTTCACGGGGGGACTAATGTAATGCCAAGGGAAAACCCAAGGGCCAAGGGCCGCCGGCTGTCAATGGAGACTGGATCCTAGGGGCAAGGGCTATAAAGTGAGGTTGGTCGGTGGAGGATCAAGACACGGCAGTTCTCTGGTTTCTTACAGGGATCAAATTTACTAATCCCCCTAACTCCCCCAGGGACAGAACTTTGTTTTGTAGTAGAGGAGGAGAAGATATTCTACATGTACCTAAGTGTGGCTTATACACAAGCCCTTCTATATGAGAGGCACTTTGGCTAATACAAAATCTCTCTTGTATGAGCCACACTTAGGCCTATATGAGCCTGGGTTTGGCTCATACAGGCCAAGCCCCCCCTCCCCCCCCCCCCCAAAAAGAAATAACTTGAAGAACTTCTATGTGAGCCTAAGTGTGGCTCTCTCAACCCACAGAGTCCCCCCACATGTAATGGAATTGATATTTTTATCTAGTGCAGCTGACAGATGGAAAAGTCTAAATCGTGCAAACGCCTATGTGAACAGAAATACATTTTATGTATATTTTATTATTCAAGTGCTCTTTATGAGATTTGGCCATTTTTGACTGGCCAACCAGTTTGTACTCACTTTGACCATTCAAGAAATCTATAAAGTAAATACGTGCAAGAGGGAAATGGTCACTCTTGCACGAGGGGAGATTGCACCCAGTGTCTGAGTTATTCTTCTCTCCCCCTCCCTCTCCTCTCTCTTCGTGCGGCGTAGCACTCCACTCTAGGAGGTGCGCCTGCACATGCCCTCTCGCTCTATCTCACTCTCTATCTCTCTCTGTTCACGTATGATGTTGATAATGTGCTACGGGATTTTCCAAGTGAGCAAATTTGTGTGTTTCATGGATTGCAATATGTTGTGTTTTGGTATTTTGCAAGGACACTGCGCCTCCGTTTGTAGCAATGATCTATTTCATCAATTGACATTATAAAAAGTCATAACCTCATCTGTAGCGCTTAAAAAATTTTGCACCTATAAAATTGTGAAACTTTTCTTGATTTTTTCCTTTTCAAATAGCTCATTGTTATATTTTATTATTTTTTAATTACAAGAATACTAGTCAACACCATTTTCTTTATTAGGTCTATCACAAGTTTAAGGCAATTCCAATCTCCATCTTGATTGCACTTAACCAAATGATTTTGATCATGCTCTTCATTTTTTTAATTTTAATTTCTAACTTGATTATTGTCTAAGATTCCCAATCATTGATGCAGACCATAATGTGACACAATCACATAAGTGATTTCCTTGTTTTATTTTGCAAAATCATTTTAAAGGCTTGAGTGATCATCTAATAGCCATGTTCTACCAGATTCTATGATACCTTCCTTGCTTCTTATGAATCAAATATCTAAACTAATATATACTTTACTACTTAGTCGTGAATATACTAAATCTCTCGTACAACTTTTGTGTCACACTCCCAGATGTGTCTACTAATACCATTCAAAGAGACAACGCAACTCTCTCTATACGTACGCACTAGTACATGTATTTTCAAATAGTCTAAGTATGTACATCCAATACATCACTACCCTTTTTCATATTTTGTTTCTTTGTATTAGCTTATACGCTATGAAATCAAACACTTCTCACATGTTGGCTCCTACTTACATTGAATAACATTTTTGTGGAAATGATTTGTCATTAAGATCTGTAGCTACTCACATCAGCTAAGGTGTTTTGGATTCATGAACATCAGTTTGTAAGTACTTTGCTATACTCCAAAGTGGTGTCAAATTTTTCTCTTTTATGTCTTGTCTGGTCCATTGGTCACATGCACATAGATATGCCGATTTAGGTAGTGTGTCAGAGCTCATCTTGGTATAGATTCGCCGATTTGGGCAACACCACTTGTCAATGCAGATCCGTCAATTTAGGCAGCATAACTACGAACTACAGATTCACAATTTTTAAACAATACCAAATGCAAATTCACCGATTTCGGCAGCATTAGTGCAGATTCACCAATTTAGGCAGCACGTCATATTGGTGTAGATTCGTCGATTTAGGCAACACCGATCACAAAATCATGCTACAGCGACTGGCCACCATTGTCCTTAGTATGATTTTGTTGTCCCAATGCATGTTGGCAGTTATTTGGATTTGGAGTTATATTTGAAATTGGATTTGGACTTGGTATATGATATTTTCTTGTTGCGACAGTATTTATGGAATTGGACGTGATGAGAATTGATTATTGAATGATGAGTGTGACCAATGATATCCTGATTCATCAGGGTATGACATATACTGCTTATTCTAGTGGTATGGGACACTAGAATAGGTCACTAGTATGTGGATGATGACAGGCATAAGCTATGTTGTTTCATTTCATAAATTTTTTATTTTTCTACATGTTATTTCTGACACAGAATACTAATCATTGTTTTTTACAAGTATAGTTTGCATATTTGTATCTTCACAACTGAGGACAGTTGCTTTCTAACAGAGAGGTATGTAATGAAATTGATATTTTATTATCTAGTGCAGCTAACAGGTGGAAAAGGCTTAATTGAGTAAAGGCCTATGTGAACAAATATACATTTTATGTAAATTTCATTATTCAAGTACTCTTTATGAGCTTTGGCCATTTATGACCGGCCGGCCAGTTTGTACTCACTTTGACTATTCAAGAAATCTATAAAGTAAATACGTGCAAGAGAAAAATGGTCATTTTTGCACGAGGGGAGATTGCACCCAATGTCTATGTTATTCTTCTCTCCCCCTCCCTCTCCTCTCTCTCCGTGCGATGTAGCACTCCGCTCTAGGAGGTGCACCTGCACTCTCTCTCTCTCTCTCTCTCTCTCTCTCTCTCTCTCTCTCTCTCTCCATGTATGAGGTTGATTATGTGCTACGAGATTTGCCAGGTAATCAAGTTTGTGTGTTTCATGGATTGTAATATGTTGTTTTTTGATATTTTGCAGGGACACGTTTGTAGCACCACATGGGAGAGAACTATCCCTCTCTCCTTTGGGGGTTAAGGGAGCCACACTTAGGCTCAAATGAAAATTCCTGTGTATGAGCCTAAATGGGCATTGAGCCTACCACGCTTAGGCTTATACATAAGCTCTTTTGATGAGCTTAGGTGTGGCTCATACAAAAGCTTGTGTGTGGCTCATATAGAAGAGCTTATATATGAGCCTAAATGTGGCTCTTTCAACCCACACACTACCCCCAAATGAGCAAGGCCTAACCCTTTTACTTATTTCAACTCCACTTTCATATGGAGCCCCCCCCCCGCCCCCCCCCCCCCCTTTCCAGAAAATGACTTACATAGTATGGGGAGATCATTCATGGTGTTGTTCACCCATATCCACCCACTAAACTCTATTCCCCCTACTCTTGAGTGCAATTAGAGAGAGAGAGAGAGAGAGAGAGAGAGAGAGAGAGAGAGAGAATATGGATTTTTTTGGTATTTTCTACCTGGTTTTTAGTCCTATTGAATAGAGAGCCATATGTGAGAACGTTTTGGTTGCAAGACTATGGTGGCCACTAACTTTTTTATCACATGCTCATGCCTATGGGAAAGGCATAGCGTGCAAGACACACATGAGCCCCTTAAAACACACAAAAAATTGCCCCGATCATGTGCACCACTTGAAAAAGGGGACCTATTTTGCTAAGTCAATTTAAATAGACACTAGACATTACTAGCATTCCATACATACTACCTATTTGGCTCTCTCGATATTATATACCTTCATTTGTATGCTACCGCCTCTAGATTAATCCCAATGCTAACGTTGGGACTGATCGGAGATCTCTCTCATGGGTCTCATCCCTACAAAAGGTACTGGATGGAGGCTTTGAACGCGGATCAGTTGCTCTTGGAGACTATACATGTTGCTCACATAGCCAACCCAACATCCACTTGATATTGTCAAGCCAAGAAACCCATACAGTAAAAAGAAAATATGAACGTCTTCTGTGGCCACAGCTGCCAGCTTTCCTACGGGCGGCCATTGCCAACCTTGTTGAGGTTGCCTCACATCCCCTCCCCTCCCCTCCCCTCCCCCACCCCAAATATTGCTCAGACGTTTCTCTTCGATGCCCAACGACACCTTTGTTGATTCAACTTCAAAAGGGATCTTGTGTGATTATTTTTCTGATTTTCACGTGTCGGGTATCCCCTACTAGCATTCTATACAAAAATAATATGGCTAGGCATGAAGGCATTGTAAGTAAGAGACATAGGTGAAAGAGTTTCCAAGCATGCAAAAGGAGTGACCTTTAGAAAGTTGAATTCATTAATTAATTTGTGACGAAGATTGCTTCTACGCTTTAACTTTAACCATTAGCGTGTTGTATACATACACATCAAAAAACGAGAGAGCGAGTGCTTCTTCATAAGAAACGTTTTCAATGTTAAAATCCCCTAAGCATCACTAAATTTTTTATCGATTGCTAGCTCAAATGAAATGTGCAATTATTTAAAAGCTCCCAAATGCTGGCTATCTCTAGCTCTAATGAAAAGATGGAGTCGATGCACGCATTGCATTGTGCTTGCCTCTGTTTTGTTTCGCAAGCAAGATCCCCTTGCGTTGACGATCTCCCCTGCACAAACAGAGAGAGAGAGAGAGAGAGAGAGAGAGAGAGAGAAATGATGCCCATGCCGTGCGCCCAGCATAAGTTCTCTGCCCTCGTCTGCCTCCTATATTGCTCTATGTCGTCTTTTGCCTCCTGTTGATGCAAAAATCTCTCTCCCTCTATTGCCTCCTGTCGATGTCAAAATCTCTCCCCCCCCGCCCCCTCTCCTCCCTCCCCCCCCTCTCTCTCTCTCTCTCACACACGCACACTGCACACACCTCATCGCAGAAAAATTTGGATAGCCCATGCTTCCTCATCACTCCTGCACTGCACCCTTGCGGCATCTCGACTGCACTGCAATCAACATTCTGCGTCCACTGCATCCTTCTCGTAAGCCTCAGAATCTTAACCAACCCATTCTCCTTGCTGTCCCCTGATGCACCCATTCCCCCCTGTTGTCCTCCGCTGCAAAAAAAAAAAACAAGAGAGACAGAGAGAGAGAGAGAGAGAGAGAGAGAGAGAGAGAGCCCATGCTCCCCCCAAATGGCGCTCTGCAATATTGAGGCTGTGGACATAGCACCCTCCCCCTCTTTGATTGAACCTCTGGCCTTGCTCTCGTTCTTCCAAGTTCCTCCGCTTCACACACCACGCGCACTACCAACGAAGATGCACAACAAAAAAAAAGTCTCGCACTCTATCTCCATCTGGCTCTGACACACGACGAGCTCTCCGTCCACGTGTCATCTCTGAATTTTCACTTGAAAAAGATAACAACATCTCTTCGTATTCTTGCTAGACTAATGGTTCCAAAATTGAATGTGCCTGTTTTTTTTTTCGCTCTACTCCAATTCCATTATGTGGAATCTTAAGAAGATGCTCAAAAAACTCCACCCACTCTCCATTTCAAAGGCCACAACACCTTTCTATTACTCACATTTGAACCCATCACGTTCAATGTGCAAGGATCTTTTTTCCACGTTATCTTTTAGCATCCACTTCAAAACTTTTCGTTCAAAATTACTTTGGTAAAACTCATAATTTGTGAGTGAATTGTATTAAGCACAGCATGAAATTACAAAACAACCTCAAGATCGGGCTGAGCCTTGACGTGCTGAAGATTACTCACCGGCTAAACAAGGTAGGTGAACTGTAATCCTATACCAGTCTTTCGAGTCTTGCTTGTGCCCGAGCGTATAGATCACCACTCTGCTTTCTTACATAATCTCTGAGAAGCTTGCCATGTTCACATGAGGCTCCTCGCATGCCATATATAGTGGAAGAAGAAGTACCTGACAACGTGAGTGAAAATGAGAAGAGCAAGACTTTCCACCTTCTTAAGACCAAGGACTTACTTGCTCTACATCGTTCGATCAAGCCAATCAGTATGAAGGCAAACAAGGCCCACCAAGAAACTTTTTGGCTTCGAGCTCAGTACCTGGCGCGAGAAGTGAAACGCCCAGCATAAGCCAACCCACCTCATGAAGGTCGGTGCAACTCTTGCAAGCACATACATTTCAAAAAAAGGTATCCATGCCTTCGTGCTCAATTGGCACATGCCGAACATGCTTTGGCTTCGTCCTCAATCCCTAGCTCTCCTCCCGTTTTGCCTCATGTCCAGCACGTGCCCCCCCCCCCCCCCACCCCAAAAAAAAAAAAAAAAACCTTAACTTCTCAAATCAAAGAAGAAAAATTTTTCCTTTCCTTTTCTCTTTCTCTTAACCCAAAGGATCTTTCAAGATTCCTATTAAAAAGACATGGGTACACCTTACTCAAGAGGCATCCTTATATATTTCCAAAGGTCACTCTTATTTCATGCTTGGAAATCTTTCACTTATGTCTCTTATTTACAATGCCTTCAAGCGTAGCCATATTATTTTTGTATAGAATTCCAATAATGTCAAGTAGAACAAGGTGCTGTAGGGATCCTCAACCCCGACGTTAATGCAGAGGCCTTTTATGCCTAGTTTGTGGTCTCGATTTACTAAACAAGGCCACGCGTGGGCTATTATAACCTATGATATGATGGACCAATTGAAGTTCTACTCTGAACGGGGGGAGTAAAAGGGATTGAGGTGCATGACAAACTGCTTGCCCCTCATTGGACCAGTTTAAGGATGAGGGGGACAATGGGTGAGCTAGTGCGCATGTGCAATAGAGCAACGAAGGTTTTGGAGTGGGGTGAGATTACCAGAAACTTTCAAAACTCTATAACATTCTGGTCCCCTTGGCTCTCCCGAGCTGTTGGGATACTTTTAAACCCCTACTAGAGGGATATTTCTAGAAAGGTGAATAACAAAGGACTTCAGTATCTGACCCACTTGTGGGACACCATCAGCCTGAACTGGAAAGAGATAGACCTTGTGACTGTCCAATTTCATCTTAACGGCACAGAGAGGCTGATGATCAACAGAGTTTTTGAAAGGTTGGGCAATCTCTTAGTGCACCCAACTTCGAGTGAAAAGCCTAGTGTTGGCCACAAAGTAGCCACTTTCTCAAACCACACACGAAGGGCATATACCTAGGTCTTATACACAAGGCAAACTGGTCCGCCCCCCTGAACAAACAATGGAGCAACCAATGGCCACAGGCTGAGTGGATGGCAACTACAAAGAACATTTGGAACCCTCAATTTCCTTTGTCAACGGGGTGTTCGGGTTGTAGAACTTCTAGGGAGGACCTGCCGAACTTATTATTGGAATGCTCGGGGGTTGGAGCCAGCTACGAAGAGATTATCCAAAACAGCAAGGAAAAGTATTTTTGGGATCGGAAAAAGCAAGACCTCTGACGAGTGGAATTGGGTAACTCTTACTCTCAGGTCTATGAACATTTGATAATTACGGGGTTGGGGTTTCTTCTGTTTATCATTTTCCATTGGAATGTATGTGGTCATGGCTCGAATTGAGCATGGTGCTGTTGTCATGTTTGTTCTTATTATTGTGAGTTTTTTGGGGGGGGGGGGGGGGGGGGGGGGGGGGGGGGGGGTTTGCTATAGCGTTGATAGACAACAGCTATAACTACCTATAAAAGATAATAACTTTGTTCAAAGATAATGACTAGGTTCAAATGCTTCCAAATCTTCGGAGGTTTCACTGTATGTAAACCTATATATCAAGAAGGTTCAAGGCCTATTTCGAAAACCCCTTAGTTTATATACAAGGTTCCTATTCGTTTTAGAAGTATTCCCTTTAAATGGGACCTTGTATGTAAACGCATTGTCAAATATGGATTTGAAAAACACATGTGCGTGAATATAGTGTAAACTATGATTTTAAACCCACCTTCTATTGAACTCGTGTGCTATTTTTGCATATTGTGAGTGTCCAAGTTACAATACAGTATTTGCACCAAATGGGTCAATGTAGAAGCACCAACAATGGAACACACAACAACCTTAGTTACATTTCTATACAAAAAGATACTAGCTTTGAATGTTACAATGCAACAATCATCAGACTAATGTCATACCACTAAAATGTCTATTAATGTCATACTAGCTTTGAATGTTACAATGCAACAATCATCAGAATAATGTCTATTAATCTTCTAAAATGAAGATTAATAGAGAGAATGCACGTTAATTATAATTTGACTTCATAAAACACAAAAAAGTAATGAGCAAAAGATAAGCATATTACAAAAAGAGGAATAAAAAGGAAAAGTGGGTACCAAAAAAAGAATCTCTAAAGGAAATCAAATTGTGATTAATTTTTGAAGGAAAAAAAAAACATTACTAAACACGTTGCAAAAAGAGAGTGAAAAAGAGAAGGTAGAAATGTAAGACTTGGGAAAGCTACAAATATGGTGAGGCTTTATTTTTTGCTTCCCTAGGTAAATTGTAGCAAGTAAGCTGTGTCTATTTGATGCAAGTTAGTATAGCTATGCCTTAAAAGCCATGTTCTTGTGTTGGGTTGTCTATGCATGGTACAAAGCATACGAGCACTTGTTGAGGAGCATGGGAGATAGCTTTGATGTACAAGTTATCAAGGCTTTACAAGGGGAAGATGGTTTGTTAAACTTTTAGTAGCATAGATCACAGATGCATTATTTGTACAATGGTGCTTCATTACTCTTATTACTCTAATGTATTATGAGTCCAATGGACACCAATGTTCACTTGATGTGTTCCAATTGCCAGGACTCTTGCCATTGAAGGCTCAAGTGACTTCCTTGGCTAGATCATAATTGAGATCTCTCCAATGATCTGATATATTGCCATTGTTCCAACATACCAAGTATTGTCGTCAGAGATGCCTACTTGTGACTCAACATGGCCTAGATAAAAGCCATCCACTTTCAAACAAGGTGAAGAGTTACAATGGCCTACATAAAAGGATGAGAAAGAGAGAGTGTGACCCAATTCCCAAGGTCCCTCTTCGTAGAAATAGGAAAACATCGGCCAACATGTACATAAACCAATAGTTAATGCCCCCTCTTACAAGAAGAAGGGCTTGGCATCATTAACTTGCCAGCACTTATCCACAAGCTTTATCCAATGGTCCAAAATTGCTCCCAAGAGTTCTATGCTCTAGTAAAGCCCTATGTAGGCCAATAACCAACGAGAAATAAGTGACATTAATTGGCAATAAATCTATTAATTTATGGAAGAACTAAACATGCAAACAAATACAACTCCCCTCATCAAAGAGTTCGTCTTGCATATTACACTATGGTCACATGATGCATAGTTATCAGTTACTTTTTGAAATAATCCTCTCTTGTACGGTCACATGTGCACCAATTATTTTTCTAATATGCAACTATACAAGTCTTCTTGTAACCATGCCAACTTTGGAATAGCTACACCCATTATATATTACTGATAATTGGTGCACGTGTGGCCACATCGTTACATTAGAGGACAATGGGTAAAATATAACATTTAGGTCTACAAAGATCATCGAGAAAAAGTAGGTGACAATTCATACTACCACTCAATCCACAAAATGGACAAACTTAAATGGTCTATATCAAGTAAAGTTTTGTAAGCCCAAAATCACTAATCATAGGAAGCTTGTCTGTCTAACATGCTCCATACACTATAGGATATTGAATGCATCCCGTATGAGCTCCAATTCAAAGAATTGTAGCTCAGTTAGTGAGACCTTTGTGATGTAACCCCAAGGTTGAGGGTTCGAAGCTGACGGGTTGCATTCTCTTGGATGTATTCTCCTCCTCTATTGAGGGGGTGTTTCCCACAGTTGCCCCTCAAGGGTGTAATGTATTGCAATGTACAGTTGTAAATACATGATATGTGTAAAGTTTCTCCCTACTACCTTCCCCACGTTGATGGTGGAA
This sequence comes from Adiantum capillus-veneris, assembly GCF_014529385.1. Lineage (NCBI taxonomy): Eukaryota > Viridiplantae > Streptophyta > Polypodiopsida > Polypodiales > Pteridaceae > Adiantum > Adiantum capillus-veneris. The sequence goes on from NC_140944.1 coordinate 89,817,236, forward strand.
GAGAAACAAAAACGTACTTTTGTGTAGAGTTTAATAGATTTGCCACGGTGCCAATGCTATCATCACCTAAATAGTTTGTTTTTCTTCCATCATGACATTTACATGAAGATCAATAGAAGAAATGAAAAAAAAGAGATTGTTCATAGCATGTAAGTATAAGGTTTTTGACTTTTTACAAGAAGGCTTAGTGTTGAGTTCGATTAAGCATACTTTCATTGTTTTCAGTGTCATGATGAAGACTTACCTTAAATGCTATTTCCATTTCAAAATATTAAATGAATCTTTCTATTTCACCTTTCATTTCACATCCTTCGAGGGCTTGACTTCACTTACATCCTATTCTTTTAGAATGCTAGTAAATTCTATACATATACATACACACACACATACATATATTTATTTATTTCACACACATATATGCACTAAATGAGCAAACCATTGTAAAAAATCTTGCAAATTCAAAAATTCAACTATTATTTCCGGTTTGCTTCTTTGCAAGGGGGAAACTCGATCCCTTAATAAAAGAGATATTCCTAAACAATGCTTTATCTTCTATAATTCTAATTCTAATTGAACTCAACCTAATGATTTCATCATTTTCTTATTGTTTTAGAAAACCACCGTGACACTTTCACTTGTTTTAAATACCTTTAAGCGGATGATAATGAGATTTGTTTTATTACCTCGGAGCATGCAAGTAAAAGGGTCTTTGAAATACCTAACTTGAATGATCCCGAACATGTCACGAGACAGGCTTGTCATATCAATATGCCCTTTAATGCAATGGAATGTCATCTACACCTTCTGCCTTATATTGTCTCAACCCTATCCACAAGAAGACCTCCACATGTGGAAACAAAATCACAATGTAATAAGGCATGCTTCAAAGTGAAGCGTAAGGCAAGACTAGCACTGAAGCAATGCTAGGGCTTCTGCATTTTATGAAGGCCCCCATTCTGTTATTATCAATACCTCTACCTTTTTATGGTAGTTGTGGTAGACATATGATGTGCACTCCATCGCACCTCAGCATATATATATATATATCCAACCTTACAAAGATGCAGGCATGAGAAATAATTCCCTTGCAGCTAATGCAAAATGCATGTAAATGAGACACACACAACAGCCTTTTACATTTTTTTATCTGATACCAACAAGGGCACCTCTTATCTGATGGAGGAACAAGGAGATCGTGAGCAACGACTTGCTCGGTAGTACACAAAAACTCTATACTTCTCTGAGGAAGAAAGTGAAGCCAAAATAGACTCAGACAAGCAGGCAAAAAAGAGTTTAGGTAAAGAGCTAAAGACCACATTCCTTAACAATCGGTGTCACTACTCACTACCATAAACTTTTCAGTGGCCTTTTTCTGTTGTAAAAAGTAGAACATGACTTTACAAGAACTGATGATGCTTGATGCAAGCCTTCCAAAACCCCTTATGATCTATGTCTATAGCTACAGCATTGCTGTTTTACTTACAGGTGGGCAAAAAAACACAACTACTGCAAGAGTAAGAAGACGCAATTGTGGTGAGTTTTTACATCCCTCGGACTTGTCTGCTCCTTTCTTAAGCGAACAAGGCCCCCGGCTCGGCCAAGAGCTCCATTTCTGTTAGTATTTGTATGAATGCGTAAAATTTCTTGGCCCCTATTATGCTGCAATGTTAGATTCATGGCTCTCCTCTTCTAACTCTACAACATTCAAACACTCTTCTTGCTGATGGGAGTGACTCTCCTCTTCACATTCCGGTCCTTGCTCTCTGGCATTTCCTTCCTCCATAGTAAAATTTAGGCGATGAAGCTGACTCGCCACATCCTCGTGCTGCATTGTTCCTTCTAGCATCTCTTCTGGCAAAACACCAGATGAGCAAGCTAGCCTTGTGCATTCTTGGTGTCTGAAGCATTGCACTAAATGATCATTCGTCATCCCTGCCGCTTGCATGAACGAGTATATAATTGTCGGGCCGACAAATCGAAAACCTCTCTTGACAAGGTCTTTACTGATAAACTCTGCCTTTGATGTCTTGACAGGCACTTGTTTCGGGTAGCGGTAGTTGTTTACCATTGGCTGTTTGTTTACAAATCCCCAAAGGTACTCATCCAATGAACCAAATTCATGGACCACCTGCAGAAAAACAAGAACATTTATGTCTAATCAGAAATGAAAAATCTGGCCATCAGTAGATCCAACATAACCCAGTAGAGCCATTCACACAAACAAAAGACCACACAGATATATATGTAAGAAATTGCAGCTTCTACAACAGACCAACTAGGAAGAGCAAATGCCTAACCCATAGTTTTTTCAAACGCCAATCAAACGTCAAACGCAGACGAGTTTGAAAGTATGAAACGAGTTTGATTCGGACCCCCATGGCATTTCAAACACAACCCTAATTCTAAGCATTTTTGAAACATTCTGTAGCGATCAATTCAAGTCTAACTAACCATCGAGTATCAAAATACAGTATTTGCAAGCAAGTAGCATTTTCAAGACAATCTAACATTATGCACTAGAATGAATCATGCATCAATGACCATTGTGAAAGAAACCCAATCTTAAACCCAGTTAGGGTCAAGTTTGAACCAGATTATAGCTTCCAGCTTTTCCGACATTTTCAAATGTCTGATTATCATTTCAAATGAGCTTGAAAGCAACCTCTTTTTTTTAACCAAGAGCCCCAAAATCAAGTAAAGCATCCTCCATGCTCCATCTTTGCTACCACATACCACTTACATGTGACAGATATCCGACATAAAAACAATGGAATGCACTAGGCTCTTTGTGAATAGTTATGTCTATATGTGCAGAATATCTCATGAGACTACCTACCTCTCCGAAACGCCTGCAACAATACACAATTGGAACTTAGATAAATGCTTCTGTCGTCAAGCAACGTAGATTGCATTCAGTAACAGTGATAAATTACAATTATGCGTTACAGAAGAATCACTCTGAAGCCCCCTCCACCCTTCAAACAACCTCACTCTCCCCAATATCCTAACATCACGCAAAACAAACTTAAAGTCTAGCTAGAAGATCACATACCTCATGTATTTTCTGAGCATTGTTGACAACTCCTTTGACCTTACCACCAGGAAGACCAAGGCTTTTATCAGCTTCCAAAGAATTAATGTGCTTCTCACTGAATAGAGCTACTGCATCAGGGTCAAATTCAGCAAAAACGGCCCTGCTCAAAGAGCACCAATGCGTCAACTGCAGTACATCTCTTTTAGTTGATTTTCTAAAGTGAGTACACATAGCAATTAGGGCATTCATTACCTGTACGCATCCCTTTTATGGAGGATTGTTGTCCAGCTTAGCTCAACTTGAAAACCAGCCAAGGCCAAGAGTTCAAACATCATCCTGCATTGTAATAACATGATAGAGCTGAATGCAAGTAGAGTGGCATACAGGAAAACATTCAAAGAAACCTACATTAGCAATCTTCAAGATGCATAATGTGCAATGCTGGCAGAAAGAGATTTTTTTTCTCATGGCCTACATACCTGCAGAAATGGTGCTCTATCCATTGAGCTATGTGCTCTTAGATGCACATTGCTCATTGCAGGCATGCAGATAAAAATACATTTCGGAGCACACATAAATGTCACTGAAAATGCATCAGAAAATGAATCAAGCTACCTGTCATCATGTACAGGTACGCCCCACTCTTTGTCATGATAATCCAAAAATACTGGATCTGGAGATAGCAAACATCAGGAGCCATAGTTACATTATGTTGAGGAGAATCAAAACAAAGTAATCTGCCAAAAGGACAGAAGTACAATGATTAGAAGTAGCTTATGAACTCTCACCACTCTGTGCAGTAATGAACTTGCACCTCTGCCGCTCAAGTGAGGGCAAGGACAGGGATAAGGAGATCTCTGGGACGACCCTGCTAAGTTTCCCCTGCTTCCTGCCATATTCAGAAACTTTTAGCTTTCTCTGTGCACTGATTTCCTTTGCAGCAGCCTTCTTTGCGGCGACCATGGTTGCCAGAGAGCTCTCATCAAAGCTAATGCTACCCAACTTGCTCAAATTTTTCTTCCCGCTTGGCTTCGCCTTCACGTTGCAATTGGAGCTACTATTCCTTTGAAACACTTCAGAAGTGGACTTGGTTAAGACAATGTGAGGATTGATGCGTTTTTGAGTCCTGGATACAGACCCATTTAGCCCATTCTGAGGTAGTTTAGAATTGGATCCACTAAGAGACGGTTTAGTCACTTTAAATGATGATTTACTCCCATGTGAAGCTGGTTTCATCCCACTGCTAATGGAGGAAGACCCACTTTGAGATGGCTCAGATCCACTAGAGACTGCATCATGAGGCCCCAAAAGAGGCAGGCTCGGCCCACTAACTTCATCCTCACAACCTGAAGGGTTGGACCCATTCCTGTCCAAATCTGAGGCTTCGACGATGGGAAGTGAGACAGTAGCAGCCGTCAGAGCTGGCTTTGGCCCATCGCCAGCGAGATCGAGTGGAATTAAAGGGGGAGGCTCTTGGTGATGATGGTGAAGGGAAACAGGGGAGGGGGTAGGAGGCCTGTGAGGGGAAGAAAGCTTACTGGGAGGGGTTCTTGCTAGTGGTTTGGGCGTCGAGGGCAGAGAATTTGGTGGCGAGATCTTGGAGGAAAGGGGGTTTAATGGCGGCTTGACAGGGGAAGGTGGGGGCTTGCTCACCTTCCTGAGATTAGACCTTGCCACATTGCCTGCTGGTCTAAGTACTGCCCTTCCTCCTATGTCTGTAGACATGGCTGCCTCTCTTTCTCCACTTCAGAAGCTCACACCCACTGACTGTGATAATGTATATGATGCGCTGATGCAGTTATGCAGCAGCAGAGGCGTCAATGCCTGCATTCACGAGTAACCAATTCATCCTACTCTTCTCCCTTTTCCTGCTTTTTGCCTCTGCAAGAGTATGCCTCTTTGAGGATGCGTGTGTGTGTGTGTGTGTGTGTGTGTGTGTGTGTGTGTGTGTGTGTGTGTGTGTGTGTGTGTGCACGTGCGCTTCTGAGTAATGAAAAAGACGAATGTGTAGCGGCTAGCACTTCCTTCTTCTTTGCTAGTTGCTACCAATGCTACAATAGCAGTACTTTCCCCTCCATTGATGCTCCTCTCCTGCATTCAAGATCAAAAGCTCACACAATGTGTGTGTAGGGAAGTTGCAGGACTATCCGTTCCGTGTATTTGGGTATGTGAATGACTCGAGTGTGTGTGTTTGTGTGTGTGTGTGTGTGTGTGTGTGTGTGTGAGAGAGAGAGAGAGAGAGAGAGAGAGGGGGGGGGAGACTTTGTATGTGTGTGTGTACTCCTTGAGTACTTGCCCTTTGAAAGCTGCTCTGAACTCTGCGTGTTGCCCACTAGAATGAAAAATGTGTCTTGGGTGAAGGATCCAAATAGAAAACCCTTAACGACAGCTTCAACTCAAAGAAGCAACTCTTTCTGTGCGTGTGTAACCGCGGGCGCGCGTTTGTGAAAATGTGTGAGCAAATGAGTAGTGAGAGGAATTGCGCCTTGTATGATGAGAAAGGGTCTCCCTACTCTGCACTATCCACAAGAAGAAGAGAGAATATCAAATACATGCTAGATCAAACAGAGAGCTCTCTGCAGACACAATTTACAAGCTTTTTCTCACTACATGTACGCATGATGATGAGAGGAGCCGAGCTGGAAGAAGGGAGGTAGCTTTCTCTTTCCTCTCTCTCACCTGCCTTTCCCCTGTTTCTCAGAAGTTCTGATTGCCAGCGCTGCTTTTATGAAGCTTTGGACAAGAATGCAAGGAGCGCCCTGACCTACAAGGCTCTTCTCTTCAAGGCTGGCATACAAAAGCTCTCTCGGCTCTCGCCCATGAACGCAACGCTCTCATCAAACGGAACAGGTCGTGGGTAGAGAGAGAAAGAGTGGGAACAGAAGGCAGCGTCTGCGAGAGTCTGTCACGGTGTGTATGTGTGTGTGTGTCTCTCTCGTGTCTTGTTGTGTGTGTAAAGGAAGAGAATGTGTGTCGAAAGAAGACCGGGATCTGTGAAGAAATGGGGGGGGGGGGGAGAAAGGAGAAAAGCCAAGAAGAGAGCGTAGATAGAAGCTTCGTTGGAATTTCAAAATGGCCAAGGAGTTGACAACGCCTCAAAAAAATGGGGCCAACTTCCAACACCAAGAGAGAAGAAATTAAAATTAGGAGGCGGCAATTTTAAAGAATTGGAAGTCCTCTCTCCTTTTGAATCTCTCTCATCACAATCTACAAATCATCAACAGGACGGCAGAGATTAGAATAGCAAAGGGCGGGTTCACACTACACTCCAAGTCCAAGCAATCTGACACGTTTTCCATTGCAACGAGTCCGCTCCAAATTAATATTTGATGTTATATGAACATCGAATAAGGTTAAACCTCGTGGCTAGAAGCTACGGCTTCTTTTGCATGGGTCTTACATTCTTCCCATAATCCACATTGAAAAGGTGATGGACATGGTGTGTGTCTGGGGATATGAGGCCACCCCAAAAGCCAAACTCTTTTTTGTTCCTCCAACCACCATCTACCACAACAGACCTGCGAGTCGAGCTCAACTACTTGGCTCTGCAATCTGAGCCCATCCTAAGAGCATCCCCCCCACAAGGCTGACGGTGTGTAGGGTCTTCCAATATTGGCAGGGCCTCTAAACAAAGATGTGCATGCCCATAGACTCATCACTGCCCGTGACATCTAGATACGACAATAGTCCAACGCGCAATTGCTAAATCTGTAGAACTCTCCTTTTGAGTTGTCTTCTTAAGAGAGTTGACCACTAAAAGATTACATAATGCCCGAAGTGGGCCCTCGATTCCCTTATGAGGAATATTGACATAGGTATCCAATACACTAGCCGCTAATCCTACTCGCAATTGCTACCCTATAGCCATGCATGACTCTATTAATTGCATACAATAGAGGTCATGCAACACCAGTATATTGAACTCGACATTGTTGTTACACTTGACAGAAACATAAGTATACATAAAAATTGGAGAGAATTATACTCGTACAATTCTCTTGGAAGGACCCTTGGTCTTGTCTTGTCCAAGAACCCTTCGTCTTGTCTTGGCAACAGAAAACCCTTTGTTGGCTTTTGCTCATGTTCGAGTCGACAAAGCATTCATACGAAAAGGATGCTACTTGAACCACTAGGGAGATGTGGGCCATCATAGCCATCCTTGCAACCCTTAGTGATTGAAAGTAGATCGTTAAGGCTACTTTGGAGCCAAGAATCGCTTGTCTACTTGACACCTTGGGTACACCTTTGAACTTGACTGCATTGCCACACATGTAAATCATTTGTGGGTGTGACAACAAGCCAAGAACCGCTATCATCTTGCACATTGGTGCAAGTTATTGAGTCAATAAAACTCCCATGTCAACAAGCACATGAAGAATTCATGAAAGGAATGCAACACACCTTGAGAAAAAAATCAATATTAGCTCATATACACGGTTATTCTTAGTGCGGCATAACCAAAAATGTGAAGATGTATACAAGACAGACAATGACACTGCTACAAATTTCTACATACTAGATGGAAACAAAAACCAATATGGTGAGTGAACAAAGCTACAAGAACATTGGAAATAGAAATGAAGCTCATTGTTCTTACCAACACATATGCTGAAAGAAGCCTGATGATCTTAGCAAACAATTGTCATGTGCCAAATCTCCAAAATGATATGGATGAGTGAGGGAAGACCATTTCAGATCTAGATGAGGAAGAAGACCCAAGGAAGGTGTTGATGAAGATACTGTAGAAGCAGTTAGTGCTTCAGATCTATAGCTTTATGTAGAGGTTTGAAGGTGAGGTAGAGTGATCAACTTCACCTTCACACCTAGATGAGGAAGAAGGACCAAGGAAGGTGTTGATGAAGATACTCTAAAAGCAGCAAGTGTTGCATATCTACAGGTTTCTATAGAGGTGTGAAGGTGAGGCTACGTGATCAATGGAGAAGGGAGGTGTTGATAAAAGATACTCTAGAAGTAGCGAGTGATGCATATCTATAGCTTTCTGTAGAGGTATCAAGGTGAGGCTAAGTGATCAATGGAGAAGGGAGGTTACCTCTATTGCGAGAGATATTTGGAGGGAAAAGTGGGCTTGAAGAAGGAGATACCGGTTTCATAGCTATAGGGGAGAGGATAGATGTAGTACCTTGGAGAGAGTGAAGAGGAGAGAGAGAATGTCAGCACGTTTTTTGAAAGACCCCTTTTTAGGGGGGAGGGGGTGGGAGTTAGCAGCCTCTAAAGAGAGAAAGACTAGGTTTTTATCGCAACTTTACGAAAAAAGGTTCAAATTTTTTTAATTTCTCATTTTATTGATAAAGAAAGGACTCCTCCACCTCTAGGCCTATAAGTTTGACCACTCACTTTTAGGACCTGCCACACCCACCATTTCAGTCCACATGGCAGTCCCCCCTTTGCTCATTCATTAATCTCATTTTTAATCCCATGGCAAACAGAGAGGCCCTCCTATACTCCATTCCCCTCCTAATGGGGAATGCAGCCAATCCATGTAATGGGCTCTAGATAGATATTGGCCTATGTTTGCATTGTGTGACCTTTTGTGTGCACAACGATATGTTTAAACATCCAAAATGTGCAAATGAAATGTACAAGCTTAATGGTTATAATGCTTTTCCCTTAAGTGAGACTCCTGTCGCCTTCAGCGGTGGTACCGTCTTTGATGACAAAATAGAAAAAGAAGAAGAAGAGAGAGAGAGAGAGAGAGAGAGAGAGAGAGAGAGAGAGAATAAAAAAACTCTCTCACATTCTACCTAAGCCTCAACGATGGGGATGGCTAAGCAACATATGGCGCATGGGTGAACAAGAGACCGATTACATAGCTATAGGGGAGAGGATAGATGTAGTACCTTGGAAAGAGTGAAGAGGAGAGAGAATGTCAGCACGTTTTTTGAAAGACCCCTTTATAGGGGGGAGGGGGTGGGAGTTAGCAGCCTCTACAGAGAGAAAGACTAGGTTTTTATCGCGCAGCTTTATGAAAAAAGGTTCAAATTTTTTTAATTTCTCATTTTGTTGATAAACAAAGGACTCCTCCACCTCTAGGCCCATAAGTTTGACCACTCACTTTTAGGACCTGCCACACCCACCATTTCAGCCCACATGGCAGTCCCCCCTTTGCTCATTCCTTAATCTCATTTTTAATCCCATGGCAAACAAAGAGGCCTTCCTATACTCCATTCCCTTCCTAATGGGGAATGTAGCCAATCCATGTAATGGGCTCTAGATAGATGTCGGCCTATGTTTGCATTGTGTGACCTTTTGTGTGCACAACGATATGTTTAAACATCCAAAATGTGCAAACGAAATGTACAAGCTTAATGTAAGACCCTAGGGAGATGGACATGCCAATAACCACCCAACCATACCTATATATAGGCCCCTTGGCCCTCCTATATATAGCCCATGTACCGCATGTGTATCCATCGACCCTTGGCTAGGGCCGTTCCCTCCTATATTCCTACCCTTGGCATGACATTACTCCCCCCTTGGAGAAGCGTTTTCGTCCGCGAAAACAAAAGTGGTAGGATCTTTATAAGAACACCAATGTTTTCGAGAGTGGTATCTGTCATGGATCCAGCTGTTTGTTTGATAAAAACACGGTATAGTAGGAGGTTCAATGAAATCAAGAATAACATCATGAATTTGCACATTGTTGTCCTTTTGGAACCATCTAGTGTGTAGACTCCATTTAGAATGCACATGAGCATGCTTAAACGAGTTATCACCACAAAGATGTACCTAAAAGAGTACCGCTTTTCACTTTCCGTGAAAGTAACTTGCTGACCTAACTCATCAGCCAAGTATAAGTTCTTGACTTGTTCTCAAATTTCATCAGTAAACAACCCCACCATAACTAGTGTTCAAGGTTGAGAACCTGATTTAAACATGAAGAGACTAAACCTAATCGCAAACATGCTTTTCCTGATGGTAAGCAAACTCCAAGTAGAGCAATGAATGCTTATTAATTGGATTGCTTGGTGCTAATGTACGCACTTTGCATATCCTTTAGCCCAAGATTACACTTTGTAATTTGCCTACCCCCTTGGATAACTGACAGTACTGAGGTGTGTTTCCCTCACGGTTTATAGACAGTCTTCCCAGATGAGTGGTAAATGGGAATCAAAATATCGTGTAACATTGTTGAGGAATCAACAATGCCTGGAATAACCATCATGGTTAACTTGAAAAATCCACAAACACCCAAACCGAGCCATGACCTCTATTGGTGATTAGTAGACCCAAAAGTAATCTCATAGAGATACTGCACATAGAGTGAGAAATACTTCATAAGCAACAACTTAATGAATACGCATGCTATTCCAAATCAGCCTTTGCTAAACACTAGGGCCCATAACACCTAGTGTGCATCCATTTAGCAAAAAACAGATCCGAGCCTGTATATCCATGGTGATCCTTGCCAATACTTATGGCAAATGTGATGCGCGTAGCACACATTAAAGAGAAATGTAAATAGTTCGGAAAAGAAACTAAATACTTTCAATTGCAATCAGTTGCAAGCCTTGATAAAACGTCTGAACCATAATAGAAGGTGAAACAGTGATCACTTCTAGATACAAACAATGGAACTTTTTCATTAAAAACTCATAGCCTTACTATATGTAAAACAACCATCTGTAATGTTGTTTAGCAGCACTTGTACCTTGACAAGTCATTCTAAGTATCCGACAACTTTTGACCACTGAAAATTGCTCCTGATACGTCGTGCTGAAAATGATCTAGAAGACAGATGAGACCAACACCTAGGGACCTTGTCGTGACACATACTTGAAATAGTGGCGCCAGTGTCAGTTTCAGAGACTCATATTTGCCACATGTGGAACATGTCTCAACTAAGGATGTCTGAAAAAAGAACATCCTACAAGTACAAGATGTACTTGTGTGTGGAGGTAACTGCAAACACTCTACGACGGGAGTGAGAGGGACCCTCATTACCCTTGCTCCACACTGGCTAAAGCGAACTCCTTGAGTCCCTAGACCATGTTGTATCCCATGTGACAACATGTGCCAAATCGAATCCGACAAGTGGATTCATAACAACATAATGTACATTGGACACTACGGCCCAAAATACTTGTTCTGACATGCCCTTGGCATGGCCATGGGTATTGATCTGAAAGTTTAGTTACCCGTATTCAAATGCACAGGAGCACGTCTCACACCTGTGAAAAAAAACCAAGCAACCTTGCACTGGAAACCCTGGATGTTGCCTTCGCAATCCAAAACCCGTTGGGTAGAATCTACGTAGTCAAACCCCTTGGTTAGACCCTTTGTAGAAACTGTTCAACTAGCATGTAACGGTAACCAACATAGTTAACCGTGTACAGAATGATGAGAATCAACTTGAAAAGTTGAATTTTTCCGCTACCGCGTGGTAGATTGTGGAATTCTTTCCTTGAAAGTATATGGGTGATTTAGTAAGCACCCGCGGGGTCTTATCCCAAAACAATGTGTCCATAGACACTCGTAGTGCTATAGAGAGAGCAGAAATCCACACAAGTGAGATGCCTAGCTCGTATCAATAGCCGTGCTGTCTCAACTGTTTGCTGCCTCTAGATTCCGTGGTATAGATCAGCTGATGTGAGTCTAAGATTAAAACTCAACTTGAGTGTCGCACTAAAAGCATGTAGTGCAAAAATGACACCCTAAACATCTGTAATGACAAGACTCTTGCGTGTCCGTTAACGTCGATGTGTTCGACGTGTACTCCACTGGGTAGATAGCTGTTCGATCTTAATAACAAGCCCCCAAGGAATGCCAACAGTTGGGTCTTATCCAAAATCTGACAATGAATCTTAGCCAACGTGTGTGGCTCATAGCCGTTATGGCAATTAGAGTTCAATCGTGGAACCTATGAATACTAATTTGGATGGCATCTTGCCCAATTTCTAGCTGAGAGTTAGAGCACCTTGGCCCAAGCCGCCGTACCAGCAAAACATGTATCAAAAGCTTCTTAGAAAGTTTTCATTATTCTTAGAGAGAAAGAAGAAAGAGAGAGAAGAAGAGCATGCTGGGCTGAGGAACTTTCCTAAATTTCTAGAGTGTGTGCCCAGAATGTGTGCTCTTAGGCATCGTATGCCTGATTTGCAGTTTATCCTTTAAGCATACCACAGTTTTCTGGTATGACGCTCTCATCGAGAGAGGTAACAGAAAAACACGGAACATATCTTGACCCACCTACCCTGCATGGGTCATGTTTTTTAGGTTCTTCGTAGTGTTGTTGTACGTTGACAACAACCAAAAGTATGTGAAACAATCCAAAACTTATCTTGTCCTTGACAAACTGTCTGGTGTTATAGCGGAATCATAATCCATGATGTGGTGGAGTTCAGACCACTTGGCTAGCATGCCTTACATGTAATGTTGTAATCTCTTGGCTGCTGTGACGGTCTGAAGCGCGAGAGCCAAAACCATAAGCGCCTTGCACATTCTGCAGTGGTAGTGATACATCATAACATGATGTCACTACGACTAAAATGGGAACAAACTTTTTTATTGTACCAGTTTTCCAAACTTGTATGTCCATGCCCTTGATGCCCAATCAATGGGCAGTATCTTAGCACGAAGACGAAGCCGTGCTTCATGTGAAACTGGTTGTCCTGCTATAACCAATTGTCTTGAGATGTCAAGAAAGAAATCGCTCAAATGTAGCTCATAGCCCTATCTGTTGTGCGAGAGAGGATTATTGTATATATCATATACACCCTCATATATCATATACGCCCGTCTGGTATGTAATGAAATAACCTACAAACATATTGCCAATTTCCGCGCCAATTTTGTATGCTCATAGCATAGTCCAATTGTGGGAATCTTGTCTTTGCGTGATACTTCTCAGTAGACTCACTTTGGTTACTACCATGCCGCATAGCTACAGATACTCTTGCTCATAGACAAATGTCATAGTAAAAAAAATCCGCCCTTGTCGAGCAGTCACAAATGATCGACCTTGTCGAATTGTACAATGTATTGAAAAAAAAACATAAAAATAAAAATTTCTTGCAAAATATGTACCTCGCACCTGCTTGGCTTGATCACGGAGATGAATCCTTGCTCCAGTGAAAACAAGCCCTAACAATTTTCTTGACAGCTTCTTGAAATGGTTGTTATTGGTTGGTCCTGTCGAGCACCTGCTGCCTCCTTCATCAAGATTAGCAACAGGCTGTGCCGATCTCCATGAGATTCTCTAGCACTACCATGCCCTAACCTTTGCCAGGCATGGACAGAAGCCTTGTTGTGAAATGAGAGCATGTCTTACTCAAGCCTTGCTTGATTTTGGTCGTCAAACCAGTCATTGGTCTTCGGACAACCAAAGTTTGCTAAACACAACCCTCGGCATGATCCAACCGTGCAAGGTTTTTATGCCCCGGATAAGCCATGCGTACAAGCAAATTTGATAACAACATGGTTCACACAAGCCTTTCTCGTGTCTTGATGCAACATGTTCTTGAGGAAAACAAAGCGGTATTGCAATCTTTTATTTACCTCCTATTGTTTACCTGCTAAATGCCTTCGAGCAATTTGTCGTATCGGCCACAGTGCCTACGTTTTCGAGCATCCGTGAACCCTATCTGTTATTTGTGTGTAGATTGCTTCCCGAAACCGAGGAGCTTCCTTGCCACATGACTGGCATCCGAATTCCTGATTGCATGTTATTGACAGCTTCTGAAGACGAGGTTGAGTCCATGGTCATGATGTCCTGACATCATGCCGATGGCCTTGCAAAGTGGCGTTAGCCGTCGACTTCATGATGTATTTGAGACTTTGCGGACTTGCCCTCCTTGCTTTGAAACCCTGCAGACTTGCCCTCCGTGCTCGATCTGGGAGAGATGGGCCCGTGGCACCCGCAACTGCAAAGTTGCTATCTGTGCCCTTGCAAAACTGCAGGATAGCCCGTGGGCCAACACCCCTAATTGGGTGTGGTTAAATTTAGGGCAATTTTACTAAAATAAATAAATAAACTGTTTTTGAAGAAGGTTAAATGGCGTGCTGGCGCTACAGTGCAGGAGGAAAGCGAACGCAAGGGCCGATGGGGTCCTCCCCGGGCCTTGCGCTCATGTCGAAAAACGCTTTTCATGGCCTGGTGATCCTATTTGGAACCAACACCATGCAGTTTTCTGCAGCTGCGAATGCGGACCTCTGTGTGTAGGGGGTGGTGCCCGCGCTGCTGCCGATTCCATCGTCCTCCATGCAAGAAGTTATACACACCATGTATGCTTGCATGCAATCCTTCTCGCACCCTCGTGGGTTGCATTACCCTCAAAAAACGTCCTCCTCCTTGGCGAGAGCCATGCTTCGCCATGCCAAGGTCCACAAACGAGAGGGAGAGAGATTCCGAGAGAGGGAGAGAGAGAGAGAGAAAACCATGCTTAGAGGGAAAAAGAAATCCATGCCTTCTCCTCCGCCATGGCTCCACCCTCCTCCTTCCTCTCCACCTTGCTTTGATGCCAATGTAAGACCCTAGGGAGATGGACATGCCAATAACCACCCAACCATACCTATATATAGGCCCTTGGCCCTCCTATATATAGCCCTTGCACCGCATGTGTATCCATCGGCCCTTGGCCAGGGCCGTGCCCTCCTATAGTCCTACCCTTGGCATGACACTTAATGGTTATAATGCTTCTCCCTTAAGTGAGACTCCTGCCGCCTTCGGCGGTGGTGCCGTCTTTGATTACAAAATAGAAAAAGAAGAAGAAGAAGAAGAGAGAGAGAGAGAGAGAGAGAGAGAGAGAGAGAGAGAGAGAGAGAGAGAAAGATAGATAATAAAAGAACTCTCTCACATTCTACCTAAGCCTAAGTGATGGGGATGGCTAAGAAACAAATGGCACATGGGTGAAAAAGAGACCGATTACATAGCTTGTGGTCAAGGGGCTTACAAGATACATATAAGAGCTCTAGGTATCAAGATCCATGACTATGAGCCGGATTCAAAGTAAGATACTTCAGACACCACGGCTACGAGTTGGATACAAAGCTCAGAAACTTGAGCCATCCAATGAGCAAGGCATATCAAATTAGAGTTGGTACTTACCACTGATAGCCGTTTTTCGACTCTCCATAATTGCCATGGTAAGTTACTCCACCCTACCAAATTCACCCAAACGCTATGGCTATCCCTACCATTTCACTATACATAGGCGTGTGTGAGTTAGGGGGCTTTTCCCATATCTTCTTAAAAACCCTCAGCTAGCTAGTCACTGGGCTAGTTGAGCCAAAAAAATGAAAAAAAATAAAAAAATAAAAGTATATTATGGCCTCTTTGTGTGTAAATATTTCATTGTATATATGGCCTAAATATAGGGATTTTTTATAATTATTTTGGTATTTTAATATTTCTACTTAAGTGTGTGTTTTATTAAACCTATGTACACCTTCTTTCATCCTCTTACACCATAATTATATTTTTTGCCAATATGTACATACTCTAACCTCATATTTTTCCTTTATACAAATCACTCCCACATTTTCACCCTCACCCTCGTGAAAACAAAAAATTGATTTCTACTCATTGGTTACGTTTATTATATTATTTACTTGCATACCTTTTCCTCTTTCACCCAAAATAATTCAAGGAGGGACCATATCATATGATTCCAATATCTTTCCATATCCATAACTCCTCCATATTTTTATTATTATTTTTACTCATTATTCTAACACCATGTGCTCATTGAGCTAAAGTCCATGAATAGTCCATACACTAGTCCCACCATGTATATATTTCTTTATTCACCAATAATCCTCCTCCATGCATGGGTCAAGGGCAACTTGGATGCTTTGTATTATAATATGACAAAGGAGGGGCTCACTCTTGGATGCATTGTACAAATTCAACAAAGGAGGGGGCCACTAAAAGACTTTTGCAGGCATAAAAACAGGCTTTTTGGGCTCTGAATAATCACCTCAAATTTTTTCATGATTTTTGGAGCTACCAGCGGTGAGCTATGATTTTTTGAGTGGACCCCAGTCTGCCCACTTTTCTCACAAGTAGCCCTTAGTCTTTTCTCACCCTTCCACACACCTACTCACTCTTACACATCCCTCCCTCTCCTTCCCTCACTCAAACCTGCAATTTCCATGGCTTCTCCCACCCTCTTCACCATTACCCTTCTCTCTCATCCCTATAGTTCTTTTATGAACCTCTACATACATACACCCTCTCCATGTCTCTCTCTATTGCTTCTATGTTACAATTTCATTTACCTCTCCTAAAAATATCTAAAATTCAGCATCTTAACCATGATAACTTCTGCAAATTGAGGATTTTTCATCAACAAATCCTCTTTTCATCGTGGTGGTCAACCGTGGCGGCGGCGTAAAGAAGCGAAGAAGAAGAAGAAGACCAGCGATCATTTTTTCCACAATCTACACAAGGGTGAGTTCAAGCTTCTTCAAAGCTTCACCATCTCAATGATTCTCTTTTAATTCACCCCTCTTCCTTCATCAAATCAACTCATCCTACCCATTGTAAATGTATCACTAACAATTCTAGTGATTATTACCACTAACAACTAACTTCTTTTGTAAAAATGCACCCACACTATCAACATATGGAGTAGGCAACCTCACAAATAAACCAAATTCACTCACTCCCATGGAAGTTTCTCTCCTTTCACCACATCAATAATTCTCTTACTTGAGCCCACATCCATGTGACTCAAGAGAAAAGAGAGACCCCATTCTCATTTGAAATTCATAAAAATTCATAATCCTTGATCTTTCCTAATAAAATTGATTAGGCTTAATCCTAATCAAGGCTTCTAAAACCTATAAATAGAACCCATTCCTCCTTGTAAAAGACATCACTATACCATTGCACACTAGATTGAGCGTAGCACACGCCAGTTCTATCTTGGTTGTAAAGAGAGAGTAAGCTTTCTATACACCATCACTTTGGTGCATAGAAAAGCTTGAGCTAGTTTGAGTGAGTGCGAGTAGAAGATATTCTTCCTACCATTGTTGTATCTACCCCAACATCAATGAATTGTTAGTTTTGGGTGCAATTCATGTCCAAAGGCTCACGCTTCTCCTCCAATTTGGCTTGGCAAACTCATTCAGCTTCATAAAGTGACTTGTTTCATTGAAGGTTGTTGTTTTGTTGCTTGTGATTCATTGGCTATTGTTTGGCTACCATTGTAAGAGGGTGGATGGTGAGAGGGCTCCCATAACCCTAAGACAATGTGCTAGTGATGCTATAACCAAATCTTGTCACTTGATTCCGCAAGCTCTAAGTCCCTTTTTGTGCAAAATATAAAGTTGAAGCTAAGTTGTACACCATCTCTCTCTCTCTCTCTCTCTCTCTCTCTCTCTCTCTCTCTCTCTCTCTCTCTCGTGTTTTAGTGTGTGAGAGTGTTCCATTGGTGTTAGGGTTAGTGTAAATCCCTTGCTTGTTTGTGGGTTGCTCTAACGATTCTCCTCTTTTGCGTCCTAGTTCGCTCTTAAACTAGGTGGTGCCCCTTGTGTAGTTGGGATTTGGCTGTGGGTTTGTTGTTTTGGTTTGTGTTGTGTTGTGCCCCAGCCCCATTGAGTAGCACGGGAGCCTTGAAGGGTGTCTAGAGGTTGCTCTTCTTGTTGCCCGCCCCGGACCGCCTCACCACTACATTGCAAGGGCTATAACATCCATCCACATTCTCAAGTGAGCATTTACTTTTGGATTTTGAGACACTTGGCATAGGATGGTGTCGTGCCGTGGCACGTGCATAGTGGGAACGAAAGCTAAGCCCTACGATATTATGGATTTTATGTGTATGCCTTAAGTGTGCATAAGTATATGCATTTTCTATTTAGCATGCAAAAAGCTAGTCGAAGTCTGATGTGTCACTCTTGTTGGGAATGGGCTTTGTCCTATGATCCCGGGCTTCTTTGTGAACCTCTTCTTGGAGCCATGATGAAATGAGCCTATAAAACATACCTCCTATCTACTAGGAATCCTAGATGGAATATGACATGTGTAGCATGGCCAAAAGTGGCCTTAGTCATAGTATACCCCATGAGGTGTCATTCTACACATAGTAGGTGCACTTTGGAGTGATTATGGACCTAGAAAAATCCCTTAGAAAAGTGGTCACAAGTTTTTTTGGTGTCATCCATGATGTAAGCCAAGCTCTCTCTCAATTTTTTATGAAGATACTTTATGCACATGTTCCCACCATAGCTCAACAATTCTTGGAGGCTTAACCCTTGACATGTGGCGGCAAGGAGAAGATATTTGGAGAAAGATCTAGAAGAACCTCTAGATATTTCTTGAAGAGAAAGATCTAGAAACTTTGAAGATAATTTCAAAAGATAGACACTTGTCACACAAATCCATTGGATATTTCTAAACAAATATCTTCTTCAAGGGGCAACTTCACCTATAAATAGAGCTTCTTGCCCCTCACTTGGGCATCAAGCAAACCATCAAGCAATCAAGCGCTCAAGCAATCCCCATAATCAAGCCACTCTATCAAGTCGTCACCCAACCTACTAGCCATCTCCTTAAGTGAAACTTTCTCTCAATTTCAGCCCAACACATCTTGAGCTTGCTACTTCATGCCTCAAGCCTTCTATCTCCTCACTTGTAATACTCATACACTCTATGTAACCTTCTTTCATCAATAAAGACGCATTGTTGGTGGCTCGCAAACTCATCTTCCACTTGATCATCAAGTTGGCTACAAGACCACAAAGTCTTGAGGTGTGCTTCACTTCTTTGGCTTGAGCTTGTGTGGGTCTTTGTGTGTTGGTTGTCTCTCTTATCTCTTTCCTTCATTGTTTGACTGCTTTCTAAACTTTCTTAGATGAATAATCCCAATGGTGTAACCTTTCAACCCTTTCACTTTGTGCAAAATATTAGGATTAATGTTTGTATTAGCCATAAAATCCACTTCCAACAGAGAACTGTGTTACTCTTTGGGCCGAAAAGACTGCGATAAATTCTTCTTTCTCCACGTCCTCTTATTTTGCCACTACTAGACTACTCTAATTCTTTTGATGTGCACATATTTATTCTCCTCTAGGGGTTGAGTCTTGCTTTCTTAATATTACTATGAACCAAGAAGACTTGTACACGGCTCACTCCTATCACTAGGCAAAACATCTACATCTTTGTAAGCACTAAGTTACAGTTTCAAAGAACTATTCGCAGTCTATTTGGAGCACAACGACTTGCTGCTATAAATGCATCAGTGAACCCTTTCATCTTACTTTTGATTAGATACGATCAAAGCCTTGATGTTTTCATCTTTGTTTTGTTTTGAGGGTTTCACATGTGCACACACAATGTATTTGCTACAAACATTAAGCTTGCTTAAGTGAAAGCCTTCACAGTCTCCCCACAAACCCTCACAACTAGAGGCCCGGCGCCTTCCTAGCAAGACCGCCAACTCTTTGACACACTTTTTGGTGAACCCGACGTGAAGTTTGTCAGGGTGAGTTAGTGGGGGTCTGCAAGCTACTTCAACCATGGGTGATCATCATCCGCAGCAGCAAGGTATGCCTTTTGATCTCGCTACAATGCAAATGTTTCAAGAATTTGCCTTGTTTATGCAACAACAGCATGCTACAGAAAGATGAGAAGTGTCAGCAACCAAAGCTATTCAAGCAGTGGTGCACAAAATGGATCAGTTTAATGGGAAAGATGTGACAAAGTATCTTCGTGGCTATGTAAAGGAGATGGAGGTGCATCATGTTCCAGAAGATGAGATGCTCCAAAGCTTTGATCTTGTTGTGACTCCCGAGATTAGAGAGCATGTGAGAGGAATCAGGAATGAGCATGGAAGAAATTGGGAGGAGTTCAAGCTAGCGATGAAGGAGGAGTATTTCATGGAGGACTCTGAGAGAGTAACAAAGAGAACTTTCCTAGAGTGGGTAGCCAAGCCGAAGGAGGGGCTCTCTCCAACATAGCTACTCAGGGAGTTTGAGCGACGATATGCTCAACTCACAAGGACAGAGAAGGCCACACTCGACTCAAAAAAGACAGAGCTCTTCTTACAAGCAACAAGAAAGGAGCGTCAGGAGCAATTGGAGCTACTTCTTGAGGACAAAGATGCTGAGTAGGGACTGAAGACAGATTGGAACAAAGTTGAAGCTGCTGTTTCATTACTTGCCAAGCGCCAAAGAAGATGGGATAAGATGGTTGTTGGTAGTGCACCATCTACCTCCACAGCTTCTGAAAAGATGGTAAAGCCTTCTTCCTTTATACTTCTAAAAGTTGATGACGCTGTAATAGATGAGCTTGTGAAAGGTATGAGGAATTTAAAAGTAAAACTCACAAAGCTTGAAGAGAAGGGGCAACCATTGGCACCATCTCAAGGCAAAAACAACAACCTAAAGAAGGTTTTGTTCATAGATGCATATGGTGTGACAGCACAGAGCATGCTAGGAGAGAATGTGACAGCTTCAGTGAAGCTTTGAGAAAAGATCTTGTATTCTTCAAGGATGGGAAGATTCACTTACGGGAGACAGGTTTACCCTTAAGGACTAACTTTGGAAAAGGAGGAATGCAGAGTCTGGTAGAGGATATGGCCACTACCCATGCCATCTCTGCATCCGAGGCATCTACTTATACAGTCAAGATTGAACCATTGAGGAGTTTTGAAGAAAATGGTAAGCTGTGGCCAAGTGATATGGAGCTAGCAAGGAAAGGGAAGCTTACAAGAGAAGTCCTACATGAAGCAAGTGATTGTATCCGTCTAGAAACAGGATGGAATGACCCTGTGGACTCCTTGTCAGTGCATGCCTATATTGCAAAATGTCAAAACAACGAAGTATTTTGTGGAAGAAAAGAGCAGGCGAGAGAGTGGTGACGAAGGACCGTAAAAAAGAATTACTAGAAGAAGCGACACAATACCTCCTCGAGCGCCTCCAACACAGGAAGCACCCCCACCTGAAGCGACTATGGAAGAAAGTACAACTGGGAGGAAAAAGGAGTCATCAAAAGGTAAGCCTAAAACTCCAACTTATAAGTTACAGTATGATATTGAGGCTGCTACAGACTTAAAGAAAGTTCTAGAAGAAAGAATTTTGAATAGCAAAATAGAGTTTACCTTGGGGGAGGTCCTTGGCATAGCCAAGTGCGAGTTTCACGAGGAGATCATTGATATCATCAAGAGGAAGAGGCAAACTCTTGTTGACACCATTCACCCGCAATCTGAAGGAGAAAGCTCAAAGACACAGGTAATCCAAGTGGAGGACAGAGAGCATGATGAGGATGTCGTAGGGTGCTACCATTCTTCTGGAAGAACAAAGAAAGTACAATTTTCAACTAGAGATGAGGAGTACGAAGCCATTCCAAGAAGTCACTTTTCCAAGAATCATTGGGCAAGAGCTACGATAGAGACAATGGTCAAGGTGGGTGATCTTGAAGAGCCATTTGTTGCCTTGATTGACCATGGCTCAGAAATAAACATAATGTCAAAGAGCTTATTCAACAAGTGCAAATTACCAATGGACACAAATCATGGATTGATGGTTAAGGTAGCAAATAATTCATCAGGTGAGTTATATGCAGCTTGTCCTAGTGTGAAAGTGACTATTGGAGATGTAAAGGAAGAGCATAATTTCTTTGTACAAGACACATCTTCTTATGATCTCATACATACTCCGCCATTTCTTCGGTTAAGCCCGCACAAAATTGTTGCTTTTGCTCTCCAAAATCCAACCTTTTGAAGACAGTGGCTTTGAGTTGTAGGTCCCAAAACTTGTCTACATATTTGTGGATGGATTCATTGGGAGAGAGCTTTAAGCTTCGCCATTCAGTGAGTACTTTGCCTTTGGCATCGGTGGCCAAAAATTGCTTCATAATGGAAGCTCTTAAAGCCTTCCATGTTCGTGGAGCTTCACCGTTGGCTCGTAGGCTAGACCACCATTGTCTGGCAGACTTTTGAAAGTGCATAGCTACATGGCGTAGCTTAGAGGACTCCGTGAAGCCCTCATCTCCAAACGCCGCATCGAATTGTTGGATAAAGGCCAAGACTTTGTCCGTAGCACCAAAGGTACCATCATAGGTAAGGAAAGAGATGCTCTTCCCTCCCTCTTTGAATTTCTTCAGCTTGGACGACCTCTTCCATGCGGCATAGGATTTCCTATGGCCTCTTCTTTTTGATGGTTCAAAGGTTGCACCATCACTTTCTTCAGAGGGTGAAGAATTTGAAGAAGGTGGAGAAGAGGGTGACCTCTTCCTCGCCTTTTTCTTGTCTTGATCTTTGTCATCTTCACCATAGCTTTCATAAGAGGAAGAGGATGAAGAAGATGGAGAAGAGGGTGTCCTCTTTCTCGCCTTTTTCTTCTCTTGTTTTTTATCATCCCTCTTTGAACTGTGGTGAGGAGAAGATTACGATGGTCTTCTCCGCTTTGGTGGTGATGGAGAGCGTTTAGCCCGCCGTCTTCGTGGAGCCATCTCCGCCGAGGTGGCGGGAGACTCGCTTCTTTCTCGTTCCTTCGGTGGAGGCTCTTGAGTTCTCCTTTGGGAAGGAGATACATCATCAAGAAGTAAATTCTTGAGCCCTTCATAAGGATTCTCTTCTTCTTCCCGAATCGGAGAGAGACCTCTTTTGGTAGTCTCACAAGGAGTCTTCCTAGGTGTTCTCTCGTCATGGTGATTAGCTTGAAGAATCCCGTGAGCACGGAGCTGCCGTTGCACTTCACTTTGGAGAGATGGATTGCCCATGGCTTGTTGAAGCCTAGAAACAAGATAGTTAACAAGCATTGAAGCATCATTAGTAGCTTGCTCATGAGCAAAATCAAAGTTATCAACATTAATTTCACTCTCTTTACTATTGTCAGCCATTCTAACAACTTTCAGGTGTAAACCTTTTAGGTGTACTTTGGCACTTCAAGCCCTAGTTGCTACTCCTCTTTACCCCTTTAGAAAAAGCACTCAAGCTACTGTACCCGCGGCGCGAATACCATTAATTGCAAGGAATAGAAGAGAGGGTCTTTCAACACCAAAATAGCACCGGCTCCTGTCAAGCTTCTAATAGCTCAATAGTGGTTAAGCCGTAGGCAAGCCCCGTAGGACTCCACTATTAAGACCATAGCTCTCGACGGTGATGCTCCGTTAACTGCACAAAGACAGGCGCACTGCAAGGCTGAAAAATCCCTATTCTACTTACTCACAGGCAATTAATAATACCAACCATTTGTAGCTAGCTTGAGGACCTCCCTTCTTGAGCAAGAAAAGAGAAACCTTGAGCTCTGATACCAATGTAACATTTAATGGCCTAATAACTTATGTGTAGCGGAAATTAGCATGAACATAGTGGGAATTTCATTAGAATAGATTCCTAATGAGAATTACAAGAGTGCTTGGGTGGAGAGAGCAACAAAAAGCATAACACCTAGTTAGATAGCATCAACAATACTTTCAAAAGAGAGAGAAATTAAGCTATTGACAACAGTTGAGGACCGGATTTGCATGGAGCCGGTCCCCCCTCCAAAAGGCTTTGTATTATGGTTTCTCCCATCAAGAGAGACATTGTACAATACAATTCTTTGTGTTCCTTCAAGACTAGCTAGTGCAATGAAGATGGAAGCTTCATGCACTAAGCAAAACACTTAATCAAACACAACTTGAATTATCCCCGTTCTCAGACCCAAGACCTCACACACCTTTGAAGATGGTGAGAGCTAGCAGGGTATGAGAGTAGATTGAGAGAAAGAAGGAGTATCTTACGAGAAAGATGTACATCTCCTCACATAATCACTCATATTAGCATAGCTTAGCTTAGTAATTAGCTTGGTAGAGAAGATGAGCATGCATTGAAGCTTGGCTCTTGGTTGGATTTGCATCCACATGCCAAGAGAGTGTTGATGTAGGCTTCTATCTCACAAGCTTGGAGTAGGTGATGAGCTCTCCATTAAAGCTTGGGAGGAGATAGAGTATTCTTTTTTCACACATGGTCCAGTGTGAGTGTGTGTGTGTCAATGCCAAGCAAAAATCAGCCCCCTCTCTCTCTTGGGCGAGCCCTTCCTGCTAAATTGGTCTGGCTTTTGCCTCATTGGACCTCCCCAAGTCAAGCCAATGGGTGTTAAGCAGCATAAGTGATAGCCTTCTGACATGTGTCCCCCTTTCCCCTTTTGTGAGAGCTTTAGGTAATTAAATAATTAAACTAAACTCTCATTGGACCCCTTTGCCTCCTGGCCAATAGGAATCAGGCAAGCCATTGGGCTCCTGAATGCTCATTGGACCCCTTGGGAGACTGCCCAATAGTCTTCTAGGAGACTTAATTCTCATTGGTTTCTTTTATTAAATGTTTTTAAATTAATTAAACTAGATTTACTCTAGCTTAATTCTCATTGGTCCACTTCAAGGGTCTTCCAATAGGAATTGGGCACACCTTGTGGGCATCTGGCCTAGGGACCTGACATGTGTCCCTAATTCCCTTTGTGTAAAGGGAGCCTGTGTGTGTGTGTGTGTGGCTTTCTCTCTCATCCCCTACTAAATGGGCTCGCCCCCTCCTTTGTAGGCTTTGAAGAAGACTTTTGTACACACACTAAGCATCCAATTTTCCCTAGGGTTGACCTTTGGACACAACCTTTGAATTTTGGAACCTTAGCATTTTGGAAGTCTTAATGGCTGAACCTTAGGGTCTTTTTAGCCCATTGTTGCACATGGCTCTTTTGCAAATGGCCCCCCCTTTGGATCCCTATTTTCCCTCCTTTGGATCCCTACTGTGGCCGGTCTGCTAGATTAACCAATATTCTAGATTTTTTCTCCCCTGGTACCTCCCCACATTAAATGATCAGTTTAATATGAGAAAATCATTTAGGAGGATTAGATATTGATTATTATGACATATGCAGCTAGTCAACAACGTCACAATCAGGAATATGGGTACAGGGCCAATTGTGGACGAGTTTGCAGAAGCATTTGCAAGAAGGGCAATATATTCTATGTGAGATTTGTACTCATGGTATGATCAATTCCAACTAGAAATGGAAAGCAGGGATCTGACTACCATGAGGACACCTTTGGGTTTGTTAAGGATGTGTACCTTACCCACAGGGAGCAACCAATTTGGTTTCACATATGATGAATGGTATGAATAAGTTCTTACGTGACTTTATTCCCCAAGTAACTATGCCCTTTCTTGATGATGTTCCTATCAAAGGATATGAAGTAAGTAATAAAGATGAAGTTTTGGATTCCAAGATGTGCTGCAACTTTGTGGCACAACACATAGATGATTGTGACAAGATCCTATCCAGACTGGAAGAGGTGAACCTTACCCTCTCATGGCAAAAGTCTGTGTTTGGAGTGAAGGAGGTGTTGATTGTTGGGCACATGTGTGGTCCCAATGGGAGATGACCTCGTCCAACAAAAATTGATGCAATTCAGAAGATGAAGGAGGTATGCATATCTGTGAGTAAAGTTCGCAGATTTCTTGGTGCATGTGTGTTTTATGTTATATGTATTCCACATTATGCACATGTAGCAGATCCTTTGTACCAGTTGTTAAGGAAAAATCAAAAGTTTCATTAGGGAGACGCACAAGCAAGGGCTATAAGAAAGCTAAAGGATTTGCTATAACAAGCACCAACTTTAAGAAAGGTAAACTATGAGTGTGGAAAGCCAGTAATAGTGACAGTAGATACGAGTCCGACAGGAATTGGATGGGCAATAGGGCAGGATGACAAAGAGGGACATAGGTATGTGGTAAGGTTTGGAGCCAAGGTTCTAAGTACTCGACAAAGAAACTACCCACAGGTAAAACGGGAGTTGTGGGGCATGGTTACAACACTAAAGTGTGAAAAGGAGTACTTGATTTGAGCATATGTGGTTGTGGAAACAGATTGTCTGCCACTCCTTGGAATGATTACAAGCTGCTCAATACCAGACATTGCCATGCTAAGATGGATTGCCTACATTAAGTCCTTGAATCCTGAGTTCAAGCATATTGCAGGAAAAGACAATCCGGTAGCGGATATGCTATCAAGGGCAAGGTATGAGGATGAGCAAGACATGGTAGATGATAGTGAAGATGTAGACACAAGGTTCTACTCCATTAATCATGTTGAGCATAATGATGTTGGCACACCTAGTGCACTTGAGCTGTTTTTAGAAGATGGGTATAAAGGAGATTGGTTGCTTATTGGTCGTTATTAGAGTACTTTAACAAAACAAGGAGATTGGTCTGAGCATGAGTTTAAGAGGATACGCAGAAAAGCATATGGGTACTTTCTGCAGGATGGTTACTTATGGAAACATCCAAAACAGAGGGGTGCTATACCACAAAGGGTAGTATGTAACAAACAGAGTCAAGTAAAGCTCATGCAGGAGTTTCATGAGAACCTATGGGCTGGACACCGTGGTGTGTGGGAAACCTTTTCAAAGCTAAAGGAAAGGTATTGGTGGAAAGGTGTGTACAAGGATGTATCCCACTTTGTGGAATCATATGTAACATGTCAAATGTATTCAAATGTGCAACATCGTGATAGGTTACATCCCACTTATCCACTAGCCATGCATTACAAATGGGTTGTGGATCTAGTCACCATGCCTTTAGGACTTTGGCAGATGAGGTACTTGGTTCTTGCAACAGAAGACTTGACTAATTAGGTTGAAGGGCGAGCTTTAAGGACAAAGACTACAGAGGCAGTATGTAAATTTCTCCTTGAGGATGTAATCTGCCGCTATGGTTGTGTGGGAAAGATAATTGCAGACAAAGGAGAGCTGGATGCCGAGGAAGCAAGGGAATTCTTTTCCAGAATAGGAATCAAGCTTTCCCTTACCACCGCTTACAATTCGGAAGGCAACGGGAAAAGTGAAAGAGGGCATCCGCCAATCATCAAAGCCTTGGCTAAAGCTTGTGAAGGGAGAATTAGTGAGTGGCCAAAACTATTGCCATATGCTCTATGGGCTGATCGTACGACACACAACTCAGTAACTGGCTACAATCCTGTAGAATTGATTTATGGTCAAAAGCCTGTAATGCCCATTGAAGAGACCATTCCCACATGGAATGTGCTACCTTGGAAAGATGGGCTTAGCAGAGAAGAGCTCCTTGCTTTGCATACAAGACAGCCAGAAAGAAGGCCTGAAGACAATGAGGTTGCAAAAGAAAGATTGAAGAATGCCAGGTTGAAAAGCAAGGACTACTTTGATAGACGACACAAGCTAAGAAGGAAGGTAATTAAGCAAGGAGATTGGGTTTTAGTGTATGACAGTAGTCTTGATAACCAACATACTGTCATGCGAAAGGTATCAAAAAGATGGTCTGGATCGTATATAGTCAAGTACGTACATGACAATGCACTTACACCCTGGCTGAATTGGATGGAACAGAGATAAAGATACCCACTGCAGGAAAGAGAATCAAGGTATTCAAAAGAAGAGAGGACAGTCATCCGGCTGATGAAGTAAGCAAGAATGAAGGTTTGGAATCACCCAGTGAAGATGAAGAAGAAGAAACTCCAAGAGAGTCAAACATGCAAACATCGATTGTGGCACATACCGGAGGATGTGCAGGTTTCGAGGGGGTGGATGTCGTGTTGTGGCACGTGCATAGTGGGAACAAAATCTAAGCACTTCAATATTATGGATTTTATGTGTATGCCTTAAGTGTGCATAAGCATATGCATTTTCTATTTAGCATGCAAAAAGCTAGTCGAAGTCTGATGTGTCACTCTTGTTGGGAATGGGCTTCGTCCTATGATCTCGGGATTCTTTGTGAACCTCTTCTTGGAGCTATGATGAAATGAACCTATAAAACATACCTCCTATCTACTAAGCATCCTAGGTGGCATATGACATGTGTAGCATGGCCAAAAGTTGCCTTAGTCATAGTATACTGCATGAGGTGTCATTCTACACATAGTAGGTGCACTTTGGAGTGATTATGGACCTAGAAAAATCCCTTAGAAAAGTGGTTACAAGTTTTTTTGATGTCATCCATGATGTATGACAAGCTCTCTCTCAATTTTTTAATGAAGATACTTTATGCACATGTTCCCACCATAGCTCAACAACTCTTGGAGGCTTAACCCTTGACATGTGGCGGCAAGGAGAAGATATTTGGAGAAAGATCTAGAAGAACCTCTAGATATTTCTTGAAGAGGAAGATCTAGAAACTTTGAAGATAATTTCAAAAGATAGACACTTGTCACACAAATCCCTTGGATATTTTCAAGCAAATATCTTCTTCAAGGGGCAACTTCACCTATAAATAAAGCCTCTTGCCCCTCACTTGGGCATCAAGCAAACCATCAAGCAATCAAGCGTTCAAGCAATCCCCATAATAAAGCCACTCTATCAAGTCGTCACCCAAGCTCCTAGCCATCTCCTTGAGTGAAACTTTCTCTCAATTTCAGCCCAACACATCTTGAGCTTGCTACTTTATGCCTCAAGCCTTCTATCTCCTCACTTGTAATACTCATACACTCTTTGTAACCTTCTTTCATCAATAAAGACGCATTGTTGGTGGCTCGCAAACTCATATTCTACTTCATCAAGTTGGCTACAAGACCACAAAGTCTTGAGATGTGCTTCACTTCTTTGGCTTGAGCTTGTGTGGGTCTTTGTGTGTTGGTTGTCTCTCTTATCTCTTACCTTCATTGTTTGACTACTTTCTAAACTTTCTTAGATGAATAATCCCAATGGTGTAACCTTTCAACCCTTTCACTTTGTGCAAAATATTAGGATTAATGTTTGTATTAGCCATAAACTTCACTTCCAACAGAGAATTGTGTTACTCTTTGGGCCGGAAAGAATGCGAGAAATTCTTCTTTATCCACGTCCTCTTATTTTTCCACTACTAGACTACTCTAATTCTTTCGATGTGCACATATTTATTCTCCTCTAGGGGTTGAGTCTTGCTTTCTTAATATTACTATGACCCAAGAAGACTTGTATACACGGCTCACTCCTATCACTAGGCAAAACATCTACATCTTTGTAAGCACTAAGTTACATTTTCAAAGAACCATTCGCAGTCTATTTGGAGCACAACGACTTGCTGCTATAAATGCATTAGTGAACCCTTTCATCTTACCTTTGATTAGATACGATCAAAGCCTTGATGTTTTCATCTTTGTTTTGTTTTGAGGGTTTCACGTGTGCGTATGTGTGTGTCTGCATGTAAGATTTCAATGGCTACACACAATGTATTTGCTACAAACATTAAGCTTGCTTAAGTGAAAGCCCTCACAGTCTCCCCACAAAATCTCACAGCTAGAGGCCCGGCGCCTTCCTGGCAAGACTGCCAACTCTTTGACAACGGGTGACAAGGTTGGAAAATTTCAAGTCTTTACTATTTTGTATGCATTTTTAACCTTTAATTTGGAAAGCATCATCACTTGCAAAGTGATGTGCTTTAAAGGCCATCATGGGAAGCACGGTTTTCACTGGGCAACAACCCTAGGAGAGGGGAGGGCCAAAAATCAGACCTGCATCAATGCGAGAACTTTCACCCTCTGCACGTTTGCACCGGCATCAACACCCTTTTTTGTCACTGTCGTGACCTGAGCCAGGGCTCGTGGTGGCATCTCTCTCTCTCTCTCTCTCTCTCTCTCTCTCTCTCTCTCTCTCTCTCTCTCTCTCTCTCTCTCTCTCTCTCTCTCTCTCTCTCTCTCTCTCTCTCTCTCTCTCTCTCTTTCTCTCCTAGTGCAACCTGCTGTAGCCCGCTATCGCCCATGTGACTTCTTATGTTCGCATGCCGGACGCGTACGACTTGACCTTTTTACCTTGTTTAAGGGGAATTCCCCTCTTGCAACGGTTTGGGAGCCGATGAAGGTACTCCACATCAAATTGCGGACAAATTATCAGCAAATTAAATATATTTCTTCAAGCAATAATCCAGTGTTCAAAGTTTTTTCTTCGAATCTATCCCAAACTCCAAAGGGACGTGTGCTTTTGGTGGCTTTTAAATGCCATAGTTGGTATCACAGTCATTTTGGCAAGTGCGCAAAACAAAGCTGATCAATTTT
This sequence comes from Adiantum capillus-veneris, assembly GCF_014529385.1. Lineage (NCBI taxonomy): Eukaryota > Viridiplantae > Streptophyta > Polypodiopsida > Polypodiales > Pteridaceae > Adiantum > Adiantum capillus-veneris. The sequence continues at coordinate 89,847,204 of NC_140944.1, forward strand.
CAAAGCAAATCGATAAAGTATCAAAGTGATTTTTGACGAAAGCTACGGTCTTGGCGGTGTCGATGTGGCATGGCTAAGCAAGATCGATTGCAATTGTTCTACTGTCATCCAACAATTTTTGAGATAAGGCACGCATGATGTGTTCTCTTCTTGATTGCATTTTGTTAGATTCTTATATGGCAACAAGGTAAGTCGGTACGAGAACGTCATGAGGTACGCAGTTGATTTTCACATTTATTGAGAATGTGCTCGATAACTATGGCATACAACACGTGTGTGTGCTGCCATGAAAGGTTTTTTTTTTCATATTTGTGAAATTTCAGTATTGCAAGCACAAGCAAGGCTTGTAGAAATTATCATAATCATTGGATTTTTGGCTAAATACAATGTTAGCAAAGATCAAAGATAAGTTTGCAGATCACAATCAAGCAAGGCTTTGTGTTTCTGATGGCCTATAAAGGCAATTGTTTAAGCTACTATGTAGACCACTTAGACTAACCATGTAGGTTAATGCGAGCAAGCTCTCCACCAAGGGTTTATATTGCTCAAGGTTTTATCATCATAGCTCTCAAGGAGGGCAGATCTCGTACCTTCCAAGACCTTTCAAGGCGGATCGTACCAGGCATAGATATTACTCTAACTAACTCAAATTTTGGGGCTTCTATAATGTTCCTCAACCGACAAAAGAATAATTGGGATCAACCCACTATCAACAAACCAAATCCACTAGGTTTCAAAATTAAATGGCAACCGGTGCATACATGCAGTATTAGGCAACTCAAGTGTGCTTTGCTTCTGCAATTACTGTCAATATTGTTATGCTGCCATTATGGTATATTACTCGACAAGGTCGATAATTGATGGGGTTAATTTTCTTTTAACTCTATTTAATCTGACACTGCCATAAGATGTATTACGAGAGCAAGGCTCCATATACATATACTCAAGAAACTGGCTTGTGTGTTACAGCGGCCAGTATCTTCTTAATGTGTCCTCTTTGTGTTGTCCAGTGAAGGGAAAAAGCAAGGTTTTTAGGAGCATGACTCCCTACCTATATTTATGTATTAGATGCATGATCCCTCCAAAGCAATTAAAGCTTGGCAGAGTGTAGGAAAAGTAAATACACGAAGTACATTGATAAAAATTTGATAGCTAAGCTTCCTGAGCTATTTAATTCAAGGTTGGGTAAGTTAAGGATTTTCAATAAAATACACGATTCGGCAAGACCGATTCTCTACGCACTTTCAACACGGTTGATTTTCTTTGACATTTTGGTGTCAATCAGAGTACTTATTAGCTAAGAGCACCCAAGTTCCGTTATTTTCATTTTCTAGATGCACTTATGTGAAGCCAAGATTCACTTTAGGACATTTGGCCAGCTTCCAAAAGTGATATGACCCAAGCCACGATGGCATGTAGCACTACAAGGGGCTCTATGCACTTTGTTGGAATTAGGGTTGCAGGGACATGCACACAGCTTGGAGAAGATGAAGGAAGCTCAAGGCACACAACAAAGAGTATATTATGTTACCATATACATGTGGTAGTGATGTGTGTGAACACACTAGGACCAGCGGGGCATTTTCTACCTCTTTAGGAGGTTTTTTCCCCCGTGCATTGGATATACACCCATCACTCTAGGGCTATCTATCTTTCCATTGCACACTAAGTAATACACTCTCTATTGTGTGCCTTGAGCTTCCTTCGTCTTCTCCAAGTTGTGTGAATTTCTCTACAACCCTAATTCCAACAATTGGTATCAGAGCAAGTTGCGTCCTCCCGGGCTTAGTCGCCAGCAGCTCCAACACACGCCTGCTCATTTTCTCTAATTTTAGTGAGCTTTGGCGAGCATTCGTAGGAATTTTTTTTTGGGACAACTCGTAGAGCTTAGTCTGCTCAAATTTTTGATTCGGGCTCATTTCGGCCTCTGTTTCCACTACAGGCAGTACTGCACAGGGTATTTTTTCATTTTGTGCAAAATTTTTGTCAGTGTCGTTTTCTAAATAATAGGTGTCTTACAATCTTCTACAGTTTGAGCTATATAGCACGTGTTGTTCCCGCTTCATTTCTCCTCTTTTCGGGCAGTTTTCACAGTAGGTGCAGCATTTACCATGGCTGACAACAGCACATATGTGTTCAAGATGTTTGCTACTGAGGAAAAATTGGATGGGGATAATTACCCTATGTGGGCTTACATGATGCAACATGTTCTTGTGTCAAAGGGCGTCTGGAATATTGTGCAAGGCATTGATGTACGTCCTGGTTCTGAGGATGCATGTGATGTTGAGGATGTGGCAGGTCTTGCTCCAAGGATTGTTGCTATTAGAGTTGTTTTGCCTACGACAGAACAATCTCATTGGGATGTAAAGGATGCGTAGGCTCATGCATTGATTGCGTTGTCTGTGAAGTGCACCATTGTTTCTCACATTCGTTCAACAAAATCTGCAAAACAGGCTTGGGATATTTTGGCTGGTCTTTATGCAAGTCGCAATGAGGCTAAAATTGCTTTGCTGCGTAAAGAGCTGGAGTCAAAGATTATGCATGAGGAAGATGATATGGACACTTTCCTTGCTGGTGTCAAGGATATCAATGAGCATCTTATTTGTCATTTTAGACAGTTTCGTTGTGCAAATTGTTCTTGATGCCTTACCAGACTTTTGCTAGTACTTGGAGACTTATGACCCAAGGAAATCCTGAAGCTGTCAAGTTTGATGCATTATGCACATTGCTGTTGCAAGAGTCACTTTCCAAAAAAAAATAGGACTAGGCAACATGCAATTGAACAGGCTTTTATTGCTTCTCAAAGAAAGGGTGGTAACAGCAATGCAACCACTTCTTATGGTTCTACTGCGAGTGGCAAAACTTTTGTTCCCAATGCTTCTGTTGGCAACACTTCATCTGGAAATTCTGGTGATAAGGGCAAAAAGAAGATGCATTGCCATTATTGTAAAGCTAATCACTTGATCAAGCAGTGTCCTAAGTTGAAGGCCAAAGAGGCTAAGAAGAAAGAGGGTGGTTCCACTGCAAATGCTGGTTCCACTACAAATGCAGCCATTGTTGAGTCTTCTGTGAAAGGAGACTGTGTGCTGATGTTGATGCAGAATGGGCTTTTAGTGCAGAGTTACTTACAATCTAGCTGTCCATGATGCATGCATGTCAGTTGCTACAGATTCACATGTGTGGTATTTCGATAGTGGTGCTACAAAGCACATTACCTCACATCGTGAATTGTTCACCTCTCTCAAGTCTGTCCCTCATGGGAATTCGGTCACTTGTGCCAACAATGCCTCTTATCCGGTTCAGGGAGTTGGAAAGATTGTGCTTACTACTGCAAATGGCAGTTCTTTCACACTTGTTAATGCACTTTATGTACCTGGGATCAAGAAGAATCTTTTGTCTGTATCTGCACTTGCTAGACTTGGACTTGTAGTCAAATTTGTGGATGACATATGTACAGTTCATGATCTCAGTTTTGGTGATGAAATTGTTGCATCTGGACTTTTGTGTAGTGGGCTGTATAAGCTCAACTCTGTATGACAAGTGCGGCCAAAATATTCCAAATGCAGTTGCAGATTCAAGGGCTATTTCAGATGCAAAACTTTGGCATGCACGTTTTGGTCATCTGAATTTTTCCACTTTGCTGCGTTTGCAAAAATCTGATATGCTTGCTTCTTTGCCGCCTCTTGAAGCACCTGTCAAACATGTTTGCGAAGGCTGTATTTTGGGTAAGATGCAGCATTTGAAGTTTCCAAAGGATGGTTCAGTTAGGGCCACATGCAGGTTGCAGCTCGTGCATAGTGATGTTTGTGGGCCCATGCAAACTTCATCCTTGGGCAATTACCTTTACTTTGTGACTTTCATTGATGATTACTCCAGGCATGCATGGATATTTCCACTTAAAGCGAAGTCCGAAGTTTTTATGTGCTTCAAAATATTTTTGGCTATGGTTGAAAATGTCTCGAAATGTACTATGGGCACCCTCCGTTCCGATTGAGGGGGGGAGTATATGTCTCATGAATTTAATGCATTTCTGGCTAGTCGTGGGATAAAACACCAATGTACAATGCCTTATACGCCTCAGCAAAATGGTGTTGCTGAGAGGAGAAACAGGTCACTTACGGAAATGGCACGATGTATGGTCAAAAGTCAAGCTTTGCCGCATTCTTTTTGGCTTGAGTCCATCATGTGTGCAACTTATGTACTTAACAGGTGTTCTACAAAAGCTTTGTAGTCTATTACTCCATATGAAGCATGGCATGATAGAAAGCCTTCTATTGAGCACATGCCTGTTTTTGGCTGTTTGGCATATGCTTTGGTGCCACAAACACAACGCAAAGAATTGGATGATAAGGCTGTCAAATGTATTTTTGTTGGTTATAGTGCTGAAAGCAAAGGTTACAGGTTGTATCATCCGCAAAAAAAGTGTATTATGGTTTCACGGGATATAGTGTTTGTGGAAGATTCTGTTCAGCCCTTGTTGTCATGTACTAGAGACAGTAATGTAAGCTCACAAGACATTTATGACACTTTGTTGCCTCTTTTCAGTGGTGGAAATACGAACGTAAATTCCAATGAGGCAAACGTATAACGTATGGGGGTTTCAGAAAATGTTATAAATCAGCCTATTGCTGATGCAAATGTACATGATGTACTTGATGAGGAAAGGGCTGAAAATGATCAGGCTAGAGGTATGCCAAAATGGCTGGTGCATACATTGCGTGACAGTAAATTGGATGCACCTTTGTCTAGTCGTACTCATTCAAGCTCTCACCATGCATCTTATGCATCGGATTGTTATGCTTTGGCTGTGTCTAGCTTACATGATGTTGAGGAACCTCTATCTTTTGATGAAGCACAAAATTCAGAAAATTGGATGGCTGCCATGCAATTAGAATATGATGCACTTATAGAAAATGACACATGGAGTTTATGTGATTTGCCTCCTGGCAAAAAGGCCATTGGTACAAAGTGGGTTTACAAGTTAAAATGCAAGTCGGATGGTGAGATTGATCGCCATAAGGCTCGACTTGTTGCAAAGGGTTATGCACAACAAAAAGGCATAGATCATGAAGAGACTTTTGCTCGATCCCACTTGTCGTATGACTACTGTGCGTTTTCTATGTGCATTGGCAGCTCATTTTGGTTGGGATGTACATCAATCAGACATTGTACTGCTTTCTTGAATGGTGTCATATTTGAGGAAGGTTATGTAATGCAGCCTCGTGGTTTTGTCAAGAAAGGACAAGAGGATACGGTGTGAACATGTAACAAACCTTTTTATGGGTTGAAGCAATCTCCTCTTGCTTCATATGAGAAAATTGATATTCATTTGGTCAAACGAGGCTTTCATAACAGTCCAACAGAAAGTACATTGTATGTAAAGCGTGAGGGTGATGTACTTCTCATTGTGGATCTTAATGTAGATGATTTGCTGATCACTAGACCAAATGAGAGACATATTGCTGAATTTAAGGCTGATTTGAAAGCTACTTTCAAGATGAAATATTTGGGGATGTTGCATCATTATTTGGGTATACAATTTAAGCAGTATGATGGTGGTATTGCCTTGTGCTAGAAAAGTTACATAGAGACACTGCTATGTAAGTTTGGACTTGAGGATTGCAAACCTATATGCCACTCCCATGGAAACATGTTTGAAATTGAGTCTTCATGATGCTGATGATCCTACAGATGTCACTCTTTACCAAAATGTTGTTGGATGCCTCATTTATGTATGCAACAAGAGGCCAGATATTCAGTTTGCAGTCTCACAGGTTAGTAGATTTATGCATAGCCCAAGGTCTAAGCATTGGCAGGCTGTCAAGAGGATTTTCGCTACCTTAGTGGCACTTTACATCTTGGCTTGTTTTATCCCAAGGGGGGATCATTGCTATCAGATTTACATGCTTTTTCAGACTCAGATTGGGTTGGTTGTTTTGACATGAGAGTGTCCACAAGTGGTTTTTGTTTCATGCTTGGCAATTCATGTATATCATGGTTGATCAAGGAGCAACCTATTGTGGCCACTTCGAGTTGTGCGGCTGAGTACAAGGCAGTATTCACAACTACGGTTGAGTGTGTATGGCTCAGACGCCTCACGACTGATTTGGGTGTTGGACAGGACACTACTAACACTATCTACATTGTCTACAGTGCCAACACTATCTACACTGACAATCAAAGCGCATTGGCAGTTGCGAGGAGCCAATTTTTCATGTTCACATAAAGCACATTGAGATGAGTTACCACTATGTCAAGGAGAGGCTCTCAACAGGAGAGATCAGCTTGGCTTATGTGCCAACACAGGACAACCTTGAAGATCTTTTCACAAAGGCATTGTCTCGTGAGAAGCTCAATGCTTTCGCAAAGATTTGGGCTTACTCCCCTTTGTGGAATGATCATGTCCTCAGGGCATGGCACTTCCCTTTACTCATGTGCCAGCTCTCGTTCACCGCATCACTCCAGGGGGGATTTGTTACCATATACATGTGGTAGTGATGTGTGTGAACACACTAGGACCGCTAGGGCATTTTTCCCCTCTTTAGGAGGTTTTCCCCCCGTGCATTGGATATACGCTCATCACTCTAGGGCTATCTATCTTTCCATTGCACACTAAGTAATACACTCTCTATTGTGTGCCTTGAGCTTCCTTCTTCTTCTCCAAGCTATGTGCGTTTCTCTGCAACCCTAATTCCAACATATTACTTAGTGTGCAATGGAAAGATAGATAGCCCTAGAGTGATGGGTGTATAAACAATACATGGGGAAAAAAACCTCCTAAAGAGGGAAAAATGCCCCGGTGGTCCTAAGTGTGATCACACACATCACTACAAAATCCACGTGAAAGTATAAATAATCATGTATCATAGAAATTAAGGTTATTCACTGCCCTTCACCATGCTATGAATTTGAGCACAATGTCAAAATCTAAATCAACAATCAAGCAAGAAACTCCAATAAAATTTAGGTGCGTATCTTTGGTTCCAAAACTTTAATATCGAGCAAATCCAATGAAATGTAGACCAGTCTTCTTTTTGACGAATAGAATACCTAACTTACTTTTTTGTCTTTTGAAATAAGAAACAATCAGCAATCAAGTTGATGTACAGAATAAAATCAAACATTTACAGAATTTTAAATAGTACGATCAGTGAATTGGTACATTCATGTTCCAAAATAGGTCCTTTCATACCGAAGGTTCTTCTACTTGGCCACCAGCTTATACTGAAAAGAAGCCATGAGCTGAAAGACTCATCATCATCAATTACTAATACAAAAGCATGTTTGAATCATGATATTAAACTAACTCGTGAAGCTTTTCAACCTCTACTGCCAGTCAAGGTTTTAAATTTAAAATATTTGATAGCATTTTTTTTGTAAATTCTTTTCGAGTTCAAAAAGTATCAATAAATTTATGAAAACATGCGTTTATTTGTAAAGTAGGTCATGTATAATTCATAAAGAATCTGTTCAATCAAGCAAGTTTAAATGTACATTCATGAGTAGCAGTTGACATCTATCATGTCACCTATCTTTATATAAGGTAAGCATAGCAACAAACCCCAATATCAACCATTTTCGAGTCTCACATGTAAAACATATGATGCATTTTAAGCCAGTTATCTCAGTAGGTAGTCAACCGGTGGCTCCCTAGAGGTTTTGGTTGGGTTAGCAATTGATTGGGAGTTTCTAAAGCCTGACTTGCTTTAACAAGCTGATCCATGAGGGTTCTTTGATGTAGAGGCATATGATGTCACACCTGTTGTGCTAGTAAGCAGACGGTCCACTTTAGCTTTACCTTTGTCTGCAAGATTCGTCGTTGATTCTTGTGACATTTGCAACTCTGAATCTAGCATTAATGGTACCTGTAACAATTGCTTGCTATCACTTGGAAAGTAGAGTAATACCCCTGTATCTCTAGAATCTTTTGGGCTAGTGTCATTCCCAAGATGATGCCATCTGGTACATCTTTTATTGTCATCACATGAAATTGAGCTATGAGGGTGTTTGAACCTATTTGAGTGGCAGTGGAAATGATTTCTCAAAAGCCTACTCATTTGTTTCTAGATATGCTATTGAATTTAGGAGCATCTTCTAGTTGTGGTTGGCCACATTTTTTCCAAGTGCAAAAAGACATGAGGTTCTTGTCTAGCTGAAAATCTAGCTTTACTTTGCTTGATATATTTTCTTCACATTCACCGATAATGTTGCAGTTGATCTTCTCATGATTTCTTTCTGTAGTACTGACTGATCTTACTATGGTGGTGTCCTTGGATTGAACTTTTTTGCATCTTCTTGGCTTTGACCACTTGTTTCAATTGACGTTGGCACGGTTAGCTGTGCTCTTGCACCTTTTTCTTGCAACTGTTGTGCATTATCTGCTTGTATTTGGGTCTCTTCAAAGGAGATTTTGGTGGTGGCCTTTGTGTAGCTTTTTGAGCTCTAGCTTTTGTCAAATTTGAGCTATCCTTCACTTGTGGTAGCTTGAGGTTTTGCACCAAGTTGAGATAGTTTTTGACTTTAGTCTGGCCATCTATAGGGGTTTGTATAAGGTCATGGACTTGCTGATATTCAATACTATATGTATCCCTATAAGTATATGTGGGCTTGGTCACATGCAATTGCCCTGAACACTATTAAATTGGTCGGATTTTGACTTTGACTTGTGGAAATCAATTGAAACCTTTGTCCTTGATGATCTTCATACATACATTTATCTACAGATTCTGATGGGGTCTGGATCAACTGGGCACTTCCAACAACCATATGGTCTTTTAATGGCTTCTGCTTTGAAGGGGTCTATCTAGAAGTGGAGGGCTTCTAGCTGGTGTTACATTGCTTGATATAATAGATGAGTTTGAGGTATTTGTATCTCCCCCATTCTTAGGGTATTTACTAAAGATTTCTCTATGAGCTGGACATAAGACTTTTGACTCTAGTTTGATCTCACCTTTTGGGAATGTGAAGGCATATTGTGTGTAGCACTGTTGATGTTTTGCATCTGCAATCCTTCTGTATAGATTACTATGTACCTCCGTGAAACATGACAAATAGTTTCCCAAGTCAAGCTGTAGATAGAATTACCTTCGCTCTGATATTGTCTATCCCGTGGGTCTCCTATGATATGATTTTTTGTGGTTTCAAGACCCAATGCATCATAGATTTTAGACTCTTGTTTATATCTACGTCCATTTTGATGAAAATATATGCTATTTTGGTCACAATGTTGAAGCTTGACTTCTGATGGATGAGAGCTTGGCTTTGAACAGATTTGTGGCTTCACTTAGGTTATGTCATTCAACACTAGAGAGGATGGGCTATAATAGATTCTTTCATATGAAATATACCATCCTTCCTTATCTAACACTGGGCACAATTCTATGAGCTAGTATGTGTGCCTTTCAAACACTAGTTGACTTTTTTTGTACAGTTTCCCTTCTCGGTCTACATAGTGTGCATATGAATTATGTGTGCTATACAATGTTAACAACATTCTCTTTGATGTGTCCCTTAGACTCATAAATGATTGCACACTAGTGCTAGTAAATGCAGCATTACTTGCAAACGTGACACTCTTTTTGACCTTCGATGATAATTGGACACTCTGACTAAATTCACGCAGGAATTTGTTGTTGAATGGTTTTAATTTAAGCTTTTCACGTGCTTATGCATCTTCATCTTTAGACTTTGTAGTGATTTTACTGGTGCTTCTAAAGGTAATGCATAAGCATTTGAATGCGTCATAAATGACGAGTTAGATGCACTTACATCAAAATTTGCTTCTTCAAACTACTCTATGCTTCGCTTGGTAGTTTATATGTCCCTATTTTTTTGATTTCTTGGACAATCCTCTGGAAAATGTCCATCTTTTCTTCCACAATCTGAGCAATACACCATGACTGGTGGTATTTCAATTGGCTCTTTCATCTCAAGCTCTCACTGAGAAGTCTCTCCTTTTGTGTTTGCCAAATTGTTGACACCTTCTTTTAGAACACTTAACATTAGGCAGTAGATTGCTCCATCTTGCCCTTTGTATTTCTTTTGATTTGGTTCTCCGATTAGACTTGCTTCTATTGGTTGATCTGTTGGATCTTCCATTTGTGGCTCTCGACTATAGATCCAACCACTATAATCCATGTATAATAATCCTGATTGCATATGCACCAACTGTATGGTCTGCTGATTTGTGTAAATTTTTGGATAACCACTTGGATCAATTTTTTGAACTTCTATCTGCACCTCATCTTTGAGCTTGCAATACGTGGCTCCATTGAAATCTATGAATATATGGGAGTTCTTCGTATGTGGTTTCACTCTGATCATTAGGATCTTGGCTCCTATGCTGTATTTACTACTCATCAAATACCTATGGCCTTCTGAATCTACATATAAGACTTTATTCTCGACTCGACTTGAGTCCATGCTGGTTCGGTTTGTGACACTATCTCCTAGAAGATTCTAATAATGCTTAGCAAAATTTCTCCTACTCGGGTTGACAATACTCCTTGTGCCAAAGCAATTTTGGTAGCTAACTGCTCTCTAGACTCACAAGAGTTGGATAAGCTCTAGCTTGAAAGTGTTAGAATTGAGTACAATCTTTGAAACGATGAAGCAAGGGCTTTGAATAGCTTAATCTGCAATCCAATGTGAATTGTGTCCCAGGTCATCCGATTTAAGCCCAATTTGCAATGGAACTGCTTGCACTTGCCAATTTATGGTTTGCACAACCACTTCTGGCTTTTGACATTCTTTGACTGAACTGTGGGATCACTGCCCAAAATTGGGCTAGAACAATGACGTTCTCGGTCGAAATAATTAAGACCCAGTTTTCAAATGTTTTCCCAAAATCTAAGTCAAATTCTAGGCTTTGGCGAGATCTTCGACCGAAAATTTTGCCAATTTTCCCAAAACCTGCTAATCTCAACCCCAATTCGCAAATATGGCTTGTGAACTCTGTCCGAAAGACTAGCATCTATTTCGAATTGAGTTTTTGGGTGGTCGTTTTCTACTCAATTTGATTTTGATGTAGTTGGGATATCTTGGTTTTGTATTGGTTCGCTCTTTTTTGACACGTTTGTGATTTTTTGACTGACACAAGGCACGCTCGTCTTCGTTTTTTCTCGCTTTTTCTTTGTTTTTTGACTTCTTCTGCTTGGCTCACTCGTTGCCTGTGATCTTCCTTTGTGGAATTTTTTTTCTTTTTTCTGTTTGACATTCTTCCTCTTTTTTATTTTTGTGAAATTTTTGAGTTTTATAAAATTTTTAGTATTTTGTGATTTTTTATATTTTTTTAGTGATTTTTATGTTTAAAAATAAAATAAAATATTTTTAGTGATTTTTTTGGTGAATTTTAGATCTTTTTTTTTACTAAAATTTTTATGGACTCTTATTGTTTTTTGTATTTTTGAAGATTTTTTCTAATTTTTTGTGTGATTTTTTCTAATTTTCTCTTGATTTTTTGAATTTTTGTGTGATTTTTTTAATAATGATTTTTTTCTTTCTTTTGGTTTTTTTTTATATTTGGTTTTCTTCGAAAGATAAGGACAAAACAAAGTTAAATAATAAAAATAATAATTTAAAAATAATCTTTTACTTGCTACTAGCAGCGATGGTGGCGACAAAGGCGGGCTGGCAGCAAAGGTCAAAGGGCGTGTTAAGTCTTCAAAGGGGGTGCCCTTTTGCCAAAACGCACTTACACTCTTGGTCTAGAGCATTTGAACTAAATCAAACACACCCCAGAGGTCATGGCGGTGGGAATGAGAGCATGACCATGGGGGTTCTCGTGCCGTCTTGGAGGCGTGGTCGTTTGTGCATCGCAGCGGCGACAGAGCTGGAGGAAGAGAACTCGTTGGAAACATGATGGTGGGGCGACGCAGCACCGGAAGAAAGAAAGAGTGAAGGTGCAGGCTGCCGGTCGGCCCGCAACACCAGGAAAAAGAAAGAGAGATTGGGTGTGGCCCGCTGATTTGGCGTTGAGAGAGAGAGAGAGAGAGAGAGAGAGAGAGAGAGAGAGAGAGAGAGAGAGAGAGAAGACTTCTAAAGAAAAGGGTGTCATTTAATGCGTCGTAAAGCAAAGAGAGAGAGTTTTTAATGTGGTGGGTCCCACATGTGACTAAAGAGAGAGGGAGTGAGAAGCAGAGATGAGAGACAAGAGAGAGAGAATCTTTAGCGTGCCTATTATGCCTTGGGGGAGGGGTCTTTTTTCTTTTTTTTTTTGACTTTTTTAAACCTTAATCACCATAGGAACGAGTTCTCACCCAAAACAAGCCACCGAAATCCGATTTTTCGCCCAAAGCTTGAGACTTGACCGTCAAGTCCGCACGACCACCAAAAATTTGCCAAAGCGTAGATTGAAGCTCATGATCAATAGTTGGCTTGAGTCGGAATCAATTTTTAATTTTTTGTAAAATGTCTGAAAATGCCAAAATTAGTCAAAAAATTAGTAGAAAACGTTAAAAATTACCCAAAAATTCAAAACGTTTGTCAAAAAATCCAATTTCTTTCCATAAATCTTAAAAAACCATTGGCAATTGTATTCAAATATTTTTGACATGCACAAGCAAGCTATAAATAATAGACTCTATACAAAAGCCAATTATGGCAAAATCACCGAACCGACCCTCGAAAATAGCGAAATGCACAAAACTCGACCAATGAGGGCGCAAAGGTGCTCAAAGTCATGCCGTAAATATGCACACAAAGCAGCTCCTCAAGATCATATTTTATCAAATTTTATTGTATCGATTGGAAATTAATGAAAAAATTAGAAAAAAAATTCTAAAAATTCTCCACACATAGGTGAATGGTGCAGAAAAATCAAATATCGATTAACACATCGATTCAATTGCTAGTTAATTTTACCACTAAAAACCAAAACTAGATAGTTAATCTGACAATTTTAGGTAAAAAATTGACGCATTTGGAGTGTGTAAATCTCAGTTTTGAGCTAAAAAATGCAGCAACTAACGATTACACACATGCCATTTTCAATCAAACATTGATTTAATCACGCACGCGTGCGCGCACACAGACAAGTAATTAACAGGTTCTACCAACTTTTAGGTGCACGCACACAAGTGTTAATCATGTCGAAATTGCAAATTGAACTCACAAATCTCTAACTGGGCATGACCACATCTTAAATCAATCAACACATTTACAAAATCCTTATGCACACATTGATTTTTTGGGTGCACACACAAGGGTAAATTAGTGCACACACACCTAAAATTAAGCATACACACACACACACACTCAATTAGAGTGTATATAATAAAAATTGAACCATCCAAGCATGTAATTATGCAAATCAGCAAAGCACATTAGCACATATAACCATCAATTGACACACATTCGATTCTAGCAAAATTTTGGCATTACAACCGCATGCAATGTACAAAATCAAAAGCTCAAAATCACAATCTTGACAATGGCTAGGCATACCGCACAATATTTGAATCCAATGGAATTATCCAATTGCTGATTACACGATGTGTAGGCCGATTTCCAAAGCCTAATCTTGCATTCCAAAATCTGCAAATCATTAGGTGATTAGCACAAACCGGCATTGTTAGAATGCAATCCAAGTCTTTAATTAGGCTAAGCACAAAATGTTAGTGCAATTAGCAAAAAATTAGTGTGTAAGTTATAAAAAGTTAGTGAAATTAGTGAGGGGTTAGTGCGAAATTAGAGTGTGTGGCACACAATTAGCAAGATTTGGTAACAAATGAGGGGAAATTCAACACATTGCCATATGCATACACATCCAAAATCCACAAAACAACAAACACACAAGTGAAATTAGTGAAAAGACCTATCCGATTATGCCATAATTACACTGTGTAGGCCATTGCTCTACGGCAATGGTGCCAAATGTTGGGGGTACCATCGTAGCATAGCTCCAATGACCAACAATAATTGTCAATCCAGAGAGATGAGCTACCCCAGTTAGGGCATGGAAACACTCACCCGATTAGTGAGCTAATCATGGAAACACGAATGTGACTCTACGAGGTGAGCTTCTTGGCCTATGGAGGAGCTAAGCCACAATGATTGGCAATCTCCACATCCACTTCTCTTCACCTCAAATCAACCCAATCACACACACTAATGATTGCAACAATGCACACATCACTAATCCCATCATGCAACACACTAATCACAAGTGCACACACATAGATCTATTGAGCATCTGCACTCCAATCAAACCTACATGGACGCACAAAGAATAGAGGGCAATCACACAAGATTAGAGTAGGATTAACTACTAATAAGTTATGATCTAGCTAATCAAACATCATTAACAATAACAAGAGTATAAGAGAGGCATAGTGAAAGAGAATTAAGAATTGATTAGTGTTAATCAAGTTACATGAGCAAGGAGAAGTTCAAAGATTCCATGGCCACACACCTCATGAGCTCTCACTAAAGAGTGGTCTCAACAAATGAGACTGAGAACCCTAATTTCATTTACACAGTGCCTTAGATACTTAGGGTAAAAATATACAATGTTCGGCTATCCAAGGCCTTTAGGGCTCCACAACTAATTAAAATTGCAACCTAGGTACACTATCTGACCTATTTTGTACAGCTTGGAACTCTCATGGAGCCCGTAACATATTATGGCTTGAAATAAATCGAGAAATTACAATACATAACCATTTTGGAAAATGTGAAAAATGTGTAACTTTAATCTTTACTGCTTCTTCGTATTCACCTTCAATGTGCATTTGCAAGGCTTTGGTCTTTAGCAACTTCTGTTAAATTGGCATCGACTCAGTTAACATACTGTCAGGACAAGGGTCCTACGGGGCAAGGCCCAACCTAGTGGGTCAGGGACCTATGCCAAGGGCCTGGACTGGACCAGTGCGGACTGGAGATCCACTTAGGGCAAGTGCTAGGAGCTAGCCTATATAAGGGGCAGTAGGGAGGAGGATCCCAGGTTCAGTTTCCCTAGGTCTTACATTGGTATCAGAGCAAGGGTTTCTAAATTTGGGAAGGCACAGCCGTGGTCTTGCATGCTTTTTGCATGTCGAGGTCACTGAGGGCGTGGAGACCATCTCCTGTGAAGGGGACGAAGAGGGCAGGACTGCGTGGGCAAGCGCCCTTGGCAAGGAGAACCGTCGAGAGAAGGTGCTCCATATCGACCGTGGGCCGGCTCAACAGAAGCGCCCCGAGATTTTGAGCAGAGTTCGACATAGCGGCATCTTTTGTTGCTCCTCGCAGCGCTCCCCCTCACCTCCGTGAGCCCTCGCGCTGCCTATTGGGCCGCCATAGCCTGTGTAAGGTATTTTTTTGATTGTTTTTCACACCCCATGGGCGCCCAACCCGTTTGGGGTTGAGGCCAAGGGTTTTTTTTTCACCATCCAAGGGACGGTACCCATAGCGGGGTACCCCCCCTCCCTCTTGTGAAGCTGGGCACGGCTCGGCATACCGACAAGGGTCCTGTGGTCGGCACGGCCTCTATTTTTTGTAGATTTTTTGAACTTGCAGAATTTACAATTATCTCCAGTGCATTTGAACGCATGTTCACTTGCTATTTTTCGACACTCCATGGGCCCTAAAGACCGGAACTTGTGGACCAAAATTTGGCAACCAACATTTGCAAGCTCCTTCATCAACTCCGCATATGGTGACTTGCAACTTGCAGGACTACATCCAATGCCAGGGAGTTTATTGGGAAGCTCGACTTTTGAGACACCTTCAAGGTCATCGGCAATTTGAAATTCATCGGCGATTGAGCCGCCGAGTGAAAGTTAGTACGGCTCATCACCGGCCTCTGCGTTCGATACGGCGACGAACTTTTTTACACTCCAAGGTACTCTTTTCTCTTTTGTTCGCACAACATGGATTCACAATGAGTGCGGAACTTGATGATCATCACATGTTTGAATTCGAATACTTGGTGTCTGCTTCACCGGTGGATGCCGTGTGGCCGGATACTCTCACGGAGGGTACCCACGTGGCAACCGGGATGGACGATGCATACCCAGAGAGTCTATCTTTCTCTTCGCGAGTATCTACACCTCCTCCTCAGAGCGTGTTTGATATTCTAGAGAATGATAGTAACTTGCCAGATGCCAGGGAGTTTGTCACTCGACAGGACTGACAAATTTTTGATGTCCGATTTCGCAAGCTAGCTGTAAGGGTCCAAATATTGTTGACGCAAGTAGAAAATCTCACACAACTAATTTACAGAATGCTACCAGAATCAGCTTCTCACTCGCCAGTAACCCACGGGGTTGTCGGCCCAATAGTTATGACCAAAGAGGTCTAGTATATACAAGAGAACTCGGTGTTCGATACAGATTTGGTCGTGACCAACGTGGTCAGGAAACGACTCTCACAATCAGACTTCCAATGGGCAAAGCGTCAAAAATTATGCTTTTATTTCTTAGGAACGCATCAAAAAAAGCAGTGTCCACATGTCCGACATACTTAAGCATGATGCATGAGTTTGTGATTTTACATAAACTCCAGTTTTGGTGCATGGCACAGTAGTTATATGGCTTTTAAACCTGTTATGCTTAGCCATTTTCTCATACTTGAATATGGATTTTCAGCGTATTGTAAGTTTTTTGAATTGAGTACTGTTACGCCCCAATTGCTTTTCTGCTATAGTCATTTTTGGTACGACCAGTCACATCATCTCGGCTTATATGATTCGTCGAAAACATTATGAGATGCATGCAAGATCACTGAACTAGGTTGTAGATGATACATGTGCCCTACAATTTTATGTTTCGCATTTACTTTGGACAGTATTGTTTGTTGTGAAAAGCCAAATGCTTGGCCCATTTCACATGAAACAAGGCTTCTAATTTGTACTCTGATTAACTCAGCATCAAGAGCAGTTGGCAACCAAGTTTGGGGCACCTACATTAATCAGTATATCATCTCATCGAATCCCTACCAGTCTAGCCGGGGCAAGGCACTTATGGTGTTGACTTTTACAGTTGTCCACGGGCTTCCGTTTTTGTATGCAAGGCATGCTACCCAGGTGGTATAAAGTACGCTCTCACACAGTCATTTTGTCAAGGACAATATTAGTTATACATTGTTTCCCATAATTTTATTTATGGTTGCTATCAAGGCACACACCACTAAAAAGAACCTAAAATTTCTACTGGATTCACTGGCAAGGTGCCCTATTCAAGTCATCCCCATACAATCACAACCCACGGTAGACAGTCAAAATATGACTTGTGTTCCCTCTCGTGATGCGAGCATCATACAGTCAGATTGTTGCATGCTTATAGGATAAGCTGCCAGTCAAGCATAAGATGTCTAAGAGCACACATTCTGGGCACACACACACTAGAAATGTCAGGAAAGTTCCTCAGCCCAGCATGCTCTTCTGTTCGTTCTTCATCTCTTTCTCTAAGGAACAAAATGAAAATTTTCTACGAACTTTTGTTTCATGTTTCACTACTGAGTTCTCCTGAGCCACGATGCTCTAAAACTCTCAGCTAGAAATTGGGCAAGGTGCCATCCACATTAGTCTTCATCGGTTTGACGATTGAACACTAATTGCCATGATGGTTATGAACCACGCACGCTGGCTAAGAGCCATTGCTAAACCTAGGATAAGATCCATTTGCTGGTATTCCTTGCATGATTGTTCTCAACATCAAACAGCTCTAAACAAGTAGAGTACCCATGGACGTTAATTGACAAGCAAGCGTCTTGTCATTACGGATGTTTAGGGTGTCATTTTTGCACTACATGTTTTTAGTGCGACGCTCAAGTGAGTTTTTGATAATCTTAAAATCACACTAGCTGATCTCTACCACGGAGTATAGATGCAGCAATCAGTTGTGACAGCATGGCTGTCCATAAGAGCTCAATAGTTCACTTGTCTGGGTCTCCTGCTCTATCTATAGCACTACGGAGTGTCTATGGACATACTATTTTGGGGTAAGACCCGGCGGGTGATTGCTACATCACCCCATAGGTAGTAAGGATCACAGTTTGACCTGCACAATTGATCTCTCCCAGTTATACTTTCAAGGAAAGACTTCCACAATCTACAACACGGTAGGGACCGAACACACTTTTCAGGTTGATTCCAAGCATTCGGTACACGGTTGACTATGTTGGTTACCGTTATATGCTAGTTGAGAAGTTTCTACAAGGCGTCTTACCAAGGGGTTTGACTACGTAGATTCTAAATCCAAGGGCTGGGATTGCAAAGGCAACACCCAGGGTTCCCAGTGCAATGCTGTCTGTTTTTCAAGTCGGGGACATCCTCCTCTCCATTTGAATACGGGTAAGTGAACATTATGTTCAAATCTCGAGGTACGCATCTATTGATTTGGTGTTATTCCAAATCATCTTTTTGATTTTGAACTTCCTTCAATTGCATCTGCTTCTCCTCCTCAAAGTGTGCTTGAAATTTTGGAGGATAGTAGTATTCTCATCGATGAAAAAGAGTACATTACACGATGTGAATTTCAAACATTTGAAGAAATGTTTTGCAAATTGGTGGTTCGCGTCCAATTGCTTGCTACACAGATGGATCACCTTACAGAGCTGGTCATCTCGTGCATCCCACAGGCTACCGTATCTACACCTATGACAGTTGTTGAACCAGTCTTTTCCAAGGTGGAAAAGAGGAGACTTTCCACAATAGACTTTCAGAAAGCAAAAATTGCAGAAGTTATGTTTCAATTGTATGGGACAACATCAATGGAAACATTGTCCCCAAGTACTAAATTCTTAGGTCTTTTCATGGATTTTGCTACTAAGTAGTCAATCAATTTCTTGTAGGCTCTTTAGAGGTTATCTTCCCTTCAAATAACCCTTTTGGTTAGTTATATATGATACAATACCTTGCTTAGTATAGTATATTCAGTCAAGCTATAATACATAAGGCTTTCTTTCTTTAAGCAATTCCGACATGGTCATTTAGCTGAAAGTGTTTGACAAGGTCAATTCGCTTTTGCCATGATATTTTTATGTGGCCAACTGCATCTGTTTTGCTATGAGCATCAAAGTACTTATGTGAAACACGGCTTCCATAATTGACAAATTTTGTAGTATTGAGACTTCCCACGTTTGGCATATGCTATGAGCATACCAACTTAGAAGGGATTTGACACTATGCTTGCAAGATATTTCATTACATGCAAGCCGGCGGGCGTAAATGATACCTGAGAGCGTATATGATACACGCGACAACTCTCTCTTGTGTAGCAGAATTGGCTAGGAGCCAGATTTGAACGAGTTTTTCTTTGGAATTTCCAGGCAACAGGTTACATCCAAATGACCCGGCTAGGCAATTTTCAAATTTTCCATGTTTCCACTTTTAATTGGAAACTATTGTTGCTAGGCAAAGCAAAGTGCTTTGATAGTTTTACACGAAGCAAGGATTCTCTCTTGTGCTACGATACTGCCCATTGATTTGGAATCACGGGCTTTGGCACATAAGTTTAAGACACTGGTAAAATAAGGATATCTCCACACATTTTATGTGTGACAACGTCCAATTTTCTTGTATCCCTACCCATACAGACTGTGCAAGGCACTAGCGGTTTTGGATCTAACGCTTGAGTCGTCACTCTGGCCAAGGGCTTACCACTCTGCACTCCATGTAAGGCATGCTAGCCAGGTGGATTGAATCCCACTACCTTTTGGTTTACGATTCCGCTATAACACCACTAAAAGGAACCTACGACTCGGACTTGATTCATAGGCAAAGTGCCATATTCAAGTCATCCTCATATAGTCACGACCCCATACAAGGTTGATGGGTCAAGATTTGACTTGTGTTACTCTCTTGATGAAAGCGTTATACAGACAGATTGTTGCATACTTATAGGATACGCTGCAAGGCAGGCGCAGATTGGGTACATACTCCAACAACTTAAGGAAAGTTTCTCAGCCCAGCATGCTCTCTTTCTCTCTCTTTCTCCGTTCTCTCAAAGAATAATGAAAACTTCTAAGAAGATTTTGATACATGTTTTGCTCGTGAGTCAGCCTGAGCCGAGGTGCTCTCAAGCTAGGACGTGGCCAAGATGCCACCCAAATTAGTCTTCATCGGTTTGTCGATTGAACACTGATTTGTTATTGACATAAGGACTATATGCCACAATGGCTAAGAGCCATTGTCAGACCTAGGATAAGATCCAAATGTTGGCATTTCCTAGGTGATTGTTCTCCAGCTTGAACATAACTACCCAGTGGAGTCCCCACCACTGTCAATGGCCAAGCACGAGTCTCGCCATTATAGATGTTTTGAGTGTCTTGTTAGCACCACATGTTTTTTAGTTCCAAAATCACGTTGAGTTTCTGATATCGTCAACTGATCTATACCATGGAGTCTAGAGGCAGCAAACCGTTGTGACAACCTAGCTATCCATAAGACCTAGGGTGGATCTCTTGCTCTCCCTATAGCACTAGAGTGCCTATGGCAGCACAATTTTGGGGTGATACCCAACGGGTGATTACTAACTCCCTCCATAGGCATCAAGGATCACAGCATGATCTAGTCCAGTTATACTTTCAAGGAAAGATGTTCGCAATCTACCACGGGATAGTGGACAAATTCAACTTTTCAAGTTGATCTCAAACATTTTGTACACGGTTGACTATGTTGGTTACCGTTACCTGCTAGTTAAGCAATTTCTATAAAGGGTCTTACCAAGGGGTTTGACTACGTAGATTCTAACCCAATGGTTTGGATTGCGAAGGCAACACCTAGGGTTTCAATTGCAATGTTTCTTGTTTTCACTAATTTTTCCATTAGTGTTCCTACCCCTTCACAGGTGGGAGACGTGCTCCTGTGCATTTGACTACGGGTAAGTGAACATTACGTTCAATCCCTAGGTACACATCCATTGATTGGATGTTTCAGAGACATGCCAAGGGCACGTCGGAACAAAGTATTTTGGCTCGTAGTCTCCAACATACATTGTTTGCATTATGCAGTTATAGACCCACTTGTACGGTTTATTTGGCACATGTTTTCACAAACATGGTCTAGGGACTCAAGGAGTTTGGTTTAGCCAGTGTGGAGCATGGCTAATGAGGGTCCCTCTCACTCCGGTCGTAGAGTGTTTGCAGTTACCTCCACGCACAAGTACATCTTGTACTTCAAGGATGTTCTTTTTTAGACATCCTTACATGAGACATATTCCACATGTGGAGAATATGAGTCTCTAGACTGACATTGGTGCCACTATTTCAAGTATGTGTCACGACAAAGTCCCTGGGTGCTGGTCATATCTCTTTTCTAGACCATTTTTATCACGACGTATCAGGAGCAATTTCGATGGCCAAAAATTGTCGGATACTTAGAATGACTTGTTAAGGTACAAGTGCAGCTAAACAACATTACAGATGGTTGTTTATGCATATATCTAGGCTATGAGTTGTTAATGAAAAGGTTTCATTGTTTGTACCTAGACGTGATTAATGTTTCACCTTCTATTCCGGTTCAAACATTTCAGTAAGGCTTGCAAACGATTGCAACAGAAAGTATTTAGTTTCTTTTCGAAACTATTTACATTTCTCTTTAATCTATGCTAGGAGCATCACAATCGCCATAAGTATTGGCAAGGATGATCATGAATATACAGGCTTGGATCTGTTTTTGGCTAAATGCATGCACACTAGGTGTTATGGGCCCTAGTGTTTAGCAAAGGCTGATTTGGAGCGACATGCATATTCCTCACATTAGTGCTATGAAGCATTTTTGCACTCTATGTGCAGTATCTCTATGAGATTACTTTTTGGGTCTACCAATCACCAATAGAGATCATGGCTCGGTTTGGGTGCATATGGATCTTGCAAGTTAACTTAGATGGTTATTAAGGAATTGTTGTTTGATCAACAATGTTGTATGATCTTGTGGTCCCCGTTTACCAGTCATCTGGGACGACTGTCTGTAAACCGTGGGGGAAACACACCTCAGTACTATCAGTATCCAAGGGGATAGGCAGATTAAAAAGTGTAATTTTGTGCTAAAGGATATGCAAAGTGCGTACATTAGCACCGAGCAATCCAATTAATAAGCATTTATTGCTCTACTTGGAGTTTGCTTACCATAAGTTAAAGCATGTTAGCGACTAGGCTTAGTCTTTTCATGTGTAAGTCAAATTCTCAACCGTGAACACTAACTATGGTGGGGTTGTTTACTGATGAAATTTGAGAACAAGTCAAGGACTTAAACTTGGCCGATGACTTATGTCAGCAAGTTACTTTCAACGTAAGTGAAAAGAGGTACTGTTTGGGTACATCTTAGTTGTAATTCCTCATTTAGCTACTCAAGTGAGTTCTACATGGAGTTTACATGCTATATTATCTATGCGACGGTTACACCACGACGGTTATGGAAAATCAAGATGTTACTCTTGGTTTCATTGAACCTCCTACTGAACAGTGTTCTAGTCAAGCAAACAGCTGCATCCCTGTAGGATGCCCTTGTGGAAAGCATTAGTGCATCATCACTCTTGTTTTCGAGGACGAAAACGCTTCTCCAAGGGGGGAGTAATGTCATGTCAAGGGCAATGCCCGGTGGTCAAGGACAAGGCCCAAGGGGCCGGCTGCAAGTGTGTATAGGGAATGAGGCCCAAGTGGCTATTTAATGGGAGGTTGGGAGATTCATTCCTATGCAGTCCCACCAGGGGCCTTTCATAACTTCGGTCCCATAGGTCATATTTGACCTATGAGGACAATAATAAAATCTCTCTCTCTCTCTCTCTCTCTCTCTCTCTCTCTCTAAGATCATAGGAGTATCCCCACATTTCCCCATATAGCTTTATGTAATTACAACATCATGGTTATCCCAAGGAATTGATAATCATAGAAAAGAATACTTTATGCTCGGAAAAATTCGTAGAGGAAAAAAAACCAAATTATTTTTCCTATTTTTAGCCAAAAAAAGAGAACGCAACTCTAAAGTCTTTGCCCTTTAGGCCGCAAACCCGTTCTGATAGTTTTTCGGCTTCTCTAACATGCTCTGAAGCTTTTTTTCATACAAAGGTGATTTTATAAAAAAAACAAAAAATTTGCCATGGCATGCCCAAATCCGTCGCTAGCGGCGATGGTGTTGCCACGTGCTAGAATCGGTTCGCGCCGACGCGGACTGGTTTAGACTAGTAACCAAAGCTCAAAGAAAAGCTAGGTTTAGTATAATTTCACCTACAATTTCTAAGATTCACCTCTAAAATATAAATTTAAGGGTGAGGAAGCCTACAAATTTTAGTGCAAAAACTTTTATATTTATTCAATTTACCTGTACTATGTAGGTTTGCCAAGTTAAAAGTTTTTTTTCAGGCAATGAACTGGTTGCCATATGGGGTGTCGGTTTTATTAAAAAAACAAAAACCAAAAACATGTTGGAACCAATCCGCGCCGGCGTGGACTGGTTTCAAGAGGGGAGGTTGGAGTAGCAAACAGCCATAGAGGGCTGCTTGAGTAGGTAGGAAGGTTGCACACAGCCATCATCCACCACCCCGTGCGCAAACTGGCCGCCAGGGAGGCCGCCCGTGAGACCAAGGCCGAGGACTTCTGGATCTCCTCTTCCGTCGACCACTATTGAATTTGGCAAAGCCTCACAACAACAACGGCTTCTTCTTGCTCGGTTGTAGACACTCCAAGGCAATGTCGTCGAGGCCTCTGAAGATGACCTCTTTTCTGATGCAGAAGTGGAAGACGAGGAGGATGTCGACAACGATGCAGTTGAAGCTTTGAAGAGGTCTCTTAGATGCAAATCCTACAAAAAGCACATGCCTAAACTGAAGACTCTACTGAAGGAAACGTTTAGAGATGCAAAGCCCAACTTGGTTACAGAAAATACCAAGAAGTGTTGTGTAGTCTACCCGACACTATAGTGAGATGTAAAGCTCTTCTTGGCTATGCAAAGAACTTGAAGAAGAAGAGGCTATAGCAACACACGGGCTATTTGAGTCTCTCAAAGAAGTCCTACGAGTGCATGGCACATCGACCTCTAGCAGTGACTTGCTCCTATAGAGACACACACTTCATCTTTTAACCTCGAGGCAGCCAACAACCATTTCGTTGTGACACCTCCAATCCTCCTTGTTGAGGCCATGGAAATGATAATGGACTTGCATGAACATTTGTTGATGTGCTAACATCTCTATGCCGCAATTCATGCACGATTGGAGCTAATGAGGCCTGTTGATATTCGGAGGTGAGGCAATGGGCTACCTAGAGGCTAAGGAAGTGTAAAAATTGTTTCTTGAGCTCAACAAGTAAAGAGATCAGAACTCGAGGGTCCATGGACCTAAGGACATGAAAATTATCGATCCTAAGAGGGAATTGGTGAAGTGGATAGGGAGAAAAGCTACTACCTAAAGGTCCAACAAGCCCAAAACACGTCTCTATTACTACACTTTTCACTTTTCATGAAGGCTTTCGTGGAGCTTCTGTGCAGCTTTCCTCAAATCAGTACTTGCATGTTATTTGATAAGGTTTTAATGAGATGCAAACATTGAGCACATAACTTCAAAAAAAATGAAAACATTCAAATCATGCCAGCATATGCAAAACACCACTTTCATTAATTAATTAGGCGTGGAGATTCGTTCTGCCAGTCTCGCCAAATTAAGAGTCTGACTTTCGGCCCCGGTTCCACGTCCATATCCATGCCAGTGCGTTCTCCACCGACTCCCACTGGCTGAATGCTGCTCTCCTAGGTGCGAACACCCATCGCAGCCTCCCTCCCTCTCTCTCTCTCTCTCTCTCTCTCTCTCTCTCTCTCTCTCTCTCTCTCTCTCTCTGCTCACGACCCTTCTCCAGCGAGTCCCCTTGTGCAGTGCCTCAATCCTGCTCTCGTGGGTGGCAACACCCAGCGCAAGCTCCCTGTCTCTCTCTCCCTCTGTCTCTCAACACGGAACATGCTTCTCTCTGCTCACGAGCCTTCTCCAGCGACCACCCCTGCGTCTCGAACCAGCCTTTCACTCAATCAATGCACAGAGAATCAGTGTCGCACACTCGCGCCTGCATCCCAACTGTCCTGCAGTGTCGACACTGAGCCAGTCGAAACTGAAGCATGGCAAAAAAATATCGCTGCATTTCTAACAACTCCATCGCAACCACCTGCTCGCATGTGGCGCCCCTTTCCCCGCACGTCACTTTCAGCCTAGTTTTGCTTCGGTTTTTGAACGGTATCCCATGAGATACCCTCAAATTTGTCGTGCTTACAAAATTGGGACAGCATACTGCAGCCATATGCATATTTTTTAGTCATCAATTTTTGTGCATGAGTTTTTATAGAGTCTCCTCGTATTGAGATTTCATGTGCTTTGCTCTACGGGTAGGGGAAATGAAGAAGCTTGTGGAGCAAGGAAAGGTGAAATATCTTGGGCTATTTGAGGCTTCAACATCAACCATACAACATGCCCATGCGGTCGAGCTAGAGTGGTCTTTGTGGTTGTGTGATGTGGGGAATGCCAACCATTTCCATACATGCATGCTGCATTTACTATGGTAGTCAACAGGGAAAATGGGTGAACATGAAAGAATAAGAATTTCATTTCACATTGCTTCTTTTCTCACACTAATTGCAGTCAACTCGGCAATGGCATAGTTGTGTATAGCTCTCTTGGTCAAGGGTTCTTACTGGCATGAACATTATAGAAAGCGCAACAAAAACAAAATTTTGCAAGGCATGCTGTGTTATTGGATAAGCTTGTCAAAAGTTGATAAAATGTTGAATAGACCTTGCAGAATTTATTTCTCAAAATTTATCACAATCACAATTTCTTGCATTGATTGGCTTGTATATGGTACTTGAAAATGTAAATTGTGGAGCCAAGGGTATAAGAGGGAAATCTTGAAAAGAATTAGATTTTGTTTCAAGCATTACAAGAGTTAACTTCAAGAAAAGGGTGCACGCTTGACCAGCTCGCGCTTGCTTTGGTTCTATGACTTGGGGATTTTTGTAGAGCCTCGAGTTTTGAGAATTTGAAGCCTCTGCTACTTCGTGACAATTTTAGGTGTACGACCCTTTTGGGTCTAGGTGCTGGGTGGTTGAAGCCAACATGAATTGATTATTTTCTTCAATATATCTTAATCTCGCATTAATTTGCCAAGGGTGCTGCTCATATTTGCTCAAAATTTGGCTTCGCTTGGTTTTCTTTGCTCGTTGATTTGGAAACCCTCCTATGGGAAAGAAGGTCGTTATGTTTTAGATTGCTCGCATCCACCTAGGGAAAGAGGAGGTATGTACTCATTATTTGGCTAAGGAAGAGGACAAGGGCAATCAATTATTAGAGGTAGCAATCTATAGGTGAGAATCCTGTATCGTCAGCTTCGCCAGGTACTGACGAAGTTCATAGGGTTAAAACTATTGGTGTGGATAAGTAAAATGTGGATGTTTAAGCTATCAAAAGAGCACAAGAGAAAGGGAGAATGAGAGACTAGAGCTTGCAAAGCAAGGAGAAGGTGTATGAAGGCAGAGAGAAGCTAGAGACTAGCAAGAGGAGAAGTTATTGTAAGATCAAGCAATCTAATTTTTGACTTGATTGAGGTCATCCAAAATATGATATGGTGAGTGATGATTTCAAAAGTTAAAAGGAAAAAAATTAATTTGGGTAGATATTAGCATTATATCCCAAGTTGAGGAGTTAATGGTCTACCAATGGTAGTATGAGACTGCCACATATTTGAGGTAATGTGCATGCGGTGCAAAATTTGGCTCTAAGGATAGGGAATCTAATGGATATACTTTCTATCATTGATGTACTAATTGACAAGAAGATCTAGGTATAGGGATACATTGATGGTGGTGTGTAGGTTTGTATCCTGATAGACCTATAAAGGATATATGTATTAAAGATGTGGTCAAATCCAATGTGTAAATGAGAATGACCAACCATGCCAAGGAGTGGTGTTTGAGGGTGGCTCAAGATGTGAAGGTAAAGGTAATGGAAATTGAGTACTTTATTGACTTTTTTTGTGATGAAAGCAAGTGAGAATGATTACCTTGTTATTTAGGGGAGGCCATGGCCGCTTGCAATTGGAGCTAAATAGGATTGAGAGAGTGGAGTTTCCACTCTAACTAGACAAAGAGAATGGTAGGTAGGCGGTGCTTGATTTGAAGACCAAGGAGATCCATTCTCTAAGTTGCATTATAAATAAAATGTTAAATGTATTATATGTGTTTAATGGGCGTATAATATGCTTGACAAAATAAAACGGCCATATTATACGGAGACACGTCATTGAAATTGGGTCACCAAATTATTTCTTTGCACAAAACTTTGATTGGATTTTTTTTCATCAGATGGTTTTTAGTATATATCACACAATAGGTACTTTCCCAAAACCATTTCAAACAAACAAATATCATTACACTTTGGAAAAGTAATTCTCTCTCTCTTTCAATTGAAAGTTTAAAAATAGAAAAGATCATTGAAAAAATAAAGATTTAGGTTATATAGAAAATTTAATTGTTAATTGTATATTTAAATTTGTTGTTTATTATAAGTTATAGTATAATTTATCTTTTGTTTTTAATTTTCAAGGTCAGTAATTGTTTAATAATTTTAAGAATTACAACTTTGCTCTTTTTGTGTTCAAGTTCTCTCACATTTAAAGAGGAGAAGTTTAGGATTTTAAGATGTCTATCATTGTTGGAGAATATACTCTGTAATGCCTATAGCTCCGCAGTGGATCAATAAGCACTATGGGAATGGATACCCTCACACTTCCTTACATTATATGAACAACAATGTATATAAAGACAGAATAGAAGACAATACACAGGAACATAATACCATCTTCTTCATTGATATGCAGTAGAACAAGATTACATGAGAATGATATATTGATTGATTAAGAGATATCCACAATGACTGGTATGCCCCCCCAAATACACCCGCTGCTCTAGCACAAATTGGGAACGATGCAAAACCCCGTCCTGTCCCATGATATCCCATGAAGAACTATCCAAAGCCGCATGAAATCCTAGTCTACAATGTCCGGACATCCGCAGGACCGCAGTGTGCGGCTTATGCTTGCCATAACACCTAGTACGCATGGTGGATTGCACAAACCCACAGATTTAGCCTCTTCGTGTCGAAGGCTCCGGTCGTTGCTACTCTTCAAGCTCTGGAGACAAGGAAATGTCGATGTAGCTGAATCCCCAAAAATCTTGCAGATGGGCCCTGTAAACCTCGCCAGCAACTGTGGATCTATCTTAGGCTGCTCTAGCCAAGGTTCCCATGGAATGAATTGCATTGCCAAGGAAACAGACTAAGGGGCCTGTGATAATGGGGCAAGAGGGTATGAATAGGGTAATACCGAGCCAATATCGGTTTAGAGAAGACCAAAAATGTGGACATGGCGGGAGACTGAGTGAAAAAGAATGAGCCAGTGCCTCCGTCCAAAATTAGACTCTACGCCGCTCCTTACGAAGACGACCAATGACTCGTTGCAAATGAGAGACATGGGCTTGGGCTTTAGCACATTCTTCTGTAGCTTTCGCCCAATCAGAAATATCAAAACCTTCTTGTACAATTTCTTATCTCTATAATTAGTAGGCAGCTCATGCTTGCTCACCACGAGTTGTCCAGCCCAGCTGGAGACCGAGTTATCGCCACATTGGATAGTACACACCTCCAATTCTGCATTTGACCCTCCAAAAAAGTATGCAGGTCCTGCTGCATTTCCATTGCTAGTGCATCAAGATCATTAAAATTGATCATCACATCACCAGGATGTGATGCTAAATAATTTGCCAAGCTATTCTGTGTTCGCAAGCGAAGAAGTTCATCTTGAATAGAAGAAACAAATGCAGAATTAGCCTCCCTTAGAGTTTGCATTTCACCAGCCTGTTGCTGAGTTGTACTATCCAATGCTGAGTTTTGGCTCGCCAGCTCCGCATTGCGAGCTTGCAAGGCAGCCACCTGCGATTTGAGCTCGGTGACTCGTGCCTCAGTTGCTAGTGCTGACCAAACTGACCGCAAAGAATCCGCCATGCGTTGCAAAAAGGTTTCGCACGCTTGGAGCTGATCCGAGGGATTTGTGGTATGAACTTCCCAAGGTAGAGGAATTGGATTCGTTCCCACCGCATTTGCAGCTATCCGATTAGCATCGGGTTTTTTTGGTTGCAAGGAAGTGTCCGCACCTGCATAGCTAGTTTCCTCAGGATTTGAAGTTGTAGCCCACTCCTACATTCTTCAATGCCAGCGTGCAACTGCGGACTCCTCTGGCAGTCGGCCTCTGACCAGAGACGACGTCGGAGCAAGAGGTGGTGTGGAAAGCAGGACTTCCTCCCATCAATTTGATGTCCCCGCAATG
The DNA here is from genome assembly GCF_014529385.1 of Adiantum capillus-veneris. Lineage (NCBI taxonomy): Eukaryota > Viridiplantae > Streptophyta > Polypodiopsida > Polypodiales > Pteridaceae > Adiantum > Adiantum capillus-veneris. Next base: position 89,876,475 of record NC_140944.1, read on the forward strand.
GCCATCTCCCATGAAACAGAGGCTACCACTACAGTAGTAGAAGCAGCAGCTACATCCGTTACTCGAGCAAGGGTATGAGACAAATCCTCAATAGACACGGTACTCAGAGCCCGTGCCGACTGCGTGGTGTTGCGGGCGAGAAATCTGTCATCCTTAAAGTGGCACAAAGGGCAAAGGGCAAGAGGAAAAACTTCCTGTAAGGGAAACACCAATGTGAGAAGTTGCCCTACCTTAATATTCGTCGGGGTACTGCGCCCCATCTACCCCACCACTCGTTGACATTCCGCTAGTAACCTTGCCCAGACTATCGCTACCCAGGCCACTGGCCCAAAGTTGGCTGAATGCAACACATTATGCGCTTTAGCAAAAATGGTATACATTTTGGCATGTAACCAAATTGCTTCAAAGAACCAGTGATACGCATCTCTTATTGCTGCATCAGTGAGCCCTGACAATTTGTATTCGCCCTTCACCTTCAAGCCAAAATTCAAGCTCAGTCTATGCAGCAGGAATGACGTGTGAAGCACGAACAATGCCATCGTTGGGCAAGCAGCAACACGTTGAAATTATTTCAGCTGTCAACTAAATCTGTTGATTGCTCACTTGCACCATATCACCAAGAGCCAACTGCTCAATCAAAGCCTTAGCCTGTGGGTGAACAGGGATACCTTGCCAATCAAGGTTGGCGAAGACACGCAGCCGCAAATCTTGCAACCATGCGTCTACCCTTCTAAGAGCCAGCTACTGCACTGGAGTGAAAGGAATGCATTGAAGCAAAGAAGCGATCATGGTGGCAAAAGCATACAGGAGAAGAGAAAAACGTAGAAATGCAATAGTGCCAAAGCCCTGCAAATAGCACAAACAAAGTATAAGCTATCTGCTGCATGCACGAAACTACTCACAAAGAGTTCTCAAAATAGGGCGTGCCACGGTGTCGCAACCATCATAGCCCTTTTCCCACTTTTCGAGATTGCTTGTTAAAGAATCCCCAATCATGACTAAGGTGGCTTTCGGCTCTTGTACCACAACAAAGGGGCACTTAATAGAGGTAGGTGAAAAATAATGGCAAAATCAGAACCCATTCATCGGAACAAAAATCACCTCCCCCCGTAAATTAGCCAAATAAAAGGAAGTAGGCCGACATGCCTTAAAAATCCAAAACGGCACATATCACTGTAATTTCAGCTTCCTGGGCATCTTCCCAAGTTGAGAGTTAACTACAAGAACCAACTGGCCCTACAAAAATTGCCGTGCTTTAGGTTGAACCAGTCATTTCTTATGCTGGGATTGCAGATCTTGCAACACTGCAAAACTGCACAATCGTTTCTTCATCCAATTCCTGCAAAACATCCAAACGATAAACAATGGAATCTTTTGGAAGAAGCCTATCCGCAATCAGTATCAGCAAGCTTGGCACCACATGCTCCACTGGGGTAACTACCTCCAAATGCCAATTTGAAAGGAGTTAGTCCTGTTGCCACTTTATATGTTGTACGATAGGCCCATAATGCGGAAGGAAGTTTGACATCCCAATCCGTTCTATGCAAATTAACTAGTTTTGTGAAGATGCGAACCAATTGCTTATTAGTTGATTCTGCCTGCCCATTCACCTGAGGATAATATGGAGAAGATTTCCTGTGTAACACAAAATAGAAGTGCAACATTCTCTCCACCACCTTATTCAAGAAATGGCCACCCCGATCACTAACCAATTCAATAGGACAACCATATCGAGAAAAAATATGGTTATATAAGCACCCAGCAACAAAAACTATTGTATTATATTTCAAAGTCCATGCTTCCACCCATTTAATCGCATAATCCATGGCCGTCAAAATATACCTATTACTAGTGCTACCTGCTACTGGTTTAAAAGGTCTAATAAAATTCAATCCAAATCAAATCATGCTTAAGAAGAAAATATTAAATCATTATAAGCACACAAAGGTTAAATCTTAAAAGTTAAAAGAACTACCTAGATCTAGTAGCAAGCAAAGGTTTCCCAAACAAAGGTATATGATTTGAAAAATGGAAACTGAAATGTGGACTCAACAAAAAATTAAAACCATTCCTTCTTCCTCTGGACATAACACAAAGAAGACATAACCACAAGAAAAGCATCAATATAAGATCCCAAGTGAGCCTTTCTCAGTTTTCAATCTACTGCATTTGAGACAAGGTTAGACAAACAATGCTTGGTAAGTATTTTGGTATTGTACCTCTTGAACAAATCTGGTTAGAAACACCTAGTAGCAATACGTTTACGCTGGAAACACTTATTAAAAACCATATTTTGGAGTCTCGAACAACCCAAAACATCAACATTCAAGCTTGGAAAAATCACACCTTTGTACATGAATTTTTACAAGGCCACTTCTATAGACATGTAGTAGTGTTAGTGTGTATACGCGCTTCACCAGTGGCACTTTTCTCCCACTGGGTTTTTCCCCCTGGACATCTGGTGTGAAAGGACACCTTATCTCTTAGGGTCTTATATAAGCTTTGTAGCTCTGAGTTTGTATATATATACTCTAATACAGAGAGATAGACTACAGAGATCTCGTACACAAGCTCTGTGTCTTCTCCTTCTCCATCTTCTTCCTACTTTGAGTTGCTGTCTTCCTTCTGTTTCCTGTTTCATCATCTTCAACAACTTCCAAAACTTGCAGGGCTATGGACACATATATACATGAGGCTACTGGGTAAGCTTTTTGGCATGACCTAGTGACTTCATGCTTATTTAAAAAATGTATGGCATAGCTTGCCAACCCCCCCTTGCCTGCTTAGTCATTCATGACAAGCAGAGATCCTTAGGGTGAACAATTGCTTCATTTCATCCCCAGAAACCTCATTTACATCTTCAGATGTCTCAACATTGTCTCCTTCTATTGATAGCATTTCATCAGTGCACTAATATACTCATGTCAAATGTCAAGGAAGTGACTTAGATGGGGAACAAAGACTCTTTGAGGGTGTCAATCCTCAAGAAGTGAACCTAAGTAGACTATTAGGGCCTCCTCCTGTAAGAGTCTCCTCATATCCCTTAATCTTAACCAATGCATATAAGCCATCAACTTAAATAATAAATAAATAAATATATCTGGATAAACTCAAGCTAAATCCAAGCACCCTAGTCTACCTACAAGACGCTTTTGGTTTACATCATGGGAGCATGGACATAAACAATGCATGAGAAATTAGCTCTTCATTATGAGAAAATTAGCATAAAGAAAAAAAAAAAAGAAGGAAAAGAAAGATAAGATAAGAATAAGGATGAGGTGAGTAAGTAGCTTGTTGAAGAAGATTTAAAAAGCAAGATAAGTTATCAAGATAAGTAAAGGAACTTATCTATAAGGAAGATAAGCGATCAGGATAAGTGAAGACACTTATCTAAAATGTGCATAAAAAGAGGGCTTCTCGTCTCATTTTACACTTCTCCACTTCATTTCTCAAGGTGAAAACTTGAGAGTAAGCTTGAGAAATCCATAGCCAACCCTCTTTCACACACACCTGCTACACACACACCCCTCTCCTAGAGAAGCCGTGGCCAAAAACCTAATGAATCTGGTCAAAACTTGATCTTCTTCTTCACATTACACTCTCCCTATCCTCTCTCCTAATCCTCAAGAATTCCATAGCTTGAATCTCATTTATCTCTTTCCTTTCCCTCAATCCAAGGAGAAAAATTGGTGGTCTTCAAGTGAAGGTGAAGAGGGAGAGTGCCGACTACGTTCAAAGCAAGGAAGAGACTAGACCATACACACACTAAGGTAATGTTTTCTTGTTCTTTTTAAGCTACCACACTTGCTTGAAAGTGATTTACCTTTCATGCTTACATAAATTCATGCTTAAGCTATCATGTTTAAGCTTTCCTTTCATGAAAACATAAATTCATGCTTAAGCTATCATGTTTTCATAAGCAAGCCTTTCCTTTTAGCTACTTGGGAAGATAACAACTTATTACCTTTGTTTTTTCTTTCTAACTATGGTTCATTAATAATCATAACTAGCCACATTGTTAACAACTAACCATGATGTTATTTCAAGCTCCGTTATTTCAAGTTCTTAAGATTACCAGACTAATATGGCATAGAGAGAGTAGAAAGCACTCTCTTTAACTATAGGTGACTGGAGATCATATTTACTTAGATAGAATGCATGAAGAATGGTGAATAATCTTAAATTATCCCTTAATCTCTTGCATAAAACTTTTTATTTATTTTTAAGATACTTTTATTCTCTTACCTAAATTACTCTTATAAAGGTAAATGCCATAAACAAAGGCAACTAAGTATTGGAATTTTTGGAACTAGCCGTATTTTCCAAAATAAGGAATTGTAATTTCTACAAAAGAAATGTTTTCATGAAAGGCTCATAACTTTTTCTTCATTTTTCATAAATTAAGTGTGTAAAAGTTTTAGCAACATACTTAAGTTAATATCTAATTCTCTTGAGAGGGAGTTGAGGCTTTGAAGGAAAATTCTAGTATAACTAGATGAGTTTTCTTTGAAAGAGGATCTCCCTTCCAAGTCGGGTTGTTGTCTCTCCACTCTTATCATGAAAAATCCGAAATCCTTAAACCACTCCTAGCTACAAAACTAATCCTCTCAATGGTAGCCAAATGTCCCTAAATCCAATCTCAAAGAAGGATTTGTTAACCATTCATACTCAATTGCATGAGCATTTTCACTACACTAGCATACCCACTCTTAGAAACTTTGCATTTAACTATTATAATATCATTCATTGAATGGTTCTACTCTTACACAATCAAGAATTGACTCTTGCATAATCAGTCAAAATAAGTTTATGATTGTAAGTTGATGCACTCTAAAGCTCTATGTTTGCAATGAGGATCAAACTTGGGAACAAGGGATTTGTGCTCGGGGGGTTCACTGTTTAGTACCCCCCTATATAACGTGCATTTGTGGGGTATTAAAAAAACCCTCTTTAACCATTGCAAAATGAATAAAACAACCTCTTATTTTAAGATTTTTTTTCAAAATTGAATATAAAAAACCCCTTATTTTAATATATTTTTGTTAAATTGCCTAAATTTTTTGTATTTAAAAAACCCTCCTTTCGAACTCACGTTATACATTAACATGATCACATAGTGCACCCCCCGAGGATTTGTGTAGCTAGTAAATACACTTATCTTAGGGGAACTCACTGATTGCTGTGTTCGATCATAGTCACGAAAAAAGCATCCAGTGACCTTAAACCAAGGGTGAATTAGAGAACTCCCACCAGTTGACCTTGAAAGGTTGAGTTCAAATTTAGTTTGATAACTTCAATTGAAAAGTTGAATTGATAAGGAAATGTGTTTTTGGGATAAGGATTCCATATGAGAATGAATGTTATCACCCCCTTGAGCTGGCATCAAAGAGTAGGAGGATCTTTGTCTTGGTGTCGAACTCAAGCGGGAGGGATTTCAAGAATTGTGGTGTATCCATTTGGAGTTGTTGGAGCTGGTGGTCCCTGACATGGCCCTCACAAGTGGTATCAGAGTGTAGTTTCTTTCCTTGCTAGACAACGATTTTTAGTATGAACTTTTGTAGGAAGAGAGTAAGGTATTGACATAAAAATGGCATGGGAATATTAAGAAGAGGAAGTTCTCTTGTTCATGCAAGAATAAATAAAGATAGTAAGTGTGGAAAAGGAAGAAGAAAACAAAGAGGCCATGATAAAGAACTTTGTCTACCTCATCTTTTCTACCAAAGGAAGAATTGGAAATTTGCAAATATGGGAGGCTCAGTGCAATATAATTAGAGTAATGCCTTGGGGGGCATCATATGATTTGGATAATCCTCGTCTAGAAATGGTGGTAGTAAAATTGAGAGTAGGTCCCAAGTACAATTGTTGGACCCTTGTTGGGCTCGTAAGTCATTTTTTATTCAAGTCTATAATATTATATTTTGCATTACTTTGAACCCTAGGGATTTAAGGGTAGTTCTCTCAAAAGCATTAAATTGAAGAATTTAGCATTTATAAAATGCTAAAGAAGTGTTTTCTTGATCATTAATTACTTCTCCAAATATAGTTTTGAACGTGATAAAGAGAATCCATCTTTCAAAATGTTTGACTTTTTAAGAGACCCCTTGTGTATTTGTTTTACTTATGAACCTATCACTGAGAGGAAGTGGTTTTTCTGTTTGTTGTAGTCATAGGCATGTAAAATCTCAAGAGATACTCGGGACTCGCTTGTAGCTAATGAGCATCTAACACTTCAAATCCGGTGCTTCCTAATACACGAGCACCACCAACACCTCAAGTTGTCCTTGTGAGTGCACGTGTGCACGGATGCGTTCTTTGTGCGCTAGTGCAATGTGGTATGTGCGCGAAAGGGGAGAAGCACGAGGTGCTGTGGGTGGAGAAACCTCAAGAACTACTATGAGTGAGGAGCTCCTTATTCATATGTATATAATGAATAAGGACATGTACACACGGTGGGCAGGCATCTAGACATTGGACATCCAACCCCGGGAAAAGGCACAATGCCTTTACCCCAACAAACTCCCACTTAAAGGAAATGCACCGATAAATGAGGCCTACTAGCTAAACTACTAGTATGTACAAGAAACTAGGTGAGGACTCTCTCAATCTATGCTCACTGGCTCACTCTATTGATTTACACGCAGTCATATCGGCTCTAGTTGTCCCGGTGAGTGTGCGTACCCATGCTAGAGGCTGCATGTAAATCCCATAGAAAATGATGTATGGTTTGCAAATCTCCATGAAGTGTCATGCTAGTGTTAATCACCGTACGACTAACTATCTCTACTGCAAGTGCTCCCACTACAACTGCTAGGCTAGGCCTCGACACTAGTAAGGGGAACATGAGACGCCCAAATGCTGACAAAATCTACACAAACCTGGATTTACTCACCTTTCCTATGCTATCTTCAATCACTGCATCATTAGGACTACCCATCGTGTATGGATGTGTCAACATTGACACCGAGAAAATTACGTCCCTCTCACCCATAAGCAAAATTGTACTTCTTGGCACCAACTCATGAGCCTCTAACATGAGCACATCAAAGAACTCCATATTTGTCAGGTCTATGTGTGTCTCTAGGGAGGAGACCTGCTCTACCTCTGCCTGCACAAACTGTGACAACACTTGTTGTGTCTCACTAGAGTACTTCCGCTCTACCTCTTCTCTACAAAGTCTACTAGCACGTCCTGCACAGCTAAATGCTCTGTCTCATGAGCATGATGGAGCTCACCTGTGAAAGAGACATGTCTCGTCTCTTTCTCAAAGCATACCAGGACAATGTGGGATCCTCTGGAAATCACTAATAAATCGCAATGCATCGGAAAAGGCTTCTCTCTAAGCAGTATTTGACAACCAATGTCTACTAAATGTCTCACTGAGATCAAGGTATGTCTTAGAGGAACATAGTTTACATGTCGTAGCATGTATGAGGCACCACTGGGGAAAGACAAAAAAATGTCTCATGCACCCTCTATGTCAAACATCGAACCATCGGCCAAGTGTAGACGACCAAAACTCCCACTAGAGAAGGTGCTAAATCACTCACTATGTGGTGTGACATGGAAAAGTGCATCCTCATCTAGCAACCAACGTGAAGAAGTTTCACTGCTCAAAGACATGTAATCAAGAGGAACACTAAAGGAAAATGTGACATCACTGTCACTGGCATATGAAGCCAGTTCTCTAGCATGTGTCAAAACCTCATGTGCACCATGCATAGATCTCTGATGCTGTCTCATATTCCCGAAACAATGGCGTCTAGTGTGCCATGTGTGACCACAATTCCAATATTGTACGTATTGGCAAGAACGAGACCACCATCTCTCACTATCACACATGTCTACTGCCATAGGTGAATGCCAAAATGGCACCACTACGCAATCATGAAAACCATGACCAATCATATCAAAATCGATGCTCACATACGGATAAAACAACTCCACAATCTTCTATTTGCAAGCATAAACTGGAACAAACTGCTCAACCAAGCGTAAAGCGCATAACCATATACACAAGTAGAGAGCAAAGTAGCTCAAAACGCATCCCACAAGAGAAATTGCCTGCAAAAATCTGCAAAAATTTGTGAAACTTGTGACTATAAAAGTCTGTAGCCACACAAGCATACGCTAATCCTCACTCTTGTGAGAGTGTGTACAAGAACACCAAACTATGTCCAAGCTGACAAAACCTGTCAAAGTGAGCGTAAACACTTGATCACTATCAAAGTGGGAATATATCGACCACTTTAGAAGATGACATAACACTGCAAACTTTTTTGGCAAGAAGACGGGGAAAAACGAAAAGAATTACCTTTGCCAAATGAGTCAAAACTCAACGCAAACCACAAGCCAAGAAATTGCAGATAACTTTCAAAGTGGGAACTCGACCATTAAACCATCAAAGAGTAAACTACAAATATGAAAAACCATGGCGTGAATCTCCTACAAGTGTATATAGGAAATCTGGTTTGAGTACCTAAATGAAGCAGGATTATGATTTCCATAGTTGTTTGCTACAGATTTTCTTTTGTTTGCATGATGATCCTTGCATCTGAAAGGGCTGCATTGATGATGTTATTTTGTCAAGCATTCGTCAAACCAAGAAAGTTGTGTACTCCATAGTCTCCTGGCAGTATATTTAACTATATCCTTTTTGCAGGAACCTTTCGCTATGGAGGTCTCTCACTTCTATTATGACCCTGGAAGCTTTTCTTTGGGATGTAAGGTAGCTAGGGGTTCCTTGGAGACCTAAGCTTTCATTTTCATGATGATCCTTTCATATGAAAAGGCAATATATATGATGTTTTTTTGTCAAGCATTCATTAGACCAAGAAAGTCCTACTACATCATCTCATGGAAGTAAATTCCTTTTTGTAGGAAACTTCGGCCACGGAGACCTCTCATTTTTGTCACCACCTTGAAAGCTTTGCCCTGGATAGTGAGGCACCTTGGGGTTCTTGGGAGAGTTTGGTATGGTAAGCTTCTGTGTAGAACTTCTCCTTGACTCTTTTGATCATTGTTTCTTCATACCATTGCTCCGGGGGCTCTTCGTTGGCCTTCCATGTATCATTTTTGCTAATGTCCTTCATAGTGCCTAATGTCTCCTTTTCTTTCCGTACATATCTGGTCTTGCTATGTTTTTGTCTTCTATTTTTCTCCTTACATTTTTCACTTGTTCACTATTTGAGTTATGAGCTTGGAAAATTTTTGTTGGTTTTGGAAATTTTTTTCGAAGCTACCATGGTGCTGCCACATCCAATGGCCTAGATTGTGTAGATTTTGTTAATTGTGTTGAGCAAGATGCCAAGGATTTATTCTTGATGTCCACATCATATTTTCATAATCCCTTTGCTTCACATATGTGGCTGTGTCACCACGATGCCACTTTAAATGTCTTGCATGGACCAATGCATGCCTATGTGAATGTATTCTTCTTTGCTCCTTACAACTTTTGCCTGCTCCTCACTATTGGAGTTATGAGCTTGGAAACCTTTGTCTGGTTTTGGAAATATCTTCCCAAGCTTTTGTCACATCCAATGGCTTGGGTTGCATCGATTTTTCTAATTGTGTTGAGCAAGATACTAGGGATTTTATTTTCTATGTGCACATCATATTTTCATAATCCCTTTGCTTCACATTTGTGGTTGTGCCACCACAAGGCCACCCTGAATGTCTTGTATGGACCAATGGATGCCTATGTTTATGTCTTCTCTTTTACTTCTAAACATAGGCATCTCTTTTGCTCCTTACAACTTTCACCTGCTCACTATTTGGGTTATGAGCTTGGAAACTTTTGTTTGGTTTAGAAATTTATGCTCAAGCTACGGTGGCTTTGTCAAATTTAATTCACGTGCACATGTCTTTATGTTCCACATGAACATGCTTCATTGACTTCTGAGCCAATTTTGAACCTATTCCTATATAGGAGTGTCTAAAACCCTAGAAGGATAAGTATCAGTTGTGAGCCTGTACGCAGGAATTGCATGTCCGGATGAGTCTATTAGATTAGTTTTGAAATACTCTTGTATAAATGAATTGTACAATTTTTTTGCCATATGTTGTTACACGTTGGTGGGCATTTGATATGACAAGCATGTAGGTCTAGGTTAGAGGAACGTGTCGATCTAGTCTGCTGTTCGTCATGAAATGGGTCACACAATAGCAAGTTATCACTAGAAGACTCCCAAGTGTGCATATTTTCTTGACTTGGCACACCCAATCCGGCGCCTCAAATTCCCTATAAAAGAAAGCCATTGCCTAGCACTTTCTCATAAAATTCAGCCCAACATTTCTACATTGCACTTGAAAGCCTTACGTTGATAAACCACTTTTGGTATGTACAAAGTAGTGCCTATATGCATGGTAATATGTACAAAATGATGTAAATACATGAGGAAGATTTTTTGGTGTATGAGGTGGCAATTTTGAAGTCGGCAATAAATTTCATGTAAAATCGCCCTTCACTTCAAAATTTTTGAAAAAAATTATGAAAAATACTTCAGCTCACGAGCTACATTTTCTCTTTTGGACACATCCTCAAATTTGGATCAAAAGAAGGTGCCAAAATTTGAGCAAAAAGCTGTCCCTGCAGCACCTAATAAGGCTTGAAGTGGGCCACTATTTGATTCTTTTTCCTTGGTAGTCTTCCAAGTGAGCCCCCCATACATCAACCATGACCTAATATTTCCAAGGAGCTTGCACACATGCATGGTATATGATAAGTATCAAATATAATATATACTTGTGGGATAAATAACTAGTCATGAAAAATGGACACATGGGATGCATGGTGGCAAAAAATATATAAAATAAAAGGAGGAAAATCATGAGGGAAGGGACCCTCAATTATTCTCTACTTTGAGTGATTTATGGAATGTAGTGGAAGATGACATCTATTTACTTGTGAATATTTGACTGGAAGGAATGGGAAAAAAATCTGACGGAGCCGATAAGGTACGTTATTGGTAAATTTTTATGATGAAGTCACATAAAGGTTTTTCAAGGCTTGTGTGAGTAGAGCTTAAGGGATAGAATGATAGTAAAATATGTATAAGGAATGACACGCGATGAAAGCTAGCATACTTAGGCCTGATAACGCACACCTAGGAATATATATTTATATAAATACAATTTTTTTGAAAGAAATCATTTATACTTAGGTCCTTTATTTGATAGAAAATATTTACATGTAAAGAGGACCATAATATTATAAATTTATTTTTTTGTCTCCTAGCTCAATGACTCGCTCAATGATTTGATTAAAAAATGTGATAAAAACCCTAAACGCACGCACACTATTTACAATGAAAAAGCGAGCCTAGTCATTGTGCTAAGGTGTTTTTGTGGGGTGAAGTGGCTTCTTAAAATATTTTATGAGAGCCAAAAAAATGGCTATCACTACGAAAAGAGAGAAAGTTGTATGTTGCTACAAGCATGAAGTGCCCTTTGTCTATACCTGATATTGATAGTGTGGATGACCTTTATGTGCATAAAATCATGATTATGGATGCTCATGCTAGCAAGGATAAAAGTTTGGAGACAGATGCAAATGCCCATATGCACAAAGTCGATGCAAATGAAGTATGTGAAGCAACTTTGTAGACCATACACATGCTTATGGTGCAAAATAGCAAGGAGATAGTAGATGCATGCAAACCGTTTGAGAATTAGCACGTGAAGTGAAGATGATGAGAGTGAAATTGACAAGGATGAGGCAACCCACGATGGTGACACATCTGATGCTTGTGAGAGTTGGTGCGATGATGTATGTTATGATGACACAGATACTAGATCCACTGAAGGATCTAGGATTTGCTTTACCTCAGTAAACTGCTGCTCATTCTCTTCGCTCCATGAGAAGACATCCCTTTGGGTGAGTTGTTGTAGGGGAAGGACCACTTGAGATAGCAAGTCAATGAACTTGCTTAAGTATTTTACCTTCTGAAGGAAAGAAACCAGCTGCTTAGCGGTGGTGGGTGACGACAAAGATACCGGGGCCTGGATCTTGCTAGGGTCAGCCTCAATCCCTTTTTCTAAAATTACATGGCCAAGGAGAGTGACTTTGCTTTCACCAATGTGACACTTATCCACGTTGAGCTGGCCACCCAAGGTTTGCAGCCTGGTTAAGCCATCATAGACTTTGCTTAAATGAAGGGCTCGTGAACTATAGATGCAAAAATCATCTATGAAAACCCGTAGTAATGTTCCAAAGTAGGGTTGGAAAACAAAGGTCACATAGCGCTGAAATGTGGCTGAGGTGTTAGTGAGGCCAAATGGCATCACTCTATAGGCAAAGCATCCCCAAGGTGTGATGAAGGTTGTCTTCTTCTGATCTTCTTTCGCAATGCTAATCTGGAAGTATCTTGAGTAGCCATCTCACACTGTGTATCATTCGTGATACGCCACTTCATTGAGAATTTCATCCTGGAATGGGAGGGGAAAGTGATCCCTCTTCGTGGCTGCATTGAGAGGTTTATAGTCCACGCAGACTCTCCACTTACCATTTTTTTTGGTGTGATTACTAATGGGGAGACCCATTCTAAATCTTCGACAGGGTAGATGAAACCTGCTTGTAGCAAAATTCTCACTTCTTTAAGTAGTGCCTCTTGTTGGATTACTCCAAGTCTTCTGAGCTTTTGTACTATGGGTTTACTGCCTTCCTTGAGTTTTATGTGGTGTTGCACTATTGTAATTCCTGTGATCTTATCATAGCCATCAATGAACAAAGTAGTGAAGTGACCTAGCATGGAGACATACTCCTTCCTTTCTTCATTTGTTAACTCATTTGGGAGCACTTTTTGTAACTTACCTGCATCCTCCAAGGACTGCGTACCTGATGATTCCTCTTGGTTTGTCAGGGGTGTTTCAGATTGTGTCAATCTTTTTGGGTCTTTAAGAATGACCCCCATCACTTCGATGCTACTTTCACTTCCGTCGGTGGTGGTTGTCTCTTCTCCTGAGGTAGACGAATAGTCGCTGGTGGACTCATCTTCTGAAGCCTCCAAGATCATGTTGCACTACTTTCTAGTCCTCACGTCGTAGAATATGGACCTCCCTTTAGCATCCTTCATCTGAATCATTCCGGTGCTCCAATCTTGTTTAGCTTACATAGCCATAAGCCAAGGCCTCCCAAGAATGATGGGGTAGCACTCCCCTTTGTGTGGCATGACGAAGATGTCTACCTCTACTTCTGTATTGAATGCTTTTACTTTGACCACATTTACAATGCCCACGCATTTCACTCGTACATTGTTTGCCATCTTGGCTCGGCAGGGTGCCGGCCTACTTACCTCTTTTCTTAGTTCCCTATCGTCCTTTAGGTTCATAAGGAGCCATGGAGCATGTCAAAAGAATAATACATCTCTTACCAAGGGGAATCTTGGGGACAAAGATGAAGTGCTAAATACAGCAAACATGAAAAAACTGGGTTCAACATTATGAGTTATAGAATCCCATAGAAACTATTCAATATCTAGCCAAATTTGATCCTTATGACTAGATATGGTTACTACCTACAAAATGCATGTAGTTGTCACAAGAAACTAATAATATTGAAAAAGCTATACTTGATATACTAGAATGTTTCGTTTTCTTCTGTAATTGAAAAAATCAATTATCGTTGTCTACTATGAAAAATCGGATATTAGGTGCCCCAAAACTCAAGGAATATTAGCTTTATGTTACAATATTTGACATAGAAAATCAAAACTGCATTTGGATATCATGAAAGCCACCAAACAAATCATAGAAGAGCTAAAATTGGCTAAAAAACAGGATTTTACAATTTTTGTAATTTGGTCATAACTTACAACTTTAACATTTATTTCTCCCTAGAAGCATCAGGACATGTTGAGGACTACTAAAGATAGTTTTCTAGCATTATAGACCTCACAAACATGAATTCTAGAGTGGTATAGTTGCAAAAAGCTGAAAAAAGACAAAAACAGGACCCGTTTTTTCACATAGTTTAGGTTGTGAAATGTTGTGCAAGGACAAGGTTAAAGATGGAATTGATATTCCAAAAAAATGTCAAGTTTTTTTCAGCTCATGAGACAACTTTCTAGATAGATAGCACCTCAAAATCCATTTTGAAACTCTTGATATAATTCAAGGAAAATGGTCACTTAACAGGACATAAAAGTGTCCCAGGACATAAAAGTGTCCCATTACCAACCTAGTGTTTAGATTTGTTGCCCCTTGATGTGAGCACCCATCGTCGATAGGATGTCATCGAGATCCCTTCTAAAGATAGCCCCAGTTATCCTGGGTCTTGATTTCTTGGTGCTTACCATTTTTGTCCATTGCCTCCTCATCCTTGGTGCAAGGTGGAGTAATTGGGGCCAAGTTATGTTCGGGCCCTGCATTAACACATCCTAAACTAAGTCATAGGCTCTTGCATACTCACCTAGTGAGAAGTCCATGATGTCTATCTTCCATCGCGGTTTAGCTGCTTGCTTGCTAGACTCGGCCTTCCCTTTCATCTTCTCTTCTCTTTGAGAGGCTTCCTCGTGCCTGACATGCTTCACTCCCATAGCATACACTTCTTCTACCTTCACCTTCCCTTTAGCCTCCAAGCTAATAACATTCACCGCTTGGTTCACAGCAGGTGGTGGGGGTAGTGGTGGAATGAGAGGTTGGGGTGGTGGTTGCTGTTGTACAGGTGGTCGAAGGATTTGGACCCGTGGGATCAGTCCTGGTTGCCTAGGTGGTGGTGGTCTTCCTCTTGGTGGAGAGATCCGATTCGGTCTCCCCCCTCTATTGAAATTTTGCCTCCTTGGGTGTGGGCAGTAGTACATTCCATGGCCGTCTTCCCCGCAGTTGTAACAGTGGTACTCTTGGTTCTGCCTTCGTTGTACTCTTCCTTGTTCTGGATTCCTGATAGGGTCATGCCCTTGCTGCACCAGATGCACAGATAAACTCTCTAGTTGGGTGGTGATGCAACTCAGCAGGTGTTGTTGCTCTTCTGATGCCTCTTGCGGTTGGGCTCTATGACTGGCTGTTGCAGTCACTGGGGTTGTTCAGGCCAATCTTGTTTCCTCTGACTCGTTTACTCTTGCTTGCATGCGCATATTTTTGTCTTTAAGGCGGGCTACTTCGACTGCCAACTCATATGTTGCAGGAAACCTTCCCTTCACCTTCTCTCTAAGCGGTGACCATAGACCAGCAATGAAACGGTCCTTCTTTTGGAAATTAGGCGCTCCTTTGACTTCCTCTAGTGAGGCAACCCATCTCTCCCATAAGTACACAAAGTTGGACTCGTAGGTGGCATACTCTAGCAGACCTCCTTGCTTCAATTCCGGCAGTAGCTGCCATAGCTTCTCCGAGGTTGTGCCTCCACCAAACCTCTTTATAAAAGCATCCCTTAACACATCCCATGCATTCTTGGTGGCCTGGGGCAATGCATTATACCAGGACTTGGCCTCTACTTTCATCAGTAGAGGAAAAATTCTATGTCGTGAAGCATCGTCGTCTTTGTTGGAGACGACAGAAGCAATGTCGAAATCATCCAAAAAGTCGGTTGTGAGATCTTCTCCCTTCTTTCCACTGAACATGGGGAAAGAAACACTTGCCATGGTAGTGACTCAGGAAATTACAAACCCTTTTGTTTTTTTTAAAATATATATTATATATTAACAACAGTAGCGGCTCATAGCGGCTTTTTACACGGTTGGGTGGATAGGTTAAAACAGGATAAAGATAGAAACATTAAACGAATGATGGTAATCCAATATGGGGAGAATGATAGGGTTTGGGGAATTGAGGATTTTTCCTAGTACCACCGCACCGAATAGGTATACGATCTTCTGTTGGTAGAAGACTTTCCTATCTACATAGATGTTCGCATGCATATGCTGCAGGAATCTGAACGGGAATGCCGTCGGCCCGTTTTCCATCATGCACAGAGGGTGGAATACTTACTTATACTCTTACCATGCCAGTGTTGATGAGTCAGCACATCCACAAGAGGTCGTCCCCCTTCATGGACTCTACCTTTCCTTCGTTGCTCAGCACGTACAGGGTGATGGCGACGCGTCTGACCACTTCCAACCTCTTGGCTAGTAGCAATTGCACGTAATTTCCGTAGTCGGCGTGTTGCATGAATTCTACTCCATTCAGTTGCAACTCGTCCCCAGCCCACTGGGTTTCACCCGTGGTAGAAAGCTTCTTCAGGATAAGTTGTACAGGGAGAGGAGGAAGATCCTCTACCTGTCTTCCAAAACAGCGAGAGCAGTAACCGAAACACTCTTCCCTAGGACATGGGAATCTCCTTACCACTTCTTCTTCAGGATTCTCGAAGTGGATTGGTAGCACTCACATGCGTCGTGAAAATCGGTAGGCGACCTTCCGCCGCATAGCTTCGGATGACTTCCTCTTTGGCAAGCTGGGTACAACCCGGCTTTCTGAGCTTGAAGCACTTGCTTGGCCAGATTCTTTTCCCTTCGGGGTCATGTGTTTCTAGACTGGCTTATCTTCTCCTTAAAAGAGGCCTCACCGTTTTCTTTCCTTCTTTGATGTGAATGACTTCTTTGCGATGAATGTCGATGTAGACGATTTCAGCCCTTTTGCTGCTTTCGTTGCTGGCACTCATTGATAGTGTGTCTTGGTTGACAACAGTGATGACACTTCACTGACCTCCCACCTGATGCTCTCAATTTGTGGTTAGAACGAGCAACACGAGATGGAGAATTTACCTCTTGAATACTGACGACAGTGCAGTCTGGTAGTAGTACTTCAATGAAGGCGGCTAGTGCCTCCTTCATCTCCGCTTCTTCCGTCCTCCAGTTAGAGAATTCCTTCATCCATTCTTCCATGATTGATAGTGGGCGTCACTTTCAGCATTGTAAACCAAAGGGTCTTAGAAGCCCTCCTCCATGGGGGCACCAAATGACGGGAGCAAAGCAAACCCCGAACCCCGACGGCCTCTAAAAACGCCGGAGTCCAAATGGCGCGCCTCGAGCCTGTCCACGATAAAGCGAACAGGGGGCACCACCTAGCTTTGAGCGGCTAGGACGCAGACCACGATGATATGAACACTGCAAACTTACACACACACACACACACACACACACACATAGAGAGAGAGAGAGAGAGAGAGAGAGAGAGAGAGAGAGAGAGAGAGAGAGAGAGAGAGAGAGAGAGAGATTGAGATTGACAAATGATGAAAACCCTCGGGGGTGTGAGGGAGAATTATTTCTGCAGTATTTAGAACGACCTTCCTTCCGGCAAGGCAGCACACCGTGGTGCTACCAAGAGCGTGTATATGTGTGTGCATCGACCATTGGAGTCGAGAGGTGGGCATAGCTCCCTTCACATGGTGCAATTACCAAGGAAAACCAACACACAAGCCCCCTCCCCGTGATGCCAATTAGTGTCAACTCTTCCCACTATACTCTACCAAGTGTTGACCTCTCGTGAGCTTGCCCCCCCCCCCCAATAGTGACCTCTCAGTGCCAATTTATAGGTGTTGGCTGCTTGGATTATGGTAATCCCGACGTGATTAGGGTAAGCTAATTGGGGAGACAAAGCAAGCAATGGGCCCGGTGTGGTTGACCCTTGCTTTGTTTTGGGAGGTTATTAAAAGACGAGAATCTCTAGGTGGGCCTTTGTGACCATCACCTAGAGAGGGAGAATTTACAAATTGGGGAATTTTACAATGGCTTGGGTGAAAACTGAAGAAATGATGAACATAACCTACAAATTACTGAAAATGGCATCATGGTTGCGTGATGCCGACGAATGGTGTGTTGCCAGTGCGTCGGTGTAGTGCGTTCGTCTTTTTGGGGTCAGCCGGGGCATGCCTTCGACGGATTTTTCCTTTTTGTTGTTGGCGGCGCGTGCTTTAGGTCCTCCTTCTTTTTCGTTGTCATCGTAGTCGTGGAATCCTTTGGTTTTTTGTATTTGTGGTGCATATATGCGTGTGTGTGTGTACGTATGGGTGCATGTGTGTATATATATGTGAGTGCGTATGCGTGAGTGTGTGTGTGTGTGTGTATTTGTATGTGTATGTGTGTGCGTGCAAGCGTGCGTGGGAACGGGGCTTGTATATAATATATATATTATATATGCTTTTCTTTTAAGTTTTTTTTTTGGGTTGGCGGCATGCTGCTGCAGCTACGTGAGGATGAGTGAGGGGGGGGGGGGGAATGGTGTGTGTGTGTGTGTGTGTGTGTGTGGATAAGGGTGAATGTGTGTGTGTGTGTATTGTGTTGTGTGTATAGAGAGAGAGAGAGAGTAAATTTTTGCTACGCCTGTACAGGCCGAGAGAAGGAGAGAGAGAGAGAGATATGCTGGGGCAGGCACTGTGTGCAGAGCACCAGAGAGTGAGAGAGATGGGGTGAGGGAGAGGATGAGGCGGGTGTGTGTGGGGGAGAGATATGTGTGTGTGGATGAGGGAGAGCCCCCGTTATTTGCGCGCCTTCACAGGCTGGGACGAACGAGCGAGCGAGCGAGAGAGAGAGAGAGAGAGAGAGAGAGAGAGAGAGAGAGAGAGAGAGAGAGAGAGAGAGAGAGAGAGAGAGAGAGAGAGAGAGAGAGAGAGAGAGAGAGAGAGAGAGAGAGAGAGAGAGAGCGAGGATGGGTAGGTTGGAGACTGTGTGGCGATGGAGCCTTCGGGCTGGGTCCGAGAGAAGGAGAGGGGAGGTGGCGGCGTGGCGACAGAGGGTGATGAGGGGGGGGATTTAGTCAACGGGCATTTTGGGAGTTAAATAGAGAGAGAGTATATAATAAAAGGCGGTTCCCACCGGGGGTGGGGGGGGGGGTGGGGAGAGAGTGTGTGAGGGTGTGGGCTGGTGATAGGGAATATGTGAGAGAGGATAGGGTGTGTGTGTGTGAATGAGAAGGGAATGGAGAGAGAGAGAGAGAGAGAGAGAGAGAGAGAGAGAGAGAGAGAGAGAGAGAGAGAGAGAGAGAGAGAGAGAGAGAGAGAGATTATTCCATGGTCTGTGGGGCCACTCTCCCAACAGAGAGAGAGGATGGGTAGGTCTAGGTGAAGATAGGGGGGGGTATAAAGCTGGTGGTCCGCCAGGGTTGGGGAAGAAAATAGAGGGGGGGGGGGGGGGGGGGGGATATGGACGAAGGGGGTGTGGACGAGAGGAGAGGTAGGGGTAGCGGGCCAAGGGAGGGAAAATGAGGCCGAGGGAAGGGTGAGGCGTGCGGGTGGGGAAGAGAGAGGGAATATTTTCAGCTACGGCTTGCATAGAGAGCGAGGGAGAGGGTGTGGGAGGGGCGTGTGTGGATAAGAATACGAGAGAGAGCGAGTTCATGTGCGGCTATGGCTTGACACAGCGAGAGCGCAAGAGAGAAAGCGAGAGAAGGGGGTGGGTGCTTGAGCCGCTCCTGGCTGAGGGTGGCCACTAAGGGGGGGGGGGGTTATTGAGGGTCAACGGGGTACGGGTAAGAGAGAGGATATTAGAGAGAGAGAGAGTGTGTGATCGGCCATTGGTAGGCAACGAGGGAGATAGAGAGAGAAAATGGTCGGGCCACCTGCATGGGCTGTGATGAACAGCGTTGAGCCATGAGCGAGAGAGAGAGGGAGAGAAAAATGGAATGGATGAGGGGAAGAGAGAGATGGAGGCCTGCGAGGCTGGGGTATGGACGAGTTAGGGCCGCGAGGTTGGCCAGGACATCGCTTAAACCTCCTGATGGTGTCGCGAAGGCTTTGACAAGGGAGAAATAAGTTTTTTTTTTCTTTTTTTTTCTTTGATTTTCAAAAAATCAGCCATCACCAGGTGAGAGATACCCCTCCCCAGCGGTCTATGCACAGAATATACAATTTACATCTTTATACAATTTTCAATATACATCAAATTTGCGAAAGCATTTGTATAGGGAAGGAGTTCTCAGCGTCCGACCAAGCATGGAGTTTAGGCCATGAGCCGGACTGCATCTAGAGGTACCTAGCGACTAGTGCTACCCCTGAATGGGTGTTATCAATGAAAGCATACTTAAGAGAAAATATAACATTGTGGAGGGTGAATATATGTGTACATTGCGTTGCGGGAAGAGAGAGAGAGAGAGAGAGAGAGAGAGAGAGAGAGAGAGAGAGAGAGAGAGAGAGAGAGAGAGAGAGAGAGAGAGAGAATATAGTGGAGGGTGAAATAGAGTGCACAGAGACATGAGAAATCGACAACAGAGAATCTTTAAATGCCCATCTAAATGGAACAGGCAACCATGTATTAATGCAATGAAAAAATTTGGGTATACCATAACATCAAAAAACTTTATGAAAAAATAACTAGTAGAGCACCGGACCCTATGTAGGGATCAACCGGTCCACCCATCCACTTCCGCTCTACTATGGATAGAGACAGTTTCACTTCGCCGGGAGCGAGCCAGAACACCTCCATCCTACCTGAGCCAGACATAGGTGAGGCCGCTTCGCCTCCCTCCATGAACACGAGCTCTGAAAGGATCCCAAATACCAGAAGGTGGTAGGGTATCAACACCAACCATACTAGCTTATAGGCACCATGCCTCTTCGATGCCTAGCATCGGGTGTTTAGGCCAAGCCAAGGTAAGATCCCCAATGTGTTAGATGTGTAGGTCGTTCAACTCCCGACGCATTAACCGTGTAGATGAGCCTAACAAAAAGAAGAAGACCTAGGCAACACCCCCAATCCAGCAAAGCCCCAGGTCAGTGACCCTTTAGTCTAAGGCTAAGCAATGTAGGTGATCCTAGTCTTGTAGTGACACTGCCATGAGAAACATAACACATGAGTCCAATCACAATAGCACTTTCCAGATGCACAAACAATTCCTTTTCCAAACAGTTAGACTGTACAGGGTCTCTACCCTTATACGTCTACTATAAACCATCTTGATCACTTCATGATCCAATCCAAAAGCCATAAACCATAAGCCATAATCCAATCACATCACATGGGTGAACTCTCCACCCTACTTGGGTGAGGCACGACCAATCCTGCATAACCACTTTAGAACATAACATGGTTGCAAAAATTTTGGCAGCAATTCGGGAGCATAACTCAATCTAGAAAAAAAACCATGAGCCACAGTGGCTTCCACCATAGAATATCAACCATAATCCATGAAGGAATCTCAGTCCTTAACCATAAATCATAATCACACTGAACCAACTCCTACACTTGGAGTTTGACATATCCCCCGCAATGAATGGGAGTCTACACATGTGACCCTTAAGATGTGATTCTTTCATGCATAAAAAGAGTCCGACCAGCGACTAATCATGATATAAAATTCCAATTTTGACAACATCCAACCATGCAAAGTTGATGCATCACATCTGCACTTCACCACTCTAGCACATAGAGCTAGTTTTGACCTAGAAAGGTGGAAAGCAATCATAACCATGCATATGAGGGATCCACATTAATCCATGAGTTCGCATACATCATATGATAACATTCCAACACCATAATCATGATGCAAAACAACTTCGACCTTTAGGTCAACCATAACCCATAACTTCACACGTATGTAGAAACAATTTTTTTGACATTTTTAGAAGTATGCAAAACATGCAAATGAAAGTGTTTGACCTCAAACCAATGCACCAAGTTCAGCTCTATAATATAGACTATCACTCCATCATGTCACTTTGATCATATGATACTCACACGACAAATAGTAACTTCCAAAGAAAGTCACTTTATTCATATCTGCCTATGCGGTTCGGAATGTTTAACCATATACTCTCATGTAAGTTTAGGGCCATCTAATAATTGAAATCAACTCTCCAAAAAAAACCTTAGAACATATCAAAACGGCTCGGTTAACTCACTATGTCATCCGGTATCCCCCTTTGATAGCACTCCTACGCATGTAGGTAAAACTGATAATAGAGTGATTAATAAGTCGCATTCCCGAAATGATAACGGAGACCTAAATTAATTTATCATCAAGTTTTATCAAGATTTTCAATTGGTTAAGTGGGTTTGCCCATCCGGTGAATCTATATAGTAGTTCTCCAAGGAGCCTGGAGTCAAAAATTTTGGTTATGTAATGGGCAGCAATATGTTTTTTTAACCATATCTCTTAACTCGTGCGTGTTTTTCACATGACACATAAGAGAGAAAATGTTCTAAATGATGTGTTTTATCTATGGTATAAAGGGTTCGGATTGATTCATAACAGTTTGTGATTTATGACCAAAACAATATTCCTACCGCTTCTATGACTTGAAACGAAAAAGTGCTTCTTTATGCATGTGCATGATTATAACGCATCATGTGCATAAATCAACGTGTAAAACATGATGAAACAATCATGAGGCAACCTCGTATGTACTTGGTTAATCCATACATACACTCGTATACCAAAAACAATCATCGAGAGGGTGACTATGTGGAAAAAAAACGACATAGAGAGAAAGAGATGATGACTATGATGTTTATGGTTTCTCACCGTGCTTTCGGATTGATTTGGGGTTGTCAAAAGGCTTCTTGCTTTGCCGCAAGAGAGCGCTGATGAGAGCTACGTAGAGGTATCTGCCACAAAAACTTTCAAAGAGCGCGTACACTGTGAAACGAGAGAGAAGAAAATAAGCAATTAGAGAGAGAGAGTATCCTTGTTCTTCTTCTTCACGAGAGAGAAGAGTTTATGGAGATGGTGATGAAGAGCTTGCACCACTCCGTATAATAGATAGTAATTCTGACATCAAAGCGAAAGAGCTTCTGCGTCTGAGAGTGTATCCATCCTCCTCAAAGTGAAAGAAAAGAGGTCTTTATATAGGCTCTCAAGGCCAAAAGCAGTAGCTAATAATAGAGTGAGGCAAGGAGAGACAAGTTCGCGCACGTTTGTAGCTTTTCAAAAAATTTGACGCGCGATTTAGAGACTCTAAAAAGAAGCTTGGCTCCCAAGAAAAGAGTCATAAAGTAAGCTCCTCCTCCCTTTCTTAAAGAAAGACTCTTTCTTTCCTAAAAACAAGCCTTTGCTTTTTGATGGTCAACTTTCCCACTTACCATTCAATTTTTTTCATTAAAGTTGACCATCCAAGAGTGTCTAACCGACTAATGAAAATTGTAGCTAAACTACGCCACACCTTAACATCCCGACATAATTATGTCTTTCCAATACTGTCAATCAAAATTCGACGAAATAGATATTGAAAGTTATTTTTCTTATTTTTAAAAGAGACCCAGAAATTGGGGATCTTACACGCATTCTAACACTGAAAAGTAGAACGACTTACCAAGGTGCAGTCTAATCATAGACATGCATAACTTATCAAGCTCCTCCCACTGAAACTGAGTCATGTGCATATCTTCAATTCTAGCCGCATAGGCAATAGGCAACTTTTGCTTCGTTTGGACAAGCACATCATGCATTTGGTTCTTCCAAAGCTGAAAATTAATGCCATCAAACTTCTTTATATCATAAATGTCATGGTATTTGCTAGTAGACATGGTGACAAAACTACCAAAAGATTCTGGGAAAATTTCAGTAGAGTCTCCTTTGTATTTAAGACTACGTCAACCAAAATAGAGATAAAATGACCAAGTATGTCACTCACAAAGCATAAAAAAAGGCAATGCCTCTCAAAAGCACACTCTATAGAGACCAATTGAGGCGCATAAACTCTCAAACTAACCATAGACTACCAACTCGGCGTCAAAATGACCTATACCACTCTAGTCTCTATACATGTCCTATGGCGAGGCCTTGTAAGGGACGCTCCAGCTACCTGTATCACCATAGGTATCTCCACATTTGAGAATACACCAGCTCAATGAAAACCTCATGCTATTGACCCTCAACAATGTAGGTTATGCAACAAAACGTATAGCCAAGTCTCAAAAATGGCTATCATCCGGACCAAGTCTCAGAAATGACCGGGATTGTTGTACTAGCCAAAAGATGGATCCACAAAAGCGTACAATGGTAGTATCCAAAAAGACGTACAAGTCTATCACGACACTCAAACAAGCACCAAAATCATGTGCATGCAAAGAAATATCCCTACGGGGAGTCAAACCGCTCTCAAAAGAGCTCAAACATTGTCAAAAGTGCCAACATATGCATGTACGCATAAAAACTTTCTCCCATTGAAACCAGAATATTGTAAGCACTGACACCTATAGACTGTGAATTGATACCAATGCCGTAGCCGAAGCCAAAATTGAGGTTGAGAAGCACATAGGAGGCTAACCAAGCCTCTCTATGTACCTATACTTGTACCTGTATCTGTACCTATTGTCAAAGAAGACAATGCCGTCAAACTCCCACTCTATGTGTGTGTATGAGGCCACTCCAAAAGAGGCTACACACTCCTGAATGAGCCGTGGGCTCTCGTAGATGAAATAGTTTGCAACAATGGTACCTGTAATGGCTATGGAAAACTCTACAACACAAACTACCAAAAGGGGTTGAAAAACGTAGCTCCTAAATCGTAGCAAGAATGATGTTTGTAATTGTACGAATGGATTTGAAAGGGGGGTAAAACTATGGGACACTTTATGGAAACACTCTCAAAATGCTGAATTTGGTGATGCCAAAATCATAACCTTGTTTGCACTCTTGAAATTGTGCGCACAAGTGGAAATGATTTTGGAAATGAAACCGCTCTGATACCAGATGAAGGAGAGGAGCTGGGAGCACAGCAGAGGAGGAAGAGGAACACATAAACACACACTCACACACACACCACCATAGCCACACACAGGTTGAAGGGGGAGAGCCAACACACACTGTGTGCCCCCTTTCTTTCTTCTCTATATTATGCACTTAGGCACAATACCACTCTACATATTGTTAGTGGCTCACACAAGTGTATATCTGTACACTTAGGATTAGTAGCAGTTAGTGATGGACGGCCACATGGCCATTAAACCTAACACTTATCAAGGACTCAAATAAAATCATGGAAGGATAAACAAGACAAAATGAAAGCAAAAAGGCTAAAAGAGAAAAATGTCTTAGAAACCATGCTACAACAAACCATAGAGTAGCTGAAACAAGAAAAGGAAAATAGGGAACAAATAAAAAATAAAGTTATCGTCAAGAGGATTAGTGTTGATAGAAAAAACTCCTAGATCTGTTAGACGCTATGTTTGAGGCATTTGAGACTAGATTGAAAACCAACCAAACACTGGAACAGAGATGGTTGACTTATTTGCACCCTAAAGTTGAAAAATAGAGACTAGAATTGTGCAAAAGGCTCATAAAGATAGGTCAAGCACTAATGGAGCCAAAGAAAAACACCCCTAAATAGAAAGTGTTAATCCACAAACGGGACAAAAAAATTGAGCCCAAAAAAGACAAAACCAATGATGGAATGAAGCGTGAGATAGAAATGCCATTGGACAATAGAGTAGTGGCCAACACCATTGATGATGCAAGACCACAATCAGTGATACTTATCTCTCTCCTCTTATCACCCTCTACCTTTATCTTCTCTCTACCCTTTACCTCTTTTGTGTTTCTCACCCTTCATCTCTCTACCCTCCACACTTTACCCTCTTGTTCCCTCCTTTGTGTATGCTTTTTCTCTCAACTCTTCCATGATCTAACCTTGTTCATACCCTCAGGGGGTGCACTATGTAATCATGTTAATATATAGCGTGATTTCCATATGAGGGATTTTAAAATGCAAAAAACTTAGGCAATTTGACAATAATACATTAAAACAAGGGGTTTTTATATTCAATTTTGAAAAATTTCCCTAAAACAAGGGGTCATTTTATTCATTGAGACATGTTAAAAGAGGAGTTTTTAAATACACCGCAAATGCACGTTATATAGGGGGTTCCTGTATAGTGAACCCCTCGAGTTCATACCATGGACATTCTTTATGGAGAAGCACTCTTCCGCACAAGAAAAAATTACTTTCTTGAAAAATTTTCATTAGTTTTCAATGTTGCATCATATTGATGGAGGTTCATAATCCATAGCTTTTGCTCACCATTTCAATATACATTGATGCTTGTTTGAAATTTGTACAAAGAAATATGTTTTCTTCCTTTTGAATAATATTTTTATGCTTAGTTGTTTCTCCACATGTAAGGCCCTTACATAACATCCCATGGTATGATTCCGGGTTCATTGACAAAGTGTAAAACTCTTTATGTGGTACATGATGGCTTTCGAGAGTAGCATAAAGTCACAATATCATCATTGTGTTTTCTAGATGTAAATCTCATAGTTTTGCTTGACAAAGATATATCATTGTCAATAAACATATTTGTATTAATGTACATGTGTAAATAAGCTTTCTATAGTGATCCGGATCTTTATCATCCATTGAAGTACGGTTATACATGTGAGCTTCCTCCAACTCCCTTGAAATGTATGGCATATCAAATTGTTGTGTATCATGTTGTAATGTTTGTGTGGGAATTCATATCCCCAAAGAAAATAACATCACCATGGACTTTAAAATAAGAAATTTATCCCTCTTAATAAACAAATGGTTGATCTCTATCTATGCAAGCATGAAAGGGGGAATCATGATGCAGAATGTACCAATCGGCTACAAAAATAGGTGTGCTTTTTTGGTGTCATAAATTCCATATATAACATTTGTGCTTGTCATATTTTACTATCGATAGAGAATCTTCTAGCCCTTTATTAATCATACATGCTTACACCCCCCCCCCCCCCCCCCCCTTTATCTCTTTGTTGCTAGAGATTCTTTGACTACATCAATGAATTTACATTGTATTCTTTGAGACCATTATTCCTTTGTGCATCATACTCCCAAGTTTCAACAAGAAGTATAGCATCGGCTTTGCTAGTGAGTTCATCTATGCACATCCTCACATTCCATAGGTATCCATTGAAATTCCAAAAGCATAATTTTAATTACAATTCAGCCTCATGAGTCACGTGCTCCTATTTGCTCAAGGGACTTGCCTCCTCCTTGAGCATGTTTTCTTCATGAGACGCGTCTTTTTTTTTTATATTCCTATCCTCATATGCCTTGTTTCACAAATTTTGTTGCATTCTAGTGGGATATTTACATACAAAACATTTTGTGTCTCTTAGATAAATCTCAATATTAGCGAGCATGATCCTTTTCTTGGTCTCATCCGGCATAGTGCACACAAATGGTTGTTCTATCAAGCAAAGAGCTCCTTGCTTACCCACTCTATGTGCCGCCATAACCATAACTTTTGAAATGCTAAAGTGGGTTTTCAATAAATCTTCAAGAGAAGGAGGTGTGTTTGACTTATCTTCTAGAATTTCACGAATAACAATGTTCTTGGAATGTCGCTCCCATTGCTTCAACTCCTCTACATCCACATCCTCAACATTCTTTGTTTGGGCCATGGCATGCATATGAGAGAGGAATTAGGAGCCACATTGCTATCACATACATCATTCCGCGTCTTGTTTGTGAATACATTTTTCACCTTGCATATATCACGACTCATAGTGTCAAATTTATGCTCTTTCAATACATGTCCATTGTTCACTTTTCTCATGCACTCCTTGAAAGAATTCAAGTCCACAAGAGGGAGTTTACATTCTTAGACTTCCTCTTCAAGTTGCATGATTTTTTTTGTTTGTATCTCCATTGTCTTTTTTATATTCTCATTCTCAACCAAGCAACCCTTAGCATGCCATTCTCCATTGTAAGTGCCCATAATTTTTCACCTTGTCTATTTACAGCCTCTTGCAACAATTCCAATTATGCCATAATTATGGTTTTTGATGTTGTTGGTGAAGTGATTGTGTTGATTTTTCTATACTTAGGAGATTTTGGATTGTTTTGAAAAGAGAGAGAGAGAGAGAGAGAGAGAGAGAGAGAGAGAGAGAGAGAGAGAGAGAGAGAGATTGATTTATCATCCTCAAAGGTCAAATGTGACCCATGGGACAAAAATTACATGTGATGTAGTATGTATGCTTTGATAAGTGATTCTTGATGCTCCAAAATGGTGGTGATGAAAGTCACAATGGAGATACCACACTGTGACTGGGAGAGAAAAGTGCATAGGTCTAATCATGGGTAAGAATGTGAGGGAAGAAAGTTTGGATGTGACCAAAATTTGAGAACCCTATTAGTGTGTGATACTCAGACTCTCAAATCTACAATGATCATAATGCGTAGGGTTGATCTAACTCTTATCCATTTTCCGAATGCCCTATTTTTCATCGAAGGGAGTGGGAGCTAAGTTGAATGGCTGCAATAATGTACATCATCGACAAGGGGATAGGCTCAAGCATACAGGGTGAGTGTGGTTTCTTCTTTTTGCGAAGAACATGGTTTTATAGATGTAGTCAGTATGGATTGCATAATGTATGAAGCTTGCCCTCTCCCCCTCCCCCGATTGCTTCCAAATCCATAATATATTGGCATTCTATAAAATATTCATTCACTCAAAAGTCTATCGGGGCATCATGTACCAAGTGTAATGCACTTCTTTAACTCTTATAACCATCCCATGCTCAATCCCTTGCTTTTATGCGTCTTTTGAACTTTTGTTCTTGCTTCCCATGCAATTGTAGAAATGATGCGAGGGGTCTTGATGTATCTTATCATGTAGTCCACAACCCTTTCCATGCTCATAAACTCAATTAGAGGAGATCTTGACTCAAGAAAAAAGAACATATATGGTGTTCGCGTCAGTTTGTAAGAAAAAACTCTTGCCAAGTACACTTTGAGATTGTTGACCGGTGGCTCAACAACACGACATAACTCAATTTCTGTACCAAAGTCTTATCTTCTGAGAGTTATGAAATGGTGTGGATTATGGTTAGAAAAATCAATTGTAATAAGTAGATAGTCTAGCTGCAGAAGCCGGGGTGCAATGGCACTTCCACATTGTAAATACCAAGCCATTTGACCCCTCAAGCTCTATTTTGGGTTTAACCTAAGGTGACCTTAGTATATAAGGTACCTAGGTCACTTTTGAAGAGACTTTTTTATCATAATCAAGTTTTAAGCTGCCGTCGACTGTGTGTGAGAGAGGAAGAGAGAGAGCGTGAGCTTCATCGTGGCGCTACTCCATGCTCGCTCATCACATTGTAGATCCGACAGCACCATTGCGGTAGCTCAACAAGAGCTACGCGACGACGCCAAGCATTGCTCGTGGAACGGAGCATACTCTCTCGTGCATCTACGAGCTATTTGCAGTTGTAAGTATATCAAATGATGTTTGTTTTTTGCGTGCAAGTAGTGACTAGAATCGTGGCGACATAAGCTACGCATAGGTACTCATAGATTTTAGTTTCGGGCACTTCTATAATTGTGCTTTGTCTTTATAAGCCTTTTTGCAGATGGGTCTAGAGCTAGAATTTTGAGTGTAGAGGCTTAGGGATAGGTGTATCCTAGTGAGGGGATGGTGTTCCATAAGTTTCGTGCAATTCTGGCATGATTTGGTGGGTTTTCTTTCGTTGTGTGTATGTGGGTTGGGTGGTGTAGTTGAGAGTAGTTAGACTTTAGATTGTGGTTTAGTTGGCCTTCGAGAGTGTTGTATGTGTAGGATGGTCTCATCCTGACAAGCTAAAGAGATTTCCTCCGTGTGCCTATCATGTCATCTGTGTACTCAATTGACATTATGATGATCTAGGTTATGTTGCATGCACTTTATGGGTTGTGTGATTTGCTCCCGCAAAATTGGCGCCACTGCCGGGGACACAAGGACTTAGGTAGGTTTCCTACTAACACTCGTGTGATGGTTGCTTGCTTTAGTTTCAGCTAAAGAAAGAATTTTTCTTAAGTGGATCCGGAAGAGGTTATTCTGAGATCAAGTGGATAGCTAGGAAGCGTGTGTCTTGCCGAGGGTCTGTGACTAGATAGGCTTAGGTAGGATTTGTAGATGAGAGTAGTTGTTGTGGCGATTGAGTGATTTGTGAGGTGACAAAAGCGTTTGCTAGTCCATGTGTTGCATTGAAGCGTTTTACTACTCATAGATGCAAAACTTGATATGATTTGTAGTGTAGCTTTAGGTAGAACATCTGATTTTGATCTAGAGCTATTCATCATTGAGCTATTTGCTAAGTGCTTGGTTGCATTCGAAATCATGGAAATTTTTTCTTTTGATGGAAGAAATGCAATAAAAAGAGTTATGTTGACATTTTTGTGCGAGTGATTGGTGTTGAGCATATAAGAACGCAAGTGTAAGGGTTCTATGAACAAAAACTGTAATTCTATAAACCTAGACTTTATACGCGTATAAAGTCTCAAGGAGCATCTGGAGACCAAATTTCAAAAATTTGACTGCACCAATGTGTTCAGAAGGAGGGTTTGACCCCTAGTATACATTGAAACTAGAGTTTTGACCAACTCTTGACACCCAAAAGACAAAAGATGGAGTGTCTAAAAGGAAAAAATAGAAACTTAAGATACTGAGCTCAATTTTGCTTGAAAATTGGTAGAAGTGCTGTAAATATAGTGCTAGAGACTTGGGGATGTTTGTGGATGCATTTTGTCCAAAAACCCTAGAGGCTGAAGTTGGAAATGTTAGCTTGCCTGTGACTTCTTTTGCTGGTGATGGATGGTAATGCAAAATGCTATTGGCTAAGGTCTTCTCGCGATGGTGTGATGATGCCAAAAACGCAAGCCTGAGATGCTTCTGTCAAAAATGCTAAGGGAGGTCCTTCTTGCTTGGTGGGGGAAACCGCCAAGGTCTGCTGAGCTTGGCTCCTATTGCCTCTTCTGCCATTTAGTGCTAGTCTAGGTTTGCTTATAAACAAACTTACTCAATTTGACCTACCTACTTTAAAAAAAAAGTAACTTAAAAATAATAAGTGAAAAATGTCAAAAAATAGGTAAAATAGGCTAAATGCACTGGAAAATTCCCCTAACTGATTCTGATGGGAATTCTTATGATCATGTTGTGTGCAACAAGAGGATATGCATCTACACTAAGTGACTGGTCATGCACGGTCTACGAATAGACTCACAAAAGTGCTAGATCACTTCTAAATCTAGACTGACTAGACGGATTGAATCCTTGTCGTCTTGTAGCTTGTCCAGGGGCACATAGGGTTGGATTTGTCACGTGACATCCCCTCCTTTTCAAAGTGAGGTACTGGTACCGAAAATTGCCAATAGCATCCGGAATCCTGGAAGGGACTCTTCGCTGGCCCACTCTGATGTGTGGGTCATGCGGTACTTCAACTTCATAAAGGTCTGCAACGCTTGCTTCTTTGGGCCGCGCCAAAAGTGACACAAAGTCTTCTGTGGCTCCTTCAATGCTTCAACTTTGTCTAGAGTCATGCTTCTTTCTTCTTCAAGAATCTCCATGGTTGAAAATTCCTGAAACCACTTCCAACACAAAACCATTAACATACCTATTCCATGTAAAGTGACTGGAAAAAATCTCGTCTTCCTCAAAGACTGTGCATGCAATGTAGATGAACAAAGATACGGAGTGCCAAACCATTCACCAAACACACGCAAACAATGAGATGGAATCTTTCTCTTTTGATCTAGAACAATCAACTATGGCAATTCACAACGGAAATGCCCATGCTTGGTGCTCATACTTTCATGTGCTCGTTCTACGAATGTGTCATGCCAAGGAAGAGACAGGGAATGTGACTTTCTTGAATGCATACTTTTCATCTTTTCCTGAACAATACGCATACATTTGTGCTCATTCATGAGTGAAACGTGCTCAACATACAATATGCCATGCCTAGGACAAGGGATCACATAAAGACGCTGACTAAAATACAGGAAACGGTCACGAATGAAACACTCGAATAATGCGTGCGTATTAATCATGCAAACACATAATACTTCCTGTGAGGGTTCTTTGGACCGAGGCTTGAGAGCCAAGATCGGTTCTTCCTGAATGATCGAATCGTCTTGTGGGGGTTCTTTGGACCTCGTCTCAAAAGCCAAGATCATTTCTTCATGATTGATCGAATCTACAACGAGGTTAGCTTCGCTAGAAAAAGTATCAACTAACACATCATCCTTGTGAACAATCACGCCATCTTCATGCAAATCATCATGCTTGTGAGAAATCACATCTTGATCATACAAATCATCATGCTCATCATTGTCATCCAAATCATCATGCTTATGACTGTCATTCAAATCATGATCATTCAATTCATCATGCTTCTCATAATCATGAAAATCCTGTGTGTCATGCTTGGGAGAAGAAGAAATTGAGAGTGTCTCCGTCTCCTAAATCTCTTGCATTTGTGCTGGCACTTGAGAAAATAGTCGCAATAACTCTTGCATGTGTCAGTCGCTCTGTTCTTATCTTGCTTTGGCTGCTGCCATTCTTTCCTGGGGTTTGCGTTCCATTTCTGCTTTTCTTTTTTCTCTTCTTTCTGCGTGTGTGTGTTGTATTTTTTCCATTCTTTCTGCATGTCTTGCTTCGTGTTCTAACTTCCTTTCCATAAACATCTGGTCCAAAGCCTCTATAGGAGTTAGGGAAATCCTTGTCGTAGATGGAAAAGGGAGAGGGTCGGAAAAACCTCCTGGTGGGGAAAATTCTTCTTCGCCTCTCTCATGCTCATCACCTGTATGAAAAGTATCCATTCCACTTTGGGTGACGACCATGCACTATGATCTTTGGTTCTTAAGTCCACAAGGGACTTGGGTTCTTGAGGGTCTTGAGGTTCTTGAGGTTTTCTTTCGTTTGCAAACCGTGTTTGAGAATGATCTTCTCTTCACTCGAGTTCTACTCCTTTCTGCGGGTGCACCCCTTGGCGGCCTTGCGCTCACACCAAGGTTTCTTTTTCCCACCTTACGTCGATTGGCCGGCCGCTAAGTGCATGGTCCGCTCTCAACGAGTGAAAAGAGACACAAGGGGAGGCTGGACAAGCCCTTCTTTCCTGGGATTCCTGTCACTCTTCAAAAACACGATTAGGAATCGACACGCCCAAGCGAACTTGGGTTCGTGCGTCCTCAACAAGCAAAAACATTTCTTGCAATTCTTGTGGTTCTTTCCTTGAGTGATATAGAGCACTGCCAAAGCTCTGATACCAATGTTAGGTGCAGCGGAATGAATGTTTGCTCTTTGCTCAAGATGAGTACTCCGAACTGTGCTCAAGGTTCCTTTTGTTCTTATGGAAGGTAGAGTCTTCCGTTCTTAATGAGAGATGCTATGATCACAAACAAAGTGAATGGACTCGGTGCGTGCAAGTGTATGATATTGAGAGATAGAAAGAGAAGAGAGATATGACACCAGAGATGTTGTAAAACCCTCCTCCGAAGGCCCCACTCTCGTCGGCGAGAGTGGTCTACTTATGATTGCACAACCTGGTACAATGGGGATGCATATGATTGGTGCAATTCTAGGCTATGTCGGCGATGACAACGGTGACGACGATACCGAACTAAGGGCTGAAATCTGCAATATTTCTACTGCTGTCCAAAAACGCTATGGGGTGAAATCTGTTGCGAGTCCATAAACGCTGATTTTTGGGGCTTTTTCTGTGGGTCTTTGTCGCTGAAATTTTGCAGGTTTAGGGCTGAAAACAGAGGTTCCTAAAGGCTGAAAACTGATAGTCTTTCCGGGCTAAATCTGCTACGATTTAGGGCTGATCTTGCTGGTCTTTTGGTGATGAAAAATGTTGCCTTGCTGAATCTGAAAACACTGAATCTGGGACTAAAAACGCTAGAGGCTGAAGTTGGAAATGCTAGCTTGCCTGTGACTTTTTCTGCTGGCGATGTTGGCTGAGGTCTTCTGGCGATGGTGTGATGATGTCAAAAACGCCAGCCTGAGATGCTTCTGTCAAAAACGCTAAGGGAGGTCCTTCTTGCTTGGTGGGGGAAACCGCCAAGGTCTTTGTCTTGTGGAGAAGTTTCCTGCTAAGCTTGGCTCCTATTGCCTCTTCTGCCATTTAGTGCTAGTCTAGGTTTTCTTATAAACAAACTTACTCAATTTGACCTACCTACTTTAAAACAAAAGTCACTTAAAAATAATAAGTGAAAATGTCAAAAATAGGTAAAATAGGCTAAATGCACTGGAAAATTCCCATGACTGATTCTAATTGGAATGCTTATGATCATGTTGTGTGCAACCAGAGGATATGCATCGACTGGTCATGCACGGTCTACGAATAGACTCACAAAAGTGCCAGATCACTTCTAAATCTAGGCTGACTCGACGGACTAAATCCTTGTCTTGCTGTAGCTTGTCCACGAACACTTAGGGTTCGATGTGTCACGTGACACTACTAGGTGATTCTGGCTGAATTTTTGACATTATACCCATCTTCTGCATGATGTGTTGAGTACACCCACCAAATCTCATGTCATTCGGACATATAGGTTGAGAGTTAAGGGGATTTTACTCTTTCAAAGGATTTCCTTGCAAAAAGTGATGATTTTGAGCAATTTTGACATCCAAAATTTGTTGTGAACATATATTCTTGTTCAACACACCAAGGAGCACCTTTGGTAGAAACAAAACTACAATCTAAGGAAAAGCCTTTATATGTGTTGGTACAACCAAAGATTGTCGACTCTAGAAAGTGGCATGGACAGATATGTGTAGGCTAGCAGAAGCTTGGCAAAAGGTTGGAGCAGCTAGGAAGATCATGGGCTGACAAGCAGCAGCGGGAATGTATGCCTAATGTGGTCTATAGGCCAAGGAAGGCTCCATGACGGGCTAATTGGGGAAGAAAATGAAGGAGATGCAAAGTGCACCTTTTTGATCCAGTAATAAAGAGCTTGAAGTGTTGAAGGAGCAGGTCCAAATGGCTCATCAAACTGAGCTATGGATCCCAAGTTATTGAAGGTTGAAGGTTGAGGGTGTTGTAGATTTTTGCTGGACAGGGCAGCTACGGACAAGTGGCCTAGGTAGGTGTCAAAGGATATATGTGTAGTGCTCGAGCTATGGAACATACCTGTCTTCTCGGATTGCAAAGCGGAGCTCGAGTTAGCAAGATATAGTCAAATGAAGTTTCTTCGAGGGCCAGTTCTTAACCCACTTGCCCGCATTGGGAAATGCATCATCTGGTGTTTTCATGAGCTGACCAGGTGTTTGGTACATAGTATGTAGTGTATGATTCTAACAGGAAGTGATTGCACGTCAAACAAAATCCGGAGCGGCTCGGAAGATCAGGCGCATTTATCCGGATTGGATTGCTGATGATTTGATCAGTTCTCTGCGGCCTTGATTCAAGGGATTAGAGAACTCAAAAAACGATGAAGTCCGATGGGTTTGCAATCGACAACATGAAGTCATGCCCGGGATTTGCAGTCTAGCAACCCGACACTGGAGCCATAAATGGCAGGCCTTGCAAACTGGACGGAAGAAGGTTTTGGTTAAAGATGGTTTTCATTGTTTTTCAAAAGCCTTAAAAGGCTGGAGTATGGTGGTGTTGCCACTTGGCCCTGCAAAAAAACCCACATGGGGAAGCCGACTACCAAAGGTTGGACTATATGGCTTGGCCCGTGGCCATTCAAAAGGAATCAAGAGGGGAGAGGAGCTCCCGTGTGGTGCGAGCTATGGAGGAAGCGCTTGGCGATGTTGTTGCCGATGTGCCAGGCGGCGCGGGGCTGAGGCCGGGCGGTTTTGGCTGGTAGTGGTGGCTACTGTGCAGCGCGCACGTTCACCGTTGGTGGTCTGATGCTTTGCAATAGTGATGACGTGGTAGTGCCGCCAAGGGCACGTGCCCATGGTCGTTGAAACACCAATTTTGAAGAAGGCCTCCCCCCCCAATAGCGACATCGCTATTGCTTGGGAGGGGATGGTTTGCCCAAAACAGGGAATGTGTCCCACGGCTGAGAGAGGAGAAATTTGAGGAATTTAAGGGGCTTAGCCCGCCACAAGAAGCGGTGAAAGGAAGAAAGAGAGAGCACGTCCAAGGGGAATCCAAGTGCAAAGTTGGCAAATTGAGCGGACAAGGCAAAGTAGGCACCATGCAGATACCCAAACACCAAGAAAATGCCAAGTGGTAGCCATGCAATGCAAATTTCTAAAGGAAGCTCCACTTAAGTTGTACGAGCTAGATAGCTCATGTTTTTTTTTCATGTTTAGCCTTAGCCAAGCCTTATAAAAAGAGAGGGAGTGATTTTTCAAGGGCTTTTTTGCCAAAGGGAGTGATTGAAGGTTTTCAAGCCTGTGTATTGCAAAGCTTGCAATTGGAGTACCCCCCTATGCAATAATACCAAATATTACTTCTTGTGTAGCTTCTCCCCATCCCCCCTCCTTTTCTCTTGATCTTTGTGTACTTGCCGGTGTTTGCAGAGGGTTTGCCTGCAACTTGAAGGGTGTCACATAAGAGGGTAGAATTGGGGTGTTTTGTAAGTTGGAAAGGGTAAGTTGAGCAGTGTGGGTGTGTTTATGTTGAAGGGTGTTTCTTGCAAGGTGCGAGGTGATGGTTCGGTATGCTAAAGTAGAATTATTAGTGCAAATTAGCCAATTTGAAGGTGTTATTAGAGAGGTTAGGGGTGATGTGGAATCCCTGGGCTATAGAGAGGCAGACATTTTGTGTGCCGAATGTGTTCCCTATTCCCCCTCTCCATATTCTGGTGCCCCCATGGAGGAGCAACTGATTGCTCGTTGGTGTTGAACAAAGACGATTGTTTCCATCAAGGAGATATGGTAGCACATAGTTATGGACCAGTTTTCACCGGAGAAGAAGATCCGGACGAGTGGATGGCCGATTTCGAGTTGTATATGCTATCATTGCATATGCCAAATGAAGATAGAAAAATGCAAACAATTCCTCTGTTGATGCGGGGAAGAGCAAAGACATGGTTCTATGCTTTGGGAGGAGATCCAAGACTTACGTGGCCGACGTTGCGGGCCCGTTTTCTACACCATTTTCAAAAAGAGGTATCTTATGTAGATTTGGATGCAAGGTTGAAAAATTTGAAGCAGAATGTGAACGAGGAGTTTGGTGTCTTCCTCGTCCGCTTCGAAGAGTGATGGAGGGACATTGCAGTTGCCATGCAGTTGGTCAATGGTGGTGAGTACTTTAAATTGGAAAAGTTTATGGCTTGTTTGCATCCCAAAGTTCGTGAAAAGGTGGATTTTGAGGGCCCGGAGAATTACAATGGGGCTATTGCTATTGCACAGTCTAAAAGCCGAAAAATAAAGAAGAAGATTGAGCAAGGTGCATTGGGGTATGAAGCGATGGTTCCCAATCCGATTTCCAATCCGAGAGAGGAAGTTCAAATGGAGAATCAGCCCAATCGAGGGGTAGAAACCGTTCCTCAACAATGGGTACGTACAATTCAATATTTTTCTTATCAAATGCAAGAGTTGAGTTTAAGTGTTATGGATGGAGGTCAAGCAAGGACAGGAAGAGGCAGGGCTAGGCAATTGCTTGGCAGGTGTTACAATTGCGGAGAGGAGGGTCACTATGCTCCAGATTTCCCTCACCCACCAAGGGAAAGGGGCGGCATGTATCCTCTGTTTGGTCGAGGCAGGGGACAGGTACAATTTAATGGCCAAAGGGAGCATCAAGCAGTGGAACAGGCGGCTCCATCAGGTAATGATGAAGTACAAAGGGTTAACATTGTTGGTGTTGAGAGGCAGGAGGTTGATATTATGGCCAACAAAAGAGAACTAGGTGAAAGAGAGACCGAGACGAAACGTGAAACTAGAGCAAAGAAGGGGAAAGAGAAGGTGAATGAAGGTAGAGGGAAGCTAGATCCAAGCAGAAGAAGACAAAGAGAAAGAATTACTCAAAAGGATTTTCAGATGGGGCACGGTAATCCAGAGTATGATCTGGTAAGAGATGTTCAAAATCAAAAGGCTAACATCACTTTTGGGCAGCTACTTGCATTAAACCCTAAGTTAAGAAGGCAGTGGTCAACCAGTGTCAGCACGAGGCTTCCTCGAGTGAGAGGAGATATCCATGCGATACAGAATCTAGCCTTAAGGGTGGGGAGTCCGACCGATGTGGTTCAAGTGGTGGACGTTTTGCTTGAGAATAAGAAGCACGTTCAAGCCTACATTGATGGTGGTGCCCAAGTCTGTGTGATTACTGAATCTGCTATGAGGGATATTTGCATTAAATATGTTGTCAGGTCCAATGTGCAAATGAGGATGGTCAACCATGCCAAAGCTCGGTGTTTAGGAGTGGATCAGGATGTGAAGGTAAAGGTTCTGGGGGTTGAATGCTTAATCAATTTTTTTGTCATGAAAGCAGGAGAAAATGCTTATCCAATTATATTGGGGAGACCATGGTTGTTGGCAATTGGAGCCAAGCAAGGTTGGGAGACAGGGGTGTTTACTTTGCCGGATCGAGAAAATGGAGGACAGATTGTGTTGGATCTAAAGACCAAAGAGAGCCGTTTTCATCCATCAGCCGAGGGAGATAGTCGAGACTTCAGCACCAGTTATGAGTATGAAACTAAGTCTACTTATGATGAAGGGTTGACCAGTGTCAAAGAGGAGGAGGGTGACGAGGATTTATTGAAGCTTGATATAGATTTATTTGGAGTGACAGTAGACTCTACCATTGCAAGGAAAGGTATGCAAACTCCTGTTTGTAGTCTGAAGGCTAAAGAGGTGGAAGATATGCTAGGTACAGATTTAACAAAGCAGGAGAAGGAAGGTTATATGGACCTATGTGCATCCTATCGCAACCTATTTGCGATAGAGTATAAATATCTGAGGGGAGCTAAAGCAGTAGAGCATCAAATCCTACTTAAAGAAGGATACAGACCAAAAGCAGAGAAGCTCAGGAGGTTGGGAGATATTCAGAAGGAGGCTCAAGAGATCAACAAGTTGCTCAAGGCAAGTATTATATATTCAATTAAAGAGTCTGAGTGGGTTTCTCCTATTGTCATTACCCCAAAGAAAAATGGAAAATGGTGAGTATGTGTAGACTATAAGCCTTTGCATGTTGCAACCAAGCGGAATTATTACCCTCTACCCTTCCAGGATGAGATTTTAAACCAGGTGGCCGGACATGAACGATATTTCATTATGGATGGTTTTTCAGGATATTTTCAGATTGGTATTGTTTTAGAGGACCAGTTAAAGACTACCTTCATTTCTCCATGGGGTTGATTTGCATACTACACGATGCCTTTTGGACTGGTGAATGCGTACACGACATTTCAAGATTGGATGAACAAGGTGTTTGGGCCATACTTGGGTAAGTTCATTAGAGTATATATGGACGATATTGGTTGCTATAGTTCCAGGGCAGAACATTTGTCCAAGTTGAGGCTATGTTTTCAAAGGCTAGATGAAGAAGGAGGTCAATTGAATCCGAACAAGTGCAAGCTAGCACAACCAAGGGCTCAGTTGTTGGGTCATGTGGTATCACAGAACGTAATAGAATCAGACCCAAAGAAGGTGAAGGCATTGGTTCTTATGGAGCCTCCAACCAGTGCAACGGGATTGGCATCGTTCGTGCATAAGTTGAAGTATTTATCCCGCTTCTTTTGGATGTTGTCTCAATATGTATACCCTCTTCAAAAAAGGGCTCAACAGGTGCATGGGTTTCAATGGATGAGGAAGCTCAAGAGGCATTTGACAAAGTGAAAGGTATTCTGTGTCAGCTACCTACAGTGTGCCCTCCTAATCATGAAGATGATTTTTATATTGCTATGACGGTGGGAAGGTGGCTATTGGAGCAGTATTGCTACAAAAGGTGGGGAGAAGTTATAAGCCTATTTACTTCGAAAGAAGGGTCATTAGTCCAGGAGAAGCTACTTATACAGAGGCGGTGTCGTGCAGCTCCGCTGCCATGTAGAGAAAAAGAGCAGAGAAATGCAAGCTAAGCTTCTTTGAAGCCTACACATTTAATGGTCAATGATCAGGGCTTGTTAACAAGCCAAGTGTAATGATTAATGTATGCCAGATGAGGCTTAAAAGGGCCAACAAATGCCTTAATTATTCCAAAAGTGATTATGCTTGAAGTGAGCATAGATGGGAGTTTATGATCTAGAGCTATAGTGCTTGAAGTGCTCTATCGGCCTACCTTTACGGCTCGTCGATTGGAGCTACGGTGAAGAAGTTATGGAATATTGAAGTTTAAGTCGATTGCAGATCCGCACCGGATTGGGCAACTGCAGGTGAGGTGACTTAAATGAATGAATGCACGGGCCTGAAGTGCTCACTTTGTGGATTGGGAAACTGCAACTGAGGTGACATAAATGAATGAATGCACTTTGTGGAGAGCATCGGTCTTTTCAGATCAATGATCGGCCTAGTCGCCAAGATATTGGTCGATAAAGATTCACCGGGGGCCGGTTCTGTACCACTCCGGTCCGCCAGGTCAATGAGCTGCAGCCAGGGTTTTGGAATGCATTGAAAGAGTAAGTGCTCAAGGAGAATCTGTCCAAAATGTTATCTCCTGCAATGCATTGCTAAGCAGGGTATACTGCTATCCGCGTCATTACGACAGTTTACATGTACGCCAAACTTGGTGTACTTCTCATAAAGTATAAAAAGTGCTTGAAGAGCTTCATGTTCGGAATGTGATCTCTTGGAATGCATTGACTGCGGGATATACCCAACAAGGCAGTGTCAATATGTATGCCAAATATGGTTCTCTACAAGGGCCTCGAGCCTCAAAGGCCGCCCATACTCACATCTTCAATGGCTGCCCAAAGGCCTCCTCAATGCCCGCCTAGTGGGTAAAATAAGGGCAAGTGGAAAAGCAAAGGAAGAAGAGGAACGAAGGCAAGGCAATTAAGGAGGAGCAGAAAAACGAGGGCAGGAGGGGAAGGAAGCTCTCTATCCTCTCTCTCAACCTCCGCTAACGGAGGCAAAGCTCCTTGGCTAACGGGAGAACGAGAAGAGGGGAGAAGCTCGAAGGCAGGAAGAGGTGAGGGTAAGCAAGAGAGGGTTCTCTCTCTCTCTCTCTCTCTCTCCCTCTCTCTATCTCGACTGTGGAGAGCAAGCTCGAGGCTTGAATCCGGTGAAACACTTGGTAAGGGAAAGGATGCTTGGAAAGAGCAGGTAAGGCACATCTCGGCAAGGGAAAAGGTGCTTGGCAAGAGCATATAAGCAGATTTTGGCAAGGTAGGATTAGAAGCAGGATACCGCCTAAGAACCAGGGAAAAGCAAAAATGAAGTCTCTCTCTCATCAAGCATAAGATGAGTGGCCATGATCAAGAAGGCAAGGAGAAAACGAGGTTAAGCACGGAAAAGGAGCACTGCAGAAAACTCTTGAGTGCTATTTAAGTAGGGAAAGACCGACATAGAAAGATAAAGTTTACAAAATCTAAGGTCAGTTGAGGCAAATAAAGCAACAGGAGGAAATTTCCATCATCGTCATCAGCTAAAGTTTGATTAATCATTTTGTTAAGCCCGGTGTCGTTAATGGCCCGATTAATCTTGTAAAACGGGAGCTTAAACTCCTAGTTATTAGATGATCCGAGTGACGCACGAGTGACGGTGCTGCTAACAGCCCACCTTGGCTAAGGATTAAGTTGTACTCAAGTGTTAATCAATTAATTGATGATTACGGTGATTTCCAGATTCAGTTACATCTGTTGTTCTTGTTCTCTTTCTTTCACACCTCCCACAGCCAGAGGCCCGGCGCCTGCCCGGCTCACGTAGCGAACACATATCCCCCAACAGTGGGACAATGGGTGATGGCTTTGGTCTTTGCCTGCAGAAAGTTCAAAGTGTATTCGATTGTTTGAAAATTTTATGTGTTGACTGCTAACAATCTTTTACCTAAAGTGGTGCTACACTTGAAGCCAGGGAAGCGAATCATGAAGTGGGTGATAGAGCTCCAAGAGTTTGAGTTTGAGTTCAAAGTGGATCACACAAGAGGGTCTCATTTGGCGGATATCCTAGTCAACAAGGAGGTCAAATTACCAATTTATCCAAGAGTAGTGCAAGAGGAGGATAAGGAGGAACCTGAATTGGAAGGGGCCTCCACTATGTGGTTTCATGGCACTTACAGAAGGGTAACACAAAAAGCAGGTGGAGGTGTGGTCATTCAAGACCTGCATGGCACAATTATTTTTTCCAAAGCTTATGACTTGGAGGAGGTACATACCAACAATGAGGCAGAGTATCTTACTCTACATCTTGGACTCAAGCAATGCATTGAGTTCGGCATATCAAGGTTAGTAGTAAAAGGTGATGCTCTACTAGTTTTCAAACAACTTTTGGGCCAATGGCAGGTAAAGAGGGATTCTCGCAAGAGTTGGTTTTTCTCCATAAAGAAGCTGTTGAAGTTTTTTGAAGCAGTGCATTTCAAACATGTGAGAAGAGAGCAAAACCAGGAAGCAAATTGATTGGCTAGCAGTCATGTTCAAACTCATGTGTCGAGTCTATATGTGGCACCGGCTACTTATGCAGGTAGAGAGACTTTGAAGGATATTCATGATTTCTTTAGTACAGGTCAGTGTTCTGGAGGGCTTTCCAAGCTACAGAAGAGGAGAGTTGTTCAAAGAGCTCGAAAGTTCACTCTGATTGGAAAGGATCTTATGATGCATGGTAGAGACAGGGTGCTACGTCCAATCCTTTACGAGGAGATTGGTATGGTATTGGAGAAATGCCACGAAGAAAGCGGTCATCAGGGTAAGAGTCAAGTCTTGTTTCACATCTTAAGAAGTGGGTTTTGGTGGCCTTCTGTTGTGCGAGATGTACATTATTGGTGCAATACGTGTCATCAGTGCCAAGTGATGGGTGAAAGACGACTTGTAGCTAAGCAGCAAGGGGCTATCATAGCACATGATGCTTTTGAAAAGTGGGGTTTGGATACAATTGGTCCATTGCCCAAGTCAGCAAGCGGTAAGAAATACGTTGTGGTGGCCATAGACTACCTTACCAGGTGGGTCGAGGCTAACGCGGTCAAAGAGGTAAATGCACATATTGTTGCTCAGTTTGTTTTTGATTGTATATGTTGTCGTTTTGGAGTGCCTTGGGTGCTAATATCAGATCGAGGAAAAGGGTTCAGAAGTAACTTGATGCGTGCCCTAGTGGACAAATTGGGGATTCAACACCTATTTTCATCTCCATACCATCCACAGTGCAATGGTCTGGTGGAGAGTGCCAATGGGCAGATAGTCAAGATGCTTACGAAGTACATCTACCAGCAGGTTGAAGGGTGGGAATCTAACCTTGACAAATGTTTGTGGGCTTACAGGACTTCATATAAGGTGGCTACCAGCTTTACTCCTTATGAGTTCGTATATGGCAAGGAAGCGGTATTACCTATGCATGTGCAGTTAGGGGCTCTCAAAGGTTTGTGGCGAATCGATAAGACTCATCAAGATGTTTTGCAGGATAGGATTAAAAGTCTTGAAAATTTGAAGATGGATCATGAGGCAGCGGTAGATTTTTATGTGAAGCATCGAGAGAAAAGAGTAGTAAAGTTCAACCAACATTTGTGAGCAAAGCTGATTGAGAAGGGCGATCTAGTGATGAAGTACGAGAGCTACCTTGACTTCACCTTTCAGAAGAAATTCAAAAAGAAGTGGACAAGACCTTACATGGTTCATCAAGCTTTTCCCAATGGTACTTATGCATTAATAAGGATGGATTGTCGTTTTCTCAAACACAGGGTTAATGGTATGCGTCTCAAGCTCTATTTTGAAAGAGATTTGGTACCAGCAGTGCATCAGGTTCTTATGGAGGAGGGTGGGCAACCAACCTAAGCAATGTTCTCATGTGTCAGGAATAAAACTGTGCACATATGGTCAAGTGTTTTTTAAGTTTCTCATATTGTATTCAGTGTTTGCAGTTTATAAGGTAATCAAGCTCCTATGTGGTTAAGCATAAATGTTCAACTAGGGGATGGGCAATGATGGTATAGCCAAAGAGTGTCGACTCTAGAAGGTGGCATGGATAGATATGTGCAGGCTAGCAGAAGCTTGGCAAAAGGTTGGAGCAGCTAGGAAGATCATGGGCTGACAGGCAGCAGAAGGAATGCATGCCTGATGTGGTCTATAGGCCAAGGAAGGCTCCATGAGGGGCTTATTGGGGAAGCAAATGAAGGAGATGCAAAGTGCACCTTTTTGGTTCAGTAATATAGAGCTTGAAGTGATAAAGGAGCAGGTCTAAACGGCTCATCAAACTGAGCTATGGAGCCCAAGTTATTGAAGGTCGAAGGTTCAGGGTGTTGCAGATTTTTGCTGGACAGGGCAGCTTCTTGGATTGAAAATCGGAGCTTGGGTTAGCAAGATATAGTCAATTGAAGTTTTTCTGGGGGCCAGTTCTGAGCC
The DNA here is from genome assembly GCF_014529385.1 of Adiantum capillus-veneris. Classification (NCBI taxonomy): domain Eukaryota; kingdom Viridiplantae; phylum Streptophyta; class Polypodiopsida; order Polypodiales; family Pteridaceae; genus Adiantum; species Adiantum capillus-veneris. The sequence goes on from NC_140944.1 coordinate 89,920,462, forward strand.
CACTCGCCTGCATTGGAAAATGCACCATCTGGTGTTTTCATCAGCTCGCGAGGTGTTTGGTACATAGTACACAGTGTATGATGCTAACAGGAAGTCTGCTCTCACTAGAGTAAAAATTTAGGAAAAACATGTCCAAAAATAATGATATTCTCTTATCTTTATTTGGACTGCAAAATCTACTGTACTGTGTGAGAGCATACATATGCTCACATTGTAGATAGATAATCGCTTAAAAATCTATGGTAAAGTGTAAGAACTTTTTGTTCGCACTTTACATAGATACGATAATTATCAAGTATTGTAAGTGATTATCGTTTTGACATTTAAAAATGTCACTTATAGCTCTTGTATGTATAGTAAAAATGTCACTTATAGCTCTTGTATGTATAGTAATTTATAATGACAATCATTTTAATACTTGATTTTATTGTAATTATTGATTATCGTAATGTGTTAAAGATACAAGCTTGCACTTTAGATAAATCGATGCAATTTATATGTAATCCAATGTTATTGTTTTTTATTATTGTATTTTTGTTCAATCCTTGTTTTTAATTATTTTAATTTCGTTCAATCATTGTTAGTTAAATTAATTTAATGTTTTAATTGATTTTGATTATAAAAATGATCATTGACTTTGTTTTTACTAGCAAACTATTTTTGTGCATCATGGTGAAAGGACAAGAGTGGAGTTATGTGCATGAGTTGAAAGCTGGGAGAAATACATCTCGACTTAAATGTAAATCTTGTGGCCACGAGTTCAGTGGTAATGCAACCAGAATTAAAGAGCATTTGTTTAAAGTCCCGGGAAATGTTGAAAAGTGCGGGGCACCACCAAAAGATATTCATGAAAAATTTGCCATGTATTCTCGTAAAGTAAAGTTGATTCTTGCAGCTAAACATAAAGGTGATGTTTCTAGAGATATTCATGCGAATGTTGAACCATCTATATGCAATGAGGCAATAGAAGAGGTGTGTACCACTCAAGTAAATGATCAAAGTTCTCAATTGAACCCTCTTCATGGACATGCTTCTACATCAGGAGGAGTTCCTAGCACAAGCAAATCTGGCAGAGCGTCATCCAATGGACAGACAATGCCTGAAGCATTAGGTAAACAATGGTTGCTTGAGTTGCATTTAAAATGGACACAAGCATTTGTTGCGTGTGGCATATCGTTCAATGTTATGCGCAATCCAATATTTCAAGATGCTTTGATGAGTACAGCCCAAAAAGGATTTGTGCTTCCTGACTATAACAAGATGCGAACTGAATATCTTGATAAAGTCAAAGACAGTACTGAATCCATTCTCAAACGCACAATCCTAGAGTTTGTTCCAGCATATGGATGCACCATAGCATTGGATGGATGGACTTACTGTCAGAAAAAACCTTTAATCAATGTAATGCTTATTAACCCTAGAGGGGCTATGTTCGTGGAAGCAATCGACAGCTCATTGAAAGAGAATACTATCACCTACCTAGCAGGGGTGTATGAGCGTGCAATTGCAAAGGCAGGTGGACCAAAGAATGTGACTGCTATTGTCACAGATAATGCTGCCAACTACAAAGGAGCAGGAAGAGCTATTCAAGTCAAGTATCCGGAGATTTCTTGGGTACCATGTGCAGCTGACACTTTAAATTTGCTTTTAAAAGATATTGGTAAAATGGCATGTGTGAAGCAAACTTTATTGGATGCAAATCATGTGGTGAAATTCATTAGAGAGCATCAATTTTCGTATGCTCTTTTTCGAACCAAGTCACCAAATAAAGCTCTGCAAATATTTTGCGCAACAAGGTTTGCTACGGCATACTATGTTCTTGCTGCTTTGCAAGAGTTGAAACCTGCATTGATGGAAACCTTAGCAGACAGAAGATGGGATGGATGGCTCAGCAAGTATCCAAGTTATCAGGAAGCAGCTGGTTGGTGTGCACAAATAGTAAACTCGCCAATCTTTTGGCGTAATGTAGAAAGAATAGTAACTGTGTATAAGCCATTTGTAGATCTTTTGAGAGCAGTTGACACAGATTCTTTTATTTTTGGTCGGGTCTACTGGTATATGTCAGAGGCTATACGCAAGCTAAGAGAAAATGTCAGTTTTGGTGCAAAGGATAAAGCTACCATGATTACAATTGTTAACAAGCGTTGGGTGCAGTTGCATACGCCATTGCATGGTGCGGCTTTTGTATTGGATCCTAAGTTTCAAATGCATTAGCAATCTGTCAACAAAGAAGTTATGTCCGACTTCAAAACAGTGTGCTCCCAACTCTTAGGGCACGAAGATGGAAAAACAGATTTTCATCAGCGAGTAGATTATGCCAACAGAACTGGTATGTTTCAGGATCCGTGGCATATAGATGCCATTGGCAAAACAAGTGCACCTTTATGGTGGAAGGAGTATGGTGGAGAGAAAGTGGAGTTGCAACACATTGCAGTTAGAGTTTTATCAGTAGTTGCATCAAGTGGAAGTTGTGAACGAAATTGGTCAGCATTCGACTGTGTGCACACGAAAAAGAGAAACAGACTTCATACTAAACGGGCTGCTGATTTGGTGTAAGTTTTTTGCAATATGAGACTTATTTATAAGCCTCAAAACATTGCAACTAGAGCCGCTCAAAAGCAATATGGAGTCTTTCAAACGCATGAAGCTATTTCTGCAGAAGTTGATGATGAAGATGATATGGAATGGAAGATAGTTTCAGAATGCTCAGATATGGACGAAGTAGATGATATGGTTGCAGTTTTTGAAGATGGAGATGATTTGTGAGAGTACCATTGTAATACTTAACGAGTGTTTGCATATGATGAAAGAAAGTGGTATCTTGTTGTCGTTCACATCAAAACCTCTCTTTCTCTCTCTCATACACACATATTTACTCACACACAAATATAAATTGCCAATAATATCTTGTCGAATAACAATTACATAAAGTCGATGTAGGTTTGAAATTACAACAAGGTTCTGGGAAATTACTCAATCGAAAAGAGTTTGATATAATTTTGAGATTACAAAAAGCTTGTGAGTGACTTATGAGTTTGATAGATTTGCTATAAGCTGGTCTATGGTAAAATCTGTAATTCCTAGCTCAGGGGATGGTTGAGCACCATCTTTATGTGAAGTGGTAGTATCATCTGGCAAAGGTCCATACAATGATTCATATCGTTGAAGCTTTGCTTGTGCATCAATTAACTCTATTTCAAGCTCAAGAATACGGCCACGAAGCATGTCCGGTGTTTCTCCTTGGCTGGCAAGGTTTTGTCCTTGGCTGGCTAATTCAGTCAGTGTTTCTGACTCTTCAGGAAGTAAAACAATAGGATGCTTGCGAGGAGGCATTGGATTATTTGCATTGCGTGCTGCCACCTTTTTTGCAATGCGTCCACATCCAACGCCAGCGGTGCCTGGACGATCTGACCAATCCACTCTCTTCAGCAAAACATATCGAACATAGCATTGTTGGATAAAGTAAATTGCTACTTGGTTGTTGTTTGGTAGGCATCTCTCTTGTCGTATAAACCTTTGTAGCAATACACGTGCCAGTCCTTTATGTTGCAAATCAGAGAGCTTTAACAGATCTGTATCTTTTGCATTGCCACTTATTTGAAATAGTTGATGGCGTACAAAGTGATTAGGGCAAAGCTTTTTGCACTCTTTAAGGGTTAGTGGTTCGCCCTGCAGCTCAGATTCATCTTCTTCAATGTTCGCAATAGTAGAAAGATCTACTTGTCCACATCGAACTTGTTCTTCTTTAAAAATTGCCTGAGCTTCAGCGTGGTTGAGTTCTTCTTCCATATCTGCATATTATGTGAACATGTCATTACTTTTAAATACCCATTCAATTAATTTGACATTTGACATTATATCAAATGACAAACATAGATATTTTGTTCAATTAAACATACAATTAAATCTGACACCAAAAGTAAAACAATGATGAAATCATGAGACTTGTGTTTTCATTAATCATCAGCTGGTCGTAAGCCAGATGTCATTACAATGTTGTAACCCACTCTATGGGCACCATTTAGACATAAGGAGAGGTCAAAAGCGTTAGGCCGGGTTTTGGGGTTTAGGCGCTTGCTGGTTTCTAGATGAGCAAGTACATTACTCAAAAAATGTCTCTTGCTTTGTTCTTGGGGCTCTGGTAAGCACTTCAAAATGCGTTTACATGTATGACACATGGAATAAATATCCATAGCTTTGGTCCAGGAGGGAGGATTACTAGATATACATTCGGGGGTTGCCCATGGATAATCTTTCTCATATTGTTTTCTAGTTTCTATTTGCATATCGCGTAGAGGAGGAAAACCGGCTGTGGTATTTGTTTTGGTACATGAACCCCAATCCACAATGCCGGCATAAACACCTTTTTCGCCAAAATGCAGCATCATATTCCGAGAGTGTAGATCATTGTGGAGGTAGTTATGTGAATGTATATACTTTAGAGTTTGGAGGAGAGCATTGATGATCTGCAAAATATTCTCCTGGAATAGCTCTACTGTTCCTGCAGTGAGTACATGATCGCGGATGACAGGTTGGCTGCCGTCTGCAGTGCATTATTTGATCCATTGCTCCACATGGCCGCCATTCCAAAATCGTGAAATGAGCATTGGTCGCTCCACGTGGCGCACCATGGCAAGAGGGTAGATAATACCTCGATGTGAAATATCCAAAATTGTTGCTTCGTCTTTGACCTGTTGCTCCATGGTGGGCCCATGTAAGTGTACTTTGAACACTTTTGCAGCATACACTTATCTCTCAAAGCGGGATGTGTGACACCCACACGCTTCACATGTGCCCATCTTCCCTCTCCTAGCTTGTGGAGCTTGGATATTGAAGATGGCTGTGTCGGGTAAAAGGTGTAAAATAGGTGGTAGTTGAGAGAGGTCTAATGTAGCAACGGATGACGTTGCAGGCTCTGTTCTAAGAATGATTTCTGGTTCAACAGAAGCTTCAGAAGAGCTGGCTTCCACTCTTGCACGCTTTGCTGCTCTTTCTAACTTTTCCTTGCTCTTGAACTCCGTGTAAAGCTGTTGCACAAGATGTGTGCGCTCAGCTATGTTTGGCAAGGAAGTAATTGCAAGATTTTTCAGTTCTTGAAAGGTTTTCATGATCTGTCCAATGGTTTGTTTGACCATGTTTACTAAAGCACCTGATGTCAGGAGGGCTATGTCAAAAATAGCTGGTGCAAACTCTGCCTGGAGCTGCTCAAACACAGACTTGGTTAGAGTCTTTGTAAGCTGATAAAAATGCTCCGAACCGACAGGGTTTAAACAATGCCTAATCTTTGCCTCTGACGAGTAATGGAAGTGTCTCACAATCACTTCGGAGACGAACTTTCGTTGATGTTTCGCTAGCTTCGTGTCTGCCATATCTGTATGACAAAATTATAAATTAAGAATCTTACGAAATGATTGTACACCATAGTAACATAGTTATTATATAATGAGTGTTAACCCTATATATATATTAAATGATGATTCAAATTTATTAAACAATACTAAATTATTGCAAATTAAAGAGAAAATCTTATGATTACAAACCACATTGTGCGAATCGACCATGAAAATTAATTGAGAGAGAGAGAGAGAGAGAGAGAGAGAGAGAGAGAGAGAGAGAGAGAGAGAGAGAGAGAGAGAGAGAGAGAGAGAGAGAGAGAGAGAGAGAGAGAGAAATTGGCCAGGAGTGTGAGATGCTCTCAGCACAAGAACTGGACCTTGCTATGTGTAGAAGTGTGAGATGATGAAAGAAATTACATCTAAAGGGTTGGAAAATCGTATATGTGAACAACTCAGCTAGTGTGAAATATTCTCAGCACAAGTCCTGGATGCTGTTGTAAAATAGATTGATAGTTTTTATCAATCTAATCCCTGATAAAGTGGTCGGAACTCACAACACAACCACAGTGGATAAATTAACAATTGCAGATGTAAGTTACCTATCGTATGTGTTTACGTCCAAAACAACACCAAGTCATTTAATGATGAAAAATGATGTTCTTTTGGAATATGAAACACACGAGTAACCAGTATGTCACATTAAGATGAAGAGGGCATGAAAATATGCATCGCTTCACTCTTAATATAACGAGTGGTAATGCTTGTGTTTCTATGTAACACATATGACATAAAAACTTAATCTAAAATTATAAATTTTATAAGCTATTTCTAATGGAGTGTGTGGCACGCACAACACAACCATCAGCAAACAGCTCAACAATCTCAAATGTAAATCAATTGTTGTATATATCTACGTTCAGAGTAACACCAAGTCATCTGCTGATGAAAAATGATGTTACTACAGAAATAGAAGCACAAAAATAACGAAAGTCGTATTAAGATGAAGAGGGCATAAAGTATGCATCTCTACACTCTTAAAATGACGAACGTTAATTTTTGTGCTTCTATGTAGAATAATCAATAATGATTTACTTTAAGATTGTAAATTTTATAGGCCACTCTGAAGTGAGAGGTGTAGCATCATGCCTACTACACTCCACGAGTCAACCTCTAATCCTAACTCATCTCTATGGTGAGAGATATACTACTACACCATACGAGTGAGAATCTAAATTTACCCTAAGCCTTCCCTGGAGTGAGTTATATAACTACACACCACGGGAAAGAAAACTATATTCTATACACCTCTGGAGTGAGCCATATGGGCCTATGGCTACACACCACGAAGTGGTCTACGACCTGCAAGCCAACTTTGTGGTGAGAGCCGAAACTACTGCACCACACAAGTCTGGCACAACACAAAAAAAAGTTAATATTTATTGAAAATTTAAAAAATATACCTGAAAACCGCTGTAAATCAAAGTCGTTGTCTCTATGTGGAAAACTCTCAGAAGCTCCAAGCTCTCCAAACCCCAAGAAAGTCCACAATGCTTTTCGATCGAATATGGCGACGATTGTATATATATACTTTTTTTCGATCGATATATTTTTCGATCGAAATACTTTTCGATCGAAAAATATTTTATACGGCTATTCGATAATTATTTGGAGATACGGCGTATATTGACGTTTTATACGTATAATTTTTGTTATACGGGCGTATAAATGCAACGCAGCTTTTGACAGCTAGACCATTGGCACTGTGTCTTCATCCGTGATGTTAATCTGAAAATCTTCATTACCACTCGGCTCTGATGTTGACCGTGTCTCAAACTCAACAAACAAGACCGAGGGTATGTCTATCTGTGGCGACTCTGAAGTGCCTGCCTCTTCCTGCGTGTCTGGTTTCCCATCTCTGAGGAGTTGATTAATTCGGTTTAGTTCTGCTATCTTCTTTAGAAGCTCCTCCTCTCTTTGAACCCGCATCAATGCCAGGTCCCTGGAATGAAATTGTTCTAGCTTTAATTCCAATTCTAGGTATTTGTTTTTCTTTTCAAGTGCCTTGTACACTTCATTAGCTCCTTTGATCGAGGCCACGGCTGGGTTTTCTCTGATTTACCGTAAGAAAATGGCCTGATCATTGATTCTCTATTCAGAATACTGCAGAGAAGCATTGGCAACATCTAATTGCACCTGAATATTTTGAGCTGACAGAGAGGTCGTAAGAAGTTAATTCGTAACGTCTATCAGCTGCTCATCTTTTGATTTGTAGGCATCAGATAATTTGGTGAGTAGATCACCTAACTCCTCCATTTTATTTTATTTTAATCTTTGGCCAACTGATGGTGTTCCGCTTCTGCCTTCAGCTCTTGCACCTGCCTTTGGAGATCAGTGATGACAGTCATTCTGTCTTCTAGCTCTCCTTGGAGAGCGTCGATCACCATTTCAAGTTCCTTGGCCTTTGTGTTGTGGTTTAAAGCTGTTGAACGGAGTCTCTCCATCATTTCCTGCATCTAACGTGCATATTTCTCGGGGGGTTCACTATGTGTAAAACTACCATATCACGTGCGTTCAAGATATGTTTGTAAAACCCCTTATCTGTGAATTTTGTTAAGAATATAATGTACCCTTTTCTTTTAAAATCTGTAAGTTTTTTTCAAATTTGAAAAAATAATTCCCTTCTGTATATATATTTCTGTAAGTTTTAAGAACTTTAAATACCCTTCTGTTGAACTCACGTGATGAGGTTACATTTTTAGTAGGTGACCTCCCCGGGGCATATTCATTGAGTTGGACTATTACTTCGTTGTTTGACTGCCAATCCTCCTGTCGTGCCAGCTGAGATGTGCCTGCAGCCTCATGTATTGCTTCTTGCTCCGTCGTAACTGCTGGTGGTTCTTGTGTAGAGGTAGATGGTCGGTCTTCTTCTTGGGTATCCTGAGGCTTTGATGCCTCGGTAGTTTCTAGCTGAGTAGAAGTAGAGGGTGTCGTCTCAACCCTTGGTGTCTCTTCAGGTGTTGGACTTTCTTCCTTTTTTGGCTCAGGTTCTGTCTCATGTGCAGTGGTAGGCGCTTTTTCCGCATCTTCTTCCTTATCAGTCTCTTTTTCAGATCTACTTGTCTTTTCCTCTTCTGGCTTTTGAGTATCTTCTTCTGCCTTCTCTTATTCAGGCTCGGCTTCTTTTTCTTTTTGTCCATCGGGGTGGTCAGTCTCCTATGCAGATTCTGTTTGTTGGGTGGACTCAGAATCTTCCTCTTTCTTAGGCTCTGCTTCTTCGTTGGTGTCTTTGCCTGCAGGTGATGGTCATGGGCTAGGCATGGGATGGTCTTGTTGTTCTGTATGCGGTGAGATGGGTCGGGGATATTCATGACTTTGCTCTTGGCTAGCCGTTTCCTCAACTTGCCTTTGGTCTTCCGCTTCCTTGTCTTCCTTTGCAACTTCTTCTGCTTCCTTCAGCTTTAGAGCTTCAGCCTCTTGGTACATTCTTTCTAAATGCTCTATTGGATCATCCGCCTCTTTTCTTGTATGATGCTTTCTTCGAGGGACTTTCAGTCCTGCAGGTACCCATTTTTCTGGGTCCTTCCCTTGTGCTTGCCTACTATGCTGGTATGCCCGTTTTTCTCTTTCAAAGCGTGCTTGTTTTTGAGCTGGCTCTTCTTGGTGTGCGGCCACAGCTTTTCTTTTCATCTTTTCTCTCCGAGCTCTCTTTTCTTCGTTGTCAGAGCTCTCGTTGCTGTGTCGTTCCGGCAAGCTATCAGCTCACTCATCATCAAATTTATAGGATCTTTTACCTGACCTTGTAGCTCTTGGAGAGGGTTGTGCTGCCAATATCCATGTATTCTAATCAGGGGCAAGCGGTAGGTTGTTGGCCATGCCGATGGCATGATATGATATTCTAGTCAAGACCTCTAGCGCACCCAAGTACGTGATTTTTCCTTCCTCCTTGGTGCCCTTTAAGGTTGTCAAGACATACTGCACGTGGTCCACTGGTTGCCTTGTCGTCGACTTGAGAACCTGAGTGAATGTGGTGGCCACGGCATGATTTGGTGTAGTGTACCTTGGTGGCCTTTTTGCCAAAACATGGAAGTGTTGGTGGTATAAACGGGTTGGCTCTTCCACCTGTTTGTGGATAAGATCGGCGAATGTAGCCACGACTGTCTCTTTGGTAAATGTGCATGCGGTTTCCTGCTCTTGCCCGCATGGTCATTCCTTCAGTGGGCAGTTTGAATTCCTCTGCCACTATCTCTTTTGTGATCACTACTTCAACCTTGTTCCCTTGGGTGTCTAATATCTGAGTGGTTCCGTCTTCTTTGATGGTGGATAGAAGCTCGTAAGCTTTCTGAAAGTCCACTCTGCAAGGCTCTTGTTCGTAGAAATGAATGAGCCCCAACCTGCGATTAGCCTCTTTTGTCTCTGGCTTTGCAGCTACATCATAGACTTCTTTGGGCAGGAGTTGTAGCTCCACCTGATGCCCCTCTTCACTCTTGAAACTGCCAATGAAGATTGTAGTGTGGTGCTCTTCTAACTATTCTCTGGAAAGATAGGATGCCTTTGCTGCTTTGACTGACTCGGGGTCTAGTTGATACACGGGCAGTTCTTGTAGTTTCTCTTTTTGGTTTAGCTTCTTCTTGGCCCTCTCTGCTGCTTGCATTGCTCTTGTTTAATGAATAGAGTGCAAGGTCAGCAGATTTGTCAGAATTTTCTCTGAAATGTCCTTTTAGACTAAAATGGTGACAATTTGGTCCAATTTGCTTCAAATCAATTTTTGAACAAGCAAAGATGCATAAAAACATGCAAGGAACAAAATTGTATGTTCAAAACAAAAATTTGCAATCAAAGTAAATAATCGCGATTATTTACAGCTGAGGAACTTTTTGCAAACTTGGCTTTATACGCTTGAAGTATATACCAAATACATGCTCTGAGTGAAACATGGGGTCATTTGGATGCACAGGGTGAAAATGGTACCAAATTTTGGCTTTAGGTCTCTGAAACAATAGATATAAAGGAAATTTGAGATTTTGAGCTGCAAATTGATTCCAAATTGGCTAGTGGGCTTAACACATCATGTACTTTGGATGTATGATGACAAAATATCCAAATTCCCCAATTTTGACCATAAAAAAATAATCGCGATTATTAACTTTTCTTCCAAAATTGACATTTTTTGATACAAATTGGTTCTAAGCATTGTATAGACCTTGGTTATGAGATATAAAGTGATTTGGATCAAGAAAAGTTGTCCATAACCCAAATTTTGGCTTGCAAAGACTTCTTTGCTTTTTTGGACAATTTTACAAGTAATGGGTGGTCATTTTGGCTCATACTTGATTTTTGGCATGTAATAGGTGTGTACACATGATAGGTGAGATGATTTGACAATTTCCAAGCAAAACTGATGCAAAAGTAAATAATCACGATTATTTACAACAGTGACAAAAACTTTGCAAAACCTATAAATTTTGACCTAGACATGTTTCATACACCTAATACAAGTCCTAAATTGAATTTGGTCAAGTTTGATCATGCCGGCATCACTTTGTGCTGTGTCGACTCTTAAATCCCGGTTTTTTGTCACTACTCTGTCTGTTGGGTTGGTCGGTCAACTTTGAGGCTTTGGACTTGTCCGCAACATAGTCGTGAAGCAACCTGTCCAATTCTGGCTCATTTGGAGTCAGTTTGGCCTCGTATGTCGGATTTGACGCTGTCATGCCGTGGCACGTGCATAATGTGAAAACTAAAATATCTACTTCACTCTCAATGCTTTTGTTATGTGGGATCGAATGCTATAATGTACTTAATGTGATATATGCTATGTACTTAATGTGATATATGCGAGAATAAGTGCCATGGTTGTAGTTGTGTGCGTACCTTGCCGGGCAGGCGAGGCCCTAGACGTAGCACTATGGCATGATTTTTTAGATAAATATATGCCTATTTTGCTTTAGAAAATGTACAAATGTAAAGTGTATCGAAGTGGCACGCTCGTTTTGCCTAGAAAGTTCAATGCGGGCAATCTCGGCCAGAAATAGCAGGTTTCGTGTGCTGGCGTAAAAGACGTGTCCAAAGTGCTTACCAAGTGGGAAAATGAGGTTCAACATGAAATTTGAGCCCAATGGGATTTTTCCACAATTTTAGGGATTTCTCCCAGGTCGTTTGGGCTTTTTACGGACAAAAAGTGGCATTTTTGGGCTAAAAATGACTAAAAATGGCCTTAAAATAGTCAAACATAGCCTAAAAATAGCTCAAAATGCCACATCAACAATAGTTACATATTTTCTCAAGTTTTGTGGGAAATTTTAGAGCCAAGAATGAGCTCATTTGGGCACATGAGCAACGAGATACAGCCATTCCTTTACAGGGTGCTAGTGTAGTCCTGTGCTGCTTCCACTACATGGTTGAGGCTGTGAGGCCTCCAATTAGGGTTTCCCCTCCTCAAATAACTACTTCGGCTTCTCCAATGAAGTAATGAAGCTTCCATGAAATGGTCACGAAAAAGAATCGAAGCGTAAATTTAGGGTTTTTAACAGGTCGAATGAGCACTGCATCTGTGCAATTGGGAGCGAGGCTACACCTAATCTTCACACACACAAGAATTTTGAGTTGATCTTGGTTCATTTTCAAAGTGGATCTTTCATGGATGGAGTTTTATTCTTTTTTAGTGTGTTTTTGGCTTCAAATCATCTACACCTTGCTTGAGTTTACTACGAATCCTCAGAGACAGAGGCCCGGCGCTTTCCTAGTCACACTGCGCACTTCTTGACACATTTTTGGTGAACCAGACGCGAAGTAGGCTAGGGTGAGGGTTCAAAATCTTCATAGTAGGTCTCAAAACAAAGGTTTGAAGCTATGGAGCAACAAGAGCAACAGGGGGTTCGGTTTGATCCAGTCACAATGCAAATGTTTCAAGCTTTTGCAGTGTTTATGCAGCAGCAACAAGCTACAGAAAGGAGGGAGCTTTCCTCAACCAAAGCGCTTCAATCTGTGGTAAAGAAAATAGACCAATTCAAAGGTAAAGATGTAACAAAGTACCTTTGTGGATATGTAAAGGAGATGGAGCTTCATCGAGTGCCCGAAGCAGAGATGGTGCAAAGTTTTGAACTAGTTGCGGTTCCCGAGATCAGAGAGCATGTAAGGGGAATTAGAAATGAGCATGGGGTGACTTGGAAAGCATTCAAATTAGCCATGAAGGAAGAGTATTTCATGGAGGACACCAAAAGGATAACAAAGAGGACTTTTTTAGAGTGGGTAGTTTGGCCAAAAGAGGGGCTTTCGCCTACCGAACTGCTAAGGGAATTTGAATGCCGATATGATCAATTGTCAAGGACTGAAAAGGCTACGCTAAACTCAGAGATTCAAGAGAAGCTAGAATTACTGCTTAAGGATAAGGACATGGAACAAGGCTTAAAGACTAATTGGAATGAAGTTGAAGATGCCATTTCGCTTCTAACTAAGCGACAACGACGAAGAGACAAGATGATTTTCAACCCTACTCAAGTCCCAAGTGTTCCCGAGAGTCCTATAAATCCTGTTATTGTGGTTCCAAAGAGTGACAAGTCCATTCTAGATGATATTGTCAAGGGAATGCAAGAGCTCAAGTTAAAGCTTACAAGGCTAGAAGAAAAGGGGCAACCATTAGGACAATCTACAGGGCAAAGAACTCAAAACAGAGAAGGATTTGTAAATAGATGCATATGGTACGATAGTACTGACCATGGAAGGAGGGATTGTGAAAGTTGTAAAGACGCTTTGACAAAGGAGCTTGTTTTCTTTAAAGATAGAAAAATTCACTTAAGTGAAACAGGTAAGCTCTTGGGAACAAACTTTGGCAAAGGCGGGATGAAGAAGTTAGTTGAGGACATGGCTACTAGCCATGCCATCTCAATGGTTGAGGCATGCGCCTATGGGTTGAAGGTGGATCCTATTAAGAAAAAAGGACTAGTCAAAGTTGAAGAAGAGGAGTCTAATGGTATTCGAGAGCTATGGCCATGTGCTATAGAGTCTACCATGAAGGGTAAAATGACTACAGAGGTTTTACATGAAGTTGGAGATTGTATTCAACTTGAAACAGGTTGGAATAACCCTGTGGACTCTTTCTCAGTGCATGCATACATTGATAAATGTCAAGAAAATGAGGCCATTGTTGAAGAGAAACGTAGGCGCGAGAACGGGGATGAAGGGCCTTCAAAGCGGGCCACGAGGAGTGGAGGTAGAAATGACACAGTGCCTCCTAGATCACCTTCCCTGCAATAGATGCCTGTCGCCGAAGTGCCTATGCAAGAAGCCTCTAAAGAAAAGAAGAAGGATGCAACAAAATCCAAAGCAAAGGGTTCGGCCTACAAACTCCAATCCGATATAGAGGTAGCAACGAATCTCAAAAGATTTTGGAAGAGAGGATTCTAAACAGTAAGGTGGAATTTACCTTGGGTGAGGTCCTTGGTATAGCAAAGTGGGAATTCCATGAAGAAACAATTGATATCATAAAGAGGAAGCCGCAGTCTCTTACTGAATCTATCCATGTACAAGGTGAAGAAGAGACTTTAAATGCATAGAGTGTAGAAGTCTATGGCGAGCAAGGTAAAGAAAGTGTTGTTGGATGCTACAAGTCTAGGGGAGGAGTAAAACACGTTCACTTCTTGGATGATGAAGATGAAGTGGAGACCACTCACAAGAGCTACTACTTGAAGAGTCACTGGGCAAGAGCAACTACTGAGACCCTTGTAAAAGTGGGAGACTTAGAAGAGCCATACATTGTGTTGATAGATCATGGGTCAAAAATTAACCTCATGTCAAAGATTCTTCATCAAAAAGGAAAATGGCCAATTGATATAAATCATGGATGGATGATTCGTGCAGCAAACAACTCATCAAGGGAGCTGTACGGAGCTTGTCCAAATGTTAAGGTGACTATAGGGGATGTGAAAGATGAACAAAATTTCTTTGTACAAGAGATATCTACATACCCTCTTATCCTTGGGCAGCCATACATCACTGTTACTCGCATGGAAACCAAGGTGATGGATGATGGGTCAGCTTATGCAAGAATAAGGAGTAGGGATGGGAAGCGTGCAGTACAATTCCTTACTGTTTGTGTGGACCATGAAAGGAACCGTGAAAGTCTTAGAGAGCAACCCTTGTCAAAGACAAACAAAGAATTCAAGGACTATAGGGATATGAGGGGTTTTGGCCATGTACCATTGTAGAGCGGGATTGCAGTGGTACAAGAAGAGAAAGGTTCTCACATGATGTATATGCAAAGGAAACATTTTCTACAGGTTTTGTAGGATTAGCAGACTATGGATCTATTGCTTTTACAAAGTGTGAGGACTTAAAGCGGGGTGAACAACAACATGTAAATATTGTACAAAGAGGTTTGAAGATGAATGGTTTGCTAGAAGATGATGAATTCATTGCAGGTGTGTTTGATGAGTGACCGTTTGTGGATACTATGCAAGATTTGGAGCCTTTAGTGGATTGCAATTTTCATATGGGAAGTGAGGTTGTAAAAGTATGCTCGATAGAAATGTACAAAGTCATTGAGGATTTCAAAAATGCTCAAAGTGTTGATGCACGAGTGGAGACCAAGTATAAGTCTGTGGCAAAGAAAGTGAAACCAGTGGCATTACCTCTACCAAAGGAGTGTATGGATAAGATGGAACAAGCTGCTTTGCAACCTAGTCTTCGTGTGCCAAGCAAGATTGGACATAAGTTTACACATGACACTTTGCAGGAGTTAAAGATTGGTTGCACGGACATTTTGACAGATGTTGAAAGAGTATGCTTTGAAGGAATGCTTTCCAAACATGGAAAGGCTTTTGCATTTGAGCCGCATGAGAAAGGGTGTGTTGATCCATCCATTGTTGCTCCTATGGTGATCTTCACTATCCCTACCTTGGAACTTGAGGTCTATTCCAGTTTCGAAGGCTCATTTGCCAAAACTCATTGATTTGCTTAATGAAAATATCAAGATGGGTATTTTGGAGCCTTCTTGTGCTCCATATTCAAACAGGTGGTTCACAGTTCCAAAGAAAAATGGTTCTTTACGCTTTATTCAAAATATGCAATTTGTAAATAAGGTGACAATCAGAAATGTGGGTATAGGGCCAATTGTCGATGAGTTTGCAAAGGCATTTGCAGGAAGAGCAATATATTCTATGGGAGATTTGTACTCAGGGTATGATCAGTTCCAACTAGCAATGGAAAGCAGGGACCTGACTACCATGAGGACACCCTTGGGTTTAGTTAGGATGTGCACCTTACCTCAGGGGGCAACTAATTCAGCTGCACATATGATGAATGGTATGAACAAAGTCCTACGTGACTTCATACTGCAAACTACAAGGCCTTTCCTTGATGATGTGTCAATCAAAGGATGTGATGTAAGCAATATAGATGTGGATCTCGACTCGAGGGGGTGCCCCAAGTATGTGGCAAACCATATCAATGCTTAGGTGATAATATCTTGTCGAGGTTGGAAGAGGTGAACCTTACCTTGTCTCGCCAAAAGTCGGTATTTGGTGTGAATGAAGTTCTTATTGTGGGACATATGTGTGGGCCATATGGTAGAAGGCCTTGTCCTGCAAAGATTGATGTAATTCAAAGAATGAAAGAGACATGTATTAATGTAACTGAGGTTCGAAGGTTCTTGGGTGCATGTGTGCTCTATGTTATCTGGATTCCACATTATGCGCATGTGGCAGAACCTTTGTATCAAATTTTGAGAAAGAACCAAAAGTTTCAATGGGAAGAAATGCATACTCATGCCATGAGAAAATTAAAGAAGCTGCTGCTTATGTCTCCAACTTTGAGGAAAGCAAACTATGAATGTGGAAGATATGTAATTGTGACAGTGGATACTAGCCCCAGAGGAATTGGATGGGCGATTGGGCAAGACGATGATGATGGCAAGCGATATATGGTGAAATTTGGAGCAAAAGTCCTAAGTGCTCGTCACCGCAACTATCCACAGGTAAAAAGAGAGTTATGGGGAGTAGTCACAACTTTAAAATGTGACAAAGAGTATTTGATAGGAGCAAATGTAATAGTGGAGACTGATTGTCTACCCCTTCTTGGAATGATCACAAGCTGCTCAACTCCCGACATTGCTATGTTGAGATGGATTGCCTACATAAAGTCCTTGAATCCAGAATTTAAGCATATTGAAGGGAAAGATAATCCAGTTGCGGATATGCTTTCAAGAGAAAGGTATGAAAATGAAGAAGACATGGTTGTCGAGGGAGATGATGTAGGCACACAATTCTATAGTATCTCTCATGCCAAGGGTGATCATGTTTGCCTCTCAAATGCACTTGAGTCATTTACAAAGGACCTATATCAAGGTGACTGGATGCTCATTGGACGTTGTCTGAGCACTTTGACAAGGCAAGAAGGGTGGACTAACCAAGAGTTCAAAAGAATAAGGAGAAAGGCCTATGGATACTTTTTGAAAGATGGGTACTTATGATAAGGACTCTCAAAATGAGCTTATGAAAAAGTTTCATGAGAGTCTTTATGTTGGACATAGAAGTGTATGGGCCACCTTTACTAAAATGAAAAAAAGGTATTGGTGGAAATGTATGTATAAAGATGTATCTCACTTTTTGGAGTCCTGTGAAACCTGTCAAATGTATTCAAATGTACGTCATCATGATGGATTGCACCCTACTTACCCATTGGCCATGCATTACAAGTGGGTAGTAGATCTGGTTACAATGCCATTGGGCTTATGGCAAATGAGATACATAGTGCTTGCACGAGAAGACTTAACCAATCAAGTTGAAGGTCGTGCTCTAAGAACAAAAAGCACAGAAGGGGTATGTAAGTTCCTCTTGGATGATGTAATTAGCCGGTATGGTTGTGTTGGAAAAATAACAGCGGACAGAGGTGAGTTGGATGCTGACAAAGCAAGGGAGTTTTTCTCTAGGTTGGGCATTAAACTTGCTCTCACTACTGCATATAATCCTAAGGGAAATGGTAAATCAGAGCGTGGGCATACTCCTATCATTAAAGCTTTGGCTAAGGCATGCAAAGGTAAAATGGGAGAGTGGACTAGGTTATTGCCTTATCTTTATGGGCTGATAGTACAACCCATAGCTCAGTTACTGGTTATATGCCTTTTGAATTGATTTATGGTCAGAAACCTATAATGCCAATTGAGGATGTAATTCCCACATGGAATGTATTACATTGGGAAGATGGAATGAGTAGGGAAGTCCTTCTTGCCTTGCGCATACGATAGTTGAAAAGAAGGCCCCAAGATATTGAGATTGCAGTAGCACGATTGAAAGATGCAAGGTTAAAGAATAAGGACAGATTTGATAAGAGGCATAGGCTCAGACCTAAAGCTATTAAGGAAGAGAATTGGGTGTTGGTGTATGACAGTAGTCTTGAAAACCAACATTCAACAATAAGAAAGCATTCAAAGAGATGGTTTGGTCCTTATGTAAGTTCCTCTTGGATGATGTAATTAGCCGGTATGGTTGTGTTGGAAAAATAACAGCAGACAGAGGTGAGTTGGATGCTAACAAAGCAAGGGAGTTTTTCTCTAGGTTGGGCATTAAACTTGCTCTCACTACTGCATATAATCCTAAGGGAAATGGTAAATCAGAGCGTGGGCATCCTCCTATCATTAAAGCTTTGGCTAAGGCATGCAAAGGTAAAATGGGAGATTGAACTAGGTTATTGCCTTATCTTTATAGGCTGATAGTACAACCCATAGCTCAGTTACTGGTTATATTCCTTTTGAATTGATTTATTGTCAGAAACCTATAATGCCAATTGAGGATGTAATTCCCACATGGAATGTATTACATTGGGAAGATGGAATGAGTAGGGAAGGCCTTCTTGCCTTGCGCATACGACAGTTGAAAAGAAGGCCCCAAGATATTGAGATTGTAGTAGCACGATTGAAAGATGCAAGGTTAAAGAATAAGTATAGATTTGATAAGAGGCATAGGCTCAGACCTAAAGCTATTAAGGAAGAGAATTGGGTGTTGGTGTATGACAGTAGTCTTGAAAACCAACATTCAACAATAAGAAAGCATTCAAAGAGATGGTTTGGTCCTTATGTGGTTCAGCATGTACATAGGAATGCGACTTATACCTTGCATGAATTAGATGGGACAAAAATGAAGATTCCCATCGCAGGGAAAAGAATCAAGTTATTCAAAAGAAGAGGTGATACAAATCCCTTTGATTCACAGGAAAGTTAGAATGAAGGCTCTGATGAAAATTTTATGGATGTGTATGATGAACAAGAGGATGATGCGTTAGAATTTTTTGGAGGTGATGATGGGATCGATATGTATGTTTACTTAAATGAAGACTGAACGTGCAAAAGATATTTGTGGCACATGTCGGAGGATTTGCAGGTTTAAAGGGGGTGGATTTCGTGCCGTAGCACATGCATAATGTGAAAACTAAAATATCTACCTCACTCTCAATGCTTTTGTTATGTGGGATCGAATGCTATAATGTACATAATGTGATATATGCGAGAATAGGTGCCATGGTTGCAGTCGTGTGCATACCTTGCCGCGCGGGCGAGGCCCTAGACGTGGCACTATGGCATGATTTTTTAAATAAATATATGTCCATTTTGCTTTAGAAATGTACAAATGTCAAGTGTATCGAAGTGGCACGCTCGTTTTGCCTAAAAAGTTCAATGCGAGCAATCTCGGCCAAAAATAGCAGGTTTCGTGCACTGGCGTAAAAGACGTGTCCAAAGTTCTTACCAAGTGGGAAAATGAGTTTTAACATGAAATTTGAGCCCAATGGGATTTTTCCACAATTTTAGGGATTTTTTCCAGCTCGTTTGGGCTTTTTACGGGCAAAAAGTGACATTTTTGGGCTAAAAGTGACTAAAAATGGTCAAAAATAGCCAAAAATAGCTCAAGATAGCTCAAAATGCCACATCAACGATGGTGTAGTCTTTGCTCAAGTTGTGTGGGAAATTAAAGATCCAAGAATGAGCTCATTTGGGCACATGAGCAAGGAGATACAGCCATTCCTTTACAGGGTGCTAGTGCAGTCCCGTGCTGCTTCCACTACATGGTTGAAGCTGTGAGGCCTCCAATTAGGGTTTCCCCTCCTCAAATAACTACTTGGGCTTCTCCAATGAAGTATTGAAGCTTCCATGAAATGGTCATGACGAAGAATCGAAGCGTAAATTTAGGGTTTTTAACAGGTCGAATGAGCACTACATCTATGCAATTGGGAGCGAGGCTACACCTAATTATCACACACACAAGAATTTTGAGTTGATCTTGGTTCATTTTCAAAGTGGAGCTTTCATGGCTGGAGTTTTGTTCTTTTTAAGTGTGTTTTTGGCTTCAAATCATCTACGCCTTGCTTGAATTTACTACGAATCCTCACAGTTATAGGCCCTACGCTTTCCTAGTCACAGTGCGCACTTCTTGACAACGCTTTGTAACCTTCGAGCCGTTTTCTACTTTTTGAGGGCTTTGCTTGATGGATTTCACCAAACCAATCATAGACATCGTATATGGACCTCATTAGCAAGCCATCTGTGGAGTTAGGTCGGAATTCTGGCATTTGCCAAAAACCTAACTTTTCTACTCGGGACCCTCTTGACCCCAGTCGAATGGTCATCTGATGGTATAGAAAGGTTCTATTATGTTAGGGCATGCTATGGTTCAAATCCCATCCGATTTGGTCAAGCTGACAGGCCGCTATGGTCAGTTTTAGGTCGTAGGTCTTCGTGCACTGCTCAGTTTCTAGGGTTTTTTCTAGCGCTTTAGACTAGCTACCAGCCGTACAAAATGGATCATTGTTGAGTAAAGAACTTACCCCTCATGTCTCGTGTGAGACAGTGCTGAAAACGGTCAACTATGGGCTCCGGAAAAGTCGCACGAAAAGAGGCCGAAATCCCTCTCTACAAAGGCTCCAAGTGGAAATGAGGTGGTTTTAGCCTACCTTGGATATCTATACCCGGACTTCCCAAACCAATTTTCCCCAGATTCCCCCATTAGTTCTACTAGGCCGTGAAATCTATGTTCGCCTCAAAAATTTCCCTGATCTGATTCTTGTAGCTCATTCTGCAAGAATTTTGCAAAAGTAGGCATGGCCGCCTAATTTACGCTTCTCGCCTTCATCTTCCGATTTCATTGAAACTTTTTGTGCTTGTCCATCTTTTCTATCTGATCACCATCGTGTCTTCCATTTTTCCATATGAGCTTCCCTGCTATTTATTATTAATTTTTGACCTATTTATTTGAAAAAATCAAAGAAAATAGAAAAAAGCTCTAAAAAAGTAAAGTAAAAATCTAATAATTAAGAAAATCCCTTGAAAAACACAGCTTTATTGTTTTTTGTTGGATTTTTCTATTTTTAAGTCTCATTATTAACAAAAAAGATAAAAAAATACCCAAAAAATGACTATTTTTAATGATTTTTTGATAGTATATACACTATTTACACTCAGCGAGAAGATATTATCAGTGAATTTTTCCTTGGTGATGAATTATAAGGGCATTATTGGGTAATTTTTCAAAAAAATCATACGTTAACATCAAACTTTTTCAAACATTGCCCTTAATTACTTAATACTTAGTACTTAGTTCTTAGTGCCCTTTCACCCCTCCTAGATGGCATACTCCGGGACGACAGTGTGCATGGGTTGAAAAATCGTGTCTATGCATAGCCATGATTGGCTCTACCATGATATGAAGATCAATGCAATTCAAGCCAATATGCTGTGCAAGAGCTGGGTCTTGAGTAATTAACTCAAGGGTTTCCGATGTCGAGGTTTGTTGTTGATGTCTTCTAAAGAGAAAATATTGTAATTTGTGTGCTCTCTGTTTGATTGTACCGTCAAGATGCTTTAACACGCTGATTACTTAAGGTGTTGGTAGCACGTTTGACTATTGTCGAGCTTTTTCTCGCCATTGGTAATTTGGTCGACGTGGTGCTGCATGGTGTGGTGGAGTCTGTTGAGACTTAACTCGCCATTGCTTGATTGGTTTCGGAGGTTGTGGAGAAGATAAGTGTTCCTTTTTTCTTCCAAACCATTTCCATGTTAGGTTCCTTGCCCGGAGATGCTCGTCTCTGTGTTCGAACCCTTGGAACCTTCTTTTGTTTCGTCGGTGACGTTTTAGGCACCCAGATCTGAATTTGTTTATCCTTAAGCTGCGCTTTTGGTACCCAAATTTTCCTGACTCCTTGCATGCTATATGTAGCATTTGATTGTCGAGGGGATGGAGAAGATTGACTTTGTGGACTGGTCTGTTGATTGCTTCTTTTCCATTCCTCCTTGCTTGGTGCAATTGGAACAATGAGTTGCCCTCCTTTAGGTGATAGCTTTAGTTGATTCGTATCCCAATCTGGTACTGCTTTGTATGTATGCATCCAGGGAATTCCCAGAATCATTGTCTCATTCATGTGCTCATTTGGCAAGCATACAAGTTGATGAGGACATGAACATCCATGTACTATCACGTTCAAGTTGACTACTCCCAATGTTGGAGTTGGGTTCTTGTTGCATCCTTTGATTGTCTCTATTCCTGCCGTCAATGCTTGACTTGTTGCCTTCTTGTATGTGGAATAACTGATTGCATTTACTCTAGCTCCCGTGTCGACCAAAGCATTGGTGCTATGATTGTTGAGCTGTACTTTGATGCGCAGGTCCATTCCATCTAACCAGTCATCATCTGTTCAAACTGCGTCTTTAGGTAGTTCCCAATGTCGATCGTCTATTTACAAAGTGTCGATGGGAATCAGTATCTATTGAATCTTGAGAGAAGCTTTTTGCTTGAGTACCTGAATGCGAGCTTCCTCTTGGGCTTCATCAATAACCTGTTGTCGTTTGATCTTCCTTTGTTTGGCTACATGCATTCTTTCTAGCAAATCATTGGTTAGTGGCAAATTGTATTTCTTTAAACGACATTCACTCATCCAATTAGCCATTGGTTCACCGTCTAGGGTGGACAATTTTACTGCTCCACTTGGAGATACATCTTCAATGATAAATGGTCCGTTTCCCTTTTTCTTAAACTTGGGAATGTGTTGCTTAAGGGAATAGACTAGAACTAAGTCCCCTTTCTTGAAGATCTTCGTGATTAAGTGGGAATCAAAAAACTGTTTTTGTTTCCGCTTTTGTGCATAGATATGAGCTACAACAGTTAGCCTTTGCTCGTCTAGCTTTTCCAAATCTTCGAGTCTTTCTGACAATTCATGTCCAGTCCACTCAAGATTATTGCTACCCTTAATGTCGGCAATAGAAATTCTATTGGCAGTATGGCATCAAGACCATAAACTAAGTTAAAGGGTGTAGCATTTAGAGCTGTTTTGAATGAAACTCGATAAGCCCATAGAGAAGCATGGAGATTCATTTCCCAGTCCATCCTTCCTAAACTAACCACTTTAGTCAACATCGAGCTAAGAATTTTATTCATATGCTCAGCTTGTCCGTTTGCTTGTGGGTGATAGGGAGCTGATTTGTTATGGATGACCATAAACTCATTAAGCAAATACTCTATTACTCATTGAGAAAATGAGTTCCCCGATCACTGACAATCTCTATTGGCAGTCCATATCTCATGAATGCATACTCATATAAGAATGCAGCAGTGGTTCTGGCATTATTCTTTTGAGTTGCTTTAGCCTCAGCCTATTTGGTCAAATAGTCCGTAGCTACAATGATATATTGAGCTTGGGTTCTATAAGCAGGTGGCTTGGGTTCTTTTTCTTTGGGGTTATGCATACGAGTAATATCCCATCTCAATTTCTTTTGTATAGCCTTCCAGCTAGTAATTGATACATAGCCGATTGCTTGATTAATCCAATTGTGATACAAAGTGGTATTTGTGAATCCACTTGAGCTATTGTCATTAATGACACAATGTTTTCGACCATCTAGGTATCATTTCTACGGAGAACAAATAGGCATCTTGTAGATCATCGTCTACCCCTTTAGGTGATTCTCCTAAAACAATCCTTGACAAATGATCTGCTCATTGATGTGTAGTGCCTTTTTTTACAACCACAGTGAAATCAAATTCGAGAAGAATGATGAACCATCTCACTATTCTCCCTTTGTTGCATGGCTTGTTAACCAAATACAACAAAGCTTGGTGGTCCACAAAGAACACAAACTTGTTGGCTAATAGGTAATGTCTATACTTTTTAACGGCATAGATCATTCCTAGTCCTTCTCTTTCAGTGGTGGTGTAATTATTTTCTGCCATGTTCAATTGTCAGCTAGTATACAACCGATAGCAAAATTTGAAGCATCTACATGTACGTGGAATACCTTATTCCAATCTGGTGCTTTCAATATTGGAGCTGAGGTGATAGCTTGCTTAAGCTTCATGAAGGATTCTTCACAGGCCTCGATCCATTCAAAGTGCGTAATCAAGCTATACATGGGTTTTGCAATTATAGTGTACATGTAGATGAACCTTCGGTAATATCCACAATGTCCCATGAAGGCTTGTACCCCCTTGACTGTTGTTGGTCTAGGAAAATCAACAATGACATGAATCTTCTCAATGTTAGTAGTGCTATGCCATTTTTAGACATTATATGTCCAAGAATTTTTCCTTGTCTTCCCATGAATGTGCACTTTTCAGGATTTAAGCAAATCCTATAAAGTCTACATTTTTCAAATACCTTTTTGAGGTGTTCAAAATGATCAGCTCGGATTGATGAATGTATGCATAGATCATCCATATATACTTCTACGAATTTCCTAAGATATTCTTTGAAAGCATGGCTCATCAACCTTTGAAACGTGGTTGGAGCATTAGTTAACCTAAATGGCATAACCCAATAGGCAAATATACCCCATTCTATTGCAAAAGCAATTTTGTGCTGATCTTTTGGGTCAACCAAAAGTTGATTGTATCCCAAAAAGCCGTCTAAGAAGCTGTAAGCTTCTTTTCCTGCAACTCGTTCCAATACATTCTCAGTTATCGAAAGAGGAAAGTTGTCTCTAATGGTAGCTGCATTCACCTTTTTGAGATTAACACACACTCGTAATTTCCCATTCTTCTTGGGTACTACCAAAATTAGAGACACCCAATCTGTGTGTTCAATTTCGTAAATAAATTCAGCTTCCTTTAGTTTTCTAATCTCTTCTTTGATCTTCTCGGAAAATGTTTCGTTATACGTGTATGGTCTCTATCTACTTGGTTTCGCGTCATCTCGCATGGGTATAGTATGTTGACCGATTTCTGGATCAACACCCTTGAGATCCTTGTAAGACCAAGCAAAGATATCTCGGTATTATTTTAACAAGCTTAGCAAAAGCTTTCTTCTTCTTCTATTAGGTCATTCGCAATGTAAGCCGGTTTAGGCTCTTCTCTTGGTTCAGCCAAGTCTATCCTTTTAGCGTTTTCAGGCCCTTCGTAAGACTCGCCCTGTTTTCGTAGTTCCCTAACAGGTTGTTCAACTATGATTTTCTGATCTTGGAGGGTATACTTTTGTAATGGGATGGAACATGCATTACATCCTTACCATCCTCTTCCGTGGTTTCCATTTTGGTTGTGTATATCTCCTTTATAGCTTTTTTCAACTCTTGATATTTCTTTTGCCGCTCGACTCTGGTCATGAGTGGTTTCTTATCCTGTGATTTTTCTTGAGTACCCATCCTTGTTTTTCTCTATGTCTGAGACATTTTTGAGTTTTTGTTTGAAGGATATCTGCCAGTTATTTTGTCCTTGACACAATCACTAGCATCTATCTGCATCAGGAATTGTGTTTTACTGGAGACTGATGTCATCAGTCGTGTTTTCACAATTTTGGTGTCTCTCTTTTGTCTATACCACTTTTGTCTTCTTGATTTCTGGTTTGGAAAGTGAAAAAACTTTTCCTCCCCTCCTTTTAAGAGTCACTTAGCTCTCATATGCTCTTTTTCTGACCCCGAATCTTCTGATGTAGCTGAGTGTTCATCTAACTCATCAGTTGCATCGTAATAGAGGTCTAAAAAGACTTGTTGAGCTTTCATTAAGTCCTTGGGTTCCTCATCTTTGTTTTCAATATTGAGGATTGAAATCATTTGGATGGAAATTATGCCGTAGCCATCCTCATTACAAAATTGAGTAGGCATAGACATATTCACACATACATCCATTGTTGCTAAAATTTGAGTCCACTCGAATGGCTCAAATAAATGCTCTGGGAAGGGTTCAAGTACGTAGACTTCGTTTGTGCAGTCCCTTTCTAGGATACATTCTTCTCGTTTTAAGCTTCCGTTTTCTGAAGCTCCACTCATCCAAATAGGAGTGTCTTTGTTTAACCAGGATGGGAGTTTAGTTTCAGCAGAAGAGACTGAATCAAACTCTTGGATGGGTGTTTTCAAGACATCTCTATAAGTGTGATCTTTTAAATTTACTCTTGTTATAGATCCCACTTGCTTCAAGTACAGATAGTTGTTTTTCCAATCTTGGATAAATTGTACCTTTCACATGAAAGGTCTTCCCAATATGATTGCATAGTTGAGTTTTTTCCCAAAGTCTACTATGGCAAATGTGTGTTGATATTCAATTCCACAGGAATTGACTATCACTTTTTCAAGCATCCCTAATGGTCTCTCAATGTGTCCGTCAGCCAACTGCAATTTCATTCGAGTTTGTCTGATGGCTGGCTGTCCCCAAGATTCCCATACTTCTTTAGTGGATATGGCTATGCCATCTCCACTATCCAGTATCGCCATGGTTTCAGTGTCATTATATTTCACTAGGAGGGTGGTGTTTTCTTCTTCCTCTTCATAATATTCTTCGACTTTGTTCATAGGAGCTGATCGAATCTCTTTGTTTTCCATTTCATTTTCTAATTTTCCCAAATTCTTTGAGATTAACCCCACTATCCCCACCTTCTCTAGGGTTTTCTGTAAATCATTCCACAAGTATGGTCTGAGTTTTAACAGTTCTTCCAAGGTAAGAGTGCATTGGATGGGTGTAGACATGATTGAATGAATGTTGTCTACTTTTAGAGTCTGTTCAGCTCCTTTTACTTGAGTGGCCTTGCACATGATGGATTCATCTTCGTTATCTCCCAAGTAAGAAGGTAATGTTTTTAATGTCAATGGTTTTGACATTCCTGAAGCTTCCGATCCGCAATCCCCGTACAAGGATTGTAAATCCATGTTCATATCAGAAGGTAGGTTATCCAACCAGACTTCCTCTTTAGGAGCTGACTTTAGAGTTAGGCTCCCATCATTGATCTTTTTTCACGTTTTTCCATAAGTGTCATGACCAGTCTTCCTCTACGAATGGAATTCCATCTAAGTCATCTTTGCTATCCGGCACTATAAGCTCTGGTCCATTTGTTTCAAGGTGGGATTCTGCCACCACATCGGATTTTGCTTTCGTTTCTTCTACCGCAAGCTCTTCAAATTTTGCAATACTTTCAAGCTTGGGTTTTTGTTTTTTGAGCATTTCTTCCGTGATTCTTACCAAATTTTGTTAAGCTTCCATCTTAGCTACTTCCATGTCTGGAGATGGATAGTTTTTCCACTTGTTTTCCATGTTTTGGCCTGCTTTAAGTCCTGCTTGGTAGGCTTCCAAGGTGGCATTAATAGGCTCAAAAATTTTATCAACCAGAATGGATCCTCCAGATTTCACGGTTGTTTCCTTGAATTCACTGTCAGTTTCTTTCAACTTGTCCTTGGCTAGCTTCTTTGCTTTCTCTTCGATTTCAGCCCGTTGTTTTTGTTTTCTTCTCTCGTATCTTTTGCTTCTGCTCCTTTTGATTCTTTGAGAAGAAACTTTTGTGTTCTCCGAATCATCAGAGGAGTTGTGTTTCTTTTTCTTTGCCTGGGCTCTAGTGATTACCTTGATTGGAACAATCGGTTCACTCTCTGATGAGCTACTATACATCACTTGGACTATGTTAACGGTTTTACCCTCAAATTTGAGGTTTTTTGTCAGGCTCTGGACATTCCTTTTTCCAATGGTCATCAGCACCATAGTTATGACAGTTTCATGTTCTATGCTTCATCATGGGTCTTCCCATGGAAGGTCTGATACCTTGATTAGCTACATAATACATTGGTGCGAGCTCTGGTGGAGCATAAGTCACGGTTTCTTCCATTGGTGGTGGATGTGGATTATACCAATCTCCTTCTACCATTTATGTAGATGGACTAGGTTCTGCATAGGGAGAAACATGCACTAATGCTTGTTCATCTATGACTCCTTCAAAGTGTATGTACTTTATAGGCACTACATTATGTCTTGGATACGGAGGTTGTTGTCCCAACACAGGTTAAGGTTTTTCCATACCCATTGGTGGTCTTTGAGCTTGGGCCATATTAGGTTGATATCTGTACATGGGTTGTCCTTGTGGCCTCATGGGCACGTACTGAACATTCCCATCATACTTTGGTCTGAAGTAGCACTCGTGGGTCTTATGGTTGGTCCATTTACCCTCGATTGCACACCATTTTTGTGGCCTAATTGGTTGTCCCTGTGGAGGTATCCCTTGTCTTGGTCCTCTCATAGGTACTTTTTGCATATTGTTCATCATGTCGTTCATCCTTTTTAGCATATCTTCTATGGCTGAGAGTGGTGCCGTAGCAGTCGTTCCCACTTGTGCTGGTTTTGTGGACGATGTCTTCTCACTTTGGTTATCCTTAGGGGCATCTTCTTCGTTGAAGATCTCGCAATTGTCTCCTAGGTCAATAGCATCAGACACACATGCTTCTAGGGTTGTATGCTTTTTACTATAGAGTATAGCATGAAGTTCTTTGTTTAGCAGTCCCTCCAGAAACAAAGATACAAGTCGTTCTTCTGTAGGTATCTCCATCTCTGGGCATCTGACAATGTATTGTTTTATCCGAGTTGCACAATCCCTAACAGACTCACCATGTTTCTGTTTAAAGCTGTAGATTTGAGCTACTGTATTATGTTGGATTCCCGTTTTGAAACAAGCAGTTACAAATCCTTGAGCTAATGTATTCAAGTCCATGATTGACCTTGGTGGAATGTTTTGGAACCATGTCAAAGCTTTTCCTTCTAATGTCATTCCAAACCCCTCGAATTGAGTATGGAAATCGAATATATGCTCTGCTCATCGTATGGATCCCCTGATCCACTGTATTTTTTGACTCATTTTTGAAAATTAGTTGGTCTGACGTGTCTTTTTGGTTCAACTCCAGGTCTTCTGGGGGTTGGTCCTCTTCCAAGTCCTTCAAACCAGTCTATTGGCAATAGTGACTCATGTAGCCCTGAGCTGGCCTTAGTGTCACCCGGTTTTCTACGTGATGAGGTGGTTTCTGGTTTCTTCACAGTACTTCAGATGATATCTCACGGTGTTCATCCCTTGGAATTGTTGCTGGTCCTTGCCCCAATATCCAATCCCCTTTGGAATACCCTTGGTATTTGGTTTATTCTACCTCCTCAAGAGTCATCATAACAAAGTTCGTGTTATAACAATCCCTAAACAGGTAGGTTGGTAGGTTTGTTGATCCCTTATCTTTGATCTTGAAGATATAGATGATCTTCATGGCCGTTAATTGTCCTGGTTTGGCATGAGAAGTCCACAGAAGATCTTTTATGTTCTATCTTCCCAACAATAGACTCCGATCCTAGGATTATCCATACTAAGCCGTTTCAAAGGCTTCGAGTCTACTTGATCATATCCCTCGAATTCTAAAGTTGGTGGTCCTTCTTTTGCTGACCTATCTGGGATTATAGAGTTTACTTCTAACACCCATTTGTCTATCACGTTAGGGTTTTTGACCTGTAAATACTGAGTTCCGTTTCGATCCATGTACATTTTTCCTTGTTTGTTTGCCCTAACCTCTTCTTTGAACTCAATACCATGGTCATCAATGCGAATAGCATACTCCTCGTTAGGGTCCAAGTAAACATGGACTTCATGACGGTTAGTCTTGTAAAAAGATAGTATATGCTCATAGCGCACTGTCGTTCCGGTTTCCAAGTGAGTCGAGTAAGAAGACATTTTGGATGTTGAATCTGAAAAAGTGTCTGAGACTTCTTCAGGAATTGTGTGCAAGGAATTGCCTTGATTCACTCTTTCTTCGATAGATACTCTACTGGAGGTTTCTCCGAGTATGTCTTGATTTTCTAGTACACGATCAGATCTAAGGTTCATATAGACTTATGAAGCCCTGGATAGAGTACTCACCTTTGGATTGACTTGTCGTCAATTTCCACTTGATTCAATTGCAACTTTCTGTCAAGCCACTGATTCTTCGTCTGCAACCTGATTCTTGTACAAATTGGATCAAGTTAGCTATTCTTCTATAAAGACAGTAGATTTTTTGCTATTCTTATGATTGATCTCTGTGTATCACTTCAATTCGAGCTATGAGGGTCAAAATTTGACTTTCAAATTCGACCTTAGCAAAAATCAAAGGTTTGATCTGCAACCTGAAAACTAAATGTACATGTATGAATTTTGATTTGATTGAACCCAAAATTGCCCTGTGGCTTTATATTATGGTGGTCTATCACTGTATAAGTTCAAAAGTCAAATTTGATGTCTTTGGATAGCAGAAGTAAATAATTGTGATTATTTATTTTTGTCACTTTTTTGCACTTTTTTTATTGGTTTGGCAAGTATACAACTTGTTAAGAGTCAAGTTTATCAACTGTTTGGTGTCCGTAGACTCTGATTTCAAGAATCTGGCTTAAGTCTCACTTTTGGGATCCAAATTTCACCAAAATGGATTTGTGAGGTCTACTTGATGTGCTTGTCCTTGTGATATACTCAAATTTACAAAATCATCAAGTTTTGAAGTAGATGTAAACAATCGCGATTATTTACTCCATCTATATTTTTGCAAGTTTTTACCCCAACTTTGACACAGATCTGTTAAGCACCTTAAGTTAAGGTCACTAGCCAATGTTCATCAAGTTTGCAATTTTTGGTCAAATGGTCATCAATTATCTGTCCGCAGACTAACTTTGCAATTTTAGTCACAAATTTCACTCCGATGGTCCAAATCTTACCAAATTTGGTTTGTGGGCTTATTACAACATGGTGAAGCTAGTGGTATACTGACTTGGTCAAATGGTTGAAAAATAGGTTAGAAGTAAATAATCGTGATTATTTACTTTTGACAAATTTTTACAATTTTTTGGTCAACTGAGCATGTACACATGTTTATCACATCAACATAAGCCGATGAATCAAGTTTCAACAAAATTGGATAAATTTTCCCCCAATTTATACTCAAGATTCAAAAAGTCAGTACAAACTTTAGTTTTTACCCAGTTTTTTGTCAGTTTAGTGATCCAAATCTCTTGGGCCTTTACAAAAGTTGTTTGTACACATGGAATGAGTCAATGGTATGAACCTTGGTTAGTTTAGAGTAGAAAGTTAATAATCACGATTATTAACTTTAGACTTGAAATGAGCACTTTTTTGCAATTTTCTCAAGGACAGTCTTTATATAATGTATTTTAAGCCTATGAATCAAGTCAAAACTTAATTTGTCCTAAAATGTCAAGAAAAAGTAAATAATCTGAGTTTGGCCAACTCTTGAAATATTTTACCTCAAAATGTCTTTGAGCTTACCCACTGGTTTAGACAACTCTTAGGCTTACTCTCCAGTCGGATTGAGTGGATTCGAGTCTTTTTTAGCTATTTCTAGCCTAGACCTGAAATTCTGCAACTTCCAATAACAACTCACACTTGATTCTTTCAAAGAGAGCAATGTTATGAAATCTACCTCGGATCCTACTTACCCTACTCCTAGATTATCATGCAATGGGGTTGTGGAAAGTGTCCACAAACACTTGATTTCTTGTGTTTTTTATGTTTTTCAGAGCCTTGATCTTAAAACTTGTCTCGCCTTTCAATCATTCTCCAAATACTAATCTAAATCTACAATCCTACAATCCTAAAGGCACTCAACAAGTACGATTACTTCCAAGGTACCTCTACACAGCAAAAGACGACAATCTTAAGCTATGCGGTTTCTAAAAGAAAGTTTTGAACTCTAGGCGCACCTAGAGGAAGTTAAAGGACAACTACACAAGATGCTCATATTTTTCCCTAGTTTAGGTCTCTTCGATCCCCGGCAGCAGCGCCAAATGTGGGACGCATGTCTAACCTCACCATCCTATCTTATTGCAGTATTAGCGAGAACCACGATTAATTTGTCAAACCATGGGACGAAGTTGACTTGACTAGTGCATAGAAGCTACAAGAGGTTGTCAATCTCTGAAAAACAGCTAACAACTCGCATCTAACTCAAGCTACACTCAGGTGACTGAAATCACCAAAAGCCAACCGCTCATCGGCAAGCAAATCACATTCGTTACAACATCAAATGACATCCAAATGTAACAAAACTTCTAGGACAAGTTTATAAGACCTAAGCACACATGCCTATGGCCTCAAACCCCACTATAGGTCATGTTCCAAAATTGCGATTATTAATAGCAGTGGATTTTTTACCTAGTTGTTTTCGACCCAAAATGCATCTAAATGCTTAGCAATGATGCCTTAATACCCCGCCTATGCTTAGTTTTCGATTTAAAAGTGTAAATTCCTAGTTATGATAAAATTAGGCCGTGGGTCGACGACGCCAAAAGCTACAAAATATTGTGAATGGCTTGTACGTCAATGCGTAGAGCTCTTACCTGCGGTTGCAATGCAACAAACACAATCGCAATGTGACAACCGGAGAGGGAGTAGGAAGCGCGAGAAGGAGAGAAGTGAGTGCCGTTAGCTCACGCTATGTATTTCTTATCCAAAAACTTATTAAAAAACTTACAAAAATTGGCTTTTATACCTTAGCCAAGGTTTTTGGGTGGTCAAAACTAATAATCTGGAGTTCTACCAAAGCTGGGTGATGACTGGCTGGTACAATCTGGAAGCTTGTAGCACCGGCTCATTAATTATAGAGTTTACCCGAGAAAATAGGAGTTAAAATATTCCTGATTCATCAAAATAATAAATGTTTTACAAAGAGAACTCCGAAAAATGGTGTCCGTGTTAGCTTTGCTGCTAACATAACTATTGATTACCACGACAAGAAGAAAGGCATCAAATGTCAGCTCCTATCACCATAGCTAGCACCACTATCAGTGATATCAGAACCACCATGGAAGCCTAAAAGCTAAAGGTTTCACTAAAATCCCCCTTGTGAGCCTAGTTTGAAAGTTTTTATTGGGCCCAATACCTCATTACAAAGTGAATAGGACCCTTGACTAAAAGTGGTATGTAAAAGAGTTTGAAAAACCTCTTAACACTAGCTACCACGATAGTTGACAATAAGGGAAATTTGAGAAGTGAAGTATACCAAGGGCAATTTCGAGCCTTCCTTAGTTCAACCAAAGTTTAGATAGTAAAAAATTGGAGAGCTAAGTTTTTTGAGAGACCTAGAAAAGATGAACCAAACTTGTTCAATCTACTTTGGTTGAGCAATAAGTCAGTTGATGGAGTGTGGATATTGAGTGATCTTGGCAAAACAAGCTTTGGAGAAAAAAAAAAATCACTTCTATTGTTGCCCCTCCAACCACTTGTGCCATCCCTCTTGGCCACCACCTACTCCATCTCTGCCTCGTCCCCCTCCCTCCCCCCCCCCCCCCCCCCCCCCCCCCCCCCCCCCCCCCCCCCCCAAATGGACATGGTGTGATTGACCCTATGTTATTTTTGGTATCCATCTTGGGTTGCCTACAAAGCTTTACACTTGGCCAAAGAAATCCAAAATTGGATCATAGAACTTAATGTAATAATCTCAAGTGTAGGGAAAGACCCTAGCATGTAACCTACAACCATCATGTGGGACACTCACCTTTGAGCATAGACTTTAAATGGGCACCTATATATGGTGATATTGTTGAGAAAATGTTATGGAAGACAAATCTTCCAAAGGATTCAACACTAGAATGCAAGTGGGAAGTTTTGAAGAAGGTCATTCGCTCTTGTGCAAAGGAATGTTTTGTGGTGCAAAACAGAATGTGCAAATTAAATTTGGAATATGCTTAATGAAGTTGTACCAAACCGCGGGTATGAAAAACTAAAATTTAGGGGCTTCATGGTAGATGAAGCCTTGGCGAGTCTGGATGGACACTTGGTGGATCTTTGATCAACCACTTCTATCACCCTATTTGCTCTAGATTCTTTTTGGGACTTTCCATCCTTACACTCCTTAATGATGTGTTTCAATTGGAAAACTAGTAGATTTGTGGTTCTTCTAATGGACAATTGGTGGAACTCAGACCATTCGTTTCTAGTACTATGTTTAGATTGGGCGCTTGGTGGATCTAGCATGTAACAAATCCAACAAATGGATCTAGATTTGACAATGTATCTATCAACATAAATGAAGGATTGATTCTTCAAAATGGACAAATGCTAGATCTAAGAACATCTTCCATTACCTAGTCAAGAGTAGACAATTGCTAGATCTAGCATACCATAGATTCTTCACATCTTATTGATTTATGTATATGGAAGAAGTGGTGGATCCACATTGCATACTCTATTTAATAACATGTCTAGTATCAGCATTTCTTTTATTTTGTATATTTTATGTACAAATAGAATAAGAATAAACTTGTATATCATATATCACTAGATTTTTTTAAATAAGTGATTTCTACCTTTTAGGAAAAAATAGCTCCCAAAAGAAAAGTTTCGACCATTTTCTAAGTCTTGACTTTACTAGTGATGATGGACCAGTTTTATATGAAATTACACTTGTGAAGGGAGATGATACCATAACATACACCTTTTGTTGAAAATTACAAAGATGAGTCAAATTTTGAAGATTTACGACAAAGTTATTTCATCAAGTTCTTCAATTATTGAGGCACATCCTATTTTCAAGTGCATCAACGTTGGTGTCTCAACAAATCATGAATATCAACTATCTGTAAATGACATATGCTAACGACAAAATGGTCAAGAATAAAGAAGAGAGCATGTTCTTGAGTGGTTGGGGTTGAATCAAGATTCAACTAAGATTATTGAAAATATTATCTCTTCAAAGGGAAAATACGTGAACAAAAAGAGGTCAAGAATGTAGAAGGTTGAACTGTCACATGTAGGAACAGTCACCTATCATGTGGAATAACTGTCAAGAGAAATGACAGTCACCAAAATTATCGGACAGTTACTTTGGTAACTGTAACAATGCTAACAGTTAGAGATCCAGTCGACACCTATAAATAGGACCCAGTACAAACAATTGAGAGAGTTGATTAGCATGTTGTATAACTCATTGTATTACCAATTGAGCTGAGCAAAAGACTTTGCACTCTCTTAACTATTCTGTACCATCAGTATATATGTCTGAACACTTTTGTACTCTCTGAATGATCAATATATCAGTACTAGTTCCAGTGTCTATTTCTAGTCATTATTTTCAGTATTCATTTCCAGCCCTCAGTTCTAGTACTTTAATTGTTGGTTTCCATTTCCAGTCACTTGTCTGATTTTGATTTGACTAACTAAAATGCCAAACCTAGAATAGCTGATAAGCTCATTCCATTTTGGCAATCATGGTGGTTTGAGCTAAGTTGCTCATCGACAAAACTGGCTTCAATCTTCCATTGATGTTTTGAAAAACAAACATGCCAGTAAGAAGAGTTGCACAGGGCAGGAAGACAACGCGATCACGATGGTTTGAGCTAAGTTGCTCATCAACAAAATTGACTTCAATCTTCCATTGGTGTTTTGAAAGTCAAACAATGAATTTCTTGATTCCTGTTTTTGGAACAAGCTGCTACAAATCTTTTTGCCAATGTGGCCAAATCTGTGATAGTTCTAGGAGAATTATTTTGGAACCAAATCAAAGATTTATCTTCCAGTGTCATTCCACATCCCTCAAACTGTGTATGAAAATCAAGCATCCTTTAAGCTCTTAGCACCTGCTTGAAGCTTGCTAAGTGGTCATATGGATCCCCAAATCCATTGTATTTCTTGATCCACTTTTGAAAATCTGTTGGTCTAACTCTTCTATTGGATTCATATCCGGTCCTACATATGGTAGGCCCTAGTTCAAGTCCTTAAAACTAGTCAATAATAAATAGTGACTCGTGTAGCCCTGTAGTGGCCTTGGTGTCACTCGATTTTCTTTGATTTAAGTCAAATTCCTTTCCTTTATGGTGGGTTCTACTTCCAAAAGAGTGCCTTGGCTTAGCTTCTTCTTGATTTACTTCAAATTCTATGCTCAGAATCCAATCTTGGATTGAATACCCTTGGTATTTGGTCTGTTCAACCTCAGTGGGGGTCATCATTACAAAGTTCTTGTTATAACAATCCCTAAAGGGATAAGGAGGGAGCTCTGCAGATCCCTTCTCTTTGATCTTGAAGATGTATACTATCTTGAGCGGCATTAGCTACCCTGGCTTTGCGTGGAAGATCCACAATAAGCCCTTAGCATTGCCATCCTCCCAACAATAGACTCCTAGTCGAGGGTTGTCAATTTTGATCCGTTTAAGTGGTCTTATATCCACTTGTTCATATTCCTTGAATTCTAAGACAAGTGGTCCCTCTTTGGTGGTCATATCAAGGATTATAATGTCATCCTTTAGTCCCCACTTGTCTATTACCTCGGGATTTACAGTTTTTACATATTGCGTACCATTTTTCCATATACATGTTTCCTCTTGTTTGTCCCTCTTCCTCAAACATGATGTCATGATCATCAATGGAAACAACATACTCTTCATTAGGGCCCACGTAAACCTGAGCCCCATGGGCACTGGTCTCATAGAAAGTCAATATGTGCTTATAATACACTGAAGTTCCAACTCCCAATTGAGTAGAATAGGAAGACATATCGGATGTAGAGTCTAAACAGGTGTCTGGTACTACCTCAAAGATTGTTCCTAAAGGATCACCTTGATTTACACTCTCCTCAGTAGACACTCTACTTGTAATCTCACCTAAAATTCCAAGGTTTGCTATTACTCTTCATGATCTAAGGTGCATAAAGACCTACTAGATCTTGGTGGATTTACTTGTCTGTCCCTAGAGACACTTACAAATCATGCTCCCAAGATTTCAAAGTTTGGTAGGATCAATTATCTCCCAGATCTCCTTGCTACAATCCTTTTAGCTGTCAAATCCAAAAATTTAATTGGCTGGCTTCAACAAAAATTGAGAACACTTTCTCATAGACAAACCAATTTCATTATCATTGTTTCAATTTTTCTAAATATTTACCGACTGTGAACAGAGATTAGTTACCAATCTGAAAACTTCAAGGTGTTAGAAAAGTCTAGTTTTCAAGCAGTTACTTGAACCCAAACAACTTCAAACTTGAAAAAGGGTCTCCTAAGCACTTGCTCTCACTTTGTATAACCAAAGTGTACCCAAATCTTACCTTTGGATAGCAGAAGAAAATAACCGTGATTATTTTCTTTTGCTCTAATCTAGTGATTTTTCCCAGCTTTGTGATTTAAACTTGGTAGTACCTGCCCTCACTAGCCTATTGGCCAAGTTCCACCCAATTTGGATAAATTTGCTAAAGTTTACAACCTGTTTTTCTTGGCAGATTAGAGTCAAAGGAAATTGGACTGATCCAAATGAGACCAAACTTGAAATGTGACCTTATCTTAGCTTGCTTTACCTAGGTGTTCTCTTGTTTTGTAAAAAAATTACCACTTTTAAGCCTTAAGAAAATACTTGCAAATGTTTTTTTTTTCAAAATGGCCTATTCTTGAACTATAAGGACTCACACCCCCAATATACGTTATTTCAAGTATTTAGTGAATTTTCCACTGTGTTTGGACCACTTTTGCTAGATATTACAATACTTACCAATGTGCTTGTGACCAAGTCAGATCTGGTACACCTTTTAAGTGCAAATGCGATCAAACTCACATAAATTACTCATATAGGTATGCAATCTCTAGTGAAAGACTCAAACTTAGCAAAAATCACCAAAATCCACCAGTAGCAAATAATTGTGATTATTTTCTTTTAAGTTATTTTGGATAATTTTACCTCTGGCAATCTACCAAAGATGTTTTTCAAGCACTTTTATCCAGTTAGAATGAAATTTTCTCAAAATCTTCAAGTGGGAGAAAATAATCTATGTTAGTCGCAAACTTTTAAAAATTGACTGTAAGTGCACATTCCAGCTTACTCAAGGGTTCATATGGCTTCCTCAACCACAATCTCTGACCCAAACCTCAGTTTTAATGAGCAACTAAGCTATTGCTAGGCTGGAAACTTTGAAATCCACTAAAACAATCTCATGGATAACTCTTTTGGATTATGAATTGAATTAGGAATCCATCTTAGAATCTACTTACCCTACTCCTAATGGTTGTTTTTCATGGGTAGTAGAAAGTGTCCACTTGCACTATTTTCTTGTTTTCTTGAAGTTTTATGAGCTTTGACTCTAGACTTGGTTCAACCTAGTCGTCAAGCAACTCCAATGAACTTAATCTAATCCTAGAAGGCTCTCGACAAGTACATCTACTCCCAAGTTACCTCGGCACAACTAAGGACGATACTCATCAACTGGTGGTTTTAAAGTGTGAGTTTTTACTCTAGGTGATCTCGAGGAAGTCAAGGACAATGTTCACTATGTACTCTTGTTTTTCCTAGTTTAGGCAACAGTGTCAAATGTGGATGGGCTACCAAGCTTCACACTTGCCTTATTATAAACATAGCAAGAACCACAAACATAATTATCAATCCATGGGATAAAGTAGATTTCACTAGTGCATGGAGGCTACGAGAGAGTATCAATCTCCCAAAAAACATATCAACTATCTCAACTCAGACAGGCGCCAATCATCAAAAGCTAGCCGCTAATCGGCGAGGTATAAGTGCTAGTTTCTTGAGTTTCCATCACCAAAACACTAGGACAAGTAGACAAGACCTAGATACATGCATCTATGGTCTCAGTTCCACCTTTCTACCACTTGCAAAAAATGTGATTATTTACAGTATGGTAGATTTGACCTAACTAATTTTGGTTTACAATGCATGTGGAAGCTTAGCAATGAAATCCTAACACCTATCCTATGATTATTTTTCCATTCCTATGCTTAAAATTTGAGTTATGGGCTATGCTAGGACAAGGCGATGACAAATGCTTTGAAACAGTAGCAATGGCTTACCTTGTTGCATAGAGCTTTCACCTAAGAATACAATGTCATAGACGGTTCACCAAACACACATTCCAACAAGGAGATACAGCTTCAAAGAGACAATGGAGAGAACATGAATGTAAGGTTTCCACCTTTTTGGGAATTAGAAAATGAGCTTGATTTTTAACTGATAGCACTTTTTAAAAACTAGCACACCCCTAACCTGAAACTAGTCGAAAATGGTATTTTTAAAATCTTAAACACACCAATACTATAGCTAGTAATGTCAAAATTCAATTAGGGCCAAATCTGACCCCAATAGACTCTCCAAAAGATTTCACAGTTAATTTAATCAAATAAACGCTTGGATACAATAAGAACTAATTATATCACATGGCATAAAGGATAAGAAATCACATCACCTAGAAGCTAATCATTAAGTGTTCTATCAAAAATGACAGAAAACACATCCAAAGTAGCAGACTTGGACCTCAAGCTAAATAGGGGGTGGTCATAAGGTTCCAGAACCCTTCTAGAATCCAATGAGTAGCTTGGGGATGCCCCCTCTTCTGTAGGGGCTAATCTGGACCTAATAAGATCTCTTTCCCACTACCCTTGGCCCCCAGAAGCCTATAAAAAGGCCCTGAATTTATCATTTTACATATTCACTTGAGAATTCCTCTGAAGACTTGAGAGAAGGTTCACAGACCGCTTAAGAGAGCAAAAACTCTTAATCCAAATAATTAGGATTAATCATGTGATGAGCAGTTAAGCCAGATTAAATTTTCTCTCTCTATATTATAAATAAAGAAGAATTAAGTCTTTTATTATCATAAACTAATCCTATTCTATCTAGTTAATCTAAGATATCTTAATTCTTTGATTTTTATTAGTGATTAGCATTAATTAAGTATTATTATAATTACTAGTATGTGATCCGTGCGTTGCCACGGCTACATGTGCGTCAATTGAAGCAACCATTGTTCTCCTTCCCTTCAAAGAGAGGGCAAATGCCCATGATTCTCAAGTGAGATTTTATAGCTCTTTAATACACTTGTGCATCAACCACCACTATAACTACTTCTAGATGACAATGTATGACAACACACAAGGTCTAAGTGCCCTCCACATTCACATCAACCAAGCACAAATCTATCTTTTGGATCAACACTATGTCTACCTTTTCGAGTGTAAGATCAAACAACTAATGAAGTGTAGTTACTCTCTACATTCTTGTGGATTGACCAAGGACAAATCTCCTTCTACTTGGTCATGCTAAGCTCCAACATACTCCTCCTAATCATGGCAAGTTTGTCCCTCCCCCCTACCCCCCCCCCCCCCCCCCCCCCCCCTTCTATGTGTGTGTGTGTGTGTGTGTGTGTTTGTGTG
The DNA here is from genome assembly GCF_014529385.1 of Adiantum capillus-veneris. Taxonomy (NCBI): domain Eukaryota; kingdom Viridiplantae; phylum Streptophyta; class Polypodiopsida; order Polypodiales; family Pteridaceae; genus Adiantum; species Adiantum capillus-veneris. The sequence goes on from NC_140944.1 coordinate 89,960,177, forward strand.
TGTGTGTGTGTGTGTTGAGTTCAAGGATTATTAGTTCAATTTGAGGTCTCTTGGGAATGAATTAAGTAATGGGCTCCCTTCGCATGATGTCTTGTCTTAACATCCTATGTTTCTCTCTAAGGAGGCGACGAATTTGCGATTAGGCTAGAGACGTCCCCCTTACACAATTGATATGGGACCCTGGTGAGTGGTAGTGGCCCTCTAAATAGACTAATAGAGAGCTGGTATCCTTCTTTGGATATAGTGTTTGCATTGAATGACAAATTCTTTAGATGCAAGAGCATCCCCTCTCACCATCCTTAACAATCAAGGCATTGGTCATGATAGCAACTCTCCCATGCTTCTCTCCTGTAGTTTTGGTCTTGCATTTGGGGCATCATAATCAACTAAGTCATCAACTGCTATTTGTTGGCACTTAGGATGCATGTACCAGCCATGACCAAACATGTCAACATTACACCACATAGTAGTAGAAGAAACTTGCCATTGGTACCCACAACTGATTTAGTGAGTAGTGTGTCATTTTCTTCTCAAAGACAGTATTCCAACTTTGTCTCTATATGTGGGTAAATTTCAAAATTTACAGGTTGGATTGCACTCAATCTAGCTAGCATGTACACTTGCATCTACCAAGACTCGTCGCATGGATGTTGAGGTCTCTTGCAATTTACCATAAGCATGCTAGTAATATAAGGCGCAGATTGTTCTTTTTGTGTACATTTGGCACCATTGGCACCTTAAAACATAAGGGCAATGAAAGCAAAAAAGTTCACTCAATCGTTTCTCTTTGCAAGAGTGTTGGGCATCACGCTAAAAGAAAGAGTGTGCTGCAAAATACACACACACACACACACACAAACATACACACATGCATGTTCTTCTTTGAGAGAGAATATTGTATTCAACCATTCACATGCTTGCCCTTACCCATATTTTATACCATAGGAGCCATTTGGCTTAGCTCCCACTCCCTTAAATGTGAGAGAGAGCATTGAGGCACTACATGGAGGAGAGTTTCTTTTTGTACGCGAACTATATCCTTTAACAATTTGAGAGTGAGATCAGCATACCCTACATGAGTGCTCAGCTTTTGATCACATCAAACTTGCTTTACCCACATTTTGTCCCATACCAAGGCCTACATACCTTTCTCTCCTAGCCACCTCATGGATTCAACTTGTCAGTGGCCTCCCTTATATCCATAGTCTTCAAGCATGTTACATGTTGTACTCGGTCCATAGGTCAATTTGATCTTTAAGGATGATCTCTCTCTCTCTCTCTCTCTCTCTCTCTCTCTCTCTCTCTCTCTAACCTTTGAGGTCATTATGTCCCCCTCTCCTTGTATAAGTATGTGAGCATGCAAGCCCTTGAGTTCAAGAATCAACTTCATCGGCTAAAAATTTTAGGTCTCTTACGATCTTCTTCTTCTTCTTCTCTCTCTCTCTCTCTCTCTCTCTCTCTCTCTCTCTCTCTCTCTCTCTCTCTCTCTCTCTAACCTTTGAGGTCACTGTGTCCCCCTCTCCTTGTATAAGTATGTGAGCATTCAAGAATCAACGTTCATCGGCTAAAAATTTTAGGTCTCTTACGATCTTCGTCTTCTTCTTCTTCTTCTTCTCTCTCTCTCTCTCTCTCTCTCTCTCTCTCTCTCAGGTTGCATGTCTAGTTTGTATTAAAATGAAGCATGTGAGAGACGAAGAGCCTGGTCACGTGTACCAACAAGCATTTATCTTCAAAAAGCCACCGATTTTCTTGACTTGCAAACAAAGCTAGAATGCTATTTAGCCATCCCAAAGTGACCAAGCTCTAAATGTAAGCAAAATGATATGGAGGCAATCCTACAATGGAGGCACATGCATGGAGGTAGCCCTACAATAAGAGACCGGAGTCATCATTTCTAGGGGGAGGCAAAGGGTCCACATTAGGTATGCAACACCAAGGAGGATCCAAATGAGCAAAGGATTGCTAAATCCAAGACCAAGGCCAATATCCTCGACTGGCAATGATCATCCTCCAATGCAATCACATCTCGGATTGGCATCTTGGCATCCTGTCCAGTAGAGTATTGAGGTTGTATAAGGGTGTGGGACTTGTGGCGAATCAGCTATTGGTAGCCAAGGGTGTTGATAGAGTAAACTACATGAGGCATGTTGTGGCAACGTTTGAGAAGTTGTACATGAAGTAAGTGGTGGGTTGTGTTCATGATCGAGTTTGGGGTGGGGGGGAGAGGGGAGGGGTGGGAGAGGGGAGCATTCGTTGTCAAGCGCCAAGGCCAATCAATGGCACTCTCTCTCTCTTTCAAATAGAAATAGACATATGGCACTGCTCAGCAAGACTAAATGGGATTGGCCCTCTCTCTCTCTCTCTCTCTCTCTCTCTCTCTCTCTCTCTCTCTCTCTCTCTCTCTCTCTCTCACACACACACACACACACACACACACACACACACATGAAGACCCGCGACACACACGACGGTGCCACAGAAAATGAAACCTACTCTCTCTCTCTCTCTCTCTCTCTCTCTCACACACACACACACACACACACACACACACACACACACACATACGCACGTTCAAGGCAGACCAACTTATCAACATGTGGTATAGATCACTGCTCGTTATTTTTCCAAGCTGCGAAGTAGAGCCATCCTTTACAAAAACAAAAGTAATCACCCTTCAAAACAAAATTGAAGGCTACACTGAAACTCTATGGCCTTGCTAAAGAGTTTAAATAATATAAATATATATATGGTACTAAGTATTGTGACTTTTTGACAGAACTTCGAAGTCAAAACTAAGTCTTTTCATTTTCTACCATCAGTGTACTTGCTACTTACCCTTTACTTTTACATTTCCAACCAAATGATTTTTGACTTACCTTTCACTTTTACATTTCAAACCAAATGTTTCTTAAGTTCTTGAAATGAAGGAGAGAGTGACACATGGATGCCCTCTCCTTCCTTTAAAATTTTAAGCTCAATTATAAATAGTATAGAATATAGCTTTATTGATGATCTAAATTAAGTATAAATCATTGTAATTAGCTTTATTAGTCTTATGTTAGTTTTTAGAGCTTTATTATATTATTATTTAGCTATAGTAATTATGTGAAAATTTAGTTGGTCATTTTATAAATTATTAAAGTTAGTATCTACTAATTTTTGTTTAAAGTTAAGGAGAAAATTTTGTTAATTAAGTTAGATAAATATGTAATAATTGTAAACGATAGAAAACATCATTAGAAAGATGTGATAATTAGCTCATACGTAAGAAACTACTTTATCTGATTAATTTAGTCAAAATATCTTAATTTTTGACATAAATCAAAGAGGAAAATTAGATAAATTTGTCGTAACTACCAATGATTAAAAAACACCACTAAAAAGTTGTGATAATTAGCTCATGTATAGAAAACTAATTTAGCTAATTATCTTAGCTAAAATATCCTGATTTTTTTAAATAAAACAAAGAAAAAAATTAGCTAATTGATTTAGATAAATATGTAGCAATTATCAATGATAAAAAATATCATTGAGAAGCCTAATAATTAGTTCATGTATAAAAATTTATTTTAGTTAATTATCTTAGTTAAAATACCTTGATTTTTGACATAAAAGAAAGAGAGAAATTAGCTAATTATGTTAGATAATTATGTAGTAATTATCAAAGATAAAAAACATCATTTAAAAGTTGTGATAATTAGCTCATGTACAAAAAATTAATTTACTAAATTATCTTATTTAAAATATCCTAATTTTTTATAAAAATTAGCTAATTAAGCTACATAATTATATAAAATCCATGAGAATTAATTTATATATAAAAATTTAATTTAACTAAACTATCTTAATTTTTAACATAAATCAAAGCAAGAAATTAACTAGTTAAGCTAGATAATTATGTAGTAATTATTAGTGATAAAAAAAACATCATTAAAAAAGTCATGATAATTAGCTCATGTACAAAAAAATAATTCAGCTAAATTATCAAAACGGGACATTAAAAAATTTAGAAACATGATGCAAAGGTGGCAGTATGTGCTCCTTCCATTCTACATTAATCCCCTACTTATCTTTCAAAATGGCTAAATGCATTTGGATAAAGTTGTTAAAAAAATCAAACACTTCTTATGGTAAGAAGTGGTTGATACAATGAAAACTATAGTCCCAAGGAGGCTCATAAAAAGAGATATAAGTTCGTGAAAAATTGTGGACAACAAGCTAGACAACTTAATGTTAGTAGGCAACATGGGCCAACTAGTCCAAAAATGCACCAAAGCATCCCCCTTTACTAGAATTTGAAGAGACAATGAAGTACTTCAAGTACTCATTCACACACTAGTCCTTTGGCCTTTCTAAGGTTGGAGGTGGTCTCTTTATTTTTGCAAAAAATAGATCCTTCTATTAGTTAACTTTGGCCCATTGGGCTACAACACCCCTGAAGGGAAAGATATGTGAGGGTAGACTCTCCCAACTGAAAAAATATGTACAAATGTGAGCTCAATCAGGAGATAGGGCGTGGGAACAGCCACATTGGTGGGTGGTCGTGCCATTGGGGGGACCCTTGCTCATTAGTGAAGAAGGGGCCCGAACTCCATAGTTGTAGGAAGGCCTGTTGTGGTGCTCCCTCATGCGATCTGATCCACCTTGAAGCTAGTCAAACTGGCCGAGGGTGTGTATGAGCTCTATCAAGATGTCTCTACAAGTGGAACTGCTTTGGACTCAAAATGCAAAAGCAACAGTGTTAAGACTGCTGATTAGGGCCCACCGGTCGTCGGCCTCTTGTTGCAAGTCCTGGGGGATCACCTCCAAGGCTTGGTATAGTCGTGGTCGGACATCTTGGATCTTGATCATCATGCCAACTGACTCTGTCTGGTACTGGAGTGCTGTTCCCATGAGAGTGGACCATGCTGCGGAGCCCCAAGTGAACTGCCTAGATGAACAAAGTGAGGGGAGCAACCAAAGAACTTGCAGCCAGATTTGGTGTGCCATAGGGAAATCCCATAAATAGTGTCTCTATGTCTCTCTATGGTTACCACAAGTAATGCACGCTCAGAGTGGCCAATGTGCTCCAACCAACTGCCCACTGTTATAGCCCTATGAGCACCTAGCCACTTGAACATCGTGGCTCTCTTGGGCTGTCGACTGTCCTAGAGATGCATCCAAAATTCTTTCAAGAACTCAAGTGAGAGGCCCTCTCTTGGCCAGTGGTTTGCTGCTGCTGGAGAGATCTCACATCAAACAATCAAGATGTGCCTGCCCAAACGGGTTGTATATTGAAAAAAAAGAACCCCAAGATGGTCTCTGGCAGCAAAAGGGTCTCACCAAAACCACTCTCTAGGGTCCCATTGAGCACGGACAAGGGGACGAAACTCCCAAGCCCATAGTCTCCAAATTTTTTTCTCAGTGACAGTTGGATCTGGGTCTAGAACACAAGCTCTTGCACTGATTGCTAGAAGCAACATTTTGAGATCTGTGGTGACTTTGAGCGGACTCTATGTAATTTGCCCTCACTCTGAACCTTGACGAATAGACAAGTGCCATTGTTTGAGCATGCATTAATTGCAACCTAGACCTCCAAGCTAGTGAATGCACCCATCCAGTGCAGGGCCAAGGGCTCGGTGAGTGTGTGCCAGCCTACAGGAATGGCCACAGGTATATATCTTGGCAAATGCTCAAGGCACCCCGCATGCCACGCAATTTGTCTCTCTGTGAATCCTCTGCTAGTGATCACAAGTGCAACCAAATCCCAAAAGTGCTAGCAAGTTCCTCTGCTAAGGCCCCGCAAGAAACATGAGGCCCTACCATGTGACCCCTCTCTGTGCAAACTAAGGGGTTCTTGATAAGTGGCTACCTCAAATGCTCCTCCAAAAATCTCGACGGGTGGTGCTTCAAGCCCTCTCAAAGCTACTCCCAAGAGCAAAGTATTCTCAATGCAAAACGATCCTCCCAGCCGATGCTCAGTCCCACTCTTTGAGCCTTAGTGAAATCCAACGTGTCAATGGGCTCAATGTGCCACCTATTTGTGGTACTTGATCCTTTACCTTTGAAATAGCAACTCCTTCTAGAGCTCTGTCCTTGAGAGAAGTCCTGTGACAATGAGCTCCTCGAGGAGATCTCTACTCTTACGTGTTGGGTCAATGATGCCTAGGCCTGATGACCTCCCAAGCAAGAGAGAGGCGTGCGTAACTCCAATGAACCAGTTTCCTCCGTATAAAGAGGAAGAGGGGATTTGTCTACTGCAAAAGGGATAAGTCTAGCCCAGCCTCACAACCCAACTAACACACTGCAATCCCTAGTGGAATCCATCTAAAGCCAAAGCCTATGACAAGGTGATATGGTCATTGGTGAAAGCTACTCTAGAAAGGCTAAGTTTTGGATCTTGTATAAATAAGATAGTAATTAAGTGTTGTGCACACCAAAGTCTAGTTGTAGCATAATCCCTTCTAGTGGAGCCAAATTGTCATCCATAAATGAAGATAACTCTTGACAAGCAAAAATATTAACTAGGCACCACTCTGTGCTTGTATAGAGGAGGTCTTTCTTTCCAAAAGGCCATATGGTTGGTCACTTTAGTATACATAAGTATTCTCAGAATACCAAAAGGCTTCATTCATATTCCACTTGCATCACATCGTCCTCGTCCTCCACAAATCTCTGTGAGTCAAATCCTAGTGGTATCAATTCCCGCAAGACATCCTTCTCCTTGTCAGAAGCATCCTTGAACACATCCTCACAAGTCCTAGAGAGGATCCTCAACTTCTCAAGAATATTTGCCGCATTCATCCTCTCAGACTTGAGGTGCTGGAAACCTTCTAGCCCTTTCACGATCACTGTAGTGTGCTCAACTTTCACTCTCTCAACCTCCCCTCTATCTCCAATTTGAAAAAGCACTTCAAGATGATGATCCAACCTGTCATCATCCTGAAGTGCTTCCACCGCTCTGGCCAGGGACGGCTCGCCCCTTTGATTCTTCACCTGTCCAAGGAAAGAAATTCTATGATGCAAAGGTTGGAGGTTGACCTTCTTTTTCTTTGCAGCACTTGGCAACACAGAACGTGCAGGAAGGGCAGCCGATGCTCCTACATCCAGCAGACCACCATGGGCAGGAACTGCAAAGTCCAGAACATGCTCCTTTCTTCTTGCAACAAGGGCATCACACCTAACAAAGCAATCATCTAATAGCTGTGGAGAAGGTGGAAGAGAGGTGGGGATGAAACAATTAAAGAAGAGGGTGGATTCCAAGTTAACACAATTATCCTTCAAGTCCTGCACAACCTTGCTCCCGAACATGGTCTCCAAGAAGGTGGCCAAGGGGACACTTTTGATCACTCTTGGTGCACTCATGCATGGCCAACATGATAACAATCCTGGCTACAATCTCCCCCCTGATTCCTTCGAGCACCAGCCCATCCTTGCACACTTCCGTCAGCTTGTCTATGAACATAGCGAGAAAAGCATCATTCTTGGCATGCAGCAACATAGCAGCAGCAGCAGCAAGAGCCGGCTCTGCAGCAGCTGACGTGTACACTCTTCTTCTATCCTTTGAGATGCAGACAATGGTTCTCATGTGTCTGGTCCTGTGGTAGTGCCCCCCACGCAACCACATCTAGCCCCACGATGCAGGCAAACACAGCTATTGCGATGCCTTGGTTCACCCACCCTGTCTCTGCAATATTTATGTCCTTCCCCCGCAGCTTCTTCATTGCAAGTTGAAGGGTTGCATCCAGCTTGTCAATCACACCCACTGAGTCATAGTATGCTGCCCAAAGAGGCCTCCCATATCGTATCGCATTACATGGATTTGTAATGTCACTGCTACCGGCTCCAACCTGAGCAAAAATGTCACTCTTCCCAATCAAGTAAATGGGATGAAAGACATTGAAATGGGTGGCCAATCTCGCGCGTGCACTCGGATCATCCTCTTGTGCTGCTGCTAGGTCGGCCACTATCCTGTCTGTGCCAAGCACTATGCCAAAAAAGCTATCACCCCTCGGCATACTCCTCAATGACCTCCTAAACTTTAGAAAATTGTCACCTAGCTCTCCAGCCTCGTCTACACACAGTAAAACCCTCGCACCCCCGCTGCTTCAGCTTGTCTATCTCTACCTGGCAGAATTTTTTATGGTCCTCTTCTGCAGCAATGTATGGCTTATCCGTTATGACTCCAATTGATTTCTTCATGGTCTGGAATATGGCAAGAATTTCATGCTGGATGGCATCATCTTTCTCCTGTGCCACCATCCATTCTTCACATGCCATGCCAGGGTGCTGATTGAGGACTGCCAATATACTAACGACAAGTGCCACAAAGGTTGACTCAGTAGACTTGGGGCCCTGCATAATGTCTGCCAGCTCTCCAGTGCGTCTAGGGAAACCACTCTGACTCTCCTTCATGCACGATATGTAGACCACATAAAAGCCCATCCTCCACATCTGACATATCAAACGGGATTTGCCCCAGCCACTACTCTGCACCAACGCAGTAAGCGGTGCATACCACTGGTGACCGTCCCATTGGCTTGCAAAATCCTTCAACTGATCTGCCACAAGGTTAAGCACCTTCTCTGAAACAATATATTTGATCTCCCAGGCACGCTTTGCAGCTTCCATGTCCTGCATCAAAATTTTCTCACGCAACTGCCTTGTATTCTCATTGATTGGTATTATATCACGGAAAAGGCGAAGAACCTCGCCCAAGTTTGTGCAAGCTGTCAATAATCTTTTGAGGATCGCTCCAGTCGACAGCAACATCTATGCCCCATTTTCGTAAAAACATTCGCAAAACGTCTTCAGTGGCATTCTCAGTGTGGACAAAACCCTCGAATGCCAGAAAGCTTCGCCCTAAGAGGAGGTAAGAGGGTTAGTCGGGCAAAGGGGCAGAAAAACTCACGTCTAGTTCAGGAGGATCTAAGGCTGGAAAGAGGCGGGTTTTCTGAGCGCCGTTGGATTCTCACGGTGAACTAGGGGCGATCTAGGGGGCGTGAACTAGGGCGGCTCGGGGTCCTCACTATCTTGCACGGGCATGTTCAAATGGGATCCATGGGGGAGGAGGGTCGGGAGTCACACCTACAAATGAGGGCCGTAGATCGGAGCGTGATGGCATTTTGTAAATTCGAAAAAATTAGTAAATTCGAGTGGGGGTGGCATCGATAAATGTGAGTGACGCGAGATCAGCTTTGGGAACTGGAGCAGGATAACTATGTTTGTAAAAGTGCATGTGTCTTTTAAGGGTGTTGTTTAAAATATGATTATAAAAAGCCTATCATGTCACACGTTATATATCAATTGGTTGGAAGTGCGATGTTGGTAAATTCAGGTCACATTTGTAAATTCGGAAAAATATGTAAATTCAGGTCAACGGATTATGAGCATATTGCTGATTTTCGATGTGAGTCTCTTCTTCTTTTTCCTTTCTTTCACCTATTCCATGTCTCTTTCAACCTCTCTCTCACTCACAACACAATGGAATGGTACATTGAGACAAAAGCGTCTGCCTTCGGTTTCTGGGTGCATAGTCCTGGTCGTTCTTCTTGTATACTTTTTTGGTGTATGAGGGGAGCGGCCGGGCGTGCCCTACCCGACTCCGAAAACAAAATGGTACATTGAAAGTGAAGACAACAAATACTTTGAGGGTGAGGAGAGCTACTCTAGTAGCTCAAGTGAAGATGAGGTCGGGGTGCATGAAACTAGGTCCATGGAGTTTGACCACAACCTTTGCAATGTGGAGGGTGAAACATTGGTCAACATGGTTGCACATATATCTTCAAGGTATTTCACGTTCACTAAAGATTTGATGATTAAAACCTTGAAAGAAGACATATCCCCATCCTTGGACACACTAAAATCTTACGATCCTGGAGGGTTGCTTGACCTCAAAAAGTGGTGAAGAATGAAAGACATGTTGTGTGTGAGAGGAGGATGCAATAGGGAACTTTTTATTTGTCTCAAATCAGATCCTTTGCTTAGGATTCCTTGTGTTGAGGACTAGAAAATTATTGTGAAAGAAGCACATTGTATGGAAGGCTTACCCCATCATAGATAACTCACATCCACAATCAATACCTTGCAGTCAACTTGGTTTATTGATCTCAAGCGTGGTGGAATTCCGTTGTCCTTCATCAAAGAATATGTCATATCATGTGGATGTGGCCGCCAAAGGAAGACCAATGTGGTCACTCAAGGTACCTTTGATCTCAACAGGGCTCCATCATATGAAATACATACAACACGGGCTGATTTGGACAGGCAATTAGATCATCTTATGATTGAGCACAAAGTAAGGTTGGTTATGGTGCGATTTTCAAGGAAACGTCTTCTTTCAAGCGTTACGATTGAATACAAATGTCATAGGGGTGGAAAGACAAATCATGTTGGAAAGATAAGAAGGCTAAGGACATCGAAGAGGTGTGGTTGCTTATTCAAAATTCAAGTTCAATTGCCCAATGAAGGTGACAAGGTTACGATACATATTTACCCCATTCATGATGGCCATACTCCAGGTAGTCGGAGTGACCTCTACCACCTTCCTGTCCAACCAGCTGTCGTAGAGTGTTGCAAAGAGGATTTACTTGATGTTGGTAGTTCCCGTCATGCTGCACAAACGTCACTTTCAAAAGAAAAATATCAAATGGAGCGGGCTTCCATGCTTGATCACACTATGTATCACTTCTTCATGATCCCAAGGGAATTCCAACTACTATCATTCCAAAAGCGCATGGAAGGTATTCTTTGTCATGCTAAATTTTCATCTTTTTAATTTTGTGTAGAGTCCTTATAATAGACATTTGTTTTTAGGAAGGATCCCCAATGATGACTGGGAAACCATGTATACGGAGGTTAGAGTGTTGCAAAAGCAACATAAGGTGACAAGTTATCCTTTACTCCCAAGTTCATGCTTGTACGTACTATATTCCAAACATTGGTAATTGTTTTGCTTGTAGGTTGTTTATTTTCAACTTTACAATCCAACAGAAAGAGATCCAAAGGATAAGCCATTCATCCTGATTTTTCAAGATGATTGGATGTTGCAAATGGCCAAGCGTTTTTCTCGAAACAACGCATCGGCAATAGATAGAACTTTTAAAACAAATGTATATGGGCTTCCCCTTTTTGCAGTCGTGCTACCAAATCAACTTGGACAAGGGATCCCTATTTGGTTTATGTTGTGCACCCAAGATGCAGGGGCTCATCATGATGTCATTGCCTTGGAGGTAACTCTACGGATAGTATTTTCAAGAATGGGAGACATCCGACCCACCACTTTGGTCATTGACAAGTCACAAAAAGAATTAGAGGCATTTCTTAAGGTGGTCAATGAAGATCCACAATGTTGGGAGACAAAAAATGAAGGAGAGCATCGCCAAACTTCATGTCACATTATTCTATGTTGGTTCCATGCTAAGAAAGCATGGGTAGATAACTTCCTTCCTCAGGTAAGCATCATGGTTCTTGTGATTTATGATAATCATGTATTCAAGTTATCAACATTGGCTTGGTTCTCACTTTAGGTTCCAAAAGAGATTAGAGGCGAAATCTACATGGAAATGTCAAATCTCATGCAATGCCCAAGTGAGGTAGACTTTGATGGTAGATTTCAACAACTACTTCTTCGATATGCATTGTATCCAATGTGGTGCAGTATGTCACCAATGGGTGGTATGGGAGATTTTGTATATGGAGATCACGTTGACCAAAGTTTGGAAGACTTTTTTCCCATGGAAATGTTGATACCACAAATTTGGTAGAGCGTTTGTGGTGGCAGTACATCAAATACACTCTACTAGAGGCACGCATAAATTGCTCCATAGTGGACTTGATTCATGCATTGGAAATTCAAAGAGTGGGGCCCACATGGGTGGGACATTGTTGAAGTTCTTTATGCAAAAACAAGAAATAGGTTTGTATTTTGCCTTGCTTAGTAAGTGCTTGATGTTCATAGCTGCATGTTTATGTAATTTATGTATGCAACTGACTCTGGTCGATTTGGATTTCAAGGCTCCTCTAAAAAACACACCAACAAGCTACGGGAGGGCGAGAAAATTTTGCAACGATATGCACTTGACCCCTCTAGCCTTCAAGTTATCAATGAACTATTGATGCAATTCAAAATACAGAGCTCAAGTATACCTACCCAGTGGTACAATGTCAGTTTACAAGCAAACTATTGCGACTGTCCTGATTGGTCCTCTGAATGCAAACATCTTTATGGCGTACAATTGATTAACACACAACATTACCCTCACTTGAATGCTATTCTCCCAATTGTGGATAAGGCACGTGAGATGATGGATGGGCCTCATCATCGTGAACGTGATCAATGCAACCAAGAAGAGGATTTAATGAACAGTCTACAGGAGCTCAAAGCACAAGTTTGGGTGATCCTTTGGCAATAAAGAATACACGGTATGGCGTGTTTCAAGGAAGGTTTCCAAGTGTTGTTTTGTAATGATTACACACTCATAAGTAATATCATTGCATAGGTCACACGAGGAAAAGTTAACCCCCTTATATTCACTTCGATATGGCCTCGAGGTTATGTATGACACGAAGCTCGCAAGTGATATAGCAACAAAAAAAGCTTCCTCTTGAGCTCTAATTTTGTTTTTCTTGTAAGTATTCTTTTTGTTCTATCATTCACTTAAATCGTGTACTTGCGCTCAACTTGGGAATTATAATGGAGATCATGGGTAATGATAGATGGCTTGAAAGCGTTCTTGGAGAAGAAGCTTTAGATCAAACATGGTTTGTTGGAAGAAGCTTTAGATCAAACATGGTTTGTTGATAGTTTATGGCACTCTTTTATGCAAACCAATCCTACTGAGAGAGCGATATGTAACTACTTTGGACGGGTGGATCTTTCCTCATGAGTCTTTACTTTCTTTCCGATTATTGATGAGTAAGAATTTGTTATTACATAGCTTTTGATGCAAATTAGGTGCCCCTTTTTAATCCTTACTAATGGCTTTTGGTGGTTTTAGGGATCATTGGACGCTTGCAGTACTTTACAATTGTTGGGTATGTCCGATATCGTGCCTTCCAATTGATAGGAGCGCTATCTTTTTCTTCGATTCACTCTCTTTGCGGTCTATTAACCGTTACATCTCACCTTTGCAGAGGTATGTGTTTCAACATGTCTTTGTACTTTGATAAGTGTGCTCTCCTCTTGAGGTAGTATGCTCTTCTTTTGTAAAGTTTTACAACATTTTTCTTCTTATGCAACGCATTTGGAAATTAGAAAGGAGCTATGCCATCCTGAAGATTGCCACACGCAAACGATGGAGGTGCACTTTTAGATATTATGATGTTTTTTGTTGCGTTTGTGTATGAAATCTCTTCTTATGAATGTTGTTTAGATGCCAATGCAATCCAACACAAAAGATTGTGGATTCTATGTTATGTTGGTCATGAAGCTCTTGATTGAAGAAGGTTATGGTCCCATAGAATCAAGAAATTGTGTAAGTAATGGATGCTAACATCTCTATTATGTGTTTTGCATGCCTAATGGAGGTCTTTGTTATGGTCATGAACTAATCACGTTAACATTTGCAGTTCACCGTGAATTGGTTTACTCATGATGAGGTGGAGACATTGAAGGTGGACCTTGGTGCTTGGGCTAATGAAGGAGCTATGGACAATGCAATATAAATGTCACTTGGTTTCTTGTGCACAACCTTTGGTGGTTACATGCAGTTCTCCCGTTATACAAGTTCTCTTTGTAGTTTTGATATGCCTTCATAAGCCAACAATTATCTTTTTTGTAAACCTACGAATATGGCTTAAGTTTTTGGCAGCCTCTCTTTAATGTGGTGACATGGGTATGATGAATGTTTTAGATGACACTTTATTATTATATTGATCGAAGTTATATGTATGATGATCTTGTTGTCATGGTTTTAATGTTATGGTTATGACAAAGGTTCGGATTATCTAGTCACAATTTTGGTGAGTACTCGCTAGATATGTAATGGTTATGGTTTTGAATGTTTGGTTATGATTTTCATGAGTACTTGATGAAAATGTTACGATTTTGGCTATGGTTATCGTGAGCACCTAATGGGCTCATCATTTTGTTATGGTTAGGGTGATTTGCTTATGGTTTTGGTGGTACTTGCTGGATATGTAATGGTTATATATGGTTTTGAATGTTTGGTTATGACTTTCATGAGCACTTGATGGAAATACGATTTTGGTTATGGTTAGGGTGATTTGCTTATGATTTTGGTGAGTACTTGCTGGATATGTAATGGTTATATATGGTTTTGAATGTTTGGTTATGAATTTCATGAACACTTGATGGAAATGTTACGATTTTGGTTATGGTCAGAGTGATTCGCTTATGATTTTGGTGAGTACTCACTGGATATGTAATGACTATATATGGTTTTGAATGTTTGGTCATGACTTTCATGAGCACTTGATGGAAATGTTACGATTTTGGTTATGGTTAGGATGATTTGCTTATGATTTTGGTGAGTACTCGCTGGATATATAATAGTTATGATTTTGAATGTTTGGTTGTGACTTGGTGGGATTAAAGCCCAAGTGGCCTTTTATACGGATATGGCCGCCTGCCCGCCTAACTCACTTATCACTAACTCTTTGTATATACTCACTTACACTTTTGTGGATAATAAGGTTTTGGGAGATAACCCTTCAAAACGAATTCTTTGCGTACTGTGTAAGATCTCTGTGTATCTCTGTGTGTGTGTGTGTGAGAATCGATCCACGCTCCGCTCCGCGACTTCAATTGGTATCAGAGCTTGGTTCAGTGCGGTTTTGCGTAATCGCGCGCACGCGCACTTTTCAGGCAGATTATGGATCCGGAGCTTGGAAATTCACACTCGGCGTTCCGGGAGCATTTTCAGCAAGTGTCTGCAGTTTTACCCCCCTTTCGAAGCCGTTTATGCTCTCAGAATTTCATTCTGAGCACTACATTAGAAGATAGGTTTCAACCGCAAAGAAACCCGTCTTGTGTAGATTGGCAAGCAGGAGGTGGTCGGCATCAATATCGGCATCGACATACATCACTCATTCGTCTTCAAAGCATCATCTATAGACCAGGTACACATATATATATCATCAGATACATATATTGAAGTCTCCATTACTACATCTTGTGCTTGCCAGGTTTCAGTGGAGGTGTGGCCATACGACGGCTTGACACCACTGGCATGTATTGCAGATTGATGTACTGTGATTGTGGGTCTGCTAGTTGTGAGTCACGCTAGCAGACAGACCGCCGCAGCGGTCATAGGATAGTGATTGGTCTATTGTAGGATGTATGCTAGTTCTGAGCAGTTTGCTGAGCCATCTGTGAGGGTCGTGTGTTAGGTTTTTTGAAGCCAAGCACAGGGGGCTGGGTTACCCAGTGTGAGGTGGATTAGGTTGCTGGAGTTCCCCTCTACACGCATCCGCTTCGGCGACTTTTATCCCATAGGATGTATAAATTTGTGTAGACACTGGATTGCATCTTATGCGTCAGACCGTTGAGGCATTGTTCAGGGTTCAGTCTTGAGACAGATACAGGTTCTGTCATCGCCCAGACAGGAGACAGTGCATGCTTACAGGATAGCATATTACAGAGATTTTCAGATTTGTCACTGGTCAGCTATTTATGGTTGTTTTTTGAGCTATCTTTTGGTTTCCAAAGCTCAGTTTACAAGGGAGACTCTGTCAAAATTTTTCAAAATACTGACAGTTACTGAGGAGAGGTGTTCAGCTTGTTGTTTACAGCTTGTTTACTGTGTACAGAGGCCAGTTTACAGGGAAAACTCTGCCGGATTTTTCCCAGAAGTAAACAATTTGGCAAATATGGCATCTTCTCAAAGTGAGACTCTTTACAACATAAAGAAGCTGGATGGCACAAACTTTCCATTCTGGAAGAAGCAGATTTGGCAGGTTTTGGTGCAGAAAAAACAAGTGAAGCCACTGAAGCTCAAAGGGGAGAGACCAGAAGGTATGGTTGAAGATGAGTGGGAAGAGCTTGACGAGTTAGCTTGTTCCACAATCATGCTGACACTGACAGAAAATGTTTACTTCAACGTAGCATAAGAGACTACAGCGTATGGCGTATGGTAAAAGCTATGTGGTATGTACGAGAAACAAAGTGCTGCTTCTCAGATTTACTGGCTCAAGAAATTGGTGGATTTGAAGATGAAGGAAGGGACAACTATGTCAAATCATCTCAATGAATTTCACACAATTTTCAGCCA
This sequence comes from Adiantum capillus-veneris, assembly GCF_014529385.1. NCBI lineage: Eukaryota > Viridiplantae > Streptophyta > Polypodiopsida > Polypodiales > Pteridaceae > Adiantum > Adiantum capillus-veneris. The sequence goes on from NC_140944.1 coordinate 89,976,388, forward strand.
GTTAATAGCACAAGAGATAGTCTTTCCAGATTCAGTGAAGGCTATGTTTCTCTTAATCACTTTGCCAGACAGTTGGGATACTTTTCGTACAGCGTTAAGTAATTCTATCGCGCCAGAAGGTCTTACAAGTGCCACTGTAGAAGGCAGCTTGCTCACAGAGGAAGTGAACAGGAAGAACATTGACAAAGGCAAAGGCAATAGTGCTTTGGTCGTTCGAGGGAGACAACAGTCTAAAGAGAAGAAGGGTAAGAAGGCACAAAACCGAAGTAAGTCTCGTGACTCGAAGTCAAAGGATGACATAGAATGCTACCATTGTGGCAAGAAGGGTCACATGAAGAGAGATTGTACGAAGTGGAAACAAGAAAAAGGCAAAACAAAGAGTTTTGAGCAAGATGAAAAGAAGAGTTCAGTGAAGATTGAAGAGGTGAATGCCACAGGATCTGGTTCAGACAATGATTCTGGTATAGCAGCTGGTGACATCTTCCTCACAAGCAATCTTGATTCTGTTTTCTTGACTGCAGAGGACGGACATGCTATGAGTGATTGGATTATCGAGTCAGGGGCATCTTTACATGTTTCTCCGCACAAAGAGTGGTTTACATCATATGTGACTACTAAAGATTATGTCAGACTTGGCAATGAGCAGGTTTGTGACATACTTGGAGTGGGAGATGTGCAGTTGAAGTTTCAGAATGGCTCTTCTTTATGGCTCAAGAATGTCAGACATGTTCCAGCAATCCGAAAGAGCTTGATCAGTACAGGGAAGTTGGATGATGCGGGTTATGTGACAGTTTTTGGGAACAGCGCTTGGAAGATCTCCAAAGGTTCGATGACTGTAGCACATGGCAGCAAGTCAGGAACTCTGTACACTTTACATGTTTCAGAGGTTAAAAACCATGTAATCAATGTGATTGAGTAGCCAAGTGTGTCACTGTGGCATCGTAGGCTGGGACATATGTCGAAAAGAGGAATGGAAATACTTTCTCATTATGGTTATTTGCCTGGATTTTCATTTCAAATTTCGAGTTTTGTGAGCATTGTGTTTATGGTAAGCAAACATAGGAACCGCACAGATCAAAGAGGAATCGTAGGGATGAACGGTTAGCTCTTGTGCACAGTGATCTATGCGGACCAATGCCTAGCTTGTCACTAGGGGGAGCAACGTACTTTTGTACATTCATAGATGACTATTTTCGCAAAGTATGGGTTTACTTCTTGAAGCACAAGGATGAGGTTCTCAAGGTCTTTAAGACATTCTTGCAGCTTGTGGAGAATCAGAGTGGTCAGAAGCTGAAGTGCTTGAGAACTGACAATGGTGGAGAGTACGTTTCCAAAGCTTTTCAACACTTTTGTGAAGCAAAAGGGATTAAGCGGGAACTCACTGCACCATATAATCCTTCACAGAATGGAGTTGCAGAACGTATGAATAGGACCATACAAGAGAAGGTCAGAAGCATGTTGTCAAATGCTTGATGGATTTTGGGTGGAAGCAGTGGATACAGCAGTCCATTTGATCAACAGGTCTCCTAGTAGGGTTCTGGCTAAGAGTGCAGTGGCCGAGATGCTATGGACACGCAAGGCACCTTCGTATAAGCATCTCAGAGTCTTTGGCTGTGAAGCTTACAGCCATATTCCTAAGGAGTTCAGGAATAAGTTAGAAAGAAACAACAAGAAGTATATATTTCTTGGCTACGGAGAATAGGGCGAGATGGGTTACCGGCTTTGGGATCCTGAGTCCAGAAAGCTTATTCGTAGCAATGATGTGCATTTCAATGAAGCCAAGTTTCACGCTAAGCCAGAGAAGACAGAGGAGATCAGAAGAGTTGTCTTCAAGGAAGATGGACCTAGTGCTAGCACATCAAGACAGCATGGCTCAGGAACAGCCTATAGTGGCTAGAGAGGCAGAATCAGTTGTGGTGAGACGTTCTGAGTGTGTCTCCAAACCACCTAATCGTTATGTTCCATCTCTAAATTATGTCATGCTCACAGATTGCGGAGAACCATCTTGTTACAAGGAAGCATTACAAGTGGTTGACTCGAAAAATGGCAGTTGGCCATGCAATCAGAGATGACAGCTCTGCAAAAAAACCAGACATGGAATCTGGTTAAATTACCACAGGGCAAAAAGGCTCTACCTTGTAAATGGGTTTACAAGTATAAGATCACCGCTCATGATAGTCAGCCAAAGTACAAAGCAAGGCTTGTTGCCAAGGGCTTTAAGCAAGAACAAGGCATTGACTTTGATGAAGTCTTCTCTCCAGTGGTCAAGATGACTACATTGAGATGCTTTCTTGCATTGGTTGCTATATTGGATTTGGTGTTGCACCAAATGGATGTCAAGACAACGTTCTTGCATGGTGATTTTGATGTGGGAATTTACATGCAGCAGCCAGAAGGGTTTGTTGAGAAAGGCAATGAAGATTTGGTATGCCAGTTGTTAAAGAGTCTTTATGGTTTAAAACAATCACCGAGGGCATGGTACCATAAGTTCCACCAATTTATGCTTTCTCAAGGATACAAATGTAGTGAGTTCGATCATTGTCTATATACAAAGAAGGCTAAGGATGGCAGTTGGCTGATCCTTATTTTGTATGTGGATGACATGTTGATTGCTGGCAAACACTTGGAAGAAATTTCAGCTTTGAAGTCAAAGATGGAAAAATCGTTTAACATGAAAGACATGGGTGAAGCAAGTCATATACTTGGTACGAGCATTGAGAGAGATAGATCAAAGAAGTTGATTTGGTTATCTCAAATAGAGTATATTGACAAGGTTTTGCAATGTTTCAATATGGAGAAGGGAAAGGCATTGAGTGTTCCATTGCCACCATATGTGAAACTTAGCAAACAAGATTGTCCTGTGTCTGAGGAAGAAAAGACTGAAATGGATAAGATTCCATATGCGTCTGCAGTGGGTAGTTTTATGTATGCAATGATTGCTACACGTTCGGATATTGCATTTGCAGTGGGAGTGGTTAGCAGATATATGTCAAATCTCGGCAAGAAACATAGGGAGGCAGTGAAAGGTATCATGAGATACTTAAAACATACAAAGAGTATGCACATATGCTATGGTAGTCAGGATTTGAGTGTCAGAGGATACACTGACTCAGATTATGCAGGAGACTTGGATAAGAGGAGATCTACATCAGGCTATGTCTTTACATTGGCTGGAGGTGCCATATCATGGCGATCTCGATTACAAGATTGTGTTACGCAGTCTACTACAGAAGCTGAGTATGTTGCAGCAAATGAGGCATGCAAAGAAGCTATTTGGCTTGGTAGATTGGTAGTAGACTTGGGAATCAAAGTAGATATGCCAGAGTTATATTGTGATAGTCAAAGTGCTATACAATTGGCAAAGAATCCAGTGTTCCATTCGAAGACTAAGCATATTGATGTGAAATATCACTTCATTAGGGAAGTACTTGAAGACAAGCAGATACAACTGCTGAAGATCCACACCAAGGACAATCCTGGTGATCTACTCACAAAGGGACTTCTAGGAGAGGGCTTTGTGCATTGTCGTGAGTTATTGGGCATTGGATAGATGGAAGCCATGTAAATCTTTGTACATTTATGTTCATAGATTTACAGTTACTTAAAGTGCCACATTGGACTTTAAGTGGGAGGTTGTTGGGATTAAAGCCCAACTGGCCTCTTATACGGATATGGCCGGCCGGCCGCCTAACTCACTTATCACTAACTCTTTGTATATACTCACTTATACTTTTGTGGATAATAAGGTTTTGGGAGATAACCCTTCAAAACAAATTCCCTGCGTACTGTGTAAGATCTCTGTGTATCTGTGTGTGTGTGAGAGTCGATCCACGCTCCTCTCCGCGACTTCATGACTTTCGATGGAAATTTACGATTTTGGTTATGGTTATCGTGAGCACTAAATGGTCTCATCATTTTGTTATGGTTAGGGTAATTTGCTTATGATTTTGGTGAGTACTTGCTGGATATGCTATAGTCATGGCCTTTGATTTTTTGTGTGGCTATATGCTTCTGATTATGGTGAAGGATTTTTTGGTTTCTCTTGTTATTTGTAAATTCGGGCTGCGCATAAGTAGCTCTCTGGAATTTTGTAAATTCGGGTGTGAGAAGTAAATTTGGGCTGCACAAAAATTACTCTCTGGAATTTTGTAAATTCAGGCTTAGAAAGTAAATTCGGGCTGCACAAAAATTACTCTCTGGAATTTTGTAAATTCGGGTTGTTTTTGTAAATTTGAGCCGTAGCACTAAAAACCATGTGAAAAGACAGTAGTGCAACATCTTCAACTTCACAAACCCGTGTCATTTCAAACTGCCAATTACAAAAGTCTCAATTGAATAGGTGGAATTTGTGTAAACATCATTAAAACTCTCGTTGAAGAGGCTTGGATAGAGTAAGAGCTACCATCATATGTGGCTAGGGAGAAAGTGCGCTCACCATCAGTTGTTTTCGCATGCTCACACGAAGAAATTGTGGCATAAAAGCTTCACACACCATCACAAACTTGGAAGGTCCGTCCAATAAGACCTTCCACGTCGTTTACTCCACTATGACGATTTGTCAAGGGGAGTAAAGCATTACAAGTATGACAACAAAAGGTGGATGTAGGATCCACTAATAGAGTTTTTGTACAACAATGCGAACAAAAAATTCAAGGATGCTCGTCAAATTGGATGCGATGGCGGCCATGTTGATGCTTTCTTCTAAGCTTTCCGGTTTGACGAGCGGGCTTTTCGGGTTGGGTAAGTAGACCTCCCATATCCACCTTTTGCCTTCCATGACCAAGACGGGTTAGGGTGACATGCTCTTGGACTTGGCGGATTATTCCTTTAGCTGGCAAGTCTATCTCCTTTGGACTCACCAATGATCTCATGGAGTCTCTTGCAACCTTCACTTGGTGGAGTTATTGATACAAGTAGGTCTTTGAGCTCCTGTAGACTGTTCACTAAATCCTCTTCTTGGTTGCATTGATCAGGTTCATGATGATGAGGCCCATCCATCATCTCATGTGCCTTATCCACAATTGGGAGAATAGAATTCAAGTGAGGGTAATGTTGTGTGCTAATCAATCTTACGCCATAAAGATGTTTGCATTCAGAGGACCAATCAGGACAGTCGCAATAGATTTCTTGTAAACTGACATTGTATCACTGGGTAGGTATACTTGAGCTCTGTATTTTGAATCGCATCAATAGTTCATTGATAACTTGAAGGCTAGAGGGGTCAAGTGCATATCGTTGCAAAATTTTCTTGCCCTCCCGTAGCTTGTTGGTGTGTTTTTGAGAGGAGCCTTGAAATTCAAATCGATCAGAGTTAGTTGCATACATAAATTACATAAACATGTAGCTATGAACATCAAGCATTTAATAAGCAAGGCAAAATACAAACCTATTTCTTGTTTTTGCATAAAGAACTTTAACAATGTCCCACCCATGTGGGCCCCACTCTTTGAATCGCCAATGCATGAATCAAGTCCACTATGGAGCGATTTATGCATGCCTCTAGTAGAGTGTATTTGATGTACTGCCACCACAAACGCTCTACCAGATTTTTGGTATCAACATTTCCATGGGGAAAAAGTCTTCCAAACTTTGGCCAACGTGATCTCCATATACAAAATCTCCCACACCACCCATTGGTGACATACCGCACCACATTGGGATACGCTGCATATCGAAGAAGTAGTTGTTGAAATCTACCATCAAAGTCAACCTCACTTGGGCATTGCATGAGATTTGACATTTCCATGTAGATTTCACTTCTAATCTCTTTTGGAACCTAAAGCGAGAATCGAGCCAATGTTGATAACTTGAATACATGATTATTATAAATCACAAGAACCATGATGCTTACCTGAGGAAGGAGGTTATCTACCCATGCTTTCTTAGAATGGAACCAACATAGAATAATGTGACATGAAATTTGGCGATGCTCTCCTTCATTTTTTGTCTCCCAACAATGTGGATCTTCATTGACCACCTTAAGAAATGCCCCTAATTCTTGTTGTGACTTGTCAATGATCAAAGTGGTGGGTCAGATGTCTCCCATTCTTGAAAGTACTATCCGTAGAGTTACCTCCAAGGCAATGACATCATGATGAGCCCCTGCATCTTGGGTGCACAACATAAACCAAATAGGGATCCCTTGTCCAAGTTGATTTGGTAGCACGGCTGCAAAAAGGGGAAGCCCATATACATTTGTTTTGAAGTGCTATCCATTGCCGATGCATTGTTTCGAGAAAAACACTTGGCCATTTGCAACATCCAATTATCTTGAAAAATCAGGATGAATGGCTTATCCTTTGGATCTCTTGTTGTTGGATTGTAAAGTTGAAAATAAACAACCTACAAGCAAAACAATTACCAATTACCAATGTTTGGAATATAGAACGTGCAAGCATGAACTTGGGAGTAAAGGATAACTTGTCACCTTATGTTGCTCTTGCAACACTCTAACCTCCGTATACATGGTTGCCCAATCATCATTGGGGATCCTTCCTAAAAACAAATGTCTATTATAAGGACTCTACACGAAATTAAAAAGACGAAAATTTATCATGACAAAGAATACCTTCCATGCGCTTTTGGAACGATAGTAGTTAGACTTCCCTTGGGATCATGAAGATGCGATACATAGTGTGATCAAGCATGGAAGCCCGCTCCATTTGATATTTTTCTTGTGAAAGTGACGTTTGTGCAGCATGACGGGAACTACCAACATCAAGTAAATCCTCTTTGCAACACTCTACGACAGCTGGATGGATAGGAAGGTGGTAGAGGTCACTCCGACTACCTAGAGTATGGCCATCATGAATGGGGTAAATATGTACCGTAACCTTGTCACCTTCATTGTGCAATTGAACTTGAATTTTGAATAAGCAACCACACCTCTTCAATGTCTTTAGCCTTCTTTTCTTTCCAACATGCTTTGTCTTTCCACCCCTATGACATTTGTATTCAATCGTAACGCTTGAAAGAAGATGTTTCCTTGAAAATCGCACCATAACCAACCTTACTTTGTGCTCAATCATAAGATGATCTAATTGCATGTCCAAATTAGCCCGTATTGTATGTATTTTATATGATGGAGCCCTGTTGAGATCAAAGGTACCTTGAGTGACCACATTGGTCTTCCTTTGGCGGCCACATCCACATGATATGACATATTCTTTGATGAAAGACAACGGAATTCCACCACGCTTGAGATCAATAAACCAAGTTGACTGCAAGGTATTGATTGTGGATGTGAGATCTCTATGATGGGGTAAGCCTTCCATACAATGTGTTTCTTTCACAATAATTTTCCAGTCCTCAACACAAGGAATCTTAAGCAAAGGATCTGATTTGAGACAAATAAAAAGTTTCCTATTGCATCCTCCTCTCACACACAACATGTCTTTCATTCTTCGCTACTTTTTGAGGTCAAGCAAACCTCCAGGATCGCAAGATTTTAGTGTGTCCAAGGATGGGGATATGTCTTCTTTCAAGGTTTTAATCATCAATGGATATGCATCTTTAGTGAACGTGAAATACCTTGAAGATATATGTGCAACCATGTTGACCAATGTTTCACCCTCCACATTGCAAAGGTTGTGGTCAAACTCCATGGACCTAGCTTCATGCACCCCGGCTGCATCTTCACTTGAGCTGCTAGAGTAGCTCTCCTCACCCTCAAAGTCTTTGTTGTCTTCACTTTCAATGTACCATTCCATTGTGTTGTGTGAGAGAGAGAGGTTGAAAGAGACAGGGAATAGGTGAAAGAAAGGAAAAGGAAAAAGAGAATCACATGGAAAATCTGCAATATGCTCATAATCCGTCGACCCGAATTTACATATTTTCTCAAATTTACAAATGTGATCTGAATTTACCAACATCGCACTTCCAACCAATTGATATATAACGTGTGACATGATAGGCTTTTTATCATCATATTTAAACAACACCCTTAAAAGACACATGCACTTTTACAGACATAGTTATCCTGCTCCAATTCCCAAAGCTGATCTCGCGTCACTCACATTTATCGGCGCCACCCCCACCCGAATTTACTACTTTTTCCAAATTTACAAAATGCCATCGCGCTCCGATCTACGGCCCTCATTTGTAGATGTGACTCCCGACCCTTCTCCCCCAGTGATTCCATTTGAACATGCCCGTGCAAGATAGTGAGGAGGCCAGTCCACCCCGAGTTGCCCTAGTTCACCTTGAGTTCACCCCTAGTTCACGCCCCCTAGTTCGCCCCTAGTTTACCTTGAGAATCCAACGGCGCTCAAAAAATCCGCCTCTTTCCAGCCTTAGGGTAAAGGGGCCAATAAAAAACCACCCCCCTTTAGGAGGACTGTCGGGGCCAGTATTTTTGTGCACTTTCGGACCCATTGTGAGACACAAATGGGTGAGAGTTGGGGTGGACAATGTAGCCAACTTGCAATCGTGGCCATTAGATCTTGGGTTCAAGCCTTGTTGGCACAATGGCTCTAAATGCCCCCCTTATTCTGGTTTTCTATTTACATCCATTTTTTATACACATAAAAAATGTTGTTCGAGTGTTCTTCGCCTGTATAAATGCAACTTGATTCCAAATTTTTGCTGCTGGTAGAGACGATCTCGATCTTCATTTTGAGCGTCTAAGCACTCGATTCTGTTTAGCAGGCTTTCCGGAGTGTGTGTTTCTTCTTAGGTGGCCTTTTTCCAGCCTTAGATCCCTCCTGAACTAGACGTGAGTTTTTCTGCCCCTTCGCCCGACTAACCCTCTTACCTCCTCTTAGGGCGAAGCTTTCTGCAGGTCTGAGGCATGGCGAAGCTTTTGCCAGGGCATAATACAAATGATGCATTCGACTCCCAGCGTCTTGCTGCGTTACTGGATTTGTTCAACACTGAGTATGCCACTGAAGACGTTTTGCGAATGTTTTTACGAAAATGGGGCATAGATCTTGCTGTCGACTGGAGCGATCCTCAAAAAATTATTGACAGCTTGCACAACCTTGGGCGAGGTTCTTCGCCTTTTCCGTGATATAATACCAATCAATGAGAATACAAGGCAGTTGCGTGAGAAAATTTTGATGCAGGACATGGAAGCTGCAAAGCGTGCCTGGGAGATCAAATATATTGTTTCAGAGAAGGTGCTTAACCTTGTGGCAGATCAGTTGAAGGATTTTGCAAGCCAATGGGACGGTCACCAGTGGTATGCACCGCTTACTGCGTTGGTGCAGAGTAGTGGCTGGGGCAAATCCCGTTTGATATGTCAGATGTGGAGGATGGGCTTTTATGTGGTCTACATATCGTGCATGAAGGAGAGTCAGAGTGGTTTCCCTAGACGCACTGGAGAGCTGGCAGACATTATCAGGGCCCCAAGTCTACTGAGTCAACCTTTGTGGCACTTGTCGTTAGTATATTGGCAGTCCTCAATCAGCACCCTGGCATGGCATGTGAAGAATGGATGGCGGCACAGGAGAAAGATGATGCCATCCAGCATGAAATTCTTGCCGTATTCCAGACCATGAAGAAATCAATTGGAGTCATAACGGATAAGCCATACATTGCTGCAGAAGAGGACCATAAGAAATTCTGCCAGGTAGAGATAGACAAGCTGAAGCAGCGTGGTGCGAGGGTTTTACTGTGTGTAGACGAGGCTGGAGAGCTAGGTGACAATTTTCTAAAGTTTAGGAGGTCATTGAGGAGTATGCCGAGCGGTGATAGCTTTTTTGGCATAGTGCTTGGCACAGACAGGATAGTGGCCGACCTAGCAGCAGCACAAGAGGATGATCCGAGTGCACGTGCGAGATTGGCCACCCATTTCAATGTCTTTCATCCCATTTACTTGATTGGGAAGAGTGACATTTTTGCTCAGGTTGGAGCCGGTAGCAGTGACATTACAAATCCATGTAATGCGATACGATATGGGAGGCCGCTTTGGGCAGCATACTATGACTCAGTGGGTGTGATTGACAAGCTGGATGCAACCCTTCAACTTGCAATGAAGAAGCTGCTGGGGAAGGACATAAATATTGCAGAGACAGGGTGGGTGAACCAAGACATCGCAATAGCTGTGTTTGCCTGCATCGTGGGGCTAGATGTGGTTGCGTGGGGGGCACTACCGCAGGAACTTGTGGCCAGACACATGAGAACCATTGTCTGCATCTCAAAGGATAGAAGAAGAGTGTACACGTCAGCTGCTGCAGAGCCGGCTCTTGCTGCTGCTGCTGCTATGTTGCTGCATGCCAAGAATGATGCTTTTCTCGCTATGTTCATAGACAAGCTGACGGAAGTGTGCAAGGATGGGCTGGTGCTCGAAGGAATCAGAGGGGAGATTGTAGCCAGGATTGTTATCATGTTGGCCATGCATGAGTGCACCAAGAGTGATGAAAAGTGTCCCCTTGGCCACCTTCTTGGAGACCATGTTCGGGAGCAAGGTTGTGCAGGACTTGAAGGATAATTGTGTTAACTTGGAATCCACCCTCTTCTTTAATTGTTTCATCCCCACCTCTCTTCCACCTTCTCCACAGCTATTAGATGACTGCTTTGTTAGGTGTGCTGCCCTTGTTGCAAGAAGGAAGGAGCTTGTTCTGGACTTTGCAGTTCCTGCCCATGGTGGTCTGCTGGATGTAGGAGCATTGGGTGCCCTTCCTGCACGTTCTGTGTTGCCAAGAGCTGCAAAGAAAAAGAAGGTCAACCTCCAGCCTTTGCATCATAGGATTTCTTTCCTTGGACAGATGAAGAATCAGAGGGGCGAGCCGTCCCTGGCCAGAGCGGTGGAAGCACTTCAGGATGATGACAGGTTGGATCATCCTCTTGAACTGCTTTGTCAAATTGGAGATAGAGGGGAGGGTGAGAGAGTGAAAGTTGAGCACACCACAGTGATCGTGAAAGGGCTAGAAGGTTTCCAGCACCTCAAGTCTGAGAGGATGAATGCGGCAAATATTCTTGAGAAGTTGAGGATCCTCTCTAGGACTTGTGAGGATGTGTTCAAGGATGCTTCTGACAAGGAGAAGGATGTCTTGCGGGAATTGATACCACTAGGATTTGACTCACAGAGATTTGTGGAGGACGAGGACGAATGCTTTAGTCTATAAAATAGATTCATTTTGTACTTTAAGGACTGGTTCTTTCGTCCTCGTGATCAAGTTTTGTTGAGTTTTCTGAAGCTTCCCCGATTTCTTTAAAAAGGTTGGCAGTCGTCACTTTTGTCCACTGACTTTTGAGAACGAGTTGTTTTGTGTGTCTTTTGCTTTGTTCTTTTGTCCTCATGATTAAGCTTCCCTTTCTTCATGAAGGCCTTATTGTTTTATGTCAGTAAATTGCCCAACGGGGGAAAAAAATTTAAAATTGAGTCAAATTGGAATTCCTAGCATAGTTGGCACATTGTACGGTTTCTATTTAATTAAATAAGCAATAAGCATATATGTGTGTGTGGGGGGTGGGGTTGTAAGAGAGAGCGAGATGAGGCGGGTAATGAGATGAAGGGAGGGATTAAGATCAAGAGGTATAAATAAGGATCGAGGGTTTCGTAATGTAATTTTCTCTCACAATCTATTCTTGTAGCACAATGCAAGGGATAATGCAACTTTGTTCTATCTCTTTGAGTTCTCTTCTACATTACAGCTCCAGCCCTAATTGTTTATGGCGCTTGGTGTTTTGGTGGCTTTGGTTGTTTCTCTTTCTTATCAACTGTTATGCCCCCACCACTTTAGTTCTTATGCAATACATGCATGTAGAAGATAAGTGGTGGACCTCTCTAGTCATATCCTATCCATAGTGATAATATTCCAGGCCTAGCTGTACCTTAACTACACACCTATGTATACTAAGGTGACAACCATATGGCCTTTTGGAAAGAAAGACCTCCTCTATACAAGCACAAAGTGGTGCCTAATTAATATTTTTGCTTGTTAAGAGTTATCGTCATTTATGGATGACAATTTGGCTCCACTAGAAGGGATAGATTATGCTTGAGTGCCAGAACAAGAGTGTATTATGCTACAACTAGACTTTGGTGTGCACAACACTTAATTACTATCTTATTATACAAGAACCAAAACTTAGCCTTTCTAGAGTAGCTTTCACCAATGACCATTTCACCTTGTCATAGGCTTTGGCTTTAGATGGATTCCACTAGGGATTGTAGTGTGTTATTTGGGTTGTGAGGTTGGGCTAGACTTATCCCTTTTGCAGTAGACAAATCCCCTCTTCCTCTTTATACGGAGGAAACTGGTTCATTGGAGTTACGCACGCCTCTCTCTTGCTTGGGAGGTCATCACGCTCCCTCAATCTTAGGGAGGCCTAGGAATCATTGACCCAACACGTAAGAGTAGAGATCTCTTAGAGGAGCTCATTGTCATAGGACTTCTCTCAAGGGCAGAGCTCTAGGAGTTGCTACTTCAAAGGTATAGGATTAAGTACCACAAATAGGTGGCACATGGATCCCATCGACACGTTGGATATTCACTAAGACTCATAGAGTGGGACTGAGCAGCGGCTGGGAGGATCGTTTTGCATTGAGCATACTTTGCTCTTGGGAGTAGCTTTGAGAGGGCTTGAAGCACCATGGGTCGAGATTTTTGGAGGAGCACTTGAGGTAGCCACTTATCAAGAACCCCTTAGTTTGCACAGAGAGGGGTCACATGGTAGGGCCTCATGTTTCTTGGGGGGCCTTAGTGTCATGGATGCTTGAGAGTCAGTCACTGCCTGCATCAGCGCTTTTGTCATCGCCTACATCAACGCTAGAAGGCTCTAGAAGAATCTAGAAGTTCTAAAAGTATCAAGGAGTTTCTAGAAGTTTCTAAAAGCATGGAGAAGATTCCGGAAGAATCTAGAAGTTTCTGGAAAGCTCTAGAAAGTTGAAGAAGGATCTAGAAGGTTATAGAAGAACTAGAAGGATCAAGAAGTTTCTAGAAGCTTGGAGAAGATTCTGGAAGAATCTAGAAGTTTTTGGAAAGCTCTAAAATCTTTTATTGACTATGCCAAAGGTTCACACACTAAGCGAGTTCATCTCTCAAGCAATAGAATGTGATAATCGACTATTTAAGAGGAGACAAGAGAGGCGTCTTGGGGCGTCATTACGACCCCAAACAAAAGTGACACATAATGGCTACACACCTCAATAGGGCCATGAATCAAGCATTGAGCCCATGCAAATTGATTCAGCACAGTTTCAACCTCTCTCAGCCAGGAGAAGCAAAGGCGACGCATTAATGGCTTATGTATGTATTGTGGAGAGCACGGACTCATAGTTCAACAGTGTCCAAGGAAGAGAAGGATGAAGGTTCACGGTGCAATAGCGTCAACGTGTTTGGAAAACATGGACGTCCAACCCCAATAGAGACCGATCGGTTGGGCGAAAGAAAAGCAAAAAAAGGTCTCTTTCTTCTCGCTGATTCCACTTCAAGTTTTATGCTATCAGTCAAGATCCATATGCCGGGTAGGCACATGGATTGTGAAGCATTACTAGATTCAGGCGCAACGGCGTGCTTCATGGACAAAGAATTTGCAAAAGAACAAGGCATACCACTTGTGGAGAAGTCTAATCTAGCAACTGTAGAAGTCATTGATGGTCGTCCCCTCGCTTCAGGGGATGTCAGGTATGAAACTCGCCCCATAGAAATAACATTGCAGGAGCATGTTTCAAGAATAGCGTTCAATATTATACAAAGCCCAAGCAGTCCAATTGTTATTGGGCTACCGTGGCTTGAATTACATAATCTGGACATCGATTGGATTGCTCGAAGAATTGAACCAGGAAAAGTCCAAAAGAAGAAGAGAAGGCATAATAGGCCTATATATCTTGGAGCCAAGGTCTTCATGCGTACAGCCAAAAAGTATCCAACTTTCCTGATATTTGTAACACCAACCAACACGTCGACAACAAAAATCATGGAGGCAGAATCAAGAAGAGCATGAGCACCATGTACGATTAGTGCTTGAAAGGCTTCGTGCATTAGGGTTATATGCAAAATTGGAGAAGTGCTCTTTTCATCAATTTAAGGTGTAATTTCTTGGTTATGTAATTTCTGAAAAGGAAATCTCCATGGATCCAAAGAAGGTTCAAACCATCCTTGATTGGGAGACACCCACCTCAGTAAGAGATGTTCAATGTTTCCTCGGATTTGCAAATTTTTATCGTATCTTTATACAGGGATACTCCAAGGTGGTTACATCACTCACAAGGTTGACAGGCCTTAATAAGTTTGTCTGGGACTCAGTGGCCGCGAAAGCATTTCAGACTCTCAAGCAAGCTTTCACGACCGCACCCATTCTAATTCACGCAGATCCTACAAAGCCTTTCATCCTAGAAACAGACGCTTCAGATTTTGCCCTTGGCGCTATTCTATCCCAAGTAGGAGAAGATGGTCGAGTACATCAAGTGGCTTTTCATTGTTGCAAGTTCTCAGCTACTGAAATCAATTATGAAATCCATGACAAAGAGCTCTTAGCAATCATCGACTCCTTCGACACTTGGCGTCACCTACTTGAAGGAGCTCCTCATAAGATCACTGTCTATACAGATCACAAGAACTTCATGACATCCAGCGTCTTGAATCGTCGCCAAGCCAGGTGGAGTGGTATCCTATCAAGGTTTGATTTTCTTATCTCTTATAGACCTGGCCGTCAACAAGCTAAGCCAGATGCCTTATCAAGAAGATCCTACCTTGCACCTAGAGAAGGTGACGCAGCATTTGATCAACAAGAGTCAGTGATTTTGAAACCTGATCAGCTTAAGCTAAACGCTACCATGAGCCAAGCTCGTGAAGATTCTACTTTTCTTTCTAAGGTGAAGACGCAAATTGCCAAAGACCCACTTGCTCAGAATATTAGACAACAACTACAAGGACAAGAGGTTAATGAGGACTTTCAAGAAATTGATGGACTAATTTACTATAAGGGTCTTCTCTATATTCCGCCAGGACCAACACGCTTGGAGGTACTTCAGCAACGGCATGATCTTCCATCAGCAGGGCATTTTGGGGTTAATAAGACAATTGAGCTTCTCTCCTGTGACTTTTGGTGGCCTCAAATGTGGAAGCTTGTTAAGGAATATGTACGCACTTGTGGCACTTGCAATAGATCAAAGGCCCCTCGTCATCGTCCTCATGGTTACTCCATTCCTTGCTCATTCCAACCAAACCATGGTCATCCATCTCCATGGATTTCATTGTAGAGCTACCCTTGTCACAAGGATTTGATTCCATTTTAGTAGTCGTGGATCGGTTTACAAAAATGGCACACTTCATTCCAACCACTAAAACCATCACCAGCGAAGGTACGGCCAAACTCTTTCTTTAACATATCTATCGTTATCACGGATTACCGGATGACATAGTTTCTGATCGAGGCCCACAATTCATCTCTAGCTTGTGGAAAAGCTTATTCAAGCTACTCGGAGTACAAATCAACCTCTCCTCAGCCAATCACCCACAAAGTGATGGACAAACAGAGAGAGTAAATCAAGTTTTGGAACAGTATCTCCGCTGTACTATCAATTATCACCAAGATAATTGGGTCGAGCTCCTACCGCTAGCAAAATTCTCCTATAATAACAATTTTCATGCCTCCACCCGTCACACTCCATTCTTTGCTAATTATGGTCAACATCCCAAACAGGATATCCACAGACACTATCAAGTCAAGAATCCAGCTGCTATTCATCTTACACAACAATTATCTGCAATTCACAAAGAACTTACAATTCATATCAAAGAAGCTTAATCCAAGTATAAGGAAAGTGCAGATCTCCATCGCATGCAACATCCAAAATACAAAGAAGGGGATAAAGTGTGGCTCCTCCAACGTGATCTGCGTTCATCTCGTCCCTGTCAAAAGCTTGATTATCGTAGCTTAAAATTACCCGTCAAGTCAATCCAGTCACCTATGGCTCCAATTGCCCTCATCCATGAAAATCCATCCGGTCTTTCATGTCTTAGTCCTAGAACCTTGTCACACATCTAAGATCCCAGGAAGAGCCCTACAACCACCTCCTCCGGTTGAGATTCAAGGACATGACGAATATGAGGTCGAGAAAGTCCTAGATTCTCGAGTTTCGCGTGGCTGGTTACAGTACTTGGTGCATTGGAAAGGCTATGATGTTAGTGAACGAACCTGGGAACCAACACACAATCTACAGCATGCATCTCTCAAAGTCCAAGAGTTCCATCAAGAACATCCATGGAATCCCAACTCAAGGAACACCATTGCTCCTTGTGGAACTCGTCGCTAGAGGAGGGGGTAATGTCATAGATGCTTGATGTTACCATATACATGTGGTAGTGATGTGTGTGAACACACTAGGACCGCCGGGGCATTTTTTCCCTCTTTAGGAGGTTTTTTCCCCCGTGCATTGTATATACGCCCATCACTCTAGGGCTATCTATCTTTCCATTGCACACTAAGTAACACACTCTCTATTGTGTGCCTTGAGCTTCCTTCGTCTTCTCCAAGCTGTGTGTGTTTCTCTGCAACCCTAATTCCAACAATTGGTATCAGAGCAGGTCACGTCCTCCCGGGCTTAGTCGCCAGCTGCTCCAGCACACGCCTGCTCACTTTCTCCGATTTCAGTGAGCTTTGGCAAGCGTTCGCAGGTCGACAAATATTTTGGGAGAGCTCGAATAGCTCGGTCTGCTCAGAATTTTGATTTGGGCTCATTTCGGCCTCCGTTTCCACTACGGGCAGTACTGCACAGGTTATTTCGTCATTTTGTGCAGATTTTCTGTCAGTGCCGTTTTCTGCATAACAGGTGCCTTATAGTCTTCTACGGTTTGTGCTATATAGCACAAGTTGTTCCCGCTCCATTTCTCCTATTTTCGGGCAGTTTTCACATCAGGTGCAGCATTTACCATGGCTGACAACAACAACACAGATGTGTTCAAGATGTTTGCTGCTGAGGACAGGTTGGATGGGGACAACTACCCTATGTGGGCTTATATGATGCAACACGTTCTTGTGTCAAAAGGTGTCTGGAACATTGTGCAGGGCATTGATGTACGTCCTGGTTCTGAAGATGTAGGCGATATTGAGGATGTTGCAGGTCTTGCTGCAAGGATTGCAGCTGTTAGAGTTGTTTTGCCTACAGCAGAACAAGCTCGTTGGGATGTTAAGGATGCGCAGGCTCATGCATTGATTGCGTTGTCTGTGAAGCGCACCATTATTCCTCACATCCGTTCAGCAAAATCTGCAAAACAGGCTTGGGATATTCTAGCAGGTCTTTATGCAAGCCGCAATGAGGCTAAAATTGCTTTGCTGCGTAAAGAGCTAGAGTCGAAGATTATGCATGAGGAAGATGATATGGACACTTTCCTTGCTAGTGTCAAGGATATCAATGAGCAACTCATTTCTGCAGGTGAAGTCATTTCTGACAGTTCCCTTGTGCAGACTGTTCTTGATGCCTTACCAGATTCCTACCAGACTTTTGCTAGTACTTGGAGACTGATGACCCAAGGAAATCCTGAAGTTGTCAAGTTTGATGCATTATGCACATTGCTGTTGCAAGAGTCACTTTCTAGAAAAAACAGGACTAGGCAGCGTGCAGTTGAACAGGCTTTTATTGCTTCTCAAAGAAAGGGTGGTAACAGTAATGCAGTCACTTCTTATGGTTCTGCTGCGAGTGGCAAAAATTCTGTTCCTAATGCTTCTGCTGGCAGCACTTCGTCTGGCAATTCTGGTGATAAGGGCAAAAAGAAGATGCGTTGCCATTATTGTAAAGCCAATGATCACTTGATCAAGTCGTGTCCTAAGTTGAAGGCCAAAGAGGCTAAGAAGAAAGAGGGTGGTTCCACTGCAAATGCTGGTTCCACTACAAATGCAGCCATTGTTGAGTCTTCTGTGAAAGGAGATTGTGATGCTGATGTTGATGCAGAATGGGCTTTTAGCGCAGAGTGCACTTACAATCCTGCTGTCCATGATGCATGCTTGTCAGTTACTGCAGATTCACATGTGTGGTATTTCGACAGTGGTGCTACAAAGCACATTACCTCACATCGTGAATTGTTTACCTCTCTCGAGTCTGTCCCTCATGGGAATTCAGTCACTTGTGCCAACAACGCCTCTTATCCAGTTCAGGGAGTTGGAAAGATTGTGCTCACTGCTGCTAATGGCAGTTCCTTCACACTTGTTGATGCACTTTATGTACCTGGGATCAAGAAGAATCTATTGTCTGTATCCGCACTTGCTAGACTTGGACTTGTAGTCAAATTTGTGGATGACAGATGTACAGTTCATGATCTCAGTTTTGGTGATGAAATTGTTGCATCTGGGCTTTTGTGCCGTGGGCTGTATAAGCTCACTTTGTATGACAAGTGTGGACAAAATTTTGCAAATGCTGTTGCAGATTCAAGGGCTATTTCAGATGCAAAACTTTGGCATGCACGTTTTGGTCATCTGAATTTTGCCAGTTTGCTGCGTTTGCAGAAATCTGATATGGTTGCTTCTTTGCCGCCTCTTGAAGCACCTATCAAACATGTTTGTGAAGGCTGTATTCTGGGTAAAATGCAGCGTTCTAAGTTTCCAAAGGATGGTTCAGTTAGGGCCACATGCAGGTTGCAGCTTGTGCATAGTGATGTTTGTGGGCCCATGCAAACTCCGTCCTTGGGCAATTACCTGTACTTCGTGACTTTCATTGATGATTACTCCAGGCATGCATGGGTATTTCCGCTTAAAGCAAAGTCCGAAGTTTTTATGTGCTTCAAACAATTTTTGGCTATGGCTGAAAATGTCTCAAAATGTACTATGGGCACCCTCCGTTCCGATCGAGGGGGGGAGTATATGTCTC
The DNA here is from genome assembly GCF_014529385.1 of Adiantum capillus-veneris. Classification (NCBI taxonomy): domain Eukaryota; kingdom Viridiplantae; phylum Streptophyta; class Polypodiopsida; order Polypodiales; family Pteridaceae; genus Adiantum; species Adiantum capillus-veneris. The sequence continues at coordinate 89,995,139 of NC_140944.1, forward strand.
ATGAATTTAATGCATTTCTGGCTAGTCGTGGGATAAAACACCAATGTACACTGCCTTATACACCTCAGCAAAATGGTGTTGCTGAGAGGAAAAACAGGTCACTAACGGAAATGGCACGATGTATGGTCAAAAGTCAAGCTTTGCCGCATTCTTTTTGGCTTGAGGCCATCATGTGTGCCACTTATGTACTTAACAGGTGTCCTACGAAAGCTTTGCAGTCTATTACTCCATATGAAGCATGGCATGATAGAAAACCTTCTATTGAGCACATGCGTGTTTTTGGCTGTTTGGCATATGCTTTGGTGCCACAAGTGCAGCGCAGAAAATTGGATGATAAGGCTGTCAAATGTATTTTTGTTGGTTATAGTGCTGAAAGCAAAGGTTACAGGTTGTATCATCCGCAAACAAAACGTATTTTGGTTTCACGGGATGTAGTGTTTGTGGAAGATTCTGTTCAACCCTTGCTGTCATGTACTAGAGACAGTAATGTAAGCTCACAGGACATTTATGACACTTTGTTGCCTCTTTTCAGTGGTGGAAATACGAATGTAAGTTCCAATGAGGCAAATGTACAGCCTATGGAGGTTTCTGAAAATGTTTTAGAACAGCCTATTACTGATGCAGATGTACATGATGTACTTGATGAGGAAAGGGCTGAAAATGAGCAGGCTAGAGGTATGCCAAAATGGCTGGTGCACACTTTGCGTGACAGTAAATTGGATGCACCTTTATCTAGTCGTACTCGTTCAGGCTCTCGCCATGCATCTTATGCATCAGATTGTTATGCTTTGGCTGTGTCTAGTTTACATGATGTTGAGGAGCCTCTGTCTTTTGATGAAGCACAGAATTCAGAAAATTGGATTGCTGCCATGAAATCAGAATATGATGCACTTATAGAGAATGACACATGGACTTTATGTGATTTGCCTCCTGGCAAAAAGGCCATTGGTACGAAGTGGGTTTACAAGTTGAAACGCAAGCCGGATGGTGAGATCGATCGCCATAAGGCTCGACTTGTTGCAAAGGGTTATGCACAACAAAAAGGCATAGATTATGAAGAGACTTTTGCTCCCACTTGTCGTATGACTACTGTGCGTTTTCTATGTGCATTGGCAGCTCATTTTGGTTGGGATGTACATCAATCAGACATTGTTACTGCTTTCTTGAATGGTGACATATTTGAGGAAGTTTATGTAACGCAGCCTCGCGGTTTTGTCATAAAAGGACAAGAGGACAAAGTGTGCAAATGTAAGAAGGCTTTGTATGGGTTGAAGCAATCTCCTCGTGCTTGGTATGAGAAAGCTGACACTCATTTGGTTAAACGAGGCTTTCGTAACAGTCCAACAGAAAGCACATTGTATGTAAAGCGTGAGGATGATGTATTTCTCATTGTGGTTCTTTATGTTGATGATTTGCTGATCACTGGACCAAATGAGAGACATATTGCTGAATTTAAGGCTGATTTGAATGCTACTTTCAAGATGAAAGATTTGGGGCTGTTGCATCATTACTTGGGTATACAGTTTAAGCAGTGTGATGGTGGTATTGCCTTGTGTCAGAAAAGTTACATAGAGACATTGCTATGTAAGTTTGGACTTGAGGATTGCAAACCTATTGCCACTCCCATGGAAACAGGTTTGAAGTTGAGTCTACATGATGCTGGCGATCCTGCTGATGTCACTCTTTACCAAACTGCTGTTGGCTGCCTCATTTATGTATGCAACACGAGGCCAGATATTCAGTTTGCAGTCTCGCAGGTCAGCAGATTTATGCATAGCCCAGGGTCTAAGCATTGGCAGGCTGTCAAGAGGATTTTCCGCTACCTTAGTGGCACTTTACATCTTGGCTTGTTTTATCCCAAGGGGGGATCATTGCCGCCAGACTTACATGCTTTTTCGGACTCAGATTGGGCTGGTTGTTTTGACACGCGAGTGTCCACAAGTGGTTTTTGTTTCATGCTTGGCAGTTCATGTATATCATGGTTGAGCAAGAAGCAACCTACTGTGGCCACTTCGAGTTGTGAGGCTGAGTACAGGGCAGTCTTCACAGCTACGGTTGAGTGTGTATGGCTCAGACGCCTTATGGCTGACTTGGGTGTTGGACAGGACACTGCCAGCACTATCTACACTGACAGTCAGAGCGCATTGGCAGTTGCGAGGAACCCAGTTTTTCATGCTCGCACAAAGCACATTGAGGTGCATTACCACTATGTCAGGGAGAGGCTCTCAGTAGGAGAGATCAGCTTGGCTTATGTGCCAACACAGGACAACCTTGCAGATCTTTTCACAAAGGCATTGTCTCGTGAGAAGCTTGAAGCTTTCCGCAAAGCTTTGGGCTTACTCCCCTTTGTGGACTGATCCTGTCCTCAGGGCATGGCACTTCCCTTTACTCATGTGCCAGCTCTCGTTCACCGCATCACTCCAGGGGGGATTTGTTACCATATACATGTGGTAGTGATGTGTGTGAACACACTAGGACCGCCGGGGCATTTTTTCCCTCTTTAGGAGGTTTTTTCCCCCGTGCATTGTATATACGCCCATCACTCTAGGGCTATCTATCTTTCCATTGCACACTAAGTAACACACTCTCTATTGTGTGCCTTGAGCTTCCTTCGTCTTCTCCAAGCTGTGTGTGTTTCTCTGCAACCCTAATTCCAACACTTGAGAGTCAGTCATCTCTGCCTGCATCAGCGCCTATGTCATCACCTACATCATCGCTAGAAGGCTCTAGAAGAATCTAGAAGTTCTAAAAGTATCAAGGAGATTCTAGAAGTTTCTAGAAGCATGGAGAAGATTCCGAAAGAATCTAGAAGTTTCTGGAAAGCTCTAGAAAGTTGAAGAAGGATCTAGAAGGTTCTAGAAGAACTAGAAGGATCAAGAAGTTTCTAGAAGCTTGGAGAAGATTTCGGAAGAATCTAGAAGTTTCTGAAAAGATTTAGAAAGTTGAAGAAGGTCTAGAAGGTTCTAGAAGAACTAGAAGGATCAAGAAGGTTCTAGAAGATTCTAACCTCCTCAAGAAGAACCTAGAAAGTCCTAACCTCCTCAAGTAACCTCCTCAAGCACTAGTATAAATAGGGGTCTTGGGCCACAAGCCCCTCAGTCTTGCCAACATCAGTTGTGAGCCTCCTGTGAGGAAATCCCTCTTCTAGTTCTTATGTTCAAGTCTTGTCCTTGCAATCAAGCCTTGTCTTGTACTCAAGTCATGTAATCCAAGTCTTGTATCTAGCTCTCTTAATAAAGTATTAAGTCTTGTAATCAATATTAAGCTTATCATCAAATCCAAGTTCTTGTACATTGTGAGCGCCTCCTCTTGCTCTCTTCTAGCTCTATACATGCTCATAACACTTAGCAGAGGAACCTGCTAGCACTTTTGGGATTTGGCTGCACTTGTGATCACTAGCAGAGGAGTTACAGAGAGACAAATTGCGTGGCATGCGGGGTGCCTTGAGCATGTGCCAAGATATATAGCTGTGGCCATTCCTGTAGACTGGCACACACTCACCGAGCCCTTGGCCTTGCACTGGATGGGTGCATTCATTGGCTTGGAGGTTCAGGTTGCAATTAATGCATGCTCAAACAATGGCACTGCTTGTCTATTCTTCAAGCTTCAGAGTGAGGGCAAAATTACATCGAGTCCTCTCAAAGTCACCACAGATCTCAAAATGTTGCTTCTAGCAGATCAGAGTGCTCGACATTAGTGGAAGAGCTTCTGTTCTAGACCTAGATCCAGCTGTCATTGAGAAAATTTTTTGGAGACTATGGGCATGGGAGTTCCGTCCCCTTGCTCCTGCTCAATGGGACCCTAGAGAGTGGTTTTGGCGAGACCTTCTTGTTGCCAGAGACCATCTTGGGGTTCTTTTTTTCAATATACAACCCATTTGGGCAGGGATGGTCCTAATAATCGGACTCTCTGCTTACGTGGTGCAACCGGTGATCAGGGGCGCTCATACACATAAAGACCCCCCCCCCCCCCCCCCCCCCCCCCCCCCCCCCCCCCCTTTCCCCCCCTTCCGTGTGGGCGCAACCTTTTCTATAGTTTAATCTATAGCTGATTGCAAGTGGGGTTTGAGCATCCAATGCTGTTAGTGTAGTGGTTAAGCTCTAGAGTTAAATTGTGTGGACATGTGTTCAAACCCTCCACTGCTCAAACACCCTTTTGGTTTAAACATCCGCCCTGCCTTGAAACATTCTAAGACACGGAAAATGACTGGCAACCGGCTTGACCGGTTGCTAAGCGTGACATTTGGCTGGCTCTAAGGTGTGCCACTTCACTTAGAGTCCAATATCTAGACACAGCCTTTGGGTAGGCACATCTTGATTGTTTGATGTGAGATCTCTCCAGCAACAGAAAATCACTGGCCAAGAGAGGGCCTCTCACTTGAGTTCTTGAAAGAATTCTGGATGCATCTCTAGGACAATCGACAACCCAAGAGAGCCACGATGTTCAAGTGGCTAGGTGCTCATAGGGCTATAACAGTGGGTAGTTGGTTGGAGCACATTGGCCACTCCTGAGCGTGCATTACTTGTGGTAACCATAGAGAGACATAGAGACACTATTTATGGGATTTCCCCATGGCGCACCAGATCTGGCTGCAAGTTCTTTGGTTGCTCCCCTCACTTTGTTCATCTAGGCAGTTCACTTGGGGCTCCGCAGCATGGTCCGCTCCCACAGGAACAACACTCCAGTACCAGACAGGGTCAGTTAGCACGATGATCAAGATCCAAGATGTCCGACCACGACTATACCAAGGCTTGGAGGTGATCCCCCAGGACTTGCAACAAGAGGCTGACGACCGGTGGGCCCTAATTAGCAGTCTAACACAGTGTTTCATATGGCGGACCCGTTGCTTTTGCATTTTTGAGTCCAGAGCAGTTCCACTTGTAGAGACAATTTGAGACATCTTGATAGAGCTCATACACACCCTCCAAGGCCAGTTTGACTAGCTTCAAGGTGGATCAGATCGCATGAGGGAGCACCAAGAGGCCTTCCTACGACTATGGAGTTCGGGCCCCTTCTTCACTACTGAGCAAGGGTCCCCCCAATGGTACTACCACCCACCTATGTGGCTGTTCCCATGCCCTATCTCGTGATTGAGCTCACATTTGCACATATTTTTTCAGTTGGGAGAGTCTACCCTCATATATCTTTCCCTTCAGGGGTGTTGTAGCCCAATGGGCCAAAGTTAACTAATAGAAGGATCTATTTTTTGCAAAAATCAAAGTGTTCAAGAGACCACCTCCAACCTTAGAAAGGCAAAAGGACTAGTGTGTGAATGAGTACTTGATGTACTTCATTGTCTCTTCAAATTCTAGTAAAGTGGATGCTTTGGTGCATTTTTGGACTAGTTGGCTTATGTTGCCTACTAACATAAAGTTGCCTAGCTTGTTGTCCGCAATTTTTCACGAACTTATACCTCTTTTTATGAGCCTCCTTGGGACTATAGTTTTCATTGTATCAACCAATTTTTACCATAAGAAGTGTTTGATTTTTTTAACAACTTTGTCCAAGTACATTTAGCCATTTTGAAAGATAAGTAGGGGATTACAGACAAGTTTATTACCTTTTTTAATGCAGAATGGAAGGAGCACATACTGCCACCTTTGCATCATGTTTCTAAAATTTCTTATGTCCCGTTTTGATAATTTAGCTAAATTAATTTTTTGTACATGAGCTAATTATCATGACTTTTTAATGATGTTTTTTATCACTAATAATTACAACATAATTATCTAGCTTAACTAGCTAATTTCTTGCCTTGTTTTTTGTTAAAAATTAAGATAGTTTAGTTAAATTAAATTTTTATATATAAATTAATTATCATGGATTTTATATAATTATCCAGCTTAATTAGCCAATATTCCTCTTTGATTTATATAAAAAATTAGGATATTTTAACTAAGATAATTTAGTAAATCAATTTTTTGTACATGAGCTAATTATCACAACTTTTAAATGATGTTTTTTATCTTTGATAATTACTATATAATTATCTAATTTCTCTCTTTGATTTATCATTTATGTCAAAAATCAAGGTTTTACAACTAAGATAATTAACTAAATTAATTTTTTATACACGAGCTAATTATTAGGCTTCTTAATGATATTTTTTATCATTGATAATTGCTACATATTTATCTAAATCAATTAGTTAATTTTTTCTTTGTTTTATGTCAATAAATCAGGATATTTTAGCTAAGATAATTAGCTAAATTAATTTTCTACACATGAGCTAATTATCACAACTTTTTAGTGGTGTTTTTTAATCATTGGTAGCTACTACATATTTATCTAAATCAATTATCTAATTTTTCTCTTTGATTTATGTCAAAATTTAAGATATTTTGACTAAATTAATTAGATAAATTAGTTTCTTACATATGAGCTAATTATCACATCTTTCTAATGACGTTTTCTATCATTTACAATTACTACATATTTATCTAACTTAATTTACAAAATTTTCTCCTTAATTTTAAATAAAAATTAGTAGATACTAACTCTAATTATTAATAAAATGACCAAGTAGATTTTCACATAATTACTATAGCTAAATAATAATATAATAAAGCTCTAAGAACTAACATAAGACTAATGAAGCTAATTACAATGATTTATACCTAATTTAGATAATAAATAAAGCTATATTAATTATAATAATAGTTAATTAATGCTAGTCACTAATAAAAATCAAAGAATTAAGACATCTTAGATTAACTAGATAGAATAGGATTACTTTATGATAATAAAAGACTTAATTCTTCTTTATTTATAATATATATAGAGAAAATTTAATTTGGCTTAACTGCTCATCACATGATTAATCCTAATTGCTTGGATTAAGAGTTTTTGCTCTCTTAAGCGGTCTGTGAATCTTCTCTCAAGTCTTGAGATGAATTCTCAAGTGAATATGTAAAATGAAAATTCAGGGCCTTTTTATAGGCTTCTGGGGGCCAGGGGTAGTGTGAAAGAGATCTTATTAGGTCCAAATCAACCCCCACAGAAGAGGGGGCATCCCCAAGCTACTCATTGTATTCTAGAAGGGTTTTGGAACCTTCTGACCACCCCCTATTTAGCTTGAGGTCCAAGTGCTACTTTGGATGGGTTTTCTGTCATTTTTTGATAGAATAGTTAATGATTAGCTTCTAGGCCATGTGATTTCTTATCCTTTATGCCATGTGATATAATTAGTTCTTATTGTATCCAATCGTTTATTTGATTAAATTAAATGTGAAATCTTTTGGAGAGTCTATCAGGGTCAAATTTAGCCCGAATTGAATTTTGTTAGTACTAGCTATAGTATTGGTGTGTTTTAAGATTTTAAAAATACCATTTTCGACTAGTTTCAGGCTAGGGGTGTGCTAGTTTTTATATTAAGTGCTATCAATAAAAAATCAAGCTCATTTTCTAATTCCCAAAAAGGTGGAAACCTTACAGTCATGTTTTCTCCATTGTCTCTTTGAAGTTGTATCTCCTTGTTGGGATGTGTGTTTGGTGAACCATCTATGACATTGCATTCTTAGGTGAAAGCTCTATGCAACAAGGTAAGCCATTGCTGCTGTTTCAAAGCATTTGTCACCGCCTCATCCTAACATAGCTCATAACTCAAATTTTAAGCATAGGAATGGAAAAATAATCATTAGACAGGTGTTAGGATTTCATTGCTAAGCTTCCACATGCATTTTAAACCAAAATTAGTTAGGTCAAATCTGCCATACTGTGAATAATCACATTTTTTGCAAGTGGTAGAAAGGTGGAACTGAGACCATAAATGCATGTATCTAGGTCTTCTCTACTTGTCCTTGTGATTTGGTGATGATTGAGCGACGGAAACTCAAGAAACTAGCACTTATACCTCGTCGACTAGCGGCTAGCTTTTGATGATTGACGTCTGTCTGAGTTGAGATAGTTGATATGTTTTTTGGGAGATTGATACTCTCTTATAGCCTCCATGCACTAGTCAAATCTACTTTATCCCATGAATTGACAATTATGTTCGTGATTCTTGCTATGTCTATAATAAGGCAAGTGTGAAGCTTGGTAGTCCACCCATGTTTGGCACCGTTGCCTAAACTAGGAAAAAAAAGAGTACATAGTGAACATTGTCCTTGACTTCCTCAAGATCACCTGGAATAAAAAAATTCACTTTAAAATTGCCAATTGATGCGTGTCGTCCTTAATTGTGCAGAGGTAACTTGGGAGTAGATGTACTTGTCGAGAGCCTTCTAGGATTAGATTAAGTTCATTAAAACTGAGGTTCGGGTCAGAGATTGTGGTTGAGGAAGCCATATGAACCCTTGAGAAAGCTGGAATGTGCACTTAAAGTCAGTTTTTAAAAGTTTGCAACTAACAGAGATTATTTTCTCCCACTTGAAGATTTTGAGAAAATTTCATTCTAACTTGATAAAAGTGCTTGAAAAACATCTATGGTAGGTTGTCAGAGGTAAAAGTATCCAAAATAACTTAAAAGAAAATAATCACAATTATTTTCTAATGGTGGATTTTGGTGATTTTTGCTAAGTTTGACTCTTGCACTAGAGATTACATACCTATATGAGTAATTTATGTGAGTTTGATCGCATTTTCACTTAAAAAATATACCAGATCTGACTTGGTGACAAGCACATTGGTAAGTATTGTAATATCTAGCAAAAGTGGTCCAAACACAATGGAAATTTCACTAAATACTTGAAATAATGTATATTGGGGGTGTGAGTCCTTATAGTTCAAAAAATAGGCCATCTTGGAAAAAAAACATTTGCAAGTGTTTTTTTAAGGCTTAAAAGTGGTATTTAAAAAAAAAAACAAGAGAACACCTAGGTAAAGCAAGCTAAGATAAGCTTACATTTCAAGTTTGGTCTCATTTGGATCAGTGGAGTGAACATTATGTCCAATTTTCTTTGACTCTAATCTGCTAAGCACAACAGGTTGTAAACTTTAGCAAATTTATCCAAATTGGGTGGAACTTGGCCGTGAGGGCAGGTACTACCAAGTTTAAATCACAAAGTTGGGAAAAATCACTAGATTAGAGAAGAAGAAAATAATCATGACCCTTTTTCAAGTTTGAAGTTGTTTGGGGTTCAAGTAACTGATTGAAAACTAGAGTTTTCTAAGACCTTGAAGTTTTCATATTGGTAACTAATCTCTATTCACAGTTGGTAAATATTTAGAAAAATTGAAACAGTGATAATGAAATTGGTTTGTCTATGAGAAAGTGTTCTCAATTTTTGTTGGAGCCAACTAATTAAACTTTTGGATTTGACAGCTAAAAGGATTGTAGCAAGGAGATCTAGGAGATAATTGATCCTACCAAAGTTTAAAATCTTGGGAGCATGATTTGTAAGTGTCTCTAGGGATAGACAAGTAAATCCACCAAGATCTAGTAGATCTTTTTGCACCTTAGATCATGAAGAGTAATAGCAAACCCTGGGATTTTAGGTGAGATTACAAGTAGAGTGTCTACTGAGGAGAGTGTAAATCAAGGTGATCCTTTAGGAACAATCTTTGAGGAAGTACTAGACACCTATTTAGACTCTACATTCAGTATGTCTTCCTATTCTACTCAATCGCGAGTTGGAACTTCAGTGTATTATAAGCACATATTGACTTTCTATAAGACAATGCCCATGGGGCTCAGGTTTACTTGGGCCCTAATGAAGAGTATGTTGTTTCCATTGATGATCATGACATCATGTTTGAGGAAGAGGGACAAACAAGCAAGGAAACATATATATGGAAAAATGGTACGCAATATGTAAAAACTATAAATCCCGAGGTAATAGACAAGTGGGTATTAAAGGATGACATTATAATCCTTGATATGACCACGAAAGAGGGACCACTTGTCTTAGAATTCAAGGAATATGAACAAGTGGATGTAAAACCACTTAAACGGATCAAAATTGACAACCCTCAACTAGGAGTCTATTGTTGGGAGGATGGCAATGCTAAGGGCTTATTGTGGATCTTCCACGCAAAGCCAGGGTAGCTAATGCCACTCAAGATAGTATACATCTTCAAGATCAAAGAGAAGGGATCTGCAAAGATCCCTCCTTATCCCTTTAGGGATTGTTATAACAAGAACTTTGTAATGATGACCCCCACTGAGGTTGAACAACCAAATACCAAGGGTATTCAATTTGAGATTGGATTCTAAGCATAGAACTTGAAGTAAATCAAGAAGGAGCTAAGACAAGGTACTCTTTTGGAAGTAGAACCCACCATAAAGGAAAGGAATTTGACTTAAATCAAAGAAAACCGAGTGACACCAAGGTCACTACATGGCTACACGAGTCACTATTTCTTATTGACTGCTTTGAGAGACTTGAACTAGGGCATACCATATGTAGGACCGAATATGAACCCAATAGAAGAGTCAAACCAGCAGATTTTCCAAAATGGATCAAGAAATACAATGGATTTGGGGATCAATATGACCACTTAGCAAGCTTCAAGCAGGTGCTAAGAGCTGAAAGGATGCTTGATTTTCATACACAGTTTGAGGGATGTGGAATGACACTGGAAGGAAAAGCTTTGATTTGGTTCCAAAATACTTCTCCTAGAACTATCACAGATTTGACCACATTGGCAAAAAGATTGTAGCAGCTTGTTTCAAAAACAGGAATCAAGAAATTCATTTTTCTCAAAGGACTGTTAAATAGAGACTTACACACCATGCTTTATAGCAAAAAACATACAACGTTAGAGGCTTGTATTTCTTATGCAATCAATTTAGGAGACAATTGAGACATTTATAGTGAAGAAACCACTATTAAAGACTCTCAAAGTGAAAAATCTATGTCAACTATACCGGCTCAAGTAGGAGCATAATTGTTGCTTCTCGTGGTTTCTTGTTTCTCATTGTGTTTTTGATATGATGATCAGTATCAACTTCCCAATTGCTATCTTCAGTTTTTGAAACAGTCTCATTGTCATTATCGCTGGTTTTTCATATAGTGTGATGTTCTTACTGCTGCCTGCTACTATTGGCTTTTGTGTTCTTCTGATGCTTTCGAGATTCATGATGCCGACTTCTTCTTTGAGTTTGTTCCTTTCGGAGGCGTCTGGAATGACTTGAATGCTGAGAATCCTTTGATTCCTCTGCAGTGTCCAACTTTGGACCATCCGTGTCATTCACAGGCTCCTTTTCTGTTTTAAGGCCTTGTTTCTGGAATTGAACTCAACGGATCATCGATGAATCGTGTTGTCCTCCTTCCATGTACAACTCTTCTTACTGGCATGTCTGACTTTAAAAACACTGATGGGGGCTTTTCACAAGCCAAGCTCCCATACCCCTCTTCTCTCGTCCCCACCCCATGGAAACCTCCTCTTAGGGAGGGAGTGATAAAAGGCATTGGAAAAGTAAGAAAAAAAATAAAGTATGATTATGTAAATATATGAGAAAGGTAAAATAGGCCACCTCATGCCTGCGGGGCAGCCCATCCCCACCTTGCCTCCTTTTTCTTCACTGATGCCCCGCCGTGTGTCCCTTTTCCTCTCCTCCACTCAAAAGGTCAACCCCCTCTCTCTTCCCCTTGTCCTTTCTCCTTTCTCTCTCTCCTCAAGCTACCCCACCTCTCACCAATAATGCATTCTAACTCACCAATAATGCACCCTGACTCACATGCAACTTATCATATCTTCCAAAATAGTATACCCCACCCCCCCTTTCTCTCTCCTATCATATCCCATGACCCAAATACCCCCCCCCCCTCTCTCTAAAATTCGAAATCGCTCTTGTCTTGTAGCCAAATGGCCTCCCCCACACTCACACACACTTAGTTTCACTGAAAAAGGTGCCCACAGACCCATCCCCACCCAGTGGTTACCTGATTTTTTTTGTGTTCACACACATCTGCAAACAGATTCACATATGAACACACTCCTCTCTCTCCCCTCTTGTAATTACTTTATTCTCCATATGACCTCTCACTTTTTTTCATCAACCCATCTCTCTCTTAGTCTCTCTCTCATGAGACTGCTGTTCTGGCACATATACACACAGCCAGACAAGTGGGGCCCACAGTCACATGGCCTATGTAGATAATGATTTCTTCATTTTTAAATTCTAGAATTTCTCCCCCCTCCTCCCCTATATAAAGAGGGGTCACTATCACACTAAAGATACACACAACATCACCAAAGAACACACTATGCACTGTGTGTGCCTAGTGCACACACACACACCCACACCATCACCATCACCATCACCGCAATCACCATGCTTGTCTTGAGCATGACCTCTACACCCTTGGCTATGGAAGATGAAGGGCAACTAAATGAAGGATGATGGTCATAATCCTCGTGCGAGTTTTCGCCATCAACTCCCACCTATCCGCCATGTGCTCTACCACTCTCTCCCTTCTCATTCCCCTACCCTATGCTCCCCATTTCATCGCCTAATTCTCTAAATAAAGCTTGAGGTTTTGTGAGTATGTTTTCTTGCAATGTTTTGCCCATGTGAGGTGTGCGGAATCGCCACCTAGTCTTGTGTTTTGGAGTGAGCTTGTGTATGTGTGAAGGGTGTGCGGATTCGCCATCCTTTTGTGGTGCGTAAGTACTAAGCCGCTATACCCCCTCCCTTACTCTCTCTCTCTCTCTCTCTCACTTGATCTCATTCCCTTTCCTCTTCATCATTACTCCCAAGCATCCATCTCTCTTGGATGAAAACTTTGTTATGGTGGTGTGTTGTTTGCGTCCTAGCCGCTGAAGCTAGGTGGTTCCCCTTGTTTGCTTTACCATGACAGGCTCGAGGCGCGCCATTCGGTCCCCGGTGTTTTAGAGGCCGTCGGGGGTTCGGGGTTCGCTTTGCTCCAGTCATTTGGTGCCCCTACTGAGGAGGGCTTTCTAAGACCCTTCAGTTTACAATGCTGAAAGTGACGCCCACCATCAATCATGGACGAATGGCTGAAGGAATTTTTTAATTGGAGGACGGAAGAAGAAGAGACGAAGGAGGCACTAGCCGCCTTCATTGAGGTGCTACTGCCAGGCTGCAGTGTCATCAGCATTCAAGAGGTAAATTCTCCATCTCGTGTCGCTCGTTCTAACTATAAATTGAGAGCATCAGGTGGGAGGTCGGTGAAGTGCCATCACTGTTGTCAACCAAGGCACACTGTCAATGAGTGCTAGCAACGAAGGCAGCGAAAGGGCTGAAGTCATCTACATCAACATTCATCGCAAAGAAGTCATTCACATCAAGGAAGGGAAGCAAACGGTGAGACCTCTTTTCCCTAAAGAAACTATAGTCAAAGTTATAACTCCAAAGTGGCCTAAAGGGGCTACTCGAGCCAAAGGCAACGAGAAGATAAGCCAGTTTGGAAACACATGACCTCGAAGGGAGAAGCATCTGGCCAAGCAAGTGCTTCAAGCTCAGAAAGCCGGGTTGTACCCAGTTTGCCAAAGAGGAATTCATCCGAAGCTAAGCGGCGAAAGGTCGCCTTCCGGTTTGCACGACGCATGCGAGTGCTACCAATCCACTTCGACAATCCGGAAGAAGAAGTGGTAAGAAGATTTCCATGTCCTAGAGAAGAGTGGTTCGGCTACTGCTCTCCCTGTTTTGGAAAGAGAGTGGAGGATCTTCCTCCTCTCCCGGTACAACTTATCTTGAAGAAGCTCTCTACCACGGGAGAAACCCAGTGGGTTGGGGACGAGTTGCAACTGAATGGAGTAGAATTCATGCAACATGCCGACTATGGAAATTACCTGCAATTGTTGTTAGCCAAGAGGCTGGGAGTGGTCAGACGCGTCGCCATCACCCCGTACGTGCTGAGCAACGAAGGAAAGGTAGAGCCCATGAAAGGCGACGACCTCTTGTGGATGTGCCGACTCATCAACACTGGCACGATAAGAGTATAAGTAAGTATTTCATCCTCTGAGCATGATGGAAAATGGGCCAACGGCATTCCCGTTCAGATTCTTGTAGCATATGCATGTGAATATTTATGTAGATAGGAAAGTCTTCTACCAACAGAAGATCGTACACCTATTCGGTGCGGCGGTACTAGGAGAAATCCTCAATTCCCCGAACCCTATCATTCTCCCCATATTAGATTACCATCATTCCTTTAATGTTTCTATCTTTATCTTGTTTTAACCTATCCACCCACCCTTGTAAAAAGCTGCTATGAGCCGCACTGTTAATGTAATGTAAAAAAAAAAGAAAAAAAGAAAAAAAGGTTTGTAATTTCCTGAGTCACTACCATGGCAAGTGTTTCTTTCCCCACGTTCAGTGGAAAGAAGGGAGAGGATCTCACCACCGACTTTTTGGATGATTTCGACATTGCTTGTATCGTCTCCAACAAAGATGACGATGCTTCACGACTTAGAATTTTTCCTCTACTGATGAGAGTAGAGGCCAAGTCCTGGTATAATGCATTGCCCCAGGCCACCAAGAATGCATGGGATGTGTTAATGGCTACTTTTGTAAAGAGGTTTGGTGGAGGCACAACCTCGGAGAGACTATGGCAATTACTGACAGAATTAAAGCAGGGAGGCCTGCTGGAGTATGCCACCTACGAGTCCAAATTTGTGGACTTATGGGAGAGATGGGTTGCCTCGCTGGAGGAAGGTGAAGGAGCACCTAATTTCCTAAAGAAGGACCATTTCATTGCTGGTCTATGGTTGCCGCTTAGAGAGAAGGTGAAGGGAAGGTTTCCTGCAACATATGAGTTGGCAGTCGAAGTAGCCCGCCTTAAAGACAAGAAGCTACGCATGCAAGCAAGAGTAAACGAGTCAGAGGAAACAAGCTCGATACAACCAACCCCAGTGACTGCAACAGCCAATCATAGAGTCCAACCGCAGGAGGCATCAGAAGAGCAAGACCTGCTGAGTCGTATCACCACCCAACTAGAGAGTTTATCTGTGCATCTGGTGCAGCAAGGGCATACACCTAGCAGGAACCCAGAACAAGGAAAAGGACAACGAAGGCAGAACCCAGAGTACCACTGTTACAACTACGGGGAAGATGGCCATGAAATGTACTACTGCCCACACCCGAGGAGGCATAATTTCAATAGAGGGGGGAGACAGAATCAGATCTCTCCACCAAGAGCAAGACCTCTGCCACTTAGGCAACCAATCCCACCTGTTCAAATCACACCACCAGTGGTGCAACCACAGCTGGCCACACCAATTCGACGCCAGTCACCAATGCAACCACCACCACAATCACCACTTACAATCATCCTACGCCCACCACCAATTGGTACCCGCACACCAAGTATCATTGGTCTTGCAGAAGAGGTCAAGATGAGTGTAGCAGAAGAAGGATTAAGTAAGAAGACTATTCAAAGAACTGAAGCAGTGGAACAAGAGGTTAAAGAATCAAAAGATGCTACCCAGGTGGGGGAGGTAAGTCAAGAAAATTGTGTTACAAATGTGAGTACATCTTTAACCTTGGATGAAATAGGCACCAAAGCGATCAATCGACATCATTGGGCAGTAAGGATAAGAAGGTGTAAAGTGTTGATTAGGCCTCGTCAGAGTAAGAGGAATGCAAAGGTCATGAAAGATACAAGAGAAGAGGAAAACCAGCCTGTTAGCAAGGCTTTGCAGAAGATGGACAACATATCAATCAAAGGGGAGGGCTTTGAAAACGGAAGCCTATGCACCAGCATGGACCCAGGACAATGTAGCAAGCTAAAGGAATCTTGCATCAAGGCAGTTTCACATGAGGACCATAACGAAGAGGTAAGTATGACTGAAGGTTTGGAGTTGGATATTGCTCCAGAGGCTTGGCAGCCGAGCAAGACTTTATTGTGTAGTGTTATAGACTTAGAGATGGGTAATGCCTCTAGTCTACTGAAGGGTGTTATAAACTTGGAGATGGGTAATGCCTCCAGTTTATGTGAGGGTGTTCAGAGTAAGTTTGATGATCAATATGTTGCCAACCTTTTAAGGATGTTCCAAACTCCTCCACAACACAACATTGTGTTTGCATGGGATGCATCAGACCTATGGCTATGGCTAGCTTCTCTAACATATAGAGATAAGATCAGCATGGAGATAAGAGCAAAGGAGCCATGGATAGACAAAAGCCTAATAGAATGCAAGAATGAAGACCTCATTCGCAATTTGGTACAATTTTTTACAAATAGTGCATCCTCTCTTTAGAGAAAGGTAAGTGGATTACGCTTTAATTTAAGCCGCAAGGTAGGTGGCTTGCTATTAGCATCAGTAAAGGAAGCTGACATGTTTGAGCACACCCAAAAGAAGCATGATATGCTCGCAGTTTTTTCTAGTCATGGCAGTAATCAGGATTCTGAAGACAACTTGAGCTCACCACACCAACAAGGCGGCCATATATGGTGGATTCTTGGTACACTCTTGGGAATCATAATTTTCAGTTCTGTCTTTGCAGGAGCCAAGATGCTCATTTCCCCTCTCGCTAATGGTGGTTACAAATTTGATCCAATTTGGCATGCAAATTTTATTGTTCGGACACTGCAAACAATGATCCTATTTTTCACTTGGGATCCAGGAGGACATTGGCACAAAGTTCTGGAAGCCATGGGCTTCCCCTTTAATCAACCGACACTATTCCAAGGAACAAGTTATCACTCAGACCTGTTACAGATTCATGAATATCCTAGCAATCTCACCAATGGCCAAATGGAATGGCTAGTTCAGAAGGCAACTCGATATCGGATCCTATAGCTAAGCGGAAGAAGAAACAGAGCTAGAGACATGAATGCCTCTAGCCAAAAGGGGAGGGCTAATGATGGGGGCTTTTCACAAGCCAAGCTCCCATACCCCTCTTCTCTCGTCCCCACCCCATGGAAACCTCCTCTTAGGGAGGGAGTGATAAAACGCATTGGAAAAGTAAGAAAAAAAATAAAGTATGATTATGTAAATATATGAGAAAGGTAAAATAGGCCACCTCATGCCTGCGGGGCAGCCCATCCCCACCTTGCCTCCTTTTTCTTCACTGATGCCCCGCCGTGTGTCCCTTTTCCTCTCCTCCACTCAAAAGGTCACCCCCTCTCTCTTCCCCTTGTCCATTCTCCTTTCTCTCTCTCCTCAAGCTACCCCACCTCTCACCAATAATGCATTCTAACTCACCAATAATGCACCCTAACTCACATGCAACTTATCATATCTTCCAAAATAGTATACCCCAACCCCCCTTTCTCTCTCCTATCATATCCCATGACCCAAATACCCCCCCTCTCTCTCTAAAATTCAAAATCTCTCTTGTCTTGTAGCCAAATGGCCTCCCCCACACTCACACACACTTAGTTTCACTGAAAAAGGTGCCCACAGACCCATCCCCACCCAGTGGTTACCTGATTTTTTTTGTGTTCACACACATCTGCACACAGATTCACCTCTGATAACACTCCTCTCTCTCCCCTCTTGTAATTACTTTATTCTCCATACAACCTCTCACTTTTTTTCATCAACCCATCTCTCTCTTAGTCTCTCTCTCATGAGACTGCTGTTCTGGCACATATACACACAGCGAGACAAGTGGGGCCCACAGTCACATGGCCTATGTAGATAATGATTTCTTCATTTCTAAATTCTAGAATTTCTCCCCCCTCCTCCCCTATATAAAGAGGGGTCACTATCACACTAAAGATACACACAACATCACCAAAGAACACACTATGCACTGTGTGTGCCTAGTGCACACACACACACCCACACCATCACCATCACCATCACCGCAATCACCATGCTTGTCTTGAGCATGACCTCTACACCCTTGGCTATGGAAGATGAAGGGCAACTAAATGAAGGATGATGGTCATAATCCTCGTGCGAGTCTTCGCCATCAACTCCCACCTATCCGCCATGTGCTCTACCACTCTCTCCCTTCTCATTCCCCTACCCTATGCTCCCCATTTCATCGCCTAATTCTCTAAATAAAGCTTGAGGTTTTGTGAGTATGTTTTCTTGCAATGTTTTGCCCATGTGAGGTGTGCGGAATCGCCACCTAGTCTTGTGTTTTGGAGTGAGCTTGTGTATGTGTGAAGGGTGTGCGGATTCGCCATCCTTTTGTGGTGCCTAAGTACTAAGCCGCTATACCCCCTCCCTTACTCTCTCTCTCTCTCTCTCTCTCTGTCTCTCTCTCACTTGATCTCATTCCCTTTCCTCTTCATCATTACTCCCAAGCATCCATCTCTCTTGGATGAAAACTTTGTTATGGTGGTGTGTTGTTTGCGTCCTAGCCGCTGAAGCTAGGTGGTTCCCCTTGTTTGCTTTACCATGACAGGCTCGAGGCGCGCCATTCGGTCCCCGGTGTTTTAGAGGCCGTCGGGGGTTCGGCGTTCGCTTTGCTCCCGTCAACACCCATGGAAGATTGAAGTCAGTTTTGTCGATGAGCAACTTAGCTCAAACCATCGTGATCGCCAAAATGGAATGAACTGATTAGCTATTCCAAGTTTGGTGTTTTAGTTAGTCAGATTAGAATCAGACAAGTGACTGACTTTGAACTCAGTGAATCAGTTTCCTCCATGAATCGTGGTCTTCCTGCCCTATGCAACTCTTCTTACTGGCATGTTTGTTTTTCAAAACATCAATGGAAGATTGAAGCCAGTTTTGTCGATGAGCAACTTAGCTCAAACCACCGTGATTGCCAAAATGGAATGAGCTTATGAGCTATTCTAGGTTTGGTGTTTTAGTTAGTCAGATCAAAATCAGACAAGTGACTGGAAATGGAAACCAACAATTAAAGTACTAGAACTGAGGGCTAGAAATGGATAGTAAAAATAATGACTAGAAATAGACACTGGAACTAATACTGATGTATTGATCATTCAGAGAGTACAAAAGTGTTCAGACATATATACTGATGGTACAAGATAGTTAAGAGAGTGCAAAGTCTTTGGCTCAGCTCAATTGGTAATACAATGATTTATACAATAGGTTAATCAACCCTCTCAATTTTTTGTAATGGGTCCTATTTATAAGTGTCGAGACTGAATCTCTAACTGTTAGCACTGTTACAGTTACCACAGTAACTGTCCGATAATTTTGGTGATTGTCATTTCGCTTGACAGTTATTCCACCTGATAGGTGATGGTTCCAACATGTGACAGTTCAACCTTCTACATTCTTGCTCTCTTTTAGTTCATGTATTTTCCCTTTGAAGAGATAATATTTGCAATAATCTTAGTTGAATCTTGATTCAAGTCCAACCACTCATGAACATGCTCTCTTCTTTATTCTTGACCATTTTGTCGTTAGCATATGTCATTTACAGATAGTTGATATTCATGATTTGTTGAGACACCAGTGTTGATGCACTTGACAATAGGATGTGCCTCAATAATTGAAGCACTTGATGAAACAACTTTGTAGTAAATCTTCAAAATTTGACTCATCTTTGTAATTTTCAACAAAAGGTGTACGTTATGGTACCATCTCCCTTCACAAGTGTAATTTCATATAAAACTCATCCTTCATCACTAGTAAAGTCAAGACTTAGAAAATAGTGGAAACTTTTCTTTTGGGAGCTATTTTTCCTAAAAGGTAAAAATCACTTATTTAAAAAAATCTAGTGATATATCATATACAAGTTTATTCTTATTCTATTTGTACATAAAATATACAAAATAAAAGGAATGCTGATACTAGACATGTTATTAAATAGAGTATGCAATGTGGATCCACCACTTCTTCGATATACATAAATCAATAAGATTTGAAGAATCCATGGTATGCTAGATCTAGCAATTGTCTACTCTTGACTTGGTAATGGAAGATGTTCTTAGATCTAGCATTTGTCCTTTTTGAAGCACCAATCCTTCATTTTTGTTGATAGATACATTGTCAAATCTAGATCCATGAGTTGGATTTGTTACATGCTAGATCCACCAAGCGCCCAATCTAAACATAGTACTAGAAAAGTATGGTTTGAGTTCCACCAATTTTCCATTAGAAGAACCACAAATCTACTAGTGTTCCAATTGAAACACATCATTAAGGAGTGTAAGGATGGAAAATCCCAAAAAGAATCTAGAGCAAATAGGGTGATAGAAGTGGTTGATCAAAGATCCACCAAGTGTCCATCTAAACTTGCCAAGGCTTCATCTACCATGAAGCCCCTAAATTTTAGTTTTTCATACCCACGGTTTGGTACAACTTCATTAAGCATATTCCAAATTTAATTTGTGCATTCTGTTCTTCACGACAAAACATTCCTTTGCACAAGAGCGAATGACCTTCTTGAAAACTTCCCACTTGCATTCTAGTGTTGAATCCTTTGGATGATTTGTCTTCCATAACATTTTCTCAACAATATCACCATATATATAGGTGCCCATTTAAAGTCTATGCTCAAAGGTGAGTGTCCGACATGATGGTTGTAGGTTACATGCTAGGGTCTTCCCCTACATTTGAGATTATTACATTAAGCTTTATGATCCAATTTTGGATTTCTTTGGCCAAGTGTAAAGCTTAGTAGGAAACCCAAGATGGATACCAAAAATAACATAGGGTCAATCACACCATGTCCATTGTGTTTTCTATCTGTAAAGCCATAGTTTCCATTCCATAGAATGAAGATTCCAATGATGTTGCACATATGTAGAAGTGACTTTCCATATTAATATGGCTCTTTCTCTGCACTATAGGTCAGATTATACATGTTTATCTCCTCAAGTCTCGTGGAAACACATGGCATGTCAAATTGTTGTATGCCATGTTGCAAAGTTGTTATACATGCGTTCATGTCACCAAAGAAAATGACCTCACCTTTGAGCGATGGGGGAGGGAGGGGGGGGGGGGGGGGGGGGGGGGAGGACTTGAGGACAGGGGCAGGGAGAAGGAGAGGGAGGGGGACGAGGCAGAGATGGAGTAGGTGGTGGCCAAGAGGGATGGCACAAGTGGTTGGAGGGGCAACAATAGAAGTGGTTTTTGTTTGCTCCAAAGCTTGTTTTGCCAAGATCACTCAATATCCACACTCTATCAAACTGACTTATTGCTCAACCAAAGTAGATTGAACAAGTTTGGTTCATCTTTTCTAGGTCTCTCAAAAAAATTAGCTCTCCAATTTTTGACTACCTAAACTTTGGTTGAACTAAGGAAGGCTCGAAATTGCCCTTGGTATACTTCACTTCTCAAATTTCCCTTATTTTGTCAACTATAGTGGTAGCTAGTGTTAGAGGGTTTTCTAAATCTTTTACATACTACTTGACTGTCAAGGGTCCTATTCACTTTGTAATGAGGAATTGGGCCCAATGAAAACTTTCAAACTAGGCTCACGGAGGATTTTAGTGAAACCTTTAGCTTTTAGGCTTCCATGGTGGTTCTGATATCATTCATAGTGGTTCTAGCTATGGTGATAGCTGACACTTGATGGCTTTTTTCCTTTCGTGGTGATCAATAGTTAACTCACTCTTCTATCACTATTCTGGAATGCATAATTCACATTCTAGAATTATTTTCATGCTTTGATCAATGATTCTACATAAATAGCATAGTAGAATAGAAAAAATGGGTTCTTTGGGACTTTTATAGCTTCAAGCAGATAGCATGGATTGGAGGGCCCATCAAGGTGGTCTTGTGTATATATGATGAGTTCAAAATTCTTTTGCAATTGGTAAGAACCTTAGTAACTAGAAATTAATGCAAAATTTTATAACACTTGTCAGATTTGGTCCCTAAGGGTTGTCAAGCACTTCCATGCATGGAAGTGCTTGACACTTTGAAAAACATTTTCTCTTTTTTTTCACCATATACTAGGAGTAGGAGTAAGTATAATCACTCAATAACAAAAAATTCAATCTTGAAGGTCCATAACAAAAAATTCAAACAAACGAACTTAAAATAGAGTTTGAAATTGAATTTTTTTAATGGACCTTCAAGATTGAATTTTCTTGTTATGCTCATCCAATGAGTGATTATACTTACTCCTACTCCTAGTATATGGTGAAAAAATAAGAGAAAATGTCGTTCAAAAGTTAATAATGAAGACTATAATTTTAATGAGTTGTCCAGTTCAAATGCATTTCATGTGGACAAACGCTCACAAAGCACTCAAAATCTCTCTAACATCTACTAAGGTCCTTGGCAAGTTGTCTTGACTCCCTGCTACCTTGAGAGCTTGGATAGACCAATGGTCCCTAATCCTTCTCGAGTCATAACTAAAGTTAGATAGACCAAAGACACCTAATCATGAAGTCAATACTTGACTCAAGTAGATGCACGCCCTGAGATGAGGTCCTCCAAAATCAACAAAATTGGTATTTAATCTATTCGACACGCTGTACTAATCACTAATATGTACACAAAATTAAAAAGACAAAGTTATTGTGAACCATGAGCTAATAAAGTGTTACCATATTTATGTGGTAGTGATGTGTGTGAACACACTTAGGACCGTCGAGGCATTTTCTTTCGTGCATTGTATTTACACCCGTTACTCTAGGGCTATCTTATCTTTCCATTGTACACTTAGTAATATACTCTCTCTGTTCTGTTGTGTGCTTTGAGCTTCTTTGTCTTCTCCAAGCTGTGTGTGTTTCCCTGCAACCTTATTTCCAACAATTGGTATCAGAGCAAGTTGCATCCTCCAGAGCATAGTCGACAACGTTGCCAGCACACACCTGCTCAATTTTTCCGATTTGGATGAGCTTTGGTGAGCAGCAGTAGGGCAATAACTACCGAGCAAGCTTGTAGAGCTTGGTCTGCTGAAAAATTTCATTCAGGCTCATTTTGGCCTCTGTTTCCACTACAGGCAGTACTGTACATGCAATTTTTTGGGAATTAAGAGATTAATTTGTAGCAATTAGCATGATATACTATAAGAGAGAAAGCACACACACAAGAGAGAGAGAGAGAGGAGAGTGTAGAAAAATGAGCATACACGAAATATACGTGGTTCACCCAATGTGGGCTACATCCACGAGAAAGCATCCACTCCTTGGCTTTCTTAATCTCCAAGAGAATACAAGCACTCAATTGTGCTAATTACACTTTACACTACATTAGTGTGTGTAGTAGAGTATATAGGTGTTTGAGGAGGTCTCTTGAGCCTTGGGTGGCCAACTCTCACATGTGGAAAACCTCCCTTCTTTTCATCGTTTTTGACTTCCACGGGCAGCCACTACTTACCAACCAACCCCCTATCACCTACCAGCCAACCACCCACCATTCGTCCGTCCGATCGGCCACCATCCGACCGACCGTCTGCCATTCGTCCGACCGACCACCATCTGATTGACCGACCCTTTGCGACCACCTTTCGACCATTGTCCGGCCAAGATTCTCCGACAAAAAAGGGAATATTTTGGCGACATGTGCAATGGCTTCTCTTCATAATGGAGGCCTTACAAATGCCCTTTTATTAGAAATAAAAATTACAAGAGTAAATCAGGCTCCATACTTAACACAATTTTTGTCCTTTTGTGGAGAATTTTTTTAGTGTAATTTTTTACATAACAAGTCCTTTACAATCTTCTACGGGTTGTGCTATATAGTACATGTTAGTCTTGCTTTGTTTCTCCTCTTTTTGGGCAGTTTTCAATCAGGTACATGCATTTACCATGGCTGACAATACCGCAGATATATTCAAGGTGTTCGCTATTGAGGATAAACTAGACAGGGACAATTATCCAATGTAGGCTTACATGATGCAACATGTTCTTGTGTCAAAGGGTGTTTGGAATATTGTGCAGGGCTTTGATGTACATTCGCCTTCTGTGGATACAAGATCTATTGAGGATGTGCATGTTCTAAAGTAGGGTTGCTGCTGCTAGAGTTGTTTTGCCTACGACTGAGCAGTCTCGTTGGGATGTTAGAGATGAACAGGCTCATGCATTGATTGCATTGTCTATGAAGTGCACTATTGTTCCTCACATTCACTCAGTAAAATTTAAAAAAAGGCTTGGGATATTCTGGTTGGTCTTTATGCAAGTTGCAACGAGGCTAAAATTGCATTGCTATGTAAAGAGTTGGAATCAAAGATAATGCATGAGGAGGATGACATGGATACTTTCCTATTTGGTATCAAGGACATTAATGAGCAGACTGTCCTTGATGCATTGCCAGATTCTTACAAGACTTTTTCTAGTACTTGGAGAGTTATGATTCAAGGAAATCCTGATGTTGTCAAGTTTGATGCATTATGCACATTGCTGTTGCAAGAGTCACTTTCATGAAAGGAGGTCTAAACAACGTGCATTTGAACATGCTTTTACTACTGCTCAAAGAAAAGGTGGTAATAGCAATGTAGCCACTTCACATCGTTCTTTAGCAAGTGGGAAATCCCCTATTTCTAATGCTTCTGCTGGCTGTGTCTAATTTATGTGATATGGAGGAACCTCTGTCTTTTGATGAAGCACATAATTCAAAAATTTAAATGGTTGCCATGCAATCAGAATATGATGCACTTATAGAAAATGACACTTGGACTTTATGTGATTTGCCTCCTGACAAAAATGCTATTGGTACAAAGTGGGTTTACAAGTGTAAACGTATGCCAAATGGTGAGATTGATTGCTATAAGGCTTAATTGTTGCAAAAGGTTATGCACAACAAAAAGACATAATTATGAAGAGACTTTTTCTCCCACTTGTCGTATGACTACTGTGCGTTTTCTATGTGTATTGGCAGCTTATTTTGGATGGAATGTACATCAATTAGGCATTGTTACTGCTTTCTTGAATGGTGATATATTTGAGGAAGTGTATGTAATGCAGCCTGGAGGTTTTGTTAAGAAAGGACAAGAAAATAAAGTGTGCAAATGTAAGAAATCTTTGTATGGGTTGAAGCAGTCTCCTTGTGCTTGGTATGAGAAAGCTGACACTCATTTGGTTAAGCAACGCTTTCTTAGCAGCCCAACAAAAAGCAATTTGTATGTAAAATGTGAGGGTGATGTACTTCTCATCATAGCTCTTTATGTGGATGATTTGCTGATTATTGGCCCAATTGAGACACATATTGCTGAATTTAAAGCTGATTTGAATGCTACTTTCAAGATGAAAGACTTGGGACTTTTGCATCATTACTTGGGCATACAATTTAAGTAGTGTGATGATGGTATTTCCTTGTGTCAAACAAGCTACATAGAATCATTACTAGGTAAGTTTGGACTTGAGGACTGCAAATCTATTGCTACTCCCATGGAAACACGCTTGCCATTAAGTCTTTATGATGATGGTGATCCTATTGATGTCATTATTTATCATATTGCTATTGGCTTCCTGGTCAGGACACTGCTTACATCATCTACACTGACAGGCAGAGTGCATTGGCAGTTGCAAGGAACCCAATTTTTCATACTCGCACAAGTTTCCGCATCTTTTTGTAATGAGATTTCTCCTTTTGTGATCATACTAATCTTCCCTAGCCGATGTAATCGATGAAAACAAGCTCCATCTTGCTACCTTTTGTAATACGACCATTTTAGCTACATAATAACAAGATTGGTGTTATCCTTTGTAACTAAGTTAGATACGTTTGTATTCTATCAAGGGATTCTACAGACTACCAGAAATAGGAAGATAAGAACAAGTTTAATTGTATTTGTCAAGAGAAATTAGAGAAAGAAGGATTTAAGACAATATTCAAGATCTTAATAAACAAAGAACTTGTTGAGAGATACAACTAAGATGGAATTTTTACAAGTCAATAAGCCCATCCATTACATGATCACAAGCATGACACATATTAGGCCTTTGATCCCTCGGGGGGTGTACTATGTAATCATGTTAATGTATAACGTGAGTTCGATATGAGGTGGTTTTAAAATTCAAAGATGCTAGGCAATTTAAGATAAATACATTAAAATACAGGGGTTTTATATTGAATTTTGGAAAAAAAATCCTAAAATAGGGGGTCATTTTATTCATTCAGACATGTTAAAAGAGGGGTTTTTTAATACCCCATGAACGCACATTATATAGGGGATTACTGAATGGTGAACCCCTCGAGTTTCATCCATAGGAATAATTCACTGTGACATTCTTGCACTGGTCTTTGAAGTATGAGGTGAGAAGTTAAAGGGCACTCTAAGATGTAAATTAAAGTGAGGGTAAAGATATGTCTTTTGATGAGGAAGAAATTGTGCAAGCAAAAAGACTCGCTTGGAGAACCCACGATACATCGACCTCATCACGTAGTAGTACCAAGGACCCAAACCCATTGCTTAAATTGCCATAGCCAAGCCGGAGATTGTTGCGAAAGGATCCCGGCCCAAAAGTGTCACCCTTGTTATGTCTCCGCATGTCCACCATTTGGTTTGAGCTACTGAAGTTTCCAAGTAAGGGAAGAGCAGGTGCTCATACTGTTTCACAAAATCTCTTCTAGTAGATTCACTTGTTTATTGCAAATGAGGAATGGCCATAGATAAAACCATCTATTGACACTAATCCATAAAGTAAGATTATGAACAAAGAGACAGCGGAAAGGATGAAAAGATACAATCCTAAGGAGTTCTTGACAAGGAGACGGGAAGAAAAGACAAAGATGAAGGTAATCTAATTCCGTAAGAGATGAGGATAGATTGCACGTTATATGGATAAATGAGCTAGAGAAGAACAAATTAGTGTTACCTAGAAGCTAAATCAGAAACTTACGATTGAAGATTTATCATCTTCCTTTCTTGTTTTGAGATGAGGAAAACTCTTTATTTTTGTTGGGGAGTTTGTAAGGGCCTTCTCCTAGTAGCCCTTTTGTTTGACTATCACATCTAAACCATTGACTTTAAAAAGAAAAAGAAAAAGAAAATGTTGGAGTAAATTCGGGTTCAATTCAAGCACCAAAGTATACTCACGAGACACTTCCACGACTTACGCCATGGGAATAGGGACATAGCCAATGCATGGAAAAATAGCTTTTTATTTTGAGAAAATGAATATAAATAAAAAGATAAGGAGAAGAGAAAAGATAAGGTAAGGAAAAAGGAAAAGAAAAGTATAAACAAGGAGAAGATGATGATAAGGATGAGGTGAGTAAGTAGCTTGTTGAAAAAGTTATCAAGATAAGTTGAAAATACCTTGTCGATAAGGAAGATAACCTATCATGATAAGTAAAGGAACTTATCATAAGTATGCATAGAAAGAGGGCTTCGATTATCATTTTACACTTCTCTCCTTCATTTTCTCAAGGTCCAAAGTTGAGAGTAAGCTTGAGAAAGCCATAGCCAAGCTCTTTCACACACACCCCTCTCCAAGACAAACCATGAACAAAACCCTAATCAAGTTTTCTCTTCTTCTTCACCTTAACCCGTCCCTCTCCTTTCTCGTAATTCTCAAGCATTCCATAGCCTATATTTTCTTTTACCTCTTGCCATTCTCTCATTCTAGATGGCCTAATGTGTGGTATTCAAGAAAAGTGAAGAGGGAAAGAGAAAACTACATCAACTCACTTCTTGAACACTCTCCCAAAGCAAAGAGAAGGCTCTACCACACAGACACTAAGATAGTTTTATCTTGTTCTCTTTATGCTATTAAAATTTTTTGAAAGTGATTTACTTTTATACTTACTAGAATTCATGCATAAGCTCTCACATTTTCATTCTACTTGGAAAGAAGAATTAGCTTCTTAATTTTGTTGTTTTCCTCTAATTATGCCTCATTACTAATCATAACTAACCATGTTGCTAACGATGTTATTTCAAGTTTCTTAGACTACCCGACTAATATAGCATAGAGAGAATAGAAAGTACTCTCTTTAACCATAGGTGATTGGAGGTCATAGTTATCTAAATATTTCAAGTTCCTTTATTTCAAGTTTCTTAAATAAGTAGACTAATTTGACATAGAGAGAGTAGAAAACACTCTCTTTAACCATAGGTGACTAGAGATCATAATTACCTAAATAATATACATGATGAAAATGGTGACTAATATACCTAATTATACCTTAAACTCCGGCATAAACCTTTTTATTCATTTTTTAGCTACATTTATTCGATTACCTACACAACCCTTATGAAGGTATATACTACAAACCAAAGGCAACTAGGTAATGGAGTTAGTCTTGGAACTAACCTTACCTTTTAAGAAGAGAAATTATAATTTTTCCAAAAGATATGCTCTTGAATTTGCATAAATTATGTGTGTAAAAAGTTTTAGTGACGTATTAAGTTAATATCTAATTTTTAAAAGAAAATGGAGTTTTACAGGGTAAGTTTACAATAACCAAGGAAGTTTCCTTTGAGAAAGAAGATTCCTGTTCCAAATAAGGTCATTCTCTCCCTTCCCTCTTGCCAATTGGAAAAATCCGAAATATTTAAGTCTCTCCTAGATGTGTGGTTAATCCTCTCCACAGAAGTATGAGGTAAGCCTAAAAACCTACCTTGAGTAGAATTTGTTGGACCGTTTGGAAGTTCTCTACAGGGTTATGGCTATGACAGCCTAGTGGCAAATTGTGTGCAGAAAGATTCAGAGGGCATGTATGTATGAATTGTGGAGGTGATGTTGAAGTTGTGGGTTTGTGATGTTCAATTGTGAAAGGGGAGACTCTTTTTTTCATATGAATTGGTTGGCGTGTGTTGTAAATCCGTGCTTTGAGAGGGTTTTGCTCCTATGTGACATAGTCTCTTGGATGGCCAGTAAATTCCCAAGGGGACTACCCTTGTTGGACTTGTGGTGTTTCAAAGGGATTTTCCAAATCTTTTGGTGTTCTTATAGTGCTCTTTCAATGCTCTTGGGTGACATCTCTGTAGAGGTGTTCCAATTTTCTTCTGGACATGGTACCTGCTTTAGTACATGAGTTTGACATAAACCTCATGACATTGTATTTTCTACCATATGGAGCTTAATGTTGTGGATTATACGGAAGGCTCACTGTGTCAGGTTCTGGGTGGTCGTCCCTCTCATGTTACCACTACTTTGACTTCAATTTGGTCTGAGCTTTTGCATACCTTGTGCAGCCAATGTGATTTTTCAACTAGTCTCTCTAGGGCAGTAGAGAGAAGGAGAGATCAGTTTCTTTCATCATGGGCGCGTACTACAATTCTCTTTAGTATGGATAGCAGCACTATCATGTTGCATTATGCCCCTCCACGGTGGTTTATTCATCATTCTTCTCAGTTTCCACCTTGATGTACATTCAACCTTGCCACTGATCATCCACAATTTGTACTTCTGAAAGAGCATCTCTAGAAGTCTCTATGTACTCAGCATAAAGCAAATTTTCTTCCGCGCAAGGGAGGGAGGGAGTGAGGGTTTCAATTTTCTTGGTTGAGCACTTCTTGGTGATGGACCACCCAACATTGTGGTCTCGGACTTCATTCGGATTCATGGAATTTACAGCAGGCTCCTCTGTTCC
The DNA here is from genome assembly GCF_014529385.1 of Adiantum capillus-veneris. Classification (NCBI taxonomy): domain Eukaryota; kingdom Viridiplantae; phylum Streptophyta; class Polypodiopsida; order Polypodiales; family Pteridaceae; genus Adiantum; species Adiantum capillus-veneris. The sequence continues at coordinate 90,024,356 of NC_140944.1, forward strand.
CCTTGTTGGCTACCTTTTTGGGTGTAGCGGCAGCTCTCCTCGGTTCTTCATTGGCTTCTTATCACCCATCCTTATTGTTTCCGAGATCTGTTTCTTCTTAGCGCTCTGCGGTTTTGGGTAGCCTTGGCTACCCCCTTACCATCTATTGGAGGATCCCTATTTTGATAGTACTGAGGTGCCTATTTTTCAAAGCTTGCTGTGGAACCACTCTCATCTTGGCTCTTCATTGGTTCCAAGAGCACTTTTTACCCTCATTAGGAGGGGTTCCCCCCCCCCCCCCCCCCCCCCCCCCCCCCCCCCCCCTTGTTTTTTCAGCTTTGTAGCCTACAGACATTAGCCTCCAATTATTATAGTTATGGGCCTCGGTCTCTTACAGGTTCTATGCCATTTGGAAGCCTTGTACTTTGCCTTTAGGCGGTTGTATAAGGGGGGGGAGGGGGGGGGAGGGGAGGGTTCCTCAGCTGAGTCTAGAGGACGGACTGCTGATAGTGATCACCCAGTCTTGACAGATCGGCAAAGGCAGAGACAAAGATAGAGGTAGCGAGAGAGAGAGGCAGTGAGGCAGGAGCATGCTCAACCTGTTCTTGTATATAGACGGAGACAACCTGTCAGAAATGCAGAGCATACTACAACCAAGTATGCTCCCAATGATTCTATTGATCATGCATATATGACTTAAGGACATTGAAGGCTAAGTGATTGTAACTCTCAGTTTGACCATCAGACTATGGGTGAAATGATCATGCCATGTTAAATTTTTGGCAATATTTGAAGTGTTAACCAAAAGTGTTTATATGTTAACTTGTGGATTTTATACAAAATCAACTTACTATGCCTTTGTATATCACAAATATTGGGGTTTCATACCAGCTATTTTGATCCCTATGTATGTAAATATTATTAAAAAAGCTTAAAATTTTGAAAGTTTTGCTCAATTTTTGTGGTCATTTGTAATAAAGATAGCTTAAATGGAGTAATCCACCAAAAATATAGATGGACTTTGAGTATTTTAATGAATTATTGGATTCAATTTCTATTTTTTTATTGGATTTTTATTATTTTCTACTATTTTTATAACAAAAAATTTCAAAAATAGAATTAAATAGCAATTAGACTTAGCTGGAGAAATTGGATACACTCTAGTGATTAAGAAGATCTTGTCTAATTTTGATGATAAAGACAAAAAGACCAAATTAAATTGACGGTGCTTGATTTTCTAAAATTTCTACAAATTGAGAAACAAAGTCCAAATTATGAAATTTTTAAAAATAAAAGTAAATTTTGCAACTTATTGGGACACATTGGGAGGTATGAGAGAGTTTTTCCTATGGGGTCTAGGTATAGATAAACTACATATGCCAAAACTAGCTTCATTTTCACATATTACTACTTGGAGAGAGCTCCTGAAGACCTATTTCTACATGCATTTGAAGAATTATAGCAACCACCACCATATACCATTCTATACCAAACATGTAGGGTCAATTATTAACTCATTAATGAGCTTGTTTTATCATGGTGATGTTAGTTAAGAGTATTGTAAGGCTGTGAGATTTGTTGCACCGATTATGGGGGAACACCCTTTCCACATTATTACACCTATGTGGACAAACCCATGTGACTACACCTATGTGGAATCCTAGTGTGTAGCCTAGTTGGCAGTTCATATGACATAATTAGTGATGTGTGCTACCATGCCAATCTCAAGGCTTTAAAAGGAACTTGTGTATTCACTGTAATCAAGCAATCAATCCATTTAGTCTACTTATGTCCATACTTTTTCCCAATCTCTATTATCATTGTAATTAACATTTCATTACCATAAATGCATCTCTATTATCTCCCTTAATCTTTTCAGTTTGTATTTTAAAGCTTATGGAGGTGATTAGCAATTTTTAATTGTCATAAGATCCTAGTCATAACCCTCTATACTAGATTTTATGGGTCCTCTCTTGCTCACAAAATTGATCAATTGCTTTGCATTCGCATTTTTTAAAGATTAGCACAAACTTATTTCCTAATTAACTTGTAATTGTGGGATATATTCATTGGACTAGCCCATTTAGCCACTACTCCCATTATGAGCTTTATTAGGTAAGCAATTAGTGTATTTTATCTCTCCAAATAAGCTCACTAATTGAGCATTCTCAATCTATTGATTTCTCACTCTCCAAGCTTGATCTCCTTGCATTAGTCATGTGTGGAAAATACTCCCTTCACCAGCTCTCGATAGAGTCCCCAAGATTTGGATTTGGTAACCATTAGCCCATTCAATTGATCCCTTGATCCGTTGCTAATGAAGATGTGTGCAACACTGCCTATGATAATTTAGATTTACTTTTATTGGGGTCATTGACACAAGAAAAGTATCTTGGGCTAGCAAATAGCACATGATCTCTAAGCTTGGCATGTGGTGGTGAACTATCTTTAGTGTTGAGAGAGTGGATAGCCTGTGAAACATGCTCAATTGTAGCCTATAGTCTTTATCATATTGGGCCTCCTTCTCATGACGGCCTTCCCTTTTTCATGAATTGGGTGGCCAACTTTGGCCCTATTCCAGCCTTCCACCCATGTACCTAGCCATTTCCCTTGTACTTGCATATTCAAGCCCTGACTCTTGCATTTGCACTCTTATTTTCCACTTACATGATCCAAAAGTCTAACCCCTTTTTCTAAAAGGGATTTGCATCCTGCAAAAACCCTTTTGCTTAAAGGGGACTCCCACCATAGCTTGTACACCAAGCACCAAAGGGAATTCCTTTTCCACAATTGTAATCATCAATTAGAGACTAGACACTACTCAAATAGATGGGTAAGACCTTCTCCACATTGCACTCTAGCTAACCATGGGGAAAGAAGCATTGACCATTTTTTATGGCAAAGGATTCCATATGTAGAAAATCAAAACAAAGGGAATGAAAAAGAAATTATGGTCCACATTCAAGCCATTGGGAGAGGGGAGAGAGGATCAAGACTAGATCGTCACAACACGAGATGAACAAGCATTAGGAATCCTTCTCATAGTAGTAGGGGACAACTACATCCACTATCTAGATGAGTGCACTACTTCCTATGATGCATAGGTCACACTACAGAGAAACGTTTGAGCCATAGCCAAACACTTCAAAATTTCTCTCAAAATGCAGCTCTATGTCTCACTATGGAACCAGGAGAAGATCTTCCCTCTCTTGCAAATAGAACGAAGAGCATTTGTGCCCAATTGGCATACATTAAGTGCGTGGTGGAAAATGAAGTCCAAGAAGACATTCTACTTAAAGCCATACCAAATATGAAATACGGTCAAATTATCATCATACTCAAAGACAATGAGACTATTCGCAATCTATCAACTTGCTCCAAAAGCATGAGAAGAAAATCAAATGAAATTTGAAAGAAACAGTGGAGCTTTTGTGGAGTCTTCCAATCGCTTCACCAAAAAGAGCTAGAAATGTACACATTGTGGTTACACCAACCATCTTTGTAAGAATTGCAATTTGCAACAAAATAAAACCATGTAAAATCTATGGAAAGAATAACCATGATACAAAATATTTCAGATTCAAATATAAGCCACAACAAACCACCAACCATAAAGAGCAATACAAAGAAAGAGGAAAAGGTAAAATCAATCTTGTTGCCACTGAAGATGATTTTGATGATAACAAATCCATGAGTATAGTCTACACCAATGTATTGTAAAACAAACAAAAAACACTCTATGTCTTGTACCCCTACCACCTATCTATGTTCCAAGGGAAGGCTTGTGCCTCACCAATGTGAAATTTGAGTGGAGGAATTGTGAGTGCAACAAAGCTCTAAGGGGGGATTGGGGTTGCAAGGGCGTGAGATTTTTTTCACCTATTATGTGGAACACTCTTTCCACAACATTTTACCTATTTGGATAAACCCATATGACTACACCTATGTGGAATTCGAGTGTGCAGCCTAGTTGGCATCCATATGACATAATCCATGATGTGTGCTAGAATGCTACAAAAGGAGATTGTGTGGTCACTCTCATCAACCAATCAATCCATCTACTGTACTTGTGTCCATACTCTAACCTAATCTCTATTATCATTGTAATTAGCATGTCATTACCATGAATGCATCTCTTTGTTATCCCCCTTAAACCTTTCAAGTGCTTTGAGAAACCCTAAGTCATCTGGGCCATCTTAGAGTAGAAGGACACAAAGTAGAGTGTAGCAACCAACCTACTAAACTAAACTTGAAGGAGACCATAGCATAAACTTATAGAACACTTGTATAGTTCCAAAAGATTGTCTGGTGGGTTTCAAAGAAGGTTTCTACATAGTATCTATAACCAAGAAAAACTCCCAAAGGAAGTCTATGGTATCAAAAAACACAGGAAATACAAAAGCATAATTTTTGACCCCCAATGATAAATTAACGCCAAACTAGCTTACATTTGACATTGTAAGTTTAAACAATGTATTGAATGAGTATATGAACTCAAACATAGTCAAATTCATCACCATTAGTAATCGAAAAAAACCCACGGCTATCAGAGCACAAAATAGAGCAAACAAGCCCATAGTATATAATTACAGGTTTTAATTGATCAAATTCTATAGAAATTGTCTATACATGTCTATAACTTAAAAATTTAAATTTGGTAAAAGTTTAAAGAGGAAGAATATAATTGTGATTATTTTCATTAGGCCTAAAGTTATATTTTTGGTATACCATTTCTCCATGCCTAGTTCATATATGTGTGATACATCTCATATGTTAAGGCAAAGCCCAATTTGTAGTATTAAAATACACACAAAGTTTAAGAAATCTTGATTTTTATGCATAGTTCTCTTTGGAAACATTTGCTCACAACAAACCTTCAATAGAGCTATATTATCAGATTTATGATCTATGTGTGACATCAAAGTTACAAAGTAATTGTGAAAACTAATGCAAAAAATAATCACAATTATTTTGTTGATGTCCTAAAATTAATTATTTTTAAAATTTTGCATTCCTATATGCTAGAACATGTTATTTTGCAAGTCCATCTTTTTGCCAAAATTGACACCTTTTTTGTATATTTTGTTCAAATCCTCCCACTTTCATATTAGGCCTTTATTGATACCTTTTACTTGCCAACTACTCAAAAATACAAAATCATGTCAAAATTAGCTTTAAAAATACAAAAATAATGACAAGTACATCGTTCATCTTGAGAGTTTCTCAAATTTGATTTTCCTAGTTGTAGTATGTTTTGCTATACTGTAGAATAACTAGAAATTATACAAAATTGAATGGGAACCTCCAACTCACACAGAGGAGACATTTTGTAGGATTTGGAAAATTATAGAGGTTTTTGACCATGATGTGATTAGTAACTTGCAGACTTGTCTACCCTTGATACAGGCTCCAAGAATATACAAAGGCAAAACCTTCAAGATATTCTTGCCTATCAAGTAGATAAAGAGTCTCCAAGAAGACCTATGTTGTAGAATCCTATATGGAAGAGAATCATGTAGCAATTTTCCATGCAAAGTTTTGAAATAAAGAAGGGGGTACGATGGAGATTTAGATTATGCCCAAGGAAGCATATGATGTTGCAACCACCCCTATAATTAGAGAAGCCAATAGAAGGTTGGGTTTAGAACCTTATTATGACATGGAACCATGTGAAGTACGCTTGAAAAGAGCTTATGAATTACTAACTAGTATTAAAGAATATGTCATGGCCAAGATCATGAATTTTGTATTTTGCCAAAAACATTTATAACTACGACATTTTTTAACTCAGTGCACAAGCCTACACAATATCCTATCAAGCTCTACCACCAAAATTTTCACTTTTCAAAAGCTAAAAAGGTGTGTAAACAGAGAGAGAAGGAGAGAGCTTGAGCTCTTGCAAGCACACATGCACACAACCAAGAGAGTGCACAATTGAGATGGAGGCGGAAATCTACTTCTTCTTCTTGACTACTCAAAATGATGATAAGGTCTACAAAACATAAGAGGGAAATACAACATAAGAAGAGATATGTCCACCTCAATCTACTTTGTCCTTGCATGGAACACTGGGTTCCATGCCAATTGTATTCTACTAAAGTTGTCACAGTAGATGACAATCGGCCTCTGAACTGTATATCCAACTTTGTAAGTAGCATTTCCAACCATGCTACCTCACATGCTGCTATTGCAACACCTCAATACTCAGCCTTTGTACTTGACAAAGCAAATGTGGTTTGCTTCTTGTTTCTCCATGTGATAGGAACACTCCCAAGTGAAAACATGAAGCTACTTGTAGATCATCGATCATGTAGATTCCCAACCCAATCTGCATCTGGGTAGCCATAGAGTTGCACATCCATGACAAACTCATAAAAGAGTGCCTAATCCAAGGTAGCCCTCACATAGTGCAGTGTGCACCTCACTAATTTCAAATGTGGCTTCCCAAGAACCTACATAAGTTGGTTTTCAAGCCCAATTGTGTAGCTCAAATCTGGTCGTGAGATTGTTAGGTAGATAAGGCTACCTAAATCTTCATCTACATAGTGGCATTCTCAAACTCATCACCTACATCAGCTTGCACCTTTAAATTTTGATCCAAGGGCAATGCAATAGTCTTATAATTGGCCATACCATATTTTTACAGCATATCCAAACCATATTGCCTTTGTGATAGCCATATGCCCTCTTTCATGAAAATAATTTCAATGCCCAAGAAATAATGTAGCTCCCCCAAATCCTTCATGTCAAGTTCTTAATTGAAGAGACCCTTTACATGCTCAACTTGACCCTCATGATTTCCACCAACAATCAAATCATCCACATAGATTCCAATACCTATCTCATTCTCCCACACATACAAAGAGTGATCTGCATCAGCCATACAAAAACCAATGGTAACCAAATAGGCTGCAATCCTATCATCCAAGCTCTAGATGCTTGCTTTAATCCATAAGGTACTCTCCTCAGCTTGCGTATATATCCGAAATGTCTCACATCCTCACAAGAAGGCATTCTTCACATCCATTTGATGCAACACCCAACCTTTTACTACAAACACTGCAATAATGGTAAGAATAATATTCATCTTAACTATTATGATAAATGTCTCCTCATAATCAATTCCATAAGTCTCTGCATAACCTTTGGCTACCAATCTAGCCTTGTACTTACTCACAATGTCGTGTGCATTATGCTTCACTTCGTAAACCCATTTACATCCAATCACATTCTTAGCTTTTGGCAATGACACTAACTCCCATATCTCATTAGCATTAAGAGCATCCATCTCCTCATCCATAGCTTGATCCCACTTGGAATATCAAACAAAATCCTAAAAACAAGTAGTCTCTACATCCTATATAATTTTTTCCATAAATGCACAATGATAAGACACATAATTTTCATAAGTCACATAAGTCAATCTCTACATAGGATTTCTCACTCTCCCAAATCTACATGGTTCAAGATCACTAACAATGCCTTAATTTCAGCCTGCACTCTTCTTACCATCGAAGTCCTCATAGAGGGTATGCCAAACTCCTCATCAAGACTTTGTCATGAGCCACTCGAATCACCATCATCATGATTTGTACTTGAATTTGGGATCATTGCGGCATCATCAACCTTCTCCTTACCTTTCCTTACCCATTTGAAGAACTTGTAGGACTTACTCTTCCATGTAATTATCCACTCCATGCACTTCCAAATTTATTTTCACTAGGTGATCCTTGTGGTCCACTCAAAGCCTGTGACTTGCATGGTTAATGGAACCTCCCAAGACTACGGTATTCCATACACACAACCAAGAGAGCACACAATGGAGACACAAAGATGCTTCTTATTCTTCACTACTCAAAATGATGACAAGGTCTACAAAACATAAGAGGAAAATACAACATAAAAAGAAGTATGTACAATGGTGTATGTGAAAACGCTAGTGATTGAGCTGGCTAATTGTGTGGCCATCACTCTTGGTAGGTAGATAATATTGGTAAAGTCTAGTTGTAGTACCACTAGTGATGATCCTCATCTCTACTACGTTGTGCCAATGATAAATGTAAATGAGAAGTCATCCATGCATACCACATGTTGATCTTGATATGTCGACAAGGTGTCCATGTAGTGGATTCTAGATTTACACAAGCTTTGAAGTCAACATGGGTCATGATGACTATAGATCATGCACATTATGTACTAACAATACTAAAGAGTACAAAGAAAGAAATCAAACTCACATATTTGAGGGACCCCAAATTTTTGACCAAAATAGCTTATCATGCCATTTGAAAGACGGATAACCTACCTCCTACCCCATATAAGAATGTATGGCTAATTGCCAAAGTTGGCAACCAAGAAGCAAACAAGGTAGAAGAGAAAGAGAAGACCCTAGTGACAAGATCCAAAAGGAGATTCATACATGTATCTGAAGAGGATTTAGATGATGAAGAATGAAACGCAAGGCTTGAAAAAATTAAAAAAAGAGCACCAACTACCCACCAAGGAGAGATAGGACCAAGAAGAGGCACGGGAACAAAGGGAGAAGGAAACCTTTGAAAGAACAAAGAAAGTTGAAGGCCAATTGGAAAAAAAGTGGCTACCAAAATTGGTGAAAAGACAAGAAAAAAATAACCCCTCCCAAGTAGAAACCTCCAAGGGGACACAAGACATCCACTCAAGGATTTGAAAAAAAAAAACCCCTCCCAAGTAGAAACCTCCAAGGGGACACAAGCCATCCACTCAAGGATTTGAAAAGTCTGTATGCCAAAGATAAAGCTAGAAGTTAGAATGTAATTGATAAGGAGACCCAAGTGAGATGACAAAGGGAGAGGTCTCAATATCCACGTCTTTCTTTTCTTGCTTCTTCTCATGGAACAACAACACCATTTTCTTTGTCTCCTTGACTTGCTCCTTTTCCAACAAGGAAAAAACACTAGCAAGAGGAGATAGCTCAAAAGATAGAGAAACAAGGAAAAGCATAGCCATTGAACGCTAATCAAAATCTTGAAGATCAAGCAAAAAAACAAGTTGATGAAGATAAGGAAACTGAAATGCTAAGAATCCCTCAAAAGAGCCACCCTTTGAAGCTTTCGTGATGGAACACCCACCAGTGACTACACAAGAGGAAGTGGAATAGCCCAAAGAAACAAGGGAAAGCCCAACGCTAGATATTTCTCTTGAGATCCCCCAAACCATAGCCTTAGAAGAGGACAAAAAATCAACTACTATTAGCAGCAAGCTAATACAGATACCACGGATACCGGGAGTTTTCATTGTAAAACACTTATTATTTTGATAAATCGGGAATATTGTAAATCCTATTTTCTTGGATAAACTGTGTAATTAATAAGCCGGGGCTACACGCTTCTAGATTGTATCAACCTGTCATTACCCATCTTTGGTAGATTTCCCAGATTATTAGTTTTGACCACCAAAAACCTTGGCTAAGGTATAAAAGCCAATTTTGTAAGTTATTATTAAGTTTTGGATAATGAAATATACAGAGTGAGTTAACGGCACTCACTCATCTCCTTCTCGTGCTTCCTGGTCCCTCTCCGATTGTCATATTGCAGTCGCGTTTGCTGCATTGCAACCGCAGGTAAGAGCTCTACGCATTGACATAAACATATCACATTATTTCGTAGTTTTTGGCATCGCCAACCCGTGGCCTAATTTCATCATAACTAGGAATTTACACTTCAAAATAAAAAACTAAGCATAGGCGGGGTATTTGGACATCATTGCTAAGCATTTAGATGCATTCTGGGTCGAAAGCGACTAGGTCAAAAATCCACTGCTGTTAATAATCACGATTTTGAAACTTGACCTAAAGTGGGGTTTGAGACCATAAGCATGTGTGTTTAGGTCTTATAAACATGTCCTAGAAGTTTTGTTACGTTTGTATGTCATTTGATGCTGTAACGGATGTGATTTGTTTACCGATGATCAATTGGCTTTTGGTGATCTCAGTCACTTGACTGTAGCTTGAGTTAGATGCGCTTTGTTAGTTGTTTTCTGAGAGATTGACACCCTCTTGTAGCCTCTATGCACTAGTCGAGTCAGCTTCATCCCAGGGATTGACAATTTAATCGTAGTTCTTGCTATTACTGCAATAATATAGGATGGTGAGGTTAGACATGCGTCCCACATTTGGTGCCGCTTCCAGGGATCGAAGAGACCTAAACTAGGAAAAAATACAAGCGTCTTGTGAAGTTATCCTTTAACTTCTTCTAGGATTACTTAGAGTTCAAAACTTTCTTTTAGAAACCGCATAGCCTAAGATTGTCGTCTTTTGCTATGTAGAGGTAGCTTGGAGGTAATCGTACTTGCTGAGTGCCTTTAGGATTGTAGGATTGTAGAATTAGATTAGGATTTTGAGAATGGTTGATAGACAAGACAAGTCTTAAGATCAATGCTCAGAAAACCATAAAACACGAGAAAACGAGTGTTTGTGGACACTTTCCACAACCCCATTGCATGAGAATCTAGGAGTACGGTAAGTAGGATCCGAGGTGGATTTCAGAACATTGCTCTCTCTGAAAGAATCATTGTGAGTTGTTAATTAAAAGTTACAAAATTTCAGGTTTACGACTAGAAATAGCACGAAAAGACTCGAAACCACTCAATTTCACTGGAGAGTAACCTAAAAAGTTGTCTAAACCAGTCGGTAAGCTTAAGAACACTTTGAGGTAAAAATTTCAAGAGTTGATCAAAACTTAGATTATTTACTTTTTCTTGATATTTTAGGCCAAATTAAGTTGACTTGATTCATAGGCTTAAAATAGCTCATGTAAAGTCTGTCTTTGAAAAAATTACAAAAATGTGTTCATTTTAAGCCTGAAGTTAATAATCACGATTATAATCTTTTAGCTCAGATTTGACCAAGGTTCATACCATTGACTCGTTGCATATGTACAAACAACTTTTGTAAAGTCACAAAATATTTCGATCACTAAACTGGCAAAAAAACGGATAAAAACTAAAGTTTGTACTGACTTTCTGAATCTTGAGTGTAAATTGGGAAAAAAATTGTCCAAACTTGATGGAAATTGATTCATAGGCTTATATTTATGTGATAAACATGTGTACATGCTCAGTTGACCAAAAAGATATAAAACATTGTCAGAAGTAAATAATCACGATTATTTACATCTGCCGTATTTTTCAACGTTTTTGACCAAGTCAACATACCACTCCTAAAGGGATAAGGAGGGAGCTCTGCAGATCCCTTCTCTTTGATCTTGAAGATGTATACTATCTTGAGCGGCAGTAGCTACCCTGGCTTTGCGTGGAAGATCCACAATAAGCCCTTAGCATCGCCATCCTCCCAACAATAGACTCCTAGTCGAGAGTTGTCAATTTTGATCCGTTTAAGTGGTTTTACATCCACTTGTTCATATTCCTTGAATTCTAAGACAAGTGGTCCCTCTTTGGTGGTCATATCAAGGATTATAATGTCATCCTTTAATCCCCACTTGTCTATTACCTCTAGATTTACAGTTTTTACATATTGCGTACCATTTTTCCATATATATGTTTCCTTGCTTGTTTTTCCCTCTTTCTCAAACATGATGTCATGATCATCAATGGAAACAAGATACTCTTCATTAGGGCCCAAGTAAACTTGAGCCCCATGGGCATTGTCTTATAGAAAGTCAATATGTGCTTATAATACATTGAAGTTCCAACTCCCGATTGAGTAGAATAGGAAGACATATCGAATGTAGAGTCTAAATAGGTCTCTGGTACTTCCTCAAAGATTGTTCCTAAAGGATCACCTTGATTTACACTCTCCTCAAAAGACACTCTACTTGTAATCTCACCTAAAATTCCAGGGTTTGCTATTATTCATGATCTAAGGTACAAAAAGATCTACTAGATCTTGGTGGATTTACTTGTCTATCCCTAAAGACACTTATTAATCATGCTCCCAAGATTTCAAGCTTTGGTAGGATCAATTATCTCCTAGATCTCCTTGCTACAATCCTTTTAGTTGTCAAATCCAAAAGTGTAATTAGTTGGCTCCAATAAAAATTGAGAACACTTTCTCATAGACAAACCAATTTCATTATCACTGTTTCAATTTTTTCTAAATATTTACCAACTGTGAATAGAGATTAGTTACCAATCTGAAAACTTCAAGGTCTTAGAAAAGTCTAGTTTTCAAGCAGTTACTTGACCCCAAACAACTTCAAACTTGAAAAAGGGTCACGATTATTTTCTTCTACTCTATCTAGTGATTTTTCCCACCTTTGTGATTTAAACTTGGTAGTACCTGCCCTCACGGCCAAGTTCCACCCAATTTGGATAAATTTGCTAAAGTTTACAACCTGTTTTGCTTGGCAGATTAGAGTCAAAGAAAATTGGACATAATGTTCACTCCACTGATCCAAATGAAAATACTTTCAATTTGTTTTTTCAAAATAGCCTATTTTTTGAACTATAAGGACTCACACTCCCAACATACATTATTTCAAGTATTTAGTGAAATTTCCACTGTGTTTGGACCACTTTTGCTAGATATTACAATACTTACCAATGCGCTTGTGACCAAGTCAGATCTGGTACATTTTTTAAGTGAAAATGCGATCAAACTCACATAAATTACTCATATAGGTATGTAATCTCTAGTGCAAGAGTCAAACTTAGCAAAAATTACCAAAATTCATCAGTAGAGAATAATTGTGATTATTTTCTTTTAAGTTATTTTGGATACTTTTACCTCTAAAAACCTACCATAGATGTTTTTCAAGCACTTCTATCAAGTTAGAACGAAATTTTCACAAGATCTTCAAGTGGGAGAAAATAATATGTGTTAGTCGCAAACTTTTTAAAACTGACTTTAAGTGCACATTCCAACTTACTCAAGGGTTCATATGGCTTCCTCAACCACAATCTCTGACCCGAACCTCAGTTTTAATGAGCAACTAAGCTATTGCTAGGCTTGTAGAGTTTGAAACTTTGAAATCCACAAAAACAATCTCATGGATAACTCTTTTGGATTATGAATTGAATCAGGAATCCATCTTAGAATCTACTTACCCTACTCCTAATGGTTGTTTTCATGGGTAGTGGAAAGTGTCCACTTGCACTATTTTCTTGTTTTCTTGAAGTTTTATGAGCTTTAACTCTAGACTTGATTCAACCTAGTCGTCAAGAAACTCCAATGAACTTAATCTAATCCTAGAAGGCTCTCGACAAGTACATCTACTCCCAAGTTACCTCTGCACAACTAAGGACGACACTCATCAACTGGCGATTTTAAAGTGAAATTTTTTACTCTAGGTGATCTCGAGGAAGTCAAGGACAATGTTCACTATGTACTCTTGTTTTTCCTAGTTTAGGCAATGGTGCCAAATGTGGGTGGGCTACCAAGCTTCACACTTGCCTTATTATAGACATAGCAAGAACCATGAACATAATTGTCAATTCATGGGATAAAGTAGATTTGACTAGTGCATGGAGGCTACGAGAGAGTATCAATCTCCCAAGAAACATATCAACTATCTCAACTCAGACAGACATCAATCATCAAAAAGCTAGCCGCTAATCGGCGAGGTATAAGTGCTAGTTTCTTGAGTTTCCATCACCCAATCATCACCAAATCACTAGGAAAAGTAGAGAAGACCTAGATACATGCATCTATGGTCTCAGTTCCACCTTTCTATCACTTGCAAAAAATGTGATTATTCACAGTATGGCAGATTTGACCTAACTAAATTTGGTTTAAAATGCATGTGGAAGCTTAGCAATGAAATCCAAACACATGTCCTATGATTATTTTTCCATTCCTATGCTTAAAATTTGAGTTATGAGCTATGTTAGGACGAGGCGGTGACAAATGCTTTGAAACAACAGCAATGGCTTACCTTGTTGCATAGAGCTTTCACCTAAGAATGCAATGTCATAGACGGTTCACCAAACACACATTCCAACAAGGAGATATAGCTTCAAAGAGACGATGGAGAGAACATGAATGTAAGGTTTCCACCTTTTTGGGAATTAGAAAATGAGCTTGATTTTTAATTGATAGCACTTAATATAAAAACTAGCACACCCCTAGCTTGAAACTAGTCGAAAATGGTATTTTTAAAATCTTAAAACACACCAATACTATAGCTAGTACTAACAAAATTCAATTCGGGCCAAATTTGACCCCGATAGACTCTCCAAAAGATTTCACAGTTAATTTAATCAAATAAACAATTGGATACAATAAGAACTAATTATATCACATGGCATTAAGGATAAGAAATCACATGGCCTAGAAGCTAACCATTAACTATTCTATCAAAAATGACAGAAAACCCATCCAAAGTAGCACTTGGACCTCAAGCTAAATAGGGGGTGGTGAGAAGGTTCCAATGAGTAGCTTGGGGATGCCCCCTCTTCTGTGGGGGCTGATTTGGACCTAATAAGATCTCTTTCACACTACCCCTGGCCCCCAGAAGCCTATAAAAAGGCCGTGAATTCTCATTTTACATATTCACTTGAGAATTCCTCTCAAGACTTGAGAGAAGCTTCACAGACCGCTTAAGAGAGCAAAAACTCTTAATCCAAGTAATTAGGATTAATCATGTGATGAGCAGTTAAGTTAGATTAAATTTCCTTTATATATATTATAAATAAAGAAGAACTAAGTCTTTTATTATCATAAACTAATCCTGTTCTATCTAGTTAATCTAAGATATCTTAATTATTTGATTTTTATTAGTGATTAGCATTAGTTAACTATTATTATAATTAAAATAGCTTTATTTATGATCTAAATTAAGTATAAATTATTGTAATTAGCTTCATTAATCTTATGTTAGTTTTTGGAGCTTTATTATATTATTATTTAGCTATAGTAATTATGTGAAAATCTAGTCGGTCATTTTATTAATTATTAGGGTTAGTATCTACTAATTTTTATTTAAAATTAAGGAGAAAATTTTCTTAATTAAGATAGATCAATATGTAGTAATTTTAAATGATAGAAAACATCATTAGAAAGATGTGATAATTAGCTCATATGTAAGAAACTAATTTATCTAACTAATTTAGGCAAATTATCTTAATTTTTGACATAAAACAAAGAGGAAAATTAGATAATTGATTTAGATAAATATGTAGTAGCTACCAATGATTAAAAAACACCACTAAAAAGTTGTGATAATTAGCTCATGTGTAGAAAATTAATTTAGCTAATTATCGTAGCTAAAATATCCTGATTTTTTGACATAAAACAAAGAAAAAATTAGCTAATTGATTTAGATAAATATGTAGCAATTATCAATGATTAAAAATATCATTAAGAAGCCTAATAATTAGCTCATATAAAAAAAAGTTAATTATTTTAGTTAAAATACCTTGATTTTTGACATAAATGATAAAATAAAGAGAGAAATTAGCTAATTAAATTAGATAATTATGTGGTAATTATCAAAGATAAAAAACATCATTTAAAAGTTGTGATAATTAGCTCATGTACAAAAAATTGGTTTACTAAATTATCTTAGTAAAAATATATATATTAATTTTTTATATAAATCAAAGAGGAATATTGTCTAATTAAGCTAGATAATTATATAAAATCCATGATAATTAATTTATATATAAAAATTTAATTTAACTAAACTATCTTAATTTTTAACAAAAAACAAGGTAAGAAATTAGCTAGTCAAGCTAGATAATTATGTAGTAATTATCAGTGATAAAAAACATCATTAAAAAGTCATGATAATTAGCTCATGTACAATACATTAATTTAGCTAAATTATCAAAACGGGACACAAAATTTTTTAGAAACATGATGCAAAGGTGGCAGTATGTGCTCCTTCCATTCTGCATTATAAAAGGTAATGAACTTGTCTATAATCCCCTACTTATCTTTCAAAATGACTAAATGCATTTGGACAAAGTTGCTAAAAAAATCAAACACTTCTTATGGTAAAAAGTGGTTGATACAATGAAAACTATAGTCCCAAGGAGGCTCATAAAAAGAGATATAAGTTCGTGAAAAATTGCGGACAACAAGCTAAGCAACTTTATGTTAGTAGGCAACGTGGGCCAACTAGTCCAAAAATGCACCAAAGCATTCACTTTACTAGAATTTGAAGAGACAATGAAGTACTTCAAGTACTCATTCACACACTAGTCCTTTTGCCTTTCTAAGGTTGGAGGTGGTCTCTTGAACACTTTTATTTTTGCAAAAAATAGATCCTTCTATTAGTTAACTTTCGCCCATTGGGCTACAACACCCCTGAAGGGAAAGATATATGAGGGTAGACTCTCCCAACTGAAAAAATATGTACAAATGTGAGCTCAATCACGAGATAGGGTGTGTGAATAGCCACATAGGTGGGTGGTAGTGCCATTGGGGGCACCCTTGCTCAGTAGTGAAGAAGGGGCCCAAAATCCATAGTCGTAGGAAGGCCTGTTGGTGCTCCCTCATGCAATCTGATCCACCTTGAAGCTAGTCAAACTGACCTTAGAGGGTGTGTATGAGCTCTATCAAGATGTCTCAAATTGTCTCTACAAGTGGAACTGCTCTAGACTCAAAAATGCAAAAGCAATGGGTCCGCCATATGAAACACTGTGTTAGACTGCTAATTAGGACCCACCAGTTGTCAGCTTCTTGTTGCAAGTCCTAGGGGATCACCTCCAAGGCTTGGTATAGTCATGGTCGGACATCTTGGATCTTGATCATCATGCTAACTGACTCTGTCCGGTATTGGAGTGTTGTTCCCGTGAGAGTGGACAATGTTACGGAGCCCCAAGTGAACCGCCTAGATGAACAAAGTGAGGGGAGCAACCAAAGAACTTGCAGCCAGATCTAGTGTGCCATGGGGAAATCCCATAAATAGTGTCTCTATGTATCTCTATGGTTACCACAAGTAATGCACGCTCAGGGGTGGCCAATGTGCTCGAACCAGCTGCCCACTGCTATAGCCCTATGAGCACCTAGACACTTGAACATCGTGGCTCTCTTGGGTTGTCGACTGTCCTAGAGATGCATCTAAAATTCTTTCAAGAACTCAAGTGAGAGGCCCTCTCTTGGCCAATGATTTTCTGTTGTTGGAGAGATCTCACATCAAACAATCAAGATGTGCCTACCCAAAGGCTGTGTCTAGATATTGGACTCTAAGTGAAGTGGCACACCTTAGAGCTAGCCAAATGTCACGCTTAGCAACCGGTCAAGCCGGTTGCCAGTCATTTTTCGTGTCTTAGAATTTTTCAAGGCAAGGCGGATGTTGAAACCAAAAGGGTATGTTTAAAACAAAAGGGTGTTTGAGTAGTGGAGGGTTTGAATACATGTCCACACAATTGAACTCTATAGCTTAACCACTACACTAATAGCACCAGATGCTCAAACCCCACTTGCAATTAGCTATAGATTAAACTACAGAAAAGGTTGCATCCACGTGGCTCACTCTACTCAACTTGATCTCACCTATATATTTGTATCTTGTCCTCAATATGAATCAGTCTTTGGGAGCGTATATGGTGTGTCTCTTGTCTCGTCTCTCTCTCTTTCTCTCTACATCTCAACATGGTATCAGAGCGGTAACGATCACGCGCCGATTCAATTCATGGTGACAAAACAGTATGTGTATGCGATTCGCATGTAAGATTCAAAATTGCTACAAATTTTATTTTTGAGCGTTGATTCTTGTTAACTGTGGTTGTTTTGTGTTAAGAAGAATATGATTAGTGTTTTGTGTGGCGTTTATTGCTAATTAATCTAATTGTTGATTATGTTTTCTTGTTAATGACACCCTGAACTTCATCTCAATTTTTGGATGTCTTCTGCTCAAAATTTGGAGAAACGGGAAAAGCGCTGTGTAGCGTAGCGCCATGACACTTCTCATCCAAAACTTGTTCGTCTCCTCGAGCTCTTCGATTTGAGTTCTAGGTTTGCGTCAATCGGAGTTCGCAACAGAAAGTTATGTTATTTTTACTGCAATTGAGCTTGACGCAACTTTCTTCGTCGTACTTATTCGTGAAGCGTCCGCGATCGTTTTTTCTAATTTTGGCGTTGACTTTTTTGAGAAGATTTAGCTTTTTGCTATTCGTATTGTGGCCGTTAATCTTACGTCTCACGCCACTCTATTTTGAGGACTCTTTTATTATTAACGTCTCCTTTACCCTGCCTTTTTTGGGTGACGTCTCTCACATCTTTGGACGTTCCTTCAACATCCTTCTTGCGTTTATCGTTGACAGAACGCAGTCCTCATATTTCTCTCATTCTCAATTGCGACCACCATATATGGTGTGCAGATTCTGCGATCTTATTGATAGCCGTTTTTCGGCTCTCCGTAATTGCCATAGTGAGTTAACCCACCCTACCAGAATCATCCAAACACTGTGGCTATCCCTACCATGTCATTGTACATAGGCGTGTGTGAGTTAGGGGACTTTCCCCATATTTTATTAAAAAACCCTCAATTAGCTAGTCACTGGGCTAGTTGAGCCAAAAAAATTGATTAAAAAAATTAAAAAATATATATTATGGCCTCTTTGTGTGTAAATATTTCATTGTATATAGGGCTTAAATATAAGGATTTTTCATAATTATTTTGATATTTATTTAAATATTTATACCTAGGTGTGTGTTATTTATGCTATGTACATTGACTCACCATTACCACCATTTTTCTTACCATTTTGCATACTCTTTATTCCATAAAGAAATAATTTCATGCAAACTTCTCTTATTTTTGGTGTAACTCAAAAATCCAAAAAAACTAGTTTTATTTATGTGTATATTTTTTCACAATTGTGATTTTTTCCTTCCTACATCTATTCTCTATTACTCTCATAAATTAGACCACAAAAAATATTCATCTTTTTATGGTAGACTTATAATGAGAGAGATTTATTTTGATCCCTTTATATTTTTTCCACCTATATTATTTATATTTGACATGTACATATTTTTTTAGACCCCTCAATATTTGATTTTCTTAGTTATACTATTCACTTATATCATGATCTCAACAATATATTCAATTATAGACCTACCAAATAAGTTCAAGGGTATGTGGAATGCATGCATGCACCATGGGGGGCTCACTCTTGGAGGTATTCAAAAGAATAATCCAAAGAAGGACCTCACAAGGACTTTGTGCAGTGGAAAAAATAGTCGGTTTTTCTGAATTTTTAAAGATCACATGCTCCCCGAATTTGAAAAGGTGATACAAACAAAAGTTGTAGCTCGTGGGCTGAACTTTCACCTCAATTTTTTTCATATTTTTTTGAGCTACGAGCTCTGAGCTATGATTTTATTGGTGGACCCCAGTTTGCCCATGCTCTGCAACCACACTCCCTCTTCCACTTTATCATTTTCCTCTTTCACACACACCTCTCCACTCATTATCCCCACCTCTCTTACCACTCCTCTCTGCACCCTACTCACCTTCTTCTCAACCTTGAAGAATAAGAGAAACCATGGTGAACTCATGTCTCCTACACACACTTCCATTCCAAAATTGACCACCTAGTCTCATTGTTCCTCATCCATATTATCCATATCTATCAAAAAACCACAAAATTCAGCCTCTTCTCTTGAAAGACAACATCATGGTGATTGATTACTCATGTTCACTTACCTTGGCTTCCAAGGAAGGTCAAGAGTGGAGAAAAAACGTACCTTCAAAGTTAGTGGACCGTCAACAAGCGTCAAAATTGACCCTACTCAAGACACTTGGAGCATCAACATTGTAAGAAATCCATATTTTCTTACCTTAAGAGTTTTTTCTTTCTTATTTGTATCCTACTTGGATACTCCCATTGTAAATATCCAATTCCATTTGTAAATCAATAAAAATACTAACTCTACTAATTTACTAACACTAACCTACTATGAAAAGTCCTATCACCTCCACTTCTCTCCTCTCTCTCTTCTTCATCTATCCACACCAACTTCTTGATAATTCCAAGCAAAAGAAATTAGATAAGTGCTGAAAATATAACCCAACCATGGTTAGAGGAGTAACCCTAGCCCTCAAATTGCTATAAAAGGAGGGTGTAGCTAGCACAAATGAAGAGCCATAAGCAAGAGCACTATGCTATAGCTTTAGAATCCAAGCTCAACCTCTCTAGAAGGAGCTCTTGAGTGGAAGCTCATTGTCTTTTGCATGCGCATGTGTTGTATTAGGGGTGATTAGCAAGGGAACTCTATGACATTGTAAGAGAGAGCGATCATTCAATTGAGAGTAGGAAATCTATCATTTCTCCTACTAGTGTAAGCCCAATATTTGCTGAAATCAAGGAGGGTAGATTTGGAGTAAGCTTGGATACTTTGTCTCTGTTCCAACGTGAAGTAATGGACAACCATGATGTGTAAGTGTCTTGGTGTTTTTTTTTAAAGTTCTTGATAGCTTGTCTCTGGGTATTGTCATCAATTTAGCCATAAATCCCACATACTGTAAGAGGGCGACAGGGTGGAGAGGACTCCCTTGGCCTTAAGACATTGATTGGGGTGACTTTTGTTGTGATGTGTTGTGGTGGTGTAATTTACTCAAGCTATGTTGAACAAACACTAATCTCACTTTCATTGGTCATGACAGATTTTTAAGAAGGTATTAGTGCAACAAGCACCCCCTCCCCCTTCCCTCTTTTTCTTACATATATAATTGTGTTTGCTTGATCACTGTCGAACATTTCAAAGAAGCCCGAGCACTCTCTCTCTCTCTCTCTCTCTCTCTCTCTCTCTCTCTCTTTACGCGTCCTAGTTCGCATCCAAAACTAGGTGGTGCCCCAAATTTGTGTAGGGTTAGGTTGCGGGTGTGTGTGTGTGTTTGCTTTTTTTTTCCAACCCCAACTCAATTGAGCAGCACGGGAGCCATATATGTATGTGTATATATATATATATACACACACACACACACACACACACACACAACATATATATATATATATATATATATATGTATGTATATATATAGCAATACCATCAAGTTGTGATTTTATATGTGTGTGAAATGTTGTGAACGTGTTGAGAGAGAGAGAGAGAGAGAGAGAGAGAGAGAGAGAGAGAGAGAGAGAGAGAGAGAGAGAGAGAGAGAGAGAGAGAGAGAGATGTTGCAATACCATTGAGTTGTGATTGAATCGAAGAAAAATATCTTTGGATAAAATTCTAGCCTTTTACACCTCTTCCAAATTTCTATCAACTGGGTTTGCTTTTGCTCCAAGCCATCTCCTTGCTCCACTTCGAAGGCCGTTCCTTCCTATTTTATGGTGTTTAGCGTTTCAAATTCCTCTTTTAAATGCTTTTGGTGGTCCTCTCAAAATTTCAAACTCTAGGCGAATATGTTTCAAGTTCTAGTAATCTTCAATTCTACATCTCTTCCAAGCTTCTGGAGAGATTTTTTGGCTAGACTTTGAAAGAGGGCATCCTTGAAGAGGTGTTATCCAGTGACTAACTTCTTATTTGACTTGTGAGGGTGCTACTCATCCCACTTATCTTGCTGAATTTTATAGAGAGCTGGAGGTGATTAGATAGACTCAAAGAGGTGATTACTTTCATCTCGATAGCCGAGACAAAATCCAGTTGGCTTGGTGGGAACAATAACATCTGTCAAGTCGAGATGCCAGGTGAGCATATTAGAGACTTGTGTAAGTAAATCCTGGAAATCTATTTTATGGCCTTGCTGACCACCGATCCACTAGAGCCCATTTCTCACACAAACTTTGCCAATTGGCTTTCTTCAAGCCCGCTAGCAGGCTTGAGGATCTAGTTCTATCCCTTTTCTTCTCCACCATATTAAAGTCTCCTAGTAGGATCCATTCCCCATCCATAGGGGTTTCCCTTGGACTTACCCACAATTGAGATATATCTTTTGCTGTGCAAGGTCCACAAATGTTGATGATGGTGATGGGTTGCCCCTGCCAAACTGATTGACACTCCAAGGGCTCTCCCTGATGCATGATTCAACCGCATTTGGCTAAAGATCACTATCCAAAATGGTAAGGACCCTGTCAATACCATCACGATAGAAGACTAGCTTTTGTCCCAATGCTTGCTTTCAAATATTTGAGGCATCTAAATGATGCTCTTGAATTTCTCATCAGCTAACATCTCTAGCTTTACGTACTTCACCCCATAATAAATTGTGTTTCTTGTGGGTTTTCAAGCCCTTCACATTCCATGTTTGGATAGAGAGATCATCCATCTTTGAGAAAGGGTCACAAAGTCCTCCACCGTAAGGAAGACATTCTCATTAATCATTTTCAAGTTTTCTTCCATTGGCATTCTCTCCACCATAGTTTGAAAGCCAACCAGCTTTGAAGTCATGTAATTCTCAAGAGTATCATCTCGTAGTACGTCAAAGAAATTGTTGTACAAAAAGGAGGTTTTAAGCTGGTCTGGTAAGTTTTCTTTTAGTGGCCGGCCGCCCTAGCTTGATATTTGAACCGTTTGCTTCAGATGTTGGAGAGATATTGCCATCCTTCACCTCCCTTGCTGAATGTAGGGGGAATGACTATCTTCTGGATCACAAGGGCAAGGGATTTTTGTAGGAGAGACAATGAGAACTGAAATCTAGGGTGGACTTAACTCCTCTTTTCTGGGCATGAAAGGAATTCATTATCTAGCCTTGAGTTTCCTTCTAGGGGTTGTCATTAGGATTGCTATGGGTTTGGCCCCTTGTTTCTGACTACTCGCTACCAATCTGGGAGGGATTTTTAATTTCCATGTTTTTTAGAGGCTCCTCTATTTCCATTCTCTCTCCCTCCGTGGTATCTACCCACATGGCTTGCACCGATGGGCACACTCTCGCAAAATCTCCAAAGACATTGCATTTGAATCAAACTCCAAAGTAAGTGCTAAAGTTAAGTGAGATCACCTTCAGGCCAACCCCACATTCAACACTAGATTCTTGGGTTGTTGTTTTCTAAGTTCTCACCAGATTAGAACCTTGTTTGCTACAATACTAGCTTTACTATTGGATGCCCCAAATAGCGGGGCTCCCAAGGAGGATGCCAAGTCTTTCATGTTATCCCTAAGCCTTAGTGGGAGGTTCAAAAACTCCTCCCACATTGGGCACATATCTTGGAAGGTATCTAGAGACCCGGAGGGTTGCAAGGAAGCACACACACCAATGATTGCTTAAAGAACATCGAGCTTTTGGAGAGAACTTGCGAGATCATAGATTCCTCCTTGAACTCAACTGAAAAGAATCCTTTCATCAAATACTTAGCATAATCCATAGTTCCACCCCAATTAAGAACTATCAGGGTATATAGCCAGTTAATGAGTTCAACCTTTGTGGGCATTCTACCGGTGAATCCAAACACAAGGGTGGAGTTGGACAGGGTGGCAAGTTGGCACTTGACTAGAGTGGGAGGAATAGCCATGAGACTTTATTCCCAACCATATGACACTCCTACGATCGTGTCAATTTGAGATGTAGGTATGATCTCAAATTAGAAACTAAATTCGTACGGAAGATTGAGTAGAACCTTTTCGTGAAAGGGCTACCCACATCTTTACTTATCAATATTATAGAGAGAAATAAAAATTGACACTAAGTACATAGATAATACCTTGGTAAGTGCATATAAGAGGATGAAAGTTTAGTCCCTTAGATTTTTGTCATTGTACCAGTAGTAGTTGTAAGATTGGTGCCCTAAAAACATGGAAGATTGGGTTCTTCAAGAGCGATCTATTCCTTGGCAAGAATAAGATAAGAAGCCTGGTGTTGCTCATTTGTACTTAGATTGTGACGTACTATTTGTTCATAATGTCTGGATGGCTAGGAGCTGTCGAGTCTTCAAGAAGGACCTCTCTATAGCCAGTTTCTCTAAGATTGTGCAAGAGAGTAAGGAGATGATTTTTGGGTTAGGGTAAAAACAAAACTTGGAGGATTGGTCAAAAGCTACCCATGCCATCATGTCTAGATGCGAGGATTAAGAGGTCTGTCTTGTTACACTACTTACAAATGGCCTTGGCTTGAGGTATTGTACTCTCTGTCCCTCAACGCTCGATATGAGCTTGAGGTTGCTTTGTACATTTCTCAATTCTAATTTATCACTCATAATTGTGAGTTTTGCCAAAAATAAATAAATATTTTGGTGCCCTATTAGAAATATGTACACTCACTATTGTGAGTTTGGGAAAACAAAAAGAGGATTTTAATGCCCTAAGGTCAACGTTCGTGCTGTGCGCATTTGTGATGGTGCACTGAGGGTTGCAGAGTTGCTTGACATGTTTGTCTTTATGCAAGCCCAGGGTTGGTTTGTTTCTAACATCAATTTGGAACAGGATCTGCAACGGCAATGTCTAACTTCTGATGTGCCACTATCACAGGTGGGGCCATTTGCTGAGACTCATATACTAGTAGCATTGTAAGGAATGTTATGTTTGCTATTGTGGATATATACCTTGGGCTCCTAAAATGGCACTTGTGAAGTTGTATTGTGATCCATCCGCAATCGATCACAATCCATCCATCACCGAGCCATCACCCCCTCCCTTGGTCGCGATCCACGATAGTTTATTTGTGAGCTTGAGCTTGTGGTTTGTTGTGGGTGGCCATGTCAATGTCAATAGTAGTGCCCTAGTTGGGAATATGGATGAACTTAGTGAGTTTGGAAAAACAAAAAGAGGATTTTAATGCCCTAAGGTCAACATTCATGCTGTGTGCATTTGTGATGGTGCACTGAGGGTTTCATAGTTGCTTGACATGTTTATCTACATGCAAGCCTAGGGTTGGTTTGTTTCTAGCGTCAATTCTTGGTATCCGCTTTGAACATGATCTGCAACGGCAATGTCTAGCTTCAGATGTGCCACTATCACAGGTGGGGCCTTTTGCTGAGCCTCATATACTAGTAGCATTGTAAGGATCGCCGGAATGTTATGTTTGCTATTGTGGATCAATCCCTTGGGCTCCTAAAATGGCACTTGTGAATTTGGATTGTGATCCATCCGCAACCAATCACAATCCATCCATCACCGAGCCATCACCCCTCCCTTGGCTGCAATCCATGATAGTTTATTCGTGAGCTTGACTTGTGGTTGGTTGTGGGTGGCCTTGTCAATGTCAATAGTAGTGACCTAGTTGGGAATATGGATGAACTTAGTGGGCGTAAAGCACATATAGAGCAAGAGTTAATATGCATCATAAATGCATTGTCAAATAAAAGAATGTTGGATGAGTCCATGTCCACCACCTCGACCCCGAACGTCACCAAGGGTGATTGAGAATTTCAAGCTCTCAAGAAAGCCCTCCCACAGAGCATAGAAATTGAGGATGCATATATTGTGGTTGTCCCTCCCAGCTTTGATCAAGAAATAGCTCACTACCCTTGCTGGCTCCATAGTTGTTTTTGGATTCATGGGTAGAGTGCCATCTAAAACTAAACTACTAAACTAATTGTACATCCCTAATGTGCTTGGTCAGAGTGGAGCAATGGAGGTGGTCCAGTATTTGACAAAAGGGTTCTTCTCAATCAAGTTTTACAAGGAGGTTGTGATGGTCAAGTCCTCACTAAAAGCCTGCTTATCTTCAACCGATCCTTGATTTGTGTCCTACATTAGGACCCCAAATTTAAGTCCCTCGACACCTTCAAAGATATGTGCTCGATGTGGGTGGAGTTTGTTAACCTCTCGGTGTGGCTGAGAGACAATATGAAAGACTTTGTAGCCTCATTGGGAACTCCGCTTTTCGTGCCTCCTACCAAAAGGTGGGTAATACAGTAAATAAAGTTTATCTCTGGTGGGATCTTAGAAAACCACAACCTAAGAACCTAGTGGTAAATGTGGTAGTTGGCTTAAAGGTGACCCTTTTAACGTTGGCACCTTCTTTGGAGCATGCTTCAAATGAAATGAATTTGGGCACTTTGCATGAGTCTGCCTAATTGCACAAATAATGAAGGTAGTTACCATGGACAAGGAGAGAAGAAATAGAATTAGCTTAAATAAATATGGAAACCAAGATTCTTCCGCAGAAGGAAAGTCCATAGTGGGATACAAGGGGGCGGCTCCATAGCAATCTTAAAAGCTTTTACCCCATGCAAACCCAAGCAACCTGTGGGACGCATGTCTAACCTCACCATCCTATCTTATTGCAGTATTAGCGAGAACCACGATTAATTTGTCAAACCATGGGACGAAGCTGACTTGACTAGTGCATAGAGGCTACAAGAGGTTGTCAATCTTTCGGAAAACAACTAACAACTCACATCTAACTCAAGCTACACTCAAGTGACTGAAATCACCAAAAGCCAAATCGCTCATTGGCAAGCAAATCACATCCGTTACAGCATCAAATGACATCCAAACGTAACAAAACTTCTAAGAAAAATTTACAAGACCTAAGCACACATGCCTATGGTCTCAAACCCCACTTTAGGTCAAGTTCCAAAATCGCGATTATTAACAGCAGTGGATTTTTGACCTATTTGTTTTTGACCCAGAATGCATCTAAATGCTTAGCAATGATGCCCCAGTACCCCGCCTATGCTTAGTTTTCGATTTAAAAGTGTAAATCCCTAGTCATGATAAAATTAGGCTGTTGGTCGACGATGCCAAAAGCTACGAAATAATGTGAATGGCTTATGTCAATGCGTAGAGCTCTTACCTGTGGTTGCAATGCAACAAACACATTCGTAATGTGACAACCGGAGAGGGAGTAGGAAGCATGAGAAGGAGAGAAGTGAGCGACGTTAGCGCACGCTGTATTTCTTATCCAAAAACTTACAAAAATTGGCTTTTATACCTTAGCCAAGGTTTTTGGGTGGTCAAAACTAATAATCTGGAATTCTACCAAAGCTGGGAAATGACTGGCTGATACAATCTGGAAGCTTGTAGCCCCGGCTCATTAATTACAAGGTTTATCCGATAAAATAGGAGTTACAATATTTCCAATTTATCAAAATAACAAATGTTTTACAAGGAGAACTCCGAAAGATGGTGCAAAGATGGTGTTCGTGTTAGCTTGCTGCTAATACTCCCCCCCTCCTCGCCTGTGTTATCTCTTGACACAGCTTTATGGGCTGAAGTAGTCTTCAGGTTGACGGTGGGCGAGGCGGTCTTTAAATGTGTGCAGTGCCTTCTGGTAT
Source organism: Adiantum capillus-veneris (assembly GCF_014529385.1). NCBI lineage: Eukaryota > Viridiplantae > Streptophyta > Polypodiopsida > Polypodiales > Pteridaceae > Adiantum > Adiantum capillus-veneris. The sequence goes on from NC_140944.1 coordinate 90,051,380, forward strand.
CTGATTCTTCATTCTTTGTCACGCACTTGAAGAAATTGCATGGTGACTTGATTCTTAAGCTCCACCACTGAGTAGACTACAAACTTGGATGTTAGGTTGCTTATCACCGACGCAAATATCTTCGTTCTCCAGGTGAAAAATCTAGCGTAGAATGCTTCTTGAAAGGCTAGCATATTATTCGAGGGCAGGAACATGCATCTGGCATAGAATTCATAAAGGATTTCTTCTGAAGGTTGCACACTCAGATTGTAGCATAAGCCTTTGTTTCCTTCGAAGAATGAGAGTCATGGGGATCCTGTTTGCTCAGTCTCATTGAAAACTTGTATGCATGTGAGTAGCATCCTGCAGATCTTATATAACATTGCTCAAGAGAGATCTGACAGACTCTTGAAGAATGACATGGCGCTCGGTAGGGTTTTCACCATGTATTCCTGTGTCACTTGGCCTCGCTCTGGAGCTGGCAGCCCGGGGAAGTTGAGCCAAGTTTGCCTCTTCTTCTGCAGTACTTCATGCGCTTGCCATGTCCTTACTTTGGATACAGGACAGAATGTTGGATCTCTTTGTAGGGCTACATGTGCTCTTGTGAATAGAATCAGGTATCTTGGATTCTTGTTCAGCCAGCTTAACCTCCACTTTGGGTGGTCTTTATCTGCGCCATATTCTTGCATATCCTTGTACAACCTTTCTTTTACCTGTATCACTATTGCTTCAACCTTATCAACAGATCTCACTTGTCGGCCATGAGCACACTCTCCAGGGATTTGACCATCCATAGTTGAATCTGCCAGCATATTTCCCTAGCTTGGAACCATCATAACCTCTTCAACCACTGGATCTTTTTTGTCTGGCATCCGAGGCATAGGAATAACCATGTCTCTCTGCAACCATAATATCTTTGGCTCTTCTTGCATATGCAGACTCTCTAGCATCCACTGTGCTTTTATCTCCTTCGCTTCAACTGGCTCTGATGCTCTCGGATTGGACCATCCTTACCTCGCTTGACGTTTCTTCAAGAGATTCTTTGTGTGACCTTTTGCAAAGGCCACTACCTCCGCATATGACACCGGTCCATCGACTTCAACTTTATCACGAACATCCACATGCAAGCAGTTCATGAATTTTTTTAATCTCAAAAAGTCAGTATTCTCTATAGCAGTTACCTTTATGAGTTTTCTCCATAGCGCTTTAAAATCCCACACAAACGCTTGAAAGTGACCAGGCAGGCTTTGCTTTAGCCCATCTAGCCTTTGCTTCACTTCGCTCAATTGATTTGCTTCAGAATGTCGCTTCAAGGGTGTTCCAATCCAGCTTTTCTTCAGCTTGCAAGCCATCGTATCATGTTTTGGCCTTTCCACGAACCATGAGTGGGAACATCTGAGCCACTCCCTCTTGTTTTGACAAGCCGCTCTCCAGCAAAAATAGACCATAGTCCTGCAGCCACACTTCTGCATCTTCAACACCTGTAAAAGTCGGAAAACCCGACCAAATCTTGCTTAGTAGCACTTGCTCTTTGCAACTGGTATCACCGCAATAGCGTCTTCGAGTTCAGTGAGAAGCAATCAGTAGCTCCTCAGTGGGGGCACCACTGATCGAAAGGGGGAACAAACCCAGCACACTCCAAACTCGTCTCTCTATAGCCAATGGATTAATCCGCAACCCTAACCAACAGAAACTCACACACACGCACACTTTCTGCCAACCTTCATAGAACAAACTCACCTTCGGGCATTCTCAGCTGTACATGTTCACAGATAAACACCTCGACATAATCGGCTTGACAGTACACCATCATACACAACCATACCTACACCAAATAAGTAAACACACAATCCCTGGGAGGCAACACAAGCCTCAACCAACACATCATAGCTCACTCAATCATTCTCTCCCTCCCTCTCTACTCACACATACACAAAACCCGGAGCCAACGCTACCACAGGCGTGGGGCACAAGACGAGATAGACGAGATGATTGATGGCAAACTCAACACGAAAAATAATCCCACCGAACTGTGAACTCACTTATCCATAGCACAAAAAAAAAAAAACAATCCCCTTACAATGGTGGCAGCTACTCTGATTGATCTCCTTCAAGCCCTTGGTGACCTTCTCTCCTTTTTCACCCTCGGCCTCTCGACATGCCCTTGGCCTTCAGCTGCCCTTATAGATGGTGGCCATCAGCTCCTCAATCCCGTGCTCTGCAACTGATGCTCACTGCCGAGTCCACTGCATATGGCCAACTCTTTCACATACTTCCTCCCCTCTCTCATCCCCAGGTAGCGCTGGCTCCTCCCTCTTCTCTATAGCATGCAACCCACGAATGCCCCCGCCTCCTTATGGTGCCATCACCCTTCTCAAGCACCCTCCTCAGCCTTGTCTCTGCACTCTTTTCACCCTGTAGCTCGTGGCGCCCTCAATCTTTTGCATCTCGGCCAGCCCGGACTCTTCTCCATTGCTCCCAACCCAGCACACCTCAACGCGGCCCTCCATTGCTCACGGCCTAGCTGGCTGTAATAGCGCCATCTGTATCCTGCCCTCTGGCGCTCTCTCTCCCTCTTGCTCTAGGACAACCTTCTGGCGTCCCTGCACCCTTTCAGCCCCCGGCTCCTCCTTGGCCTTCTTCTTTTTCTCCTACGTGTCCCCCCTCCCATGCTGCTGGTGGTCCTTCCCTTTCATGTACTCCCCACTTGGCCCGCTACCATGCAACCCAACAGGCGGCTTTCCTTTTCTGTGGCAACCCATGCTCACCTCATGCAGACCAGCCGACTCCCTACAGATGGCACTCCTCTTTACTGACAGCTCAGCCCGCCATGCTCCTGATGGCGCCACCACCTTGCAAAACTCCTCTCCTTCCACCTGCAGTCGCATCATCTCTCATGCATCACTTTTTCTATACTAACTCCAAGATTTAGTTTAGTTAAAAAATCCATGTGTGGCATACTTTCCCATGCCATCAATGGGCCATTTGAATCGATTACATTAAAAAATGGGTGTTCAGATTTCTTTTGCACTGCTCGCCTACTAACACTCTTCACCATGGTGAAGAAAATTTCTCTTCCTATCTCACTGGACTTTGCACCACACCGAGAGTGATATGACTGCTATGTCATCCACTTTGAGAGTCACCAAATAACGACCTTCAAGCTCGCAAAAAACTTTGAACTCGCCCAGCTTTAGCACCCGTTCTGCATACACCATGGCACCACCACTAAGGACTTCAATATGCTAAATCCCTCCCAATATAGACCTTTGGCTTGTTATGTGTCACATCTGACAGACACATTATCTTAGCACCACGAATGACCTATACAATGCCGCATTTGGCATACACATCCTAGCAGTAGAGTGTCTTGCATGTCCTGCAGACTCTCGATCAGAATCCCATATCATAAACCTCATAGCATCTCTATCCAAAACCCCTTGTCCCACTCCCAACCTTGTGATATCAACATTTGCTCCTGTCACCTGTGATAGCAAGTAACACTTGCTGTTTTGACTACAGAGTGCTCCATCTCTGTGTACTTGTCTCCTAGCTACATCAAACACCTGCTCAAGGTCCTTGTCATTTGCCTGCAAACTACTATGCCTGGGCGTCTTGCACTTCCATTGGCCGACCACCATCTTCAGCTGTACCAACGTTGTGGGGGGATTTGTATTTATAAGGTGAGCCGGGAAGGCACTGGGCCCCTGGCTGTGAGAGGTGCGAGGAAAAGAGTTGCAGCAGACACAATTAATGGGAATAGAGCTTAAAAAAGATAGTTTACCTTACACCAAATAATCAGCAGTATCCCTGTTTTAATCAAATATTAATGGAGGAGTTTATGCTCCTTACAAGGATTGTCCTGGTTTAATCCAGGTGCTAATCAAGAAAATCAAAATTGAACGGCCTTGTACTGCCTTCAACTTCTTCCTGCCATGGCTTAGAAGCTTCGACTTCCAATGGCCTTAGGTGGTCCGATTTGGTTTAAGGTTACCGGCTTAATTCTAGGTTTGAACGGGCTTGGAGATTATGGCTTAGAGAGCTTAAGATTATGGTTATCAAGGCTAATTTTGGCTTAATGAGATTGGGGCTTCGGGTTAGGGATCGTATGAAAGCTTAGCTTAGAGTTTATGGTAATCCGAGCTTAAGCTTGGCTAATGAGATTAGGATTAGGCTTGGATTAGGAGTTTGAGATTAGGCTCGGCTTAAGGAGAGCGAGATCTTTGACTTGGAGAGCTCGTATTTAACAAGACTAATGACTTCCAAGACTAGGCTTATAGAGCTTAGGAATATGGCTAATGAGTTTGAGAAGCTTTGGTGAGGCTTATATGGGAGATTAGAGAATATTATGGTCTTCAAGGCTTAAGATGGCTAATGAGAGCTTAATGAAATCAAGATCTTTGTTTGGCTTGGCTTAAGCGGGCTTATGATAATCCGAGAAAGTTTGGCTTAAGAGGGTGAGATCAAGCTTGGCTAATGAGAGTGAGATTAGGCTCAGCTTAGAGATTTTTGGATTAGGATAGCTGAAGACCTCTCACTTTCTTCCCCGGAGAGAAGGCACTCAATGAGAAGAGGAGAGGATAATAAAAAATGAGAGAGTCCAAGAGAGCCCCTCCTTTTCCTTTATAGGTTGCATGGGCACTTTACCTTGCTAAAAATAGCCTACCCATTAGCGATGTCGCTAATGGGTAGCCACCCTATGCTGTGGCACTAGCGGATATTGACCAGCGCAGAGTTCGGCGAGAGTAATGCCAAAAAAGGGCGCATGGGGCTGTTGAGCCTTTTTGCTTCATAGCCGGGCTCGTCCGAGCAGTCCTTTGGCCTCCATGACCGGGTCATCTTTTCGCGCAGCAGTCGCTCGCTGCCTGCTCGACGCCATGCTCTTCATTTTTATTTTCTTTTGGCTTCCCCCCTTATTGAATTAGGGTGGCCATTAACCATGCCCGTTAATTGGGCGGCCAGTTTTATTGGGTAGCCCTTCTTATTGCGGGTGGCCACTTGGCTCAAGAGCACTACATTTGGGCATACATATCGACCAAGGCATTGCCTCCATGACATCATTTTCCAACATCCACTGACTAGCAATATCACCGTGAATGCAACTGCCCACTCTAGTGTGTTGAATGGCACCATAGCTTTCAAGATGCAAGTATAAGTGTCCGTCAAGGCAAGGAATTATATATATAAAAATGCTTTCGTATCGGCCCACATTTGGCGTACATATCGGCACTGCATTGCATTAAGCCTGTATATTGGCCAACTAAAAAATACCTTGTTAATGGAGATAGGCCTTTGGTTGCCACCAATTCTGCTCTGATGGCTCCATTTCCCAGAATCTGTTTGCAGCTCAAAAATTACCAGATGAACTTGACTGATCAAGGCGACAAGGGCGGTTCGGAACCGGCCCCCGGCGATACATAAATTGGCCATATCTTGCCAACCGAAACCCCGATCGACAAACTGAAAAGACCGATATGCTCCTGGAAGTGAGCACTTCGGACCCATGCATTCCTATCATCTTTGACCTTTTATCAGCAAGTGCTCAATCCGGTGCGGTTCTGCTACTGACTCAACTGAAAACTGTCATAACTTCTTATCCGTAGCTCCAATTGACGAGCCGTAAAGACAGGCATGTAGAGCCCTTCAAGTACTTCAAGTTTGATTAATAAAAACCCAGTTATGAACACTTCAAAAATAATCACTTCTTAGCATTACCAAGACATCTTTTTGCCCTTAGAACCGCACCTGGCACACTTTTAGCTTAAAATTGGCTTGTTTCCAAGTCCTTATAACTGTTGAATAATCATGTGAGATTCAAATACACCTGATTGGCATCCATTTGCTCATTTTATTGTCATGGGAGCGGAGCGACACAACATCCACCCCGGCCTCTGAACCTGCATAACCTTCAGTTTGTGCCAACCGGTCTTCAAGCTGCGTCTACTATAAATACCTTAAGTTACTTGTCATCAAGCTCACGTAGGTGGTAAAGACATGTAAAACAAAAAAAGGTTTAAATCATAGCATCAATAGTCTAGCTCAATTATGTGGTAGCTGTCCTATCATAAATCTTTGAACCATAGTGGTCGTATCTCCAAAGCATTCAAATATAAAAAATCTGTTTAGTGAACCCCGCCAAACTCAAGTGCCCCAGTTAATTATGCACATGGCTTGACCATCAGCTCGCTTTAGGGAACCCTGTGAAGCTCAAGTATGCCTTACTTTGGGTGGTCAAGTTATTTACTTCAAGTTCTAGTAGCAGAACCATCTCAAAAGATGTGAAGATACTATAGCAACTATCCAAAGATGTCAACTGGATGCTAGCCATGTAAGCTTATTGATCATATAATAAAAAACACTTATGTATTAGCATACATAAGAAAAAAACAAATCTACTGCCAAGTAACCTACTACAGGAAAATAAATGATATCCTTGAATCTACAAGTTGCTCTTCAATAGCTCCCAAGATCAAATGGGATAATAAGAAATTGCCCCAATAGTGGCGCACCATAATATCCACATGAGCATACATATCCTGTATCAATCAACTTCAAGCATTTCTGCTCCAAATATGCTATTCTAGGATCTAGTAGAAAGAAACCACAATATATACCCAAAAATACCCATCCATGGTGAACCTTCTTTTGAAGATCTGTTGAATCACCTGGATCAAATACCATTAAGATCACATAGCATTGATGGGCTCCACAATATACTAGAGCCTCACCTGAAGCATAGTGCACCACCCACATCTCATAAACTTTTGGTAACTTAAGGTCATTACCAACAAGAATTAAAGAATTATGACTCCCTTTTACTGGTAGTAGCCAGAACATCACTGACATAAGAATTACTAGGAATAATATCCAAATCCAGCCACATTTGGCACATTGTCCCAAGAAATGAAAAATCCTGTGCAATTTATGCAGTATCAAGGATGATTTAGCATCATCTCCCCTCTAGCTTCATAGCCATTACGAAAAACCTTAGGATTTCCTGGACCTGTATCATCAGAGAGATTTTTACATGGTTTTTGAGTTTGATAGTGGAAAATAGCTTTATCATGAAGATCTTCATCCTTAGTGGAAAATAGCTTTATCATGAAGATCTTCATCCTTAATCTCCATCTTTACCTCCCACCTCGGCTCGTCTCACGTCGGGTTCACCAAGAATGTCGGGGGATTTGTATTCGAAAGGTGAGTAGGGAAGGCACTGGGTCCCTAGCTGTGAGAGGTGCGAGGAAAAGAGTTGCAACAGACACAATTAATGGGAATAGAACTTAAAACAGACAGTTTACCTTAAACCAAATAATCAGCAGTATCCCTATTTTAATCCAATATTAATGGAGGAGTTTATGCTCCTTACAGGATTGTCCTGGTTTAATCCAGGTGCTAATCAAGAAAATCAAAATTGAACTACGTTGTAATGCCTTCAGCTTCTTCCCACCATGGCTTAGGATCTTCGACTTCCAATGGCCTTAGGAGGTTCGATTCGGTTTAAGGTTACGCGCTTAATTCCGGGTTTGAACGGGCTTGGAGATTATGGCTTAGAGAGCTTAAGATTATGGTCATCAAGGCTAATTTTGGCTTAATGAGATTGGGGCTTTGGGTTAGGGATCGTATCAAAGCTTAGCTTAAAGTTTATGGTACCTGAGATTAAGCTCGGCTAATGAGATTTGGATTAGGCTTGGATTAGGAGTTTGAGATTAGGCTCGGCTTAAGGGGAGCGAGATCTTTGACTTGGAGAGCTCGTATTTAACAAGACTAATGACTTCCAAGATTAGGCTTATAGAGCTTAGGAATATGGCTAATGAGTTTGAGAAGCTTTGGCGAGGCTTATATGGGAGATTAGAGATTATGGTCTTCAAGGCTTAAGATGGCTAATGAGAGCTTAATGAAATCAAGATCTTTGTTTGGCTTGGCTTAAGCGGGCTTATGATAATCCGAGAAGGTTTGGCTTAAGAGAGTGAGATCAAGCTTGGCTAATGAGAGCGAGATTAGGCTCAGCTTAGAGATTTTTGGATTAGGATGGCTGAAGACGTCTCACTTTCTTCCCCGGAGAGAAGGCACTCAATGAGAAGAGGAGAGGATAATAAAAAATGAGAGAGTCCAAGAGAGCCCCCCCTTTTCCTTTATAGGTTGCATGGGCACTTTACTTGCTAAAAATAGCCTACCCATTAGCGCTGTCGCTAATGGGTAGCCACCCTATGATGTGGCACTAGCGGATCTTGACGAGCATAGAGTTTGGCGAGAGTAATGCCAAAAAAGGGTGCATGGGGCTGCTAAGCCTTTTTCGCTTCATAGCCGGGCTCGTCTAAGCAGTCCTCTGGCCTCCATGACTACGTCATCTCCTCGCACAACAGTCGTTCGCTGCCTGGTTGATGCCATGCTCTTCAATTTTATTTTCTTTTGGCTTGGCCCTTTATTGAATTAGGGTGGCCATTAACCATGCCCTTTAATCGGGCAGCCAGTTTTATTGCACGGCCATTTTTATTGTGAGCGGCCACTCTGCTCAAGAGCACTACATTTGGGCATACATATCGACCAAGGCATTGCCTCCATGACATCATTTTCCAACATCCACTGACTAGCAATATCACCGTGAATTCTATTGCCCACTCTAGTGTACGTGTTCAATGGCACCACAGCTTTCAAGATGCAAGTATAAGTGTCTGTCAAGGCAAGGAATTATATATATATAAATTCTTTCGTATCGGCCCACATTTGGCGTACATATCGACACTGCGTTGTGCATTAAGCCTGTATACTGGCCAACTCAAAAATACCTTGTTAATGGAGATGGGCCTCTAGTTGCCACCAATGCTGCTCTGACGGTGGTACACCTAAGGTGTCTCGGACCACGGAAAGTGTCAGCAGCAGGTAAAGGGCAGCAGACAGTGTGATAGTAGAAGGCTTGGACAAGTACCAGGTACAACCGGGAATAGGTCCCAGAAAGATGTGTATGCCAGATGTGGCAATTAGCAGGTCAGGCATCGGTTTTTAATCTCTCATAAGTAAACTGCTCGTCGATTCTGGGAATTTACTCTATGACAAATCTATGGTCCCATTATTTGGCCATGAGGTTTTTTTTGGAGGGCTCTTTCAAGGACTAAAGATTGAAGTGAGGTTATTTGTTATAATTACGGCAAGTTCGGGATGGCCCACAATCAGGGTGACCTCCACTACCGGCAAATTACAAAGCAATTGAAGTGCGACTCGAAAGGGGCTGCTACGGCTACTTGAAGCCGGGAGTACTTGGATGCGGCTACTGCGGCCTCATGGTCCACCAACTTGGCGGTGCTTGGGATTGCGATCGACCACAGGTGGGAATGTCCGCTAAGGCGCAAGATAAATTTTTTTGAAAGGTTTGCCATGCTAAAAAAACGAGGCAGTAAGCTGCAGTTGGCTGGAGAACAGGGTACGCTGTCTTTGGGAGGCCATTGCATGCAGGAATGTGGTCCCATCTGTGGTGTCTGCATGCGGAGAGAGGAGTCAGCTAAGGGGGGCCGCATGCGGTTGGCCAAATAAGGAGAGAGGGCCGCTTGGGCCATGCATGATCGGAGGGGAGCCAAGTGGTGGCGGCATGCAGTTGAAGGGGAAGGAGCCAGAGAAGGGCGGCCAGTAGGAAGAGATTGCGGCGCGCGCCAGAGCCAGAGGACTGAGCCGTGGGCTGGGGGCACAGGACAGAGCCAGGCCAAGGGCGGGCTTGAGAATCTGGGAAGGCAGGGTCGAGGGGAGCTTGAGGAAGCACAGCCGAGGGGGGCAGCCTTGCAGAGATGTGGAGGAGCTGCAGTACGGGCTGAGGTCCACGGGGTGGCGCAGATTCCAGCCTTGAGGTGGTCATGAGGGCAAAGTCAGGGGCAGCCGGGGGATACTGCCAGGTGCAGTAAAGGCAGTGCTACAGTAAGGGGCCGCCATAGGCTGCATGGCCGCCAGGTGATAAGGAGATCCGATAGAGGGCATATTGCAAGAGGAGGTGATGCAAGATAAGAGAGAGAAGTGCCGCGAGCTACAGGTGTAGAAGAGGAGGAAGTAAACGCTGCCGAGAAAGTGAAGGAGAGGAGGCGGGTATGGTCCGAGAAGGTGTCGAAGCTGCAGAGAAGGGGCACACAGGGGCCGCCATGGGCTGCATGGGGTGGAGAGAAAGAGGGGCAGTCAGTTGAGTAAGGGAATTGCTTGCGAAAGGCCACCACAAGGGCTGAGCGGATTGCATCCAGTCGGCGGGCACCATCATTGTATTTCGATACCGTTTTGTGATACATTGAGTGCTTGTGGGTGTCTGAATGGTTTGAATTCGATTTCTTTTTTTCCCTCTAATCTCGTGCAGTAGGTCCGTGGTAGTGTTGGCTCCGGACAGGTTGCATGTGTGTGGAGAGAGAGAGAGAGAGAGAGAGAGAGAGAGAGAGAGAGAGTGATTATGGTTATAGATTGGGTGTGATTTTGTATGCGGTCGAGGCTTGCGAGGTCTTCCGGTGTGTGTTTACAGAGTTGTGTGCAATGGTGTGTGTGTCGATAAAGCTGATTGTGTGTAGCCGGTGATTGTTAGAAGGTAGTCTTTATTGTGAAGGTCGGCAGAAAGTGTGCGTATGTGTGTGATTCTGTGTGGCTTGGGGTGTTGGATTTAATGTTTATGTAAATAATATCTATCAGTTTTCTTCTTATGCACTGATATATTGCCTAAATAATGCTATGGTTGAGCATAAATGCTCAACAAGGGGTCGGGCAATGATGGTACACCTAAGGTGTCTCGGACCATGGAAAGTGTCAGCAGTAGATAAAGGGCAGCAGGCAATGTGATAGTAGAAGGCTTGGACAAGTACCAGGTACAACCGGGAATAGGTCCCAGAAAGATGTGTATGCCAGATGTGGCAATTAGCAGGTCAGGCATCGGTTTTTAATCTCTCATAAGTAAACTGCTCTTCGATTCTGGGAATTCACTCTATGGCAAATCTATGGTCCCATTATTTGGCCATGAGGTTTTTTTTGGAGGGCTCTTTCAAGGACTAAAGATTGAAGTGAGGTTATTTGTTATAATTACGGCAAGTTCCGGATGGCCCACAATCGGGGTGACCTCCACTACCGGCAAATTGCAAAGCAATTGAAGTGCGACTCGAAAGGGGCTGCTACGGCTACTTGAAGCCGGGAGTACTTGGACGCGGCTACTGCGGCCTCATGGTCCACCAACTTGGCGGTGCTTGGGATTGCGATCGACCACAGGTGGGAATGTCCGCTAAGGCGCAAGATAATTTTTTTTGAAAGGTTTGCCATGCTAAAAAAACGAGGCAGTAAGCTGCAGTTGGCTGGAGAAGAGGTGACGCTGTCTTTGGGAGGCCATTGCATGCAGGAATGTGGTCCCATCTGTGGTGTCTGCATGCGGAGAGAGGAGTCAGCTAAGGGGGGCCGCATGCGGTTGGCCAAATAAGGAGAGAGGGCCGCTTGGGCCATGCATGATCGGAGGGGAGCCAAGTGGTGGCGGCATGCAGTTGAAGGGGAAGGAGCCAGAGAAGGGCTGCCAGTAGGAAGAGATTGCGGCGCGCGCCAGAGCCAGAGGACTGAGCCGTGGGCTGGGGGCACAGGACAGAGCCAGGCCAAGGGCGGGCTTGAGAATCTGGGAAGGCAGGGTCGAGGGGAGCTTGAGGAAGCACAGCCGAGGGGGGCAGCCTTGCAGAGATGTGGAGGAGCTGCAGTACGGGCTGAGGTCCACGGGGTGGCGCAGATTCCAGCCTTGAGGTGGTCATGAGGGCAAAGTCAGGGGCAGCCGGGGGATACTGCCAGGTGCAGTAAAGGCAGTGCTACAGTAAGGGGCCGCCATAGGCTGCACGGCCGCCAGGTGATAAGGAGATCCGATAGAGGGCATATTGCAAGAGGAGGTGATGCAAGATAAGAGAGAGAAGTGCCGCGAGCTACATGTATAGAAGAGGAGGAAGTAAACGCTGCCGAGAAAGTGAAGGAGAGGAGGCGGGTATGGTCCGAGAAGGTGTCGAAGCTGCAGAGAAGGGGCACACAGGGGCCGCCATGGGCTGCATGGGGTGGAGAGAAAGAGGGGCAGTCAGTTGAGTAAGGGAATTGCTTGCGAAAGGCCACCACAAGGGCTGAGCGGATTGCATCGAGTCGGCGGGCACCATCATTGTATTTCGATACCGTTTTGTGATACATTGAGTGCTTGTGGGTGTCCTGAATGGTTTGAATTCAATTTCTTTTTTTCCCTCTAATCTCGTGCAGTAGGTCCGTGGTAGTGTTGGCTCCGGACAGGTTGATTGTGTGTGGAGAGAGAGAGAGAGAGAGAGTGATTATGGTTATAGATTGGGTGTGATTTTGTATGCGATCGAGGCTTGCGAGGTCTTCCGGTGTGTGTTTACAGAGTTGTGTGCAATGGTGTGTGTGTCGATAAAGCTGATTGTGTGTAGCCGGTGATTGTTCGAAGGCAGTCTTTATTGTGAAGGTCGGCAGAAAGTGTGCGTATGTGTGTGATTCTGTGTGGCTTGGGGTGTTGGATTTAATGTTGATGTAAATAATATCTATCAGTTTTCTTCTTATGCACTGATATATTGCCTAAATAATGCTATGGTTGAGCATAAATGCTCAACAAGGGGTCGGGCAATGATGGTACACCTAAGGTGTCTGGGACTATGGAAAGTGTCAGTTGTAGATAAAGGACAGCAAGCAATGTGATAGTAGAAGGCTTGGACAAGTACCAGGTACAACCGGGAATAGGTCCCACAAAGATGTGTATGCCAGATGTGGCAATTAGCAGGTCAGGCATCAGTTTTTAATCTCTCATAAGTAAACTGCTCGTTGATGCAGGGAATTTACTCTATGGCAAATCTATTGTTCCATTATTTGGCCATAAAGGTTTTTTTTGGAGGGCTCTTTGAAGGACTTAAGATTGAAGTAGGTTATTTGTTATAATTGCGACAAGTTCGGGATGGCCCACAATCAGGGTGACCTCTACTACCGCAAATTACAAAGCAATTAAAGTGCAACTCGAAAGGGGCTGCTAGGGCTACTTGAAGCCGGGAGTACTCGAACGCGGCTACTGCGGCCTCATGGTCCACCCACTTGGCGGTGCTTGGGATTGCGATCGACCACGGGTGGAAATGGCCGCTAGGGTGCAAGATAATTTTTTTTGAAAGGTTTGCCATGCTAAAAAAACGAGGCAGTAAGCTCCAGTTGGCTGGAGATGAGGGGGCACTGTCTTTGGGAGGCCATTGCATGCAGGAATGTGGTCCCATCGGTGGTGTCTGCATGCGGAGAGATGAGTCAGCTAAGGGGGGTCGCATGCGGTTAGCCAAATAAGGACAGAGGGCCGCTTGGGCCATGCATGATCGGAGGGGAGCCAAGTGGTGGCGGCATGCAGTTGAAGGGAAAGGAGCCAGAGAAGGGCGGCCAGTAGGAAGAGATTGCGGCGCGCGCCAGAGCCAGAGGACTGAGCCGTGGGCTGGGGGCACAGGACAGAGCCAGGCCAAGGGCGGGCTTGAGAATCTGGGAAGGCAGGGTCGAGGGGAGCTTGAGGAAGCACAGCCGAGGGGGGCAGCCTTGCAGAGATGTGGAGGAGCTGCAGTACGGGCTGAGGTCCACGGGGTGGCGCAGATTCCAGCCTTGAGGTGGTCATGAGGGCAAAGTCAGGGGCAGCCGGGGGATACGGCCAGGTGCAATAAAGGCAGTGCTACAGTAAGGGGCCGCCATAGGCTGCATGGCTGCCAGGTGATAAGGAGATCCGATAGAGGGCATATTGCAAGAGGAGGTGATGCAAGATAAGAGAGAGAAGTGCCGCGAGCTACAGGTGTAGAAGAGGAGGAAGTAAACGCTGCCGAGAAAGTGAAGGAGAGGAGGTGGGTATGGTCCGAGAAGGTGTCGAAGCTGCAGAGAAGGGGCACACAGGGGCCGCCATGGGCTGCATGGGGTGGAGAGAAAGAGGGGCAGTCAGTTGAGTATGGGCTGCATGGGGTGGAGAGAAAGAGGGGCAGTCAGTTGAGTAAGGGAATTGCTTGCAAAAGGCCACCACAAGGGCTGAGCGGATTGCATCGAGTCGGCGGGCACCATCATTGTATTTCGATACCGTTTTGTGATACATTGAGTGCTTGTGGGTGTCGTGAATGGTTTGAATTCAATTGCTTTTTTTCCCTCTAATCTCGTGCAGTAGGTCCGTGGTAGCGTTGACTCCGGATAGGATGCGTGTGTGTGCAGAGAGAGTGATTACGGTTATAGATTTGGTGTGATTTTGTATGCGGTCGAGGCTTGCGAGGTCTCCCGGTGTGTGTGTTTACAGAGTTGTGTGCAATGGTGTGTGCGTCGATAAAGGTGATTGTGTGTAGCCGGTGATTGTTCGAAGGCAGCCTTTATTGTGAAGGTCGGCAGAAAGTGTGCGTATGTGTGTGATTCTGTGTGGCTTGGGGTGTTGGATACCTGCTGGGCTATAGAGAGGCATCGAGTTTGTGTCCTCTGTGTTATTTCCATTTCCCCATCCCAACGGCTCCATTTCCCAAAATCTGTTTGCAGCTCAAAAAATTACCAAATGAACTTGATTGATCAAGGCGACCAGGGCGGTTCGGAACCAGCCCCCGACGATAATTAAATTGTCCATATCTTGCCAACCGAAACCCCGATTGACAAACTGAAAAGACCGACATGCTCCTAGAAGTGAGCACTTCAGACCCATGCAATCCTATCATCTTTGACCTTTTATTAGCAGGTGCTCAAGCCAGCAGGTGCTCAAGCCGGTACGCTACTGACTCAATTTAAAACTGTCATAACTTCTTATCCGTAGCTCCGATTGACGAGTCGTGAGGACAGGCATGTAGAGCCCTTCAAGTACTTCGACATTGATTAATAAAAACCTAGATATGAACACTTCAAGAATACTCACTGTTTAGCATTACCAAGACATCTTTTTGTCCTTAGAGGCGCACCTGGCACACTTTTAGCTTAAAATTGGCTTGTTAGCAAGTCCTTATAACTGCTGAATAATCATGTAGGATTCAAATACACCTGATTGGCATCCCTTTGCTCATTTTCTTGTCATGGGAGCAGAGCGGCACAACATGTTATTTGGTGTAGATTCGCTGATTTAGGCAACACCAATCACGAAATCATGCTGCAGTGGCTGGCCATCACTGTAACTGGTATGATTTTGTTATTGGGTGGATGTACATGCTGACAGAAATTTGGATTTGGATTTGGAATTAGATTGGGAATTGTTATATGTTTTTTTAATTGCGGCAATATTTATGAAAGTTAACTTGAGATGGCTGAGAATTGCTTATTGAATGATGACTGTGACCAATGATATCCTGATTCATTAGGGTATGAGATACTGCTTATTCTAGTGGTATGGGACACTAGAATAGGTAGTATGTGGATGATAGCAGGCATAAGCAATGTGATAGTTTCGATACATATTTCTAATCGCTATTTTTGACAAGTATTGTTTGCAAATTTTTATTTCGCAACTGAGGACAGTTGCTTTCCAATGGAGAGGTATGTTATGGAATTGATATTTTACTATTTATTGTAGCTAACATGTGGAAAAGGCTTGACCGAGCTAGTGTATTGCAAAAAGATATTATATTTTATGTATATTTGATTATTCAAGTGCTCTTTATGAGTTTTGGCCATTTATGACCGGCCGGTCAATTTGTACTCACTTTGACCATTTAAGAAATCTATAAAACAAATACGTGCAAGAGGGAAACGGTCACTCTTGCACGGGGGGAGATTGCACCCAATGTCTGTGTTATTCTCCTCTCCTCTCCCCTCTTCTCTCTCGCCGTGTTGGTGTAGCACTCCACTCTAGAAGGTGCGCCTGCATGTGCTCTCTCAATCTATCTTGCTTTTGTCTCTCTCTGCTTGTGTACAACTTGGATTATGCATTGTGTGATTCGAGGTATGCAGATTTTTTCGTTCCATGGCTCGTAGTATATTGTTTTTGCTATTTTGCAGGGCTTGCAACGTTTCCGTCTGTAGCATGCAGAGTCCTTTGTTGATGCATGAGAATTTTTGAAACCAAAGCAACATGCAAACTTTGATCTCCCCACAAGATGAAGGGGCTTGGTATGGAACAAGAAGTTGCAATCTTCAACCAATCTTGGCTGCACATGTTCTACACTACACATTAGAATGTCTATATTTCTTTTCACATAAATTGTACTCGTGACGTTCTATCCTAATTATCTAAATGCTAAGTGCGAATGAGAACATAGGATTACCATTCTATCCAGTCCAAAACAACACCAAGATCAAGTAGAATAATAGAGTGCATACTGTAAATAATCACCAAGAGGAAATGTTTCGGTCAAGGGGATGGAATTAACATCACTTCATGTCATCGATACTAAAGACAATGTAAACTTTGATTCATTAAATCAAGCTCTTTGCTTGAACAATCTTCAATGAAGCTGTTCAAAGAAAATCAGAAACTAGAAAAAAAATCAGAGAAACAAACACATAATTGCAAAGTCAACCTTCCAATGTCATTCCTTTACCCTGTTGTTGTTGATTCTAACACAAGGAATAGTAGGAAAACTTACCTTGGAGACCTGCTTGGCCATGCAATCAGAGTCTGAAAAGCTGCAGATGGGGATTGTCTGAAAAGTGAATGTTCTTTCTAGAAAAGCGTCAGTAAAAATATATGTACTAGTTGTTGTGGGAAGTGTGTTTCTATAGAGAGTACATATTTACATATATACTCATACATATATAAGTTGTTGCAGACATGTTTTACTAGAGAGAGTATACATATACTCATATGTACGAGTTGTTGCAAAAGTGTCTTGTTAGATATATATATATATATATATATATGTATATATATATATGTATGTATATATGTATGGATCTCCCATGCAGCATAGCCGAAAAATTTGTATGGCAAGCCCGGGTTGTGTTGTAAGCAGTGAACACCGGTAGTGTGGAAACCATGCCTAAAAACCCCCTTGGCTATAAGTTCAAAAAGGAAAAAGGGTGACCCCTTAACTTTGATTGTACCTAGTAAGTTCAAGGCAAAAAACATGGATGTTTATCTAGCTCCACTAGTTGACGATCTCCAGGAGTTATGGAATGGGATCGACATAGCAGATGTGGTTGAACCAGTAGGACAACAGCATGCAAGGATCCATAGACTTCTTATGTGGACTATGCATGATTGGTCAGGATACGGAGAAGCTTCTAGTAATGGTGCATGTGTGGAAGCAAGAAAGAGTGTCTAATGCATATGTCCGATGGTGGGACATCCTATTTATGCATACACAAAAATGCATGGAAACAATATGTTGTGCAAGAAAGATTTTGAGAGGTTATTCAGAAAGATGGTGTAGCTATAAAAGCATATGACATGGGTTTGCAAGTTGGCATCCACTACAAGAGGTTGTGTGCTCTTGTGACGCTCTTAGCGACGGAAATACACTGGGTTTTTATAACCCCCGGCGTCGCTATAACCGTCGCTAAAAGCGTCGCTACGAGAGCGTCGCTATAGGCGTCGCTATATAGCGACGCTCATAGCGACGCCTATAGCGACGCAGATAGTGACGCTCTCACAGAAGAGTATAGCGACGCATATAGCGACGCGACAGAGCCATAAATAGCGACGCTTATAGCGACGCCTGAGAGAATATTTTTTTGGTGGCAGGGCATTGAATGCCCTGCCACCCATCAACCATATTGTACTTGATTCACTTTTTAAAAAAAGTGCAAAGGTAAATAATAGACCCAAAATAGTCACCCACAAGACGCATTGTTTGCAAAATTGACAATTGTACACATCATAGACAAACTGAATTGATTGGCAAATGTAATAATGACAATTGTACAACATCATAGGCATAAAGAATTGATTGGCAAAAGGAATTGCGGTGACAAATGTAATAATATACATGGTTCAAAAAGACGTATAAAATCCGTCTCATGATACATAAGCTATGAGAAACCCTAAACTAATGCTATCTAGCTACGGCTAAACTGACGTCGTCTAATCAGACGTCTCATCGCGTCCAAGCGGCTATCTGTCGGATTCTGCAAAAAAAGACAATAAGACAGTTTTCAGTAAATATAAACATATAACGACATTTATAAAACAATACAAAAAATAAAAAAGAGTAAACCCTAATACTAACCATGCCGCCGCGAGAACTGAGAATGTCCATCAGGGCGTTTAAGCCCTTCCTGCCTGCGTACTCGCGCTCGTACGGTGTGGGATCACGTCCTGTCATCGACCACTGTCAAAACATACAAAGATTTCATTATGTTAGAACTAAAAAACTCATAAACCCTAAACTATCGAACATGCATAAAAAGCAATGTGAAAAGACTTACAAAATCGGCCTCAAATGATGCCCATCCACCGCTCCCCAAGTGGTGCGAGCTCCCTGCCTCTACTCGCGCTCTGGCTGCATCCTTTTGTTGCTTCCACTTGTCGGGATTCTCGCGCGCTGCTTTCTTCGCATTCTTCCAATCTTCTTTGGCCAGCCAATCTGGCCTATTCCACCCATTCTTGATTGCTTTTTGCACTTCGGAACGCTTGTGTTTGCAGTATTCGCGCATTCGAATCTTCATCAGGTCTTCATTGAAGCGCTGATCCCGTGTTGGAACGGGAAACTCATCATGAAGTATGCTGATGACTCTGTTTTTTAAATCACTTGGTACTTCACTCCATTTGTTTAGTATATAGTGTCTAAACAGCTGAGAGCAAAGACCACGCATGCGCGAGATCACCTTCTTGCCGTCATCATCCATGATGATGCCGCCGCTGATGTCGACGGAGTAAGGCAAGCCCTCTGGCCGGTGACGCGTGAACCTGGGTGTCCCGGCAGGGGTCTCTAGCGGCGTGTCGATGGGGGTACGGACGTCAGGTGTCTCCACCGGCGTCTGGGCCCCGAAGCGAGGAGTGTCGAGTGGGGTGGCTCCTGGCGGAGTAGGTAGAGGTGTGTAGCTTCTAGGAATAGTCAGCCGTGCAAAACCTGGCGTAGATGGCGATGTTGTGGCTGGTGTGGGGGCGGGCAAAGAAGGGGAGGGTAAAGAGCCTCGTCGAACACGAGGCGGTGTGGAGGCATCGGTGGCGGAATCCCCACAACAACCGCCACCGCCACCACTAGAGCGCCGGTGTCTAGACGAGTGTGACGCTCGTCTCGTCGACGCCGAAGCTTCGGAGCGCGCCGAATGCTCCGAAAGAGAGGGAGATGCGGATGGTGTAGGAACGCGCGATGATGCGCCAGAGCGATGACGCTCCACGTACCACTGTCTCTGCTGCGGTGACAAAGAAGAAAGAAACTCCTCATCATCCATACCTGCATTAAACACACGAATATTTAAACTTAATATTGAATGAATAGAGTAGACAATGACGCAAAGACCATTAAATACAATGACGTAATGACGCATATAAATACAATGACGCAATGAATTGAGTGGTAGAAGAGGCAAGTCGAAAACTCAGAATTTTCAATCAAAAGATGTGAGCGCGAGTAGAAAAGAGCGTTACACACCATGGAAGCTACTTAGAGAGCTAGAGCTTTTACAGCACGGAGCAAAATTGTTCAAATACAATATTTGTGGCTTTAAGAGATCTCTCTCTCATCCTCGCATAACTCAGCATAACTTCCTATATCTATATAGAGCTCTCCGTTTAAACACATATCCTCTGTTTCATTTTGTAGCTCCTCTGCATGCACCCCATATAGAGTAGTAGCATCTTGATGCTCGTCTGGCACCACCGCAACGGCTTCTGATTGAGCATCTTCTCTGATCTCCTCCATTGATGTCGTTGTGATTGGCACATGGTAGCCTTCATACGTCCTTGCACTACGAGGGGCTACATCTATGACGTACCACCAGTTTGATGTAGACTTTGTAGGATGAAATACTACCTGCCAGAGCCACATAACTTACATGAGAGCTTTCAAGCACATAACTTGTAAAAGGGGGATGTTAACTATTTATATACTTACTTGTTCACAATGCTCGGGTAGTACGAAAGTGTCTCTTAGGTCAGTCCATTTCTTAGTAGAATCCACCTCAAGAAAACCAAACTCTCCTCTACGCACAGTAGCGTTTTGACCCTCCATGATTATCTTGAACCATTGCACGTCGAACAAGTCGACAAAAAATCCTCTGTAATCGATCCTCAAAATCTCTTGCAGCGTGCCGAAGTAAGTGAGTTCCGCCACCACGGGATCTGCATCAGAGGAACGTCGTCGACTAGACTGTTCAAATTTTGCCATGATTCCACAATCTTGAGTAAAACGCTTTTTGTCGATTCGTTCCACCCTAAAATGTCGACCTTTACACCATGCTGCTGTGTATGACTTATACTACAACGAACAAAGATTATGAGTGGCCGTTCAAACGTTTATAAATAAAGTCACTTGCTAGTCGTACATTGCAAACTTACCTTGGTCGCGCAACCCCGAGAGTACTCCCACTCTTCTTCAGTCACTTCGTCACCGCATTGTTGTGGGCTTTTCAATTGGTTGTGCAACCATCTTAAGCTCATGAAGGTTGGTAGGCTCTCCAGAACCGCTGGATAGTGCATTGGTGGTCGTCTTCCCCGTCTCCACTCGATTCGTGCCCTTTGTCGCTCTTGCTTTGCATCCTCATATTGTGAAATCCACTTTTGCATCACTGGATTGTGAAGCATGCAAAATCGGTTGATTTTAGCCTCTAGATCTTCCGTCATCTTCTTCTCAACACCGAGATTGCACATGACAATCCCAGATATGCGCTCATCATCTATGGTTCGCCATAGCGTGTCCCGGGATTTATCAAATCCGTCTAGCCACTCTCCAATGTACACTAGGGACTCTGATACCAACCAACCTTCTGCCATGCTACCCTCCGGACGTGCCTTTTGACGCACATATCCCTTAAGCGTTTTCATGAAACGCTCTAAGAAGAACATCCATCTGGAATGAACTGTGCCAGCTATTTCCACCTCATCAACTATGTGAATAAGAAGATGCACCTGAATGGTTAGCATTGTAGTAGGAAAATGTTTCTCAAACATGCACACAAGCTCCGCAGCATTTAGTTTGGCGAATGGTATGGAGTCTACGTCGATCTCCTTTTGTGAGATCCATTGCACCAGCTTTGCAAGTTTGTAGATTGTGTTACGGATGTCGAGAGACAAACATCCCTCAATGGCAACCGGTAAAATAAACTGTAAAGTATGTGCAGCAATGATATTAAAGTCCACATTTTATGCAATGATATTAAAGTCCACTATGAACGTACCTGACACATTTTATGCCAATCGTGTGACTTCAAACCGGTAAGCTTTCCTTCTTTAGTAAAACACGTTCGGAGCGAGTGCATTACGCCAGTGGGGGTCCACAAAGATTGAATGGCCTCTTTTACTTTGCGTTCTTGGGCTCCTGTGAAAATCCATGGTGCTTTAGGAAGTTTTATCGATCCATCAGACGCTGTTTGCGGCCAATATTGCTCCATACGATCCACATTTCTAAGGTCAACTCTGGCTCCCAAAGTATCTTTCTTGCCGGTCAAATGGTCCCATAGTAGATTACCCACATTCTTGAATATGTGCATTGGATCGAGCAAGTGATTGATCACGAGTCGGGGCCAGTATGGTAACTCGTACCATAGAGATAGTCTCTTCATCCCTGGAGGCAATCCGTCATCGCACATCTCCTTCTGCTCTAACCATGCTTGTGCAGACATTCTTGGTGGCTCTCTTCCCAAAAAGCCGTCGCGTAACACATGATTCTCCGGAAGATACGCTTGATGACCTTCGTAGATTTGCTTCTTCAGTGAGGGTGCCCTACGTGCATTCAGTCTAGGTCCACATGTGACACATGCTCTGTATCCGCTTGTTTGAAGCCCTGCATGTATACACATGATAATAGATCAACTATGGGGAAAAACAAGATTTACAGTGTCTGAGAGAGGAGTGTCAATAGATCACCTGAGCATTCTGTTAGCCCGGGATAGTCATGCATGGTCCACATTAGAATACCTCTGATCAAAGCATTCCGTCGTCCTGTGTGTCGGCTCATATCCACCACCTCTATGCCAATCCACAATTGTTGTAGCTCTTCCAATAGTGGACGAAGATACACATCCATATTCCCCACTTTATATCGCCCTGGCACAATCAAGCTTAGCCATAGGTGCCCCTTCTTCGTAGTCAACCACGGGGGAATGTTGTAGTTGACGATGACAACGGGCCATACACTGTAAGATGTTGATCTTTGACCAAATGGATTTACGCCATCCATAGCCAGGCCTAAGCGCAAATTTCGAGCTTCCCTGGCAAAATCCGACCATGTTCCATCTATATGTTTCCAGGCTGCGCAATTTGCAGGAATTCGTAGCACACCATCCGAAGATTTATTCTCCTCATGCCATGATGCTAGGGCGGCCATGGACTTACATTCGAAGAAATGCTTGATGCGAGGAAGCAAAGGAAAATGTCGCAAAACCTTTTGTGGAATTTTTGTCCCGTGGAGATCTACTTGATATCTTTCGGAATCACATTTCGGACACTTCTCCATGTCTGTGTATTCCCCTCTGAAAAGAATGCAGTCATTAGGACAAGCGTGGATAGAATTGTAATCCATCCCCAAGTTTCGCAAAATCTTTCTTGCTTCATCTCGGGAATCTGGCATCACATTGTCAGCAGGTAGAATGTGCTCTTTCAGCAATCTACACAACATAAAAATATGATACAGTCGTGTAAAAATCTATCAGATCATTATACATTTAGAGTTCTATTAAAGTAAACTAATTGTAATAGATCACCTGAAAAGCGTTGTGACGCTAGTGTCACTCCATCCAAACTTTGCCTGCATGTTGAGAAGAACCAGGAGTGCTTTCAATCTAGACATACGTGCTCCATTATACAATGATGTATCGGCTTCACTTTTCATATCATCATAGATAAGCCTTTCTGAATCCATGATCGTCTCGATCATTTCATCAATCTCGGGCTCAAACATTGTCTCGTTGGGAATGTGCTCTGCATGATCATCCCCCGAGCTGTCAGAGGCTACATCTTGTGGCCTCACATATGCTGCTTGACCAAAGCGCCTGCGAATACGTCTATTGGGTTGCAAGATTGCTGCTTGTTGGCCAGCGTCAGAGTCCGACGAGTTATAATTGGCAACAACTCGATCTATAATAGATGGATCGAACTCGCCAAATTCGCGAACGTGCTGCAAAGAAACACGTCTTGTCCGTCGCACAGCATGCTTGCATTGATTACAAGGACATAAGACCCTCGTTGAGAGATAGGTGTTTCGGTTGGACGGTCCCACATCCTCGTCGCTACTCATAATGAGGATAAAAAACTTATAACCTAGACAACAAATTTAATATTTTATTGGCATTCTTCGTCTTATCTCTCTCTCTCTCTCTCTCTCTCTCTCTCTCTCTCTCTCTCTCTCTCTCTCTCTCTCTCTTTACCTCACATTCTCTAGTCATGTCCAATCCCCGCACACCTCGGTCTAGAGGTGCACGGAGATCAGAACCACCGGGTTATAATCTCGTCTTTATTGGTCAATACCTATATTTGTGGGTACAAGAAATCTAGACACCCACGTCTACATGATACTGCATGTAGTGGACAAAATCCCTTTGCCTCTTCTCTAGCTGTAGCACTTCACTTCATCTTAACATCTTTTCACAGTAGATCTTTTCACTGTTCGTCTAACTCTAAACCCTAAACCGTAAGTAATTCTTGCGTGGACTCGATCTAACGTAAATAAGCGTAAATCTAAATAAACGTAAATCTAACTAAAAATAAAGCTAAATCTAATTTAACGTAAGTCTAATGACTAGAGGTTGTCTAGATGGTCATTGTGTCGGGGATGTAGTGACTCTTGCCGCCCTGAAGATCCACCTTCTTCCCTATCTTCTGAAGACATTTCACCAGTACTTTTGGATCGACGGAGCCCACCATGAGTGAAGGCAGCAATACCCTATATTCCATTGAGGGCTTTCTTCACCCGCTTCATGCAGGCATCGCAGTCTATGGAGACCCGCATCTAATCTAATATAACGTAAATCTAAATCTAGCTTAAATAAACGTAAATCTAGTTAAAAATAAACCTAAATCTAATTTAATGTAAGTCTACATATAACCTAATCTTTAACGTCTTTTAAGATAGTTTCCTACGACGTTATAACTCTCTTCTTCCTGTGTGTGTGCGCGTGTGTGGATGTGTGTGCCAATAAAAAGAGATAAATGGTATAACCTTTCTATCACCCATGCCAAGTATGATAGATTGATTATGCCATTTCTCTCTTGAATAATAGGTCTTCAGTTCAACTCCTCGTCGGCTAGATCTTTAGGTCTTTTAATTTTAATTAGTTTCCTACGACGCTCCCTTAGTTTATCTTTCTTTCTCTCTCAATGTGTGTGCGTTTTTTTGGATCGTATGCATGTTTTCTTTCTCTTTTCCTGTCTCAATGTGTGCGTTTTTTGTTTATGCATGTTCTCTCTCTCTTTTCCTCTCTCAATGCGTGCGTTTTTTGTTTATGCATGCTCTCTCTCTCTTTTTCTCTCTCAATGTGTGTGCATTCTTTGTTTATGTATGTGTGTGCGTTTTTGCACTCTCTCTTGCTCTCTCTCTCTCTCTCTCTCTCTCTCTCTCTCTCTCTCTCTCTCTCTCAAAAACACTATGTGTGTGTGTGTATGTGTGTGTGTGAGAGAGAGAGCGAGGGAGAGAGAAAGAGGGGAAGGGAACATGAGAATGAGGAGAGGGAAGGAGCATACCTGGCTCTCCTTCCTCTCCTCGTGTGTGTGTGTGTGTGTGTGTGTGTGTGTGTGTGTGTGTGTGTGTGTGTGTGTGTGTGTGTGTGTGTGTGTGTAAAAGAAAGAGAGAGAGAGAGAGAGAGAGAGAGTGAGAGAGAGCGTTACCTGCTCTTTGCTTGAGGGCGCCGAAAAACTCAGATCTGAGATCTGAGTTTTTGGGCGCGCTCGGTTATTTTTTTTACCCCAGCTCGCGTCGCTATGAGCGTCGCTATAAGCGTCGCTATGAGCGTCGCAAATTTACAAAGAAATTTGCGACGCTCATAGCGACGCTCATAGCGACGCCGGGATTTTTTTTTTTTGAGCGTCGCTAATGTGAAGAGCCTCTTGTAGTGATCCCTTTAAGAATGGTTTTTGTTGACGAGGATATGTGCTCTCATCTTACTGTACATGTGCACTATGCCTGAGTGTTGGACTCTACAACACTCCACCAATTGTAAGTTAATAGACTTTGACCTTATGCTCACCTCATCCAGCATGAGCAACATGACTTTAGATATGCTCAACTCTTCCAGCTTGGGTGTAAGCCTAATAACTTAGCACAGAGTTTAATATGACTTGAAGCTTTGGGACTAATGCTTTGCTCATTTTATGGCTTAGCAGCCCAACTCTCACTATGCCACAAAGTGTTTTTTGCACCCTGGCGACTTGACTTTTTACATTCTTGTGCTTACTACAAACATTTCTTCAGATAAAAGTAAGCTTGAATCCTCAAAAAGAGGATTAGTGAAGGACCAAGATGGCATTGAAGGTTTCTTTTTCCATACCTATTTCATCATCTTTGAATCTACATTCATGTTGGTTGGGTTGTCCTTATTTGACTCTGAAGACTCCATTATCTGTTTGATTCTCCAATTAGGCATGTTGATAGGAGTCTTTGATGTTGTTGTAGGACTCTCTTGACTGTCGGCATTTGGCTTTCGACTAGGATGATTGGAATACTTAGGAATCCAAATCTCTTGATGACCTTTGTTTCTCCATTGTTGACTTTGCTTTGCTTTAGGTCTTGTTAAGTTCTTGAGATCTTCATGTAGGTGTGGTGTAGCTGCACTTGGCTTGCGATTGTCTGGTAGCCAAATCTTTGTATATCCTTGGTAAAATCCTTGTCTAAGAGGAAGATTCTTTGAGATCCATCTTTGCTTGATATCCTCTTGAGAGTTGTGATAGACTTCAGAATCTTTTGATGTTGTTCTGTTGTATACGTGCTTCTTAGGTATCCTAGAATATTGTCGAGGTTGATACCTTGTGGGCCTTCTTTCTTGGGAGGGTCTTGAAGTTACTTCATATGCCCTAACCTGCGATTTTGGTACCCATATATGTCTGTAACCTCCATAGTACTCCTGTTTCTTTAAGCTCCATTGTGATGCTATCCATCCCATGTGTTTGTATTCATGTGTTGATTTCTTGTCCTTAATCCAAACTGGCTCATTGAATTTGACTAAATTGATCGGAACAAACACTTGCTTGACTTTCTTTTGATTTCTTGAGTACTTTGGCTGATATATCTTTGCTTTTCTAGGTGTCTCCTTAGAGGTTTCCGTTGGGTCAGCAATTGACTTGAAGTCTTGAAATCCTGACTTGCTTGAAGAAGCTGATCCATGAGGGTTCTTTGATGTAGAGGCATATGCTGTCACATTTTCTTTGCTAATCAATGGAAGTTCCACTTTAGATTTACCTTTGTTTGCAAGATTTGTCTTTGATTCTTGTGACTTCTGCAACTATGAATCTAGCATTAATGGTACTTGTAATTGTTGCTGGCTACCTCTTGGAAAAGAGAGTATTAGCATTTTATCTTCTTTGTAGGCCTTGTGTTGATCTACCCACTGATGTCCAAGGATGACATCTGCATGCATGTCCTTTGAAGGCTTCACCTGAAACTTTACTTGCTCTTCATGATTTTGGATGCTAAGGATAACAACCATTTCTTTTTGACATGTATGCATACCTAGCATTGTTTTGCTATCATGCTTGCATGGAATTATCTCTAGAATGCTCTGAATGTTGTCTACAACCATATTGCAATTTGCTTCCTTATCCAATAGAGAATTGCATCTGACACTTGCTCCTTTTGTACTACTGAGAACTATAGCTATTCTTGTTGTTGGTACTATTGAAAATCTTTGTCCTGATTTTTCCATGGTCTCACCTTGATCTAGTTGTGTCTCTATGGAGGGTAACTTGAGACTTTTTGTTACAATTTGACTTACAACAGCTGATTCAACTGGGAGTGTCTGATTGATCTTTAGACTTCCTATTTCTTTCTGGTTGTCTTTAACTTTTTTCTTCTTTACTTCTGGCTTTGATGGCATTCTCTGCTCAGTAGCTTGCGTGGTTTCTCTTTGCTTTGTTTGATCTGCACTTGCTATTGATTGATTTGCTTTAAGCTCTTCTCCAATTCTGTTTGATGGAGATGAATCATCTTCAATAAGCTTTTCCATTTGAAATGTGCTTGAGGACTTTGTACTGTCGTCCGCGGGTGACCAGTCTTGATCTCCATTCTTTGTTGCCTCTGCAATTTCACCTGCTTCCATTGATGTCGACTTTGTATTGCTGTAATATTGCACTTTTTTGCAATTGTTGACCATTGTACTCCTACATCTGGGTAACTCTAGATCTTAATAGATCCACTGTACTTTCTGGCAGAATCTGTCTCTTTGGAGGAGATTTTGGTGGTGACCTTTGTGTAGCTTTTTGGACTTTAGCTCCCATTGACTTTGATTTTTCTTTCACCTGTTCTGGCAGCTTGAGGCTTTGCATCATCTTCAGATAGTCTTTGACTTCTGTCGTACCATCCATAGGGGTTTGTACAAGGTCATGACCTAGCTGATATTCGTTACCATGTGCATCTTGATATGCATATGTGAGCTTGATCACATGTAACTATTTGAACACTATTGGATTTGTCGGCTTTTGACTCTGACTTGTGGAGATCAGCTGAAACTTTTGTCCCTGATGATCTTCATATAAGCATTTCTCTGCAGAGTCTAATGGGATCTGGATCAATTGGAAACTTCCAACAACCATATGATCTTTCAATGGTTTCTGCTTTCAAGGATTTTGTTGGCTAGAAGCTCTAGGGCTTCTAACTCGTGTAGTATTTCCTGGTACATGATCTGAACTTGATGGATTTGGAACTCCCCCCTTCCTAGGGTGATCACTATAACCTGCTTCATTGTAAGAATTCAAAATTGTATGGGTCTGGTTTAGTCTCATCTTTTGGGACCGTGAAGGTACACTTGGGGTAGCACTGTTGGGATTTGGCATCTGTAAACCTTCTACATAGTTTTCTACGTATCGTCGTGAAACATGACAAATTATTCCCCAAGTCAAGCTGTAGATAGCATTATCTTTGCCCTGATATTGTCTATCCCATGGGTCTCCTATGGTATGAGCTTCTGTGGTTTCAGGACCCACGGCATCATAGATTCTAGACTCTCGTCTATATCTACGATTGTTTTGATCAAAGTATATGTTTGTTTGATCACAACATCGAAGCTTGATTTTTGATAGAGGAGAGTTTGGCTCTGAACAAATTTCTGGTTTCGCTCGGGTAATACCCTTCATCTCTAGAGAGGATGGGCTATGTTGGGGTTCATTAACACTCACAGAACTTAGGTGTTGACAACATGTCACACACACCAAAGACAGAGTTAGACAAAGCCAAACATATGCAACTCATCAGCATCTCACCATTCACCAAATTCCGACACAGCAGAATGAAGAACAAACATGAATCATAGAACAAGAGACTACACAGTTTGATTCATCTTGGTCCAAAGATAACTTCCATTTCAGTCAAAATTACATACTCGCATGAACCAGCATGATCTTTGAATAGGAACTTCTGGCAGTTATAACAGTTACATCCGATTGACCAAAATCCAACTTATAGACTCCGACTGACTAAGATCCGACTGACTAAGAGCTGATTGATCAAACATAAGTACAAGTAATGATCTGGTGCAGGGTCAACACCTGGCACAACCGGGTGGTGGATCTCCTTGAAATTCGACTTGGATCCACAATCCCTTGATCTGCATATTCTACACCATCAACATCACTCTCTACACTGGTTCAGCTTCATTCTGAGCCTCCACATCTAGCTTAGCCATACCCTGCTCTTCAACTACTGACTCAGGTGCCACTATCCCAACAGGTACAGTTTCCAGTGCTTCAAGCACTTCAACCTGTTGATCAATCTGCTGATTCTTCTCTGCATCATCCTTCAAATCTTGACCTTCCTCGATAGGTTCCTCCAACTGAACATCAATAATATCCTCCTGCAATTCTTTTAGCTTTAAATCCTGAGCTATTTTGAGCCACATCTCTCTATCCTTTTTCACATGCTCTAACTCCTGCAGTAATTCACCCTCATGCTCACTGACAAATCCCTGCTTCATCATCTCATATGGATGCTTTATTGATACAGCAAGTCGGTTCTTCATAGACTTCCAAACTTCCTAAACTGCTTGCAACAATTGATCTTTCAAGATAGAAATTTCTCCCTCTGACATAAGCACTGCATTGACATCCACATCCTCACCTTTTACTTGCTTCTCCAACTCTTGCAAAGGAATCAACCTCTGATGTAGCATTTGAACCTGAACCTGCAAATCAGCATTAGTTTTTGACAAATGCTCCATTTCCTCATTCAATTTGGTATTTAGCTTCATTGTCCAATCTCTGAACAGTCCCAAAGACATTTTTATTCTTGAAACTTATGCATGATTCTTTTTCATCATGTCCTCCAGCTCTTTTTGATGTACTTCTTGAATCTGACTCAACTACAAAGTCACAGCTTCTAACTCCATGTCCTTCTCCTTCAATAGCACTTTACCTACTGTTGAATCTGCAACCTGTTTAAGCTTCTCCTCCATTTGTACTTGCTGACCCAGCACAAACTGTTGCACCAACTTAAGCATCCTTACAGCACTATCAGTATCTTCACATCCCCCTTCAACTTTAAAAGATGTACTTGGAGTAGCAAATGCAAAAGCTAAAGCTTTAGCAACACCCTGCTCACCAGCATTTACCTTTCTCTTCTTGGACAAAGTAAATGTTTTGCCCAACCTTACTGGTGTTTGAACATCTGCAGAGACTTTTTGTGAGAAAACAGATCGATAACTCACCAAAGTCTTGAAAGAAATCTAGGCTAGCCACAGCTTCTCTAGCCTCCTCCTTTGTGTAACCAGCCTCCATCAGATCTTGAAACTGCTTTCTCTTCTCTGGTTCTCCAGCAAAAAGCTTCTCTGGTTCATCAACCTGCTCTATACTTTTGTTCATCTAAACTTCCGACTCAGCCACAGTAGCAGAGATATTTGGCACCACAATTTCTCCTGCTTTCACCATCCCAGCATACTTGAATAATGCAGCTAGGAACGGAGCCAATCTACTACTACACTGACGCTTCCTCTTATCTGGAGTGAAAACCTCTGCATGAATTTTTTCATGAACCCAATGGGCCCAGCTGAAACAACCTCCCTACTCTGCAAACGCCAATGGAGCATAGTTTTATTTTGACATATAGTCAAATTTAGCCATAAAACAAACCCTCTCAAGATACCACTTTAACTGTTCCCTGCGGCCATACTCCACATTTTTAAGCATGTAGTACAATCTTGTCCCTTCTCTGGACCCAAACTTCTTCTTCAAACAATCATCTGAACACTTTGGTGGAAGAGTAATTGTTGTGAATGGAAGCTTGAAAACTACAGCAATAACCTGTGGGCACAACATGACCTTGTCAGATATTGCTCCTCTCGTCTTCCTCAGCAAATCTGCTTCTGACTTGGCATAAAAATTTCCTTTCCATTCTTTCCATGGCAACATTGCATACTGATAAAGCCCCAACTGTCTAAGCCATTTCTCATTCTTCTCTGTAGTAGCTTCCATCTCAATCTTGAGATCTGTGTACGGGTCCATTAGACTCTAAAGCATCTTGTTCGCCGACAAAGGTGGCGGTTCCTCCTCTGAGAACTCCTCTTCCTCTTCATCACTTACATCCACCCGCAGGTTGAGTCCCTTTCTCCTTAGCCTGGTTGCGACAGGCTCTGCCGACTCAGTTTCAGCCTCCGGTCTCATGGCTACTGCAGGCTTTGCTTTAGGGGCCATAGTGCTTGATGAAGGAGTAGATGAAGAAGGCGACTGCAAGAAGTAATCAGCAGAGAGGTACTTGCACGGAGAAGAGACCAACATTTCATAAGAATCGTGCTGCATGCATCTGCTGAGTGACCTCCTTGACAGCTCCCGTGCCCCAATGATTACAGCTAGTGGCGAATAATCTTCCCGCAAACCCAAATATTGTTGAAGTTTAAAAATTCCGATCCAATTAATTCTGATGCACCAAAGTCCCATCAACCAACATCCAATGTACCAAACTAGAAGACTGCATACTGGATCATGTTTATCTGAAGTGAACTTCCACCCATCAGAACCTTGCCAAGCACTCCTCATGCCCTCCTTCATCACCTGTTCTCTGTTGACACCCTTATCAACATTGCTTCTAATACCATGCTCACTTGATAGCACTGCTTGCTGACTCTGAAAACCTGGTAATTCAAATGCCTCACACAAAGCATCGCCTACCACTTTTGGTATCAACCAGTCAAGGTGAGGTGGTTTACCTTGAAATTTCTTTAACGTGAATCCATCCACTCTGGTTCCAAATACATCAGCAACTATAAATGTGCCTTAGCCTAAATCTTCAACAATTTGGTAAGGACCCTTGTACCTCAAAGTCAATTTCCCTGGGAATGGACCAAGCCTAGGATTATACAGAATCACCCAATCTCCCACTTTGAATAGTTTGAACTTGACATTCATAGCTACCCAAGCATGTCTTCTCCTCTGGATGATCTCAGTGATGTAAGAACTCACCAACCTATCCTCTTCTAGCTGCATCAAATACTTACATATGTGCTTTACTACAATGCAAGAGACATTTTATGAGCAGATACTCTCAAGCTAGGTACCAAAAATTCCATAGGTACTACAGCCTCCAACCCATAGACCAACTTGAAAGGTGTCATCCCTGTAGTGACTTTGAAAGCAGTCCTGAATGACCACAGAGCTGAATCCAACTTCAGGTCCCAATCCTTATGATCATCCTGCACAATCTTTTTCAGAATTTTAACCAAAATTTTGTTGCTACTTTCAGCCTATCCATTGGCCTGGGGATGATATGGGGTAGACTTTTTGTGTAATATCATATGAGTTTTAGTCACCTCCTGTATGAACTCATTCAAAAAATGTGTCCCCCTATTACTCACCAACTCAACTGGACACCCAAATCTTGTCATAATGTTATGATACAAAAACTTTGCAACACTGGCTGCTTTGTTATCCTTCAGTGCCACAGCTTCCACCCACTTAGTACAATAATCTGTAGCAACCAAAATGTACCTGTTCCCCCTAGACCTAGTGGGCTTCACTAGTCCTACAAAGTTCATACCCCATTTTTGAAAAGGTTCTAGGGGTAGAATAGGATGATCTGACATCATGTCCCTATTGTCTGGCTGACCAAGCTTCTGACACACCACACATCTTTTGGCATACTCATGTGCATCTTTAACAAAGTAGGCCACCACAAACCAGCTTGCAAAATTTTCTTACCCGTAATGTCTCCTGAGAAATGTCCACCAGCTTGTCCATAATGAGCTTCCTGTAGAACTGTTGACTGTTCAAATTCTAGGACACACCTTCTTATCACTTGATCAATACCCTTCTTGTATAATGCTCCTGCAATCACCAGAAATGGTCTGCTTTTCAATGCAAATTTCTTCCTTTGATCAGGTGAAAACCCTCCTGGCATAACCCCATCAATTAGGTACACCAACATCTGATCATACTAAGAATCTGGAACATCTTGCTGAACTGAAAATAAATCTGCATCAGATAACTGATCATCCACACTTGTTGGAGATTCCCCTGTTTCTAGTCTGCTCAAATAATTTGCCACAGCATGCTCTTTCCCAAGAGTATGAATAATCACAAACTCAAATTCCTACAAAAGCAACATCCACCTTGCTAATCTCCCTGTAAGCATGGGCTTTTTAACCAAGTACAACAAAGCTTGGTGATCAACATGAAACATAACCCTGTTGCTGAGTAAGTAATGCATGAAATTATTCAATGAATATACCATGCCCAAAGCCTCTCTCTCAGTCACAGTATAATTATTTTCTGCTGGGGTCAACATCCTACTTGCATAATAAAATGGTCTATACCATACTCTAACCTTTTCCTGCATCAACACATCTCCAATTGCAATATCCGATGCATCAACAAAAACATGAAAAGGCAATGTCCAATCACGAGGCTGCAATATTGGTGCTACTGATAGCATTTTCTTTAACATCTGAAAGGCTGTCTCTTGTGGTTCATCCCATTTGAAGGCAACATCTTTTTTTGTAAAATGAGTCAAAGGTGCACATATATTAGCCAAATATCTAATATACCTTGAGTGCCACTTCACCTGGCCCACAAACCTACTAAGCTCCTTCACATTATGAGGTGATTTGGCTGCCTGAATTGCTTCAATCCTTTTAGCATCAATGGCCATCCCATCAGCAGATACTACATGTCCCAATAAAATACCACTCTTGACTGCAAGTACACTTTTATATGGATTCAAGGCCATGTGAAACAGTTTGCATCTTTCCAAACATAACTTCAAGTGAACCAAATGCTGATCCTTCTTTCCAAATACTGAAAATTCATCTACAAAAACCCTCATAAAATCTTGAAGATAAGGTTCAAATGTCTTATGAGCCACAAAGTTGAAGGAAGGTGGACATTCTTCAAACCAAAAATCATCACTATATACACAAATGCTCCCCACTCAGTGATGAAGGCTGTCTTGTGTTGGTCTTCTAGAGCTACCTTGATCTGATTGTAACCTGAAAAACCATCAAGAAAGCTATACATCTCATGTGCATCTACTGCATCCAACACAACATCACAAAAGGAATGGATCAGTAATAGTTGCAGCCTGTAATCCACACACACCCTCAACTTCCCATTCTTCTTTGGCACAACAATAATTGGTGACAACCATGACACTTCATTAACTGGTCTGATGAGTCCTACTGCCAATAACTTATCTATTTCCTGCTTTACCTGCTTTGCAAAATTGGGGTTCATTCTGTATCTCTGTTGTATGATTGGTGTAGCATCCTCTCTGAGATTAATGTGATGTTTATGTAATTCAGGATCAATGCCCTTTACCTGTGAATAATCCCAAGCAAATACATCTTTATACTCCTGCAACAACTGAATCAAACCTTTCAAAAATTCACCTTCAGCATGGATGTTGATTCTGACCATCCTGGGATCTTCTTCAGTTCCCAAGTTAAACTCTTTGACTTCATCCTCTTTTACCCTGGTGGAGGTACCAAACCTTTTATCATAGATCTTTTCTGCCACTAATCTTGCTTCTTTCTCCTCTTTATCAATCTCCTCTTTCTGAGGCACCTCTAAATTCTGATCCATCATCTGCAACACTTCAGATCTAGCAATCTCCTGGCCCGGAACTATTTCTACTTCATCCTCACCCTGATCTTCATCCTTCTGTATTATCCCTTCTACATCAACCTCAAAGACAGGCACAATAGTGGGATTAGCTCTCAAAAATTCCTCCTCTTCATCATCTTCCACTGCATCTGCCAAGTTTATGGTCTGAGCACATAATGGTTTAGTCTTTGGAGGGATTTTTTTTCTTCCCTGCATTGATATGGTTACTGATTGCTTTCCCTTTCTCATCATGAAAAAAATTATCTTCCCAATCCTGCTTAACCCTAGCTTGTCTAAACCAGGGTCTTCCCAACAGCATCTTGTAGGAAGAATCTGAATCCTTCATTCTAGGTACCACAAAGGTCACAAAGAAAACCATACCTGCAATTTTAATTGCTTACTGCATGAGAATGCCTAAAGGCTGGACTCTCCTCTGGTTTTCCATCTTCACTTGAAATGGTGCTGGAGCTAATGTTCCTCCTAACTTTAGTCTTCTATAAACCTCCTCAGGAAGTATATTCACCCCAGATCCTCCATCCAACATCACCTCTTCAAATAGAATGCCTTGAAACATCAATGCCACAACAAGTACTACAAAATCCACATCTGCTGGATCAATATGCTGTAGCATTACTTCAGGATACTGGTTTGGCAACACTTGGTCTTGCTGACCCTGAAGCTTCTTCAACAATTTCTCCTTAAAGGCCGGAACTAGACATAATAATTGATCCAATGACAATTGCAAGGGAGAGTTCACAAGTACCTCAAACCAATCTTTGTCTTCTTTTGTTGGCATCAAACTTGGCTTGTCAAGCTTATGCTGCTTCTTGGATATCTCCAACTCTTCATTCTTCTCCTCTGCATACTGAACTTGCTCCTTCTGCACTTTTTCATGAACCTTATCCCTCACATATTTCTGCTCTCTCCAATTAATTGGTCCCTTAGCTTTTGCTCTTGTGACTGCCAATGCTTCAGCTTCTTCCACCTTACCACACTAGTAACAATCACAATACCTTCCTTCTTCATGTTCCTTCTGCTCAGTCTGATGTACTATGACTGGCTCTGGTTCCTGCTGCTCCTGAATTTCCACCAAAATAACATTAGCTTGAGCTTGTTGATTATGTTGTGGTTTCTGCTGTACTTCCTGTTGGTCTGCCTGACCAGGCCTCACAATGGACATCCCTCTTTCTCCCCTGTGTCTAACCCATAATTCACAATTGAGACCAACCCAATGGTCTGGTGATCCACAATAGACACAAGGAATCACTCTGTCTCCTCTTCTCTGATTGTTGTTTTGCTCTCTCTAAGGAGGTCTTGGAGGTCTTGGTGGTCTATTAAATGGTTGTCTTTCTCTAAATGGAGCTACCTGATTTGCTGCAGCTTCACCTCTACCTCTTCCTGCATTTGGTTGCTCCCTATTCCTGGGGTTAAACCAACACCTAGAGGTGGCATGTCCTTCTTTGTCACATATTTCACAATACAACTTAGATTTGGGTGCCAACACTGAATAACCAATGCTCTTTAAT
The DNA here is from genome assembly GCF_014529385.1 of Adiantum capillus-veneris. NCBI lineage: Eukaryota > Viridiplantae > Streptophyta > Polypodiopsida > Polypodiales > Pteridaceae > Adiantum > Adiantum capillus-veneris. The sequence continues at coordinate 90,087,149 of NC_140944.1, forward strand.
TTACTCACCAATTCCCCTTCCTGAGTTGCTTTATCCTTTTTGGACTTCTTCTTTGTGCTTTTCTTCTTCCTCTTTGACTTTTCTTCAACATCACTTGACTTAGTATCATCATCTGAATCAGTATCTTCATCAGATTCATGGGCATCAGTGCAGTCTGACTGATCATCAAAATCATCATCTTCTTTGGACCTGCTCTTCATTTTGGGTCTGCCAAGTCTTTTCTCCACTGTGACTGCTGCATCAACAAGTGCAGCAAAACCTGGACCTATATCTACACTTGCCACAACATTCTTTAAATCTTTCCTCAAACCTGTCAAAAAATATCCTGCCAACATCTCATCAGGGGGCCTCTATTTGCCCTGAAGTCGCTCAACCAAAACTCTGAACTTTTGAGCAAAATCTTCAACCACCATATCCTTTTGTCTGATCACCCTGAGTTTCTTCAAAATGTCTGTAGGAGTCTTCTCCTTTTTGAATCTCTGTAAAAAGGCCGCTTTCAAAGCATTATAGGTAGCAAAATGGGCTATACCATATTGGCTAAACCAACTCATGGCTTTGCCTTCTAATGTAGCTGCAAATTGCTCCATCTTTGTTTGGTCATTATGCAAGTCTTGATAACCACTAGCCTGCCACTTTGTTTCAAACTGGGCAGCATGACAGTCTGCATCTTCTTTCAACTTTCCTCTAAATTTGGCTGCTTTCACCGTAGGGTTTGGATGGGCCATGGGAGGATTCCTGGGTGGTCTCCTAGGTCTTTTCCTGGTAGCCCCCTGTAGTGGGTCAAACTGAAGCCTTCTTCTTGTCCCTGCAGGTCTTCCTGTCAAGGCAAGTGCTCCAACAAATTGCCTCACATGCCTCCCATATTCTCTCACAGAACCCTCAGCCCCTTGGTTCAATAACTCATGTTCACTGTCACTGAAATCCTCCTCTCCATCAGAGGCAACATCATAATGAAAAGGATCAATATCAAGGTTTCCTGCTCACGCCAGTGCCCTAGTATAATAAACTCTACCTACTCTCCTCTCTAGTTGTGACATACATGATTCTCTACAGATTCACAACAGCAGGATCGCCAAAGTGTTGGGGTTCATCAACACACACAGAACTTAGGTGTTGACAACGTGTCACACACACCAAAGACAGAGTTAGACAAAGCCAAAAATATTCAACTCATCAGCATCTCACCATTCACCAAATTCCGACACAGCAGACTGAAGAACAAACATGAATCATAGAGCAAGAGACTACACAGTTTGATTCATCTTGGTCCAAAGATAACTTCCATTTCAGCCAAAATTACATACTCGCGTGAACCAGCATGACCTTTAAATAGGAACTTCTGGCAGTTATAACAGTTACATCCGATTGACCAAAATATGACTTATAGACTCCGACTCACTAAGATCCGACTGATTAAGAGTTGATTGATCAAACATATGTACAAGTAATGATTTGGTGCATGGCAACAGGCTATAATAGATTCTTTCCTCTAAAATGAACCATCCTTTCTGATCTATCACTAGACGCACTTCTATGAGCTGGTATGCGGGCCGTTCCAACATAGGTTGATCCTTTTTGTACAGTTTTCCTTTTTGGTCTATATAGTGTGCATATGAATTATGTGTACCATATAATGCTAACATCATTCTATTTGATATGTCCTTTAGACTCGTGAATGACTGCACACTTGTGTCAGTGGATGCAAAATCCTTTGCAAATTCAACAGTCTTTTGAACCTTTGGTGATATCTCAACACCCTTACTCAATTCACGCAAGAATCTGTTGTTCAAAGAATCAATTTTAAGCTTTTTAGGTGCCTGTGCATCTTTATGCTGATTTTGAATTTGTAGTGATTTTACTGGTGCTTCTAATGGTAATGCAGAATCATCTGATAGCATTAAAGGTGACGAGTTAAATGCACTTACATCGAGATTCACATTTCCAATTTTCTCTGAACCTTGCTTGGCAATTGATGTATCCCTGTTGCTAGGATTTCTTGGACAATCTTCAGAATAATGTCCACCTTTTCGTCCACAATCTGAGCAATATGCCATGAATGGTGGTATTTCAATTGTCTCTATTATATCAAGCTCTTGAAGAGGAGCTTCTATTTTTGTGCTTGCCAAATTGTCGACATCTTCTTTCAAAACTCTGAGCATCAAGCTGTAAACTGCTCCATCTTCACCTTTGTACCGTCTTTGGCTTGGTTCGCCAATTAGACTGGCTTCAATTGGTTGATCTGTTGGATCTTGCATTTCTGGGTCTCGACTATAGATATGACCACTGTAATCCATGTACAATGATCTTGATTGCATATGCACCACATGGATGCTTTGCTGGCTTGTGCACTTTTCTGGAATTGCACTTGGGTTGATTTTTTGCACTTCTATCTGCACTTCATCTTTAAGCTTGCAATACCTGGCTCCACTGAAGTCTGTGAACATTTGGGATTTCTCTGAGTCTGGCTTCACTCGGATCAATAGGATCTTGTCTCCTATGTTGCTTTTACTGCTCACCAAGTATCTATGGCCTTCTGTATCTGCATATAAGACTTTGTCTCCATTGTAGCCATATATCTGCAAAATATTCTCTGTTGCAGTTGCACTTATGCTACCACTGCTACTGGCTTGCTCTGTTGTACTTGAACTCTCAGCTCGAGGTGAGTCCATGTCGACTGGTTCTGTAAAAACTGTCTATTGCTAGATTTTGACGTTGCTTAGCAGAATTTCTTCTGCCCAACTTGATAAAACTACTTTAGCCAAAGCACTTTTGCAATTGACTGCTCTTCAAATTCGCAAGAGTTGATTAACCCTAGCTCGACAGTGTTAGAATTGAACTCAACCTTTTGAAACGATGAAAAACTGGGCATTGAACAGATTAAGCTGCAATCCACCGTGATTTATGCATGTTCGTCCAATTTGGAAGCTAATTTACAGCGCAATTACTCACACTAGCCAATTTCTAGCATGCAAAAATTTAAAAATTTGACTGCCGCTTAGTCGACTGCGAGTTGGTCGATTTTTCGCTTTTTTCAGCTGTTTGCTTGATTTTTTTCTTGGCCACTGTTCTCGATTTGTGCTCACTTTGCGGTGCACTTCTCCGGCTTTGCTTTTCAGCTTTTGATTAGCTCGTTTTGGTCTTGTTTGCTCGGCGTGTGATTTTTTTGCTTTTTTGGCACTTCCTGGCTTTCTCTGTCTTTTTCTAGCACTTTCGGCGAGTTCCTTTTTATTTTTCCTAATTATTTATGAAATTTTATTTTTTTAATATATATTTTTTATATTTTTACGCTTTTTTATGGGAAGTTTTTAATTTTTATCGAATTTTTTGGGGTTTCTTGATTTTTTTGATTTAATTTGATTTCTTCGGACGATTTTGGATTTTTGTGAGTTTTTAACTATTTTTATGATTTTTCTTGATCAATTTGGATTTATCTGTGAGTGTTTTTTATTTATTTGTGAATTTTTGGATTTTTATTGATTTTTCTATGTGTCTTCCATTTTTTATCATTTATTTATGTAAAGCTTTGATTTTTTTTGTAATTTTTAATGAGGCTTTTAATTTTTTGTGATTTTTTCTATGAACTTTTGTTTTTTTTTTGTAATTTTTGTGTTTTTATGAAGTTTTTAGTTGCTTTTTGTGATTTATTTGATTTTTTTAATCTTTTATTTTGACAAAACAATAAATTTATTGGATTGATGTTTTTTTTGGTATTCTTTTTAATGATTTTTTATTCTTGTTTATGTGATTTGAATTTTTTTATTTTATTTTTAAATCCCTTCTTTTTTTCCTTTGTTTTCTTTTTTTTCTCTTTTAAAAGTCAAATCAAATCAAAAAAATCTCAACCTACCTCGCTGTCGAGGTGCGCGTTGAAGAATGTGTTGACTGCACCGAAAGGTGGCTTGGGCCCTGGAGTGCGTGAATGCGGAAGGACAGCGAGTAGCGGGGCAGCGCCTTATGCGGGACACGCAGAGAGAGAGGGAGAGAGTCGGCACGTGGTGTAGAATAACCTGGCAGCTGACAGGCAGGTAAATAGGGACGCTCGTACGATGACAACCAACGATGACGTGGCAGTTTTTGGCGGGCAGCGACATGAGAGCAGGAGAGAGAGAGAGTATGAGAGAGAGAAAAAGGGAGGGGCTCACACGGGCGAGAGAGGGGGAAAGAGAGTGTGAAATAGAGAGAGAGAAAATAAAGAGAGAGTAGATGAAGAGAAAAAGAGAGAGAGAGAGAGAGAGAGAGAGAGAGAGAGAGAGAGAGAGAGAGAGAGAGAGAGAGTTAAGTGGTGTAGACAGAGAGGGTTAGTGAGAGAAAAAGGGAGAATGAGGTGTAGGGAGAGGGGTTCACGCCACGGGAAGGATCGGATTCCTAAACATTCAAAATTCCTTTCGTTGAATTTGTCAAGAGGGCATTTTAGAAAATTAAGCTTATTTTGCGGGTTTTGATGGAGCAGAATTTCTACTTTTCTCTTTGCCCTCAAGCGGGCTTTTGAAATTGAAAACGGCATGATATTAAGTTGAGACACATTCTTCCCTAACACTAGTACACGCTGGAGAGGGGGAATGGGAAACACACCCGACACACAAACAACTGCCCCTATATAGCTTAGGGTATTCACAGCACCCCTGTCCTCTCAAAAACACCTTCAAAACAAGCAACTCACACTAGCAGGGCCTCGCCTGCACTTAGCCCAACGCACACACGCTTTGCATGGTCACCAAACATCGATCACCCCAATCTTGCCTACTTCCAGCTCTTCCACAACTCAACACCTCTCTCTCTTTCTCTCTCACACACACAGGGGGGCCGGGGGGGCGCACACGCTCACACACACACCGGCACCGCACACCTTGGAGACGAGCAAAGAAGAAAGGGGGGAAGGGGGGAGAGACGACACCAAAACCGGCAAGGATAGCTTTCCTTCAATGAAAAACACCCTGTAGAAGATCCGCACTGTCTCCTCTAGGTCTCGAAGCTCAACTCTGTCGGCACACAACTCGACAGAAAATCCACCGATGTCTTCGCTTGCATAGTAGCTCCTCCTTGTGGAAACCCTCGCTGGCTCCCTCTTCTTCCAAGCCCTTGTGCGCTCGGGTCGCTTCAAGGACCACCCCTATCGGCTCCGACCACTCTGCGCACAAAGCTTCCTCTTGGTAGCCTTCGTTGGCCCTTTCCTCGGCCCAGTGTTCGCTCTTCCGAGCCGCTTCCGGGCGATCCTTCTACCTTGGGTGTCGGCTTCGATCACACTGCTCTCGCGAAGTGCCTCCTTCTTCCCCAAACTCAAAGCCCAAACCCAAAAATCCAACACAGCTCGAAAAACTCTCCCTTCTCTTTTCTTTTCCTTCCTCTTAGAGCGCTCCACCATAGAGGCCCTGGAGGCGGTTGTGGAGGGACGTCCCCGCATGTTGTGGGAGTCCCATAGCCTTTGTGGAGGGCTTGACACCGGGACTGGAGGAGTTACCTGGAGTTTCGTTGGGGGGTGCCTCACCCACCCTCCACACCACTCTATTACCCTTTAGACTGCCAAGTGGCAGTGGTGATTTCATTATCACCGGCAACGAATTTGGAAACCATGCACGTAGGAAATAAAATGATGCGAAGACCTTCCATACTGCACGCCTCCCTTCATCCACAATGTGGCTTTGTGCTACTGCAACTGCACTATAGCGGCGTCTGCAAAGCTTCCACGACTGCAAGCCAACAAAGGTATCTCTCTCTCTCTCTCTCTCTCTCTCTCTCTCTCTCTCTCTCTCTCTCTCTCTCTCTCTCTCTCTCTCTCTCTCTCTCTCTCTCCCCTTGTGCAACCTGCAGCGCTCTGCTCCCTAGCTCCGCCCGAACGACCAAAACTCCTATGTATGCAACTCCTCAACTAAGCCAATCACCTAATTGTTGCAGCTCTCTCTCTCTCTCTCTCTCCCCCCCTCTCTCTCTCTCTCTCTCTCTCTCTCTCTCTCTACGCAGATGCGTCAACATCATCTAATGAAAAGTGGCACCCTCCCTTTCTCTGCTGCATGACGATATGAGATTTTTATAAAACCTGGATTGTGGGTGCTTTTTATTATTGATTCGTGTTCGAGGCTAATTATTGATTCCTCATTGGAGGATGTCCGTTTATGATTACTGCCAACACAAACAGATAGGCTCCAATTGTGTGAGGGCAATCATGGCAGGTATAGTTTAAGGGAATAGTCTCCCAAAAAAATTTAATTTGGAAAGGAGACACTAGGTCCCGTGATTTGGCTTTGCTGAATGAGAAATACTTAAAAGTGATTTCGTAAATGTGCCCAGTATGTTGCCTCAATTTTGTAAGCAGGACAATTAGAGGGTATCTCACGGAGATACCCTTCAAAAAGCGAAGCAAAAGCAAATCCAGTGACGTGGAGAGGGAGAGGGGCAGATGGCGCGTGTCACAGGTCGGATATTTTCTAGAGGCGGGAAGAGTCGTGGAGTGCAACCACCGACGAACGCGGCGCACTGGATGAGGTCTACCAAGGACGAAACCAGGCGCCAGCGCAGGGCCAGCATCTCTCTCTCTCTCTCTCTCTCTCTCTCTCTCTCTCTCTCTCTCTCTCTCTCTCTCTCTCTCTCTCTCTTGCTGCACCATGTTTCGGCAGCGCAGAGCTAACGATGCTCATTGCAGTGTGATCCTAGCCAGGCCGGAGGCTTGTGAACTCCGCACGGACCTGGCATTCGATTGCAGGTAAAGCAATTGTGGGAGAGGTCGAGCCAAGCACAGGGTGGAGAAGCGTGGAGTTTTTTTTGGGTGATTTTTGCCATGAGCAACCGGCAGGGTTGAGGGAAGGTGGAGTTGTTTGAATGGCTTCTTGATGGCGAAAGGTGCGAGGAGAGGGACTGCAGTCGATCTTGAGGGTTGCAAGATTGCATGGCGGAACGGGTTGGGACACGATGGCACCGTGTGCATCGACTACAATGTTAAAAATTAAGCATCTATCAGAATCTTTCTTGTTAATTAATTAATGTACGGTTGAATCGACCCAATTATGGCTTTGCTGAGTGAGTACTCATTTAAGTGATTTCGTAAATGTAGCCAAATTAGAGGTTCTTCTTTGCTGCAATTATTTAGCTATGCTAAGTGGTTACTTATTTCCATGAATTGGATAAAGAAACAATCATCTTACCTCGGGTGTGGCCAGTTCCATTGAGGCCATCCTTGCTTTCAATACCGCGTCCATTGCCGACCACAATGTCACTGTCACTGTTTGCACATCCAGCATCGGCTCTGCCAGCCCCAATCAAGCATTCCCCCCATCAGGGCCTACCACCAGGCAGCACGTTAGCTCCGATTGCTATTCCTAGTGATAGCAACACCTCAGTTGAGGGAGCACCGGCGCCTTCATTGACCCAAACACCACAAACGTCTGGACGAACTAATTGGAGGCTCCACGAGATAATCACTTTGGTCGAGGCCAAGAAAGAAATACAGGTACGTCAAAGTGAAGGAGGGGTTTACGAGCGTACTCGTCGCGACCGTTGGCAAATGGTAGCTGAAACTTGTCAGGCACGAGGCGTCATGCGTAATAAGGCACAATGCAAAACTAAGTGGGAGAAAGTACACTCCTTGTTCAATAGGCTCAATGACTATGAGAGGAAGATTCCCTCAGGGTGGTCTAGCTACTGGCAAATGACTCAAACCGACCGGCGCACGAAAGGACTACCTGTAGAAGACTTTCCATTCAAATTGTACAACAAAATGCAGATTCTTTTTGGCGGGGACCGCAATGCCGACATCGGGGGGTTGTTGGTTGACTCTATGGAGGATGACACGACGCCACTAGGTATACAAGTGCCATTGGAATTCGGTCCATAAATTTATTTTCTCTACTGTTTTTATTTGTTGCTTTCACCCTAATTTCTTTACTTCTTCGCCTGTAGGCGACGAAGAAGACAACCATACCATGCCTGGTGATGGTGATAGCACAGGCGAGCAACAAACACCGCCTATTTCCACGAACGATGGTGGTGGACCCAGTGACGCATCAGCAGAAGGAAGCTCAGGAGGGATCAAGCGAAAGCGGCGCTCGTGGGTCAATGGCAACAACATCAAGGAGCTCGTGGACTCGACGAAGAACTTGGCGATGGTGTTGCAAAGTTTAGAGGATCGTAAGGACGCACGTGAAGACGCTAGGGGAAAGAGATTGCTAGAATCGAGGAGGCGAGAAACAAAACCACTTGTGACAATGCAAACGCAATTTGTGGCTCCTTAAACCGAGTGGCTGACTCCATTGCCTCCCTGGCGATACGAAGAAAGTAATACTTGTGGGTTGCATGTCTAGGTGTTTGTTTATTAATCATTGTCTGCATTGAGTGGTTGTTAATTAAGCTGAGACACATGTTTCAAAACACTAGTGTCCTCAGAGAATATCTACTGCTTTTCCTTTGAAGACAGAGGAAAGGAATTTGAGCTTTTACACTCAATTCCTCTATTTTGGGACATAATTTCTCCTTTTCCCCTTGCCCTCTATCGGCGTTTTTAAAATTGAAAACGATACGATATTAAGCTAAGTCACATTTTTCCCGAACACTGATGTCCTTGAAGAAAACTTGCCACCCCCACCCCCCATTTTGCCGCCCCTCCTTTTCACTAAGTTTACCTTTCAACCAAACTTTTATAGAAGCATCTCGTGTGATTCTTATAAAAAGTAATGAAGAAAACGTTTGTGAGACCTACACTTGCTCTACTTTGAATTTTCATTCCATAAAATCTTCCCAAGATGCTTTAGCATCTTCAATTAGCATCTCCTTGCAACTCACGATTTAAAATCAATTCCAATGGGTAGGATTTGACCTCGTCCCATAGAGATGTATAAACCTCAACCTTAACCATTAGGCTATATGCATGCGTTGCCCTATGATTTCCCTTTAAGCATTAAAAAAAACAACAATACCCCCGCCCCCCCCCTTACCCTTTCCCTTTTTTTCCCCACCCTTCCCTTTTCCTTTCCCCCCCCCCTCCCCAAAAAAAAAACAATTAATCGCTTTTCCTAAAAAAGTCGTTTTGGGCACCTACTATGTTTTTGATAAACATCTATGGTTTTGCGTGACTCTTGATGTGGTATTCACTGTTGAGATACTATTTCAATTGGACACTAAAGCTTTAGGGCAGTAAAGATTTTAGTAGTGTGTTTTTGGATCATAAACCATACTCTGATGGAACTTTTGTGAGACTGCCAAATGCCAAAGTTTTTGTTGTGTGCAACTTGATTCCCACACACTGTGCGGTCCCAACTTATGTCAACATCCAAAGAGCTACTTTCACTTGGCTCAACCTCGTCCTCTATCTCAAGCTCGGGAAGCTCCTCTAGCTTCACCGCTTCAACCTCGTCTGCAAACCGTACTCTTTGGCCCTTATCACACTTCAATGGAGCTTCTACAACCGTACCTTGACTTGGCAGTACCTCCTTTGTCCATTTTGGAACCACCTGCACCTCCTCCACAATTGGAGCCGCTCTAACTGGCATTCTTGGCATTGGAACCATCTTGTCTTTCTGTACCCACATAACCCTCGGTTCCTCTCGCACATACACTTCTCTTTGCACCATCCTTGGCTGGGCTACCACTGCATCAACCTGCTTTGACATCACAACACTTGGCAAACCCTATCTAGCTTCACGCTTCTTGAGAATCTTCTTGGTTCGCCTTTTCACTAGAGCCACCGCTTCTTCATATGACACCGGGTCGTCTATCTCAACCTTGTCGAGCACTTCCTCATGCGGGCAATCCATGAATTTTCTCAACTTTAAAAACCCAACATTCTCAGCAGCAGTTACCTTTATCATCTTTCCCCAAAGGACACTCTCAAAAACACCTTCAAAACAAGCAACTCACACTAGCAGGGCCTCACCTGCACTTAGCCCAACGCACACATGCTTTGCATGCTCACCAAACATCGATCACCCCAATCTTGCCTACTTCCAGCTCTTCCACAACTCAACACCTCTCTCTCTTTCTCTCTCACACACACAGGGGGCCCGGGGGGGGGGGGGGCGCACAGGCTCACACACACTGGCACCGCACACCTTGGAGAAGAGCAAAGAAGAAAGGGGGGAGAGACAACACCAAAACCGGCAAGGATAGCTTTCCTTCAATGACAAACACCCTGTACAAGATCCGCACTGTCTGCTCTAGGCCTCGAAGCTCGACTCTGTCGGCACACAACTCGATAGAAAATCCACCGATGTCTTCACTTGCATAGTAGCTCCTCCTTGTGGAAACCCTCGCTGGCTCCCTCTTCTTCCAAGCCCTCGTGCTCTCGGATCGCTTCAAGGACCACCCCTGTCAGCTCCAACCACTCTGCGCACAAAGCTTCCTCTTGGTAGCCTTCGTTAGCCCTTTCCTCTGTCCAGTGTTCGCTCTTTCGAGCCGCTTCCCAACGATCCTTCTCCCTTGGGTGTCGGCTTCGATCACACTTCTCTCGCAAAGTGTCTCCTTCTTCCCCAAACTCAAAGCCCAAACCCAAAAATCCAACACAGCTCAAAAAACGCTCCCTTCTCTTTTCTTTTCCATCCTTTTAAGTCCCAAGAAAAAGCCAAGCCACAAAAATCTAGAAAACGCTGCCTTTGTTTTTTCTTCCTCTTCTTTTTTCAAAGCAAAGAAAAAAAGTTTCTTTTTTTTTGGGCAATAGCACCTAGCGCCACTGGCCTCTTGGGCTTTTCTTTGTGGATTCTAGTCCTTTTGCTTTTGAGCAAATTCCACTAAAGTTAAGGGGTCACCCTTTTTACTTTTTGAATTTATAGCCAGCAGGGTTTTTAGGCATGGTTTCCACACTGCCGGTGCTCACTGCTTGCAACACAACCCGGGCTTGCCATACAAATTTTCCGGCTATGCTGCATGGGAGATCCATTTACGAGCCCCAAAATCCTCGTGCTTCCCTACCGTTCCGTACCATGGCGTCCGAAAACACGTCCGATAATAGGAAAGACCACCCGATCCCTTTTTGCCATGCTTGTTTATCAATTTGAATTGGGCCTATCTTGATGTCCATGACTCCGATTAGCAGGCTGCCAACTTTGGCTGACTCCCCATATCGCATGCAATTTTTTGAGATCTTGGCGAGCTCAAGAAAATCCCTGTCAACGCGCTTACCATCATGGCCCTGTGAGCACATACCCGACCCCCTTCAAATATTCCACAGGCCATAACTTGCTCCTCTGAGCTCGGAATGGCGAACCGAAAAGATTGGCTTAATCGACAGCTTGAGCTTTACAGGTGTATCTATTGATCCCGTTTTTCGCCACCTGTCTGTACTTGCCCTGCCCATCGGGACTTGCGAAGCCTTCTAACTTCGGACTGACATATCTTTCACACCGAAGCCCCGTTTGAGGAGCCGTCTGGACGAGCTTCTAGAGCATCTTGAACACCACATTTCGGGACACATTTTCCTCATTTTGAACACCTTGACTTGCCATCATCATTATCTCACTTCGGAGGCCACCCTGGCCTAAAAAACCCCTTTAAGCACACATTTCCGTTGCCACTGTCTTGTTGAGGTCTCTCACACTGGCTTTAGCCCTCTACCATGCACCTGTTAGCACCCTTTACACTACATAGCAGAGATTATAGCGCGGACCAACTTTGGTTGCACCATCATTGCCCACCCCCCTGTTGAACATTCATGTTCAACGAGAAACAGCCTTATTGCACTAAAAATTGCCACACCAAAACAAACTCTCTGCATGTCACAAAACCACCTAACATATGTACAAAACCTGGCGTTTGCTACCCTCTGCCTTTGTTCATGTGGGTTGCCCAACCCCTTGCTTTACCTGTCATCAACCGCCTGGGTCAAACACCATGTATTGGTCTCTTCCATCCACCTGTAACACCCTTGCATCGTACCATACCAGGGCACATAGCCAACTGCATACCCAAACTGCCAACAACATACTTCTATTATTCCATGCACCCCATGGCATACTGCCCGCTTGCAACAAAGCACCTCCAAGAACACCAAATAGAGCACCATCGTGCTCACCATCCAAAGACATACCTACACCATCGCTTGCACCGAACAGACCTGACATACCATCCCGTCCATGTAAAGCTAGATCCTCGTCTAGCAGATACTGTACCTGCTCAACAGCCCACTTCACAGCTGCACTTATGAGCATACCTTTCAACCACCATTCACAAATCTCTTTGGAAAGCTTAGACGGAATCTAGAAATCCGCATCACCTGCCACAGAGTGCTCTTGCTGCATAGGAAGCACCTCTATCTTTGGCTCCACACTTGCCTTCACACCTGCCATGCACTCAACTCCAACATCATCAAGATCTCCCTCATCAATCGGCCCTTCAAGGTCGATAAGCACCACTCGCTTATCGGCTTCCATCACCTTCTCTTTAAGCATCTCTTCTACTACTGCATCATGCTCCATCAAGGAAGAGAGAAACTCATTCTCTATCGCATTATCCTCATCTTGATCTTCATCCATAAACAAGGCCACCTTGTCATTCTTGGCAAAACCCTATACCTGATGCACCACCACAGCATACTCCACAGCCACTTTCATCAGCATGGCCATTAGCATGGCACCGAACATCACCTTCACCTGCATATCATCACCTGTAGGCTCGGGCTCCTCCACTTGGTCTCCACTGAGCATATCGGTTTGCATTTCACCCTGCTCTTCACACACATCCCTCGTATCTCTACTCACATGTAAGAGATCGAACTCATCATACCTTGACCGAGACGACTCGGTCTCCCAACTTGTGTCAATATCCAAAGAGCTACTTTCACTTGGCGCAAATCGGTTCTCTATCTCAAGCTCGGGAAGCTCCTCTAGCTTCACCGCTTCAACCTCGTCTGGAAACCGCACTCTTTGGCCCTTATCACACTTCAATGGAGCTTCTACAACCGCAGCTTGACTTGGCAGTACTTCCTTTTTCCATTTTGGAACCACCTGCACCTCCTCCACAATTGGAGCCGCCCTAACTGGCATTCTCGGCATTGGAACCATCCTGTCTTTCTGTAGCCACATAACCCTCGGTTCCTCTCGCACATGCACTTCTCTTTGCACCATCCTTGGCTGGGCTACCACTGCATCAACCTGCTTTGACATCACAACACTTGGCAAACCCTGTCTAGCTTCACGCTTCTTGAGAATCTTCTTGGTTCGCCTTTTCACTAGAGCCACCGCTTCTTCATATGACACCGGGTCGTCTATCTCAACCTTGTCGAGCACTTCCTCATGCGGGCAATCCATGAATTTTCTCAACTTTAAAAGCCCAACATTCTCAGCAACAGTTACCTTTATCATCTTGCCCCAAAGGACCTCAAACTCCCATAGGAACGCTTGACAATCCGCTTCCAAGCCTTGCTTCAAATTGCCAAGCCTTCTCTCTACTTCATCCAACTGCGCATCTACTACATATTTGCTTTGAAAAGCCGCTTCCAGTGCTTCGTGATCCACCTTTTCCTCATTAGGGAGGCCATCGAACGGCATTACGACGGTGTGAAAATGAAAAATCACAAAATCTTCCATCCATAACATCATTATTGCATTACATCACATAGCATACCATTACATTGCATCAACATTATATTGCATCATAGTGGTATTTCTACACAATTCTACACATTTCTAAATTCTAGGGAGGTTGTGAGAATACCACCTTAATTACCTTTCATGACGATCAATTGAATGGTCGAATGTTCCAATCCTTCAAAGCAAATTAGTAAGTTAGCAAACAATTAGTCAAACTAGCCATGGATTAGTGTCAAATTAGAGTGTGTAAACACACAATTGGCCTACATGCACACACAAGAAAAAGACGGCAATCACACAAGATTAGAGAGGGATTAACCACTAATTAGTTAAGATCTAGTTAATCTAAGCATCATAGGAAATCATAAGAAGTAAGAGAGAGGCAGAGTGAGAGAGAATGAATCATTGATTAGTGTTAATCAAGTCTCATGAGCAAGGAGAAGCTCAAGGACTCCATAGCCATACACCTCAAGAGCTCTCACCAAAGAGTGCTCTCAACAAATGACTTGAGAACCCTGATTTCTTTTACACACTGCCTTATATACCTAGGTGAAAAATATTCCATGTCCGGCCGCCCAAGGCCTTTAGGGCTCACCACTTACTGAATCTGTAACCTAGGCACAGTAAGTGACCTATTCTTTACAACTTGGAACTCCCATTGAGCCCGTAACACATTAAAATATTACAATGGCTTGAAATAATTCAGGAATGTACAATACGTGACCATTTTGGGAAAGCGTGGAAAATGTGTAACTCCAATCTTTACTGCTTCTTCACTTTGATCTTTGATGTGCAGTCGTACATCTTTGGTCTTTAACAGCTTCTGTTAACTGACGTTCACTTAGTTAACACATGCCATTGAAGCTTGGCTCTTGGTTGGATTTGCATTCCATAGCCAAGAGTTGTTGGTGTAGGCCTCTACTTCTCAATGCTTGGAGAAGGAGATGGAGTTCTTCTTGCACACATGAGTTGTGTGTGTGTAGCGATGTGTTGGAGTAAAATGCAGCCTTCCCTCTCATCTTGGTCGACCCCTCTTGCTATTTGCTCATGCTGGTATCCCTCTAAAGCTTAGCCAATCACAAATTAGCAGCATAGTTAATATCCTTGAGACATGTGTCCCCCTTTCCCCTTTTGTGAGAGCGTTAGGTAATTAAATAAATCTATTAAACTCTCATTGGCCCTCTTAGTCTTCTGGCCAATAAGAATCAGGCAATCCATTGGGCTGTTGGATGCTCATTGGACCCCTTGGTAGACTGTCCAATAGTCTTCTAGGGAGCTTAATTTCTATAGGTTCTTTTATCAAGCATTTCAAAATTGATTAGACTAGATTTACTCTAGCCTAATTCTCAATTTTCCACCTCTACAGCCATCCAATAGGATTTGAGGGGAGGTTGGGGACAACTGGACTAGGAGCTTGACATGTGTCCAGTATTCCCTTTCTGTAAAGGGGAAGCCTTGGAGTGTGTGTGTGTGTGTGTGTGTGTGTGTTTCTCTCTCATTCCCTACTCTCATGGATTGACCCCTCCTTGATAGGGATGTGGGAAGACCTTTTAGTCTGCCCTTGACCATCCAATTTTCCCCTACATTGGCCTTTGGACAATTATAATAAAATTAGGAACCTTAGCCTATGGAAGTCTTAATGGAGCTGAACCTTAGGTCTTTTAAGACCCATTCAAGCACATTGCTCTTTTGCAAATTGTCCCACTTTGGATCCCTATTGTCCCTCCTTTGGATCCGTATAGATACCGTTCTGACAGCCTTACCAATATTCTAGCTTTTACTCCCTGGTACTTCCCCATATTAAATGATCAGTTTCACATGAGAAAATCTTTTGGGAGAATTAGATATTATTTTTTATGACAGAACCCACATATTTTGAGGATGAAAACTCGTGGCAAGCTATGGATGAAGAGATGGTTGCACTTGATACAAATGGAACATGGGAATGGGTGTCATTACCAAAGGAAAAGAACGCAAATGAATGTAAGTGGGTCTACAAAATAAAGCATAATGCTGATGGCATTTTGAGAGGGTACAAGGCTATACTTATGGCCAAAGGTTATGCACAGACTCTTGAGATTTATTATAGGGAGATGTTCAGCCTTGCAGCCAAGATGGCTATCATTCATGTGTTAATTGCAATGCCTGTTGCGTTAAAACGGGTGTTGAAACAAATAAATGTAAATAATGTATTTCTGAATGGAGACCTGGAGCAAACTTTGTATATGGAGCAACCACAAGATTATGAAAATATGAGATATGTGACCATGAGGTCCATGAGGGGTCTCTTGGGCCTCTATTCACTTAGCTCTCACCTCCTTAGGCCCTGCGCATTAAAAGGCTATATCTTAAGCTAGAGACGTCATATTTGAGTGTTTTAAAGTGATATCCTAAGGTTTTTTGACGTTTTGGATGCATTTGTGGTATTCTTTTTGTAGTTTGAAAACATCTCGAATGTGTTTTCTCTTATCGCACATCACATCACTCATTAAGATTCATGGACATGGATTTATATGCACATTTTAAGTTGGGCTCTCGAAAAGCATTTTGTACGAGCATGCATTCAAGGGATCGATTAATTTTTTGCATATGAGCTATGAGAAATAAAATTCCAAAAAATTACCTTTATATTTTTTTAAATTACCTCTCTTTATGTTGAGGTGGCGTTTTCTATAGGGCCCAAAAACTGAGTCCAAATTTCTCCTAATGCAAAAATTGAGTTACGATCAAGGTATCATCAAGTATGCATTGGGATTGCAGATATAATCCAAAATTGCATTCCAAGCACGGTATGACACTATGAGTTTTTGGTTATGCCCTTCAGGTTGATCAATGCCCCAACTACTTTCAATGTCTTGAGACCATATTTGGGCAAGTTTGTCATTTTTTTCCTCGATGACATTCTTGTGTATAGTGCCTTTGAAGAAGAGCATTTACAACATCTAAATCATGTGTTTGAAGTGTCACGAGAATATAAGCTATACACCAAACTTGAATCAACGTGTGATTTTTTTGAAGGAGGAGATTCACTATTTAGTCCATGTTATTCCAGCTGATTTGTTACACATGGATCAATCCAAAATGGATGCCATTAGAAGGTGGCTCTCTTCCAAAAATCTCAAAGAACTTCAATTTTTTTTGTGATTTGTAGGCTTTTATCAATGGCTCATTAAAAATGATGCTTATATTGCAGTTTCAATGATAGAACAAATGAAGGCCAAGGCCAAAACATTTTAGTGGGTATATGTCAACATCAAAATTTTCATGCTCTCAAGGATGCATTAGCTACAACTCCTATTTTAGCTATTCGGGATCTATTGAATCCATTTGTTTTAGAAACAAATACCAATAATTATGCTATCAAAGCAATACTTCTATAGGAGGGATGCCCAATTGCATTCAAAATCAATTAGCTTCATTTAGCCCAACAGAATTGTTCTGTTTTTAAAAAAGAACTTTATGCAATAGTGTCTTCTTTAAAGACATGGTAGCATTATTTGTATGGGACACAATTGGATATTGTGTTTGACTATGAAAGCATAAAATGGTCTACACAAGAATCTAATTTGAAGGGTTGAAAGGCCAGGTGGTTGAGATTCTTCAAGACTATGATGCAAATCTTCGGTGTCATGAAGGATGATATAATGTGGTAGCTGATACTCTTAGTCAAATGCCTACAATCAACTCTCTTCTCTTTATCAAGATACAAAGTGTAAGGGCCTCCTCCTAGTAGCCTTTGCTTTTGACTATCACATCTAAACCATCAACTTTAAAAAGAAAAAGAAAAAATAATATTCGAGTAAATTCGGGTTCAATTTAAGCAACAAAGTATACTCATGAGCCACTTCTAACTTACTCCATGGGAATATGGACATAATGAATGCATGAAAAAAAAGCTTTTCATTTTGAGAAAATAAACATAAAGAAAAAGATAAGGAAAAAAGACCTTATCGATAAGAAAAAAGGAAAAGGATAAGAAAAAAGGAAAAGGAAAAAGGAAAAGGAAAAGATAAGCAAGGCAAAGATAAGGATAAGGATGAGGCAAGGATAAGAAAAAAGGATAAGGATAAGAAAAAAGGAAAAGGAAAAGATAAGCAAGGCAAAGATAAGGATAAGGATGAGGCAAGTAGCTTGTTGAAGATGTTTTGAGAAGCAAGATAAGTTAAAAAGACCTTATCGATAAGGAAGATAACATATCACGATAAGTAAAGGCACTTATCATAAATATGTATAAAAAGAGTGCTTCTGTTCTCATTTTACACTTCTCTCGTTCATTTTCTCAAGGTGAAAATTTGAGAGTAAGCTTGAGAAATCCATAGCCAAGCCTCTTTCACAAACACCTCCTACACACACACCCCTCCTCAAGAGAAACCATGGCCAAAACCCTAATCAAGTTTGTCAAAACTTGATCTTCTTCTTCACATTAACTTGTCCCTATCCTTTCTCTGAATTAATCTCAAGATTTCCATAGCTTGAACTCTCTTTTACCTCTTGCCATTCTCTCATTTCAAGTGGCATAATCGGTGGTCTTCAAGAAATGTGAAGAGGGAAAGAGCTGACTATGTCAACTCGCTTCTTCAATAATCTCCCAAAGCAAAGAGAAGGCTCTACTACACACACACACACACACACACTAAGGTAATATCTTCTTGTTCTCTTTATGCTATTATACTTTCTTGAAACTGATTTACTCTTTTACTTACTAAAATTCATGCTTATATGCTATTACACTTTCTTGAAAGTAATTTATTTTTATACTTACTAAAATTCATGCTTAAGCTCTCACATTCTCATAAGCAAGTTTTTTTGCTTGGGAAGAAGAAATAACTTCTTAATTTTGTTGTTTCCCTCTAATTATGGTTCATTACTAATCATAACTAACCTTGTTTCTAACAACTAACCACCACGATGTTATTTCAAGTTCCGTTATTTTAAGTTTCTTACACTACCAGATTAATATGGCATAGAGAGAGTATAAAGCACTCTCTTTAACCATAGGTGACTAGAGGTCATAATTATCTAAATATTTCAAGCTGTATGATTTCAAGTTTCTTAGATTACCATACTAATTTTGACATAGAGAGAGGATACCCAAGTCAATGACCTTGAACCAAAGGTGAATTAGAGAACTCTCACCAGTTGATCTTGGAAGATTGATGTTCTAATTTAGTCTGATGACTTCAATTGGAAAGTTGGACCGGTAAGCAATGGTGCTTTGAGGCTAAGGGACCCATATGAGAGAAAGTGAATCTTATCACCCCCTTGAGTTGGCATCAAGAGCAAGAGGAGTCCTGTCTTGGTTTCAGTCTCAAGTAGGAGGGATGTCAGAGATCGCAGTGTATCCATTTGGAGATGGTACAACTGGTGGCCCCTGAGCATGGCCCTAACAAGTGGTATTAGAGCGTAGTTTCTATTCTTGGCTAGGTAAAATTTTTTAGTATGAACTTTTGTAGGAAGAGAGTGAGGTATTGACAAATTGACATGGGAATATTAAGAAGAGATTCAAGTTCTCTAGTTTGTGTAAGGATAAATGGAGATAGCAACTGTAGAAAAGAATGAAGAAAAGAAAGAGGGCATGATAAAGAGATTTGTCTACCTCATCTTTCATACCAAGAATTACGAAATGTGCAAATATGGGAGAGTGAGTACAATATAACTAGAATAATTCCTTGGGGGCCATTACTATGACTTGGATAATCTCTATCTAGAAATAATGATGGAAAAATATGAGAGTAGGTCCAAATATTCATGTTGGACCCTTGTTGAAAACAAATTGGCATTGTAATTTGGGCTCGAAAGTCATTTTTTAATCCAAGTCTATCATCTTTTATTTTTCATTACTATGAACCCTAGAGATTTTGAGACAATCCTCTGAAAAACATGAATGCGAGAACTTATATTTTTTTATAAAAAAGTTGAAGAAGTGCTTTCCTTGACCGTTAATTATTTCCCAAATATAAATTTTGGGTGAGATAAAGAGAATCCATCTTTTAAACAATTTTTCATCTACCTTTGAGTATTTGAGAATTTTTTTTCCATAGCCATAAAAATATGCCACATAAACTCCCAAGAGATAGAGCTTCTCAGTACTCGCTTGTAGCTAACACTTCAAATTTGGTGCTTCTTGATACACAAGCGCCGCCAACACCTCAAGTTGTCCTTGTACTAAATTAGATGTCGCTTTCTACAACACTCGTATAAGACTTTGGACGTGATAAGGATCTGAAGGCCCTGCTCAAATCTGTGCAACCACGTTCATTTTTAGGGACAGGTGATGATGTGCCTAATCAAATAGAAGAATGTACATTATAGATGGTTGAGTACTTTGCTCCTATCAGGTACAATGCAGTTGGACAAGGAATAATGGGGAGAGCTAAGTTATAATGACCAACAAAAACATGGTGAAAGCTCAACTACCAATCTCGCCAAGTAGAGGTGAACCAAAGCTGGATGAGTTAAAGGATCATTTCAAGGAGAGATATCTTCACCTAGACTATTCCACCACTAAGATGAATGAGTTTCTTTCTTGCAATCTGGGAAACAATTCTATTGAAGCTTACTATGAGGAGTTTGTCTGACTTGCTCCATTTGCTTCTCGCATGATAGAGGAACAAAAACTAAGTCGCTTCATCCTTGGGCTTGGAGAAGATGTGGCTCTCAAGGTAGAGTCCCTTCAACCTACCTCACTCGCAGATGATCTAGTCCGGGCCAAGTCAAATCATCTGAGATGTTTTTAGAGAGGCACTACAACCAATAGGAAGCAAGAATTTCCTTCCTAGCCCACTCAGCCTTGCAAAGCAACCAAACTACCATTTATACCAAAGCCAGTTGTCCAACCCCAATCACCACTGTAATTTGTTCATGTGAATGCTCTTCCAAATACTCAGAGTGGAAGGAAAATGCATTGCTATGAATGCCTGGAATGTGGTCATAAGAAGGCCCTGTGCCCTAAAGAAAATGACCCTAGTAATTCAAGCCTCCATGTTAACCTTCAAAATCCACCCAATCAAGGGGGACAATTCAAAAACCTTGGATCAAGAGGAAGAAATCCAACCCAAGTCAGAAATCCCCCCACCACTCATTTTGTTTCTCAAAGACCAACCGTCAATCCACCTATATCAGCAATAGTAAACTTTGTCTCCATAAAAGATGGGATAGATGAACAAGCCAATGTTTATGCTACCTTGGATAATAGACTTAATTGTGATCGGCAGTTCCCCATTCTGGAGACTAAAGAAGTGTATGAGTGTGGAGCTAGAGAAAATTTAGACATTGAGGAACTGAATTTCCTACATAGTGGAAAGTTTAGGAGGTTTTCGTCAAGTTGGAGGGCCTTAGTGGAACTTTACATCTTGGCTTGTTTTATCCCAAGGGGGGATCATTGCCGCCAGACTTGCATGCTTTTTTGGATTCAGATTGGGCTGGTTGTTTTGACACGTGAGTGTCCACAAGTGGTTTTTGTTTCATGCTTGGCAATTCATGCATATCATGGTTGAGCAAGAAGCAACCTACTATGGCCACTTTGAGTTGTGAGGCTGAGTACAGGGCAGTCTTGATAGCTACGATTGAGTGTGTATGGCTCAAATGCCTTATGGATGATTTGGGTGTTGGACATGACACTGCCAACACTATCTACACTGACAATCAGAGTGCATTGGTAGTTGTGAGGAACGCAGTTTTTCATGCTCGCACAAAGCGCATTGAGGTTCATTACCACTATGTCAGGGAGAGGCTCTTAGCATGAGAGATCATCTTGGCTTATGTGCCAACATAGGACAACCTTGCAGATCTTTTCACAAAGGAATTGTCTCGTTAGAAGCTCGAAGCTTTTCGCAAAGCTTTAGGTTTACTCCCCTTTGTGGACTGATCATGTCCTTAGGGCATGGCACTTCTCTTTACTCATGTGCCAGCTCTCGTTCACCACATCACTCCAAGGGGGATTTGTTACCATATGCATGTCGTAGTGATGTGTGTGAACACACTAGCATTGTCGGGGCATTTTTCCCCTCTTTAGGAGGTTTTTTCCCCCGTGCATTGTATATACGCCCATCACTCTAGGGCTTTCTATCTTTTCCATTGCACGCTAAGTAACACACTCTCTATTGTGTGCCTTGAGCTTCCTTCTTCTTCTCCAAGCTGTGTGCGTTTCTCTACAACCTAATTCCAACAGATACCTATGGAATGTGAGGATGTGCATAGATGAACTCACTAGAAAAGCCGACGCTATACTTCTTGCTGAAACTTGGGAGTGTGATGCACAAAGGAATAATGGACTCAAACAATACAATGTAAATTCCTTGATGTAGTCAAATAATCTCTAGCAACAAAGAGATAAGAGGGGGGGGGGGGGGGGGGGTTAGCATGCATGATTAATAAAGGGCTAGACGATTCTCTATCAATAGTAAAATATGACAAACACAAATGTTATATATGGAATAATTTGTGAAACCAAAAAAGCGCACCTTTTTTTGTAACCGATTGCTACATTGTGCATCATAATTCCCCCTTTTATGCTTGCATAGATAGAGATCAACCATTTGTTTATTAAGAGGGATAAATTTCTTATTTTAAAGTCCATGGTGATGTTATTTTATTTGGGGATATAACTTCCCACACAAACATTAGAACATGATACACAACAATTTGATATGCCATACATTTCATGGAAGTTGGAGGAAGCTCACATGTATAACCGTACTTCAATGGATAATAAAGATCCGGATCACTATAGAAAGCTTATTTACACATGTACATTAATACAAATATGTTTATTAACAATGATATATCTTTATCAAACAAAATTATTAGATTTACATCTAGAAAAATAAATGATGATAGTGTGACTTTATGGTACTCTCTGAAGCCATCATGTATCACATAAAAAGTTTTACACTTTGTCAATGAACCCAGAATCATACCATTGAATGTTATATAATGGCCTTACATGTGGAGAAACAACTAAGCATAAAAATATCAGTCAAAATGAAGAAAACATATTTCTTTGTACAAATTTCAAGCAAGCACCAATTTATGTTGAAATGGTGAGTAAAAGCTATGGATTATGAAGCTCCATCAATATGATGCAACATTGAAAACTAATGAAAATTTTTCAAGAAAGTAATTTGTTCTTGTGCGGAAGAGTGCTTCTCCATAAAGAATGTCCATGGTATGAACTCGAGGGGTTCACTATACAGGACCCCCATATATAACATGCGTTTGTGGGATATTTAAAAAACTCATCTTTTAACATGTCTCAATGAATAAAATGACCGCTTATTTTAGGGAAAATTTCCAAAATTGAATATAAAAACACCTTGTTTTAATGTATTATTGTTAAATTCCCTAAATTGTTTGCAGTTTAAAATCCCTCATATAGAACTCACACTATACATTAGCATGATTACATAGTGCACTCCCCGAGGGTATGAACAAGGTTAGATCATGGAAGAGTGGAGAGAAAAAGCATACACAAAGGAGGGAACAAGAGGGTAAAGTGTGGAGGCTAGAGAGATGAAGGGTGAGAAACACAAAAGAGGTAAAGGATAAAGAGAAGATAAAGGTAGAGGGTGATAAGAGGAGAGAGATAGGTACCATTGATTGTGGTCTTCCATCATCAACGGTGATGGCCACTACTCTATTTTCCAATGGCATTTATATCTCACGCTTGATTCCATCATTGGTTTTGTATTTTTTGGGCTGAATTTCTTTGTCCCTTTTGTGGATTAACCCTTTATATTTAGGGGTGTTTTGTTTCTCTGGCTCCATTAGAGCTTGACCTATCTTTATGAGCCTTTTGCACAATTCTAGTCTCTATTTTTCAACTTTAGGGTGCAAATAAGTCAACCATCTCTGTTCCAGTGTTTGGTTGGTTTTCAATCTAGCCTAAAATTCTTGAAACATAGTGTCTAACGGATCTAGGAGTTTTTTTATCAACACTAATCCTCTTGACAATAACTTTCTTTTTTATTTGTTCCCTATTTTCCTTTTCTTGTTTCAGATACTCTATGGTTTGTTGTAGCATGGTTTCTAAGACATTTTTCTCTTTTAGCCTTTTTTCTTTCATTTTATCTTGTTTGTCCTTCCATGATTTTATTTCAGTACTTGATAAGTGTTAGGTTTAATAGCCATGTGTCCGTCCCTCACTAACTGCTACTAATCCTAAGTGTACAGATATACACTTGTGTGAGCCACTAACACTATGTAGAGTGGTATTGTGCCTAACACTATGTGTGTGTCTATGGTGGTGTGTGTGTGAGTGTGTGTTTGTGTGTTCCTCTTCCTCTTTCGCTGTGTTCTCGGCTCCTCTCCTTCATCTGGTTCAGAGCGGTTTCATTTCCAAAATCATTTCCACTTGTGCGCACACTTTCAAGAGTGCAAACAGGGCTCTGATTTTGGCATCACCAAGTTCAGCATTTGGAGAACGTTTCCATCAGGTGTCGTGTAGTTTTACCCCCCTTTCAAAGCCATTCGTGCCATTAGAAACCTCATTCTTGCTACGATTTACTCTCTTTTGGTAGTTTGTGTTGTAGAGTTTTCCATAGCCATTACATGTACCATTGTTGCACTCTATTCCATCTTCAAGTACAGGTACATAAAGCAGCTTGGTTAACTTCCCCTGTGCTTCTCAGCCTTGATTTTGGCTACGACTACGGCATTGGTATCAACTCACAGTCTATAGGTTACAGTGCTTGCAATATTCTGGTTTCAATGGGAGCAGTTTTTTATGCGTACATGCATATGTTGGCACTTTTGACATTGTTTGATGTCTTTTGAAAGCGGTTTGACTCCCCGCAGGGATATTTCTTTACATGCACATGCTTTTGGCACTTGTTTGAGCGTCATGACAGACTTGTACGTCTTTTTGGATACTACCATTGTACGCTTTTGTGGAGCCATCTTTTGGCTAGTACGACAGTCCCGGCCATTTCTGAGACTTGGTTCGGATGATAGCCATTTCTGAGACTTGGCTATACATTTTATTGCATAACCTACATTGTTGAGGGTCGATAGCGTGAGGTTTTCATTGAGCTTTTATATTCTCAAATTTGGAGATACCTATGGTGATACAGGTAGGTGGAGCATCTCTTACAAGGCCTCGCCATAGGACATGTCTAGAGACTAGAGTGGTATAGGTGCTTTTGACACCGAGTTAGCAGTCTATGATCAGTTTGATAGTTTATGCACCTCAGTTGGTCTCTATACAGTGTGCTTTTGAGAGGCATTGCCCTCTTTTATACTTTGTGAGTGACATATTTGGTCATTTTATCTCGTATTTTGGTTGACATAGACTTAAATATAAAAGAGACTCTATCGAAATTTTCGAAGAATCTTTTGGTAGTTTTGTCACCATGGCTACTAGAAAATACCGTGACATTTATGACATAAAGGAGTTTGATGGCATTAATTTTCAGCTTTGGAAGAACCAAATGCATGATGTGCTGGTCCAAAAGAAGCAAAAGTTGCCTATTGCCTATACGGCTAGAACTGAAAATATGCACATGACTCAATTTCAGTTGAAGGAGCTTGATGAGCTATGTAGGTCTATGATTAGACTGCACCTTGGTGAGTCGGTCTACTTTTCAGTGCTAGAATGCGAGACTGCTCATGCTTAATGGAAAAAATTATGCGACGCTTGCAAAAAGGATACGGCTAGCAATAAGGTTCTCATGATGCGAGAAATTTTCAACCTTCGTATGGAGGCAGCTAGTGTTTCCAGCCATATCAATGATTTTGATTCTAATTTTGCCCAGATTCATGCACATCACATGACCACTGATGATGAGATAAAAGCAACCTTTTTTCTTTGATCATTGCCACCCTTTGGGATATCTTTTGCACAGCTATTGGTAACTCTGCTCCTAATGGTACGGGTAAATATGATGACGTTACTAGTGCACTTTTGTCAGAGGAGATGCGTCGAAAGACCATGACTAGCTTGCATTATGAAGAATCTCATTATGTGCAAAGGGATGATAAGCAACGTAAGGGCCGTTCTTCGCAACGTGAGTGCAAGAAAGAAGGCAATAGAGATGCAACAAATGATAGATCAAAGTCTCGTGGTCACCGCAATGTTCAATGCCATTATTGTGATAAGTTTGGTTACATAAAGAAGGATTTTTATGCTTGGAAGCGTGACAAAGAGAAGGGAAAAGGGAAAGGCAAAGATCATGATGATAAAGAGGAGAAACCAAAGAGTTCAGTTAAAATTGCAGAATTGGACATAGTTCAGGATGACAGTGATGCACAAGACATTAATATGTTGACTGAAAATAATGATGTCTTTTATAATGCATGGGAAACTCTATCTTTGCAGTGTTCTATGCCAGCTGAACTCCTTGTTGATGGTGAATTATCCCATACATGGATTCTTGATTCGGGTGCTTCATTGCATGTCACACCACATAGGCATTGGTTTACTACATACGACAAAACCATTGGCCCCGTTACACTTGGTGATAGTTACTCTTGTGACATTGTTGCCTTAGGTGATATTGCGATGGTCATGGAAAATGGGGTGAATTTTATCATCCATAATGTGCATATGTTCCAGCCTTGACATGCAATCTGATTTCGGTGGGACAATTTGATCACTTGGGTTACAAAGTCACTTTTCATCAATAGTCTTGGCGTATTGCGAAGGGTCATCTCATTATAGCTCATGGTTCTAAAGTTGGTTCACTTTATCCTCTTTATGTATCTGATAAAATCAGTGTTCTTTCTGTAATCGAGCTGCCAACTGTTGCTTTGTGGCATAGCCGGTTAGGAGTCTTACAAGATGGTGAGCGAGTTTTTTCGAGCGACAAAAGAAATGAGCGAGTCCTTCAATAAAATTCGTAACTGGCCAATAATATGAGTGCATGATACTCTCATAAATGCTTAAAACAAATAGACTTTTCTTCATTTGAAGCATTATAAATTTTTTGATGAATGTATAAAACTTGATCATAGTTATATTAAGAAAAAAAGAAAAAATCACCAATAGTCCTTGAAGTTTGTGGAAATTCTCAAAATATACCCGTGCATCATTT
This sequence comes from Adiantum capillus-veneris, assembly GCF_014529385.1. NCBI lineage: Eukaryota > Viridiplantae > Streptophyta > Polypodiopsida > Polypodiales > Pteridaceae > Adiantum > Adiantum capillus-veneris. The sequence goes on from NC_140944.1 coordinate 90,113,682, forward strand.
TGGGATGTATTTGTCCCAATTTTTAGATAGTCTAATGTTTATGCCAATGAGATCTATATTTGATGTCTTCGACAAAATTATTCACCAATAAGCTCACCAATCGAGGCATCTGCAGCCAAAAGTGATGAACAATTTCATTTGAAGAGGCATTAATACCATTTAAAAATCCTAAATCTATCATCTTTTATTGAGGAGAATCAATCCTCCTATGAAGTGTTGCAAAAAGAAAAGATTTTAGAGTTGTTTGCAAGGTTAATGAGTGCTATTTTGGTAATTTCGATAAAATTGAAGGACATTTTGGGAATTTATGGCCAAATGTGACGGATTCATTGGGAAATTTTAAATTTGGAAAGCATTTTGGTAAAAATAAAATTAAAAAAAACTCCCGAGCATATTGGCAAAGCTGGACAGCTACTAAAATGGGTCTGTCATGTCGTGGACCCGTTATGATAGGTGGTCAGATTCTCCAACATGCATGACTTTTTTTTAATATAATCAACTTTTATAAATTTATCGATTTTATATAAAAATAAAAAAATCTACAACAACAATGCCTGGCTCCACTAGAACAGTCCTCGTATTCTCCATCATTGGCAATGGCGCCTACCCGTGTTCGAACCGGTCTCCGTTGCCGTGGATTGGTTTCGATTATGATCACTAAGGTCAAATGAACACCAGCTCAAGTTCATAATATTTTTAAAAATAAAAAACCTTTTGAGTATGCATAACTCTGATTAGGAACCTGCTGGAACTAGTCCGCGCTGACGCGGACTGGTTTCGACACGTTTTACAAGGTTACGAAAACATTCAGAAACTAGGCGGCTCTGTTCGTTATTCTCTCTATCCACTAAAGTAAATCCTACAATGGCCGATTTAAGAGAGAGAGAGAGAGAGAGAGAGAGAGAGAGATGAATCCAGCTCCTCTTCATGCCCCACCTTCAGCCCTGTGTTCGCACTTGGGACTCCACCACAAACACAGGAAATGCCATCGACCTACTGCAGGCGAGAGAGAGAGAGAGAGAGAGAGAGAGAGAGAGAGAGAGAGAGAGAGAGAGAGAGAGAGAGAGAGAGAGAGAGAGAGAGAGAGAGAGAGAGAGAGAGAGAGAGAGAGAGAGAGAGAGAGAGAGAGAGAGAGAGAGAGAGAGAGAGAATCCAAGCAGGCCTGATTCTGTGATTGCAACAACTTTGCGCACATTGGAATAGTGCAACGGAGCTAATGCCATGATTACGACAACATTGCTTGTAGATTGCAGAGCCACTCTGAATGGGACTTTGATGATTGTTCAAGCCTCTGCATTTGACACACGTGACTCTCTCTCTCTCTCTCGTGCACTCCTAGCATGATCAATTGTGGCACACATCAGCTCTTGAAACGCCGCTGTTTTGGCATCCATTCGAGAATGGAGTTAGATTTTTGTGGCTAGTTTGGTTTCTCAAAGTTTGGCCTTCCTTGATGCAATGTTTGAAGATTTGAGTGGGTATTCTTTGCATTTTTCTTGGCTGGGGATGGGTAGTCTCAACATTTCTTGGCTCGGTGACAATGGGGTTGATACGTAGAAAGAGAGATTTGTGCAAGTGTGCTTGTCTGCGTGTTGTATGAGTAGCTTTCTTATGTTGAAACTCGGACTGGCGTGCTCTGTCCTTATGAGAAAACGTGTTCGATATCCTTGTTAGACGTTGCCAGTGCTCATGGGAGAGAGAGAGAGAGAGAGAGAGAGAGAGAGAGAGAGAGAGAGAGAGAGAGAGAGAGAGAGAGAGAGAGAGAGAGAGAGATGGGTCTCATTGCCCAGGTGAAAAAAGGGAGAGTCAGCTCATTGCGCAGGTGAAAAGAGGGAGACCTTTGCATGTGGGTAAGGGAGATTCATTAAATTTGTTCTGAGAGACCTTAACACTAGGTTGGTAATGGGACACTTTTATGTCCTTTGAAGTGACCATTTTCCTTAAATTATGTCAAGAGTTTCAAAATGGATTTGGAGGTGCTATCTGTCTAGAAAGTTGTCTCATGAGCTGAAAAAAAGTTGACATTTTTTTGGAATATCAATTCCATCTTTAACCTTGTCCTTGCACAACATTTCACAACCGAAACTGTGTGAAAAAACGGGTCCTGTTTTTGGCTTTTTTCAACTTTTTGCAACTATACCACTCTAGAATTCATGTTTGTGAGGTCTATAATGCTAGAGAACTATCTTTAGTAGTCCTCAACATGTCCTGATGCTTCTAGGGAGAAATAAATGTTAAAGTTGTAAGTTATGACCAAATTACAAAAATTATCAAATCCTGTTTTTTAGCCAATTTTAGCTCTTCTATGATTTTTTTGGTGGCTTTCATGATATCCAAATGCAGTTTTGATTCTCTATGTCGCATATTGTAACTTAAAGGCAATATTCCTTGAGTTTTGGGGCACCTAATACCCTATTTTGCATAGTAGACAACGATGGTTGATTTTTTCAATTATAGAAGAAAACGAAACATTCTAGTATATCAACTATAGCTTTTTTAATATTGTTAGTTTCTTGTGACAACTACATGCATTTTGTAGGTAGTAACCGTATCTAGTCATAAGGATCAAATTTGACTAGATATTGAATAGTTTCTATGGGATTCTACAACTCATAATGTTGAACCCAGTTTTTTCATGTTTGCTGTATTTAGCACTTCATCTTTGTCCCCAAGATTCCCCTTGGTAAGAGATATATTATTCTTTTGACATGCTCCATGGCTCCTTATGAACCTAAAGGACAATAGGGAACTAAGAAAACATGCATATATTATTTTTATTGAGTGTGGCTATAGAAACTTTGATGATAGGTTTGCAGAATGGTAAAAATTCAACTTTTTTGTACCTAATTCTTTTGGCAAAACAAAAAATAGTGAGTGAGAAGCAATCATATGTTCTGATCACCAACCCATTGAAGTTAACTAGGGAATTTATCTCAAGTCCTACAAAAATCCCTAATCTTATTTTTATGCAAAAAAAGTAAGAAATGACTGTTTTGATGAAAATGTACTGGTCCATCAACTTTGGAGGCTTGGTGTGACCAAAAGATGAGAAATTTTACAAGTTTCTTATTTTTTCCATGTGTAGTAGGCCTTGAACTATAACCTCATGAAAGGATTTTACAAAATGAGTGGATCTACTATGGTTTTGGATGTTTTTTTCAAAACCCTGAAAGGACACTTTTATGTCCTGTTAGGTTACCAACCTAGTGTTAAACATCTATCCAACTAGGAGAGTTGAGCTCAAGTCATGTTCTTCAAGAGGGAAAGACCTTAAAGATCTATCCGACTAGGAGAGTTGAACTCAAGAGTCCCAAGGCTAGAAAAATACATTTTTCCTAACCGAAGAAAATAAGGGCAAACTTGAAATCCTATCGGTTTTTAGGTCAAAATTTGAAGCTTTTGCCAGTATTTACACTAAAACTTGTGTAAATTTGTCGGTTTTCTTCAAGGCAAGCTGGATTTTATGATTTTAGCAACACTCGACCCCGGTTTTTTTCTAACACTACTCAAGAGTCAAGACCTGTTTTTCAAGAGGGAAATGGCATAACCAATCTACCACACTTCGGTGATAGAAAGGTTATACCATTTTCCTCTTCTTATTAGCGCGCGCGCACACACACACACACACATACACACACACCTGAGAAGAAGAGAATTTAAACGTCATTTGAGAAAGGGATAGTTTTTGAAGATTGCGATTTTGAAGCCTCTGCTGCTTTGTGGTGATTTTATAGATGTACAACCCTTTTGGGTTAAGGTGTTGGTCAAATCCGGCATGACGTGATTATTTTCTTCAATATACCTTGCACTCAATCACCCATATTTGCTCGAAAATTGGTTTCGCTCCATTTTCTTTGCTCGTTGATTGGAAACCCCCCCAATGAAGATGCATTTTCTGGACTTAGGATCTAGCTTAGCATGCAACTCCTTGGGTACATGTGCATAAGCTTCACAACAAAATGTGCGGAGTTTTTCATAAGATAATTTATGTCCCGACCATAATTCCAAAGGTACACGAAACTGTAATGAAGCATGTGGTGATCTATTGATCAAGTACACAGTTGTGTACAATGCTTCAGCCCAAAATGCTTGCAGTAAATTAGAATGTGATAGCATAGACATAATGCACTTTTGGATGGTCCTATTCATTCGTTCCGCAAAACCATTTTGTGCAGGGGTATAAGGAGCTGTAAACTCACACTTAACTCCCCTACTTGAACAAAAGTCTATAAACTCTTTGGAGACATATTGGCCAGCATTGTTTCAGTGCAAAGCTTTTAACTTATGTTCAAAGTGAGTGTCAACACTAGATAAGAACTTCCTGAAGCAAGAGAAGGTCTCATCTTTAAACTTCATGGTGTAAACCCAAACATGCCGTGGTGCATCGTCCATGAATGTAACATAATAAGACGTTCTATGGGTTTTCTTTCTTTGTCAAAAGAATGTGTACGATGTGTCCGTGTTTGCTTTCCATAATGACAGTGCTCACAAAAGGGAAAATAAAAAATTTACAAAGACGGTTAGTAGCCCAAAGGAGAGAGTGTCTTCATTCCCTTCTTTGACGTATGTCCTAACGGACGAGTCTTACAAGATGGTGAGCGAGTTTTTTCGAGCGACAAAAGAAATGAGCGAGTCCTTCAATAAAATTCCTAAGTAGCCAATAATATGAGTGCATGATACTCTCATAAACGGTTAAAACAAATAGACTTTTCTTCATTCGAAGCATTATAAATTTTTTGATGAATGTATAAAACTTGATCATAGTTATATTAAGAAAAAAAGAAAAAATTACAAATAGTCCTTGAAGTTTGTGGAAATTCTCAAAATATACCCTTGCATCATTTTGGGATGTATTTGTCCCAATTTTTAGATAGTCTAATGTTTATGACAATGAGATCTATATTTGATGTCTTCGACAAAATTATTCACCAATAAGCTCACCAATCGAGGCATCTGCAGTCAAAAATGATGAACAATTTCATTTGAAAAGGCATTAATACCATTTAAAAATCCTAAATCTATCATCTTTTATTGAGGAGAATCAATCCTCCTATGAAGTGTTGCAAAAAGAAAAGATTTTAGAGTTGTTTGCAAGGTTAATTAGTGCTATTGTGGTAATTTCGATAAGATTGAAGGACATTTTGGGAATTTATGGCCAAATGTGACGGATTCATTGGGAAATTCTAAATTTGGAAAGCATTTTGGTAAAAATAAAAATAAAAAAAACTCCCGAGCATATTGGCAAAGTTGGACAGCTACTAAAATGGGTCAATGATGTAGTGGACCCGTTATGATAGGTGGTCAGATTCTCCAACATGCATGACTTTTTTTAATATAATCAACTTTTATAAAGTTATCGATTTTTATAAAAATAGAAAAATCTACAACAACAATGCCCGGCTCCACTAGAACAGTCCTCGTATTCTCCATCATTGGCAATGGCGCCTACCCGTGTTGGAACCGGTCTGCGTTGCCGTGGATTGGATTGGATTATGATCACTAAGGTCTGAACACCTGCTCAAGTTCATAATATTTTTAAAAATAAAAAACCTTTTGAGTATGCATAACTCTGATTAGGAACCTGCTGCAACCAGTCCGCGCCGACGCGGACTGGTTTCGACAGGTTTCACAAGGTTACGAAAACATTCAGAAACTAGGCGGCTCTGTTCGTTATTCTCTCTATCCACTAAAGTAAATCCTACAATGGCCGATTTAAGAGAGAGAGAGAGAGAGAGAGAGAGAGAGAGAGAGAGAGATGAATCCAGCTCCTCTTCATGCCCCACCTTCAGCCCTGTGTTCGCACTTGGGACTCCACCACAAACACAGGAAATGCCATCGACCTACTGCAGGCGAAGAGAGAGAGAGAGAGAGAGAGAGAGAGAGAGAGAGAGAATCCAAGCAGGCCTGATTCTGCGATTGCGACAACTTTGCGCACATTGAAAGAGTGCAGCGGAGCTAATGCCATGATTACGACAACATTGCTTGTAGATTGCAGAGCCACTCTGAATGGGACTTTAATGATTGTTCAAGCGTCTGCATTTGACACACGTGACCCTCTCTCTCTCTCGTGCAGTCTTAGCATGATCAATTCCGGCACACATCAGCTCTTCAAACGCCGCTGTTTTGGCATCCATTCGGGAATGGAATTAGAGTTTTGTGGCTAGTTTGGTTTCTCAAAGTTCCGCCTTCCTTGATGCAATGTCTGAAGATTTTTGCATTTTTCTTGGCTGAGTCTCAAAATTTCTTGGCTCGGTGACAATGGGGTTGATACGTAGAAAGAGAGATTTGTGCAAGTGTGCTTGTCTGCGTGTAGTATGAGTAGCTTTCTTATGTTGAAACTCGGACTGGCGTGCTCTGTCCTTATCAGAAAATGTGTTCGATATCCTTGTTAGACTTTGCCACTGCTCATGAGAGAGAGAGAGAGAGAGAGAGAGAGAGAGAGAGAGAGATATGGGTCTCATTGCCCAGGTGAAAAGAGGGAGAGTCAGCTCATTGCGCAGGTGAAAAGAGGGAGACCTTTGCATGTGGGTAAGGGAGATTCATTAAATTTGTTCTAAGAGACCTTAATCACCTGGGCAATGAGATGGGTCTCATTGCCCAGGTGAAAAGAGGGAGAGTCAGCTCATTGCGCAGGTGAAAAGAGGGAGACCTTTGCATGTGGGTAAGGGAGATTCATTAAATTTGTTCTGAGAGACCTTAAACATCTATCCGACTAGGAGAGTTGAGCTCAAGACATGTTCTTCAAGAGGGAAAGATCTTAAAGATCTATCCGACTAGGAGAGTTGAACTCAAGAGTCCCAAGGCTAGAAAAATACATTTTTCCTAACCGAAGAAAATAAGGGCAAACTTGAAATCCTATCGGTTTTTAGGTCAAAATTTGAAGCTTTTGCCAGTATTTACAGTGAAACTTGTGTAAATTTGTCGGTTTTCTTCAAGGCAAGCTGGATTTTATGATTTTAGCCACACTGGACCCCGGGTTTTTTCTAACACTACTCAAGAGTCAAGACCTGTTATTCAAGAGGGAAATGGCATAACCAATCTACCACACTTCCATGAAAGAAAGGTTATACCATTTTCCTCTTCTTATTAGCGCGCGCGCGCACACACACACACACACACACACACTTGAGAAGAAGACAATTTAAACGTCATTTGAGAAAGGGATAGTTTTTGAAGATTGCGATTTTGAAGCCTCTGCTGCTCTGTGGTGATTTTATAGATGTACAACCCTTTTGGGTTAAGGTGTTGGTCAAATCCGGCATGACGTGATTATTTTCTTCAATATACCTTGCACTCAATCACCCATATTTGCTCGAAAATTGGTTTCGCTCCATTTTCTTTGCTCGTTGATTGGAAACCCCCCCAATGAAGATGCATTTCCTGGACTTAGGATCTAGCTTAGCATGCAACTCCTTGGGTACATGTGCATAAGCTTCACAACAAGATGTGCGGAGTTTTTCATAAGATAATTTATGTCCTGACCATAACTCCAAAGGTACACGAAACTGTAATGAAGCATGTGGTGATCTATTGATCAAGTACACAGTTGTGTACAATGCTTCAGCCCGAAATGCTTGCAGTAAATTAGAATGTGATAGCATAGACATAATGCACTTTTGGATGGTCCTATTCATTCGTTCCGCAAAACCATTTTGTGCAGGGGTATAAGGAGCTGTAAACTCACGCTTAATTCCCCTACTTGGACAGAAGTCTATAAACTCTTTGGAGACATATTGGCCAGCATTGTGTGAGTGCAAAGCTTTCAACTTATGTTCAAACTGAGTTTCAACACTAGATAAGAACTTCTTGAAGCAAGAGAAGTTCTCATCTTTAAACTTCATGATGTAAACCCAAACATGCCGTGTTTCATCGTCAATGAATGTAACATAATAGGACGCTCTATGGGTTTTCTTTCTTTGTCAAAAGAATGTGTACGATGTGTCCGTGTTTGCTTTCCATAATGACAGTGCTCACAAAAGGGAAAATCAAAAATTGACAAAGACAGTAAGTAGTCCAAAGGAGAGAGTGTCTCCATCCCTTCTTTGACGTATGTCCTAACCGGCTATGCCACAAAGCAACGGTTGGCAACTCGATTACAGAAAGAACACTGTTTTTATCAGATACATAAAGAGGATAAAGTGAACCAACTTTAGAACCATGAGCTATAATGAGATGACCCTTCGCAATACGCCAAGACTATTGATGAAAAGTGACTTTGTAACCCAAGTGATCAAATTGTCCCACCGAAATCAGATTGCATGTCAAGGCTGGAACATATGCACATTATGGATGATAAAATTCACCCCATTTGCCATGACCATCGCAATATCACCTAAGGCAACAATGTCACAAGAGTAACTGTCACCAAGTGTAACGGAGCCAATGGTTTTGTCGTATGTAGTAAACCAATGCCTATGCGGTGTGACATGCAATGAAGCACCCGAATCAAGAATCCATGTATGGGATAATTCACCATCAACAAGGAGTTCAGCTGGCATAGAACACTGCAAAGATAGAGTTTCATGTGCATCATAAAAGACATCATTATTTTTTGTCAACATATTAATGTCTTGTGCATCACTGTCATCCTGAACTATATTCAATTCTTCAATCTTAACTAAACTCTTTGGTTTCTCCTGTTTATCATCATGATCTTTGCCTTTCCCTTTTCCGTTCTCTTTGTCACGCTTCCAAGCATAAAAATCCTTCTTTATGTAACCAAACTTATCACAATAATGGCATTGAACATTGTGGTGACCACGAGACTCTGATCTATCATTTGCTGCATCTCTATTGCCTTCTTTCTTGGACTTACGTTGCGAAGAACGGCCCTTACGTTGCTTATCATCCCTTTGCACATAATGAGATTCTCCATAATGCAAGCTAGTCATGGTCTTCCAACGCATCTCCTCTGACAAAAGTGCACTAGTAACGTCATCATACTTTAGCGTACCATTAGGAGCAGAGTTACCAACAGCTATGCAAAAGATATCCCAAGAGGGTGGCAATGATCAAAGAAAAAAGGTTGGTTTCATCTCATCATCAATGGTCATATGATGTGCATGAATCTGGGCAAAATGAGAATCAAAATCATTGATATGGCTAGAAACACTAGCTGCCTCCATACGAAGGTTGAAAAGTTCTCGCATCATGAGAACCTTATTGCTAGCCGTATCCTTTTCTCAAGCCTCGCATAATTTTTTCCATTAAGCATGTGAGCAGTCTCGCATTCTAACACTGAAAAGTAGACCGACTCACCAAGGTGCAGTCTAATCATAGACCTACATAGCTCATCAAGCTCCTACAACTGAAATTGAGTCATGTGCATATATTTAGTTCTAGCCGCATAGGCAATAGGCAACTTTTTCTTCTTTTGGACCAGCACATCATGCATTTGGTTCTTCCAAAGCTGAAAATTAATGCCATCAAACTCCTTTATGTCATAAATGTCACGGTATTTTCTAGTAGCCATGGTGACAAAACTACCAAAAGATTCTTGGAAAATTTCGATAGAGTCTCTTTTATATTTAAGACTATGTCAACCAAAATACGAGATAAAATGACCAAATATGTCACTCACAAAGCATAAAAGAGGGAAATGCCTCTCAAAAGCACACTGTATAGAGACCAACTGAGGTGCATAAACTATCAAACTGACCATAGACTGCCAACTCGGTGTCAAAAGCACCTATATCACTCTAGTCTCTAGACATGTCATATGGCGAGGCCTTGTAAGAGATGCTCCAGCTACCTGTATCACCATAGGTATCTCCACATTTGAGAATATACAAGCTCAATGAAAACCTCACGCTATTGACCCTCAACAATGTAGGTTATGCAATAAAATGTATAGCTAAGTCTCAAAAATGGCTAACATCTGGACCAAGTCTCAGAAATGGTCGGGACTGTCGTACTAGACAAAAGATGGCTCCACAAAAGCGTACAATGGTAGTATCCAAAAAGACGTACAAGTCTGTCACGATGCTCAAACAAGCACCAAAAGCATGTGCATGTAAAGAAATATCACTGCGGGGAGTCAAACCGCTTTCAAAAGAGCTCACATTGTCAAAAGTGCCAACATATGCATGTACTCATAAAAATCTGCTCCCATTGGAACCAGAATATTGTAAGCGCTGTAACCTGTAGACTGTGAGTTGATACCAATGCCGTAGTCGTAGCCAACATCAAGGCTAAGAAGCAAAGGGGGAGTTAACCAAGTTGCTCTATGTACCTGTACTTGTACATGTATCTGTACCTGTTTTCAAAGAATACAATGTCATCAAACACCCACTCTATGTGTGTATATGAGGCCACTCCAAAATACACACTTCCGAATGAGCCGTGGACTCTTGTAGATGGAATAGAGTGCAACAATGGTACCTGTAATGGCTATGGAAAACTCTACAACACAAACTACCAAAAGAGAGTAAATCGTAGCAAGAATGAGGTTTCTAATGGCACGAATGGCTTTGAAAGGGGGGTAAAACCACAAGAAACCTGATGGAAACGTTCTCGAAATGCTGAACTTGGTGATGCCAAAATCAGAACCCTGTTTGCACTCTTGAAAGTGTGCGCACAAGTGGAAATGATTTTGGAAATGAAACCGCTCTAAACCAGATGAAGGAGAGGAGCCGAGAACACAACGAAAGAGGAAGAGTAACACACACACAAACACACACTCACACACACACCACCATAGCCACACACATAGTGTTAGACACAATACCACTCTACATAGTGTTAGTGGCTCACACAAGTGTATATCTATACACTTAGGATTAGTAGCAGTTAGTGATGGACGGACACATGGCCATTAAACCTAACACTTATGAAGGACTCAAATAAAATCATGGAAGGACAAACAAGATAAAATGAAAGAAAAAAGGCTAAAAGAGAAAAATGTCTTAGAAACCATGCCACAACAAACCATAGAGTAGCTGAAACAAGAAAAGGAAAACAGGGAACAAATAAAAAAGAAAGTTAGTGTCAAGAGGATTAGTGTTGATAAAAAAACACCGTGGCCATCACCGTGGATGATGCAAGACCACAATCAATGGTACCTATCTCTCTCCTCTTATCACCCTCTACCTTTATCTTCCCTCTATCCTTTACCTCTTTTGTGTTTCTCACCCTTCATCTCTCTAGCCTCCACACTTTACCCTCTTGTTCCCTCCTTTGTGTATGCTTTTTCTCTCCACTCTTCCATGAACCTTGTTCATACCCTCGGGGGGTGCACTATGTACTCATGTTAATGTATAGTGTGAGTTCTATATGAGGGATTTTAAACTGCAAACATTTTAGGCAATTTAACAATAATACATTAAAACAAGGGGTTTTTATATTCAATTTCGTAAATTTTCCCTAAAATAAGCGATCATTTTATTCATTGAGACATGTTAAAAGATGAGTTTTTTAAATAGCCCACAAACGCATGTTATATAGGGGGGTCTTGTATAGTGAACCCCTCGAGTTCATACCATGGACATTATTTATGGAGAAGCACTCTTCCGCACAAGAACAAATTACTTTCTTGAAAAATTTTCATTAGTTTTCAATGTTGCATCATATTGATGGAGCTTCATAATCCATAGCTTTTACTCACCATTTCAATATACATTGGTGCTTGTTTGAAATTTGTACAAAGAAATATGTTTTCTTCATTTTGAATGATATTTTTATGCTTAGTTGTTTCTCCACATGTAAGGCCATTACATAACATTCAATGGTATGATTCTGGGTTCATTGACAAAGTGTAAAACTTTTTATGGTACATGATGGCTTCAGAGAGTAGCATAAAGTCACACTATCATCATTGTGTTTTCTAGATGTAAATCTAATAGTTTTGTTTGATAAAGATATATCATTGTCAATAAACATATTTGTATTAATGTACATGTGTAAATAAGCTTTCTATAGTGATCTGGATCTTTATTATCCATTGAAGTATAGTTATACATGTGAGCTTCCTCCAACTCCCTTGAAATGTATGGCATATCAAATTGTTGTGTATCATGTTGTAATGTTTGTGTGGGAAGTTATATTCCCAAATAAAATAACATCACCATGGACTTTAGAATAAGAAATTTATCCCTCTTAATGAACAAATGGTTGATCTCTATCTATGCAAGCATAAAAGGAGGAATTATGATGCAGAATGTAGCAATCGGTTACAAAAAAGGTGCACTTTTTTGGTGTCACAAATTATTCCATATATAACATTTGTGCTTGTCATAATTTACTATTGATAGACCATTGTCTAGCCCTTTATTAATCATACATGCCCCCCCCTTCTTTATCTCTTTGTTGCTAGAGATTCTTTGACTACATCAAGGAATTTACATTGTATTATTTGAGACCATTATTCCTTTGTGCATCACACTCCCAAGTTTCAGTAAGAAGTATAGCGTCGGCTTTGCTAGTGAGTTCATCTATGCACATCCTCACATTCCATAGGTATCTGTTGGAATTAGGTTGAAGAGAAACGCACACAGCTTGGAGAAGATGAAGGAAGCTCAAGGCACACAATAGAGAGTGTGTTACTTAGTGTGCAATGGAAAAGATAGATAGCCCTAGAGTGATGGGCGTATATACAATGCACGGGGGAAAAAACCTCCTAAAGAGGGAAAAAATTCCCTGGCGATCCTAGTGTGTTCACACACATCACTACCACATGCATATGGTAACAAATCCCCCTTGGAGTGATGTGGTGAACGAGAGCTGGCACATGAGTAAAGGGAAGTGCCATGCCCTAAGGACATGATCAGTCCACAAAGGGGAGTAAGCCTAAAGCTTTGCGAAAAGCTTCAAGCTTCTAACGAGACAATGCCTTTGTGAAAAGATCTGCAAGGTTGTCCTGTGTTGGCACATAAGCCAAGCAGATCTCTCCTGCTAAGAGCCTCTCCTGACATAGTGGTAATGCACCTCAATGTGCTTTGTGCGAGCATGAAAAACTGCGTTCCTCACAACTGCCAATGCACTCTGATTGTCAGTGTAGATAGTTTTGGCAGTGTCATGTCCAACACCCAAATCAGCCATAAGGCGTTTGAGCCATACACACTCAATCGTAGCTATGAAGATTGCCCTGTACTCAGCCTCACAACTCAAAGTGGCCATAGTAGGTTGCTTCTTGCTCAACCATGATATGCATGAACTGCCAAGCATGAAACAAAAACCACTTGTGGACACTCACGTGTAAAAACAACCAGCCCAATCTGAATCCAAAAAAGCATGCAAGTCTGGCGGCAATGACCCCCCCTTGGGATAAAACAAGTCAAGATGTAAAGTTCCACTAAGGCCCTCCAACTTGACGAAAACTTCCTAAACTTTCCTCTATGTAGGAGATTCAGTTCCTCAATGTCTAAATTTTCTCTAGCTCCACACTCATACACTTCTTTAGTCTCCAAAATGGGGAATTGCCGATCACGATTAAGTCTAGTATCCAAGGTAGCATAAACATTGGCTTGTTCATCTATCCCATCCTTTATGGAGACAAAGTTTACTATTGCTGATCTTGGTGGATTGACGGTTGGTCTTTGAGAACAAAAATGAGTGGTAGGAGGATTTCTTACTTGGGTTGGATTTCTTCCTCTTGATCCAAGGTTTTTGGATTGTCCCCCTTGATTGGGTGAATTTTGAAGGTTAACATGGAGGCTTGAATTACTAGGGTCATTTCCTTTAGGGCACTGGGCCTTCTTATGACCACATTTCAGGCATTCATAGCAATGCATTTTCCTTCCACTCTGCGTATTTGGAAGAGCATTCACATGAACAAATTACAGTGGTGATTGGGGTTGGACAACTGGCTTTGGTATAAATGGTAGTTTGGTTGCTTTGCAAGGCTGAGTGGGCTAGAAAGGAAATTCTTGCTTCCTATTGGTTGTAGTGCCTCTCTAAAAACGTCTCATATGATTTGACTTGGCCCGGACTAGATCATCTACGAGGGAGGTAGGTTGAAGGGACTCTACCTTGAGAGACACATCTTCTCCAAGCCCAAGGATGAAGCAACTTAGTTTTTGTTCCTCTATCATGAGAGAAGCAAATCGAGCAAGTCGAACAAACTCCTCATAGTAAGCTTCAATAGAATTGTTTCCCAAATTGCAAGAAAGAAACTCATTCATCTTAGTGGTGGAATAGTCTAGGTGAAGATATCTCTCCTTGAAATGATGCTTTAACTCATCCAGCTTTGGTTCACCTCTACTTGGCGAGATTGGTAGTTGAGCTTCCACCATGTTTTTGTTGGTCATTATAACTTAGCTCTCCCCATTATTCCTTGTCCAACTGCATTGTACCTGACAGGAGCAAAGTACTCAACCATCTATAATATACATTCTTCTATTTGATTAGGCACATCATCACCTGTCCCTAAAAATGAACGTGGTTGCACAGATTTGAGCAGGGCCTTCACATCCTTATCACGTCCAAATCCTTATACGAGGGTTGTAGAAAGCGACATCTAATTTAGTAAAAGGACAACTTGAGGTGTTGGCGGCGCTTGTGTATCAAGAAGCACCAAATTTGAAGTGTTAGCTACAAGCGAGTCCCGAGAAGCTCTAGCTCTTGGGAGTTTATGTGGCATATTTTTATGGCTATGGAAAAAAAATTCTCAAATACTCAAGGGTAGATTAAAAAATATTTAAAAGTCAGCCATTTAGAAGATGGATTCTCTTTATCTCACCCGAAATTTATATTTGGGAAATAATTAACGGTCAAGAAAAGCACTTCTTCAACTTTTTTATAAAAAAATATAAGTTCTCGCATTCATGTTTTTCAGAGGATTGTCTCAAAATCTCTAGGGTTCATAGTAATGCAAAATAAAAGATGATAGACTTGGATAAAAAAATGACCTGCGAGCCCAAATTACAATGCCAATTTGTTTTCAACAAGGGTCCAACATGAATATTTGGACCTACTCTCATATTTTTCCATCATTATTTCTAGATAGAGATGATCCAAGTCATAGTAATGGCCCCCAAGGAATTATTCTAGTTATATTGTACTCACTCTCCCATATTTTCAGATTTCCTAATTCTTTTCTTTGGTGTGAAAGATGAGGTAGACAAATCTCTTTATCATGCCCTCTTTCTTTTCTTCATTCTTTTCTACAGTTGCTATCTCCATTTATCCTTACACAAACTAGAGAACTTGAATCTCTTCTTAATATTCCCATGCCAATTTGTCAATAGCTCACTCTCTTCCTACAAAAGTTCATACTAAAAATTTTTACCTAGCCAAGGATAGAAACTACGCTCTAATACCACTTGTTAGGGCCATGGTCAGGGACCACCAGTTATACCATCTCCAAATGGATACACTACGATCTCTGACATCCCTCCTACTTGAGACTGAAACCAAGACAGGACTCCTCTTGCTCTTTGATGCCAACTCAAGGGGGTGATAAGATTCACTTTCTCTCATATGGATCCCTTAGCCTCGAAGCACCCTTGCTTACCGGTCCAACTTTCCAATTGAAGTGATCAAACTAAATTAGAACATCAATCTTCCAAGATCAACTGGTGGGAGTTCTCTAATTCACCTTTGGTTCAAGGTCATTGACTTGGGTATCCTCTCTCTATGTCAAAATTCAGCCTAATGTCGAGAGAGATGGGCAACTGTTTGGTAAAATGTCCAAACAACAAGGATTAATTTAATAGACTTTGATTATTATGTTGATCTCTTCCAGCATGAGGGACATGACTTAGGTATGCTCAACTTGTCTATAAGCTAAGTACGGAGTTCATTAAGACTTGAAGATTTTGGACTAATGCTTTGCTCAATTCGTAGCTTAGAAGCCTAGCCAAAGACTGTTTTTTGCACCCTCGCGTCTTCGCTTTTTACATTATTGTGCTTACCACAAATATTTCCTCTTGTAAAAGTAAAAAAAGTGGATTATTGAAGGACCAAATTGGCATTGAGGGTTCCTTTTCCATACTTGTTTAATCAACTTTGATTCTATAGCTATGTTTATTGGATTACCTTTGTAGATTCTTTTGCGGTGACCCTGTCTCAATCAAGGTCTTGTTGAGCTTATGAGATGTGTAGCTTGTCTGTAAGTTCAATTGGCCTTTGGTGGATTGGTAGCCAAATATATACAGCCTATGTAGAATCATTGTCCAAACCATTTAAAAGATAATAGCTCTTTAAAAAAAAAGTATAGTGTGAATTAAGGGCCCTCTTAAAATGGGCTCTTTTAAAAAGAGCCCATATAAATATAAGATCCACTCAGTTGTCACTTTGTAATTTCTCAATAAACCATCAAAGAGAATCCCCTACTAACAAAAACACTCTCCAAGGTTGCAAGAGGTCAGTGTGCCTTTGAAACACAAGAAAACGCCTACAAACACTTGGACATTCTTGGGGCTCATCAACATCTGGGCAAGGTAGTTATGGAGAGGGCTCATCACAGGCTCATGAGACATAGACAACAACAAATACAAGGGACACCACTTCAAAGAGTCAAGCAACACACCAAACCTGTTGAGATGTCAAGGTCAACCTGTACGACTCTTGGATGAACACCACCGACAGTCATCATCATTGGCGTGCCTTGGTGGATGCA
Organism: Adiantum capillus-veneris; assembly: GCF_014529385.1. Taxonomy (NCBI): domain Eukaryota; kingdom Viridiplantae; phylum Streptophyta; class Polypodiopsida; order Polypodiales; family Pteridaceae; genus Adiantum; species Adiantum capillus-veneris. Next base: position 90,130,237 of record NC_140944.1, read on the forward strand.
CATATCTCTGTGAGTAATACTACAATTGTACTACACACATCTGGTCTACCTACTAGAGTGATAGCACACTTATCTACTTACCTCACTCACTAGAGGTTCATAGTAAACCATTGTACTAGTTCCCCTTTTATGTTGTATTTTCCTTTATGTTTTGTAGCCCTCTTATCTTTAGTTTGTCAAGAACAATAAGTACCGTCTTTTGCATCCATCTTTGTGTGTGTGTGTGTGTGTGTGTGTGCGCGCACATGCATGCAGAGATCTCTTCTGCTCTATTTCTTGACATGGTAACAGAGCCTGGTTGTGTCTGAGGGGTTGTAGGAGAAATCTAGGAAGCAACTTCTGTATGCCGGGGAGCCATCATCAATGATCTCCAATTAAGGTGATTCCTTTTGGAGTGTGTGCATCTAAAGGTCCCTAACACTGAGACTTTGTAGAGCAAAGGTTATTGAAAATACATTGATGAAGAGCATGAGATAGCACTACCACTGTTAGAGGACGGTCCAAATGTTGTGCAACTTAAGACATTTAAATATTGGAACCTGGGAGCGTGGAAGGTCATGTATTAGCCTTTTTTTAGTGTGTAGGACACTATGATTGGCATATATACAGTGCTCAATCTCCCAAAGAGACTTGGGACACTTTGTTGTCATTGGATGTGACCAGAACAAAGGCAAGGAAGCTGCAGTTGAAGACTGAGCTGAATAATGTTCAAGTATATCCATCAATGACTATTCTCTGAAGATAAAGAATGTATGTGAGTCACTCGCATAGATTGGTGTTACAATCAATGATGATGATAAATTAGAAGTCTATTTGTAAGGTTTGGGTCCTGAGTACAAAAAATTTAAAACTGGCATCCATCTTGGAGAGAACATTTCTCTACATATGGTGATTTTTTTTTTGCATATGTCCTTTTCAACAATAGAGGAAGAGGAAGAGGATGTGATACAGATCGTGGAAAAAGCCAAGGAAAAGGCAACCACCAAGCACAACAAAAAAAAAAAAATCATGGCCATAACACAGGTGGTGGTCAAGGAGACTTTTGAGGCAAGGGGAGCCCAAGAGGTTCTAGAAATGCTTAGTGCAATAATGCATGTCAACACGGGAATATAGTATGTTGGGGCTATGGATGATATTGTCACTTTGAATCACTACAAGAGGCTATTCATATTAGCGACGCTCACACAGCGACGCTCAAAAAAACAATTCCCGGCGTCGCTATGAGCGTCGCAAATTTACTTGTAAATTTGTGACGCTCATAGCGATGCTCATAGCGATGTCGGCTGGGCTAAAAAAATAACAGAGAGCACCCAAAAACTCAGATCTCAGATCTGAGTTTTTCGGCGCCCTCAAGCAAGGAGCAGGTAACGCTCTCCCTCTCTCTCTCTCTCTCTCTCTCTCTCTCTCTCTCTCTCTTCTCCACACACACACACACACACACACGAGGAGAGGAAGGAGAGCCAGGTATGCTCCTTCCCTCTCCTCACTCTCATGTTCCCTTCCCCTCTTTCTCTCTCCCTCTCTCTCTCTCTCACACACACTGCACACACACACATAGTGTTTTTGAGAGAGAGAGAGAGAGAGAGAGAGAGAGTACAAACATAAACAAAAACGCACACACACATACATAAACAAAGAATGCACACACACATTGAGAGAGGAAAAGAGAGAGAGAGAGCATGCATAAACAAAAAACGCACACATTGAGAGGAAAAGAGAGAGAGAACATGCATAAACAAAAAACGCACACATTGAGAGAGGAAAAGAGAGAGAAAACATGCATAAACAAAAAAACGCACACACATTGAGAGAGAAAGAGAGAGAAACTAATTTAACGTCGTAAGAAACTAATTAAAATTAAAAGACCTAAAGATCTAGCCGACGAGGAGTTGAACTCAAGACCTATTATTCAAGAGGGAAATGGCATAACCAATCTATCATACTTGGCATGGGTGATAGAAAGGTTATACCATTTATCTCTTTTTATTGACACACACATCCACACACGCGCACACACACAAGAAGAAGAGAGTTATAACGTCGTAGGAAACTATCCTAAAAGACGTTAAAGATTAGGTTAGATGTAGACTTACATTAGATTTAGGTTTATTTAAGTTAAATTAGATTAGATTTAGGTTTATTTTTAATTAGATTTACGTTTATTTACACTAGATTTAGATTTACATTATATTAGATTAGATTTAGGTCTCCGTAGACTGCGATGCCTGCATGAAGTGGGTGAAGAAAGCCCTCAATGGAATATAGGATATTGCTGCCTTCACTCATGGTGGGCTCCGTCGATCCAAAAGTACTGGTGAAATGTCTTCAGAAGATAGGGAAGAAGGTGGATCTTTAGGGCGGCAAGAGTCACTACATCCCCGACACAATGACCATCTAGACAACCTCTAGTCATTCAACAGCAACTTCAAAGTTAGTAACAAGAGCAAGAACGGTCTAAAGGGCCAATTGCTGTCGTCAGATGTGGATGGAGATGAGGCAGCGTCACCGCCGAAAGTTAACTCTCACATCTTTAGTGATGAGAATGCCAACTCTTGCCGTGTTATATGAAAAATTATGTGTTAAATCAGTTTTAAGGTTCTTATAATCCCTGTTAGTTTAGTTCTTTGTTTTTAATATAACATAATTTATGTTAGATTTAGATTTATGTTATATTAGATTAGACTTAGGTTTATTTAGGTTTATTTAGGTTTACCCACACACACACACACACACACACACACACACAAGAAGAAGAGAGTTTTAACGTCGTAGGAAACTATCCCAAAAGACGCTAAAGATTAGGTTAGATGTAGACTTACGTTAAATTAGATTTAGGTTTACTTTTAGTTAGATTTACGTTTATTTAGATTTACGCTTATTTACGTTAGATCGAGTCCACGCAAGAATTACTTACGGTTTAGGGTTTAGAGTTAGACGAATAGTGAAAAGATCTACTGTGAAAAGATGTTAAGATGCTGTGAAGTGCTACAGCTAGAGAAGAGGCAAAGGGGTTTTGTCCACTACATGCAGTTTCATGTAGACGTGGGTCTGTAGATTTCTTGTACCCACAAATATAGGTATTGACTAATAAAGATGAGATTATAACCCGGTGGTTCTGATCTCCGTGCACCTCTAGACCGAGGTGTGCGAGGATTGGACATGACTAGAGAATGTGAGGTAAAGAGAGAGAGAGAGAGAGAGAGAGAGAGAGAGAGAGAGAGAGAGAGAGAGAGAGAGAGAGAGATAAGACTAAGAATGCCAATAGAATATTAAATTTGTTGTCCAGGTTATAAGATATTTTTCCTCATTATGAGTAGTGACGAGGATGTGGGACCATCCAACCGAAACACCTATCTCTCAACGAGGGTCTTATGTCCTTGTAATCAATGCAAGCATGCTGTGCGACGGACAAGACGTGCTTCTTTGCAGCACGTTCGCGAATTTGGCGAGTTCGATCCATCTATTATAGATCGAGTTGTTGCCAATTATAACTCGTCGGACTCTGACGCTGGCCAACAAGCAGCAATCTTGCAACCCAATAGACGTGTTCGCAGGCGCTTTGGTCAAGCAGCATATGTGAGGCCACAAGATGTAGCCTCTGACAGCTCGGGGGATGATCATGCAGAGTACATTCCCAACGAGGCAATGTTTGAGCCCGAGATTGATGAAATGATCGAGATGATCATGGATTCAGAAAGGCTTATCTATGATGATATGAAAAGTGAAGCCGATACGCCATTGTATAATGGAGCACGTATGTCTAGATTGAAAGCACTCCTGGTTCTTCTCAACATGCAGGCAAAGTTTGGATGGAGTGACACTAGCGTCACAACGCTTTTCAGGTGATCTATTACAATTAGTTTACTTTAATAAAACTCTAAATGTATAATGATCTGATAGATTTTTACACGACTGTATCGTATTTTTATGTTGTGTAGATTGCTTAAAGAGCACATACTACCAGCTGACAATGTGATGCTAGATTCTCGAGATGAAGCAAGAAAGATTTTGCGAAACTTGGGGATGGATAACAATTCTATCCACGCTTGTCCTAATGACTGCATTCTTTTCAGAGGGGAATACATAGACATGGAGAAGTGTCCGAAATGTGATTCCAAAAGATATCGAGTAGATCTCCACGGGACAAAAATTCCACAAAAGGTTTTGCGACATTTTCCTCTGCTTCCTCGCATCAAGCATTTCTTCGAATGTAAGTCCATGGCCGCCCTAGCATCATGGCATGAGGAGAATAAATCTTCGGATGGTGTGCTACGAATTCCTGCAGATTGCGCAGCCTGGAAACATATAGATGGAACATGGTCGGATTTTGCCAGGGAAGCTCGAAATTTGCGCTTAGGCCTGGCTATGGATGGAGTAAATCCATTTGGTCAAAGATCAACATCTTACAGTGTATAACCCGTTGTCATCGTCAACTACAACATTCCCCCGTGGTTGACTACGAAGAAGGGGCACTATGGCTAAGCTTGATTGTGCCGTGGCGATATAAAGTGGGGAATATGGATGTGTATCTTCGTCCACTATTGGAAGAGCTACAAAAATTGTGGATTGGCATAGAGGTGGTGGATATGAGCCGACACACAGGACAACGGAATGCTTTGATCAGAGGCATTCTAATGTGGACCATGCATGACTATCCCGGGCTAACAGAATGCTCAGGTGATATATTGACACTCCTCAATCAGACAATGTAAATCTTATTTTTTCCCATAGTTGATCTATTATCATGTGTATACATGCAGGGCTTCAAACAAGCGGATACAGAGCATGTGTCACATGTGGACCTAGACTGAATGCACGTAGGGCGCCCTCACTGAAGAAGCAAATCGACGAAGGTCATCAAGCGTATCTTCCAGAGAATCATGTGTTACGCGACAGCTTTTTGGGAAGAGAGCCACCAAGGATGTCTGCACAAGCATGGTTAGAGCAGAATGAGATGTGCGATGACGGATTGCCTCCAGGGATGAAGAGACTATCTCTATGGTACGAGTTACCATACTAGCCCCGACTCATGATCAATCACTTGCTCGATCCAATGCACATATTCAAGAATGTGGGTAATCTACTATGGGACCATCTGACCGGCAAGAAAGATACTTTGGGAGCCAGAGTTGACCTTAGAAATGTGGATCGTATGGAGCAATATTGGCCGCAAACAGCGTTTGATGGATCGATAAAACTCTCTAAAGCACCATGGATTTTCACAGGAGCCCAAGAACGCAAAGTAAAAGAGACCATTCGATCTTTGCGGACCCCCACTGGCGTAATGCACTCGCTCCGAACGTGTTTTACTAAAGAAGGAAAGCTTACCGGTTTGAAGTCACACGATTGGCATAAAATGTGTCAGGTACGTTCATAGTGGACTTTAATATCATTGCATAAAATGTGGACTTTAATATCATTGCTGCACATACTTTATAGTTTATTTTACCGGTTGCCATTGAGGGATGTTTGTCTCTCGACATCCGTAACACAATCTACAAACTTGCAAAGCTGGTGCAATGGATCTCACAAAAGGAGATCAACGTAGACTCCATACCATTCGCCAAACTAAATGCTGCGGAGCTTGTGTGCATGTTTGAGAAACATTTTCCTACTACCATGCTAACCATTCAGGTGCATCTTCTTGTTCACATAGTTGATGAGGTGGAAATAGCTGGCACAGTTCATTCCAGATGGATGTTCTTCTTAGAACGTTTCATGAAAACGCTTAAGGGATATGTGCGTCAAAAGGCACGTCCGGAGGGTAGCATGGTAGAAGGTTGGTCGGTATCAGAGTCCCTAGTGTACATTGGAGAGTGGCTAGACGGATTTGATAAAGCCCGGGACACGCTATGGCGAACCATAGATGATGAGCGCATATTTGGGATTGTCATGTGCAATCTCGGTGTTGAGAAGAAGATGACGGAAGATCTAGAGGCTAAAATCAATCGATTTTGCATGCTTCACAATCCAGTGATGCAAAAGTGGATTTCACAATATGAGGATGCAAAGCAAGAGCAACAAAGGGCATGAATCGAGTGGAGACGTGGAAGAGGACTACCGATGCACTATCCGACGGTTCTGGAGAGCCTACCAACCTTCATGAGCTTAAGATGGTTGCACAACCAATTGAAAGCGCACAACAATGCGGTGACGAAGGGACTGAGGAAGAGTGGGAGTACTCTCGGGGTTGCGCGACCAAGGTAAGTTTGCAATGTACGACTAGCTAGTGACTTTATTTCTAAACGTTTGAACGACCACTCATAATCTTTGTTCGTTGTAGTATAAGACATACACAGCAGCATGGTGTAAAGGTCGACATTTTAGGGTGGAACGAATTGACAAAAAGCGTTTTACTCAAGATTGTGGAATCATGGCAAAATTTGAACAATCTAGTCGACGACGTTCCTCTCATGCAGATCCTGTGGTGGCGGAACTCACTTACTTCGGCACGCTGCAAGAGATTTTGAGGATCGATTACAGAGGATTTTTTGTCGACTTGTTCGACGTGCAATGGTTCAAGATAATCATGGAGGGTCGCAACGCTACTGTGCGTAGAGGAGAGTCTGGTTTTCTTGAGGTGGATTCTACTAAGAAATGGACTGACCTTAGAGACACTTTCGTACTACCTGGGCATTGTGAACAAGTAAGTATGTAAATAGTTAACATCCCCCTTTTACAAGTTATGTGCTTGAAAGCTCTCATGTAAGTTATGTGGCTCTGGCAGGTAATATTTCATCCTACAAAGTCTACATCAAACTGGTGGTACGTCATAGAGGTAGCCCCTCGTAGTGCAAGGACGTATGAAGGCTACCATGTGCCAATCACAACGGCATCAATGGAGGAGATCAGAGAAGATGCTCAATCAGAAGCCGCTGCGGTGGTGCCAGACGAGCATCAAGATGCTACTACTCTATATGGGGTGCATGCAGAGGAGCTACAAAATGAAACAGAGGATATATGTTTAAACGGAGATCTCTATATAGATATAGGAAGTTATGCTGAGTTATGCGAGGATGAGAGAAAGATCTCTTAAAGCCACAAATATTGTATTTGAACAATTTTGCTCCGTGTTGTAAAAGCTCTGGCTCTCTAAGTACCTTCCATGGTGTATAACGCTCTTTTCTACTCGCGCTCACATCTTTTGATTGAGAATTCTGAGTTTTCGACTTGCCTCTTCTATCACTCAATTCATTGCGTCATTGTATTTATATGTGTCATTACGTCATTGTATTTAATGGTCTTTGCGTCATTGTCTACTCTATTCATTCAATATTAAGTTTAAATATTCGTGTGTTTAATGCAGGTATGGATGATGAGGAGTTTCTTTCTTCTTTGTCACCGCAGCAGAGACAGTGGTACGTGGAGCGTCATCGTTCTGGCGCATCATCGCCCGTTCCTAATCCATCCGCATCTCCTTCTCTTTCGGAGCATTCGGCGCGCTCCGAAGCTTCGGCGTCGACGAGACGAGCTTTACACTCGTCTAGACACCGGCACCGATGCCTCCACACCGCCTCGTGCTCGACACCGATGCCTCCACACCGCCTCGTGTTCGACGAGGCTCTTTACCCTCCCCTTCTTTGCCCGCCCCCACACCAGCCACAGCATCGCCATCTACGCCAGGTTTTGCACGGCTGACTGTTCCTAGCAGTTACACACCTCTACCTACTCCGCCAGGAGCCACCCCACTCGACACTCCTCGCTTCGGTGCCCAGACGTCGGTGGAGACACCTGACGTCCGTACCCCCATCGACACGCCGCTAGAGACCCCTGCCGGGACACCTAGGTTCACGCGTCACCGGCCAGAGGGCTTGCCTTACTCCGTCGACTTTAGCGGCGGCATCATCATGGATGATGGCGGCAAGAAGGTGATCTCGCGCATGTATGGTATTTGCTCTCAGCTGTTTAGACACTACATACTAAACAAATTGAGTGAAGTACCAAGTGATTTAAAAAACAGAGTCATCAGCATACTTCATGATGAGTTTCCCGTTCCAACACGGGATCAGCGCTTCAATGAAGACCTAATGAAGATTCGAATGCGCGAATACTTCAAACACAAGCGTTCCGAAGTGCAAAAAGAAATCAAGCATGGGTGGAACAGGCCAGATTGGCTGGCCAAAGAAGATTGGAAGAAAGCAGCGCACGAGAATCCCAACAAGTGGGAGCAACAAAAGGATGCAGCCAGAGCTCGAGTAGAGGCAGGGAGCTCGCACCACTTGGGGAGCGGTGGATGGGCATCATTTGAGGCCGATTTTGTAAGTGTTTTCGCATTGCTCTTTATGTTCGATAGTGTAGGGTTTATGAGTTTTTTAATTCTAACATAATGAATTCTTTGTATGTTTTGACAGTGGTCGATGACAAGACGTGATCCCACACCGTACGAGCGCGAGTACGCAGGCAGGAAGGGCTTAAACGCCCTGATGGACATTCTCAGTTCTCGCGGCGGCATGGTTAGTATTAGGGTTTACTCTTTTCTATTTTTTGTATTGTTTTATAAATGTCGTTATATGTTTATACTTACTGAAAGCTGTCTTATTGTCTTTTTTTGCAGAATCCGACAGATACGCCGCTTGGACGCGATGAGACGTCTGACTAGACGACGTCAGTTTAGCCGTAGCTAGATAGCATTAGTTTAGGGTTTCTCATAGCTTATGTATCATGAGACGGATTTTATACGTTTTTTTGAACCATGTATATTATTACATTTTTCCGCAGTTCATTTTGCCAATCAATTCTTTATGCCTATGATGTTGTACAATTGTCATCATTACATTTGCCAATCAATTCATTTTGCCTATGATGTGTACAATTGTCAATTTTACGCTTGTCAATTTTGCAAACAATGCGTCTTGTGGGTGACTATTTTGGGTCTATTATCTACCCTTGCACTTTTTTTAAAAAGTGAATCAAGTACAATATGGTTGATGGGTGGCAGGGCATTCAATGCCCTGTCACCAAAAAAAATTTCTCTCGGGCGTCGCTATAACCGTCGCTATTTATGGCTCTGTAGCGTCGCTATCAGAGTCGCTATAGACTTCTGTGTAAAAGTCGCTATAGGCCTTCGCTATGAGCGTCTCTATATAGCGACGCATATAGCGACGGTTTTAGCGACGCCGGGGGTTATAAAAACTCAATGTATTTTCGTCGCTAACAACGTCACAAGAGCACACAACCTCTTGTAGTGAATGTGATTGTCAAGATAGGAGGCAACAAACAACTATGCAACCACTAGCATGAATGCAGATGAGCCCGAGGGGCTATTTGTGGTGCAGCACATGATGAATACTATGTCTGCAAATGTGGAAAAATCTGTTGAATACTATGTTTGTAGCTGTGGAAAAATCTAGTGATAATGTCTGGTATGTGGATTCTGGTGCATCAAATCACATGACCAGGCATGGTGAATGGTTTAAGGAAATGAAGATTTTATAAAGTCTTGGTTATGTAGAATCTAGGGATGATACTACACGTCCTATTATGCATACATGAAATGTGCCATTGTCTATGATAGATGGTAAATTGAAGTACTTGGTTGATATACTACATGTATCCAGCACTACAAAGAACCTAGTTTTTATTGGGTAAATGATTGAGCAGGGTTTACAGATCAGGTTTAACTCCAATGGTCTCTTTGTCAAAGAGCATAATAAGGACAAAAAGTTGGTTTCACAAGGAAAGAAAGTGGGCAGAATGTTTACTTTGGATGTAAATGTGCCCAAAGTGAATGTTGTCATGTTTGTGCAAGATGCAGGTGTTATTCTAGATATAGAGATTTGGCATAAACAGATTGGTCATGTAAATTTGCAGAGGCTGAAAATGATGCATACTAAAGAGATGGTTACAAATTTACCTACGTTTCAAGTTATTGAAGTGCAAAAAGTATGTGAAGCTTGTCAATTTGGAAAGCAAGCAAAATCATCCTTTTCTCATGATAAGCATGTAAGCATGCATTGGATTTAGTGCATACAAATGCATGGATTTAGGTAGCATCTATAGGCATCTATGGGTGGATGTAGATACTATGTGCTTTCATTGACAACCATACGAGGAAGGTATGGGTCTACTTCCTGAAGCAAAAAAGTGAGGTGTTTATGCATTTTCAAAATTTCAACGTTCTGTTTGAAAAATAGGTTGGGAAACGTGTAAAGTTCCTGAGATCAAATGGAGGGGGAGAATACTTTTCCAATGAATTCAATGGTTTTCTAAAAAAGCATGGAATTCAAAGGTAGTTTTCATTAAGGTACACTTCGTAGAAAATAATGTTGCTGAATGGAAGAATAGGATCATTACAGAAGTGGTTAGAGCATTGATGAATGAGAAGAACATGTCTCATTGTTATTGGGTTGTGGTTGTTGCTACAGGTGTCTACATTGTGAACATGACCCCTACTGCTATAGTACATGATATGAATTCTGAAGAAACACTCAGTGGTGAAACATAAGATGTGTTAGATTTTAAATCGTTTGGAAGTATTGCTTATGTGCATGTTCCGGATGAAATAAGAAGTAATATTGATCCAAAAGAATGTGTTTGTTGGCTATTCCCTTGAGAAAAAAGAGTACAAGTGTTACAATCCTATCACGCGTAAAGTGCAAGTGAGAAAGGATAACATTTTTTATCAAATCGAAAGGTTGTATGCTCACGGAAAAGATGATATGGCTGCCGATGTAAGAGAATGTGGCTGCAAAAAATACAGGTCAAGTCTTGAGTGGGCCGCAAGGATCCTCTAGTGCAAGTCATGGTGAGAATCCATGGAGTGGCAGGTTACGTGAAATAGTGAGTCCTGGGAAAACTTCAAATGTATCAAGGAAAGGAAATGAAAAAGGTGATGATGCCCCCAAGTTGCCAAATTTGCGTGTTAACTACGATGATGGCGATAGTAGTGGTTCTGCGTAGAGTTTGGATGAGAAGTTTGGAATACCCCCTATGAAGACTCCGGGTATAAGAAGGATGCAAGTACGGAATAGGGCAGCTAGAAGTGATCCTGAACCACACATGTTAGAAAGAGCAAGAAATCATGTGTGGAGTTTGAATCATGATAGTTATGTGGCTCATCATTGTGCATTTATGGTAAGAATTACAAAGGAAGTTGAACCTGTAACATTTAATGCACTAGTAACTTGTGTGTAGCGGAAATTGATAACATAGTGAGCATTTCATTAAGAACAAGTTGGTAATGAGCATAGAGAGAGTATTTAATTTGAGAAAGCAACCTATAAATTAACTTGAAATGAGAGAGAAATAGAACAATTGGCAAGAGTCAACAGTTGATCGAGCACCAGATTTACAAGGAGCCAGTCCCCCCCTCCATAAAGGCTTTGTATTACAGCTTCTCCCATCAAAGGAGACTTTTGTACAATACAATCTTTGTGTTCCTTAACAAAACTTGATGGTGCAATGAAGATGGAAGCTTCATGCACCAATTTAGGCTTGAAACACACACCTAGTGTCTCTAGCCTCAATCCCAAGACCTCACACACCTTCAAAAATGGTGAGAGCTAGCAGGGAATGAGGATAGATTGAGAGGAAGAAGATATATCTTAGGAGAAAGAAGTATTATCCTCACACAATCGCTTTAATAGCCTTGAGACACGTGTCCCCCTTTCCCCTTTTGTGAGGACTTTAGGTAATTAAATCAATCAAATAAAGTCTCATTGGACCTCTTAGTCTTCTTGCCAATAGGAATCAGGCAAGCCATTGGGTTGCTGGATGCTCATTGGACCCCTTGGTACACTGATGAGATGAGCATGCTGTTGGGGGTACCATCGATGCGATAGCTCCAATGACCAAAAAAATTGTCAATACGGAGGGATGAGCTACCCAGCTAGGGCATGGAAACACTCACACGGTTAGTGAGCAAATCGTGGAACCACAAATGGTTAACTCTACGAGGTGAGCTTCTCGGCCTATGCCACAATGAAGGGCAATCTCCATATCCACTTCTCTTCACCTCTAATCAACCCAATCACACACACTACGATTGCAAGACACACACAACACTAATCCTATCATGCAACAGACTAATCGCAAACACACACACATAGATCTATCAAGCACCACACTCCAATCAAACCTACATGCACACACAAGAAAAAGAGGGTAATCACACAAGATTAGAGAGGGATTAACCACTAATTAGTTAAAATCTAGTTAATCTAAGCATCATAGGCAATCATAAGAAGTAAGAGAGAGGCATAGTGAGAGAGAATGAATCATTGATTAGTGTTAGTCAAGTCTCATGAGCAAGGAGAAGCTCAAGGACTCCATAGCCACACACCTCAAGAGCTCTCACCAAAGAGTGCTCTCAACAAATGACTTGAGAACCCTAATTTCTATTACACACTGCCTTATATACCTAGGTTAAAAATATGCCATGTCCGGCCGCCCAAGGCCTTTAGGGCTCACCACATACTGAATCTGCAACCTAAGCAGAGTAAGTGACCTATTCTTTACAACTTGGAACTCCCATTGAGCCCGTAACACATTAAAATATTACAATGGCTTGAAATAATTTGGGAATTTACAATACGTGACCATTTTGGGAAAGCGTGGAAAATGTGTAACTCCAATCTTTACTGTTTCTTCAGTTTGATCTTCGATGTGCATTCGTACATCTTCGGTTTTTAGCAGCTTCTGTTAACTGATTTTGACACATTTAACATTCCCCTCTTTCTATTTTAGTGCCCGAGCGGGCACTGTTGAAAGGTGTCCGTGCAGGGTGTGGAAGGTTTTGATTGGTTGTTGTTGGGCTGATTGTCTTCATTTGTCGTTGAATTTGTTGATGAGGTTCAATTTGTTGCAGCATCTTCATTGGTCCAAATATGTCTGATGTGAGATGATGTTGCATTTTTCGATGTAATAGCATAATGATGAGGCTGTTGTTTATTGATAAAAAGTATGTACAAGGGAAGTAGAATGATGAGGTTCTAAATTAGAGTCTAATACCTGGATGACCGGAAAAAACCTAGTGAAAAAAAGTGTCTTTGAGATAAAGCGCATTATTTGAGTATTTATTAGCATGGGAAATATTAATAAAGTACTCAAGGGATGATTTGTTGATAGATATGGAATTAAAAAGGCAGTAATTGTGAGAGGGTAGCATGATGGAACATTGGTTTTCTTGTTGTAGTTCACTCAAGGTGCATGTGTGGAAGCAAGAAAGAGTGTCTAATGCATATGTCTGATGGTGGGACATCCTATTTATGCATACACAAAAATGCATGGGAAACAATATGTTGTGCAAGAAAGATTTTGAGGGGTTATTCAGAAAGATGGTGTAGCTATAAAAGCATATGACATGGCTTTGCAAGTTGGCACCCCTTTAAGAATGGTTTTTGTTGACGAGGATATGTGCTCTCATCTTACAGTGCACTATGCGTGAGTGTTGGACTCTACAACACTCCACCAATTGTAAGTTAATAGACTTTGACCTTATGCTCATCTCATCCAGCATGAGCAACATGACTTTAGATATTCTCAACTCTTCCAGCTTGGGCGTAAGCCTAATAACTTAGCACAGAGTTTAATATGACTTGAAGCTTTGGGACTAATGCTTTGCTCATTTTATGGCTCAACAACCCGACTCTCACTATGCCAAAGAGTGTTTTTTTCACCCTGGTGACTTGACTTTTTACATTCTTGTGCTTACTACAAACATTTCTTCATGTAAAAGTAAGCTTGAATCCTCAAAAAGAGGATTAGTGAAGGACCAAGATGGCATTGAAGGTTTCTTTTGCCATACCTATTTCATCATCTTTGAATCTACATTCATGTTGGTTGGGTTGTCCTTATTTGACTCTGAATACTCCATTATCTGTTTGATTCTCCAATTAGACCTATTGATAGGAGTCTTTGATGTTGTTGTAGGATTCTCTTAACTCTCGACATTTGGCTTTCGACTAGGAGGATTGGAAGACTTAGGAATCCAAATCTCTTGATGACCTTTGTTTCTCCATTGTTGACTTTTCTTCGCTTTAGGTCTTGTTAAGTTCTTGAGATCTTCATGTAGGTGTGGTGAAGCTGCAGTTGGCTTGCGATTGTCTGGTAGCTAAATCTTTGTATATCTTTGGTAAAATCCTTGTCTAAGAGGAAGATTATTTGAGATCCATCTTTGCTTGATATCCTCTTGAGATTTGTGATAGACTTCATCATCTTTTGATGTTGTTCTGTTGTATACCTGCTTCTTAGGTATCCTAGAATATTGTCAAGGTTGATACCTTGTGGGCCTTCTTTCTTGGGAGGGTCTTGAAGTTACTTCATCTGCCCTAACCTGCGATTTTGGTACCCATATATGTCTGTTACCTCCGTAGTACTCCTGTTTCTTTAAGCTCCATTGTGATGCTATCCATCCCATGTGTTTGTCTTCATGTGTTGATTTCTTGTCCTTAATCCAAACTGGATCATTGACTTTGACTGAATTGCTCGGAACAAACACTTGCGTGACTTTCTTTTGCTTTCTCGAGTACTTTGGCTGATATATCTTTTCTTTTCTAGGTGTCTCCTTAGAGGTTTCCGTTGGGTCAGCAATTGACTTGAAGTCTTGAAATCCTGACTTGCTTGAAGAAGCTGATCCATGAGGGTTCTTTGATGTAGAGGCATATGCTGTCACATTTTCTTTGCTAATCGGTGGAAGTTCCACTTTAGATTTACCTTTGTTTGCAAGATTTGTCTTTGATTCTTGTGACTTTTGCAACTCTGAATCTAGCATTAATGGTACCTGTAATTGTTGCGGGCTACCTCTTGGAAAAGAGAGTATTAGCATTTTATCTTCTTTGCAGGTCTTGTGTTGATCTACCCACTGATGTCCAAGGATTACATCTGCATGCATGTCCTTTGAAGGCTTCACCTGAAACTTTACTTGCTCTTCATGATTTTGGATGCTAAGGATAACAACCATTTCTTTTTGACATGTATGCATACCTAGCATTGTTTTGCTATCATGCTTGCATGGAATTATCTCTAGAATGCTTTGAATGTTGTCTGCAACCATATTGCAATTTGCTTCCTTATCCAGTAGAGAATTGCATCTGACACTTGCTCCTTTTGTACTATTGAGAACTATAGCTATTCTTGTTGTTGGTACTATTGAAGATCTTTGTCCTGATTTTGCCATGGTCTCACCTTGATCTAGTTGTGTCTCTATGGAGGGTAACTTGAGACTTTTTGTTGCAATCTGACTTACAACAGCTGATTCGACTGGGAGTGTCTGATTGATCTTTGGACTTCCTATTTCTTCCTGGTTGTCTGTAACTTTGTTCTTCTTTACTTCTGGCTTTGATGGCATTCTCTGCTCAGTAGCTTGCGTGGTTTCTCTTTGCTTTGTTTGATCTTCACTTGCTATTGATTGATTTGCTTTAAGCTCTTCTCCAATTCTGTTTGATGGAGATGAATCATCTTCAATAAGCTTCTCCATTTGAAATGTGCTTGAGGACTTTGTACTGTCGTCCGTGGGTGACCAGTCTTGATCTCCATTCTTTGTTGCCTTTGAAGATTGCGTCATGTTTGAACTTTGTACCTCTAGAATCTCCTGGGCCATTGGCATTCCCATTATGATGTCGTTTGCAGCATATCCTTTGCTGTGATCACATGGAATTGAACTGTGATGATTTATGAACTTACTTCAACGATGGTGGAGATGATTCCCCAGCATTCTGCTCGTTTGTTTCCTGATATGCTCACAAATTCACTAGCATCTTCCAGCTGTGGTTGACCACATCTTTTCCAAGTGCGAAAAGACATGAGGTTCTTGTCTAACTCAAATATTTACTTCTCTTGACAGCTTTTCTTCATTTTCATTAACAGTGTTGCACTTGATCATCTTAGGATCTGTGCCTGAATTGACTGCTTTTGTTGTGGCAATGTCATTTGGTTTAACTTTATCTGCAATTTCACCTGCTTCCATTGATGTCGACTTGTATTGCTGTAATATTGCACTTTTTTTGCAATTGTTGAGCATTGTTCTCCTACATCTGGGTAACTCTTGATCTTAATAGATCCACTGTACTTTCTGGCAGAATCTGTCTCTTTGGAGGAGATTTTGGTGGTGACCTTTGTGTAGCTTTCTGGACTTTAGCTCCCATTCACTTTGATTTTTCTGTCACCTGTTCTGACAACTTGAGGCTTTGCATCATCTTCAGATAGTCTTTGACTTCTGTCGTACCATCCATAGGGATTTGTACAAGGTCATGACCTAGCTGATATTCATTACCATGTGCATCTTGATATGCATATGTCAGCTTGATCACATGTAACTGTTTGAACACTATTGGATTTGTCGGCTTTTGACTCTGACTTGTGGAGATCATCTGAAACTTTTGTCCCTGATAATCTTCATATAAGAATTTCTTTGCAGAGTCTAATGGGATCTAGATAAATTGGAAACTTCCAACAACCATATGATCTTTCAATGGTTTCTGCTTTCAAGGATTTTGTTGGCTAGAAGCTCTAGGGCTTCTAACTCTTGTAGTATTTCCTGGTACATAAGCTGAACTTGATGGATTTGGAGCTCCCCCCTTCCTAGGGTGATCACTATAACCTGCTTCATTGTAAGACTTCAAAATTGTCTGGGTCTGGTTTAGTCTCAACTTTTAGGACTGTGAAGGTACACTTTGGGTAGCACTGTTGGTATTTGGCATCTATAAACCTTCTACATAGTTTCCTGTGTATCGTCGTGAAACATGACAAATTATTCCCCAAGTCAGTTGTAGATAGCATTATCTTTGCCCTGATATTTTCTATCCCATGGGTCTCCTATGATATGAGCTTTTGTGGTTTCAGGACCCACGGCATCGTAGATGCTAGACTCTATCTATATCTACGATTGTTTTGATCAAAGTATATGTTTGTTTGATCACAACATCGAAGCTTGATTTCTGATGGAGGAGAGTTTGGCTCTAAACAAATTTCTGGTTTCAATCGCGTAATACCCTTCAGCTCTAGAGAGGATGGGCTATGTTGGGGTTCATCAACACACACAGAACTTAGGTGTTGACAGCATGTCACACACACCAAAGACAGAGTTAGACAAAGCCAAACATATTCAACTCATCAGCATCTCACCATTCACCAAATTCCGACACAGCAGACTGAAGAACAAACATGAATCATAGAGCAAGAGACTACACAGTTTGATTCATCTTGGTCAAAAGATAACTTCCATTTCAGCCAAAATTACATACTCTCATGAACCAGCATGACCTTTGAATAGGAACTTCTGGCAGTTATAACAGTTACATCCGATTGACCAAAATCCCACTTATAGACTCCGACTCACTAAGATCCGACTGACTAAGAGTTGATTGATCAAACATAAGTACAAGTAATGATCTGGTGCAAGGTCAACACCTGGCACAACCCGATGGTGGATTTCCTTGAAATTTGACTTGGATCCACAATCCTTTGATCTACATATTCTACACCATCAACATTACTCTCTACACTGGTTCAGCTTCATTCTGAGCCTCCACATCTAGCTCATCCATACCCTGCTCTTCAACTACTGACTCAGGTGCCACTATCCCAACAGGTACAGTTTCCACTGCTTCAAGCACTTCAACTTGCTGATCAATCTGCTGATTCTTCTCTGCATCATCCTTCAAATCTTGACCTTCCTCGATAGGTTTCTCCAACTTAACATCAATCATATCCTCCTGCAATTCTTTTAGCTTTAAATCTTGAGCTATTTTGAACCACATGTCTCTGTCCTTTTTCACATGCTCTAACTCCTGCAGTAATTCACCCTCATGATCACTGACAAATTCCTGCTTCATCATCTCATATGGATGCTTTATTGCTACACCAAGTCGATTCTTCATAGACTTCCAAACTTCCTAAACTGCTTGCAACAGCTGATCTTTCAAGACAAAAATTTCTCCCTCTGACATAAGCACTGCATTGACATCCACATCCTCACCTTTTGCTTGCTTCTCCAACTCTTGCAAAGGAATCAACCTCTGATGTAGCATTTGAACCTGAACCTGCAAATCAGCATTAGTTTTTGACAAACGCTCCATTTCCTCATTCAATCTGGTATCTAGCTTCATTGTCCAATCTCTAAACAGTCCCAAAGACATTTTTATTCTTGAAACTTCTGCATGATGCTTTTTCATCATATCCTCCATCTCTTTCTGATGTACTTCTTGAATCTGACTCAGCTGCAAAGTCATAGATTCTAACTCCATGTCCTTATCCTTCAATAGCACTTTACCTACTACTGAATCTGCAACCTCTTTAAGCTTCTCCTCCATTTGTACTTGCTGACCCAGCACAAACTGTTGCACCAACTTAAGCATCCTTATAGAACTGTCAGCATCTTCACATCCCCCTTCATCTTTAACAGATGTACTTGGAGTAGCAAATGCAAAATCTAAAGCTTTAGCAACACCCTGATCACCAGCATTTACCTTTCTCTTCTTGGATAAAGTAAACGTTTTGCACATCTGTGCTTTACTGACAATGCAGGAGACATTTTCTGAGCAGATACTCTCAAGCTAGGTACCACAAATTCCATAGGTACTACAGCCTCCAACCCATAGACCAACTTGAAAGGTGTCATCCCTGTAGTGACTTTGAAAGCAATCTTGAATGACCACAGAGCTGAATCCAACTTCAGGTCCCAATCCTTATGATCATCCTGCACAATCTTTTTCAGAATTTTAACTAGAATTTTGTTGCTACTTTCAGCCTGTCCATTGGCCTGGGGATGATATGGGGTAGACTTTTTGTGTAATATCATATGAGTTTTAGTCAGCTCCTGTATGACCTCATTCAAAAAATGTGTCCCCCTATCACTCACCAACTCAACTGGACACCCAAATCTTGTCATAATGTTATGATACAAAAACTTTGCAACATTGGCTGCTTTGTTATCCTTCAGTGCCACAGCTTCCACCCACTTAGTACAATAATCTGTAGCAACCAAAATGTACCTATTCCCCCTAGATCTAGTGGGCTTCACTGGTCCTACAAAGTCCATACCCCATTTTTGAAAAGGTTCCAGGGGTAGAATAGGATGATCTGGCATCCTGTCCCTACTGTCTGGCTGACCAAGCTTTTGACACACCACACATCTTTTGGCATACTCATGTGCATCTTTTAACAAAGTAGGCCACCACAAACCAGCTTGCAAACTTTTTTTACCCGTAATGTCTCCTGAGAAATGTCCACCAGCTTGTCCATAATGAGCTTCCTGTAGAACGGCTGACTATTCAAATTCTAGGACACACCTTCTTATCACTTGATCAATACCCTTCTTGTATAATGCTCCTCCAAACACCAGAAATGGTCTGCTTTTCAATGCAAATTTCTTCCTTTGATCAGGTGAAAACCCTCTTGGCATAACCCCATCAGTTAGGTACACCAACATCTGATCATACCAAGAATCTGGAACATCCTGCTGAACTGAAAATAAATCTGCATCAGATAACCGATCATCCACACTTGTTGGAGATTCCCCTGTTTCTAGTCTGCTCAAATAATTTTCCACAGCATTCTCTTTCCCAGGAGTATGAATAATCACAAACTCAAATTATTGCAAAAGCAACATCCACCTTGCTAATCTCCCTGTAAGCATGGGCTTCTTAACCAAGTACAACAAAGCTTGGTGATCAACATGAAACATAACCCTGTTACTAAGTAAGTAATGCATGAACTTATTCAATGAATATACCATGCCCAAAGCCTCTCTCTCAGTCACAGTATAATTCTTTTCTACTGGGGTCAACATCCTACTTGCATGATACAATGGTCTATACCATCCTCTAACCTTTTCGTGCATCAACATAGCTCCAATTGCAATATTCGATGCATCAACAAAAACATGAAAAGGCAATGTCCAATCAGGAGGCTGCAATATTGGTGCTACTGATAGCATTTTATTTAACATCTGAAAGGCTGTCTCCTGTGGCTCATCCCATTTGAAGGCAACATCTTTCTTTGTAAGATGAGTCAAAGGTGCACATATATTAGCCAAATATCTAATATACCTTGAGTGCCACTTCACCTGGCCCACAAACCTACTAAGCTCCTTCACATTCTGAGGTGATTTGGCTGCCTGAATTCCTTCAATCCTTTTGGCATCAATGTGTTGGGGTATAAAGCCCAATGTGGTCGCCCAGGTAAGTGGGTGGGCCGCCAGGTATGTACACATATTCTTTTGTAAAAACCTAATAAGAACTCACTATGCTCTACTCATTACAGTAGAGCGAGTTCACCATATCGTCGTGCTCTTCTTATCGCACTCTCTCTCGCGTCGCACTTCCGCTCGTATTCCTTCAACTGGTATCAGAGCTCAGATCAAGGCTCGGGGCAGCACTGCAGGAGGCTAGAGTCACCAGCTCAGATTGGAGTGACATTCGAAAGGCGAAGACACAGCCCCAAATCTCGTGGGAGAGGTCGAAGGGCTTGGTGTTGTCAGAATTTCATTCTGAGGTCATCTCGGCCACCGTTCAGCTTCGACAAAGGTCTGTGCAGGCCATTTTCGACTACGTGGTCTCAACGGGTGCAGATCCGACTCTGCAAATTTGGGGTTTTAGGCCTATGACTGCAGGTGTTGAGGATATCGACACTCCCAGAGTGCTGATTTGTGGTTGTCTACACATCGAAGGACGGCTCACAGTTCTTGGAGGTGTGTCACATACGACACGGGCGCATCTACACACAGACTGTAGGGGACATCCACTAGTTCATCAGGTAGCTTGTGTTTGCTGCTTGATATTCCAGATTTCATCCTAACATTGCAGGTACTTACACATGGGATGTATTATCAAAGATGATGTATGTCTGTTGAGGGTTTGCTGGCTGTGAGTCATGCAGCAAACAACCGTCGCAGCGGTTACAGCATACAGTGGGAAATTTGTGGATATATGACTTTGTGGGAAGTCTATGTATTTTCAGATTTACTACAGCCTTTGTTGAGGGTCGAGTGAGGTTTTATTGAGCTGGAGGATTCTCGAATGTTGAGATCCTTTTGGTGATACAGGTCTTGGAGCGATCCCTCGAGCACCCTTAGATAGGCAGCTAGGAAGTATTGACTGTGAGTTAGAGAGTTAGGATTGCATCTTTGCTTTACTGCCGTTGAGGCATTGTCGCAGTCTATGCTTACAGGACAGTGACAGGACAGTGAGAGACAATACAGGTGCATGACAGGTTTACCCGCAGCTTACAGTGTCAGAGAGACAATGTTTTTTTTTTTTGAGTTGTTTTTTGGTCTGTTTTTTGAG
The DNA here is from genome assembly GCF_014529385.1 of Adiantum capillus-veneris. Lineage (NCBI taxonomy): Eukaryota > Viridiplantae > Streptophyta > Polypodiopsida > Polypodiales > Pteridaceae > Adiantum > Adiantum capillus-veneris. The sequence goes on from NC_140944.1 coordinate 90,151,458, forward strand.
TACACCAGAGCCATTTTACAAAGGAGACTTTGCCGAAATTTATGCAGAATCTAAAGCTTTCTTGGTTCATTTGACAGGTTGATATTGGTTCAGAGGTCAGTTTACAGGGGAAACTCTACCAAATTTTTCCCGGGAAAGTAAACTACTGTGAAGTGTAGCTATGGCTGGATCACAGGACACTGCTCTTTACAATATCAAGAAGCTGGATGGAACCAATTTCCCATTGTGGAAGCAGCAGATTTGGCACGTGTTGGTACAAAAGAAGCAGATAAAACCTATAAAGCTCAAGGGGATAAAACCAGAAGATATGGACGAAGATGAATGGAGCGAAATGGATGAATTGGCACTTTCTACCATTATGCTGACTTTGGCAGAAAGCGTTTATTTCAATGTAGCAGACAAGATGTCGGCTTATCAAGCATGGTTAAAGCTGAGTGATCTTTATGAGAAGCAGAGTGCAGCTTCATAGGTATACTGGCTTAAGAAGCTTGTTGACTTGAAGATGAAAGAAGGGACACCTATGTCCAATCATCTGAATGAATACAACACAATCTATAGTCAGTTGTCAACTCAAGGTGTCAAGTTTGATGAACCTGTTAGAGCTATGTTCCTGTTGATCACATTGCCGGAAAGTTGGGACACTTTTCGCACAGCTTTGAGTAATTCTGCACCTCCAGATGGTTTGAACATAGCAGGTGTAGAAGGAAGTCTGCTTACTGAAGAAACCAATAGAAAGACAATGGACAAAGGCAAAGGAACAGCCTTAGTTGTCAGGGGAAGGACCAAAGAAAAGTACAAAGGTGGAAAGAGGAATCAGTCTCGTAGCAAGTCCCGCAGTGCTAAAGGCAAGAGTGACATAGAATGCTACCATTGTGGAAAGAAGGGTCACATGAAAAGAGACTGCAGAGAATGGAAAGCAGAAAAAGTCAAAGAGAAAGTTGAAGACCATGGTGAGAAGAAAAAGTCCTCAGTGAAGATTCAAGAAATAAATGTGACAAACACTGTTGCAGAGGATGACAGTCTAGTGTCAGGAGACATCTACTTCTTGAAGAATACAATGGACTCAGCTCTTCTTACAGCATCTGATGGAAATGCACTGAGTGACTGGATTATAGACTCAGGGGCATCACTTCATGTGTCTCCAAACAAGGAGTGGTTTACCTCTTATGTGCCTACTAAAGATCATGTTCGGCTAGGCAATGGGCAGACATGAGAGATCTTAGGTGTTAGAGATGTTCAATTGAAGTTTCAGAATGGCTCTTCTTTCACGCTGAAGAATGTGAGACATGTTCCCGCAATTACAAAGAGCTTGATTAGCACAGGTTTACTTGATGATGCTGGCTACGTCACCACTTTTGGACAGAACATGTGGAAGATATCCAAGGGTTCTATGAAAGTATCACATGGAGTAAAGTCTGGAGGACTTTACATTATTTATGTATCAAATGTCTCTAAAAATGTAATCAATGTACCGATCGGCCGAACGTTTCTTTGTGGCATAGCCGGTTAGGACATATGTCCAAGAAGGGAATGGAAATCTTGTCTCGTTCTGGTTATTTGACTGGCTTTTCATTTAATGATTTTGAATTCTGTGAACATTGTCTGTATGGTAAGCAAACACAGCAGCCACATAAGCATAGAGGCAGTAGAAGAGATACACAGTTGGCACTTGTTCATAGTGATTTGTGTGGACCTATGCCTAACCTATCTCTAGGTGGAGCTTCTTACTTTCTGACATTTATAGATGATTACTCGAGGAAAGTATGGGTTTACTTTCTCAAGCACAAGGATGAAGCGTTTAGTGTTTTCAAAACGTTTGTGACACTTGTGGAGAATCAAAGTGGCAAGAAGCTTAAATGCTTACCCACTAACAATGGTGGAGAGTATGTTTCAAAGGCCTTTCAGGACTTTTGTGAGTCAAAAGGTATAAAACGTGAACTTATTGCTCCTTACAATCCTCCTCAAAATGGTGTTGTTGAGAGGATGAATAGGACCATACAAGAGAAGGTCAGAAGTATGTTGTCTAATGCACAGCTGCCAAATGGGTTTTGGGCTGAAGCTGTATCAACAGCTGTTCATCTTGTAAATAGATCTCCTAGCAAGGTTTTGCAAAAGGATTCAGTGCCAGAGATGGTATGGTCAGGGAAAATGCCCTCATACAAGCATCTCAGAGTCTTTGGCTGTGAGGCATATACTCACGTTCTAAAGGAATTTAGGAGCAAACTTGAGCCAAAGAGTAGAAAGTGCATCTTTCTAGGCTATGGTAATTTTGGTGAGATGGGGTACAGACTTTGGGATCTCGAATCCAGAAAGGTTGTCCGCAGCAATGATGTTCACTTTAATGAATCCAAATATCATTCTAAACCAGAGAGGGTTGAGGAGATTAGAAGAGTTGTCTTCCAAGAAGATGGACCTGCACGTGCAAGACAAAATGTCAGGGCTCAAGAGGAGCAAGGACAGGATAGAGTGGAACCACAGGTTGTGGCTGAGCCTGAGCCACCTATTGTGCGTAGATCTGGACGTGTCACGCGACCTCTTGATAGGTTTGTTCCATCTATGAACTATGTCATGTTGACTGATTGCAATGAGCCTTCATGTTACAAGGAAGCAGTGCAAATGAAGGACTTCGGGAATTGGCAATTGGCCATGCAGTCAGAGATGACAGCTCTGCATAAAAAAAAGACATGGAAGCTAGTTAAATTACCACAGGGCAAAAAGGCTCTACCTTGTAAATGGGTTTACAGGTATAAGATCACCGCTCATGATAGTCAGCCAAAGTACAAAGCAAGGCTTGTTTCCAAGGGCTTTAAGCAAGAACAAGGCATTGACTTTGATGAAGTCTTCTCTCCGGTTGTCAAGATGACTACATTGAGATGCTTTCTTGCATTGGTTGCCATATTAGATTTGGTGTTGCACCAAATGGATGTCAAGACAGCGTTCTTGCATGGTGATTTAGATGTGGAAATTTACATGCAGCAGCCAGAAGGGTTTGTTGAGAAAGGCAAGGAAGATTGGGTATGCCAGTTGTTAAAGAGTCTTTATGGCTTAAAACAATCACCGAGGGCATGGTACCATAAATTCCACAAGTTTATGCTTTCTCAAGGCTACAAACAAAGTGAGTTCGATCACTGTCTATATACAAAGAAGGCTAAGGATGGTAGTTGGTTGATCCTTATTTTGTATGTGGATGACATGTTGATTGCTGGCAAGCACTTGGAAGAAATTTCAGCTTTGAAGTCAAAGATGGAAAAATCGTTTGACATGAAAGACATGGGTGAGGCAAGTCATATACTTGGTATGCGCATTGAGAGAGACAGATCAAAGAAGTTGATTTGGTTATCTCAAACAGAGTATATTGACAAGGTTTTGCAACGTTTCAATATGGAGAAGGGAAAGGCACTGAGTGTTCCATTGCCACCATATGTGAAACTTAGCAAACAAGATTGTCATGTGTCTGAGGAAGAACAGGCTGAAATGGATAAGATTCCATATGCGTCTGCAGTGGGTATTTTGATGTATGCAATGATTGCTACTCGCCCAGACATTGCATTTGCAGTGGGAGTAGTAAGTCGATACATGTCAAACCCAGGAAAGAAACATTGGGAGGCAGTGAAAGGAATATTGAGATACCTGAAAGCTACAAAGAGTATGCGTATATGCTATGGGAGTCAGGAGCTAAGTGTAAAGGGTTTTAGAGACTCAGATTATGCAGGTGACTTAGACAACCGAAGGTCTACGTCAAGGTATGTCTTTACATTTGCTGGTGGAGCAGTATCATTGCGTTCTAGATTACAAGATTGTGTTACTCAGTCTACTACAAAGGCTGAATATGTTGCAGCATCAGAGGCATGCAAAGAATCAATTTGGCTTAATCGACTAGTAACAGATTTGGGAATCAAAGAAGATATGCCTGTGTTATATTGTGATAGTCAAAGTGCTATACAATTGGCTCGCAATCCAGTTTATCACTCAAAGACAAAGCATGTGGATGTGAAGTATCATTTCATCAGGGAAATGCTTGAGGATAAGCAACTTCAGCTTGTCAAAGTTCACACCACAGAAAATCCTGCTGATCTACTTACAAAAGGACTTCCCTCAGAGAGCTTTGCGCATTTTCGCAAGCAGTTAGGTGTAGGGTAGTACATCACTTCTCTACATCTCTTGTATATTAGCTTGTATAGTAGCTTCTCTCACATTTAAAGTACCACATTGGACTTTAAGTGGGAGGTTGTTGGGGTATAAAGCCCAATGTGGTCGCCCAGGTAAGTGGGCGGGCCGCCAGGTATGTACACATATTCTTTTGTAAAAACCTAATAAGAACTCACTATGCTCTACTCATTACAGTAGAGCGAGTTCACCATATCATTGTGCTCTTCTTCTCACACTCTCTCTCGCATCGCACTTCCGCTCGTACTCCTTCACAATGGCCATCCCATCAGCAGATACTACATGTCCCAATAAAATACCACTCCTGACTGCAAGTACACTTTTATATGGATTCAAGGCCATGTGAAACAGTCTTCATCTTTCCAAACATAACTTCAAGTGAACCAAATGATGATCCTTCTTTCCAAATAATGAAAAGTCATCTACAAAAACCCTCATAAAATCCTGAAGATAAGGTTCAAATGTCTTATGATCCAGAAAGTTGAAGGAAGGTGGACCATTCTTCAAACCAAAACTCATCACTCTATACACAAATGCTCCCCACTCAGTGATGAAGGTTGTCTTGTGTTGGTCTTCTAGAGCTACCTTGATCTGATTGTAACCTGAAAAACCATCAAGAAAGCTATACATCTCATGTCCAACTACTGCATCCAACACAGCATCACAAAATGGCATAGGGAATGGATCAGTAATAGTTGCAGCATTTAAATTCCTGTAATCCACACACACCCTCAACTTCCCGTTCTTCTTTGGCACAACAATAATTGGTGACAACCATGACACTTCATTAACTGGCTTGATGAATCCTACGGCCAATAACTTATATATTTCCTACTTTACCTGCTTTGCAAAATTGGGGTTCATTTTGTATCTCTGTTGTATGATTGGTGTAGCATCCTCTCTAAGATTAATGTGATGTTGATGTAATTCAGGATCAATTCCCTTTACCTGTGAATAATCCCAAGAAAATACATCTTTATACTCCTGCAACAGCTGAATCAAACCTTTCAAAAATTCACCTTCAGCATGGATGCTGATTCTGACCATCCTGGGATCTTCTTCAGTTCCCAAGTTAAACTCTTTGACTTCGTCCTCTTTTACCCTGGTGGAGGTACCAAACCTTTTATCATAGATCTTTTCTGCCACTACTCTTGCTTCCTTCTCCTCTTTATCAATCTGCTCTTTCTGAGGCACTCTAAATTCCGATCCATCATCTACAACACTTCAGATCTGCAATCTCTTGGCCTAGAACTATTTCTACTTCATCCTCACCCTGATCTTCATCCTTCTGTATTATTCCTTCTACATCAACCTCAAAGACAGGCACAATAGTGGGATTAGCTCTAAAAAATTCCTCCTCTTCATCATCTTCCACTGCATCTGTCAAGTTTATGGTCTGAGCACATAATGGTTTAGTCTTTGGAGGGATTTATTTTCTTCCCTGCATTGATATGGTTACTGACTGCTTCCCCTTTCTCATCATGACAACATTTTCTTCCCAATCCTGCTTAACCCTAGCTTGTCTAAACCAGGGTCTTCCCAATAGCATCTTCTAGGAAGAATCTGAATCCTTCATTCTAAGTACCACAAAGTTCACAAAGAAAACCATACCTGCAATTTCAATTGCTTTGTTGCTTGAGAATGCCTAAAGGCTGAACTCTCCTCTGGTCTACGATCTTCACTTGAAATGGTGTTGGAGCTAATGTTCCTCCTAACTTCAGTCTTCTATAAACCTCCTCAGGAAGTATATTCACCCCTGATCCTCCATCCAACATCACCTCTTCAAATAGAATGCCTTGAAACATCACTGTCACAACAAGTACTACAAAATCCACATCTGCTGGATCAATATGCTGCAACATTACTTCAGGATACTGGTTTGCCAACACTTGGTCTTGCTGACCCTGAAGCTTCTTCAACAATTTCTCCTTAAAGGCCGGAACTAGACATAATAATTGATCCAATGACACTTGCAAGGGAGAGTTCACAAGTACCTCAAACCAATCTTTGTCTTCTTTTGTTGGCATCAAGCTTGGCTTTTCAAGCTTATGCTGCCTCTTGGATACCTTAAACTCTTCATTCATCTCCTCTGCATACTGAACCTGCTCCTTCTACACTTTTTCATGAACCTTATCCCTCACATCTTTCTGCTCTCTCCAATTAATTGGTCCCTTAGCTTTTGCTCTTGTGACTGCCAATGCTTCAGATCCTTCCACCTGACCACATTGGTAACAATCACCATACCTTCCTTCTTCATGTTCATTCTGCTCAATCTGATGTACTATGACTGGCTCTGGTTCCTGCTGCTCCTCAATTTCCACCAAAATAACATTAGCCTAAGCTTGTTGATTATGTTGTGGTTGCTGCTGCACTCCCTGTTGGTCTACGTGACCAGACCTCACAATGGGCATCCCTCTTTCTCCTCTGTGCCTAACCCATAATTCACAATTGAGACCATTCCAATGGTCTGGTGATCCACAATAGACACAAGGAATCACTCTGTCTCCTCTTCTCTGATTGTTGTTTTGCTCTCTCCAAGGAGGTCTTGGAGGTCTTGGTGGTCTATTAAATGGTTGTCTTTCTCTAAATGGAGCTACCTGATTTGTTGCAGCTTCACCTCTACCTCTTCCTGCATTTGGCTGCTCCCTATTCCTGGGGTTAAACCAACACCTAGAGGTGGCATGTCCTTCTTTGTCACATATTTCACAATACAACTTAGATTTGGGTGCCAACACTGAATAACCAATGCTCTTTAATTTACTCACCAATTCCCCTTCCTGAGTTGCTTTATCCTTTTTGGACTTCTTCTTTGTGCTTTTCTTCTTCCTCTTTGACTTTTCTTCAACATCACTTGACTCAGTATCATCATCTGAATCAGCATCTTCATCAGATTCATGGGCATCATTGGAGTCTGACTGATCATCAGAATCATCATCTTCTTTGGACCTGCTCTTCATTTTGGGTATGCCAAGTCTTTTCTCCACTCTGACTGCTGCATCAACAAGTGCAGCAGAACCTGGACCTATATCTACACTTACCACAGCATTCTTTAAATCTTTCCTCAAACCTGTCAAAAAATATCCTGCCAACATCTCATCAGTGGGCCTCTCATTGCCCTGAAGTCGCTCAACCAAAACTCTGAACTTTTGAGCACAATCTTCAACCACATCCTTTTGAGCAAAATCTTCAACCACCGTATCCTTTTGTCTGATCACCCTGAGTTTCGTCAAAATGTTTGTAGGAGTCTTCTCCTTTCTGAATCTCTGTAAAAAGGCTTCTTTCAAAGCATTATAGGTAGCAAAATGGGCTATACCATATTGGCTAAACCAACTCATGGCTTTGCCTTCTAATGTAGCTGCAAATTGCTCCATCTTTGTTTGGTCATTATGCAAGGCCTGATAACCACTAGCTTGCCACTTTGTTTCAAACTAGGCAGCATGACAGTCTGCATCTTCTTTCAACTTTCCTCTAAATTTGGCTACTTTCACCGTAGGGTTTGGATGGGCCATGGGAGGATTCCTAGGTGGTCTCCTAGGTCTTTGCTTGGTAGCCCCCTGTAGTGGGTCAAACTGAAGCCTTCTTCTTGTCCCTTCACGTCTTCCTGTCAAGGCAAGTGCTCCAACAAATTTCCTCACATGCCTCCCATATGCTATCACAGAACCCTCAGCCCCTTGGTTCAATAACTCATGTTCACTGTCACTAAACTCCTCCTCTCCATCAGAGGCAACATCACAATGAAAAGGATCAATATCAAGGTTTCCTACTCGCACCTGTGCCCTAGTATAATAAACTCTGCCTACTCTCCTCTCTTGTTGTGACATACATGATTCTCTACAGATTCACAACAGCAGGATCCCCAAAGTGTTGGGGTTCATCAACACACACAGAACTTAGGTGTTGACAACATGTCACACACACCAAAGACAGAGTTAGACAAAGCCAAACATATTCAACTCATCAGCATCTCACCATTCACCAAATTCCGACACAGCAGACTGAAGAACAAACATGAATCATAGAGCAAGAGACTACACAGTTTGATTCATCTTGGTCCAAAGATAACTTCCATTTCAGCCAAAATTACATACTCGCATGAACCAGCATGACCTTTAAATAGGAATTTCTGGCAGTTATAACAGTTACATCCGATTGACCAAAATCTGACTTATAGACTCCGACTCACTAAGATCCGACTGATTAAGAGTTGAGTGATCAAACATATGTACAAGTAATGATTTGGTGAAGGGTCAACAGGCTATAATAGATTCTTTCCTCTGAAATGAACCATCCTTTTTTATCTATCACTAGATGCACTTCTATGAGCTGGTATGCGGGCCGTTCAAACACAGGTTGATCCTTTTTGTAGATTTTTCCTTTTTGGTCTACATAGTGTGCATATGAATTATGTGTACCATATAATGCTAACATCATTCTGTTTGATATGTCCTTTAGACTCGTGAATGACTGCACACTTGTGTCAGTGGATGCAAAATCCTTTGCAAATTTAACAGTCTTTTCAACCTTTGGTGATATCTCGACACCCTTACTCAATTCATGCAAGAATTTGTTGTTCAAAGAATCAATTTTAAGCGTTTCAAGTGCTTGTGCATCTTTATGCTGATTTTGAATTTGCAGTGATTTTACTGGTGCTTCTAATGGTAATGCAGAATCATCTGATAGCATTAAAGATGACGACTTAAATGCACTTACATCGAGATTCACATTTCCAATTTGCTCTCTACCTTGCTTGGCAGTTGATGTATCCCTGTTGCCAGGATTTCTTGGACAATCTTCAGCAAAATGTCCACCTTTTCATCCACAATCTGAGCAATATGCCATGATTGGTGGTATTTCAATTGGATCTATTATATCAAGCTCTTGAAGAGGAGCTTCTATTTTTGTGCTTGCCAAATTGTCGACATCTTCTTTCAAAACTCTGAGCATCAAGCTGTAAACTGCTCTATCTTCACCTTTGTACCATCTTTGCCTTGGTTTTCCAATTAGACTGGCTTCAATTGGTTGATCTGTTGGATCTTGCATTTCTGGCTCTCGACTATATATCTGAACACTGTAATCCATGTACAATGATCCTAATTGCATATGCACCACATGGATGCTTTGCTGGCTTGTGCAGATTTTTGGAATTGCACTTGGGTTGATTTTCTGCACTTAATCTTTAAGCTTGCAATACCTGGCTCCACTGAAGTCTGTGAACATTTGGTATTTCTCTGAATCTGGCTTCACTCGGATCAATAGGATCTTGTCTCCTATGTTGCTTTTACTACTCACCAAGTATCTATGGCCTTCTGTATCTGCATATAAGACTTTGTCTACATTGTAGCCATATATTTGTAAAATTTTCTCTGTTGAAGTTGCACTTATGCTGCCAATGCTACTGGCTTGCTCTGTTGTACTTGAACTCTCAACTCGAGGTGAGTCCATGTCGACTGGTTCTGTAAAAATTGTTAATTGCCAGATTTTGACGTTGCTTAGTAGAATTTCTTCTGCCCGGCTTGATAAAACTACTTTAGCCAAAGCACTTTTGCAGTTGACTGCTCTTCAAATTCCCAAGAGTTGATTAACCCTAGCTCGATAGTGTCAGAATTGAACTCAACCTTTTGAAACGATGAAAAACTGGGCCTTGAACAGATTAAGCTGCAATCCACCGTGATTTATGCATGTTCGTCCAATTTGGAAGCTAATTTACAGCGCAATTACTCGCACTAGCCAATTTCTACCATGCAGAAATTTAAAAATTTGACTGCCGCTTAGTCGGCTGCGAGTTGGTCAACTTTTTGCTTTTTTCAGCTGTTTGCTTGATTTTTTTCTTGGCCACTGTTCTCGATTTGTGCTCACTTTGCAGTGCACTTCTCCGGCTTTTCTTTTCAGCTTTTGATTTGCTCGTTTTGGTGTTGTTTGCTCGGCGTGTGATTTTTTTGCTTTTTTGGCACTTCTTGGCTTTCTCTGTCTTTTTCTGGCACTTTCGGCGAGTTCCTTTTTTTTTAAAATTATTTGTGAAATTTTTAATTTTCTAATTTTTTTGATATTTTTACGCTTTTTAATGGGAAGTTTTTAATTTTTACCAATTTTTTGGGGTTTTTTTGAATTTTTTTTTAATTTTTTGGACGATTTTCGATTTTTGTGAGTTTTTAACTATTTTTATGATTTTTCATTATCAATTTTGATTTATCTCTGAGTGTTTTTTATTTATTTGTGAATTTTTGGATTTTTATTGATTTTTCTATGTGTCTTCCATTTTTTATGATTTATTTATGTAAAGCTTTGATATTTTTGTAATTTTTTATGAGGTTTTTAATTTTTTGTGATTTTTTCTATGAGCTTTTGATTTTTTTTGTAATTTTTGTGTTTTCATGAAGTTTTTAGTTGCTTTTTGTGATTTATTTGAACTTTTTTTAATCTTTTTTTTTACAAAACAAAAAATTTATTGGATTGATTTTTTTTCTGGTATTCTTTTTAATGATTTTTTATTCTTGTTTATGTGATTTAAATTTTTTTATTTTATTGTTTAAATCCCTTCTTTTTTTCCTTTTTTTTTTCTTTTAAAAGTCAATCAAATCAAAAAAATCTCAACCTACTTGGCTGTCGAGATGCGCGTTGAAGAATGTGTTGACTGCACCGAAAGGTGGCTTGGGCCCTGGAGCGCGTGAATGCGGAAGGACAACGAGTAGCGGGGCAGCGCCTTATGCGGGACACGTAGAGAGAGAGGGAGAGAGTCGGCGCGTGGTGTAGAATAACCTGGCAGCTGACGGGCAGGTAAATAGGGACGCTCGTGCGGTGACAACCAACGATGACGTGGCAGTTTTTGCCGGGCAGCGACATGAGAGCAGGAGAGAGAGAGTATGAGAGAGAGAGAGAGAGAGAGAAGAAGGACAAAGAGAGTTAAGTGGGGTAGAGACAGAGGGTTAGTGAGAGAAAAAGGGAGAATGAGGTGTAGGGAGAGGGGTGCACGCCACGGGAAGGATCGGATTCCTAAACATGAATTTGTCAAGAGGGAATTTTAGAAAATTAGGCATATTTTGCGGGTTTTGATGGGGCGGAATTTCTACTTTTCTCTTTGCCCTCAAGCGGCCTTTTGAAATTGAAAACGGCACGATATTAAGTTGAGACACATTCTTCCCGAACACTGGTACACGCTGAAGAGGGGGAATGGGGAACACACCCGACACACAAACAACTGCCCCTATATAGCTCAGGGTATTCACAGCACCCCTGTCCTCTCAAAAACACCTTCAAAAAAAGCAACTCACACTAGCAGGGCCTCGCCTGCACTTAGCCCAACGCACACACTCTTTGCATGGTCACCAAACGTCGATCACCCCAATCTTGCCTACTTCCGGCTCTTCCACAACTCAATACCTCTCTCTCTTTCTCTCTCACACACACATGGGGCCGGGGGGGCGCACACACTCACACACACGGCACCGCACACCTTGGAGACGAGCAAAGAAAAAAGGGGGGAAGAGGGGAGAGACGACACCAAAACCGGTAAGGATAGCTTTCCTTCAATGAAAAACACCCTGTACAAAATCCGCACTATCTGCTCTAGGTCTCGAAGCTCGACTCTGTCGGCACACAACTTGACAGAAACTCCACCGATGTCTTCGCTTGCATAGTAGCTCCTCCTTGTGAAAAACCCTCGCTGACTCCCTCTTCTTCCAAGCCCTCGTGCTCTCGGGTCGCTTCAAGGACCACCCTTGTCGGCTCCGACCACTTTGCGCACGAAGCTTCCTCTTGGTAGCCTTCGTTGGCCCTTTCCTCCGCCCAGTGTTCGCTCTTTCGAGCCGCTTCCCAGCGATCCTTCTCCCTTGGGTGTCGGCTTCGATCACACTGCTCTCGCGAACCCAAACCCAAAAATCCAACACAACTCGAAAAACGCTCCCTTCTCTTTTCTTTTCCTTCCTCTTAGAGCGCTCCCCCATAGGGGCCGTGGAGGCGGTTGTGGAGGGACATCTCCGCATGTTGTGGGAGTCCCATAGCCTTTGTGGAGGGCCTGACACCGGGATTGGAGGAGTTACCTGGAGTTTCGCTGGGGGGTGCCTCACCCACCCTCCACACCCTCTACACTGCCAAGTGGCAGTGGTGATTGCATTATCACCGGCAACGAATTTGGAAACCATGCACGTGGGAAATAAAATGATGCGAAGACTTTCCATACTGCACGCCTCCCTTCATCCACACCGCGGCTTTGTGCTATTGCAACTGCACTATAGCGGCGTCTGCAAAGCTTCCACGACTGCAAGCCAACAAAGGTATTTCTCTTTCTGTCTCTCTCTCTCCCTCCCTCCCTCTCTCTCTCTCTCTCTCTCTCTCTCTCTCTCTCTCTCTCTCTCTCTCTGTGGCACCCTCCCTTTCTCTGCTGCATGATGATATGAGATTTTTATAAAACCTGGATTGTGGGTGCTTTTTATTATTGATTCGTGTTGGAGGCTAATTATTGATTCCTCATTGGAGGATGTTGTTACCATATACATGTGGTAGTGATGTGTGTGAACACACTAGGACCGCCGGGGCATTTTTTCCCTCTTTAGGAGGTTTTTTCCCCCGTGCATTGTATATACGTCCATCACTCTAGGGCTATCTATCTTTCCATTGCACACTAAGTAACACAGTCTCTATTGTGTGCCTTGAGCTTCCTTCGTCTTCTCCAAGCTGTGTGTGTTTCTCTGCAACCCTAATTCCAACAATTGGTATCAGAGTAGGTCGCGTCCTCCCGGGCTTAGTCGCCAGCTGCTCCAGCACACGCCTGCTCGCTTTCTACGATTTCAGTGAGCTTTGGCGAGCGTTCGCAGGTTGACAAAAATTTTGGATGAGCTCAAAGAGCTCGGTCTGCTCAGAATTTTGATTTGGGCTCATTTCGGCCTCGGTTTCCACTACAGGCAGTACTGCACATGCTATTTCGTCATTTTGTGCAAAATTTCTGTCAGTGCCGTTTTCTGCATAACAGGTGCCTTATAGTCTTCTACGGTTTGTGCACCATTGTTCCTCACATCCGTTCAGCAAAATCTGCAAAACAGGCTTGGGATATTCTAGCAGGTCTTTATGCAAGCCGTAATGAGGCTAAAATTTCTTTGCTACCTAAAGAGTTGTAGTCGAAGATTATGCATGAGGAAGATGATATGGACACTTTCCTTGCTAGTGTCAAGGATATCAATGAGCAGTTTATTTCTGCAGGTGAAGTCATTTCAGACAGTTCCCTTGTGCAGACTGTTCTTGATGCCTTACCAGATTCCTATCAGACTTTTGCTAGTACTTGGAGACTGATGACCCAAGGAAATCATGAAGTTGTCAAGTTTGATGCATTATGCACATTGCTGTTGCAAGAGTCACTTTCTAGAAAAAACGAGACTAGGCAGCGTGAAGTTGAACAGGCTTTTATTGCTTCTCAAAGAAAGGGTGGTAACAGTAATGCAGCCACTTCTTATGGTTCTGCTGCGAGTGGCAAAAATTCTGTTCCTAATGCTTCTGCTGGCAGCACTTTGTTTGGCAATTCTAGTGATAAGGGAAAAAAGAAGATGCGTTGTCATTATTGTAAAGCTAATGATCACTTGATCAAGTCGTGTCCTAAGTTGAAGGCCAAAGAGACTAAGAAGAAAGAGGGTGGTTCCACCGCAAATGCTGGTTCCACTATAAATGCAGACACTGTTGAGTCTTCTGTGAAAGGAGATTGTGATGCTGATGTTGATGCAGAATGGGCTTTTAGCGCAGAGTGCACTTACAATCCTGCTGTCCATGATGCATGCTTGTCAGTTGCTGCAGATTCACATGTGTGGTATTTCGACAGTGGTGCTATAAAGAACATTACCTCACATCGTGAATTTTTTACCTCTCTCGAGTCTGTCCCTCATGGGAATTCAGTCACTTGTGCCAACAACGCCTCCTATCCAGTTCAGGGAGTTGGAAAGATTGTGCTCACTGCTGCTAATGGCAGTTCCTTCACACTTGTTGATGCACTTTATGTACCTGGGATCAAGAAGAATCTCTTGTCTGTATCCACACTTGCTAGACGTGGACTTGTAGTCAAATTTGTGGATGACAGATGTACAATTCATGATCTCAGTTTTGGTGATGAAATTGTTGCATCTGGGCTTTTGTGCCGTGGGTTGTATAAGCTCACTTTGTATGACAAGTGTGGACAAAATTTTGCAAATGCTGTTGCAGACTATTTCAGGTGCAAAAATTTGGTATGCACATTTTGGTCATCTGAATTTTGCCAGTTTGCTGTGTTTGCAGAAATTTGATATGGTTGCTTCTTTGCCACCTCTTGAAGCACCTGTCAAACATGTTTGTGAAGGCTGTATTTTGGGTAAGATGCAGCGTTCTAAATTTCCAAAGGATGGTTCAGTTCGGGCCACATGCAGGTTGCAGCTTGTGCATAGTGATGTTTGTGGGCCCATGCAAACTCCGTGATCCTTGGGTAATTACCTGTACTTCGTGACTTTCAGTGATGACTACTCCAGGCATGCATGGGTATTTCCGCTTAAAGCGAAGTCCGAAGTTTTTATGTGCTTCAAAAAATTTCTGGCTATGGCTGAAAATGTCTCGAAATGTACTATGGGCACCCTTCGTTCCGATCGAGGGGGGGAGTATATGTCTCATGAATTTAATGCATTTCTGGCTAGTCGTGGGATAAAACACCAATGTACAGTGCCCTATACGCCTCAGCAAAATGGTGTTGCTGAGAGGAAAAACAAGTCACTGACGGAAATGGCACGATGTATGGTCAAAAGTCAAGCTTTACTGCATTCTTTTTGGCTTGAGGCCATCATGTGTGCCACTTATGTACTTAACAGGTGTCCTACGAAAGCTTTGCAGTCTATTACTCCATATGAAGCATGGCATGATAGAAAGCCTTCTATTGAGCACATGCGTGTTTTTGGTTGTTTGGCATATGCTTTGGTGCCACAAGTGAAGCGCAGGAAATTGGATGATGAGGTTGTCAAATGTATTTTTGTTGGTTATAGTGCTGAAAGCAAAGGTTACAGGTTGTATCATCCGCAAACAAAACGTATTCTGGTTTCTCGGGATGTAGTGTTTGTGGAAGATTCTGTTTAGCCCTTGCTGTCATGTACTAGAGACAATAATGTAAGCTCAGAGGACATTTATGACACTTTGTTGGCTCTTTTCAGTGGTGGAAATACGAATGTAAGTTCCAATGAGGAAAATGTACAGCCTATGGGGGTTTCTGAAAATGTTTTAGATCAGCCTATTACTGATGCAGATGTACATGATGTACTTGATGAGGAAAGGGCTGAAAATGAGCAGGCTAGAAGTATGTCAAAATGGCTGGTGCACACTTTGCATGACAGTAAATTGGATGCACCTTTGTCTAGTCGTACTCGTTCAGGCTCTCGCCATGCACCTTATGCATCAGACTGTTATGCTTTGGCTATGTCTAGTTTACATGATGTTGAGGAGCCTTTGACTTTTGATGAAGCACAAAATTCAGAAAATTGGATGGCTGCCATGCAATCAGAATATGATGCACTTATAGAAAATGACACATGGACTTTATGTGATTTGCCTCCTGGCAAAAAGGCCATTAGTACGAAGTGGGTTTACAAGTTGAAACGCAAGCCGGATGGTGAGATCGATCTCCATAAGGCTCGACTTGTTGCAAAAGGTTATGCACAGCAAAAAGGCATAGATTATGAAGAGACTTTTGCTCCCACTTGTCGTATGACTACTGTGCGTTTTCTATGTGCATTGGCAGCTCATTTTGGTTGGGATGTACATCAATCAGACATTGTTACTGCTTTCTTGAATGGTCACATATTTGAGGAAGTTTATGTAACGCAGAATCGTGGTTTTGTCATAAAAGGACAAGAGGACAAAGGGTGCAAATGTAACAAGGCTTTGTATGGGTTGAAGCAATCTCCTCATGCTTGGTACGAGAAAGTTGACACTCATTTGGTCAAACAAGGCTTTCGTAACAGTCCAACAGAAAGCACATTGTATGTAAAGCGTGAGGGTGATGTACTTCTCATTGTGGTTCTTTATGTTGATGATTTGCTGATCACTGGACCAAATGAGAGACACATTGCTGAATTTAAGGCTGATTTGAATGCTACTTTCAAGATGAAAGATTTGGGGCTGTTGCATCATTACTTGGGTATACAGTTTTAGCAGTGTGATGGTGGTATTGCCTTGTGTCAGAAAAGTTACATAGAGACATTGCTATGTAAGTTTGGACTTGAGAATTGCAAACCTATTGCTACTCCCATGGAAACAGGTTTGAAGTTGAGTCTACATGATGCTGGTGATCCTGATGATGTCACTCTTTACCAAACTGCTGTTGGCTGCCTCATTTATGTATGCAACACGAAGCCAGATATTCAGTTTGCAGTCTCACAGGTCAGCAGATTTATGCATAGCCGAGGGTCTAAGCATTGGCAAGCTGTCAAGAGGATTTTCCGCTACCTTAGTGGCACTTTACATCTTGGCTTGTTTTATCCCAAGGGGGGATCATTGCCTCCAGACTTACATGCTTTTTCGGACTCAGATTGGGCTGGTTGTTTTGACACACGAGTGTCCACAAGTGGTTTTTGTTTCATGATTGGCAGTTCATGTATATCATGGTTGAGCAAGAAGCAACCTAATGTGGCCACTTCGAGTTGTGAGGCTGAGTACAGGGCAGTCTTCACAGCTATGGTTGAGTGTGTATGGATCAGACGCCTTATGGCTGATTTGGGTGTTGGACAGGACACTGCCAACACTATCTACACTGACAGTCAGAGCGCATTGGCAGTTGCGAGGAACCCAGTTTTTCATGCTCGCACAAAGCACATTGAGGTGCATTACCACTATGTCAGAGAGAGGCTCTCAGCAGGAGAGATCAGCTTGGCTTATGTGCCAACACAGGACAACCTTGCAGATCTTTTCACAAAGGCATTGTCTCGTGAGAAGCTTGAAGCTTTCCGCAAATCTTTGGGCTTACTCGCCTTTGTGGACTGATCCTGTCCTCAGGGCATGGCACTTCCCTTTACTCATGTGCCAGCTCTCGTTCACCGCATCACTCTAGGGGGGATTTGTTACCATATACATGTGGTGGTGATGTGTGTGAACACACTAGGACCGCCGGGGCATTTTTTCCCTCTTTAGGAGGTTTTTTCCCCTGTGCATTGTATATACGCCCATCACTCTAGGGCTATCTATCTTTCCATTGCACACTAAGTAACACACTCTCTATTGTGTGCCTTGAGCTTCCTTCGTCTTCTCCAAGCTATGTGTGTTTCTCTGCAACCCTAATTCCAACAGATGTCCGTTCATGATTACATAACTGCCAACACAAACAGATAGGCTCCAATTGTGTGAGGGCAATCATGGCAGGTACAGTTTATGGGAATAGTCTCCCAAAAAAATTTAATTTGGAAAGGAGACAGTAGGTCCCGTGATTTGGCTTTGCTGAGTGAGAAATAATTAAAGTGATTTCGTAAATGTAACCATTATTTGGCTTTGCTGAGTGAGTACTCATTTAATTGATTTCATAAATGTAACCAAATTAGAGGTTCTGCTTTGCTGCAATTATTTAGCTATGCTAAGTGGTTACTTATTTCCATGAATTGGATAAAGAAATCAACCTAAAGTTATTGTTGCCACTCTTTTTGGTTTGCTGCCTTGGAGATACTTATAAAGATCCACTACATTTTTTCTGTAATGTATCGCTCGGTTTTTTTTTGTAGCCATGTCGTCTCGAGAGAATTTGCTGATGGATCTCAACAGCGAATGGAGCGACGATGGCAAGGAGGTGCCTTCCTCTATCCTGCCCACAGAGTCCCTACTCGATGAAGCAATGCCAACGATCGAAGAGTTGGCTGCGGCAATCCGTCCAATGGTGCCACAGAAGGGATCACCTCAACAAAAAACCTTGGTAACACTACAAGAGGTTATGTGCTCTTGTGACGCTCTTAGCGACGGAAATACACTGGGTTTTTATAACCCCCGGCGTCGCTATAAGCGTCGCTAAAAGCGTCGCTACAAGAGCGTCGCTATATGCGTCGCTATAGGCGTCGCTATAGGCGTCGCTATAGGCGTCGCTATATAGCGACGCTTATAGCGACGCTTATAGCGACGCTCTCACAGAAGAGTATAGCGACGCATATAGCGACGCTACAGAGCCATAAATAGCGACGCTTATAGCGACGCCTGAGAGAATATTTTTTTGGTGGCAGGGCATTGAATGCCCTGCCACCCATCAACCATATTGTACTTGATTCACTTTTTAAAAAAAGTGCAAAGATAAATAATAGACCCAAAATAGTCACCCACAAGACGCATTGTTTGCAAAATTGACAATTGTACACATCATAGACAAACTGAATTGATTGGCAAATGTAATAATGACAATTGTACAACATCATAGGCATAAAGAATTGATTGGCAAAAGGAATTGCGGTGACAAATGTAATAATATACATGGTTCAAAAAGACGTATAAAATCCGTCTCATGATACATAAGCTATGAGAAACCCTAAACTAATGCTATCTAGCTACGGCTAAACTGACGTCGTCTAATCAGACGTCTCATCGCGTCCAAGCGGCGTATCTGTCGGATTCTGCAAAAAAAGACAATAAGACAGTTTTCAGTAAGTATAAACATATAACGACATTTATAAAACAATACAAAAAATAGAAAAGAGTAAACCGTAATACTAACCATGCCGCTGCGAGAACTGAGAATGTCCATCAGGGCGTTTAAGCCCTTCCTGCCTGCGTACTCGCGCTCGTACGGTGTGGGATCACGTCCTGTCATCGACCACTGTCAAAACATACAAAGATTTCATTATGTTAGAACTAAAAAACTCATAAACCCTAAACTATCGAACATGCATAAAGAGCAATGTGAAAAGACTTACAAAATCGGCCTCAAATGATGCCCATCCACCGCTCCCCAAGTGGTGCGAGCTCCCTGCCTCTACTCGCGCTCTGGCTGCATCTTTTTGTTGCTTCCACTTGTCGGGATTCTCGCGCGCTGCTTTCTTCGCATTCTTCCAATCTTCTTTGGCCAGCCAATCTGGCCTATTCCACCCATTCTTGATTGCTTTTTGCACTTCGGAACGCTTGTGTTTGCAGTATTCGCGCATTCGAATCTTCATCAGGTCTTCATTGAAGCGCTGATCCCGTGTTGGAACGGGAAACTCATCATGAAGTATGCTGATGACTCTGTTTTTTAAATCACTTGGTACTTCACTCCATTTGTTTAGTATATAGTGTCTAAACAGCTGAGAGCAAAGACCACGCATGCGCGAGATCACCTTCTTGCCGTCATCATCCATGATGATGCCGCCGCTGATGTCGACGGAGTAAGGCAAGCCCTCTGGCCGGTGACGCGTGAACCTGGGTGTCCCGGCAGGGGTCTCTAGCGGCGTGTCGATGGGGGTACGGACGTCAGGTGTCTCCACCGGCGTCTGGGCCCCGAAGCGAGGAGTGTCGAGTGGGGTGGCTCCTGGCGGAGTAGGTAGAGGTGTGTAGCTTCTAGGAACAGTCAGCCGTGCAAAACCTGGCGTAGACGGCGATGCTGTGGCTGGTGTGGGGGCGGGCAAAGAAGGGGAGGGTAAAGAGCCTCGTCGAACACGAGGCGGTGTGGAGGCATCGGTGGCGGAATCCCCACAACAACCGCCACCGCCACCACTAGAGCGCCGGTGTCTAGAAGAGTGTGACGCTCGTCTCGTCGACGCCGAAGCTTCGGAGCGCGCCGAATGCTCCGAAAGAGAGGGAGATGCGGATGGTGTAGGAACGCGCGATGATGCGCCAGAGCGATGACGCTCCACGTACCACTGTCTCTGCTGCGGTGACAAAGAAGAAAGAAACTCCTCATCATCCATACCTGCATTAAACACACGAATATTTAAACTTAATATTGAATGAATAGAGTAGACAATGACGCAAATACCATTAAATACAATGACGTAATGACGCATATAAATACAATGACGCAATGAATCGAGTGGTAGAAGAGGCAAGTCGAAAACTCAGAATTTTCAATCAAAAGAGCTAGAGCTTTTACAGCACGGAGCAAAATTGTTCAAATACAATATTTGTGGCTTTAAGAGATCTCTCTCTCATCCTCGCATAACTCAGCATAACTTCCTATATCTATATAGAGCTCTCCGTTTAAACACATATCCTCTGTTTCATTTTGTAGCTCCTCTGCATGCACCCCATATAGAGCAGTAGCATCTTGATGCTCGTCTGGCACCACCGCAGCGGCTTCTGATTGAGCATCTTCTCTGATCTCCTCCATTGATGTCGTTGTGATTGGCACATGGTAGCCTTCATACGTCCTTGCACTACGAGGGGCTACCTCTATGACGTACCACCAGTTTGATGTAGACTTTGTAGGATGAAATACTACCTGCCAGAGCCACATAACTTACATGAGAGCTTTCAAGCACATAACTTGTAAAAGGGGGATGTTAACTATTTATATACTTACTTGTTCACAATGCTCGGGTAGTACGAAAGTGTCTCTTAGGTCAGTCCATTTCTTAGTAGAATCCACCTCAAGAAAACCAGACTCTCCTCTACGCACAGTAGCGTTTCGACCCTCCATGATTATCTTGAACCATTGCACGTCGAACAAGTCGACAAAAAATCCTCTGTAATCGATCCTCAAAATCTCTTGCAGCGTGCCGAAGTAAGTGAGTTCCGCCACCACGGGATCTGCATCAGAGGAACGTCGTCGACTAGACTGTTCAAATTTTGCCATGATTCCACAATCTTGAGTAAAACGCTTTTTGTCGATTCGTTCCACCCTAAAATGTCGACCTTTACACCATGCTGCTGTGTATGACTTATACTACAACGAACAAAGATTATGAGTGGCCGTTCAAACGTTTATAAATAAAGTCACTTGCTAGTCGTACATTGCAAACTTACCTTGGTCGCGCAACCCCGAGAGTACTCCCACTCTTCTTCAGTCACTTCGTCACCGCATTGTTGTGCGCTTTTCAATTGGTTGTGCAACCATCTTAAGCTCATGAAGGTTGGTAGGCTCTCCAGAACCGCTGGATAGTGCATCGGTGGTCGTCTTCCCCGTCTCCACTCGATTCGTGCCCTTTGTCGCTCTTGCTTTGCATCCTCATATTGTGAAATCCACTTTTGCATCACTGGATTGTGAAGCATGCAAAATCGGTTGATTTTAGCCTCTAGATCTTCCGTCATCTTCTTCTCAACACCGAGATTGCACATGACAATCCCAGATATGCGCTCATCATCTATGGTTCGCCATAGCGTATCCCGGGATTTATCAAATCCGTCTAACCACTCTCCAATGTACACTAGGGACTCTGATACCAACCAACCTTCTGCCATGCTACCCTCCGGACGTGCCTTTTGACGCACATATCCCTTAAGCGTTTTCATGAAACGCTCTAAGAAGAACATCCATCTGGAATGAACTGTGCCAGCTATTTCCACCTCATCAACTATGTGAATAAGAAGATGCACCTGAATGGTTAGCATTGTAGTAGGAAAATGTTTCTCAAACATGCACACAAGCTCCGCAGCATTTAGTTTGGCGAATGGTATGGAGTCTACGTCGATCTCCTTTTGTGAGATCCATTGCACCAGCTTTGCAAGTTTGTAGATTGTGTTACGGATGTCGAGAGACAAACATCCCTCAATGGCAACCGGTAAAATAAACTGTAAAGTATGTGCAGCAATGATATTAAAGTCCACATTTTATGCAATGATATTAAAGTCCACTATGAACGTACCTGACACATTTTATGCCAATCGTGTGACTTCAAACCGGTAAGCTTTCCTTCTTTAGTAAAACACGTTCGGAGCGAGTGCATTACGCCAGTGGGGGTCCGCAAAGATTGAATGGCCTCTTTTACTTTGCGTTCTTGGGCTCCTGTGAAAATCCATGGTGCTTTAGGAAGTTTTATCGATCCATCAGACGCTGTTTGCGGCCAATATTGCTCCATACGATCCACATTTCTAAGGTCAACTCTGGCTCCCAAAGTATCTTTCTTGCCGGTCAAATGGTCCCATAGTAGATTACCCACATTCTTGAATATGTGCATTGGATCGAGCAAGTGATTGATCACGAGTCGAGGCCAGTATGGTAACTCGTACCATAGAGATAGTCTCTTCATCCCTGGAGGCAATCCGTCATCGCACATCTCCTTCTGCTCTAACCATGCTTGTGCAGACATCCTTGGTGGCTCTCTTCCCAAAAAGCCGTCGCGTAACACATGATTCTCCGGAAGATACGCTTGATGACCTTCGTAGATTTGCTTCTTCAGTGAGGGTGCCCTACGTGCATTCAGTCTAGGTCCACATGTGACACATGCTCTGTATCCGCTTGTTTGAAGCCCTGCATGTATACACATGATAATAGATCAACTATGGGGAAAAACAAGATTTACAGTGTCTGAGAGAGGAGTGTCAATAGATCACCTGAGCATTCTGTTAGCCCGGGATAGTCATGCATGGTCCACATTAGAATACCTCTGATCAAAGCATTCCGTCGTCCTGTGTGTCGGCTCATATCCACCACCTCTATGCCAATCCACAATTGTTGTAGCTCTTCCAATAGTGGACGAAGATACACATCCATATTCCCCACTTTATATCGCCCTGGCACAATCAAGCTTAGCCATAGGTGCCCCTTCTTCGTAGTCAACCACGGGGGAATGTTGTAGTTGACGATGACAACGGGCCATACACTGTAAGATGTTGATCTTTGACCAAATGGATTTACGCCATCCATAGCCAGGCCTAAGCGCAAATTTCGAGCTTCCCTGGCAAAATCCGACCATGTTCCATCTATATGTTTCCAGGCTGCGCAATCTGCAGGAATTCGTAGCACACCATCCGAAGATTTATTCTCCTCATGCCATGATGCTAGGGCGGCCATGGACTTACATTCGAAGAAATGCTTGATGCGAGGAAGCAAAGGAAAATGTCGCAAAACCTTTTGTGCAATTTTTGTCCCGTGGAGATCTACTCGATATCTTTCGGAATCACATTTCGGACACTTCTCCATGTCTGTGTATTCCCCTCTGAAAAGAATGCAGTCATTAGGACAAGCGTGGATAGAATTGTAATCCATCCCCAAGTTTCGCAAAATCTTTCTTGCTTCATCTCGGGAATCTGGCATCACATTGTCAGCTGGTAGAATGTGCTCTTTCAGCAATCTACACAACATAAAAATATGATACAGTCGTGTAAAAATCTATCAGATCATTATACACCATGAGTTCTATTAAAGTAAACTAATTGTAATAGATCACCTGAAAAGCGTTGTGACGCTAGTGTCACTCCATCCAAACTTTGCCTGCATGTTGAGAAGAACCAGGAGTGCTTTCAATCTAGACATACGTGCTCCATTATACAATGATGTATCGGCTTCACTTTTCATATCATCATAGATAAGCCTTTCTGAATCCATGATCGTCTCGATCATTTCATCAATCTCGGGCTCAAACATTGCCTCGTTGGGAATGTGCTCTGCATGATCATCCCCCGAGCTGTCAGAGGCTACATCTTGTGGCCTCACATATGCTGCTTGACCAAAGCGCCTGCGAATACGTCTATTGGGTTGCAAGATTGCTGCTTGTTGGCCAGCGTCAGAGTCCGACGAGTTATAATTGGCAACAACTCGATCTATAATAGATGGATCGAACTCGCCAAATTCACGAACGTGCTGCAAAGAAACACGTCTTGTCCGTCGCACAGCATGCTTGCATTGATTACAAGGACATAAGACCCTCGTTGAGAGATAGGTGTTTCGGTTGGACGGTCCCACATCCTCGTCGCTACTCATAATGAGGATAAAAAACTTATAACCTAGACAACAAATTTAATATTCTATTGGCATTCTTCATCTTATCTCTCTCTCTCTCTCTCTCTCTCTCTCTCTCTCTCTCTCTCTCTCTCTCTCTCTTTACCTCACATTCTCTAGTCATGTCCAATCCCCGCACACCTCGGTCTAGAGGTGCACGGAGATCAGAACCACCGGGTTATAATCTCGTCTTTATTGGTCAATACCTATATTTGTGGGTACAAGAAATCTAGACACCCACGTCTACATGATACTGCATGTAGTGGACAAAATCCCTTTGCCTCTTCTCTAGCTGTAGCACTTCACTTCATCTTAACATCTTTTCACAGTAGATCTTTTCATTGTTCGTCTAACTCTAAACCCTAAACCGTAAGTAATTCTTGCGTGGACTCGATCTAACGTAAATAAGCGTAAATCTAAATAAACGTAAATCTAACTAAAAATAAAGCTAAATCTAATTTAACGTAAGTCTAATGACTAGAGGTTGTCTAGATGGTCATTGTGTCGGGGATGTAGTGACTCTTGCCGCCGTGAAGATCCACCTTCTTCCCTATCTTCTGAAGACATTTCACCAGTACTTTTGGATCGACGGAGCCCACTATGAGTGAAGGCAGCAATACCCTATATTCCATTGAGGGCTTTCTTCACCCGCTTCATGCAGGCATCGCAGTCTATGGAGACCCGCATCTAATCTAATA
Source organism: Adiantum capillus-veneris (assembly GCF_014529385.1). Taxonomy (NCBI): domain Eukaryota; kingdom Viridiplantae; phylum Streptophyta; class Polypodiopsida; order Polypodiales; family Pteridaceae; genus Adiantum; species Adiantum capillus-veneris. The sequence continues at coordinate 90,176,133 of NC_140944.1, forward strand.
TAACATAAATCTAAATCTAGCTTAAATAAATGTAAATCTAGTTAAAAATAAACCTAAATCTAATTTAATGTAAGTCTACATATAACCTAATCTTTAACGTCTTTTAAAATAGTTTCCTACGACGTTATAACTCTCTTCTTCCCGTGTGTGTGCGCGTGTGTGGATGTGTGTGCCAATAAAAAGAGATAAATGGTATAACCTTTCTATCACTCATGCCAAGTATGATAGATTGATTATGCCATTTCTCTCTTGAATAATAGGTCTTCAGTTCAACTCCTCGTCGGCTAGATCTTTAGGTCTTTTAATTTTAATTAGTTTCCTACGACGCTCCCTTAGTTTCTCTTTCTTTCTCTCTCAATGTGTGTGCGTTTTTTTGGATCGTATGCATGTTTTCTTTCTCTTTTCCTCTCTCAATGTGTGCGTTTTTTGTTTATGCATGTTCTCTCTCTCTTTTCCTCTCTCAATGCGTGCGTTTTTTGTTTATGCATGCTCTCTCTCTCTTTTTCTCTCTCAATGTGTGTGTGCATTCTTTGTTTATGTATGTGTGCGTTTTTGCACTCTCTCTCTCTCTCTCTCTCTCTCTCTCTCTCAAAAACACTATATGTGTGTGTGTATGTGTGTGTGTGTGAGAGAGAGCGCGATGGAGAGAGAAAGAGGGGAAGGGAACATGAGAATGAGGAGAGAGAAGGAGCATACCTGGCTCTCCTTCCTCTCCTCGTGTGTGTGTGTGTGTGTGTGTGTGTGTAAAAGAAAAAGAGAGAGAGAGAGAGAGAGAGAGAGAGAGAGAGTGAGGGAGAGCGTTACCTGCTCTTTGCTTGAGGGCGCCGAAAAACTCAGATCTGAGATCTGAGTTTTTGGGCGCGCTCGGTTATTTTTTTTACCCCAGTGAGCGTCGCTATGAGCGTCGCTATAAGCGTCGCAAATTTCTTTGTAAATTTGCGACGCTCATAGCGACGCTCATAGCGACGCCGGGATTTTTTTTTTTGAGCGTCGCTGTGTGAGCGTCGCTAATGTGAAGAGCCTCTTGTAGTGTAATGGGGTCTAGCTTGCATCCACAACAAGCTGGATCATCAATCAGAGGCCTTGGCGGCTCATGTGCTTGGGGGCCTTCAATAACTCCGCCCCAAACGGCCTTCGTAGACATTGGACTACGCCCTGATCCACCAATCATCTTACCTTGGGTGTGGCCAGCTCCAGTGAGATGATTGGTGGATCAGGGCGTAGTCCAATGTCTACGCCCTGATACACCAATCATCTTACACTCCTTGTTCAATAGGCTTAATGACTATGAGAGGAAGATTCCCTCAGGGTGGTCTAGCTACTGGCAAATGACTCAAACCGATCGGCGCACGAAAGGACTACCTGCAGAAGACTTTCCATTCAAATTGTACAACAAAATGTAGATGCCTTTTGGCGGGGACCGCAATGCCGACATTGGGGGGTTGTTGGTTGACTCTATGGAGGATGACACGACGCCACTAGGTATACAAGTGCCATTGGAATTAGGTCCATAAATTTATTTTCGCTACTGTTTTTATTTGTTGCTTTCACCCTAATTTCTTTACTTCTTCGCATGTAGGCGACGAAGAAGACAACCATACCATGCCTGGTGATGGTGACAGCACAGGCGAGCAACAAACACCGCCTATTGCCACGAACGATGGTGGTGGACCCAGTGACGCATCAGCAGAAGGAAGCTCAGGAGGGATCAAGCGAAAGCGGCGCTCGCGGGTCAATGGCAACAACATCAAGGAACTCATGGACTCGACGAAGAACTTGGTGATGGTGTTGCAAAGTTCAGAGGATCGTAAGGACGCACGTGAAGACGCTAGGGGAAAGAGATTGCTAGAAATCGAGGAGGCGAGAAACAAAACCACTCGTGACAGTGAAAACGCAATTTGTGGCTCCTTAAACCGAGTGGCCGACTCCATTTCCTCCCTTGTGATACGAAGAGAGTAATACTTGTGGGTTGCATTCCTAGGTTTTTGTTTATTAATCATTGTCTGCATTGAGTGGTTGTTGATTAAGCTGAGACACATTTTTCAAAACACTAGTGCCCTCAGAGAATATCTACTGCTTTTCCTTTGAAGACAGAGGAAAGGAATTTGGGCTTTTACACTCAATTCCTCTATTTTGGGACATAATTTCTCCTTTTCCCCTTACCCTCTATCGGCGTTTTTAAAATTGAAAATGACACGATATTAAGCTAAGTTACATTTTTCCCGAACATTGGTGTCCTCGGAGAAAACTTGCCACCCCCACCCCCCATTTTGCTGCCCCTCTTTTTCACCAAGTTTACCTTTCAACCAAACTTTTATAGAAGCATCTTGTGTGATTCTTATAAAAAGTAATGACAAAAAGCTCTACTTTGAATTTTCATTACATAGAATCTTCGCAAGATTGTTTAGCATCTCCTTGCGGCTCACGATTTAAAATCAATCCCAATGGGTAAGATTTGACCTTATCACATAGAGATGTATAAACCTCAACCTTAACCACTAGGCTATATGCCTACGCTGCCCTATGGGTTCCTTTTAAGTATTAAAAAAACAATTAAACTCCCCAAACCAAAAACAACCCCCCCCCCCCCTCAAAAAAAAAGAAAAAAACTAATTAATGGTTTTCCTTAAAAAAGTAGTTTTTGGGCACCTCTCTCTCTCTCCCCACCCCTCCACACACACACACACACACACACACACACACACACCCCCCCCCCCCCCCCCCCCACAAAAAAAAAATAAAAAAAAATAATGAAGCAGTGGGAGCTTTTAGTTTGTTATTTGGCTAAGCTATTGAAATGCTTCATAGTGTGTTTTTGAAGTGTTCTTGAGTTAACAAGCCTCCTATATTTTGTGTCACTGCCACAGGCCAAACTTTTTGTGTGTACCATTTTTCCACACATTGTGCGCTGTGCATTGTGCCAATATCTCTCTCCCTCCCTCCCCAACCCCCCTCTCTCTCAACACACAAATTATTGAAGCATTTTTTACTATGGGCCCTGTCTCTCTCTCTCTCTCTCTCTCTCTCTCTCTCTCTCTCGCTCTCTCTCTCTCTCTCTTCCCCCTCCCCCCCCACCCTTCCCAAGAAAAAGGTGCAGCGTTTACAAATATGGATACACATTATAAACCTCGCATTGTCTCCCTCTGTATCTCTCTCTCTCTCTCTCTCTCTCTCTCTCTCTCTCTCTCTCTCTCTCTCTCTCTCTCTCTCTCTCTAACAATTTGATTCAGTGACGCATTCAGAGCACTAAGCCCCCCCCCCCCCCCCCCCCCCCCCCCCCAACAACTCAATGACGCATTCGGATTATAAATAATCAACAATGTATAGATAAAATTACAGACAACAAAGCAATGTATAGACTGCAAAACAATGTCCATTACATAGTGGTACAAACTAATCCATGTGACCATCTCGCATGTAAGCGAGCAGAACGTCTTTGGTAGCCAATCCCCTCACTGCAACTCCTAAAGGTTGTTGTGCTTGCTCCATGTCGACAATGGTATCATCATCGAACGGTACACCAAAGTCCACCCATATGTTGTGTAGAATGCAGCAGGTGGAAATGACTTTTGGCAAGATCTCCACGTTAGGTTGTCTCACCCATTGTTGTAGATAACCCCACATTTTTTTTCAACCTACCAAATGCTCACTCCACAACAATTCGTGTACTTGATAGTTTGTAGTTGAATTGTTGCAAGATAGCATCGCGCTCGGCAGCAGGAAACAGTATGACAAGCCATGGCAGGTTAAGGTAACCACCATCTCCTAGAATGTATTCTCGGATTCGATGCCGCTCCACCATAATTGTTGGGCCATCTAGAATCACATTGGTTTGTGCTTTCTTGTACAATGATGAATTTCGTAGCACACGGATGTCATTGCAGACACCGGGCATACCACACATGACATCGAGGAAACGCAAGTTGCTGTCGACCATCGCCTGCAATATCATAGAGTAATTACGGTTCCTATCGAACCAATGTGCGTGTAGCTCAACAGCTGGCAATTCCATGTTGATGTGCGTTGCATCTATTGCACCGCAACAATTGGGGAAGCCTTGCTTTGCTTCGAAGCCCTCTTTCACCAATTGCTTTTCTTGTGGTGTGGTTGGCCAACGAGTGAATGTGCTCCTATGTCACATCATGGCCTCAATGAACTGCCTAAACACTCTACTAATAGTGGATCGACCAAGTCCATACACATTAGCAATGTTATGGACCGGCCCTCCAATGCCGAGCATGTGTAGAGACAAAGCAACCTTCCTCTGCACCGTAAGCACCCTTGTGGGCACCGTAGCTACTATCTATAGAGGAATTTGTTTTTGTTGAAGGTCGCCTTGCACCAAAGCGCAAACGAAGTCGAAGCAGTATCGTAGAATTCACAAGTTTTCCTCGAAGCGAATGTCGTCACCCTCTGTGTAGTCGAAGAAAGTATGCCAGAAATGGCGGCTTCGAGGTTTGACGTACCATACACCGACATCAGAACTCTTTCGTTGCCGGTAAGATACCTCAAAGGCGATGATGCAATTGGTTGTTGAAATTGCAGCTTCAATGACCGGATAGTCGTCATCGCAAAGATCGGAGCAGCTGTCGATTGGGGGAAAAACCTGTGTGCCGATGCTTGACACCCAGAAGTGAAGAGCCAAAGAAATTGCCATTATCGCACCGCCAAGAACGTCATGCAAGGTGTCCATACTTGAGAATGGAACACCACAAATGGAGTGGGGGGCCTTCTGTGTGTGCACAATCGCTATGGTGAAGGCGAGCCTGAAAGAGTGGATATATTGAAACAAATAGGAAGTATGGCACTGAGATGGGGACGAGCGAGAGTGATCTGAGAGAGAGAGAGAGAGAGAGAGAGAGAGAGAGAGAGAGAGAGAGAGAGAGAGTCCAGTTTCTGCATGTAACGGAGCCAAGAGGCTTTTTGAATGCAGGAGATGACAGAGAGTAGCTTCACGATGCGCATGTGTGTGTGTGTGTGTGTGTGAGAGAGAGAGAGAGAGAGAGAGAGAGAGAGGGAGAGAGAGAGAGAGAGAGAGTGTGGCAGAATGAGCAATGCTGGCTGCAACAGGCACACGTGCCGAAGCACTGGAAGGTCTGTACTAGGATCGCCATAGCGTCGATGAACCCTGAATGCAATTACGATCGCACTCTAGGTTGGTAGGAAATCATAAAAAAAATGACTGGTGGATTCTGGAGTTAGGCGCGCTGTATGGGACGCCGTTTTCAATTGGAGGGCCCTCCAAGGAAAAACAGGACGCCTGCCAATGGTGCCTCCACATTGGAGCTATGGGGGAGCGCTGATAAGCCCCAAGAAAAAGCCAGGCCACAAAAATCTCGAAAACGCTGCTTTTGTTTTTTCTTCCTCTTCTTTTTTCAAAGCAAAGAAAAAAAGTTTCTTTGTTTGGGCAGTGGCGCGCCCGTTGGGCTTTTCTTTGTGGATTCTAATCCTTTTGCTTTTGAGCAAATTCCACCAAAGTTAAAAGGTCGCCCTTTTTCCTTTTTGAACTTATAGCCAAGATGGTTTTAGGCATGGTTTCCACACTGCCGGTGCTCAATGCTTACAACACAACCCGAGCTTGCCATACAAATTTTCCGGCTATGCTACATGGGAGATCTATTTACCGGCGCCAAAATCCTCGCGCTTCCCAACCGTTCCGTACCATGCCGTCTGAAAACACATTCGATAATAGGGAAGACCACCCGATCCCTTTTCGCCATGCTTGTCTATCAATTTGAATTGGGTCTATCTTGATGTCCATGACTCCGATTAGCAGGCCGCAAATTTTGGTTGACTCCCCATATAACATGCAATTTTTTGAGATCTTGGCGAGCTCAAGAAAATCCCTGTCAGCACGCTTACCATCATGGCCCGGTGAGCACATACCCGACCCCCAGCAAATATTCCACAGGCCATAACTTGCTCCTCTGAGCTCAGAATGACCAACCGAAATAATCGGCATAATCGACTGCTTGACATTTACACGTGTATCGATTGATCCCATTTTTCATCACCTGTCTGTACCTGCCCTGCCCGTCGGGACTTGCGAAGCCTTCTAACTTCGGACTGGCATATCTTTCACACCGAAGCCCCGTTTGACGAGCCGTCTGGACGAGCTTCTAGAGCATCTTGAACACCACATTTCGGGATACATTTTCCGCATTTTGAACACCTTGACTTGCCGTCATCATTATCTCACTTCGGAGGCCCCCCTGGCCTAAAAACCCCCTTTAAGCACGCATTTTCATTGCAACTGTCCTGCTGAGGTCTCTCACACTGGCTTTAGCCCTCTACCCAACACCTGTTAGCACCCTTTACATTGCATAGCACAGTTTATAGCGCGGACCAACTTTGGTTGCACCATCATTGCCCACCCCCCTGTTGAACATTCATGTTCAACCACAAACAGTCTTATTGCACTAAAAACTGCCACACCAAAACAAACTCTCTGCATGTCACAAAACCACCTAACATATGTACAAAACCTGGCGTTTGCTACCCGCTGTCTTTGTTCATGCGGGTTGCCCAACCCTTTACTTTACTTGTCATCAACCGCATGGGTCAAACACCATGTATTGGTCTCTTCCATCCACTTGTAACACCCTTGCATAGTGCCATACTAGGACACATAGCCAACTGCATACCCAAACTGTCAACAACATACGTCTATTATTCCATGCACCCCATGGCATACTGCCCGCTTGCAACAAAGCACCTCCTTGAACACCAAATAGAGCACCATCATGCTCACCATCCAAAGACATACATGCACCATCGCTTGCACCGAACAGACCTGACATACCCTCCCATCCATGTAAAGTTAGATCCTCATCTAGTAGATCCTGTACCTGCTCAAAAACCCATTTCACAGCTGCACTTATCAGCATACCTTTCAACCACCATTCACAAAGCTCCTTGGAAAGCTTAGACACAATCTGGGAATCCACATCACTTACCACAGAGTGCTCTTACTGCATAGGAAGCACCTCTATCTTTGGCTCCACACTCGCCTTCAAACCTGCCATGCACTCAACTCCAACATCATCAAGATCTCCCTCATCAATTGGCCCTTCAAGGTCAATAAGCACCACTCGCTTGTCGGCTTCCATCACCTGCTCTTCAAGCATCACTGCATCATGCTCCATCAAGGAAGAGAGAGACTCATTCTCTGTCGCATTATCCTCATCTTGATCTTCATCCATAAACAAGGCCACCTCGTTATTCTTGGCAAAACCCTGTACCTAATGCACCACCACAGCATACGCCACAGCCACTTTCATCAGCATGGCCATTAACATGGCACCGAACATCACCTTCACCTGCATATTATCACCTGTAGGCTTGGGCTCCTTCACTTGGTCTCCACTGAACATATCGATTTGCATTTCACCGTGTTCTTCACACACATCCCTCGTATCTCTACTCACATGCAAGAGATCGAACTCATCATACCTTCAATGAGACGACTCTGTCTCCCAACTTGTGTCAACATCCAAAGAGCTACTTTCACTTGGCTCAACCTCGTTCTCTATCTCAAGCAGGGGAAGCTCCTCTAGCTTAACCGCTTCAACCTCGTCTGCAAACCGCACTCTTTGGCCCTTATCACACTTCAATGGAGCTTCTACAACCGCACCTTGACTTGGCAGTACCTCCTTTGTCCATTTTGGAGCCACCTGCACCTCCTCCACAATTGGAGCCGCCCTAACTGGCATTCTCGGCATTGGAACAATCCTGTCTTTCTGTAGCCACATAACCCTCGGTTCCTCTCGCACATGCACTTCTCTTTGCACCATCCTTGGCTCGACTACCACTGCATCAACCTGCTTTGACATCACAACAGTTGGCAAACCTTGTCTAGCTTCACGCTTCTTGAGAATCTTCTTGGTTCGCCCTTTCGTTAGAGCCACCGCTTCTTCATATGACACCGGGCAGTCTATCTTAACCTTGTGGCGCACTTCCTCATGCAGGCAATCCATAAATTTTCTCAACTTTAAAAACCCAACATTCTCAGCAGCAGTTACCTTTATCACCTTTCCCCAAAGGACTTCAAACTCCCATAGAAACGCTTGAAAATCCGCTTCCAAGCCTTGCTTCAAATTGACCAGCCTTCTCTTTACTTCATCCAACTGCACATCTGCTACATATTTGCTTCGAAAAGCCGCTTCTAGTGCTTCATGATCCACCTTTTCCTCATTAGGCAGGCCATCGAACCATAGCGTCGCTTTACCACAAACCAGCAACGGAAACACCTGTATCCCACCTTCTTCCCTCAACAAACCGCTTTCCAGCACGAAAAACCCATAGTCTTGGAGCCAGGTTCCTGCATCTTCGACCCCAGTGAAAATGGGAAATGCCGTCCAAGCCATTACTTCTCTAGCAATACCTGCTCTTCAAAGGCCGCACCTTTGGCATCACCAAAATCATTGCTTTGTCTTCAAACAGGAGCATCAGTGTGCTCCTCAATGGGGGCACCAGAAGATGGAGAGGGAGAACGGGGAACACACCCGACACACAAACAACTGCCCTTGTATAGCTCAGGGTATTCATAGCACCCCTGTCCTTTCAAAAACACCTTCAAAAAAAGCAACTCACACTAGCAGGGCCTCGCCTGCACTTAGCCCAACGCACACACGCTTTGCATGCTCACCAAACATCGATCACCCCAATCTTGCCTACTTCCGGCTCTTCCACAACTCAACACCTCTCTCTCTTTCTGTCTCACACACATAGGGGGGCTGGGGGGCGCACACGCTCACACACACCGGCACCGCCCACCTTGGAGACGAGCAAAGAAGAAAGGGGGGAGGGGGGGAGAGACGACACCAAAACCGGCAAGGATAGCTTTCCTTCAATGAAAAACACCTTCTACAAGATCCGCACTGTCTGCTCTAGGCCTCGAAGGTCGACTCTGTCGGCACACAACTCGATAGAAAATCCACCGATGTCTTCGCTTGCATAGTAGCTCCTCCTTGTGGAAACCCTCGTTGGCTCCCTCTTCTTCCAAGCCCTCGTGCTCTCGGGTCGCTTCAAGGACCACCCCTGTCTGCTCCGACCACTCTGAGCACAAAGCATCCTCTTGGTAGCCTTCGTTGGCCCTTTCCTCTGCCCAATATTCGCTCTTCCGAGCCGCTTCCCGGCGATCCTTCTCCCTTAGGTGTTGGCTTCGATCACACTGCTCTCGCGAAGTGCCTCCTGCTTCCCCAAACTTAAAGCCCAAACCCAAAAATCAAACACACCTCAAAAAATGCTCCCTTCTCTTTTCTTTTCCTTCCTCTTAAGCCCCAAGAAAAGCCAAGCCACAAAAATCTCGAAAACGCTGCCTTTGTTTTTTCTTCCTCTTCTTTTTCAAAGCAAAGAAAAAAAGTTTCTTTGTTTGGGCAATAGCACCTAGCGCCACTGCCTCTTGGGCTTTTCTTTGTGGATTCTAGTCCTTTTGCTTTTGAGCAAATTCCACCAAAGTTAAAAGGTCACCCTATTGCCTTTTTGAACTTATAGCCAAGATGGTTTTAGGCATGGTTTCCACACTGCCGTTGCTCACTGCTTACAACACAACCCGAGCTTGCCATACAAATTTTCCGGCTATGCTGCATGGGAGATCTATTTACCGGCGCCAAAATCCTCGCGCTTCCCAACCGTTCCGTACCATGGCGTCTGAAAACACATTCGATAATAGGGAAGACCACCCGATCCCTTTTCGCCATGCTTGTCTATCAATTTCAATTGGGTCTATCTTGATGTCCATGACTCCGATTAGCAGGCCGCCAATTTCGGCTGACTCCCCATATCGCATACAATTTTTTGAGATTTTGGCGAGCTCAAGAAAAATCCCTGTCAACACGCTTACCATCATGATCCGGTGAGCACATACCCGACCCCCAGCAAATATTCCACAGGCCATAACTTGCTCCTCTGAGCTCATAATGGCGAACTGAAATAATCGGGATAATCGACTGCTTGAGATTTACACGTGTATCGATTGATCCCATTTTTCGTCACCTGTCTGTACCTGCCCTGCCCGTCGGGACTTGCGAAGCCTTCTAACTTCGGACTGGCATATCTTTCACACCGAAGCCCCGTTTGACGAGCCGTCTGGACGAGCTTCTAGAGCATCTTGAACACCACATTTCGGGACACATTTTCCGCATTTTGAACACCTTGACTTGCCGTCATCTTTATCTCACTTCGGAGGCCCCCCTGACCTAAAAACCCCCTTTAAGCACGCATTTTCGTTGCCACTGTCCTGCTGAGGTCTCTCACACTGGCATTAGCCCTCTACCCAACACCTGTTAGAACCCTTTACAATGCATAGCACAGTTTATAGCGCGGACCAACTTTGGTTGCACCATCATTGCCCACCCCCCTGTTGAACATTCATGTTCAACCACAAACAACCTTATTGCACTAAAAACTGCCACACCAAAACAAACTCTCTGCACGTCACAAAACCACCTAACATATGTACAAAACCTGGCGTTTGCTACCCGCTGTCTTTGTTCATGCGGGTTGCCCAACCCCTTGCTTTACTTGTCATTAACCGCCTGGGTCAAACACCATGTATTGGTCTCTTCCATCCACTTGTAACACCCTTGCATAGTGCCATACTAGGGCACATAGCCAAGTGCATACCCAAACTGTCAACAACATACTTCTATTATTCCATGCACCCCATGGCATACTGCCCGCTTGCAACAAAGCACCTCCTTGAACACCAAATAGAGCACCATCATGCTCACCATCCAAAGACATACCTGCACCATCGCTTGCACCGAACAGACCTGACATACCCTCCCATCCATGTAAAGTTAGATCCTCATCTAGTAGATCCTGTACCTGCTCAAAAACCCACTTCACAGCTGCACTTATCAGCATACCTTTCAACCACCATTCACAAAGCTCCTTGGAAAGCTTAGACACAATCTGGGAATCCACATCACTTACCACAGAGTGCTCTTACTGCATAGGAAGCACCTCTATCTTTGGATCCACACTCGCCTTCACACCTGCCATGCACTCAACTCCAACATCATCAAGATCTCCCTCATCAATTGGCCCTTCAAGGTCAATAAGCACCACTCGCTTGTCGGCTTCCATCACCTGCTCTTCAAGCATCACTGCATCATGCTCCATCAAGGAAGAGAGAGACTCATTCTCTGTCGCATTATCCTCATCTTGATCTTCATCCATAAACAAGGCCACCTCGTCATTCTTGGCAAAACCCTGTACCTGAGGCACCACCACAGCATACGCCACAGCCACTTTCATCAGCATGGCCATTAACATGGCACCGAACATCACCTTCACCTGCATATCATCACCTGTAGGCTTGGGCTCCTTCACTTGGTCTCCACTGAACATATCCATTATTATTTCACCCTGCTCTTCACATACATCCCTCGTATCTCTACTCACATGCAAGAGATCGAACTCATCATACCTTGACTGAGACGACTCTATTTCCCAACTTGTGTCAACATCCAAAGTGCTACTTTCACTTGGCTCAACCTCGTCCTCTATCTCAAGCTTGGGAAGCTCCTCTAGCTTCACCGCTTCAACCTCGTCTGCAAACCGCACTCTTTGGCCCTTATCACACTTCAATGGAGCTTCTACAACCGCACCTTGACTTGGCAGTACCTCCTTTGTCCATTTTGGAGCCACCTGCACCTCCTCCACAATTGGAGCTGCCCTAACTGGCATTCTCGGCATTGGAACCATCCTGTCTTTCTGTAGCCACATAACCCTCGGTTCCTCTCGCACATGCACTTCTCTTTGCACCATCCTTGGCTCGACTACCACTGCATCAACCTGCTTTGACATCACAACAGTTGGCAAACCTTGTCTAGCTTCACGCTTCTTGAGAATCTTCTTGGTTCGCCCTTTCGCTAGAGCCACCGCTTCTTCATATGACACCGGGCAGTCTATCTTAACCTTGTCGCGCACTTCCTCATGCAGGCAATCCGAAAATTTTCTCAACTTTAAAAACCCAACATTCTCAGCAGCAGTTACCTTTATCAGCTTTCCCCAAAGGTCCTCAAACTCCCATAGGAACGCTTGAAAATCCGCTTCCAAGCCTTGCTTCAAATTGACCAGCGATCTCTTTACTTCATCCAACTGCACATCTGCTACATATTTGCTTCGAAAAGCCGCTTCTAGTGCTTCATGATCCACCTTTTCCTCATTAGGAAGGCCATCGAACCATAGCCTCGCTTTACCACAAACCAGCAACGGAAACACCTGTATCCCACCTTCTTCCCTCGACAAACCGCTTTCTAGCACGAACAACCCATAGTCTTGGAGCCAGGTTCCTGCATCTTCAACCCCAGTGAAAATGGGAAATGCCGTCCAAGCCATTACTTCTCTAGCAGCAACTGCTCTTCAAAGGCCGCACCTTTGGCATCACCAAAATCATTGCTTTGTCTTCAAATAGAAGCATCAGTGTGCTCCTCAATGGGGGCACCAGAAGATGGAGAGGGAGAACGGGGAACACACCCGACACACAAACAGCTGCCCCTGTATAGCTCAGGGTATTCATAGCACCCCTGTCGTTTCAAAAACACCTTCAAAAAAAGCAACTCACACTAGCAGGGCCTCGCCTGCACTTAGCCCAACGCACACACGCTTTGCATGCTCACCAAACATCGATCACCCCAATCTTGCCTACTTCCGGCTCTTCCACAACTCAACACCTCTCTCTCTTTCTATCTCACACACATAGGGGGGCTGGGGGGCGCACACGCTCACACACACCGGCACCGCCCACCTTGGAGACGAGCAAAGAAGAAAGGGGGGAGGGGGGGAGAGACGACACCAAAACCGGCAAGGATAGCTTTCCTTCAATGAAAAACACCTTCTACAAGATCCGCACTGTCTGCTCTAGGCCTCGAAGGTCGACTCTGTCGGCACACAACTCGATAGAAAATCCACCGATGTCTTCGCTTGCATAGTAGCTCCTCCTTGTGGAAACCCTCGCTGGCTCCCTCTTCTTCCAAGCCCTCGTGCTCTCGGGTCGCTTCAAGGACCACCCCTGTCTGCTCCGACCACTCTGAGCACAAAGCATCCTCTTGGTAGCCTTCTTTGGCCCTTTCCTCTGTCCAATATTTGCTCTTCCAAGCCGCTTCCCGGCGATCCTTCTCCCTTAGGTGTTGGCTTCGATCACACTGCTCTCGCGAAGTGCCTCCTTCTTCCCCAAACTTAAAGCCCAAACCCAAAAATCAAACACACCTCAAAAAATGCTCCCTTCTCTTTTCTTTTCCTTCCTCTTAAGCCCCAAGAAAAAGCCAAGCCACAAAAATCTCGAAAACGCTGCCTTTGTTTTTCCTTCCTCTTCTTTTCCAAAGCAAAGAAAAAAAGTTTCTTTGTTTGGGCAATAGCACCTAGCGCCACTGCCTCTTGGGCTTTTCTTTGTGGATTCTAGTCCTTTTGCTTTTGAGCAAATTCCACCAAAGTTAAGGGGTCACCCTTTTTCCTTTTTGAACTTATAGCCAAGGGGGTTTTAGGCATGGTTTTCACACTGCCGGTGCTCACTGCTTACAACACAACCCGAGCTTGCCATACAAATTTTCCGGCTATGCTACATGAGAGATCTATTTACCGGCGCCAAAATCCTCGCATTTCCCTACCGTTCCATACCATGGCGTCCGAAAACACGTCCGATAATAGGGAAGACCACCCGATCCGTTTTTGCCATGCTTGTCTATCAATTTGAATTGGGTCTATCTTGATGTCCATGACTCCGATTAGCAGGCCGCCAATTTCTGCTGACTCCCCATATCGCATACAATTTTTTGAGATCTTGGTGAGCTCAAGAAAATCCCTGTCAGCGCGCTTACCATCATGGCTCGGTGAGCACATACCCGACCTTCGTCAAATATTCCACAATCGATAACTTGCTCCCCCGAGCTCGGAATGGCAAACCGAAAAGATCGGCCGAATTGATAGCTTGAGCTTTACATGTGTATCCATTGATCCCGTTTTTCGCCACATGTCTGTACCTGCCCTGCCCATCGGGACTTGCGAAGCCTTCTAACTTCGGACTGGCATATCTTTCACATCGAAGCCCTGTTTGACGAGTCGTCTGGATGAGCTTCTAGAGCATATTGAACACCACATTTCGGGACACATTTTTCGCATTTTGAACACCTTGACTTGTTGTCATCATTATCTCACTTCGGAGGCCCCGCTGGCCTAAAAAACCCCTTTAAGCACGCATTTTCGTTGCCACTGTCATGTTGAGGTCTCTCACAGTGGCTTTAGCCCTCTACCATGCACCTGTTAGCACCCTTTACACTGCATAGCACAGTTTATAGCGCGGACCAACTTTGGTTGCACCATCATTGCCCACCCCCCTGTTGAACATTCATGTTCAACCACAAACAGCCTTATTGCACTAAAAACTGCCACACCAAAACAAACTCTCTGCACGTCACAAAACCACCTAACATATCTACAAAACCTGGCGTTTGCTATCCGCTCCCTTTGTTCATGCGGGTTGCCCAACCGCTTGCTTTACCAATCATCAACCACCTAGGTCAAACACATGTATTGGTCTCTTCCATCCACCTGTAACACCCTTGCATAGTGCCGTACCAGGGCACATAGCCAACCGCATACCCAAACTGCCAACAACATACTTCTATTATTACATGCACCCCATGGCATACTGCCCACTTGCAACAAAGCACCTCCAAGAACACCAAATAGATCACCATCGTCCTCACTATCCAAAGACAGACCTGACATACCTGACATACCATCCCATCCATGTAAAGCTAGATCCTCGTCTAGCAGATCCTGTACCTGCTCAACAACCCACTTCAACAGCTACACTTATGAGCATACCTTTCAACCACCATTCACAAAGCTCCTTGGAAAGCTTAGACACAATTTGAGAATCTGCATCACCTGCCACAAAGTGCTCTTGCTTCATAGGAAGCACCTCTATCTTTGGCTCCACACTTGCCTTCACACCTGCCATGCACTTAAGTCCAACATCATCAAGATCTCCCTCATCAATGGGCCCTTCAAGGGCGATAAGCAGCACTCGCTTGTCAACTTCCATCACCTGCTCTTCAAGCATCTCTTCTACTACTGCATCATGCTCCATCAAGAAAGAGAGAAACTCATTCTCTATCGCATTATCCTCATCTTGATCTTCATCCATAAACAAGGCCACCTCGTCATTCTTTGCAAAACCTTGTACCTGATGCACCACCACAGCATACTCCACAGCCACTTTCATGAGCATGTCCATTAACATGGCACCCAAACATCACCTTCATCTGCATATTATCATCTGTAGGCTCGGGCTCCTCCACTTGGTTTCCACTGAGCATATCGGTTTTCATTTCACCCTGCTCTTCAGACACATCCCTCGTATCTCTACTCACATGCAAGAGATCGAACTAATCATACCTTGACTAAGACGACTCGGTCTCCCAACTTGTGTCAACATCCAAAGAGCTACTTTCACTTGGCTCAACCTCGTCCTCTATCTCAAGCTTGGGAAGCTCCTCTAGCTTCACCGCTTCAACCTCGTCTGCAAACCGCACTCTTTGGCCCTTATCACACTTCAATGGAGCTTCTACAGCCACACCTTGACTTGGCAGTACCTCCTTTGTCCATTTTGGAAGCACCTGCACCTTCTCCACAATTGGAGCCACCCTAACTGGCATTCTCGGCATTGGAACCATCCCTTCTTTCTGTAGACACATAACCCTCGGTTCCTCTTGCACATGCACTTCTCTTTGCACCATCCTTGGCTCGACTACCACTGCATCATCCTGCTTTGGCGGCACAACACTTGGCAAACCCTGTTTAGCTTCATGCTTCTTGAGAATCTTCTTGGTTCACCCTTTCGCTAGAGCCACCGCTTCTTCATATGACACCGGGCCGTCTATCTCAACCTTGTAGCACACTTCCTCATGCAGGCAATCCATGAATTTTCTCAACTTTAAAAACCCAACATTCTCAGTAGTAGTTACCTCTATCAGCTTTCCCCAAAGGACCTCAAACTCCCATAGGAACGCTTGACAATCCGCTTCCAAGCCTTGCTTCAAATTGCCCAGCCTTCTCTTTACTTCATCCAACTGCGCATCTGTTACATATTTGCTTCGAAAAGCCGCTTCTAGTGCTTCATGATCCACCTTTTCCTCATTAGGCAGGCCATCGAACCATAGCCTCTCTTTACCACGAGCGACATTACGACTGCGTGAAAATGAAAAATCGCAAAATCTTCCATCCATAACATCAATATTGCATTACATCACATACCATAGCATTACATTGCATCAATATTACATTGCATCATGGTGGGATTTCTACAAAATTCGACACATTTCTAAATTCTAGGGAGGTTGTGAGAATACCACCTTAATTACCTTTCATGAAGATCAATTGAATGGTCGAATGTTCCAATCCTTCATAGAAAATTAGTAAGTTAGCAAATAATTAGTCAAACTAGCAATGGATTAGTGTCAAATTAGAGTGTGTAAACACACAATTGGCAAGATATGGTCACACATTAGCGAATTATGAACACAATGTTTCATGCACACACATTCAAAATCCACAAAAACATAAATACACAAGTGAAATTAGTAGTGAGATTAGTGAGGGAACACATTTATTTATGCCAAAATTATACTAGTGTAGGCCATCGTTCCAGCAACGGCGCCAAATGTTGGGGGTACCATCGATGCAATAGCTCCAATGACCAACAAAATTGTCAATATAGAGGGATGAGCTACCCGGCTAGGGCATGGAAACACTCACACGGTTAGTGAGCTAATCGTGGCAACACAAATGGTTAATTCTACGAGGTGAGATTCTCGGCCTATGGAGGAGCTAAGCCACAATGAAGGGCAATCTCCATATCCACTTCTCTTCACCTTTAATCAACCCAATCACACACACTAGGATTGCAAGACGCACACAACACTAATCCTATCATGCAACACACTACTCCCAAGCACACACGCATAGATCTATCGAGCACCACACTCCAATCAAACCTACATGTACACACAAGCAAAAGACGGAAATCACACAAGATTAGAAAGGGATTAACCACTTACTAGTTAAGATCTAGTTAATCTAAGCATCATAGGCAATCATAAGAAGTAAGAGAGAGGCATAGTGAGAGAGAATGAATCATTGATTAGTGTTAATCAAGTCTCATGAGCAAGGAGAAGCTCAAGGACTCCATAGCCATACACCTTAAGAGCTCTCACCAAAGAGTGCTCTCAACAAATGACTTGAGAATCCTAATTTATTTTACACACTGCCTTATATACCTAGGTGAAAAATATGCCATGTCCGGCCGCCCAAGGCCTTTAGGGCTCACCACATACTGAATCTGCAACCTAGGCACAGTAAGTAACCTATTCTTTACAACTTGAAACTCCCATTGAGCCCGGAACACATTAAAATATTACAATGGCTTGAAATAATTTGGGAATTTACAATACGTGACCATTTTGGGAAAGCGTGAAAAATGTGTAACTCCAATCTTTACTGCTTCTTCACTTTGATCTTTGACGTGCATTCGTACGTCTTCGGTCTTTAGCAGCTTCTGTTAACTGACGTTCACTTAGTTAACACATGCCATTGAAGCTTGGCTCTTGGTTGGATTTGCATTCCATAGCCAAGAGTTGTTGGTGTAGGCCTCTAATTCTCAATGCTTGGAGAAGGAGATGGTGTTCTTCTTGCACACATGAGTTGTGTGTGTGTAGGGATGTGTTGGAGTAAAATGTAGCCTTCCCTCTCATCTTGGTCGACCCCTCTTGCTATTTGCTCATGCTGGCATCCCTGTAAAGCTTAGCCAATCACAAATTAGCAGCATAGTTAATAGCCTTGAGACATGTGTCTCCCTTTCCCCTTTTGTGAGAGCGTTAGGTAATTAAATAAATCTACTAAACTCTCAGTGGTCCTCTTAGTCTTCTGGCCAATAAGAATCAGGCAATCCATTGGGCTGCTGGATGCTCATTGGACCCCTTGGTAGACTGTCCAATAGTCTTCTAGGGAGCTTCATTTCTATTGGTTCTTTTATCAAGCATTTTGAAATTGATTAGAATAAATTTACTCTAGCCTAATTCTCAGTGGTCCACCTCTACGGCCATCCAATAGGATTTGAGGGGAGGTTGGGGACAACCGGCCTAGGAGCTTGACATGGGTCCAGTATTCCCTTTCTGTAAAGGGGAAGCCTTGGAGAGTGTGTGTGTGTGTTTCTCTCTCATCCCCTACTCTCATGGCTTGACCCCTCCTTGATAGGGATGTGGGAAGACTTTTTAGTCTGCCCTTGACCATCCAATTTTCCCCTACATTGGCCTTTGGACAATTGTAATAAAATTAGGAACCTTAGCCTATGGAAGTCTTAATGGAGCTGAACCTTAGGTCTTTTAAGCCCCATTGAAGCACATTGCTCTTTTACAGACTGTCCGACTTTGGATCCCTATTTTCTCTCCTTTGGATCCGTACAGATACCGGTCTGGCAGCCTTACCAATATTCTAGCTTTTACTTCCCGGGTACTTCCCCATAATAAATGATCAGTTTCACATGAGAAAATATTTTGGGATAATTAGATATTATTTTTTATGACAGAACCCACATGTTTTGAGGATGAAAACTCGTGGCAAGCTATGGATGAAGAGATGGTTGCACTTGATACAAATGGAACATGGGAATTGGTGTCATTACCAAAGGAAAAGAACGCAAATGAATGTAAGTGGGTCTACAAAATAAAGCATAATGCTGATGGCATTTTGAGAGGGTACAAGGCTATACTTATGGCCAAAGGTTATGGAGAGACTCTTGGAATTTATTATAGGGAGATGTTCAACCTTGTAGCCAAGATGGCTATCATTCATGTGTTTATTACAATGCCTGTTGTGTTAAAACGGGTGTTGAAACAAATAAATGTAAATAATTCATTTCTGAATAGAGACTTGGAGGAACCTTTGTATATGGAGCAACCACAAGATTATGAAAATCTGAGATATGTGACCGTGAGGTCCATGAGGGGTCTCTTGGGCCTCTATTCACTTAGTTCTGACCTCCTAAGGCCCTGCGCTTTAAAAGGCTATATCTTAAGCTAGAGACGTCATATTTGAGTGTTTTAAAGTGATATCCTAAGGTTTTTTGACGTTTTGGATGCATTCGTGGTATTCTTTTTGTAGTTTGAAAACATCTCGAATTTGTTTTCTCTCATCTCACATCACATCACTCATTAAGATTCATGGACATGGATTTATATGCACATTAAGTTGGGCTCTCGAAAAGCATTTTGTACGAGCATGCATTCAAGGGATCGATCAATATTTTGCATATGAACTATGATAAAAAAAATTCCAAAAAATTACTTTTATATTTTTTTAAATTACCTCTCTCTATGTTGAGGTGGCGTTTTCTATAGGGCGAATTTCTCCTAATGCAAAAATTGATTTACGATCAAGGTATCATCAAGTATGCATTGGGCTTGCAGATATAATCCAAAATTGCATTCCAAACACGGTATGACACTATGAGTTTTTGGTTATGCCCTTCAGGTTGATCAATGCCCCAACTACTTTCAATGTCTTGAGACCATATTTGGGCAAGTTTGTCATTTTTTTCCTCGATGACATTCTTGTGTATAGTGCCTTTGAAGAAGAGCATTTACAACATCTAAAGCACGTGTTTGAAGTGTCACGAGAACATAAGCTATACACCAAACTTGAATCAACGTGTGATTTTTTTGAAGGAGGAGATTCACTATTTAGTCCAAGTTATTCCACGTGATTTGTTACACATGGATCAATCCAAAATGGATGCCATTAGAAGGTGGCTATCTTCAAAAAATCTCAAAGAACTTCAAATTTTTTTGTGATTTGCAGGCCTTTTTCAATGGCTCATTAAAAATGATGCTCATATTGCAGTTTCAATGATAGAACAAATGAAGGCCAAGGCCAAAACATTTTAGTGGGTATATGTCAACAACAAATTTTTCATGCTCTCAAGGATGCATTAGCTACAACTCCTATTTTAGCTATTGTGGATCTATTAAATCCATTTGTTTTAGAAACAAATACCAATTGTCATAATAATCAATATCTAATTCTCATAAATGATTTTCTCATGTTAAACTGATCATTTAATATGGGGAAGTGCCAGGGGAGAAAAAGCTAGAATATTGGTTAAGCTAGCAGACCGGCCACAGTAGGGATCCAAAGGAGGGAAAAAAGGGGGGGCCATCTCCAAAAGCGCCATGTGCAACAATGGCTAAAAAGACCCTAAGGTTCAGCCCATTAAGACTTCCAAAATGCTAAGGTTCCAAAATTCAAAGGTTGTGTCCAAAGGTCAACCTTAAGGGAATTGGATGCTTTGTGTGTGACCAAAAAAGTCTTTGCATATCCCTACATAGGAGGGGGTGAGCCTAGCATGTAGGGGATGAGAGAGAAAGCCACACACACACACACACACACACACACACACACACACACACAAGCCCCCTTTACACAAGGGGAATGAGGGACACATGTCAGCTCCCTAGGCCAGATGCCCACAAGGTGTACCCAATTCCTATTGGATGGCCTTGGAGGTGGACCAATGAGAATTAGGCTAGAGTAAATCTAGTTTAATTAATTTAAAAACACTTAATAAAAGAACCAATGAGAATTAAGTCCTCTAGAAGACTATTGGACAGTCTCCCAAGGGGTCCAATGAGCATTCAGCAGCCCAATGGCTTGCTTGATTCCTATTGGCCAGGAGGCAAAGGGGTCCAATGAGAGTTTAATTGAATTATTAATTAACCTAGAGCTCTCACAGAAGGGGAAAGGGGGACACATGTCAGAAGGCTATCACTTATGCTGCTTAATAGTCATTGGCTTGACTTGGGGAGGGCCAATGAGGGTTGAGAAAGAGCAAATAGCAAGAGGGCTCGCCCAAGAGAGAGAGGGGGCTGATTTTTGGCAAGGCATTATCACACACACACTCACACAATCTCATGTGTGAAAAAAGAGAAGACTATCTCTTCCCAAGCTTTAATGGAGAACTCATCACCTACTCCAAGCTTGTGAGATAGAAGTCTATATCAACACACTCTTGGCATGTGGATGAAAATCCAACCAAGGGCCAAGCTTCAATGCATGATCATCTCCTCTACAACGCTAATTACTAAGCTAAGCTATGCTAATATGAGTGATTATGTGAGGAGATGTACATCTTTCTCGTAAGATACTCCTTCTTCCTCTCAATCTTCTCTCATACCCTGCTAGCTCTCACCATCTTCGCACGAGTGTGAGGTCTTGGGTCTGAGAACGGGGATAATTGATGTTGTGTTTACTAAGTGTTTTGCTTAGTGCATGAAGCTTTCATCTTCATTGTACTAGCTAGTCTTGAAGGAACACAAAGAATTGTATTGTACAATGTCTCTCTTGATGGGAGAAACCATAATACAAAGCCTTTTGGAGGGGGGATCGGCTCCATGCAAATCCGGTCCTCAACTGTTGTCAATAGCTTAACTTATCTCTGTTTTGAAAGTATTGTTGATGCTATCGAACTAGGTGTTATGCTTTTTGTTGCTCTCTCCACCCAAGCACTCTTGTAATTCTCATTAGGAATCTATTCTAATGAAATGCCCACTATGTTCATGCTAATTTCTGCTAAACATAAGTTTTTATGCCATTAAATGTTACATTGGTATCAGAGCACAAGGTTTCTCTTTTCTTGCTCAAGAAGGGAGGTCCTCAAGCTAGCTATAAATGGTTGGTATTATTAATTGCCTGTGAGTAAGTAGAATAGGGATTTGTCAGCCTTGCAGTGCGCCTACCTTCATGCAGTTAACGGGCATCATTGTCGAGAGCTGTGGTCTTAATAGTGGAGTCCTACGGGGCTTGCCTATGGCTTAACCACTATTGAGCTATTAGAAGCTTGACAGGAGCCGTTGTTGTTTTGGTGTTGAAAGACCCTCTCTTCTATTCCTTGCAATTAATGGTATTCGAGCCGTGGGTATAGTAGCTTGAGTGCTTTTTCTAAAGGGGTAAAGAGGAGTAGCAACTAGGGCTTGAAGTGCCAAAGTACACCTAAAAAGTTTACACGTAAAAGTTGTTAAAATGGTTGACAATAGTAAAGAGAGTGAAATTAATGTTGATAACTTTGATTTTGCTCATGAGCAAGCTACTAATGATGCTTCAATGCTTGTTAACTATCTTGTTTCTAGGCTTCAACAAGCCATGGGCAATCCATCTCTCCAAAGTGAAGTGCAATGATAGCTCCATGCTCACGGGATTCTCCAAGCTTATCACCATGACGAGAGAACACCTGGGAAGCCTCCTTGTGAGACTACCAAAAGAGGTCTCTCTCTGATTCGGGAAGAATAAGAGAATCCATACGAAGGGCTCAAGAATTTACTTCTTGATGATTAATCTCCTTCCCAAAGGAGAACTCAAGATCCTCCACCGAAGGAAGGAATAAGAAGTGAGTCTCCCCCCACCTCGACGGAGATGGCTCCACGAAGACGGTGAAGCGGTCCGGGGCGGGCAACAAGGAGAGCAACCTCTAGACACCCTTCAAGGCTCCCATGCTGCTCAATGGGGCTGGGGCACAACACAACACAAACAAAAACAACAAACCCCCAGCCAAATCCCAACTACACAAGGGGCACCACCTAGTTTAAGAGCGAACTAGGACGCAAAAGAGGAGAATCGTTAGAGCAACCCACAAACAAGCAAGGAATTTACACTAACCCTAACACCAATGGAATACTCTCCCACACTAAAACACGAGAGAGAGAGAGAGAGAGAGAGAGAGAGAGAGAGAGAGAGAGAGAGAGAGAGAGAGAGAGATGGTGCTCGGGCTGCTTTGAAGTGTATCGTTAATGAAATACTCTCCCACACTAAAACACGAGAGAGAGAGAGAGAGAGAGAGAGAGAGAGAGAGAGAGAGAGAGAGAGAGAGAGAGAGAGAGAGAGAGAGAGAGAGAGAGATGGTGCTCGGGCTGCTTTGAAGTGTATCGTTAATGATCAAGCAAACATAAATATATATATGTAAGAAAGAGAGAGAAGGGGGAAGGGGGTGCTTGTTGCACTAATGCCTTCTTACAAATCTGTCATGACCAATCAAAGTGAGATTAGTATTTGTTCAACATAGCTTGAGTAAATTACACCACAACACATCACAAGAAAAAAGCCACCCCAATCACTGTCTTAAGGCCAGGGGAGTCCTCTCCACCCTGTCGCCCTCTTACAGCATGTGGGATTTATGGCTAAATTGATAACAATACCCGGAGACAAGCTATCAAGAACTTAAATAAAACACCAAGACACTTACACATCATTATTGTCCATGACTTCCCGTTGGAAGGGAGACAAGGTATCCATGCTTAGTCCAAATTCACCCTCCTTGATTCAGCAAATGTTGGGCTTACTCTAGTAGGAGAAATGATAGATTTCCTACTCTCAATTTAATGATCACTCTCTCTTACAATGGCATAGAGTTCCCTTGCTAATCACCCCTAATACAACACATACATATGCCTAATGCCAATGAGATTCCACTCAAGATCTCCTTCTGAAGAGGTTGAGCTTGGCTTCTCAAGCTATAGCATAGTGCTCTTTCTTCTCTCCCCTTTTTGTGCTAGCTACACCCTCCTTTTATAGCAATTTTGAAGGCTAGGGTTACTCCTCTAACCATGGTTGGGCTAGATTTTCAGCAATTTATCTAATTTCTTTTGCTTGGAATTATCAAGAAGTTGGTGGGGAAAGAGAGAGGAGAGAAATGGAGGTGATAGAACTTTTCATAGTGGGTTAGTGTTAGTAGAGTTAGTATTAATTTACAAATGGAATTGGATATCTACAATGGGAGTATCCATGTAGGATACAAATAAGGAATAAAAACTCTTAAGAGCTAAGAAAATGTGGATTTCTTACAAGGTTGATGCTCCAAGTGTCTTGAGTAGGGCCAATTTTGACGCTTGTTGACGGTCCACTAGCTTTGACGGTACATTTTTTCTCCACTTTTGACCTTCCTTGAGAGACAAGGTAATTGAAGCTGAGTCTGAGTAATCAACCACCATGATGCTGTCTTTTAAGAGAAGAGGCTGAATTTTGTGGTTTTTTTGATAGATATGGGTAATTTGGAGGAGGAAAAATGAGACTAGGTGGTCAATTTTGGAATGGAATTGTGTGTGGGAGGTATGAGTTCACCATGGTTTCTCTTATTCTTCAAGGTTGAGGAGAAGGTGAGTAGGGTGCAGAGAGGAGTGGTGAGAGAGGTGGGGATGATGAGTGGAGAAGTGTGTGTGAAAGAGGAAAATGATAAAGTGGAAGCGAGAGTGTGGCTGCATAGCATGGGAAAACTGGGGTCCACTAATAAAATCATAGCGCACAGCTCGTAGCTCAAAAAACTATGAAAAAATTTGAGGAAAAAGTTCAGCCCACGAGCTACAACTTTTGTTTGTATCACCTTTTCAAATTCGGAGAGCAAGTGAACTTTAAAAATTCAGCAAAACCGACCGTTTTTTTCCACTGCACAAGGTCCTTGTGGGATCCTTCTTTGGATGATTCTTTTGAATACCTCCAAGAGTGAGCCCTCCATAGTGCATGTATGCATGCCACCTACCCTTGACCTTATTTGGTAGGTCTATAATTGAAGATATTGTTGAGATCATGATATAAGTGAATAGTACAAGTAAGAAAATCAAATATTGAGGGGTCTAAAAAATATGTACATGTCAAATATAAATAATATAAGTGGAAAAAATATAAAGAGGTCAAAAGAAATCTCTCTCATTATGAGGCTACCATAAAAAGATAAATATTTTTGGTGTTCTAATTTTTTAGAAAAAAAACAAAATAGATGTAGGAAGGGAAAAATCACAATAGTGAAAAAATATACACATAATAAAACTAGTTTTTTTGGATTTTTGTTGGGGTGGAGTTACACCAAATATAAGAGAAGCTTACATGAAAATATTTCTATATGGAATAAAGAGTATGAAAAATGGTAAGAAAAATTGTGGTAATGGTGAGGCAATGTACAGAGCATAAATAACACACACCTAGGTAGAAATATTTAAATAAATACCAAAATAATTATGAAAAAATCTTTTATTTAGGCCCTATATACAAAGAAATATTTACATATGCATGGGCCATAATATACTTATATTTTTTTTATATTTTTTATTTTTTTGGCTCAACTAGCCCAATGACTAGCTAATTGAGGGTTTTTTATTTCAGTAAGGAGATATGGGAAAAGTCCCCTAACTCACACGCACCTATATACAGTGAAAGGGTGAGGGTAACCACAGTGTTTGAGTGATTTCATAGGGTGAGATACCTCACTATGGAAATTACAGAGAGCCGAAAAAACGGCTATCAACGGCAGGCTAAACGCTCTCCATCACCACCAAAGGGGAGAAGACCATCACACTCTTCTCCACACCATAATTCAAAGAGGGATGATAAAAAGCAAGAGAAGAAAAAGGCGAGAAAGAGGACACCCTCTTCTCCATCTTCTTCATCCTCTTCCTCTTATGAAAGCGATGGTGAAGACGCCGAAGATCAAGATAAGAAAAAAGCGAGAAAGAGGTCACCCTCTTCTCCACCTTCTTCAAATTCTTCACCTTCGGAAGAAAGTGATGGTGCAACCTTTGAACCATCAAAAAGAAGAGGCCATTGGAAATCCTATGCTGCATGGAAGAGGTCATCCAAGTTGAAGAAATTCAAAGAGGGAGGGAAGAGCATCTCTTTCCTTACCTATGATGGTACCTTTGGTGCTACGGACAAAGTCTTGGCCTTTATCCAGCAATTTGATGCGGCGTTTGGAGATGAGGGCTTCACGGAGTCCTCTAAGCTACACCATGTAGCTATGCACTTTCAAAAGTCCGCCAGGCAATGGTGGTCTAGCCTACGAGCCAACGGTGAAGCTCTACGAACATGGAAAGCTTTAAGAGCTTCCATTATGAAGCTGTTTTTGGCCACTGATGCCAACGACAAAGTACTCACCAAATGGCGAAGCTTAAAGCTCTCTCCCTATGAATCCATCCACAAATATGTAAACAAGTTTTGGGACCTACAACTCAAAGCCACTATCTTCAAAAAGTTGGATTTTGGAGAACAAAAGCAACAATTTTGTGTGGGCTTAATCGAAGAAATGACGTAGTATGTTAACTCCCAAAGGCCACGTACCATATCGGCGGTAATACACCATACTATGGTGGCCTCTCGAATCAATTTCCAAACGGGGGCTAAAAGAAATAATAAGCCCACGGAAAACAAGGGTTCCAATGAGCCTAAGGGGAAGGATAATGCCCAAAAGTCTCCTAAGGGCAGCTCCAACAAAGCTAAAGAGAAGGGAGTTTACAAAGGTAAGAACAAACTCTCTCCTGAAGAGCTTGAGCGTTATGGCAAAGATAACCGGTGTTTCAAGTGCGGCGAACAAGGGCATGCGTACCACGCTTGTCCCCAAAAGAACAACCACCAAGATCCTCCTAAAGCTTCCTTGGTTGAAATCCAAGAGGAGGAGACTCACCAAACTCACCACAAAGGATCTCCTCTATGCCATGCTTGGGGAAAGGTAAGAGAACATGATGCTTTTATTCTCTTTGATCCTGGTTCTACTCACAATTTTATATCTATGGAGTTGGCCACCAAGCTAGGCATACAAGCCTACAAGATGGGAGATGTCCTACCCATAGATAGTGCTTTCAAAGAGCAAGAAGCTTCAGTCACTCCCTTAATCAGGAAATTGAGGCTTCATGTTCGAAGCTATGTAGACAAAGAGGACTTCTTTATCTCTCCTCTCAAGCATGAGGATGTAATCCTAGGGGCACCATGGTTTGACCGCCTGGCTGCCAATGTTAAATTCCCTGAAAGGAGAATCTCCTTTAAGTTTAGGGAAAAAGACATGTATATAGATGCTAAGGAAATGGGTAACACCATCCCCAATGTACATACACCAGCTTTCAACAAGTCAATAAAGAGCTCTATTTCCGTGTACATGGTTTTTGTTAAAGATTCTGAAAATGAACCTAATTCTTTAGCAAAAGAAAATAAAAGCAACCAAAAGGAATTAGAGTTATCCAATTTTCTCAAGGGGTTTCAAGATGTTTTTATTGACGACATCCCTTGTGAGCTACCTCCTAAACAAGGTAATGATGACCATGAAATCGAGCTCCTTCCAAGAAGTTCACCGCCTAACAAACCTCCTTATAGAGTTTCTCAAGCTCGACAAGAGGAGATTATGCGGCAAGTGCATGAGTTAGTTGAGAAGGGCATGGTTAGGCCTAGCTCATCTCCATTTTGCTCACCTGTGCTATTAGTGCAAAAGAAAGATGACACATATCATATGTGTGTCGACTATAGAGCGCTAAACAGGATCACTATCAAGAATAGGTTTCCCGTTCCACAGGTAGAAGACCTATTTGATAAGCTACAAGGATCGACCTACTTCAGTAGGATTGACCTAAAAAGTGGCTATCATCAAATAAGGATAGTTGATCAAGACAGTGTAAAGACCACATTTCGCACAACATTTGGTCTTTATGAATACATTGTCATGCCTTTTGGCTTGACCAATGCACCAGCCACATTCAACCGCTTGATGGAGAAGCTGTTCAGGCCTCATCGAACCTTCAGTGGAGTGTTCTTTGATGATATTATCATCTACTCTAATTCATTAGACGAACACAAGCAACATCTCCAGGTAATATTTCAAGTTTTAAGAGCGAATAAACTTTATGTTAATCGAAAGAAAAGTGAATTTTTCTTGCAAGAGATTCAGTATTTAGGTCACATTATCTCTCAAGATGGCATCCAAATGGGTCCATTCAAGTTAGAGGCAATAAAAGGATGGCCTAAACCAAGGAATCTTCATGAACTAAGAAGCTTTATAGGTATGTGTGAATACTATAGACGCTTCATAGAAAAGTTCTCACAAATTGTGGGACCATTACATGACCTAACAAAGAAAAGAGTTAGGTATACATGGTCTCCTAAGGAGAACAATGCTTTCGAAAAGCTTAAAGAAAAGCTTATCTCTCAACCTGTGCTTACACTACCGGATCTCTCAAAACCATTTGAGGTCCAATGTGATGCTTGTGGTGATTGCCTTGGAGTTGTTTTGCTCCAAGAAGGGCATGCCATAGGTTATGAGAGTCGAAGGCTCGACCCTATTGAGCAAGCTCTAGGCATATACAAAAAGGAACTCCTTGCAGTTCTACATGCCTTAGACTCATGGAAGCACTATTTATTGGGGACTCCTTTCATTCTGCGAACGGATCACCAAAGTCGTAAGTACTTCATGACGCAGACCAAGCTCTCTGACAAAAAAATGAGGTGGGCAAATTTCCTTTCGCAATTTCATTTTCATATTGCTCACATTGCTGGCAAGCATAATCAAGTAGCTGATGCACTCTCAAGACGGCCAAGAGTGAATGCGGTTTCCATAGCAACTCACAATGATCTATCTTCAATGATAGATGAGTACGCTATTGATCCCGATTTTAGAGATGTGATTTCAGTCCATGCATTAGGTAAGAAAGAAGAACCATTTACCTTACAAGATGGTTATCTTCTCTATGGAAATAGACTATGTGTTACTAACTCACTACGTGAGAAAGTAATGTATGAATCTCATGCTCCACCTTATGCGGGGCATAGAGGGATTCGGTCTACCTTAAAGGGAATTGAAACATATTTCTATTGGCCTACCATGAAAGTGAACATACAAGAGTATGTTTCTAAATGTGTGGTATGCCAAAAGACAAAATTTGATAGAGGGAAGCAACTTGGATTGCTTCAACCCTTGCCAATCCCTAATTCACCATGGGAGAGCATATCCATGGATTTTATCTTTAGATTGCCTAAGTCTATCCATGGGAATACGGGAATATGGACGATAGTAGAAAGGTTCAGTAAACAAGCTCATTTTATACCTGTCAAAAAGACTATCAAAGCCCATTAAATGGCAACCCTCTTCATTTCACAAATTTTCAAGTACCATGGGTTGCCAATGTCCATAGTGTCGGATAGAGATCCTAGAATGACCAGTAATTTTTGGAAGGGTCTCTTTGAGAATTTAGGGACAAGGCTAAACTTCTCTTCGGCCTATCATCCACAAACAGATGGCCAAAGGAAATAGCTAACCTAACAATTCTCGATCTACTAAAAGCCTATGTAACGGAAGTAGATCAAAGATCCCAATGGGAGAAGTACTTACCCTTAGTGGAGTATGCTTACAATAACACTGTACATACTTTCACGGGAAAAGCACCTTTTGAGGTAATTGAGGGAAGATCAAAAAGTCCCTTTCTACTTAAGGTACATGGGAAGATCTTCGCTGCAGATGAGTATAGCCGAGACCTACAAGAATCTTTTCAAAAGATTAAGGATGATATCTCTATCTCAAAGCAAAGGCAAAAGGCTGCTGCTGACAATCACAGAAGAGCCTAAACCTTTAAAGAAAATGATTGGGTCTTATTAAAGTTTCCTAAGGCTCGATTAAGGCACACGACGGGCAAGAATCCTACGGGACACCAAAAGTACTATGCTAAAATAGCAAAAAGGTACTATGGTCCCTTCCAGATTCTTAGGCCAATGAATGAGATGGCATATCAACTCAAGTTGCCCAATCATTGGCTCATACACAATGCTTTCCATGTGAGCCTATTAAAGCCTTACAAAGGAGAGCCACCTCAAGAACCAACTATTGAAGACCCACCGGAGATCGAGGACCAAGAGGAGGTGCTGCAGCCCGAGTCCATTCTGTGACATGAAGACAAGGTATTAAGAGGCGGTAAGACTATCCGACGATAGCTTATTAAGTTTAAGAATTATCCTTTTGAAGATGCTAGATGAATGCAAGGCATACAATTAAAGGATAACCTAAACCTTGTCAATGCTTACAATGCTTCCCAAGAGTAAGCAAATGTACAAAATGTTAAAAATGAACAAAGTTTTTTTGTCTTATAAGACTCTCTTTTTCTTTATTGTGCACAAAAATTAAGTAGTATGCATGCTTAGATCAAGTTTGTGGCGACGACGTCTCCCCAACACCAAGTAGAGCTTGTCACTCTACTATGGAAGACTGATCGGACTAATGTGCAAACATGCTTGCGGCAGCCTCAGGCTCTCAAGCACCAATGGACTAGTCATACATTGTGGAATGATGTCGTAGGGTAACATAGGGATCGTCTACCCGCCACGAAAAGGACTCATGAATATGCTTTATCTTCTCTACACCATAGTCGAGGATGACTATGATTTCAAGAGAGAGGTAACGTCATAATAATCAATATCTAATTCTCCTAAATGATTTTTTCATGTTAAACTGATCATTTAATATGGGGAAGTGCCAGGGGAGAAAAAGCTAGAATATTGGTTAAGCTAGCAGACTGGCCACAGTAGGGATCCAAAGGAGGGAAAATAGGGATCCAAAGGGGGGGCCATCTGCAAAAGCGCCATGTGCAACAATGGGCTAAAAAGACCCTAAGGTTCAGCCCATTAAGACTTCCAAAATGCTAAGGTTCCAAAATTCAAAGGTTGTGTCCAAAGGTCAACCTTAAGGGAATTGGATGCTTTGTGTGTGACCAAAAAAGTATTTGCATATCCCTACATAGGGGGCGGGGGGGGGGAGCCTAGCATGTAGGGGATGAGAGAGAAAGCCACAAACACACACACACAAGCCCCCTTTACACAAAGGGAATGAGGGACACATGTCAGCTCCCTAGGCCAGATGCCCACAAGGTGTACCCAATTCCTATTGGATGGCCTTGGAGGTGGACCAATGAGAATTAGGCTAGAGTAAATCTAGTTTAATTAATTTAAAAACACTTAATAAAAGAACCAATGAGAATTAAGTCCTCTAGAAGACTATTGGATAGTCTCCCAAAGGGTCCAATGAGCATTCAGCAGCCCAATGGCTCGCCTGATTCCTATTGGCCAGGAGGCAAAGGGGTCCAATGAGAGTTTAATTGAATTATTAATTAACCTAAAGCTCTCACAAAAGGGGAAAGGGGGACGCATGTCAGAAGGCTATCACTTATGCTGCTTAATAGTCATTGGCTTGACCTCGGGAGGGCCAATGAGGGTTGAGCAAGAGCAAATAGCAAGAGGGCTCACCCAAGAGAGAGAGGGGTCTAATTTTTGGCAAGGCATTATCACACACACAATCACAAAATCTCATGTGTGAAGAAAGAGAAGACTATCTCTTCCCAAGCTTAAATGGAGAACTCATCACCTACTCCAAGCTTGTGAGATAGAAGCCTACATCAACACACTCTTGGCATGTGGATGAAAATCCAACCAAGGGCCAAGCTTCAATGCATGCATCTCCTCTACCAAGCTAATTACTAAGCTAAGCTATGCTAATATGAGTGATTATGTGAGGAGATGTACATCTTTCTCGTAAGATACTCCTTCTTCCTCTCAATCTACTCTCATACCCTGCTAGCTCTCACCATCTTTGCACGAGTGTGAGGTCTTGGGTCTGAGAACGGGGATAATTGATGTTGTGTTTACTAAGTGTTTTTCTTAGTGCATGAAGCTTTCATCTTCATTGCACTAGCTAGTCTTGAAGGAACACAAAGAATTGTATTGTACAATGTCTCTCTTGATGGGAGAAACCATAATACAAAGCCTTTTGGAGGGGGGATCGGCTCCATGCAAATCCGGTCCTCAACTGTTGTCAATAGCTTAACTTATCTCTCTTTTGAAAGTATTGTTGATGCTATCTAACTAGGTGTTATGCTTTTTGTTGCTCTCTCCACCCAAGAACTCTTGTAATTCTCATTAGGAATCTATTCTAATGAAATTCCCACTATGTTCATGCTAATTTCCGCTAAACATAAGTTTTTAGGCCATTAAATGTTACACCAATAATTATGCTATCAAAGCACTACTTCTATAGGAGGGATGCCCAATTTCATTCAAAATCAATAAGCTTCATTTAGCCCAACAGAATTGTTCTGTTTTTAAAAAAGAACTTTATGCAATAGTGTGTTCTTTAAAGACATGGTAACATTATTTGTATGGGACAAAATTGGATATTGTGTTTGACCATGAAAGCATAAAATGGTCTACACAAGAATCTAATTTGAAGGGTTGAAAGGCCAAGTGGTTGAGATTCTTCAAGACTATGATGCAAATCTTCGGTATCATGAAGGATGATATAATGTGGTAGCTGATACTCTTAGTCAAATGCCTACAATCAACTCTCTTCTCTTTATCAAGATACAAAGTGTAAGGGCCTCCTCCTAGTAGCCCTTGCTTTTGACTATCACATCTAAACCATCAACTTTAAAAAGAAAAAGAAAAAATAATGTTCGAGTAAATTCGGGTTCAATTTAAGCACCAAAGTATACTCATGAGCCACTTCCGACTTACGCCATGGGAATACGGACATAATGAATGCATGAAAAAAAATCTTTTCATTTTGAGAAAATAAACATAAAGAAAAAGATAAGGAAAAGGGAAAAGATAGGATAAGAAAAAAGGAAAAGGAAAAGATAAGCAAGGCAAAGATAAGGATAAGGATGAGGGAAGTAGCTTGTTGAAGATGTTTTGAGAAGCAAGATAAGTTAAAAAGACCTTACCGATAAGGAAGATAACATATCACGATAAGTAAAGGCACTTATCATAAATATGTATAAAAAGAGAGCTTCTGTTCTCATTTTACACTTCTCTCCTTCATTTTCTCAAGGTGAAAATTTGAGAGTAAGCTTGAGAAATCCATAGACAAGGCTCTTTCACAAACACCTCCTACACACACACACCTCCTCAAGAGAAACCATGGCCAAGTTTGTCAAAACTTGATCTTCTTCTTCACATTAACTTGCATTGTCCCTATCCTTTCTCCAAATTAATCTCAAGATTTCCATAGGTTGAACTCTCTTTTACCTCTTGCCATTCTCTCATTCCAAGTGGAATAATTAGTGGTCTTCAAGAAATGTGAAGAGGGAAAGAGCTGACTATGTCAAATCGCTTCTTCAATACTCTCCCAAAGCAAAGAGAAGGCTCTACTACACACACACACTAAGGTAATATCTTCTTGTTCTCTTTATGCTATTACACTTTCTTGAAACTGATTTACTCTTTTACGTACTAAAATTCATGCTTATATGCTATTACACTTTCTTGAAATTAATTTATTTTTATACTTACTAAAATTCATGCTTAAGATCTCACATTCTCATAAGCAAGTCTTTTTTCTTGGGAAGAAGAAATAACTTCTTAATTTTGTTGTTTCCCTCTAATTATGGTTCATTACTAATCATAACTAACCATTTTTCTAACAACTAACCACCACGATGTTATTTCAAGTTCTGTTATTTAAATTTCTTAGACTACCAGATTAATATGGCATAGAGAGAGTATAAAGCACTCTCTTTAACCATAGGTGACTAGAGGTCATAATTATCTAAATATTTCAAGCTTATCTAAATATTTCAAGCTGCATGATTTCAAGTTTCTTAGATTACCATACTTCCCATAGTTGCGATGGTGAAAAGTCAAAGACCTCGCTATCTGCACAACAAAATGAAGAACGTGCTTCTTGTGAGAGAGATGCAAAGACTTTTCTCAAAAATTCTTGACAAAGGTGGTCTGCAAGAGAGGTGTAGATCGACTGAGAGGTGGAGAGTTGTTGCTAGGTGGAGGGCATAGTGAGTGATGTGGGACGGAGAGTGGTAGTGGTTACGTCACATGAGTGCAAATGTGCAACTCCCATCCACAATTGCACCCATGTTTTCTTTGAAACAAGTGGTGTTTCAAATTTCAATACATTTGTACTTTCAAATTTCTACTCTCTATAAAAAAAAAGTTAATACATTCCCTCCTACAATACTTAAATCTAGAGAACAAAAAAGTTTCTCATTAAAAATACATGGAAATATGTAGAAGTACCAACTAGGTAGGAACAAAAAAGATCCTTTTTTTCTACCACCAATGCATGATTTGCCTGTAAGGAAATCTGTTGTCAAGGCTTCACCAAACAAGGGGAAGAAGCATATGATCATGGATGCAAGGTCCCCCTTCACAAGTACAAAATATCCTCGGAGCATGAACACCCCAAACACGAGAGCTAGCAGGGGGGACTTCTCTATGGAGAAATTAGCTAAGTCTAGAGCACTTTTTGGTGAGAATGAGACTCGATCATCTACAAAATCCAGGGGTTGGTGTTCCTCCTTTTCATATGTACACTATTGTGTTGTTTCACTTTCATGATTTTTTTTCATGAAAGATAGCTATTGTCATTTGAAGATTTTGAGGTTTTGAGCTCAACATTTTTAATTTCTTGTTAAATTGCATGCATGCAAGTGTTTGTATGGTATCTTGAGAGCTCTGAAATTTTGATTGAGTCATTGCATGCATGCAAGTATATGTGCTAGGAACCGAACACAAATTTAAAGCTCTATAGGGAAGTGAAGGTTAACATATAAACTGAGGCACTTTAGAGGGACCAAATTTTATACTTTACAGTTTTGGTACTACGTACACAATTTTAGACTTTGCATTGTAAAGGTTATCCATGTGGTAAAGAGAAGTTTAGAATCTCTGTGTTGAGTTTTGCATACCCTCTTCTAACCAAGTTTTGGTATACAACCAAAGAGCTACATAAGGAGTATGATCTAGCATGGAGGGTGTGCTTCCAAAGGGTCTTACGAAAGAAGACCTCCCTGATGACCAATGGATGATTTTCTTCAAGCAATCCTACTAGAAGAATGAAAGATTTACTTGAATCATGTGCAGCCAAGACTGGTTGAAGATTGCAACTTCTTGTTCCATACCAAGCCCCTCCATCTTGTGGGGAGATCAAAGTTTGCATGTTGCTTTGGTTTCAAAAATTCCCATGCATCAACAAAGGACCCTGCATGCTATAGACGGAAACCATGCGAGCCCTGCAAAATAGCAAAAACAATATACTACAAGCCATGGAACAAAAAAATCTGCATGCCTCGAACAACGCATAATCCAAGTTGTACACAAGCAGAGAGAGACAAAAGCAAGATAGATTGAGAGAGCACATGCAGACGCACCTTCTAGCTAGAGTGGAGTGCTACACCAACACATCGAGAGAGAAGAGGGCAGAGGAGAGGAGAATAACACAGAAATTGGGTGCAATCTCCCCCCGGGCAAGAGTGACCATTTCCCTCTTGCACGTATTTGTTTTATAGATTTCTTAAATGGTCAAAGTGAGTACAAATTGACCGGACGGTCATAAATGGCCAAAGCTCATAAAGAGCACTTGAATAATCAAATATACATAGAATATAATATCCTTTTGCAATAGCCTAGCTCGGTCAAGCCTTTTCCACATGTTAGCTACAATAAATAGTAAAATATCAATTCCATAACATACCTCTCCATTGGAAAGCAACTGTCCTCAGTTACGAAGATAAAAATTTGCAAACAATACTTGTCAAAAATAGTGATTAGAAATATGTATCGAAACTATCACATAGTAAAAAGAAAAATTTTATCACATTGCTTATGCCTGTTGTCATCCACAGACTACCTATTGTCCCATACCACTAGAATAAGCAGTATATGTCATACCGTAATGAATCAGGATATCATTGGTCACACTCATCATTCAATAAGCAATTCTCATCCATCTCAAGTTAACTTTCATAAATATTGTCGCAATTAAAAAAACATCATATACCAATTCCCAATCCAATTCCAAATCCAAATATAAATTTCTGCCAGAATGTACATCCACCTGGTTAACAAAATCATACCAGTTACAGTGGTGGCCAGCCACTGCAGCATGATTTCGTGATTGGTGTTGCCTAGATCAGCGAATCTACACCAATAACATGTTATTGTGCCGCTCCGCTCCCATGACAAGAAAATAAGCAAAGGCATGTCTATCAGGTGTATTTGAATCCTACATGATTATTCAACAGTTATAAGGGCTTGCTAACAAGCCAATCTTAAGCTAAAAGTGTGGTAGGTGCGGCTCGAAGGAAAAAAAGATGTCTTGGTAATGCTAAACAGTGAGTATTCTTGAAGTGGTCATATCTAGGTTTTTATTAATCAAAGTTGAAGTGCTTGAAGGGCTCTACATGTCCGTCTTTACGACTCGTCAATCGGAGCTACGGATAAGAAGTTATGACAGTTTTAAATTGAGTCAGTAGCATACAGGCTTGAGCAACTATTGATAAAAGGTCAAAGATGATAGGAATGCATGGGTCCGAAGTGCTCACTTCCAATAGCATGTCGGTCTTTCCACTTTGTCAATCGGGGTTTCGGTTGGCAAGATATGGACAATTTAAGTATCGCCGGAGGCTGGTTCCAAACCGCCCTGGTTGCCTTGATCAGTCAAGTTCATCTGGTAATTTTTAAGTTGCAAACAGATACTGGGAAAGAGCCGTTGGGATAGGGAAAATGGAAATAACACACAGGACACAAACTCGATGCCTCTCTATATAGCCCATCAGGTATCCAACACCCCAAGCCACACAGAATCACACACATATGCACACTTTCTGCCGACCTTCACAATAAAGATTGCCTTCGAACAATCACCAGCTACACACAATCACATTTATCGACGCACACACCATTGCACACAACTCTGTAAACACACACACTGGGAGACCTCGCAAGCCTCGACCGCATACAAAATCACACCCAATCTATAAACATAATCACTTTCTCCCTCTCTCTCTCTCTCTCTACACACACACGCAACCTGTCCGGAGCCAACGCTACCACGGACCCACTGCACGAGATTAGAGGGAAAAAAAGCAATCGAATTCAAACCATTCACGACACCCACAAGCACCCAATGTATCACGAAACGGTATCGAAATACAATGATGGTGCCCGCCCACTCAATGCAATCCGCTCAGCCCTTGTGGTGGCCTTTAGCAAGCAATTCCCTTACTCAACTGACTGCCCCTCTTTCTCTCCACCCGATGCCGCCCATGGCGGCCCCTATGTGCCCCTTCTCTGCAGCTTCGACACCTTCTCGGACCATACCCGCCTCCTCTCCTTCACTTTCTCGGCAGCGTTTACTTCTATTCTACACCTGTAGCTCGCGGCACTTCTCTCTCTTATCTTGCATCATCTCCTCTTGCATGCCCTCTATCGGATTTCCTTATCACCTGGCGGCCATCCAGCCTATGGCGGACCCTTACTGTAGCTCTGACCTTACTCCACCTGGCAGTATCCCCGGCTGCCCCTGACTTCGCCCTCATGACCACCTGAAGGCTGGAATCTGCGCCACCCCGTGGACCTCAGCCCGTACTGCAGCTCCTCCACATCTCTGCAAGGCTGCCCCCCTCAGTTGTGCTTCCTCAAGCTCCCCTCGACCCTGCCTTCCCAGATTCTCAAGCCCGCCCTTGGCCTGGCTCTGTCCTGTGCCCCCAGCCCACGGATCAGTCCTCTGGCTCTGCCCTGTGGCCGCAATCTCTTGCTACTGGCCGCCCTTCTCTGGCTCCTTCCCCTTCAACTGCATGCCGCCACCACGTCTTGGCTCCCCTCCAATCATGCAGGGCCCAAGCGGCCCTCTCTCATTATTTGGCCAACCGCATGCGGCCCCCCTTAGCTGACTCCTCTGTCCACATGCAGACACCGATTTGACCACATTCCTGCATGGAATGGCCTCCCAAAGACAGCGCCCCCTCTTCTCCAGCCAACTGCAGCTTACTGCCTCGGATTTTTAGCATGGCAAACCTTTCAAAAAAATTTATCTTGCGTCTTAGCGGCCATTCCCACCT
The DNA here is from genome assembly GCF_014529385.1 of Adiantum capillus-veneris. Taxonomy (NCBI): domain Eukaryota; kingdom Viridiplantae; phylum Streptophyta; class Polypodiopsida; order Polypodiales; family Pteridaceae; genus Adiantum; species Adiantum capillus-veneris. Next base: position 90,213,830 of record NC_140944.1, read on the forward strand.
GTGGTCGATCGCAATCCCAAGCACCGCCAAGTGGGTGGACCATGAGGCCGCAATAGCCGCGTCCGAGTACTCCCGGCTTCAAGTAGCCCTAGCAGCCCCTTTCGAGTCGCACTTCAATTGCTTTGTAATTTGCCGGTAGTGGAGGTCACCCCGATTGTGGGCCATCCCGAACTTGCCGTAATTATAACAAATAACCTCACTTCAATCTTTAGTCCTTGAAGGAGCCCTCCAAAAAAAACCTCATGGCCAAATAATGGGACCATAGATTTGCCATAGAGTAAATTCCTAGCATCGACGAGCAGTTTACTTATGAGAGATTAAAAACCGGTGCCTGACGTGCTAATTGCCACATCTGGCATACACATCTTTGTGGGACCTATTCCCGGTTGTACCTGGGACTTGTCCAAGCCTTCTACTATCACACTGTTTGCTGCCCTTTACCTGTTCCTGGCACTTTCCGTGGTCCGAGACACCTTAGGTGTACCATCGTTGCCCGACCCCTTGTTGAGCATTTATAGTCAACCATAGCATTATTTAGGCAATATATCAGTGCATAAGAAGAAAACTGATAGATATTATTTACAAAAACTTTAGATAGATAGAGAGAGATATTCATTTGCTGTAGAGCCCTCCTGGGTCAAATGGAAAGCCATAGGCTCTCCTAACTGTAAAGAAAACTCCGCCGAGATCAAATACATGGCATTGAGCATAGCCATGCGTCCATAATACATGCATAATCAACCTTTTTCCTGCACCTGTAAACCCAAAAATCATCCTCTCGTGCAACTTGACATCACTTCGGCCTTCAACCTGTATCCATATGCTGGCTTCATACACAAAACAAACGTGTAAATCAACCTGTGAAGCATCTGCACCATACCTCATTAGTCTCTCACCTGCTAGAGAGCTCTCCATAACAGACCTCTCATCAAGAGAGCTTTGCCCGACCCCTTGTTGAGCATTTATAGTCAACCATAGCATTATTTAGGCAATATATCAGTGCATAAGAAGAAAAGCGAGAGATATTATTTACAGAAACATTAGATAGATAGAGAGAGATATTCATTTGCTGTAGAGCCCTCCTGGGTCAAATGGAAAGCCATAGGCTCTCCTAACTATAAAGAAAACTCTGCCGAGATCAAATACATGGCATTGAGCATAGCCATGCGTCCATAATACATGCATAATCAACCTTTTTCCTGCACCTGTAAACCCAAAAATCATCCTCTCGTGCAACTTGACATCACTTCGGCCTTCAACCTGTATCCATATGCTGGCTTCATACACAAAACAAGCCTGTAAATCAACCTGTGAAGCATCTGCACCATACCTCATTAGTCTCTCACCTGCTAGAGAGCTCTCCATAACAGACCTCTCATCAAGAGAGCTTTGCAAACCATGCACAACTACCTGTAAGGCGACTTTCAAAAGCATGTCCATCAATAGCACAATAGCCACCTTTAGCAACCTGTCTTCCACTATCGCTGCTTCTTGGAGAACAAAGCCTACCTGCTTCTCAATCATATCCCTGTTGTAGGTCCTTCAAATGGCATACATGCCATACCTGACTCACCATGCCAAACTTTGTCCACCATATCCTTTGACACTTCATCTTTAACCACTTCATGCGAGAGCAACTCGGATCGCTCGATTACCTTTGCCTGTTCTTCAAGGACTCCTTCTACGACCATATCATCTGCTAAGCAAAAGGGAAATCCATGATCTATTACCTAATCTTCTGGTAGGTTGACATCACCAACACCTTCTCGAATGCACTACCACCCTTCAACACAATCGGTAGGGCAAGGTTGCCCAACCCCTTAGCTAGCTTCCTCTTGCACAGCTTTGACCATTACTTTGCCAACATCGTCACACTTTTCCTGCGAGCTCTGATCCATAGCTTCTTTTAATTCATCATGCACACAAACTTCGACCAAGACCGCATCCTTGCTAGCCGGGCTAACAAACTCTTCTACATCATCACACCACATTGGAGGAACAAATTGAAACGAATGACCAGAATGGCTTACAAATGGCAAAGCAGCTACCTCCTTGACGCTTGAACTCCCCTTTGGCTTCATGGCTTGACGCAGATCCATTGTCGAGCTATATCCATAGTCTGCCGGCCTCAACAAGCCCATCTCCAGCTTCTTCTTTGTTTTCCTGCTCTTTGCATTTGCAAAGCAAACCATTTTCTCATAGTCCCCTGCACCACCGCACTCAACCTTCTCTTTGATTCGTGGATGCAAGCAGGCTAGAAACTGCTCTCGCTTGAAATGGTCCCGATTTCGCACATATGTAGCAGCAGCTAATCTCTCCCAAATAGACTCAAATTTACCCAAAAACAAAGAAAAATCTTCACTTACATCCTGTTTGAGCTTGCTCAATTTCTCACCCCAAGTCCGATGGAGAAACCTGCTTCTCAAAAGCTTCAATAAACTGTTTGCGAATCTCGCTCATCGACTGACGATCCGCAACCTTCAATCCTTCAAACCAGGCTTTGGCTCGTCCTTGTAAAACCAATGGTAGGGCCTTCAATTTGGCTTCATGTCCACAAATTCTCAACTGCAACAGGTATAGTTCCAAATCGGAAAACCAATCTGCAGCCTCTTCTTCTCTAGCAAGCACCAAGTCAATATCATGCATCATCTTCAGGCTTTAAAACTTCACCGAGGAGCAATCAGTAGATCCTCAGTGGGGGCACCACTGATGGGATGGGGGAAATGAAAATAACACACAGGACACAAACTCGATGCCTCTCTATAGCCCAGCAGGTATCCAACACCCCAAGCCACACAGAATCACACACATACGCACACTTTCTGCCAACCTTCACAATAAAGACTGCCTTCGAACAATAACCGGCTACACACAATCACCTTTATCGATGCACACACCATTGCACACAACTCTGTAAACACACACACCCGGAGACCTCGCAAGCCTTGACCGCATACCAAATCACACCCAATCTATAAACATAATCACTCTCTCCCTCTCTCTCTACACACACACGCAACATGTCCGGAGCCAACGCTACCACGGACCCACTGCACGAGATTAGAGGGAAAAAAAGCAATTGAATGCAAACCATTCACGACACCCACAAGCACTCAATGTATCACAAAACGGTATCGAAATACAATGATGGTGCCCGCCGACTCGATGCAATCCGCTCAGCCCTTGTGGTGGCCCTTCACAAGCAATTCCCTTACTCAACTGACTGCCGCTCTTTCTCTCCACCCCATGCAGCCCATGGCGGCCCCTGTGTGCCCCTTCTCTGCAGCTTCGACACCTTCTCGTACCATACCCGCCTCCTCTCCTTCACTTTCTCGGCAGCGTTTACTTCCTCCTCTTCTACACCTGTAGCTCGCGGCACTTCTCTCTCTTATCTTGCATCACCTCCTCTTGCATGCCCTCTATCGGATCTCCTTATCACCTGGCGGCCATGCAGCGCTGCCCTTACTGCACCTGGCGGTATCCCCCGGCTGCCCCTGATTTCGCCCTCATGACCACCTCAAGGCTGGAATCTGCGCCACCCCGTGGACCTCAGCCCGTACTGCAGCTCCTCCACATATCTGCAAGGCTGCCCCCCTCGGCTGTGCTTCCTCAAGCTCCCCTCGACCCTGCCTTCCCAGATTCTCAAGCCCGCCCTTGGCCTGGCTCTCTCCTGTGCCCCCAGCCCACAGCTCAGTCCTCTGGCTCTGCCCTGTGGCCACAATCTCTTGCTACTGGCCGCCCTTCTCTGGCTCCTTCCCCTTCAACTGCATGCCGCCACCACTTGGCTCCTCTCCAATCATGCATGGCCCAAGCGGCCCTCTCTCCTTATTTGGCCAACCGCATGCGGCCCCCCTTAGCTAACTCCTCTCTCCTCATGCAGACACCAAAGATGGAACCACATTCCTGCATGCAATGGCCTCCCAAAGATAGCGTCCCCTCTTCTCAGGCCAACTACAGCTTACTGCCTCGTTTTTTAAGCATGACAAACCTTTCAAACAAATTTATCTTGCGCCTTAGCGGACATTCCCACCTGTGGTCGATCGCAATCCCAAGCATCGCCAAGTGGGTGGACCATGAGGCCGCAGTAGCCGCGTCTGAGTACTCCCGGCTTCAAGTAGCCCTAGCAGCCCCATTCGAGTCGCACTTCAATTGCTTTGTAATTCTCCGGTAGCGGAGGTCACCCCGATTGTGGGCCATCCCGAACTTGCCGTAATTATAACAAATAACCTCACTTCAATCTTTAGTCTATGAAATAGCCCTCCAAAAAAAACCTCATGGCCAAATAATGGGACCATAGATTTTCCATAGAGTAAATTCCCAGCATCGACGAGTAGTTTACTTATGAGAGACTAAAAACCTATGCTTGACTTGCTAATTGCCACATCTGGCGTACACATCTTTGTGGGACCTATTCCCAGTTGTACCTGGTACTTGTCCAAACCTTCTACTATCACACTGTCTGCTGCCCTTTACCTCTGCTGACACTTTCCGTGGTCCGAGACACCTTAGGTGTACCACCGTCAGAGCAGAATTGGTGCAGCTGGAGGCCCATATATCTCCATTAACAAGGTAGTTTTGAGTTGGCCAGTATACAGGCTTAATGCACAATGCTGTGCCGATATGTACGCCAAATGTGAGCCGATATGAAAGAATTTATATATATATAATTCCTTGCCTTGACGGACACTTATACTTGCATCTTGAAAGCTATGGTGCCATTCAACACGTACACTAGAGTGGGCAATAGAATTCACTGTGATATTGCTAGTCAGTGGATGTTGGAAAATGATGTCATGGAGGCAATGCCTTGGTCGATATGTATGCCCAAATGTAGTGCTCTTGAGCAGAGTGGCCGCTCGAAATAAAAATGGCCGCGCAATAAAACTGGCTGCCCAATAAAAGGGCATGGTTAACGGCCATCCTAATTCAATAAAGGGGGAAAGCCAAAAGAAAATAAAAATGAAGAGCATGGCATCAACTAGGCAGCGAACAACTGCTGTGCGAGGAGATGACGTAGTCATCGAGGCCAAAGGACTGCTTAGACGAGCCCGGCTATGAAGCGAAAAAGGCTCAGCAGCCCCATGCACCCTTTTTTGGAATTACTCTCGCCGAATTCTGCGTTGGTCAGGATCCACCAGTGCCATATCATAGGGTGGCTACCCATCAGCGACATCGCTAATGGGTAGGCTATTTTTAGCACGGTAAAGTACCCATGCAACCTATAAAGGAAAAGGGGGGGTTTTCTTGGACTCTCTCTCGTTTTTTATTATCCTCTCCTCTACTCATTGGGCGCCTTCTCTCTGGGGAAGAAAGTGAGAGGTCTTAAGCCATCCCAATCCAAAAATCTCTAAGCTAAGCCTAATCTTGCTCTCATTAGCAAGCTTGATCGCACCCTCTTAAGCCAAACCTTCTCGAATTATCATAAGCCCGCTTAAGCCAAGCCAAGCAAAGATCTTGATTTCATTAAGCTCTCATTAGCCATCTTCAGCCTTGAAGACCATAATCTCTAATCTCTCATAAGCCTGGCCAAAGCTTCTCAAACTTACTAGCCATATTCCTAAGCTCTCTAAGCCTAATCTTGGAAGTCATTAGCCTTGTTAAATACGAGCTCTCCAAGTCAAAGATCTCGCTCTCCTTAAGCTGAGCCTAATCTCAAACTCCTAATCCAAGCCTAATCCAAAGCTCATTAGCCAAGCTTAAGCTCGGATTACCATAAACTCAAAGCTAAGCTTTCATACGAGCCCTAACCCAAAGCCCCAATCTCATTAAGCCAAAATTAGCCTTGATAACCATAATCTTAAGCTCTCTAAGCCATAATCTCCAAGCCCGATCAAACCCGGAATTAAGCCGGTAACCTTAAACCGAATCGGACCACCTAAGGCCATTGGAAGTAGAAGCTCCTAATCCATGGCCGGAAGAAGCTGAAGGCAGTACAACGCAGTTCAATTTTGATTTTCTTGATTAGCACTTGGATTAAACCAGGACAATCCTTCTAAGGAGCATAAACTCCTCCATTAATATTTGATTAAAATAGGGATACTGTTGATTATTTGGTTTAAGGTAAACTGTCTGTTTTAAGCTCTATTCCCATTAATTGTGTCTGTTGCAACTCTTTTCCTCGAACCTCTTACAGCTAGGGGCCAGGTGCCTTCCCTGCTCACCTTTCGAATACAAATCCCCCGACATTCTTGGTGAACGCGACGTGAGACGAGCCGGGGTGGGAGGTAAAGATGGAGATTCGAGCAGAGTTGATGCAGTTTATGGAAGATTACAATTTCAATAGATTTTATAAAGGTCTAGCAACAACAGATCTGCCAAAATGTTGGGCTTAGTTCAGAGATGATTGCAAGTAGTAAAAGCTATGAAGATGAAGGAGCAGATTGATGATGCAGTCGAGATGACACTTGATGCTGTACATGAACAGTATGGAATTTTTCAAGGACATGATCTAGAAGGACTCCTTGCATGTTATAAAGCGGGGATGAAGAGCTGAGGAATTCCAAAAGATCGGATGATTTCAACCTTTGAAGAAGTGGTAACCTCCGAGTTTAAAGATAAGGTTTGAGAACTGGCAGAAACATATCCCACACAGTGGGACTATTTGCAGATAGGCTTGTTCACGAAAGCTCAAAGATTATCGAGTTGGCAATGAAAAAGATTAACGAACGAAGCCAGATTGTTTTCTATAAAGAAAAAGGGGATCATATGCAGTTCCTTAATTATGATCAATTTTGGGATCATATTTCTGCAAGAAGTAAAGCCAAGGCAAATACAGCTTCGAAAGTAGCAGATTCAACTTCAAACGACCATATTTTGAGCAACCTAGCAAAGGTACATAATGAAATTAATGCTCAAACACAATTTTTTTTTTTTCAAAGATTACTCGCATGGAAGTTACCTCAAATAATGGTTCTAGTGAAGAGCTAGACTGTACAACAAAAAATTTTCAAGCTACTGACCTTGGCATGGGATGCTCTCAAAAAGTTTATCAAGAAGATGAGCCACTACAGGTTTCTAATGGATCTATTGGCACTCTAGCTGAGAAGGACAACAGGTTTACTACAGATGATTGCATAAATAAAGCTATTGTATATACAATAGCTGATGAAGTGGTCGAGATTGTGGACCTAACACAGCATGAGCATGAAGATGCCAATGAACCTATGGTTGCTCCTAGCAATATGCCTACTGATTCTATCATCACATAAGAAGATTCCATAATTGAAGGTTTTTTGGCCCAATTAAAAGGATAAGGTTATAGCAGTATAGGAGAGCTTTGTGATGCATGTACCCCTTCTAAGGGGGTGCCTGATGAACCTTTTCAAAGTTATAATGGCTTGCTAAGTAGCATGGATGCAGAGGACGATATTGAAGATTGCATAGATCATGCTGATTGTGAACAGGATATTGACATGGATTTTACATCTATGCTTATATACGGGCTGCAAGAGGAGCCAACTCCTATAGCTTTGATGAATTTTGAGACTGCCAAGGGTGATTTTCTCAAGGACACTAAGGATGAAGATATTCAGGATAAAGCTATTTTCCACTATCAAACTCAAAAATCTCTCTGATGATACAGGTCCAGGAAATCCTAAGGTTTTTCGTAATGGCTATGTATGAAGCTAGAGGGGGTGATGATGCTAAATCATCCTTGATACTGCATAAATTTCACAGGATTTTTCATTTCTTGGGACAATGTGCCAAATGTGGCTGGATTTGGATATTATTCCTAGTAATTCTTATGTCAGTGATGTTCTGGCTACCAGTAAAAGGGAGTCATAATTCTTTAATTCTTGTTGGTAATGACCTTAAGTTACCAGAAGTCTATGAGATGTGGGTGCTGCACTATGCTTCATGTGAGGCTCTAGTATATTGTGGAGCCCATCAATGCTATGTGATATTAATGGTATTTGATCCAGGTGATTCAACAGATCTTCAAAAGCAGGTTCACCATGGATGGGTATTTTTGGGTATATATTGTGGTTTCTTTCTACTAGATCCTGGAATAGCATATTTGGAGCAGAAATGCTTGAAGTTGATTGATACAGGATATGTATGCTCATGTGGATATTATGGTGCGCCACTATCGGGGCAATTTATTTTCCTGTAGTAGGTTACTTGGCAGTAGATTTGTTTTTTTCTTATGTATGCTAAGACATAAGTGTTTTTTATTATATGATCAATAAGCTTACATGGCTAGCTTCCAGTTGACATTTTTGGACAGTTGCTATAGTATCTTCACATCTTTTGAGATGGTTCTGCTACCAGAACTTGAAGTAAATGACTTGACCACTATTATGTGTGCAGACAAAGTAAGGCATACTTGAGCTTGACAGGGTTCCCTAAAGCGAGCTGATGGTCAAGCCGTGTGCATAATTAACTGGGGAAATTGAGTCTGGCGGGGTTCACTAAACATATTTTTTATATTTGAATGCTTTGGAGATACGACCACTACGGTTCAAAGATTTATGATAGGACAACTACCACATAATTGAGCTAGACTATTGATGCTATGATTTAAAAATTCTTTTGTTTTACATGTCTTTACCACCTACGTGAGATTGATGAAAAGTAACTTAAGGTATTTATAGCAGATGCAGCTTGAAGACCAGTTGGCATAGACCGGAGGTTATGCAGGTTCAGAGGGGGTGGATGTTGTGCCGTTCCGCTCCCATGACAAGAAAATGAGCAAAGGGATGCCAATCAGGTGTATTTGAATCCTACATGATTATTCAACAGTTATAAGGGCTTGCGAACAAGCCAATTTTAACCTAAAAGTGTGCCAGGTGCGGCTCTAAGGGCAAAAAGATGTCTTGGTAATGCTAAGAAGTGAGTATTCTTGAAGTGTTCATAGCTGGGTTTTTATTAATCAAAGTTGAAGTACTTGAAGGGCTCTACATGCCTGTCTTTACGGCTCGTCAATCGGAGCTACGGATAAGAAGTTATGACAGTTTTAAGTTGAGTCAGTAGCAGAACTGTACCGGATTGAGCACCTGCTGATAAAAGGTCAAAGATGATAGGAATGCATGGGTCCGAAGTGCTCACTTCCAGGAGCATATCGGTCTTTTCAGTTTGTCAATCGGGGTTTCGGTTGGCAAGATATGGCCAATTTAAGTATCGCCGGGGCCGGTTCCGAACCGCCCTTGTCGCCTTGATCAGTCAAGTTCATCTGGTAATTTTTGAGCTGCAAACAGATTCTGGGAAATGGAGCCATCAGAGGAGAATTGGTGGCAACCAAAGGCCTATCTCCATTAACAAGGTATTTTTGAGTTGGCCAATATACAGGCTTAATGCAATGCAATGCCGATATGTACGCCAAATGTGGGCCGATACGAAAGCATTTTTATATATATAATTCCTTGCCTTGACGAACACTTATACTTGCATCTTGAAAGCTATGGTGCCATTCAACACACTAGAGTGGGCAGTTGCATTCACAATGATGTTGCTAGTCAGTGGATGTTGGAAAATGATGTCATGGAGGCAATGCCTTGGTCGATATGTATGCCCAAATGTAGTTCTCTTGAGCCGAGTGGCCGCCCGCAATAAGAAGGGCCACCCAATAAAACTGGCCACCCAATTAACGGGCATGGTTAATGGCCACCCTAATTCAATAAGGGGGGAAGCCAAAAGAAAATAAAAATGAAGAGCATGGCGTTGAGCAGGCAACGAGCGACTGCTGCGCGAGGAGATGACCCGGTCATGGAGGCCAGAGGACTGCTCAGACGGGCCCAACTATGAAGCGAAAGAAGCCCCATGTGCCCTTTTTTGGTATTACTCTCGCCGAACTCTGTGCTGGTCAGGATCCGCGAATGCCACCTCATAGGGTGGCTACGCATTAGCGACATCGCTAATGGGTAGGCTATCTTTAGCAAGGTAAAGTGCCCATGCAACCTATAAAGGAAAAGGGGGGGGCTCTCTTGGACTCTCTCATTTTTTATTATCCTCTTCTCTTCTCATTGAGTTCCTTCTCTCCGGGGAAGAAAGTGAGAGGTCTTAAGCCATCCTAATCCAAAAATCTCTAAGCTGAGCCTAATCTCGCTCTCATTAGCCAAGCTTGCTCTCGCCCTCTTAAGCCAAACCTTCTCGGATTGTCATAAGCCCGCTTAAGCCAAGCCAAACAAAGCTCTTGATTTCATTAAGCTCTCATTAGCCATCTTAAGCCTTGAAGACCATAATCTCTAATCTCCCATATAAGCTTGGCCAAAGCTTCTCAAACTCATTAGCCATATTCCTAAGCTATGTAAGCCTAATCTTGGAAGTCATTAGTCTTGTTAAATACGAGCTCTCCAAGTCAAAGATCTCGCTCTCCTTAAGCCGAGCCTAATCTCAAACTCCTAATCCTAATCTCATTAGCCAAGCTTAAGCTCGAATTACCATAAATTCTAAGCTAAGCTTTCATACGATCCCTAACCCAAAGCCCCAATCTGATTAAGCCAAAATTAGCCTTGATAGCCATAATCTTAAGCTCTCTAAGCCATAATCTCCAAGCCCCTTCAAACCCAGAATTAAGCCTGTAACCTTAAACCGAATCGGACCACCTAAGGCCATTGGAAGTCGAAGCTCCTAAGCCATGGCGAGAAGAAGCTGAAGGCAATACAAGGCCGTTCACTTTTGATTTTCTCGATTAGCACCTGGATTAAACCAGGACAATCCTTGTAAGGAGCATAAACTCCTCCATTAATATTTGATTAAAACAGGGATAGTGCTGATTATTTGGTGTAAGGTAAACTATCTGTTTTAAGCTCTATTCCCATTAATTGTGTTTGCTGCAACTCTTTTCCTCGCACCTCTCACAGCCAGGGGCCCCGTTCCTTCCCGGCTCACCTTTCGAATACAAATCCCTCGACAACGTTGGTAGAGTTGAAGATGGTTGTCGGCCAATGGAAGTGCAAGACGCCCAGGCATAGTAGTTTGCAGGCAAATGACAAGGACCTTGAGCAGGTGTTTGATGCAGCTAGGAGACAAGTACACAGAGATGGAGCACTCTGTAGTCAAAACTGCAAGTCTTACTTGCTATCACAGGTGACAGGAGCAAATGTTGATATCACAAGGTTGGGAGTGGGACAAGGGGTTTTGGATATAGATGCTATGAGGTTTATGATATGGGATTTTGATCGAGAGTCTGCAGGACATGCAAGACACTCTTACACTAGGATGTGTATGCCAAATGCGGCATTGTATAGGTCATTCGTGGTCCTAAGATAATGTGTCTGTCAGATGTGACACATAACAAGTCAAAGGTCTATATTGGGAGGGATTTAGCATATTGAAGTCCTTAGTGGTGGTGTCATGGTCTACCTGGTTGTGTCTAAGGGGTTGAAGCAGCAATTTAGAAAGAAACTTTCGTATGACGGAGAGCCATCATGCATGATCTCTAATTAACGTGATTCCTTTTGGAGAGTATGTGTTTGAAGATCCTTACGAATGAAACTTTGTAGTCAGATTTCCATTCTGGACGCGTTTCGATCCTCGTTTTGGAGTTAGAGTGCGTTTGCATACAGAAACAATAAGATTCAAGAATCTACAGATATGCATAAAGTTGGTGGAGGAATGTTTGGTTTGGATGCAATGCACACATATACTATTTAGTAGAGTGGCACAGGTGTCTGTAAACAGATTGTGGTTACAGATGGTAACCAACTATTTTTAGCAGGTTCCTCAAAGACTGTGTGAAGGGGTGCAGACATGTCATCCAACAATGATGGTCTTAACCAAGTTGTCAGTGACAAGCTACACAATAACAACTACCATTCTTGGAAGTTTGGAATGACCAATTTCCTTATGGACAAAGTTTATTGAAACTACATTGATGGAGATCATGAGATAGCACCACCAAGACATTTAAATATTGGAACCAGGGAGCTTGGAAGGTCATGTATTGACTGTTTGTTAAGTGTGAAAGACACTATGAATGGACATATACACAATTCTCAATATCTCAAGGAGACTTAGGACACTTTGTTGTCATTAGATATGACCAACACAAAGGCAAGGAAGCTGTAGTTGAAGACTGAGCTGAATACTACTCAGAAGAAAAGTCTATGCATCATAGACTATTTATTGAAGATAAAGAACATATGTGAGTCACTTCCATCGATTGGCATTACAGTCAATGATGATGATAAAGTAGAAGTCTGTTTGCGAGGTTTTGGTCCTAAGTACAAACATTTTAAAATTGGCATCCATCTTTGAGAGAACATTCCCTCGTTTACAGGTGTGGTGTCCTTATTAATTGTGGAAGAGAAGGAATCTAAGGAAGACTCCTCTACACAGGGTGAAAACAATTTTGAATAGGTCTTTTTCAACAAAAGAGGAAGAGGAAGAGGATATGATACAAATCATGGATGAGGCCGAGGAAAAGGAAACCGCCAAAAACAACAACAAAAAAATAATCATGGTTAGAACATAGGTGGTGGTCGAGGGAACTTTTGAGGCAAGGGGAGTCCACGAGGTTGTGGAAATGTGTAGCACAATAATGCAGGTCAACATGGAAATCTAGTATGTTGGGGCTGTGGAATGCATGGTCACTTTGACATGACTATTTAGACAAGAGGCAAAAAAACATATATGCAACCACTAGTATGAATGCAGATGAGTCCGAGAGGCTATTTGTGGTGCATCACATGTTGAATACTATGTGTGCAAATGTGGTAGAATGTGACAAGATCTGTTGAATACTATGTCTACTAATGTGGAAAAAGCCATTGATAATGTCTGGTATGTGAATTCTACAACATAAAATCACATGACAAGACATGGTGAATGGTTTAAGGAAATGAAGACTTTACAAAGTCTTGGTTATGTAAATACTAGGGATGATACTACACATCCTATTATGCATACAGGAAATGTGCCATTGTGTATGATAGATGGTAAAATGAAGTCCTTGGCTGATGTACCTAACATTACAAAGAACCTATTGTTTGGTTGGCAAATGATTGAGCAAGGTTTAGAGATCAAGTTCAACTCCAATGGCCTTTTTGTTGAAGAGCATAAGAAGGACAAAAATATGCTTTTCCCAATGAAAGCAAGTTGGCAGAATGTTTACTTTGGATGTAAATGTAGTGAATGATATCATGTTTGCATGAGGTGTAGATGTAATTTCATATATAGAGAATTGGCATAAACGTATTGGTCATGTAAATTTGCAAAGGCTAAAAATGATGCAGACTAAAAATATGGTTACAAATCTACGTGCATTTCAAGTTATTGAAATGCAAAAAGTATGTGAATCTTGTCAATTTGGAAAGCAAGCAAAACTAGAATCCTTTTCTCACGATTAGCATGTAAGCAAGAATGCATTGGATTTAGTGCATACAAATGTATGGATTCTAGCAAAGACTGCATCTATGGGCATCTATGGGTGGATGTAGATACTATGTGAGTTTCATTGAGGACCATACAAGGAAGGTATGGGTCTACTTCATGAAGCATAAACGTAAGATGTTTATGCATTTCCAAAATTTCAAATATCTGGTTGAAAAATAGACTGGGAAACATGCAAAGTGCCTGCGGTCAAATGGAGGGGGGAATACTTCTCCAATGAATTCATTGGTTTTCAAAAAAAGCATGGAATTAAGAGGCAATTTTCATGAAGGTATACTCCATAGAAAAATGGTGTTGCTGAGTGGAAGAACATGAACATTTCAGAAGTGGCTCGAGCATTGATGAATGAGAAGAACATGCCTCATTGTTATTGGGTTGTGGTTGTTGCTATATGTGTCTACATTATAAACATGACTCCTACTGCTGTAGTACATGACATGACACCTAAAGAAAGTTACTTTCAAAGGTGAAAAACCAAATGTATCAAACTTTTAAGTGTTTGGATGTATTGCTTATGTGCATGTTCCAAATGAGCTAAGAAGTAACCTTGATCCAAAATTCCGATGAGATATGATGGGCAAAGCTTAGCTTTTCTCGAAATGAGGCCAATGGAAGGAGACTAAAGTGCAAATCAAAGTTCTAGGTCCAAGTCAAACTTGTTGAAGCTAGGGGGATGCACGAAAAAGTGCAATAAAGTGGTATCATCTTTGGAAGGGGGGGGAGGGGGGGGGGGGGGGGCTTCAGGTGCTCCATCCTACACTAGCCCCCTTGGATCTCAAAGCTTAGAGTAGGATCCCTGAATAATTTTTACAAAGAAATTCCCAAAAAGGTGAATAACAAAGGGATTTTCAAGTTGGCACATTTTTACGATGATCGTAGCTTCTATTGAAAGGATGTGGACCAATTGGTGGTGCATCATAATTTGAATCTCAATGAAAATCTATTGATGAGTAGAGTCTCATCAATTATATGCACTAGTTATATTTCTATTGTTGGGATGAAGCTAGATTGGAAAGCTTGGCATTGGCCCAAGGATATAATTTTTGCACTTTCCAAAACATAGGAAAAATATAACAATATAAGTTATAAAGTAGATTGATTCACTTCACTCATCAATTTTTGGAAGATGAATTGGTGATAAGAGAAGTAGTTGAAAAAATAGTACTTGGGAGGAGAAATGGCGACGCTCGATGAAGATATACACTTGGAAGGTGTTGTGGGGGGGATCCGAACTAGGTATAATATTATTGCTAGAGTGATTGGCCCAGACAATTGCTCTGGTGAAAAGAGGCTATCTACAAAGGATCGCTTGAATTTTTTGCAGACTGCCCCTCCTCATACGATCTTGTCACCAAAATCTGTTGAGATGTAGAGAGAAAGAGAGAGAGACCAGACAAGAGACACACCATATACGCTCCCAAAGACTGATTCATATTGAGGACAAGATACAAATATATAGGTGAGACCAAGTTGAGTAGAGTGAGCCATATATAGCTCCAACACCCCCACTCAAACAAAGGTCTCTAGCTTTGGATGAGAAAACCCTTGGGGAGTTCAAGGGAAAAACCCAAGCCCCTATACAATGTGAAAATATGAACCAGCGATGATGATGTGAAAGTGAATTGTGCATCTATGTGCAAATATTCAAGTGACTTAGAGATCACAATGTGCAAATGTGGAGTGTGCATAGTGCATGGTACCTAAAAGATTACAATGTCATATGTACAAAGCTATTACAATAGCAAAGAAGCTAATCTAGAAAGAGTGAGGTCGAAGCAACTCCAAGCTCCGAGCGCAAGAGGATGAAACGTGACTCGTTGAGGCCTTTGGTCAAAATGTCTGCAATCATCTGGTCACTTGGACAGTGTTCAACCATAATGGTTCCTTTGCGTACTTCATACCTGACATAATGATAATGGACAGCAATGTGCTTTGACTTATTATGTTGAACATAGTCTTTTGCAAGACTAATAGCACTTTGGTTGTCACACCGCAAGGGTGTGCTAGAAAGAGGAGAGTGACCAATATCAACCAGCATTTGTCGAAGCCAAATCAACTCACGAGCTGCAAGTGATGCCGCAACATATTCTGACTCAGTCGTAGAAACTGCAACACAACGTTGTTTCTTGCTAGTCCAAGAAACAAGACAATCATTTATAAAGAAGCAATTTCCACTAGTAGATCGCATAGATAAATGTGAGCTTGCCCAGTCTGCATCTGTGTAACCCAAAAGAGAAAGAGATTGCATAGAATCCGATGTGAGTTGTCGTCGATAAACTAAACCAAAATCTGTAGTGCCTTTCAAGTATTTCAACACACGCTTTGCAGCAGACCAATGCTTAAGAGAAGGACATGCAAGATGTTGTCCAAGATAATTAGCAGCAAACAGAATATCAGGACGAGTGTTCATGTCAACAAACTGAAGACATCCAATCAAGTTAGCATAAGGTTGATTTGTGACAAGTTGACCGCCATTGTCAGAAGTGTTCTTCGTAGAGCTTGCAAGACAAGGTGTGTTGGCTGAATGTGCAGATTCCATACCAAATTTTTGAATAGTATCTGCAATAAACTTTGACTGTCGAAGGAATAAAATACCTTTTGTACGGTTTCGTTGGATTTGAATGCCAAGACACGAGTGAATCTCTCCAAGATCCACCATATCAAATGCAGAAGACAATAACTTTTTCACTTGCTGAAGAAATCCCAAATCATTGGAAACAAGGATGGTATCATCCACATAAAGAGCAAGAATCACAAAACTGCTACCTTGGCGTTTTATGTATAAGTTGGGGTCTGACGAGCAAGAGATGAATCCTTTAGAGGTGAGAAAAAGATCAAATTTTGTATACCAGGCTCGCGAAGCTTGTTTGAGACCATATAGTGCCTTATGGAGTTGAGCAACAAGGTCTTCTTTACCTGGAATAACAAACCCTTCTGGTTGTTCCATATAAATTTCCTCTTCCAAGTCACCATTAAGAAAAGCAGTTCGCACATCCATTTGATGAGCTTCTAAATCAAATTGAACAGCAAATGCCAATAAAACTCGAACACTTGTAATGCGAACAACTGGTGAAAAAGTCTCTTGATAATCAACACCAGCTACTTGGGAATAACCTTTTGCAACTAAACGTGCCTTGAACTTGTCAAAAGATCCATCTGATTTTACTTTTGTCTTATACACCCACTTACATTTAATAGCTGTACGACCAGGAGGTAATTCAGTTAGTATCCATGTACCTTTAGAGATAAGAGAATCGTACTCTGCTTCCATAGCCTCTTGCCATTGATCCTTTTGTGGTGAAGAGATAGCTTCATCATAAGTAACTGGATCTTCGGAAGTAGAAAAAGCATTATCAGCAATATCGTCATCATAAACATGACATGAGCCATGTTCAAAATCAATAGGCAGATCAACAAAAATATCAATATCATCATTGGCGACATTC
Source organism: Adiantum capillus-veneris (assembly GCF_014529385.1). Lineage (NCBI taxonomy): Eukaryota > Viridiplantae > Streptophyta > Polypodiopsida > Polypodiales > Pteridaceae > Adiantum > Adiantum capillus-veneris. The sequence goes on from NC_140944.1 coordinate 90,230,608, forward strand.
GGAATGGATGGTTGTGAAGAGGAAAGTTGCTCTATAGGAAGAGTTTCATCTTCTGAAAGAAATGGAAAAGCTTGAAGCAATGATTTAGTATCATCAGAATCATCCATGGACCATGAGCCTCCCATAAGCTGTTCGTTAAAAGTAGCATCACGATTCACAATTACTTTCTTGGAGGAAGGGTCATAGAATTCGTAGCCTTTGGAAGTGTCAGAATATCCAATAAAAATAACTTTAAGACCAGGAGCATCAAGCTTTGTTCGTGTTTCTTTGAGAACATGAATATAAGCAATACATCCAAAGGTTCGAAAATGAGATACAGAAGGAATGTCACCTGTCCATGCTGTGATGGGTATCTTACCAGAGGGTGCAGTAGTAGGAAGATGATTCTGAATAAATACTGCTGTCAAAGTAGCTTCAGCCCAAAAAACACGAGATAAGCCAGAATGAATCAGCATACATCTTACAGCATTGAGAATAGTGAGATTCTTTCGTTCAGCAACACCGTTCTGTTGAGGCGAATATGGAATAGTGTGTTCATGATGAATTCCAATGTCAGCACAGTAACTCATAAACTCTCGAGAAACATATTCGCCTCCATTGTCACTACGAAGCTTCTTAAGGCGACGACCAGTTTGAAGTTCCGCAGCCTTGTGGAATTGTTTGAAAACAGATAAGGCTTCAGATTTTTGTCTAAGTAGACATACAGCCGTATACCTTGAGAAATCATCAATGAAAGTAATGAAGTAGCGATATTGTGATCTCGAAGAAGGTAGAGGTCCACATATATCAGTATGAACAAGATCCAATATGTCATGACAATGAGTTGTATTTGAAAGAGGAAAGGGTTTGCGATTGTGTTTCCCAAGAGCACAAAATTCACAAATTCCCATATGAGGATGAGCTTTATGATCCATGCCATGAACAAGATCACGACGTTGAAGATCAAGGAGTTTTGAGAAATCAGCATGAACAAAACGGTGATGCCATACTTTGCAATCATGATCACCTGGAGCAGTGACAACATTTGCTACAGCATCGTTGAGAGAGAGAGTTCAAAGAAATTACCATTTCGAGGAGCAGTGGCTATAGTCTGTCCATCTTTCTCAATTCGGCATTTGGTATGATCAAACCCAACAAACAGACCAAGATCAACAAGTCTAGCAACTGAAAGAAGATTACGTTGAAGATCTGGTACATGTAATACTCCTCGCAAAATTCGAGTGGAAGAAGATAAGGTACCAAGATATAAGTCTCCAATACCCTTTACTTGACAAGTAGTATCATCAGCAAGATAAACAACACATTGAACTGGCAGTGGATGATAGTTATGGAGCCACTTAGACTGATATGTCATATTTCATGTAGCACCAGAATCGACAATAAAAAGTGATCCATCGCGTACATGAAGTATTCTGTCTGGAGCAACTGAACATAGGACGCAGCTTGTTTCTGGTACAATGTTGTTTCGATGTTCAGTAGCATATGCTCTATTCCGATCTGTGTCGAATCGACGCTTATAGCACATATGAGTGGGATGATCAGATCGTCCATAATATTCACAAGAAGAAGAAGAAGAGTCTCTAGATAAACGTGGTTGTTTTGTGGTAATATTGTGTTCTTCATCATATTGACGTGCCCAACAATCATCTTCAGTATGGCCATTTCTGTTGCAGTAAGAACATTGCTTATTAGGAAATTTGAGACGAGAGAAAATATTACCGCGACGGCCACCTCTGCGGTTTCCTCGTTGAAATGGACGCTTTCGAGCATAAAAAGCCCGTTCCATCTGTTGTGACTCAGTCTCCTCGTGTGAAATCATAGCTGTTTCATGACTAGCATTACGACGTTCTTGACGTTGAGAGTATTCAATTAAAGACATGCAGGCTTGGTCAAAATCAAGACCATCTTTATTAGAGAGAATAGTAACAATGTTATCATAAGAAGAGTCCTTCACCGTATCAAGGAGAAGTGTAATCAGTTGCTTTTGTGGAACAGGATCACCGGCAGCAGCAAGTTGATTAATAATAGATTTGAAAGATTCAATATGTCCCGTCATGGCAGTACCAACTTCATATAGTAACTTGTTAAGCAACCCTCTCAAATAAAGTATTTCTGTGACAGATTTCTTCTGAAAGTTTGCAATAAGGTACTTCCATACGTCATGGGAAGTAGGCAGTTCGTACATATCAAGCAAAAGGGAATCAGTAAGAGCAGAAAGAATATACCGACGAGCTGCTTTATCACGTCGTTTCCAATCCGTATAAGCAACATTCCAATCTTCAAATATAGGTCCTTCAGTGATAAGCACGTTATCATTATGCGTATCAACAGGCTGAGGCAGACAAACACGATTTCCAAGAACAACATTGGAGAGTTCATCGCCTTCAAGAATTAACAACATCTTTGCTTTCCAGCCTGGAAAACCTTGACCTTGGAAAGGAGGAACAGAACGCTGGCCAGAAGGAAAGCCGTTGACGAGAATATTCATAGCCATATCTTGTTGCGAGAAGACGTATAAGATAAGATCGCAGAATTTGCACACCATATATGGTGAAGGCCGCTATTGAGAATGAGAGAGATATGAGGACTGCGTTCTGTCAACGATAAATGTAAGAAGGATGCTCAAGGAACTTCCAAAGATGTGAGAGACGTCACCCAAAAACGACAGGGTAAAGGAGACGTTAATAATAAAAGAGTCCTCAAAATAGAGTGGCGTGAGACGCAAGATTGACGGCCACAATATGAATAGCAAAAAGCTAAATCTTCTCGAAAAAGTTAACGCCAAAATAAGAAACACGATCGCGGACGCTTCACGAAGAAGTAGGACGAAGAAAGCTGCGTCAAGCTCAATTGCAGTAAAAACAACATAACTTTCTGCTGCGAACTCCGATTGACGCAAACCTAGAACTCAAATCGAAGAGCTCAAGGAGACGAACAAGTTTTGGATGGAAAGTGCCATTGCGCTACGCTCCATTGCGCTTTTCCCGTTTCTCCAAATTTTGAGCAGAACAGCAAGAAAAATTGAGATGAAGTTCAGGGTGTCATCAACAAGAAAACGTAATCAACGATTAGATTGATTAGCAATAAACGTCACACAAAACACTAATCATATTCTTCTTAACACAAAACAACCACAATTAACAAGAATCAATGCTCAAAAATAAAATTTGTAGCAATTTTTGAATCTTACATGCAAATCGCATACACATACTGTTTTGTCACCATGAATTGAATCGGCGCATGATCGTTACTGCTCTGATACCATGTTGAGATGTAGAGAGAAAGAGAGAGAGACCAGACAAGAGACACACCATATACGCTCCCAAAGACTGATTCATATTGAGGACAAGATACAAATATATAGGTGAGACCAAGTTGAGTAGAGTGAGCCATATATAGCTCCAACAAAATCTACAAATTGGCTCAAAGGCTCATTGTGCATTCTTTGCTAAGCTAATATAATATTTCCACTACCAAAACTCCCTTCCTTTTCTATAAAAACCTTTCTCCAGTCAGAGGAGGCCAATCACGCATACTTCTTTAGGACCCTCAAAGTCAAAATAAATTGGTGTTTGGTCCACTCACTAAAACATGGGGATGGAAATGGTATTAAGGATATGAATGAAATGACTCAATTAATGCTTAACCACATGTGGCATATTATAGGCCAGCCCAAGGACCACTCCCTTGAGGTGCATGATGCTAGATTTACTCTACTTGGGAGCATATAAAGATCAATATCCCTCTTTGAAGCCAACCTACTAGAGACGATGTGCATTGAGGATGAATGCTTGCTCCCACTACATTGAGGATGTGCATTGGTTGGGATGGATTGACTATAGATTTCTTCAAAAACATTTGGTTCGATCTTAAGTCCCCAATCACATAGAAGAGTTAAATTTTAATAATAGCATGTCCAAATATATTGATATTTATTTATCTTTATTTGGATTGCAAGATCTATCATACCGTGTGATCATACACATTCTTGAACTGTAAATAGAAAAGCGCCTAAAGATCTATGGTGGAGTGTAAGAACTTCGTGTTTGCACTTTAGATAGATATGGTAATTGTCAAGTTCTACGATTCATTATCATCTAGAAATATCACTTGTAGCTCTTCTAGCTTGTGCATTTTGTAATGATAATAATTTCCAAGACCTGAATAATATTATCAATTATCATAATGTGTGACAGTTGCAAGCTTGCACTTTAGATAAATCGATATAGTGAAATGTGAAATGACAACGAATCAGACTAAATCCTTGGAGATACAGCCAATTCCTAAATTAGATGAGTCGTGGCCACAATCACTATGGGAGGCAATCAAAAACATAAAAGACAAAAGCACCACATTGTTGTCAGCACCAATCCCTGAAATCAACATGGACCATGAGATCTATCTAGGAGATGTTCAATCATTGTATGGTGATGTAGTACAACGATATCCATAGAGAGTAAGTCAGCGACCGTAGGAACTTTATCATCCTTTATAGAGGAATAGGAGAAAAAATCCAAAGTGAGAATTATGCTATCTCAATGGAATTCTATTCCAAGGGTGACAGATACAAAGAGCTTACATGATCTAATGTCTTCTTCTATAAGATACAAAACTAACCTTGTGGAATTTTTGAAAATTAGACCATATCCATGGGGACAAATAAGCAAGAATCTAAAAAACATGGGATTGAATATCCATCAACAAAATAACCTTGTAGACAAAATTAAGAAAACAAATCATCTTGAGAAACCCAAAGCATAACATGTCCCAGTGAATAGGGTGGGCTATTATTGTGAAGGAGAAGAAGGAAACACCACCTTACCTTTAGAATACAAAGGATTAAAGCATTAGGCAAAATTTGGACTCACAAAGGGGCCCTTTAAGGAGTTTGACTTTACCTCTCTCTACCAAAACGGGCGCATGGATAAATTTTTGCAAACAAACTCCAAAGTTGAGGTTTGACAGTTAGAATGTCCTCTTCAAGCTCTATTCACCCATTGATATATAGCACGCCATGAGATTCCTCATATTCACTTAGATTCCGACAGAGTTGTCACATCATTCGTGAATCAAAAAAAGAATCTTCTAAAATATGAGGAATCTCATGGCGTGCTATATATCAGTAGATAGAGATTGAAGAGGACATTTTAACTGTCCAACCTCCGCCAAATTTGGAGTTTGTTTGCAAAAATTTATCCATGCGTCCATTTTGGTAGAGAGAGGTAAAGTTAAACTCCTTAAAGGGCCCCTTTGTGAGTCCAAATTTTTCCTAATGATAAAAGTGATACTTGATAGTGGGCCAAAAGTAGCCATTGCTACAAAAGGAATTTGGGAGAAATGGGAGAGACCAACTCTTAGGAAAACACACATGAAACTGCAACTAGCAGACTAATACCCTTACGAATGAACAAGTAATTGTATCTCCATGCGAGATAGAATATGAAAATGATTTTTCTATAGTGTATTTCTTAAAAGGAAACAAATTTGAAGTTATTCGGGATTCTCTATGTGTCAACTCAAGATGGTTTGAGATTGGGGCTATGACCATCTCTACCTACAGCACAAGGGAATCACAACCAGGGTAAACACAAAGGACCATAGTTACAAGGACGTAAATCGAACCCTGATAGAAAACTTTGTTGTCACTAAAATTTCCTACTTGGTTAGTGAAGGATGCACATATTTGGATGTGCGGAGCGTTGGAATGCAGGAGCCTGATAATGGAGGACTGCATCCTAGAGCACCCAATAGAAGATAACTATTACGTGAAGGAACTATTTTCCAAGGAGTTTTTTGAACCATTTGGATGGGAGAAATTATTGTCAATGCTAGATGTATGTGTAAATGATGTAAGCACTATGACATTTTTCCACAAGGATGGTTACGACATAATGCCCTTTTAGATGGTAACCACTATCTTGAACTTAGAATATGTAACTAAAATAACTAAGACATTAGAGAAAACTGATTGCGAATGGATAGTGGACAAAGTGTTTTTTACAAGATCCTCCATACAATTTTGAAGACAAATACCATGATTCAGGGACTGATGATTTGAGGAACAATGCGGAAAATGAACTTTCAAGTGGCTCAAAAAACAAAATGCAACAAAACAAGACGAGTCTATCTTCTATGAGTTTCCTAACCAAAAAATGTGGAGACAAAAGAGATACCAAATGAGATGAACAAAAAAACTGATTTTTTTTTTTTGAGAAACCCATGCCTAAGTTAATAACCAACACACAATATTTCATGCTCATGGAAGTAAATGATTATGTATGAGACAAAATCACGTGAAAACCTATGAAGTTGACAAGTTTTGAGGCAAGCTCAAAGAAACGAAGCAAAGGCAATTGAAAGACAAGGCTAAAACATCAATGAGGATGTCAAAAACTGAACGCAAAAGTGAATACCAAAATTTAAGACAAAAATTAAAGAAGGTTTTGTACAACAAAAATGGAAAGTGAGGGGGACTCTAACTTAAAAGCTTTCGATGCACTCTCTCACTACAAAAAGTACACAATTCAAGACCGATGTATAGTGGTTGAGCAACTGATGCACTAGCCTAAAGAAACAAGGACATTGTATGATGGAACTAAACATGCTAAAAGAATCAACCTTATTGAACCGGGGGAAGAACTGAGACTAGCTTACATGGCCAAAGATCCCACCACCAAAGAGGAGGAACAACTATTAATAGCTACCCTCGAGCAATATAGAGATGTGTTTACCTAGTCCTACAAAGATCTTAAGGGGGTAGATCCGAGCATATACCAACACATGATACTCCTCAAGTGCAATATTAAACCATACCGACAACATCCCTACATCTATAATGAATTTTTTTCAGGAAGATCAAATAAGAGATAGACGAACATAAAGAGGTAGAGTTTATCTATAAAAATAGAACACACGGAGTAGGTGTCACCAATTGTAGTGGTGCCCACAAATAATGGTAAATTATGAATGTGCATAAATCTCAAACAGGTGAACGCTGCTAGGATTAGAGACAACTGTCACTTGCCCATCATAGACCATGTGATTGAAAGAGTCGTTGGAACGGAAGTCTATAGCTTTATTGATGGCCTTTTGGTCTATAGCCATCTCACAATCAGAGAACAACACAAAATGGAATTTGCAACAGAATGGTGAATATCTACATATCGGGTGATGCCATTTGGTTTAACCAATGCACCTACCACATTTCAAAGTCTAATGAGTCATGCATTTGAGGAGTATCTAAGACAATTCTTAGAGATTTATACAGATGACCTCCATGTGGATTCTCTCCAAAAAAAATGAACATGTAGCACACTTAAAGAAGGTATTTGAGAAATGCAAAATGTATCGCATCTATCTAAACCCTAAAAAATGTGTTTTCATGGTAAGACAATGCAAGATTCTTGGGCATATTGTGTACAAAATGGTATGTATCTTCATCTTCAAAAGATAAAAGTGATTTTTTCTCTTCCAAGACCCACCAAAGTGAGAGAGGTACAAGATTTCATGGGCCATTGTTGCTATTATCAAATATTTATTTACATGTATGTGGTCATTGCAAAACCTATTTACACACTCGTCACTGAGCTTGCATGGAATGAGGAATATGAGAAAGCATTTCAACAATTGAAGCAAAGAATAATTTTTTCTCCAATTTTGAAAGCTCATGACTGGAACAAGATTTTTCACGTCCATTTAGATGCATCGTCATATGCCATTGGATGTATCCTAGCTCAAACTAGAGAAAACAGTATCAATTCTCCAATCGGTTACTCTAGTAGAAATCTCAACAATGCAGAAAAAAATTACATGACCACAAGAAGAGAGGGATTGGGAACGATATATTCCATGAAAAAGTTTAAACATTTCCTTCTTGTAAACAAGTTCATATTATTTGTGGATCAGCAGGTGCTATTGTACTTAGTGAACAAACCATGTAATACGGGCCGCATCATTCGATGGTTCATAATATTTCTAGAATTTTCTTGCATTGTAGTGGTCAAGAAAGGGACTACACATTAGAGGGCGTTCCATTTATTGTAATTAATACACAAGGAAGGACCTTTAGGGGTTGATGATGATTTGCCTCACTCTTATCCCTTCAATATAAAAATGGTACCAAGGTGGAGCGCACATGTTTTACCATTTCTCACCATTGGTTCTCCACAAATTGAAAGACAGTCATCAATCATTGAGAAATATTTCTCCTTAGTACTGCTAGTTGGACGATTATATAAGCAAGGAAACGATGGCATACTTAGGTTATGCATCGAGACAGTCCAGAAGGAAGTGTACCTAAAGCAAGATCATGTACAAACTACAAGTACTCACAATGACAAAACACAAACATACCAGAGACTAATGCCACTTGGGGTGTACTGGCACCACATGCAAAAAAACATCCACAACTATGATGGTTCATGTGATTCCTGTGTAATTTGGAAGCCAATTGAGTATGCTACACTATTGAGAATAGAAAAAGCACCCAAGTGAGAATAGTACATTGTGAATTATATAGAACAAGGACTCTTTCCGGCAAACATGAGCAGAGCTAGACGACACTCAATCTAACAAGAAGCGAAAAAGTATGTTATTGTAGAAAATCACTTTTATCGGAGAGGGATATATGAAAATTTGAGAATCTGTGTAGTAGAGCATGAGTAACTTCTGATACTTGAACAAGTGCATGCCGATCTAGCTCAAGAACACTTTTTGGATGACAAAAATGCAAAAATGATACTCCTTGCAGGAATCTAGTGGTCTACTCTATTAATGGATGCAAAGCACAATGTGAAAGGATGTGATACTTGCCAATGAAATAAAGTAACAATGCAACATGATGAAATGCCACTAAGACAATTGATGGGAGCAATGTATTTTTCTAAATGGAAAATAGATTTTGCTGGGAATATCTCACCATCGTCATATCAAACGCATGCTCAATACATTATAGTGGCCACATATTATTTGACCAAATGGGTAGAGGCCAAGGAAACACAAAATAATAATGCAAGAACAACATCATAGTTCTTGTATGAGAATAATTTTACGAGATATGTCCTTCCAATTGAAATTGTGAGCAATTGAGGAACTCATTTCTTCAATGACATGGTTCATTATATATTGCATGAGTTTATGGTGATTCATTCTAAATTATCTTTGTACCATCCTCAAACGAATGGAAAAATGGAAAATAAAAACAAAATTTTATGCATAGTGCGCACAAAAATTGTCAATGAATCGAGAATGGACTAAGATCAAAAACTACATTCAACTTTATGAGCATATCGGGTAGCATACAAAATTCCACAAAATACAACACCTTTCAACTTAGTGTTCGTGATAAATATCATGCTGCATGTAGAGTTCTTGATTTCCACACTACGTGTGGCACAATACTTAGGAAATGGACGGGAAATGAGTTGTTTGATAGACTGGACCAACTAATACAATTGGATGAAATAAGTCTCAAATTGGTTGCATCTATCTATGCACAAAAAAGAAAAATGAAACAATTCCATGACCAACATGTAATAGAAACAAGGAATTCCAAAAGGGTGACTACATTTCAGTCTATTGAAGAAATATTCTAAGAAACTCAAGAAACAGGGTAACTTGTGATCAATGACATATCACAAAGTAGCATCGTCCAACTTGCGACATTGAAGGGCAAGGTAATGTCTAGCTAGAAATATGGATGTAGATTGAGGAAGTATCATCAACCTCTCACTGCTAGGATGTTAGAGAAGATACATTTACCTAAGGAACAACAAAAAAAAGGCTCAAAAAATGAAAGATGACCTTGGAAGGTTGAGTTCCAAGTTAGTCTGATGACTTCGATCGGTAAGCAAGGTTCTTCACGGCTAAGAGACCCATATGAGAGAAATTGAATGTTATCACCCCCTTGAGTTGGCATCGAAGAGCAGGAGGAGTCATGTCTTGGTGTCGGTCTCAAGCGGGAGGGATGTTGGAGATCACGGTGTATCCATGTGGAGATGGTACAGCCGGTGGTCCCCAGGCATGGCCCTCACAGTCCTTTAGCTACTCTCAAAGCAAACCTTTTTGAGCAATCATAAAAACGAGCAAAGCCCAACAAGATACATATAGAACTTAAATCATATTAGGAGACATTTAGCATCAAGTTACATATTATATTGTCCCAAAACACCTCTAGCGATCCTCATGGAAACTTCAGTCATCCACCCTTATTTTAACTCCTTGACTATGTGAGGTTATGCTCCCTCCTCCGATGCAAAACTCATGGTCATAGATAGTCAAGTCATGGTAGATGCTTGGGCAAGTGTGTGTGTGTGTGTGCACTCTTTTTTTTTTTTTGGGGGGGGGGGGGAGGGGGCGGGGGGTTCTCAATATATAATATCATGGCAAGTGCTTGTAGGAAGAGAGGCTTGTTTTTATAAAAGAAACTATCAAGAAATGCCTAGTCTAAGGAAGCTATACAAGAAGTAGTTTTGGCAGAGTCTAAGTGGACATAGGGAAAGCAATTGTTTCCTATATACCCAATATGGAATGTTCGAATGAGATGATGCAAAGTTTTACAATGTATGTTACATTTTTGACCTCTCTTGGGCTCGTTCTTATAACATTAATAATTTTCATCTTCTACTCTTCCTCCCTCCCCCCCCCCCCCCCCCCCCCCCCCCCCTCTCTCTCTCTCTCTCTCACACACACACACACAATGATTCTTTCATTCATTTAAAAATAAACTACCCTTACGTAAGGTGTCTGCCACATCATTCCATCTACCAATGCATGAAGCAATGGAAGAGCGCCACATTTAATGTGAATTCCCCACGAAGGTTTTGATAAACTGCAAAAGCAAACAAAGAGGACCTCCACCAACAGTGATGCAAACCCAATGTGTGCAATCAATAGGTTCAATGAGTTGGATGCCACAACATCCTCAGTAATTCGATCGACAAATTCACCATCGTCAACATCTCTACCTTCTTGATTGTAGGATAATCTGCCATCTCTAGAGGAGACTCTTCCACGATCGTGACCCCAATATATGCAACAACTTGAATCCGGTCCTCTGGCTTCCTTAACTTGTATGTTATCCTCATGTTGGAGTGTCTCCATTACCTTGTGAACTTGTCCCACCCCCTATTACGCGGTGCTCTGTTTTGCAAATTCTGAAAAAGTTGAAATCCCAATGCACAACTACCTAAGCACCCCATAGGGTACGTGTCATAATAATCAATATCTAATTCTCTTAAATGATTTTCTCATGTTAAACTGATCATTTAATATGGGGAAGTGCCAGGGGAGAAAAAGCTAGAATATTGGTTAAGTTAGCAGACCGGCCACAGTATGGATCCAAAGGAGGGAAAATAGGGATCCAAAGGGGGGGCCATCTGCAAACGAGCTATGTGCAACAATGGTCTTAAAAGACCCTAAGGTTCAGCCCATTAAGACTTCCAAAATGCTAAGGTTCCAAAATTCAAAGGTTGTGTCCAAAGGTCAAACTTAGGAAAAATTGGATGCTTTGTGTGTGTCCTAAAAGTCTTTGTCAATCCGTACATAGGAGGGGGCTGATAGCGGGAAAAAGAGCAGTGCAATCGGGTGGCCTCTGTACTCGTGCACACTCCACAAACCACGCCTCATACAAACAAGCAAAGAACAAAACAAAGGGGGCACCACCCTAAATTAAGAGGTTTAGGGACCTCACACATAGTGCACATAGGCAAGTGAGACTTCTGGCATTATGATGGCATCAAAACATATGGCAAAACACATAGAAACGAAGCTTAGGGACCTTATGTAGCATATATATACACAAGACATCAGATTAACAATACAACGGCATCTGATCATACATAACAAGGATATAGAGAAGCAAGCCAAGGATGGCATAATCCCTTGTCAAAAACAATCAACCCAGCAAGTAGGTATGATCCTACTAGCAACACATCAATACCTTAGAGAATGATGGCGAGGATGGTGGCCATGGAGCAGGAGAGAAGACTCCTTATTTAGGTTTTAGGGCTAGTAATGTAGCATACTAGAGGGAGAGAGAGAGGGAGAGAGAGTAGAGCTCCATCCATAGCTCCTCATTGTGAGCAATGTCGTCATAGCTTCGTTGCTTGGTGAAGTGGGTGAAGTGTTGGTTTTGAGTGAGAGAAGGCCTCCTTATATAGGTTTCTGAGAGGGTTTAGGATTAGGGATAAACATGCTTAAATCCGTTGATTGGGGTTACTTTTTGCTTAGGGTGGTCAACAGATTGAGGTCACCTGATATGTCACCATCAAGATATTCTCTAGAGTGATGTGAGAGGGGAGGGTAAATGCTGATTTTTCTGATTGTGACACATGGGGATAAGGCCTTGACCAGCATTTAAGAGCAGATAAGGTGGTTGTTGAAACTGGAGGCTCTGCACATGTCAGGGGGGGACCTGCGGGGGGGAGGTGGCAGCTGGGTCCTTCTGAATATCAAATTCTCAAAAAATCCTCAACCATGGCTTCTTTTGACATGTGTTCTTTGAAAAAATCAGCATGTCTCTTTTCAACTCAAAAGTCTTTATCCCTGTTGACTCACCTTTACCGTAAGATTTTTCCCTTTTCTCCTCCTGTAACTGCATTGTTGATGCCCAATCACTGCTTCTAGTAACAGTGAACCGTTACCTACCAAATACTTATGGTGCAGTAAAAAATATTTACCATGGGTAAAAAAAGTTACTGTAGGTAAAAAGTGATTTGTATTTACCATGTAGGTGAAAAATATTTACTGTAGGTAAAAAATATTTACTGTGGTAAAAAATATTTATTGTCGGTAAAAAAGTGAAAACGGAGTATGCTGTGCTGTGAGTCCACACGAACATCCTCGTGTAAATTTCACTAGAAATTCACACCTAGAATGGGATATTCTGTAAGATATAGGTTGTAGGCATGCATAAGAGCTCGTTCCCACGTATCTTCTGTCCATGGCACTTTTTACTCTTTGGTGCTTGTGAAGTAGATTTTTCTTCTCTTTCGAGATCCCTTGGACTAGAGTATCCTCATCTCCCCAACAATTGACTGTGCCTTTATTGCATCTTCAGAATGTGTCCTAAAAACCATGCATCAGGGGCGATCCTTGCAAGTAGGGGATGAGAGAGAAACTCACTCTCTCACACACAAGCTCCCTTTGTACACAAGGGGAAAGAGGGACACATGTCAACTCCCTAGCCCAGATGCCCACAAGGTGTACTCAAATCCTATTGGATGGCCTTGGAGGTGGACCAATGAGAATTAGTCTAGAGTAAATCTAGTTTAATTAATTTAAAAACACTTAATAAAAGAACCAATGAGAATTAACAACAGCCCAATGGCTTGCCTGATTCCTATTGGCCAAGTGACAAAGGGGTCCAATGAGAGTTTAGTTGCATTTATTAATTACCTAAAGCTCTCACAAAAGGGGAAAAGGGGACACATGTCAGAAGGCTATCACTTATACTTCTTAATTATCATTGGCTAGCTCTAGGGAGGTGTAATGAGGCTGTAGCATGACCAAATAGCAAGAGGGGTCGACCAAGAGAGAGAGGAGGCTGAATTGTCAAGTGATTATTGACTCTCACACACACACAACTCATGTGTGGAAGTAAGAAGACTCTCTCTCTCTCTCTCTCTCTCTCTCTCTCTCTCTCTCTCTCTCTCTTCTCAAGCTTTAATGGAAAGCTTATCACCTACTGCAAGCTTGTGAGAAGGGAGGCCTACACCAACAACTCTTGGCTTTGTGATGCAAATCCAACCAAGATCCAAGCTTCAATGCATGATCATCTCCTCTACCATGCTAATTACTAAGCTAAGCTATGATAATATGAGTGATTAATTAGTGAGGAGATGTACATCTTTCTCGTAAGAATACTCCTTTTTCCTCTCAATCTACTCTCATACCCCGCTAGCTCTCACCATCTTCGAAGGTGTGTGAGGTCTTGGGTCTGAGATCGTGAGGGAATTGATGTTGTGTTTGATAAGTATTTTGCTAAGTGCATGAAGTTTCCATCTTCATTGCACTAGCTAGTCTTAAAGAAACACAAAGAATTGTATTGTACAATGTCTCTATTTATGAGAGAAACCATAATACAAAGCCTTTTGGAGGGGGGACCGGCTCCATGCAAATCCGGTCCTCAACTGTTGTCAATAGCTTAATTTCTCTCTCTTTTGAAGTATTGTTCATGATATCTAACTAGGTGTCATTATTTTTGTTGCTCTCTCCACCCAAGCACTCTTGTTATTCTCACTAGGAAACTATTCTAATGAAATGCTCACTATGTTCATGTTATTTTCCGCTACACACAAGTTACTAGGCCATTAAATGTTACATTGGTATCAGAGCACAAGTTTTCTCTTTTCTTGCTCAAGAAGGGAGGTCCTCAATCTAGCTATAAATGGTTGGTATTATTAATTGTATATGAGTAAGTAGAATAGGGATTTTTCAGCCTTGCAATGCGCCTGCCTTCGTGCAGTTAACGGGGCATCACCGTCGAGAGCTATGGTCTTAATATTGGAGTCCTACGGGGCTTGCCTATGGCTTAACCACTATCCAGCTATTAGAAGCTTGACAGGAGCCGGCGTTGTTTTGGTGTTGAACGACCCTCTCTTCTATTCCTTGCAATTAATGGTATTCGAGCCACGGGTACAGTAGCTTGAGTGCTTTTTCTAAAGGGGTAAAGAGGAGTAGCAACTAGGGCTTGAAGTGCCAAAGTACACCTAAAAAGTTTACACCTAAAAGTTGTTAGAGTGGTTGACAATAGTAAAAAGAGTGAAATTAATGTTGATAACTTTGATTTTGCTAATGAGCAAGCTACTAATGATGCCCCGATGCTTGTTAACTATCCTGTTTCTAGACTTCAACAAGCCGTGGGCAATCCATCTCTCCAAAGTGAAGTGCAACAACAGCTCCGTGCTCATGGGATTCTCCAAGATCCCCACCATGACGAGAGAAAACCTAGGAATCCTCCTTGTGACACCCTCTTCCTCATCTTCTTCATCCTCTCTCTTATGAAAGTGATGGTGAAGACAACAAAGATCAAGGCAAGAAAAAGGTGAGAAAGAGGTCACCCTCTTCTCTATCTTTCTCAAATTCTTCACCTTCTAAAGAAAGTGATTGTGAAACCTTTGAACCATCAAAAAGAAGACGCCATAGGAAATCCTATGCCGCGTGGAAGAGGTCGTTCAAGCTCAAGAAGTTCAAAGAGGAAGGGAAGAGCATCTCTTTCCTTACCTATGATGGCAAATTCTTGGCCTTCATCCAACAATTTGATGCGGCGTTTGGAGATGAGGGCTTCACGGAGTCCTCTAAGCTACGTCATGTAGCTATGCACTTTCAAAAGTCCACTAGGCAATGGTGGTCTAGCCTACGGGCCAATGGTGAAGCTCCACGAACATGGAAAGCTTTAAGAGCTTCCATTATGAAGCAGTTTTTGGCCACCGATGCCAAAGACAAAGTACTCACAGAGCGGCGAAGCTTGAAGCTCTCTCCCTATGATTCATCCACAAATATGTAGACAAGTTTTGGGACTTACAACTCAAATCCACTGTCTTCAAAAAGTTGGATTATGGAGAGCAAAAGCAACAATTTTGTGCGGGCTTAACCGAAGAAATGGCGGAGTATGTCAACTCCCAAAGTCGACGCACCATATCGGCGGTAATACACCATAGTATGGTGGCCTCTCGAATGAATTTCCAAATGGGGGATAAAAAAAAATAATGTGCCCATGGAAAACAAGGGTGCCAACGAGCCTAAGAGGAAGGACAATGTCCAAAAGTCTCCTAAGGGAAACTCCAACAAAGATAAAGAGAAGGGAGTTTACAAAGGTAAAAACAAACTCTCTCCTAAAGACCTTGAGTGTTATTGCAAGGATAACCGGAGTTTCAAGTGCGGCAAACAAGGGCATGCGTACCGCGCTAGTCCCCAAAACAATACCCACCATGATCCTCCTAGAGCTACCTTGGTCAAAATCCAAGAGGAGAAAACTCACCACAAAGGATTTCCTCTATGCCATGCTTGGGGAAAGGTAATAGAATATGATTCTTTTATTCTTTTTGACCCTGGTTCTACTCACAATTTTATATCTATAGAGTTGGCCACCAAGATGGGCATACAAGCCTACGAGATGGGAGATGTTCTACCCGCAGATAGTGCTTTCAAGGGGCAAGAAGCTTCAGTCACTCCCTTAATCGGGAGATTGAGGCTCCATGTCCAAAGCTATGTGGACAAAGAGGACTTTTTAATCTCTCCTCTCAAGCATGAGGATGTAATCCTAGGGGCGCCATGGTTTGATCGCCTAGCTGCCAATGTTAAATTCCCTGACAGAATAATCTCCTTTAAGTTCAGGGAAAAAGGTATGTATATAGATGCTAAGGAAATGGGTAACACTATACCCATTGTACATACACCAGCTTTCAACAACTCAATAAAGAGATCTATTTCCGTTGTCAGGAGTTTTTTGGAACAAGGGATTGCGCATATGTACATATACATGCATGGTGCATCAAATAAAGGATTGCCCATTTTCCTTAGCCAGGTGGTTATGCGGGGCCCACATGTGTACAGGTAGGACAGTGTGTACATAGTGCATCGATTTTCACTATCACCAGTACCAATATGTTTTTTCTACAATAATGAGGAGTTTATAGCGCGTAAAACTTCTCGAGGAAGCTATCCGCGGGCCGACGACGTGAGGTCAGCAGGTGCGTCAGATGGCATCTAGTGGCGTCAGGAGGGCGAACGAGGTCAATATTTGCACGCGGATGAGGACGGACACAACGTGGGTGTTTTCTTGTGAGAGTTATGCAGAAAGGTCATCATTAGGACCACTTTTTGGGGCCACTTCACGTGGTGGCGAGATGCATTATTGGAAAAAAGCTGAGTGCCAGGTGTGCGAATGATGCAAAAAGGTGACAACTATGCACTGCGAGGTCAGTTTTTGGCCTGTTCGGGGTCCGTTTGAGGTCATCTAAAAGGCCAAGGGTGCCCAACTAATAAAGCTAAGTGTGGGAACTGAAAAAATAGAGAGAAGACCAGAAAAAACGTGGAGAAGAGAGGAGGAACAGCCGCCGGTGTGTTTTTGCTCATTTTGGAGCCTGTTTTGGCCGTAAACTACTCATCCGAGGTCGGATTTGAGCACTTTGACATTGTAGACAGGGGTTTTGGGCCGTTCCAGACGCGATGGCGCTGTCCATTTTGCCAAATTACTCACCCTTTTCCTGATGTTTTGTCTGTGTAAGTTTCTCCTATCAATGAAGCTTCTTCTCCGATTTGTGATTGTATCTGGCATATTTTACCCATATTGTGTGAGCCTAAACATGCTAGGTCAAGTGGGAAATAATCGAGGTCGAGGGAGGTTTGCAAATCAGCCAGGAGGTGAAGAAAGGCCTAGGAATGGTGTTGGACAAAGCAATGGTAGGTTTTGGAGGCAGACGCCCTGTTAACTAGGTCAAATGATTATGGCATCGAAATTAAGGGAGATGAAGGAACCAGTGGACTGACCCAGGAGGAAAAGGGAAAGGCAAAAGTGCTAAGTGTAGTCACCTTGGAGAAGGAATCAAAGCTAGAGGATACATTAGTGATGCCTATTGGGAAGAGGACCACAGAGGATAAGGAAGGAAGAAGTGCCCCAGGTCCTAGTAAGAAGAAAGGAAAGAGCCATGAAGGCGAGGATGTCAAGGCCAAGAGGAAAAGGAGAGCTCGTCGAAAGTTTCATGTTTCAGATTTTCCACTAGGGGATGGGCAATTAAGCTATGACTTGAAGGAGGATCTGACGAGCAGGAAGGCAGATGGTACTTTTGGGCAGCTTATAGAGATGGTGCCTAAGCTAAAGCGACAGTGGAAGAGGATGGTTAATCCAATGGAGAAAGAGCCAGAGAGAGGTTCATTGAAGGTGTTGGCAATGGACGAGCTACCAGACATTTGTCCAATAGTAGATGTGTGGCATAAAAGGAAAAATTTGGGACAAGGTTATGTGGATGGCGGAGCCCAAATATGCGTCATAACACACTCATGCGTTGAGAAGATGGGTCTCACAGTGGCTGGGGTGTCAGGTTTTCGGATCAGATTGGCAAACCATCAAAAAGTAAAATGCTTGGGTGTTGTAAAGAGCTTAGAAGTGGAGGCATATGATGCAAAGGCAGTGGTTGATTTTCATGTGATGCCAGCAGGGTTGGGAGCATATCCTATTATACTGGGCAGACCATGGTTACGTGCAGTGGGAGCTGTTCAAGATTGGCGACATGGTACGATTAGCCTCTATGGAAAGACACGTACCAAGAAGCTTTATAATATGGACACAAGGAAACGATTAGAGGAGATTTATGAAGATGAGGATGAGTCTAGTGATGAAGACTCTTCCACGGTGACAGATGAGGATAGTGATAGCACTACCAGCAGTGATGAGGATGCTGATGTTGCATTTCTTTTGATGGATAAAGAAATCCAGGAGTGTGGTTTAGTTGCATTTGCGAATGAAGTTGAAGATGAAAGTGAAGGGCCTTATGAAGTGATTGAAGGGCTGATGCAAACCAAGGTTGAGTTGTCAAAGAAGCAGGAATTAATGACACAAATGATTAGTGGATACCTCTCAGCTATGGAGAAGGATATATATTTGCACATGCTGGCTAGTTTTCCTGATTTGTTCATTACTTCATATGAAGAGATCAGAGGGTTCAAGGGAGAAGAGATGCATATAGAGCTGAAAGAAGGTGCTAAGCCAGAGCGGCAAAGGCTAAGAAGGATGGGTCAAGAGCAAATGGAAGCCTTGCGAGAAGAGGTGGACAAGTTGTTGAAGGCAGGGTTCATAGTACCTGTGGAGACCACAGAATGGGTGAGTCCAGTAGTAGTCAGTCCAAAGAAGGATGGGAAGTGGAGGATTTGTGTAGATTTTAAGCCCTTAAAGGCAGCCACTAAGAAGAACCCATATCCTCTTCCATTCATCGATCAGATCTTGAATTCAGTGGCAGGTTATGAGAGGTACAGTGTGTGTGATGGTTTTTCAGGCTATTTTCAATTGAAGATTGCTCTTAAAGACCGCACAAAGACCACTTTTATTACGCCATGGGGTTGCTATTGCTACACAGTATTGCCATTTGGGTTGTCAAATGGACCTTCCTTCTATCAAGAGAGAGCAAATTGGGTGTTGGAACCATTCATTGGTAGTTGTGTTAAAGCTTTTATGGATGACTTCTGTGTTTATAACAATAGGGCTGAACACCATGAGAAGCTGCAGATGGTATTGGCTCGATATGATGAATGTGGAGGACAACTAAATCCAAAGAAATTTCATCTAGCACAGCCAAGGGTGAAGTTATTGGGCCACATGGTGTCAGAAAATGGCATTGAGGCTGATCCAGACAAGGTTAAGTCTATTATTCTTCTTCCATCACCTACGAGTACGAAGCATTTGGCAACCTTTATACACAAAGTGAAGTACATGGCAAGGTTTATTCCATTGTCTTCTCAGATTTTGTATCCATTACAACAAGTGGCAAAGCATGATCCATTGCAATGGGATGACAAGTGTGAAGAAGTGTTTCAAGAGGTGAAAGAGGTGTTAGGGGGTTTGTCAGCCATGCAGGCTCCTGATTGGGAGAAAGTTTTTTATGTAAATCCATAGGTAGGGGATGATGCCATTGGAGCCATGCTATTGCAAAAGGGGAAGGGCAGCCATTATATGAGGACAGTGTATTGTGCAAGCAGAGTGAAGTTGGTAGCAGAGAGAAAGTTATCGGAAGTAGAGCTAGTGATGGCCAGTGCAATATTTGCTTGTCGACGATTTCGTCATTACTTGCTACCACGGCCTTTTGTTTTCTTGATGAGTTAATTCTTTTTGCCACAGTTAATTAATGGTACTAACATGTCAAATGTGGTGAAGAAATGGGTAATTGAGCTGCAAGAGTTTGAGTTCTCTTTTCTAGTGGAAGATAGTACAAGGGACACCCTAGCTGATTTGCTGACCTACAAGGAGAATCCCCTTATTGTTAAGGAAGAGGTGGTGAGAAAGGTAGTTGAAGAAGTGCCACAGATCAGCAATGAACATGTGTTGTTGTTTGATGGTTCATACAGAAAGAGTCATGATGCAGCTTCAGGGGGTATAGCACTTTATGATCCAGAGGGGAAGCTAGTATGCAAGAGAGGGTTCAAATTGGATGCGCATAGTAACAATGAGGCTGAATATGCTACATTGGAAGCCGGATTACACATTTGTTTGAAGCATGGGGTTCGAAGGTTGAGCATAAAAGGTGATGCCTTGTTAGTGGTGAAGCAAGTGCTGGGTGTGTGGAAGAGCAAGAACACCTCATTGAAGGAAATGTGCTTCAGAATTAAAGGCCTGTTAAAAAAGTTCTAAGCATGGAGCATCAGACACATTGAACGTGCTCTAAATGGAGAGGCACATGAAGCAGCTCAAGGCATGATTGGGGAGCTATTCGTGTTGAGGACCAATTTACCTCTTTATCATGGCCGGGAAAGTTTGGCTCAAGAAGAGGAGTTTTTGCTAATAGGAATCAATCCAAAGGAGATTCAGAAGTCTAATAAGTATGGCTTTGTGCGTAGAGCATACAGGTACAAATTGATTGGTGATGTCTTATACATGAAAGGGGCTGATCTCGTGTTGAGACGTGTACCTTGGCGGGAGGAGCTTTACAGAGTGTTGGAAGAGAATCATGAAGGCGCATGTGGTGGCCATTTTGCTCTAAAGATCACCTTGCATAAGATTTTGCAAGAGGGGTATGTATGGCCTAGTTTGCACAAGGATGTTCACCATTGGTGTAGGTCTTGCAATAGATGTCAAGCATTTGGGAAGAGAGTGTTAAAGCCAGAGCTACGAAAAACCATTATGGCGTTTGATGTGTTTGAAAAGTGGGGGATTGATGCAATAGGCCCGTTACCTATCACAAGCAGGGGCAAAAGCTATATTTTGACGGCAGTGGACTATCTTTCTAGATGGGCAGAGGCTATAGCAGTAAAACAGATCACTGCAAAGGATGTGGAAAAATTTGTGTATGATGAAATATGTTGCAAGTTTGGGGTGCCATTAGAGCTACTTTCAGATAAGGGGCCAGGATTTAGAGCTAAACTGCTAGACTTCTTATGCACAAAGATGAAGATTAGGCACCAGCATACCACTCCTTATTCCCCACAGTGTAATGGCTTAAATGAAATATTCAATGGTGAGTTGATACAAATTCTTTCTAAAGTGACAGAGCACCAAGGAAAGAATTGGGATTTGGAATTTCCTAGTGCATTATGGGCTTACCGTACTTCGGTGAAGACAGGTACAGGGTTTACTCCATTTCATTTGGTGTATGGAAAGTAAGCACTATTGCCTGTGGAGGTAGAGTTGCCTGCAGTCAAGATGTTAGAGAAGTTGCTTGGGCCGCCTAGTGATGCATTCAAAGAGAGGCTCTTGCAGTTACAAGAGGTCTAGTTGGATAGGATGAGCGCATTGTAGCATTATGGGCAGATGCAGGATAAGGCTTTGGCAAAGATAAATGAAAAGGTCAAAAGTAAGGGTATCAAGAAACATGACTTGGTTTTGCGCTACAACAGTAAGCTGGACAACACCTTCCAAAAGAAGTTTCAAATTAAGTGGGAAGGCCCTTTCAAGGTAGTGGAGTGTTTTCCAAATGGCACATATCAGCTGGCTAACTTGGATGGTGTTCTACATAAGTCAAGGGTAAATGGATTGCGTCTTAAATTGTATCATGCTAGATTGATGATGGTGGAGCACGATGAGATGTCTATGGAGCAAGCAATGTTGGTGAAGGATGAGGAGACCTGTGATGCGGCGAGTCTCATATCTCTCTTTGCTGCTGCTGATCATGAATAATCTAGCAGGCTAGGGGATGGGCAAATTATGTCAGGAGTTTTTTGGAACAAGGGATTGCGCATATGTACATATACATGCATGGTGCATCAAAAAAAGGATTGCCCATTTTCCTTAGCCAGGTGGTTATGCGGGGCCCACATGTGTACAGGTAGGACAGTGTGTACATAGTGCATCGATTTTCACTATCACCAGTACCAGTATGTTTTTTCTACAATAATGAGGAGTTTATAGCGCGTAAAACTTCTCGAGGAAGCTATCCGCGGGCCGACGACGTGAGGTCAGCAAGTGCGTCAGATGGCATCTAGTGGCGTCAGGAGGGCGAATGAGGTCAATATTTGCACGCGGATGAGGACGGACACAACGTGGGTGTTTTCTTGTGAGAGTTATGCAGAAAGGTCATCATTAGGACCAATTTTTGGGGCCACTTCACGTGGTGGCGAGATGCATTATTGGAAAAAAGCTGAGTGCCAGGTGTGCGAATGATGCAAAAAGGTGACAACTATGCACTGCGAGGTCAGTTTTTGGCCTGTTCGGGGTCCGTTTGAGGTCATCTAAAAGACCAAGGGTGACCAACTAATAAAGCTAAGTGTGGGAACTGAAAAAATAGAGAGAAGACTAGAAAAAACGTGGAGAAGAGAGGAGGAACAGCCGCAGGTGTGTTTTTGCTCATTTTGTAGCCTGTTTTGGCCGTAAACTACTCATCCGAGATCGGATTTGAGCACTTTGACATTGTAGACAGGGGTTTTGGGCCGTTCCGGACGTGATGGCGCTGTCCAGTTTGCCAAATTCCTCACTCTTTTCCTGATGTTTTGGCTGTGTAAGTTTCTCCTATCAATGAAGCTTCTTCTCCGATTTGTGATTGTATCTGGCATATTTTACCCATATTGTGTGAGCTATTTGCCCCATTGGTGTTGGCCCAGGCTCATTTGTATCTAAACATCAGAAATTCTCCTCTTTTGAGCTGAGTTTTTTTGGTGTGTGTGTGTGTGTCTGTGTGACTGTGTGGAGTGGGCAAACGGGTAGTCTCTCTCCTCGCACTCCATGGGTGTGTTCCCTGTCTCGTCCAGGTGGGTTGTATAAGCCGAGTGGTGCCCCATAGTGTGTGTGTGTATCTTCCCAAGAGTGTGTGTCGGGTCGTTATAGAGGCGCTGTGTGTGTTTTCATCCCGCTCACACCGTGTACATGATTTTTGCTAAAGATTATCAAAATGAACCTAATGCTTTAGCAAAAGAAAATAAAAGCAACCAAAAGGAATTTGAGTTATCAAATTTTCTCAAGGGGTTTCAAGATGTCTTTATTGACGACATCCCTTGTGAGCTACCTCCTAAACGAGGTAATGATGACCATCCAATTGAACGCATAACAAACCTTCTTATAGAGTTTACCAAGCTCAACAAGAGGAGATTATGCAGCAAGTGCATGAGTTAGTTGAGAAGGGCATGGTTAGGCCTATCTCATCTCCATTTTGCTCACCTGTTCTATTAGTGCAAAAGAAAGACGACACATATCGCATGTGTGTTGAATATAGAGCACTAAATAGGATCACTATCAAGAATAGGTTTCCCGTTCCACGGGTAGAAGACCTATTTGATAAGCTACAAGGATCGACCTACTTCAGTAGGATTGACCTAAAAAGTGGCTATCATCAATTAAGGATATTTGATCAAGACATTGTAAAGACCGCATTTTGCACCACGTTCGGTCTTTACGAATACATTGTCGTGTCTTTTGGCTTGACCAATGCACCAGCCACATTCAACCGCTTGATGGAGAAGCTGTTCAGGACTCATGGAACCTTCACTGGAGTGTTTTCATTCAGATTCATGGACATGGATTTTTGTGCACACTTAATTTGGACTCTCAAAAAACATTTTGTATGAGCATGAACTTAAGTAATCGATTAGACTTTTATTTATAAACTATGAGAAATAAATTTCCAAAAAACTACTTTTGTTACCTCTCTCTATGTTGAGTTGGTGTTTCTTATAGGGCCCAAAAATTGAGTCCAAATTTATCCTAATGCAGAAATTGATTTACGATCAAGGTATCATCAAGTATGCATTAGGCTTGCAGATATAACCAAAATTGCATTTCAAACACGGTATGACACTATGAGTTTTGGTTAGGCCGTTCAGGTTGACAAATGCCCCAAATACTTTCATGACACTTATGGACATCTTGAGACTATATTTGGGAAAGTTTGTCATTTTTTTCTTTGAAGAAATTCTTGTGTCTAGTGCCTTTGAAGAAGAGCATTTACAACATCTAAAACAAGTCTTTGAAGCGTCATGAGAACATAAGTTATACACCAAACTTAAATCAAAGTGTGATTTTTTGAAGGAGGAGATTCACTATTTAATCCATGTTATTCGAGCTGATGGGTTACTCAAGGATCAATAAATGGATGCCATTAGAAGGTGTCCCTCTTTTAAAAATCTAAAAGAACTTCAAATTTTATTGGGATTTGTAGATTTTTATCAATGATTCATCAACAACGATGCTTGTATTGCAGTTTTGATGATAGAACAATTGAAGTTCAGGGCCAATACGTTTCAGTGGGTATATCTCAACAACAAATTTTTCATGCTCTCAAGGATGCATTAGCTACAAATACTATTTTAGCTATAGAGGATCTGTTGAATCAATGTGTTTAGAAACGGATGTCAATAATCATGCTATGGAATCAATACTTCTACATGAGGGATGGCCAATTGCAGTCAAAAGAAAGAAGCCTGATTTAGCCCAGCAGAATCATTTTGATTTTAAAAGAGAACTTTATTCAATAGTGTCTGCTTTAAAGACATTATACAATTATTTATATGGGACACAATTTGAGATTGTGTTCGACCATGAAAGCATAAGATGATCTACACAAGAATCAAATTTGAAGGGTTGAAAGGCGAGGTGGCTGAGATTCTTCAAGGCTATGATGCAAATCTTGAGTATCATGAAGGATGATATAATGTGCTAGCTAATACTCTTAGTCAAATGCCTACAATCAACTCTCTTCTCTTTATTGAGATACAAAGTGCAAGGGCCTCCTCCTAGTAGCCCTTGCTTTTAACTATCACATCTAAACTATCGACTTTAAAAAGAAAAAGAAAAAATATTGTTTGAGTAAATTCGGATTCAATTCAAGCATCAAAGTATACTCACGAGCCATTTTCGACTTACGACATCGGAATAGGGAAGATATAAGATAAGAAAAAGATAAATAAGGATAAGGATAAGGTGAGTAAGTAGCTTGTTGAATAAGTTATGAGAAGCAAGATAAGTTAAAAGGACCTTATCGATAAGGAAGATAACATATCACGATAAAGAAAGGCACTTATCATAAATATGCATAAAAAGAGGGCTTCTATTCTCATTTTACACTTCTCTCCTTCATTTTCGCAAGGTGAAAACTTGAGAGTAAGCTTGAGGAAGACATAGCCAAGCCTCTTTCACACACACCTCCTCCACAGATACCCCTCTCCAAGAGAAACCATAGCCAAAACCCTAATCAATTTTTTCAAAACGTGATCTTCTTCTCTTGCCATTCTCTCATTCCAAGTGGCCTCATGGGTGGTCTTCAAACAAAAAAAGAGAGAAAGAGCCGACTCGCTTCTTCAATAACTCCAATATTTACTTCTTCTTTGTATTCATCCTCGATGCGCATTCATATGTCTTCGGTCTTTAGCAGCTTTTGTTAACTGATGTCTACGGAGTTAACAATTGACGTCGACTCAGTTAAAATTAGATTAGGTTCATTTGAGTTATAATAACTAAGTTCCTATTGCCTTTAAATTTCTACTCAAATAAGAACTTAAGAAATACAACGAGTCTCTAGGGAGTTTTAGGTTTTGTCTCGACGTGAGTTTCAAGGTAACCCGGTCTTGGCCAATTCCCATTTCTTTTCTTTGCACCATTTTCTATACATGGGGAATCTCCATGGAAGAAATGAGAGTTTTATGTTGAAGCAACACGGTCATCACTTCCACGAAGCTTTCGGCAAAAGAGGGAACGGAGGGAATCACCTTATTTGGAATGGGAATCTTCTTTATCAAAGAAAACTTCTTTGGTATTGATAAACTTACCCTTCAAAACTCTTTCCTTTTGAAAATTAGATATTAACTTAGTATGTCCCTAAAACTTTTACACACATAATCTACAAAGAGTCAAGAGCATTTTTTTTGGAAAAAATATAATTCCTCTCCTTACAAAATAAAGTTAGTTCCAAAAATAACTCCATTACCTATTTTCCTTTAATTTGCAGTATTTACCTTTATAAGAATAATGTAGGTAATAGAATGAAAGTAGCTTAAGAGATAATCAAGGATATTAGTCTCCAATTCATCATGCATATTATTTAGGTAATTATGATCTCCTATCACCTATGGTTAAAGAGAGCGCTTTCTACTCTCTCTATGTCTATTAGTTTGGTAATCTAACAAACTTGAAGTAACGGAACTTGTAATATATAGATAGTTATGACCTCTTGTCACATATGGTTATAGAGAGTGCTTTCTACTCTCTCTATGCCATATAAGTCTAGTAGCTGAAAAAACTTGAAATAACGAATTTTGAAATAACATCGTGGTTAGTTGTTAGCAACATGGTTAGTTATGATTAGTAATGAACCATAATTGGAGGGAAACAACAAAATTAAGAATTTATTTCTTCCTCCCAAGAAAAAAAACTTGCTTATGAATATGTGAGAGTTTAAGCATGAATTTTAGTAAGTATTATAGTAAATTAGTTTCAAGAAAGTGCAATAGCATAAAGAGAAAAGAAAACATTACCTTAGTGTGTGTGAATCTCCAAATCGACTAAATTCATGTAATTTGGGAATTTTCCACTTAAAGTGGGAAAAATTGAGGTGTGTGGTTAGTAAATAAAGTGAAAATCTCATAGGATTGTGGTGTTGATAAACACCAAAAGTCAAGAGGATGTACAACACATGGATTTGAATAATAACTATAAATTACATAAAACAAAGGAAGATACAAAAACGATTTTGTTTACAAACTGACTAGTATAGTAACAATAGAAGCTCCACATAATTCTACTCCACATTTGATACCATATTTGAACTTTGATCCAAGTGTGGTTGATGTGCACGAGTGAGGCCTTCTTTGGCTTTTAGAGCATGCCTTTCTGGAATCTTTATTCTAGAAAATGGTCCTTCTTTGTTGGGTCTCTAGGACCAAACAATTGCATCTACAGTTTCCCACACTTGTGGGTCCTTATAGTTGACAGCCCAATAACCCTTCCAACAATTGCTGTAAGCTTGAGTATCTGTCATCCCACTTTTTCTCGCGCAAGGTGCCCAATATTGAATCAAGAGTTTTCTGTAGTTTGGTGATGTAGGCTCATTATCAATGTCAGATAAAGCCATTGCAAGCCACACTGGATATATTTCTGTGTCACTCGGAACAAGCATAAGAAAGTCACCTTGGTGCACATCAGACATAGGGTCAAACTCTTCCCTTGGCCTATCTCGTTGAGGCCCACAAAAATGATCGTTCAACTCTTCAAGGCCTAGGAATCTTTCTGCTCCTTGTTGCAAATTCATTGTAGTGCTTTGTAGGTGAGAATATTCTTGAGTTTTTGGCCAAAACATTTCATACAAGACTCCCTCTGATATGATTGCTTTTCCAATCTCTTCAATTACCTTACTCCAATAATCTATCACGGGTCTATAATATCGCGGAATACTTGAACCATTCCCTAAATTTTTCCAAAATTTTATATAGTTCTTTAGCCCCAAAATGACTTCTTCGTGGGCCTTGACATACTCCTCCATTTGTACTAGAGGTGGATCTCCATGTGGTAACATTGGCTTGCCTTCTGTGTCTGTTTTCCAAAGGCGAATACTTCCACTCCAACTTGATACACCTACATGTGCCTTATATTGCATCATTGGTGTCTCATCCTGCATAAAGAACCTGAACTGAAGCGGTTTGGAATGTCCAACAAGTATGTCTTGTCCATCACAAAGATAGCCATCACAATATTGCTTGAAATCGGGGATCTTTGTGAGAAAAAATGGATCTGGAGATGAAGATGAGCTGTTTCGTAATGTATCCATCAAATGTGGCAAAGTATATGTTTGTGTAACTCTCAGCTTCTCTGAAAACCTACTAAACATGGCGTCTATGTCCTCATGTGTATGCCCAACCATTAAAAATCCTAGCTGGATTGTTTTGAAAACACCCCTTGCAACAAGCATTGACAAATAGGCAAATAAGTATCGATTTTTGTTTTCCCATGCACAATTATCCAATTGTAGCAACAAGTTCTCTGGCAATCTGCGAAATGTTGACCCCAATTCCTCTTCTGCAATTTCTGACGACTGCACAATGGGCTCTTTTCCATCACTAAAGTTATGGTAGTCCAAAGCATCCCTTGAGTTCAAAGCATGTAGTAGTGAAATATTGCTCCTTGGAAGTCCATTTGTTACTAGATCACCAAGAGGATGCTTATCTATCCTCTCTAGGTTATGTAAACAATTAGCAATTGAGCCAATTGTAAGATTTGGATCAACTGGCCACAAACCATTCAAGACAAAGTGTCCGTAATGACCTTCTCCATGTCCATGAGTGATCATGCCAATCAATGCCACCTGCAGATTATATCCTGAATCCACACCCTTGGGAACAATGCGTAATCTAGGAGTGGCAGTTTTCTTTTAATCCATCTTATCATGGATTATGCATACATATTTTTGTGGTTGACTTTCTGAATACGTGCGCCATGCATAATATAGACTTCTGCAACTCTTTTGTTGTGCCATGTTAACTTCTCTCTCCCTCAAGAGAAGAGCTCTCTCTTCAAGAGAAGGTTTAGCTTCTAACCTTGCCTTGATTGAGCTACAAATATTGCACTTAGAGAACTCACTCGTCTTTGTTAAAGTGACATGTGGGTACTCTTTGTTCCAAATTCTACCAAAAGAAGATTAGGATAGCTTCTTCTCATAGCCCATTTGGTCAAGTGTCGTGTTGATTTCACATAAAATATCCACTTGTTTGTATGTTGATGGAATCACCAATTGAGTCTCTCTTGAGCCATCTAGCAGTGTTCTACTTCTATGTGGCATCTTCTCAGAGTTGTTTTCCACAAACTCATTTAGTAGTGCTCTTGCTAAACTAGTATGTTGAAGTCCCCTTCTCAATGTACATGTGTTCCCATGTACATATTGGCGCACACCATTTTCAAAGTTCTCCTTGTATCGATAAAATGATGTCTTTGGTATTCCATGTAGCTCATACCATGCTCTACAACAAACAATAGATCCATTTAGCCTGAATTGGTATCGTGACTTCTCATCTTTCTGATAACATATAGAAAGAACATCATAAACATAATTAGTGCGTGATTTTTGAGACTCTCCCCAAAACTGTTGTCGTAACCTTGTCACCATATCACGATCTGCAAACTGGCAACATTTTTTTGCACAACAATCAATGCATGATACCCTTTGAATTGATTTTTTTGAAAGGTAAAAAGTCGAAGCTGGTGCTGCTTTTGATTTTTGAGTCCTGTTCATGAAAGTGTATCGTCTCTTCCTTGACAACTGGACAACATTACTCCCATCAAGTTTTTTTCCAACATTGTCATCGTTGGATACATCCTCATATGTAGCATGCATGCCATCAACAGGAACAAATCGTTGTAATGGGCTCCCATTCAACATTGTTGTCTGCTTGATGGGCCACTTTAGCAAAGTGATGCTACCCACTTCAACCACATCATCAATGCTTGCATTTTCTCTTTCAATACCCACACCCACACAATCAGGACCAAGTTCCTGAAAGTTGACATAATCATGTGGAAATACATATAAGATGGTCCCTTCATTCATGGTTTGCATCATTGTGTCATCTTTTAAAAGGACCCTCTGATTTCTCCAAGACTCTCGAATCATTGCTTCAAATTCTGGGCTTGTCATAGGTATTGCATCTGTAACTAGAGGATCACAATGATCATGTTCTTCATCACCATTGTAGCTTTCCTGTGGATCAATTAAGTTCCCATTTAATACAAAAGATTGCAAAAGAAGCTTTGACCATCGAACAACACTCCATAATGAGCCTTGGAGAGATGAAGTATCCATTGTAGGAAAAGGTAGGACCACATCCTTCAAGCATTCCTCCACTAGTATGGAGAAATTTCCGTGCCCTATCTTTGTACCACCACAAGTGGAATCTCGATCTGTTCTACACACAGAGCCAATACCAAAAATTTCATTGTCAAGTATCATATGTACTTTCTCCCCAGATTCAAAGTCCATCCTGTAAGTGAAAAAGATTACATTGTTAAATCCATAGTTATAGAAAAATACTCTTCAAACAAAAAATCATGCTACAACATGGAAAAGGTTTGCATAGGTTGGACAAGTGGTGAACCTTGAGACCAAATCCTCCTTGCTATATTAATGGAAGCAAGGTTGGAAATTATGGTGGATCTTGAAACCAAAGCATCCTTGCTATATTAGAGCATAGGTTGGACAAGTGGTGGACCTAGTTGTAATACCCACTACCACCTATCAACTATTATAGGACTATGCTTTCCAATGTCCAAGTATCCCTTAAGGCTTTCAAGGTTGAACACGTGGTGGACCTTGAAACGAAAATCCCCTTTCTATATCAGAGCATAGCTTGGACAAGTGGTGGACCTAATTATAATACCCAATATCCAAGGTGAAATACCTTAGGACCTTGCTACCTTGCTTGCCAATGTTTATGTAGCCCCTCATTTATTTAATGGAAGTAAGGTTGGACAAGTGGTGCACCTTGAAACCAAAGCCTCTTTGCTATATGAGAGCATAGGTTGGACCTAGTTGTAATACCCACTGCCACCTATCAACTACTATAGGACTATGCTTTCCAATGTCCAAGTATCCCTTGAGTCTTGCAAGGTTGAACACGTGGTGGACCTTGAAACGAAAATCCCCTTTCTATATCAGACCATAGCTTGGACAAGTGGTGGACCTAGTTATAATGCCCAATATCCAAGGTGAAACACCTTAGGACCTTGCTACCTTGCTTGCCAATGTTTACATAGCCCCTCATTTCTTTAATGGAAGCAAGGTTGGACAAGTGGTGGACCTTGAGACTAAATCCTCTTTGCTATATGAGAGCATAGGTTGGACCTAGTTGTAATACCCACTACCACCTATCAACTACTATAGGACTATGCTTTCCAATGTCCAAGTATCCCTTGAGTCTTGCAAGGTTGAACACGTGGTGGACCTTGAAACGAAAATCCCCTTTCTATATCAGAGCATAGCTTGGACAAGTGGTGGACCTAGTTATAATGCCCAATATCCAAGGTGAAATACCTTAGGACCTTTCTACCTTGCTTGCCAATGTTTACATAGCCCCTCATTTCTTTAGTGGAAGAAAGGTTGGACAAGTGGTGGACCTTGAAACCAAAGCCTCTTTGCTATATGAGAGCATAGGTTGGGCCTAGTTGTTATACCCACTGCCACCTATCAACTACTATAGGACTATGCTTTCCAATGTCCAAGTATCCCTTGAGTCTTGCAAGGTTGAACACGTGGTGGATTATTGAAACCAAAATCCCCTTTCTATATCAGAGCATATCTTGGACAATTGGTGGACCTAGTTATAATTCCCCTCCTTTCTTTAATGGAAGAAAGGTTGGAAAAGTGGTGAATCTTGAAACCCAAACCCTTTGGCTATATATAGAGGATAGCTTGGACAAGTGGTGGTCTTAGTTGTAGTATCCAATGTCCAAGGTCCAAGGTGAACTATGTAAAGACCTTACTTCCAAAAACAAAGTCGTACAAGTGGTTCTTCTTCAAACCAAAACGTCCTTAGTGTATTAGAACATAGCTTGGAGAAGTTGTGGACTTAGTTGTAATGGTGAATGTCCAAAGCAAACTATTATAGGACCTTGCTTCCCAAATCAAGTTTGGACAAGTGGTGGATCTTAAAACCAAAACCCCCTTACTGTATTAGAGCATAGCTTAGATAAGTGGTGGACCTAGCTGCCATGGAAAATGTTCAATGTGAACTGCTACAGGACCTTGCTATTAAATGTCTAAGTAGAGCTAGCTTCTTTAATGGAATCAAGGTTGGGAAAGTGGTGCATCTTGAAACCAAAAGCCCTTTATTGTATTAGAGCATAGCTTGGACAAGTGAGGGACCTAGTTTTAATGTGTGATGTCAAAAGAAAAGTATTACAAGACCTTGCTTTCCAATATTTGAATTGGTCAGCTGGTTAAAACTAAGTATAAAACTTTGACCATTTTCTTCTCGAATTGCCAAAAAGCTAGTTTTAGACACCCCTAAATGAAAATGGTTTAGGGTGGCCTTAAGCAACGTTTTTTCAAAGACTTGAACAAAAGGGTTGCCGAAGAGTAATGAAAATTTATTATGGCTTGAAGTGCCTGAGTATGTGAAAACAAGCCTAGGTTTTCCACGAGGCAAAAGGTGACATAATAAGAACATTGGAAACTTAGGATTGACCATGTGGCCTAAACTTTGGCAAGTGAAGTGGTGGCCAAGTTTTGTGGCACAGTGTGCACTTGGTCCTATATGTGTTGACCACTTGGCTAAATCTAGGACCATAAGGCCAAACCTTTGGCACCTTAAATATAGTATGGGACATAATCTAGAACTGCTATAGTAAATTAGTAGTATAGTTAATATGTTAATATTTGTATTATATTTAAGTATATGCTAAATATAATTTATGTTCAAAATTTCCCTAATGAAGAATGTCCCATTTAGCACTCCAGATGCGGGGTCTTAGGGCAATGCCACGATGGGGTGACAAGGTAGCGCTTCGACGTGAGGTTTGGGGGTAGCGCTCTTGATGGGGATGTGGAATATAGCGCTCTCGATGGAGGGGCTTGGGAGGCTGATTTTGGGATATTGTTCCGGGCGGGGTCCTGGGGAAGCGCCCAAAGATTTTTTTTAAAAAAAGTGAATTCATAGTATAGAGTTACGCATGTTTTGCATATTTTCAACCATGATTTCTTTAATTTTGGCTGTGTGAATTGGTTAATGTTTTATATTGCTTTTGTTTTTTTTAATCCTATGATAAAACATGGACTTGTAGCATACGTGGCATTCTAATAAACCCTATCAAGATTAGGCACAGAGAGAGCACACGAGCAACGCACACAGAGAAAGCAAGCGAGCAACAAACACATAGAAAGCGCACACGGATCGCACACAATTGGAGTATACGCGCACGTAGAGGAGCAAGCCCGGCATCGTACACAACACACAGGTGGAGCACACAGGATTGAAAGTTCGCGCAAAAGATAAAGAAACAGCAGCGTACGCAACACTTTCCAGAAGGGCAGGATTGGGCATAGCTTCTTCTCAGGAGACATTGCACACCTCACGAACAGAGAAAAAACAGGTATTTCTCTCTCTCTCACGCTCTGTCTTTCTCCATATAGAGAAGATGGTTCTCTGTAACTCTTCTTGCACACACACTCTCTCATCAAAAGACAGAGATACGTAGTTTAAAAATATCCCCGCACACATACACATATTCCTACACATCGTCTTCCTCTCTTCCACATACATAAACATAGTGAAATCTATTATCTTGTTGTCTCTCTCTTGAAAATACATGCACATATTCCCACACATCGTCTTCCTCACTTCCACATACATAACCACAGTGAAATCTGTTATCTTGTTGTCTCTCTCTTGAAAATACGTGCACATATTTCCATACATCGTCTTCCTCTCTTCCACATACATAAACACAATGAAATCTGTTATCTTTCTCTCTCTCCTCTCTCTAGAAAACAGGTATTTCTCTCTCTCTCTTTCTGTATCTATCTATCTCTGTATCTTGCTATCTCTCTCTTGAAAATACATGCTCATGTATGTGTGCGTCTGTGTTATCTATGTGTATGTATGTATATTTGTGTTATTTCATTGTAATACTCATACATAATGCAGATACACAATTACACTTAATTACGATATGCACACATAGTATATATACATACATAAATATCACAAATAACTAACACATTGTAATACTAGTAAACTTGAATGGAAGACTTACTTGCGTGATCTGTTAAAGTCGATTCTTGTAGCGAGTTCTGGATGTATGCTGAGATGATTTTCCTCTAATCCATTTGTAGATATGATTGTAACTTCTGTTTCTCAAAAATAGTAGTGTTGTTTAGTGATACACCTAATGGACATAAATGGTTGAAACTAGGACATGTAGACCAAAAATACGTGTATTTCTTTGGATGAATATATACACTTTTTGGTGACCCTTACCACAAGTGGTGGACCTTGAGACCAGTGGACTATAAGGACCTCCAAACAATACCTTGTACACTCAATCCTCCTTGGTATCTAGGTTGGACAAGTGGTGGACCTTGTTCAAATTCTCTAACCACTCTCTCTAACATGGTGACATAATTTAGGTGTGATAAATTCATATCTATGCAAACTAATATCAGTTTAGGCTTGTTAATTTGAATTTGTTTGAATTTATGTACAATATAATGATTTGAGGTTTGCATATTTGAATTTAGGTGGTATAATGATATCTTTTTGTGGTAAACTTGAATTTAAAATCAATTTCGCGTGGAATATTATAAATTTAAGTGGTAAAATTTAATTTTTTATAAAAAAGTTTGAATTTTAAAATTTGGGCGGGATATTTTAAAATTTAGGCGGGATATTTAAAATTTGGGAGGGATATTTTAAATTTAGGCAATCAGATTTTGAATTTTAAATTTAGGCGGGAAGGTTTTGAATTTATAGCGAGATCTCTCTCTTATAAGAGAGTATAGGTTGGACAAGTGGTTGGACATATAGGGAATCTAGTTGAATATTGTACGTATAATATATATGTAATAGATCTAGCTTGGACAAGTGGTGGACCTTGGAGCAAAACCCCATGTAAAACACATCATGCACATTCCAAGTGGTGAGAAAAAATATCATTTAAGATATAGCCTTATAGGTTGGACAAGTGGTGGACCTTAACACCAAGATATTCTTAATGTAATGACATAGAGTGGAAAACTGGTGAATCTTGAGACCAAACCATGCTACTAGCGATAATAGCTTGGACAAGTGGTGGACCTTAAAATTAATCCCCCCATCTACAAAATATCGTGGGTTTAAGGTATTTTGATGGAGCCTAGCATCTTGGAGACATGGTGTAGCTTGCTTCTCTTCATGTTTCAATGGAGCCTATCTTGGACAAATGGTGGAGCATCCTTCTCTCCATGTTTCAATGGAGCCTAGCTTGGACAAGTGGTGGACCTTTTCTTCTCTCTATGATTCAAGTGGTGGACCTTGGAACCAAACCCCCATGTAAAACCTATCATGGTCACTCCAAGTGGTGAGAAAGAATAACCTTTAAGATATAGCCTTATAGGTTGGACAAGTGGTGGACCTTAACACCCAAATATTCTTAATATAATGACATAGAGTGAAAAAGTGGTGAATCTTGAGACAAAACCACTCATGCTACTAGTGATAATAGCTTGGACAAGTGGTGGACCTTGAACGTAAACCCCCAATGTTTCAATAGACTTAGCTTTGACAAATGGTGGAGCATCGTTCTCTCCATGTTTCAATGGAGCCTAGCTTGGACAAGCGGTGGACGTTTATTTCTCTCTATGTTTCAATAGAGTTAGCTTGGACAAGTGGTGGACCTTGAAACCAAACACCCATGTAAAACCTATCATGGTCACTCCAAGTGGTGAGAAAGAATAACCTTAATGATATATCCTTATAGGTTGGACAAGTGGTGGACCTTAATACCCGGATACTCTTAATATAATGGCATAGAGTGGGAAAATGGTGAATCTTGAGACCAAACCACTAAGGCTACTACCAATAATAGCTTGGACAAGTGTTGGACCTTGAATGTAAACCCCTCATCTACGACATATCGTGGGTTTAATGTTTTTTGATGGAGCCTAGCATCTTGGAGACATGGTGCAGCTTGCTTCTCGTCATGTTTCAATGGAGCCTATCTTGGACAAATGGTGAAGCATCCTTCTCTCCATGTTTCAATGGACCCTAGCTTGGACAAGTGGTGGACCTTTGCTTCTCTCACTGTTTCAATAGAGTTCGCTTGGACAAGTGGTGGACCTTGGAACCAAATCCCCATGTAAAACCTATCATGGTCACTCCAAGTGGTAAGAGAGAGTAACCTTTAAGATATAGACTTATAGGTTGGACAAGTGGTGGACCTTAACACCCACATATTCTTAATATAATGACATAGAGTGGAAAAGTGGTAAATCTTGAGACAAAACCACTCATGCTACTAGCGATAATAGCTTGGACAAGTGGTGGTACTTGAATGTAAACCGCCCATGTACAAAATATGGTGGGTTTAAGGTATTTCGATGAAACCTAGCATCTTGGAGACATGGTGCAACTTGCTTCTCTTCATGTTTCAATGGAGTCTATCTTGGACAAATAGTGGAGCATCCTTCTCTCTATGTTTCAATGGACCCTAGCTTGGACAAGTGGTGGACCTTTGCTGATCTCTATGATTCAATAGAGTTAGCTTGGACAAGTGGTGGACCTTGGAACCAAACCCCCATGTAAAACCTATCATGGTCATTCCAAGTGGTGAGAAAGAATAACCTTTAAGATATAGCCTTATAGGTTGGACAAGTGGTGGACCTTAATACCCAAATATTCTTAATATAATGACATAGAGTGAAAAAGTGGTGAATCTTGAGACCAAACCACTCATGCTACTAGCGTTAATAGGTTGGACAAGTGGTGGATCTTTAATGTAAACCCCCCATGTTTCAATAGAGTTAGCTTCGACAAATGATAGAGCATCCTTCTCTCCATGTTTCAATGGAGCCTAGCTTGGATAAGTGGTGGAACATTGTTTCTCTCTATGTTTCAATAGAGTTAGCTTGGACAAGTGGTGGACTTTGGAACCAAACCCCCATGTAAAACATATCATGGACATTTCAAGTGGTGAGAAATAATACCCTTTAAGATATACCCTTATAGGTTGGACAAGTGGTCCACCTTAACACACAGATCATGCTACTAGCGATAATAGCTTGGACAAGTGGTGGACCTTGAACGTAAACCCCCCATGTTTCAATAGACTTAGCTTCAACAAATGGTGGAGCATCGTTGTCTCCATGTTTCAATGGAGCCTAGCTTGGACAAGTGGGTGACCTTTGTTTCTCTCTATGTTTCAATAGAGTTAGCTTGGACAAGTGGTGGAACTTGGAACCAAACCCCCATGTAAAACCTATCATGGTCACTCCAAGTGCGAAGAAAGAATAACCTTTAAGATGTAGCCTTATAGGTTGGACAAGTGGTGGACCTTAACACCCACATATTCTTAATTAAAGTGGTGAATCTTGAGACCAAACCACTCAGGCTACTAGCAATAATAGCTTAGACAAGTGGTGGACCTTGAATGTAAACCCCTCATCTACGAAATATCGTGGGTTTAATGTATTTCGATGGAGCGTAGCATCTTGGAGACATGGTGCAGCTTGCTTCTCTTCATGTTTCAATGGAGCCTATATTGGACAAATGGTGGAGCATCCTTCTCTCCATGTTTCAATGGACCCTAGCTTGGACAAGTGGTGGACCTTTGTTTCTCTCTATGTTTCAATAGAGTTAGCTTGGACAAGTGGTGGACCTTGGAACCAAACCGCCATGTAAAACCTGTCATGGTCACTCCAAGTAGTAAGAAAGAATAACCTTTAAGATGTAGCCTTATAGGTTGGACAAGTGGTGGACCTTAGCACCCACATATTCTTAATAAAAGTGGTGAATCTTGAGATGAGACCACTCAGGCTACTAGCAATAATAGCTTGGACAAGTGGTGGACCTTGAATGTAAACCCCTCATCTACGAAATATCGTGGGTTTAATGTATGTCAATGGAGCGTAGCATCTTGGAGACATGGTGCAGCTTGCTTCTCAGCATGTTTCAATGGAGCCTATCTTGAACAAATGGTGGACCATCCTTCTCTCCATGTTTCAATGGAGCCTAACTTGGACAAGTGGTGGACCTTTGTTTCTCTCTATGTTTCAATAGAGTTAGCTTGGACAAGTGGTGGACCTTGGAACCAAACCCCCATGTAAAACCTATCATGGTCACTCCAAGTGGTAAGAAAGAATAACCTTTAAGATGTAGCCTTATAGGTTGGACAAGTGGTGGACATTAACACCCACATATTCTTAATATAATGACATAGAGTGGAAAAGTGGTGAATCTTGAGACCAAACCACTCAGGCTACTACCAATAATAGGTTGGACAAGTAATGGACCTTGAATGTAAACCCCTCATCTACGACATATCGTGAGTTTAATGTTTTTTGATGGAGCCTAGCATCTTGGAGACATGGTGCAGCTTGCTTCTCGTCATGTTTCAATGGAGCCTATCTTGGACAAATGGTGGAGCATCCTTCTCTCCATGTTTCAATGGAGCTTAGCTTGGATAAGTGGTGGACCTTTGCTTCTCTCTCTGTTCCAATAGAATTAGCTTGGACAAGTGGTGGAGCTTGGAACCAAACCCCCATGTAAAACCTATCATGGTTACTCCAAGTGGTAAGAAAGAATATCCTTTAAGATATAGACTTATAGGTTGGACAAGTGGTGGACCTTAACACACACATATTGTTAATATAATGCCATAGAGTGGAAAAGTGGTGAATCTTGAGACAAAGCCACTCATGCTACTAGCGATAATAGCTTGGACAAGTATGGGCCCTTGAATGTAAATCCCCCATGTACAAAATATCCTGGGTTTAAGGTATTTCGATGAAGCCTAGCATCTTGGAGACATGGTGCAGCTTGCTTCTCTTCATTTTTTGATGGAGCCTATCTTGGACAAATGGTGGATCATCCTTCTCTCCACGTTTCAATGGACCCTAGCTTGGACAAGTGGTAGACCTTTGCTTGTCTCTATGATTCAATCGAGTTTGCTTGGACAAGTGGTGGACCTTAGAACTCAAACCCCCATGTAAAAGCTATCATGGTCACTCCAAGTGGTGAAAAAGAATAACCTTTAAAATATAGCCTTATAGGTTGGACAAGTGGTGGACCTTAACACCCAAATATTCTTAATATAATGACCTAGAGTGGAAAAGTGGTGAATCTTGAGACAAAACCACCCATGCTACTAGCGATAATAGCTTGGACAAGTGGTGGAACTTGAACGTAAACCCCCCATGTTTCAATAGACTTAGATTCTACAAATGGTGGAGCATCGTTCTCTCCATCTTTCAATGGAGCCTAGCTTGGACAAGTAGTGGACCTTTGTTTCTCTCTAGGTTTCAATAGAGTTAGCTTAGACAAGTGGTGGACCTTGGAACCAAACCCCCATGTAAAACCTATCATGTTCACTCCAAGAGGTGAGAAAGAATAACCTTAATGATATATCCTTATAGGTTGGACATGTGGTGGACCTTAACACCCATATATTCTATAATATGCATATATGGAAACGTGGTGAACATCTTGAGATCAAGCACACTCATGCTTACTATTAATAGGTTTGGACAAGTGGTGGACCCACCATACCCGACCCCCCCCACAAATCTCGTGGGTTATAAGGTATTTTAAGAGGATTAGGAGCCTAGCATCTTGGAGACATGGTGCACCTTGCTTCTCTTCATGTTTCAATGGAGCCTATCTTGGACAAATGTTGGAGCATCCTTCTCTCCATGTTTCAATGGACCCTAGCTTGCACAAGTGGTGGACCTTTGCTTTTCTCTATGTTTCAATAGAGTTAACTTGGACAAGTGGTGGACCTTGGAACCAATCCCCAATGTAAAACCTATCATGGGCACTCCAAGTCGTGAGAAAGAATTACCTTTAAGATATAGCCTTATAGGTTGGACAAGTGGTGGACCTTAACACCTAGATATCCTTAATATAATGACATAGAGTGATAAAGTGGTGAATCTTGAGACAAAACCACTCATGCTACTAGCGGTAATAGCTTGGACAAGTGGTGGACCTTGAACGTAAACCCCCCATGTTTCAATAGAGTTAGCTTCGAGAAATGATGGAGCATCCTTCTCTCCATGTTTCAATGGAGCCTAGCTTAGAAAAGTGGTGTACCTTTGCTTCTCTCTATAATTCAATAGAGTTAGCTTGGACAAGTGGTGGAACTTGAAACCAAACCCCACTGTAAAACCTATCATGGTCACTCCAAGTGGTAAGAAAGAATAACCTTTAAGATGTAGCCTTATAGGTTGTACAAGTGCTGGACCTTAACACCCACATATTCTTAATATAATGACATAGAGTGGAAAAGTGGTGAATCTTGAGACCAAACCACTCAGGATACTACCAATAATAGCTTGGACAATTGTTGGACCTTGAATGTAAACCCCTCATCTACTACATACCATGTGTTTAATGTTTCTATGGAGCCTAGCATCTTGGAGACATGGTGCAGCTTGTTTCTCGTCATGTTTCAATGGAGCCTATCTTGGACAAATGGTGGAGCATCCTTCTCTCCATGTTTCAATGGAGCCTAGCTTGGACAAGTGGTGGAACTTTGCTTCTCTCTCTGTTTCAATAGAGTTAGCTTGGACAAGTGGTGGAGCCTGGAACCAAATCCCATATAAAACCTCTCATGGTCACTCCAAGTGGTAAGAAAGAATAACCTTTAAGATATAGACTTATAGGTTGGACAAGTGATGGAACTTGAATGTAAACCCCCCATCTACGAAATATGGTGGGTTTAAGGTATTTAGATGGACCCTAGCATCTTGGAGACATGGTGCACCTTCTT
Organism: Adiantum capillus-veneris; assembly: GCF_014529385.1. Taxonomy (NCBI): domain Eukaryota; kingdom Viridiplantae; phylum Streptophyta; class Polypodiopsida; order Polypodiales; family Pteridaceae; genus Adiantum; species Adiantum capillus-veneris. Next base: position 90,271,181 of record NC_140944.1, read on the forward strand.
TTCTTCATGTTTCAATGGAGCCTATCTTGGACAAATGGTGGAGCATCCTTCTCTCCATGTTTCAATGGACCCTAGCTTGGGACAAGTGGTGGACCTTTGCTTCTCTCTATGTTTCAATAGAGTTAGCTTGGACAAGTGGTGGACCTTGGAACCAAACCATGTAAAACCTATCATGGTCACTCCAAGTCGTGAGAAAGAATAACCTTTAAGATATAGTCTTATAGGTTGGACAAGTGGTGGACCTTAACACCCAAATATTCTTAACATAATGACATAGAGTGAAAAGTGGTGAATCTTGAGACAAAACCACTCATGCTACTAGCGGTAATAGCTTTGAAAAGTGGTGGACCTTGAACGTAAACCCCCATGTTTCAATAGAGTTAGCTTCGACAAATGGTGGAGCATCCTTCTCTCCATGTTTCAATGGAGCCTAGCTTAGACAAGTGGTGGACCTTTGCTTCTCTCTATGTTTCAATAGAGTTAGCTTGGACAAGTGGTGGACCTTGGAACCAAACCCCCATGTAAAACCTATCATGGTCACTCCAAGTGGTAAGAAAGAATAACCTTTAAGATGTAGCTTATAGGTTGGACAAGTGGTGGACCTTAACACCCACATATTCTTAATATAATGACATAGAGTGGAAAAGTGGTGAATCTTGAGACCAAACCACTCAGGCTACTACCAATAATAGCTTGGACAAGTGTTGGACCTTGAATGTAACCCCTCATCTACGACATATCGTGGGTTTAATGTTTTTCGCTGGAGCCTAGCATCTTGAGACATGGTGCAGCTTGCTTCTGTCATGTCAATGGAGCTATCTTGGACAAATGGTGGAGCATCCTTCTCTCCATGTTTCAATGGAGCCTAGCTTGGACAAGTGGTGGACCTTTGCTCCTCTCTCTGTTTCAATAGAGTTAGCTTGGACAAGTGGTGGAGCTTGGAACCAAACCCCCATGTAAAACCTATCATGGTCACTCAAGTGGTGAAAAAGAATAACCTTTAAGATATAGACTTATAGGTTGGACAAGTGGTGGACCTTAACACCCAGATATTCTTAATATAATGACATAGAGTGAAAAAGTGGTGAATCTTGAGACAAAACCACTCATGCTACTAGCGATAATAGCTTGGACAAGTGGTGGCCTTGAATGTAAACCCCCATGTAAAAATATCTGGGTTTAAGGTATTTCGATGAAGCCTAGAATCTTGGAGACATGGTGCAGCTTGCCTTCTTCATGTTTCGATGGAGCCTATCTTCCACCAATGGGGGATCATCCTTCTCTAAATGTCTCAATGGAGCCTAGCTTGGACAAGTGGTGGACCTTTGCTTCTCTCTATGTTTCCATAGAGTTAGCTTGGACAAGTGGTGGACCTTGGAAACCAAACCCCATGTAAAACATATCATGGTCATTCCAAGTGGTGAGAAATAATACCCTTTAAGATCTAGCCTTATAGGTTGGACAAGTGGTCGACCTTAAACCTAGATCTTCTTAATATAACGACATAGAGTGGAAAAGTGGTGAATCTTGAGACCAAACCACTCATGCTACTAAGGATAATAGGTTGGACAAGTGGTGGACCTTGAATGTATACCCCCCATGTACGAAATATCATGGGTTTAAGGTATTTCAATGGAGCCTAGCATCTTGGAGACATGGTGCAGCTTGCTTCTCTTCATGTTTCAATGGAGCCTATCTTTGACAAATGGTGGAGCATCCTTCTCTCCATGTTTCAATGGAGCCTAGCTTGGACAAGTGGTGGACCTTTGCTTCTCTCTATGTTTCAATAGATTTAGCTTGGACAAGTGGTGGGCCTTGTAACCAAACTCCCATGTAAAACCTATCATGGTAACTCCAAGTGGTGAGAAAGAATAAAGTTTAAGATATAGCCTTATAGGTTGGACAAGTGGTGGACCTTAGCACCCAGATATTCTTAATATAATGACATAGAGTGGAAAAGTGGTGAATCTTGAGACCAAACCACTCATGCTACTAGAGATAATAGGTTGGACAAGTGGTGGACCTTGAATGTAAACCCCCCATGTACGAAATATCATGGGTTTAAGGTATTTCAATGGAGATTAGCATCTTGGAGACATGGTGTAGCTTGCTTCTCTTCATGTTTCAATGGAGCGTATCTTGGACAAATGGTGGAGCATCCTTCTCTCCATGTTTCAATGGACCCTAGCTTGGACAAGTGGTGGACCTTTGCTTCTCTCTATGTTTCAATAGAGTTATCTTGGACAAGTGGTGGACCTTGGAACAAACCCCCATGTAAAACCTATCATGGTCACTCCAAGTGGTGAGAAAGAATAACCCTTAAGATATAGCCTTATAGGTTGGACAAGTGGTGGACCTTAACACCCAGATATTCTTAATATAATGACATAGAGTGAAAAAGTGGTGAATCTTGAGACCAAACCACTCATGCTACTAGCGTTAATAGGTTGGACAAGTGGTGGAACTTGAATGTAAACCCCCCATGTTTCAATAGAGTTAGCTTCGACAAATGATAGAGCATCCTTCTCTCCATGTTTCAATGGAGCCTAGCTTGGACAAGTGGTGGACCTTTGTTTCTCTCTATGTTTCAATAGAGTTAGCTTGGACAAGTGGTGGACCTTGGAACCAAACCCCCATGTAAAACATATCATGGACATTTCAAGTGGTGAGAAATAATACCCTTTAAGATATACCCTTATAGGTTGGACAAGTGGTCGACCTTAACACCAGATTCTTAACGTAATGACATAGAGTGGAAAAGTGGTGAATCTTGAGACCAAACCACTCATGCTACTAGAGATAATAGGTTGGACAAGTGGTGGACCTTGAATGTAAACTCCCCATGTACAAAATATCGTGGGGTGTAAGGTATTTCAATGGATCTTAGCATCTTGGAGACATGGTGCAGCTTGCTTCTCTTCATGTTTCAATGGAGCCTATCTTGGACAAATGGTGGAGCATCCTTCTCTCCATGTTTCAATGGACCCTAGCTTGGACAAGTGGTGGACCTTTGCTTCTCTCTATGTTTCAATAGAGTTATCTTGGACAAGTGGTGGACCTTGGAACCAAACCCCCATGTAAAACCTATCATGGTCATTCCAAGTGGTCAGAAAGAATACCCTTTAAGATATAGCCTTATAGGTTGGACAAGTGGTGGACCTTAACACCCAGATCTTCTTAATATAATGACATAGAGTGGAAAAGTGGTGAATCTTGAACCAAACCACTCATGCTACTAGTGATAATAGGTTGGACAAGTGGTGGACCTTGAATGTAAACCCCCCATGTACGAAATATCATGGGTTTAAGATATTTCAATGGAGCCTAGCATTTTGGAGACATGGTGCAGCTTGCTTCTTCATGTTTCAATCGAACCTGGCTTGGACAAATGGTGGAGCATCCTTCTCTCCATGTTTCAATGGAGCCTAGCTTGGACAAGTGGTGGACCTTTGATTCTCTCTATGTTTCAATAGAGTTAGCTTGGACAAGTGGTGGACCTTGGAACCAGACCCCTATGTAAAACCTATCATGTGCATTCCAAGTGGTGGTAAATAATACCATTTTAGATATAGCCTTATAGGTTGGACAAGTGGTGGACCTTAACACCCAGATCTTCTTTATATAATGACATAGAGTGGAAAAGTGGTGAATCTTGAGACCAAACCACTCATGCTACTAGGGAGAATAGGTTGGACAAGTGGTGGACCTTGAATTTAAACCCCACATATACAAAATATCGTGGGTTTAAGGTATTTCAATGGAGCCTAGCATCTCGAAGACATGGTGCATATTGCTTCTCTTCATGTTTCAATGGAGCCTATTTTGGACAAATGGTGGAGCATCCTTCTCTCCATGTTTCAATGGACCCTAGATTGGACAAGTGGTGGACCTTTGCTTCTCTCTATGTTTCAATATAGTTAGCCTATATTAGACAATTAGTAGACCTCGAATCTCTCCATGTTGTCTAGAGCTGAGCTTGGACAAGTGGTGGACCTTACTTCTCCCTTCCCTTAGTTTACTAGCTTAAAAGATTACTATGTATACTTGCTTAGATCTAACTTGAACAAGTGGTGGACCTTGTATTCACACAAACTTAATTCATTACAAAAAAGTATATGCTAAAATAACATTTGGTTTTTTTTTGTTTCAGGAAAGATGGCTCAAAAAAACAGGTTGCAAGGGTTGCTGTCTCAGTTGACTATACTTGCAATGATGTTAGGAAATGGTATTTGGACATACATGGTATAGAGGGTGCACAATTTCATAAGGTGCATCTATTTATTGCCAAAAAGGAGAATGACAGCTTGTTTGAAGATGTTGGACAAGTTGTGGAAGCATCTGTCTCTGTAGTTGATAGTCATCCGGAGGTGGAATGCATTGACATTCTAGTTCCAATGAATCTAGAATTTCAACTATCTCCAGGAGCATATGCATTGGAGCGCATGTCTAGAAACAAAGAAGAGACAATGTTTTCTCGAGGATGGAAGTTTGCAGAATCAAATCCAAACATCACAGCAGATCAACTTCAAAGCTCCATCATTGCCACACTACAACGAAAAAAGGTGAAAGCTTCACGACCACCATCCACAAAGAAGCAAGCAAAAGTGCAAAAAGTAGCAGCTAAGCGAACTAGTTCCATTTTGGATGTAGACAAGGCATCTTTGGCATCCTCATCAACAGAGGGTTCAATGTCAAAGATGAGAATTGTGGATCCAGATGTTTTAGAAGCTGAGGCCATGAAAGGACAAGAAAAAGATACAGGTGGAATGAATAAGTACATAAATTATTTTCCTTTCCAATATAGGGAATTTGATATCCCTATTCAAAATTGTTGGCTTGCTCCTGATCACTATAATGCACGTATTATGGATAAAAAACACGCTGAAAGTGTGTTATTTGGATTTTCACGGAGTACGACCAAGCCTGCAGCATGTGCATATTTGATGCCTGTTCGAAATGCAAAATCAAAGAAGGGGACTCCTTTGGCAGTAGAAGAGGTAGAGGAGCAAAAAATTAAAGATTATCATTATTGGATTCTTGATGGGCAGCATTCAATCTATGCTGCAAAAGTTTTGCTTCACAATGAACAAAACAACAAAGAGATATTTGAAAGACTGATTAGCGTGTATAAATTTAGAAAGGCTCGCATTGTTGTGAATGCTCCTCCATTTGTTGCAACTGCTATATCTGCCATTGCAAATGAGGAGGCTCAGGCATTGTATGTCAAGCAACCTTACAGCCAAATATTGAGACATTTACGGAGTCAATGGATCTTCTCAGGACGACCACCAAAGGCAGCAAGTGGAATTGCAGAGGGACATGCATCTCGTGCCGGATGGGATGTAAGTTATTTTCTTTGTCTTTTTGATAGTGTTTAATTAACAAATCTTGCTCAATAGTTTAATTATTTCTCTATTTCTTTTTAGGCTTTTCTTCGATTGGCAAGAAGAATGATGCAGCAGCAAGTTGGATTGCTAAACAGGCACACATGGTCACGTACTCTGATTTAGTTTATGATTGCTGGATAGAAATCATTGAAAAGCTAGAAGAGGAGAATAAGAAACCCCCAACAACTGTATTTAGATACCTTTGTGGCCTTGAGGAATCAGAGGTAAAGACTATTCAAGAAGAGATTAGAGATGAGAAGATTTTACTGTCAAAGAGTGCAAAGGATGGTGATGCAACTGACATGTATGATCGAATCAAGCAGTTGAAGCAAGACAAATTGATTCAAGATGCACTTCTTGAAGGCTTCAACAATTTGAATGAGTCTTCACCATGTAAAGACTGGGAGGAGGTGGTCAAAATGTATAACATCAATGATGTTGTTTATAAAACAATTTTAATGCTATGCGAGGAATGGATCAAATCTAGTTTGACGCGTGGAACAAAGAAAATGGCTTTTCCAGATGGAGCAATAAAATACATGCAATGGGCAATTCACCTTCAAAAGGAGAAAACTGAGCCTAGAGATTTGCCATGGTCAATCTATGTGGTGAGCCTACAAATGGAAGGCAATCTCTACTTGATGCGCCACTTCAATAATAAAGTGCCTATTGGCTTATGTGTTTTAGATATGACAAAAAACGTTGGAGGCAATTTGAAGTGGAGTGAGGAGACATTTAACAATGCTTTGGATGGGATCTTGGCTATTGCTGGAGGGTCAACAGATCCTGGATTTGTCTTTCTTGCATTTGTGGATTTCACTAACTTCACAAAATTGCAATGTGCCTTTCACGCCATGGGAGATAATCTGAGCTACCATTGTTGTGGTGCATTGCATCACTTTCCATCAGCTCCTTGCAAAGGAGCAATTCAATTCCTAACAGTTATTGCCTTCTTGGGACAAGGCAATGCATTTGAAGACCTGAGAAGAAGATCAGAGGAACATCCCATGCCAATTGATTGTTCTCTTCTTCAAGTAGCAGATAACGATATGTCAGATTTGCAATATTTGGAGGCCAAAAAAAGAGCTTTGGTCAAGCACTACATTCGTACATATTGTTTTGAAGACCGCAAGCTTGTTGATGTTTTTGGTGATGGCTCCTTGGTTGCACAAGAAGGAATACAACAGAAAAAAGAAGTTATATGCTTAATTGATAGTGTGGAGGAGGCAAAAAACGTGGAGACCATGCTGCTAGACTTTGCTAAGTCTCATGAAGATATAGAAAAATGGGCTGGACTTCAACAATCCACTTCGCAATCAGATGACATTGTGCCTGTTACAGAGGAGTGCTCTCCACAAAGAGAAGAAGAAGAACAACAACAACATCCTCTGTCAATGGAGGACTTTTTGGAAATGGAGACACGTATGTTTTGAGTTTCTTGTGCATGTTAGTGTTTCTTGTTACTGATTTGATACTCTTAATGTTAGATTTTGCTTTATATAGTATTGATTGAGTTTGTATTTTTTATCTCAAGCATTCAAGGTTTGAATGTAAATAATAAATTACTTGAGTTTTTGAATGGTGGATCTTTAGACTAAAACTATAACATTTAATACTCACAAAGACTTAATTACTTAAGAGCTTGAACTCAATAAGTTTTGGACCTTTTATCAATACCCCCTTGATATGATACATTAGATCGTAGCATGGTTAAATGGTGATGCTTCATAAATTGAACCTAGCTTAGACAGGTGTTGGAGCCTAAATTTAAACTAACCTTGCTAGAAGGGAGCTTATGTTTGGACTTTGAGAACTAGCATAAGTAATCAATTAGAGCATAGATTAGACATGTGGTGGTGGCCTTAGAGACCAAAATCTTAATGAGCTTGGAAAGGTATTTAAGTACTGCAATTTACTTAGTTTTAGTACTCACTAAAGGCATAGCTTGACAAAAGGTGGACCTTACATGGATCCTAATTTCAAGAGGTGTGGTAGACCTTCAAACCAAGATCATATAGCTTGGACATGTGGTGGACCTTGCATGGAGACTAGTTTAGACAAGTGTGGTACACCTTGTAACCAACACCCATTTGTTATATTAGCTTGGACAAGTGGTGGACCTTGCTTTTATGTTTCAATGGAGCATATTTTGGACAGGTGGTAGACCTTGTTTCTCTCCATGCTTCAATGGAGAGAAACATTAGCTTGGACAAGTGGTGGACCTTGCTTTTATGTTTTAAAGGAGCATATTTCGGACAAGTGGTAGACATTGTTTCTCTCCATGGTTCAATGGAACCCACTTAGACAAGTGAAGTACCTTGAAACCATGGTATATGAAACCATCCATGATAGAGCATAGTATAGGTGAAAACGTAGTGGTCCTTATATCAATTACCCATGCATAGCTTGGACAAGTGGTGGACCTTGATTCTCTCTATGTTTCAATGGATCCTATCTTGGACTATAGATATATCTTACTTATTTCCATGCTTCAATGGATTGTAGCTTGGATAAGGAGTGGACCTTCAAACAAAACTCCACAGCATAGCATATATTAACAATTCATGGGTTTTATAGAGATTTTCTTGCCTATTTTGGAGAGTTGGTACACCTTTATTCTCCATTCTTCAATGGATCTGAGGTTGGACAAGCGGAGCTGGAGAAGTGGTCAACCTTAAAATGAAACCTCCCATGCTACAACCCATCATAGATCGTATATGTAGTGGACCTTGAAACTCTTTTATGTCCCTAGCTTAGAGAAGCATTGCACTCTTTATTATCTCCATACATGAAGGCAAGGTTGGACAAGTGGTGGACCTTCAAACCAGAATCTCTATGCAATAATAGGCAAGTGGTGGAGCTTGTTTTCTCCATGTTCCAATGGAGCCTAGCTTAGACAAACAATGGAGCTTGCTTCTCTCCATGTTTCAATGGATCCTAGCTTAGAAAAGTGGTGGAGCTTTGATTCTCTCCATGTTCCAATGGACCATAGCTTAGACAAGTGGTAGACCGTGAAAAAACCCCCCCGTATACAACATATTATGGGGTTTTCATGTTTCAATGGCACCTAGCTTGGAAAAATGGTAGAGCTTGCTTCTCTTTATGTTTCAATGGATCCAATCTTAGCCAAGTGGTGGACCTTGAAACAAGAATCCCCCCCCCCCCCCCATGTACAACGTATTATGGGTTTTGAAAGCACTGGGAGAAAATAATAGCTTTGATAAGTGGTGGACCTTGCTTCTCTCCATGCTTCAATGGAGCCGAGGTTGGACACATGTTGGAGAGAAGATGGTTGCCCATGAAATAAGACCATGCATGCTATAATCAATCATATGTTGTACACATGGTGGACCTTGCAATTGTTTTATATGCCTAACTTGGACAAGTGGAGGACCCTTGATTACCTCCAGATATCAACAACAAGCCAAGTTTGGACAAGTGTAGTACCACCAAACCAGAATCTCTATGCTACAATAGAGTATAGGTAGGACACGCAGTGAACCTTGATATCAAACCATCCATGCTACTAGAGATGATAGGTTTCACATGTGGTGGAACCTTGTATCAATGTTCTATGTGTAGTTTTTGACTAGTGATAGACCTTGAAACTAATCCCTCTAGGCTACAAGAAAAAAGAGATGGATGAGGAGGCTAGACTACTTTTGTTGCATCAATGCATCCCATGTTACCACATATACTATAGGGTTCTTGGATAAGTGTTGGATCTTGTGTCAATGCTCCATGTCTAGCTTGGACAAGTGGTGGACCTTGGTTCTCTCTATGCTTCAAATGGGCAATAGATTGGAGACACAGTGGCCTTTTTTTTCCAATGATTTTATTTTTTGGAAACCTTGGAGGCACCATGTAAGAGGCACTCTAAGTCTTCCATACAATAGACCTATTGGACTATAAAATAATGATATCTTTCTTTGATATTGTCATTATTTTATGCATAATATTTTCTTCTTTTTGCAGACACAAAGGAGTTAAGTGATATAAAAACTAGATGTATTTCACACTATGATTGGCATGAAGATCCTTTTGGGACACCAACTTTTCCTATTCCCAAAGATGTAATTTTCCATATTAACGGTGTGGATTTTGAAGTGCGACTTTCATGTATTGAAGGAGCTGGTTATGGGCTATTTGTGCATACTACCCTGGAAAGTGGTTTGACTATTCTAAACTATGGAGGGCATAAGTATAGATTTCAAGACTGGAAAAAGATATGCAAAATTTTCCAAGAGCTTATAAATATTCTCTTCTAGAGGATCCAAACATAGAAGAAGAGGAAGATCAATCATACATTATTGGTTGTGTAGAAGAAGGAAACGTGTCGGGCTATATAAATAGTTCTCACAGTACAAATTTCTGTCCCAACGTACGCTATACATTTGATCCAAATTTGCCACCTTGGCATAAATGCACCTCTTCACACATCAAGTCAGAAGAATATGGCCATGTATGCATTGAGACTATTTGTCAAGTTGAAGCAGGAGAAGAGTTGTTTGCTGACTATAACTTTACTTGACATTGTAAAGTATTGTACATGGATGGAAATCTCAAGTACATGCATCATTTTCATTTTTCATGGATGAAATCTCAAGTGAATATAACATTTGATTATTGTTTAGTTTATGCTCAACGAGAATCTAAAGTGCTCTTATGCTTTGTGTGTTGTCTAACTTATTTGACTACCTTGGCCATAGAATCTTGATTCTACTCTAGATTTGTGATAAATCTTACCAAAATTTAATCAATGTCTAGGTTGGACAAGTGGTGGGGCTTCAAACATTACTGTCTTAAACAAGTGGAGTTATCTTACTTGAATAAGTGGTGGCCTTTGAATCCAAATCTAAGCCAAATCTCTAATTGTTTGCTTGTAGTCTAGGTTGGACATTTGGTGGACCTTGTATCCATGTTTCCTCAACAAGGGTGGCTTTTAGTTTTCACTTTAAGTACTCATTTAATAAAGTGTATGAATGTTGAAATGTGTTTTGCAAGGATTCTAACAACGACTTTACCTTAAATAAATTTCTTACTAGGAGTTCTACATATAAATATGGTGAATAAAATTCTAGTGGTTTTGAGATACCATTTGTGTGTGTGTTTTCTTAGATTCACAAACTGGGATGGATAATGCTCCTATGGTTCAGTCAACAACTATAGAATCCATAGATTCTATGGTTTCTAAAGTGCCCAAGATGGATGATATTTCTATACTAGAGTCTAGTGTTGTGCAACTTGAGCAAGCTTCCAATAATGAGAACCAAGAAATCGATGCTTCAAAAATGCAACATACATCAAAAGAGACTGAAAAGTCCACTCACGAGCTATTGCCAATTGGTACTACGTCATGTAGCGTAGATGTTGAGAAATCCATGCTTACAATTATATTGGATTTAAATGGTCTATTGTTGAAACGTTCCCCTCAACCATCCTCACACCACAACTCAGTGCAAATGGATTCAAAAAGATATATTATACTCAGGCCAGGTTGCATCCAATTCTTGAAGACTATTTTACAGAGGTTTAATGTTGCAATTTGGTCGACAGCTACTAGGAATAATGTGTATCAAATCCTTGCAGCACTAAACAACTTAGCTGAGGATACATTGCCTTTCTTTGCAATTTGGTCGCAAGATGTTTGCTACACCGCTCAAACTCAAAAATTGTTTAGACCCGACAATCCAAACGTTGAGGCAATGTTCAAGCCTCTAGCCAAAATTGCCATGGGGTTTGAATGTGATCCACAAAGAACAGTGCTTATTGATGACTCTCCTTACAAGGGATGTATTTCACCAGAAAACAATTGCATTTTTCCACCACAATTTGATGCTGAGAAGATGGTTGACAATATGCTCTTGGAGGAGCTACTGCCATACTTGATTCAGCTTGATGAGAGAAGGGATGTGCGTGATTTAATTGCTTCTAATCGTTATGGACAACCTATAGTGACAAATGATAGTGAATACAAACAAATCATGGAGTATTGGAAGCAGAAAAATGATGTTTGGTCAGCTAAGGTGTTCTTTACAAGAAGAATACCACCTGCAAAAGGTGACAGGATGAAACTATCATTGAAAATGCAAGTGACACAAGCCACCGCAATGAAATGAGAAGAGCCCAAATACAAGAGATCTTAGCAAAGGAGCGTACACCCATTGAAAGCATGAAGGCGTCACAATTGACCACTTTAGCTAGGCAATTGGGTTGTAACACAAAAGGAGTTTTGAAGGCAACCACAGCAAAGGCTTATATAAATAAGGTGAAAGCTGAGAACAATCTTCTAAGGCTGGATAGAAAGCAACCCTAAGGTACTAGTGACATGTCATATATTCTTGATACACATACTTGAACACTCATGTGCATGGTATCTAACAAATCTTTCTTTTTATTCCTTCCTGCAGGATCTTACAAAGGATACTACTAGATGGAGCTCAATCAATAGAGATTTTGATATGTTTGCTCAAAATAATGAAGCAGTCACCTACATTTTTTGTTTATCAATTTCTTGAGAGACTTTCTTTTAGTTTGTAATCATCAAATGAAATGAAAAGTATCCTTCTTATAAGATTGCTGATCTTTTTTCGTTCAAAACTTTCAATTGTGATTTATAGTTTTGTTAGCATGAGATTGTGCTTTTTTAGTTTGAAAAAAACTGTCAAAGATCCAAGTCTTTTTGGCTTTACTTAAGTTATTAATTGTGAAAGATCCAAGTCTTTTTGCTTTACTTAAGTTATTGATTGTCTATGTAATAGTCCTTAAAACAATATCGGATGGCTTTCTTGCTCCCATGTCTCACATTGGTCTTTAGGTAAGACAAGTGGTGACCTTGAAAGTATGGTCTCATATCTCGATCAAGTGAAGAGACATGAAGCTTAAATATCACTACTATGTATCTAGTGTTAAACTCCATCAAGACAAAGATACTAGAGTGCCAAATTGCAGTCTAGTTTAAGTGAAAAACCATTTGAGCTAAGGTAAAACTTATAGTGCCTCATTTTTCTAGGATTCTACCCCATCAAGGAAGTTAGAATCTAGCACAAACCAATTAAGACTCTTTTGGAGCCTAGATAGGACAATTCGTGGAACTTAAGAGACTTATTATTGAGTTAGAGTCTAGTTTAGATAAGCAAAAGATCTTCAAACCAGCACTTGACTTTCTTACTATTCAATATTCAAAGTCCCTTGAGGCTAACAAATTACATACCTACTTGTAACCTAACTAATGAGTAATTATATAGATCTAAGCAAGTATATATAATGAGTCTTCAAACTAATAAACCAAGGGAAGAGAGTAGCAAGGTCCACTACTTGTCCAAGCTCAGCTCTAGACAACATAGAAAGATGCTAGTTCTACTAATTGTCTAATTATAGGCATGGAGAAATGATAGAAGGTTGACACTTGTCCAACCTATCATCTCTAGTAAGATGGGAGGTTTGGCCTTAAGATTCACCATGTAACCAACCTATACATCATTGTATATGAAGAGTAGAAAAGCAAAGCTCCACCACTTGTCCAAGCTAGTTCTAAAATCCACATGGAGATAAGCAAGCTCCACCATTTGTCAAATCTCTCTTCCATTAAAACATGAAAAAACTCAGCTATGTTGTACAGGGGGACTTTTTTCCAAGGTCCACCACTTGTCCAAGCTAGGATCCATTAAAACATGGAAATAAACAAAGCTCCACCACTCGTCCAACCTTTAGAGTTGCAAAGTGTATGGGTTGTCTAAACTAGGTATGGGAAAATAATTGAAGTCCACCACTTGAAACATGGAGCGAAGCAAGCTCCACCATGTCTCAATATGCTAGACTCCATTGAAACACCCTAAACCCATGATATTTTGTACATAGGGGATGTACATTCAAGATCCACCACTTGTCCAACCTAGTATCCCTAGTAGCTTGATAGCTTTGGTCTCAAGATTCACCACTTGTCCACTCTATGTCATTGTATTAAAAAGGATTGGGTGTTAAGGTCCACCACTTGTCCAACCTATAAGGTTATATTTTAAATGGTTTTTTTTCTCACAACTTGAACTACCCATGATATGTTTTACATGGGAGTTTTGTTTCAATGTCCACACTTGTCCAAGCTAACTCTATTGAAACATAGAGAGAACCAAAGATCCACCACTTGTCCAAGCTAAGCTATATTGAAACATGGAGAGAAGGATGCTCCACCATTTCTCCAAGATAGGCTTCATTGAAACATGGAGAGAAGAAAGCTCCACCATGTCTCCAAGCTAGGATCCATTTAAATGCCCTAAACCCATTTTATTTTGTACATGGGGGGTTTTATTTCAAGGCCCACCACTTGTCTAACCTATTATCCCTAGTAGCACGAGTGGTTTGGTCTCAAGATACACCACTTGTACACTCTATGTCATTATATTAGGAAGAACTATGTATTAAGGTCCACCACTTGTCCAACCTATAAGGTTTTATCTCAAGATTAAATTGTACTCTTGTCTTGAAGAACTATGAAAGGTCCACCATTGTCATCCATAAGGTTATATCTTAAAGGTATCCTTTTCACCACTTGAAATGCCTATGAAAGTTTTAAGGGCATTCCAAGGTCCACCACTTGTCCAAGCTAACTCTATTCAAACATAGAGAGAAGCAAAGGTTCACCACTTGTCAAAGCTAGGCTCCATTGAAGCATGGAGAGAAGTAACCTCCATCATTTTTCCAAGATAGGTGCCATTCAAACATGGAAAGAATCAAGATCTACCATGTCTCCAAGATTCTAGGCTCCATTGAAACACCCTAAAACCATGATATTTTGTACATGGGGTGTTTACATTCAAGGTCTACCACTTCTCTAACGTATTATACCTAGTAGCATGAGTGGTTTGGTCTTAAGATTCACCACTTATCCACTCTATGTCATTATATTAAGAATAACTGGGTGTTAAGGTCCACCACTTGTCCAACCTATAAGGGTATATCTTAAATGGTATCCTTCACCACTTGTCAAGGTCCATCACCACTTTTCCAACCTGTAAGGTTATATCTTGAATGATATTTTTCCTTATCACTTGTAATGTCCATGCTATGTTTTACAAAGGGGTTTGTTCCAAGACCCACCACTTGTCCAAGCTAACTCTATTGAAACATAGAGAGAAGCAAAGGTCCACCACTTGTCCAAGGTAGGCTCCATTGAAACATGGAGAGAAGGATGATCCACCATTTCTCCAAGATAGGTTCCATTGAAACATTGAGAGAAGCAATCTCCACCATGTCTCCAAGCTAGGCTCCATTGAAATACCCTAACCCATAATTTTGTACATGAGGGGTTTACATTCAAGGTCCACCACTTGTCCAACCTATTATCCCTAGTAGCACGAGTGGTTTGGTCTCAAGATTCACCACTTGTACACTCTATGTCATTATATTAAGAAGAACTATGTGTTAAGGTCCACCACTTGTCCAACCTATAAGGTTATATTTTAAATGGTATCCTTTCTCACCACTTGAAATGCCCATGATATGTTTTACATGGGGGTTTCATTCCAAGGTCCACCACTTGTCCAAGCTAACTCTATTAAAACATATAGAGAAAGAAAGGTCCACCACTTGTCCAAGCTAGGCTCATTGAAACATGGAGAGAAGGAACCTCCACTGTTTCTCCTAGATAGGCTCCATTGAAACATGGAGAGAAATAAGCTCCACCATGTCTCCAAGTTGCTAGGCTCCATTGAAATACCCAATACCCATATTATTTTGTACATGGGGGGTTTACATTCAAGGTTCACCACTTGTCCAACCTATTATCCCTAGTAGGTTTGGTCTCATGATTCACCACTTGTCCACTCTATGTCATTATATTAAGAGGAATTGGGTGTTAAGGTCCACCACTTGTCCAAACCTATAATGTTATAGCTTGAATGGTATTTTTTCTCACCACTTGTAATGCCCATGACATGATTTACATGGGGGTTTTGTTCCAAGGTCCACCACTTGTCCAAGATAAATCTATTGAAACATAGAGAGAAACAAAGGTCCACCACTTTTCCAAGCTAGGCTGCATTGAAACATGGACCTTAATACCAAATTATTTCTAGTAGCATGAGTGATATTTTGTACATGGGGGGTTTACATTCAAGGTCCACCACTTGTCGAACCTATTTCTCTAGTAGGTTTGGTCCCAAGTTCACCACTTATCCACTCTATGTCATTATATTAAGAATAATTGGGTGTTAAGGTCCACCACTTGTCCAACCTATAAGGTTATATATTAAATGGTATTTTTTCTCACCACTTGTAATGCCCATGATATGTTTTACATGGGGGTTTTTTTCCAAGGTCCACCACTTTTCCAAGATAACTCTATTCAAACATAGAGAGAAATAAAGGTCCACCACTTGTCCAAGCTAGGCTCCATTGAAACATGGAGAGAATGATGCTCCACCATTTATCCAAGATAGGCTGCATTGAAACATGGAGAGAAGCAAGCTTTACCATGTTTCCAAGCTAGGCTCCATTGAAACACTCTAGGGGTTTTATTTCAAGGCCCACCACTTGTTTAACCTATTATCCCTAGTAGCATGAGTGGTTTGGTTTCAAGATTCACCACTTGTACACTCTATGTCATTATATTGTGTTAAGGTCCACCACTTGTCCAACCTATAAGGTTATATCTTAAATGGTATCCTTTCTCGCCACTTGAAATGCCCATGATATGTTTTACATGGGAGTTTCATTCCAAGATCCACCACTTGTCCAAGCTAACCATATTTAAACATAGAGAGAAACAAAGGTCCACGACTTGTCCAAGCTAGGCTCCATTGAAACATGGAGAGAAGGAACCTCCACCATTTCTCCTAGATAGGCTCCATTAAAACATGGACATAAGTAAGTTCCACCATGTCTCCTAGATGCTAGGCTCCATTGAAATACGCAAAACCCATGATATTTTGTACATGGGTGATTTACATTCAAGGTCAACCATTTGTCCACCCTATTATCCCTAGTAGGTTTGGTCTCACAATTCACCACTTTTCCACTCTATGTCATTATAATAAGAGGAATTGGGTGCTAAGGTCCACCACTTGTCCAGCCTATAAGTTATACCTTGAATGGTATTTTTTCTCACCACTTGTAATGCCCATGACATGCTTTACATGGGGGTTTTGTTCCAAGGTTCACCACTTGTCCAAGCTAATTCTATTGAAACATAGAGAGAAACAAAGGTCCACCACTTTTCCAAGCTAGGCTCCATTGAAACATGGACCTTAATACCAAATTATCCTAGTAGCATGAGTGATATTTTGTACATGGGGGGTTTGCATTCAAGGTCCACCACTTGTCCAACCTACTTTTTCTAGTAGGTTTGGTCGCAAGATTCACCACTTGTCCACTCTATGTCATTATATTAATAATAATTGGGTGTTTAAGGTCCACCACTTGTCCAACCTATAAGGTTATATATTGAATGGTATTTTTTCTCACCACTTGTAATGTCCATGATATGTTTTACATGGGGATTTTGTTCCAAGGTCCACCACTTGTCCAAGCTAAATCTGTTCAAACATAGAGAGAAACAAACGTCCACCACTTGTCCAAGCTAGGCTCCATTGAAACATGGAGAGAATGATGCTCCACCATTTATCCAAGATAGACTCCATTGAAACATGGAGAGAAGTAAGCTCCACCATGTCTCGAAGATGCTAGAGTCGATTGAAATACCCAAAACCCTGATACTTTGTACATGGGGGGTTTACATTCAAGGTCCACCACTTGTCCAACCTATTATCCCTAGTAGCATGAGTGGTTTGGTCTCAGGATTCACCACTTGTCCACTCTATATCATTATATTAAGAAAAATTGGGTTTCCATATCTAAATGGATCTTTGCTTGGATAAGTGGTAGACCTTGAGACCTAAATACCCATTCTACACTAGAGCATTGGTTAAGCCTTATGCACTTCAAGCATACCTTTAACAACAAGTAGTAGTTATTAGTTGACTTAAGTCTAGTTGACCTCCATGGTATTGAGACTAAGAGAGAGTGTAGCATAAAAAAGAGTCAGGATTTTAATTTGACTTTCTTTCTATTAATGAGTAGATCATAGATGGATTTTGGTATCTAATAAAACCTTAGGGTAGACAATGTAAAACTCATGTCTATTGTTGTGTTTGCATTAAGTGTTCTTGTTCTTTAATTTCAGAACCATTACAGAAAAATGGATTGGCTATATGCTGGCATAAATTGAAGAAAACTATTGAATTACCCATCCAACCTCCTCCAAGACCTTGTCCAAGGAATGAATCACCTCCTTATCACCTACCACTTGCTTTCAAGGACATCAAAAGAGTACTTATCTTGGATCTAGAGGGGTTACTTCTCAAGACAATTGAAATGAAACATGGAGATTCTATGCCATCTTGGGCTCAACACATGCGACTTGTGGAGGATAAAGATGAAGTTTATCATGTGGTGCGACCAGACGCACAAAGTTTTTTGGATTTTTGTGCTGAATACTTTGAGCTATGGATATGGAGTTGCTATAACTTAACAAGGGTGCAACGCATCACACAAAAATGTTTTCCTGAGCAGTATACCAAGTTCAAGGTGTTTATGAGTAACAAAAATTGCCAAAATCCAAATATTATGTTAGGATTTACAAGGGTTTATCACAAAAATTTGAGTGATATTTGGAAGATATTTGAGGATTTGGATGCAAACAATACCTTAATTTTTGATGACACTCCATATAGGGTGATGTGGAACATGCCAGGGACATATCTTATATTTCCAAAGATGTGGAGGCAAACTTCCGAGCAACTTCAAAACTTCTTGCAGAGAACCATAATTCCATGGTTGGTAGGATGGTTGTATGCAAGAGATAAGAGAGTCTATACATACAACACAATTGTAAATCAGTATAGTGATTCTGAGACAAATTATGTCCTTGGTGTGTACTTGTCAACACGAAAGAATTGAATAAATATGGCCATAAGATGCTTTTTTTATTCTAGTGTGTATCTTTTTTGTATAATTTGATATAGTCTTTTTTATAAAAAAAAAAGGTGTGTCAATTTTATGAACACTTGAATGGAGTGCACCCTACTCTAAGGGGACTTCAATGTACTATTGGAGTGCATCCTATTGTAAGGGGACTCTGATGTATTGCTAGAGTGCACCCAAATTTTTGGAGACTCATTTTTTATTTGATTGGGGCCTATGTTGGGTCATATAGTAAAAGAAATTCATTTTTTGTCAATTCATATCGAGGTTGCATTTATTTGTAACTATGAGAGAATTGATGTTTGATGTCAAAATAAAACTTGTAAGTATGGATCAGAGAATTCATGGACTTTAAATATGTGAGAGGGATCTTTTTCTTGGGCACAAATGTTTGCTTCAAGAATTTTGTCATTACATACTTTATGTGAAAGAGTTTTAGAACCTAAAAGACTTTGAAAACAAAACTATGGAATCTAAGTGCATGTATTCTTGAATGGCTTGAAAGTTGATGTATACATGCATGTCGCCTTGATGAAGATTTAGATCTGACAAGATGCAAAGCTAGAATTCTTGGAGACGTTACCTTTGTCAATTTGGTAATAACATATTTAACTTTCTTTTATTATGGGTGGAAAATATATTATTATGTGCATTTGGAACCTAATTGCTTGACCTTCAAACCAAGATTCCTATGTTATTTTTTTTCATATACTTTTTTGTAATGAATTAAGATTGTGGATACAAGGTCCACCACTTGTTCAAGCTAGATCTAAGAAAGTATATATACTGAGTCTTCAAACTAGTAAACCAGGGAAGAGAGAAGCAGGGTCCATCACTTGTCCAAGCTTATCTCTAGACAACATAGAGAGATGTTAGGTCTACTAATTGTCCAATATAGTCATGGAGAAATGATAGAAGGTTGATCCACTTGTCCAACCTATCATCTCTAGTAAAATGGGAGGTTTGGCCTTAAGATTCACCATGTAACCAACCTATACTTCATTGTATTATGAAGAGTAGAAAAGCAAAGCTCCACCACTTGTCTAAGGTAGTTCCAAAATCAACATGGAGAGAAGCAAGCTTCACCATTTGTCCAAGATAGGTTCCATTAAAACATGGAAAACCTCATATATGTTGTACATGGAAGCTTTTTTCCAAGGTCCACCACTTGTCCAAGCTAGGATCCATTAAAACATGGATAGAAACAAGGCTCCACAACTCGTCCAACCTTTATAGCTGCAAAGTGTACCGGTAGTCTAAACTAGGCATGGGAAAATAATAGAAGGTCCACCACTTATCCAATATATTATCTCTAATAGCATGGGAGGTTTGGTCTCAAGATTTAGGAATTGGCTAACCTGTATTTCATTGTATTATGATGAATTTGGTTTTAAAGTCAACTACTTATCCAAGCTATAAGTTTATATCTTGAATGGTATTCCTTCCATCACTTAGAAAACCAATGATATGTTGTACATGGGGGGTTTGTTACAAGGTCCACCACTTGTCCAAGCTAGTTTCATTGAAACATGGATGAAGACAAGCTCCACCATTTGTTAAATCTAGACTCCATTGAAATCTAGAAAATCCATTCTATGTTGTACATGGGGTTTTTGTTTTAAGGTCCAACACTTGTCCAAGCTAAGATCCATTGAAACATGGAGTAGAGAAACACTCCACCACTTGTCCAAGCTAGGAAACATTGATAGTAGTTGGCTTAGTTTGAAGATCCACCACGTGTCTAAGCTAACTCTATTGAAACATAGAGAGAAGCAAAGGTCCACCAACTGTTCAAGCTAGGCTCCATCGAAACATGGACAGAAGCAAGCTCCACCATTTCTCCAAGATAGGATCCATTGAAACATGGAGAGAATCAAAGGTCCACCATTTCTCCAAGCCAAGCTCCATTTGTCCAACCTATAAGGTTATATCTTAAATGGTAATCTTTCTAATCACTTGGAATACCCATGATATGTTTTATGGGGGTTTTGTTCCAAGATCACCACTTGTCCAAGCTAACTCTATTGAAACATAGAGAGAAGCAAAGGTCCACCACTTGTCCAAGCTAGTCTCCATTGAAACAAGGAGAGAAGCAAGCTCCATCATTTCTCCAAGATAGGCTAGCATGGATAAGTGCACCTTGAAACCAACCTTCCTATGAGGCAATAGAGCATATGCTACATATTTTATGTATGCCCCATGCCTCAAATTAAGAAGTTATAGATTAGAAGTGGACCTTGCTTGAATGTCACATGCAATAAATTAAGGAAAAATAGCCAAGTGGATTGTATTCCTCAATGGATCCTTGCTTTCACAAGTTGTGAACCTTGAGTCACTTTTACATTAACTTGGACAAATGGTGGACCTAGAAACCAAGCTCTCCATGTTGAGATAAGTTGTAGGTAGGAGAGTAGAACATAGACAACGATAATGGATGCAATATACTCGTCTCCTAATAATCCAATTGATTGAAACCATGGTATTTTAGTTGTTTTCATTGTGTATTGTATGTGCATAAAGTGGAATGAGACCTTAAGAAAACTCAAATTTTTGACAAAATCTCTATATTTTGTACATGATATATTGAAAGTTGTCCAACCTGGGAATTGGGATTTTCCCACTTTACCTAATATGGTCTTACCTCTTGTTCACATTATGGTTATAGAGAGTGCTTTCTACTCTCTCTATGCCATATAAGGTTTAGTAGCTGAAAAAATTGAAATAACGAAACTTGAAAATAACATCGTGGTTAGTTGTTAGCAATCATGGTTTGTTATGATTAGTAATGAACCCATAATTGGAGGGAAACAACAAAATTAAGAATTTATTCTTGCTTCCAAGAAAAAACACTTGCTTATAGAATATGTGAGAGTTGTAGCTTGAAATTTTAGTAAGTATTATAGTAAATTAGTTCAAGAAAGTGCAATAGCTAAGAGAAAAGAAAACATTACTTAGTGTGTGTGTGTGGGTAGAGCCTTCTCTTTGCTTTGATGTTTTTCAAAATGGTTCCACGTATTGTAAATTTCCAATTTATTTCAAGCCATTGTAATTTCTTTAATTTTTTATGGACTCAATGAGAGTTCCAAGATGTAAAGAACGGTTGTCAATTAGTGTGCCTACGTAGAAGATTTGTAAGTGGATGTTGAGCCTAAAGGCCTTGGACGCTGAACATTGATACTTTTATTTTAGGTACATAAGGCTGTGTGTAAGGGTTCTTGAGCTCTTTGGCTCTGGAGGGTACTCTTTGGTGAGAGTCTTGGGGGTGTTGTGTTGTGGAGTCTTGAGCTTTCATTGCTCATGTGACTTGGTTAACACTAATAAATGCTTAATTGTCTTTCACTATGCCTCTCTCATGCTTCTTGTGATGTCTAATGATGCTTTGATTATCTAGATGTAACTAATTAGTGGTTAATCCCTCTCTATCTTGTGTGATTTCCCTCTTTTTCTTGTGATGTGCATGTAGGTTTGATTGGAGTGCAGGCTCGATGGATTAAGGTGTGTGTGCTTGTGATGAATATGTTTCGTGATTAGGATTAGTGTTGTGGGTGTCTTACAAACTTTAGTGTGTGTGATTGGGTTGATTAGAGGTGAAGTGAGTGGATGTGGAGAAGCTCACCTCATAGAGTAAAACCTTCGTTTGGCCATGATTAGCTCACTATTTGTGTGAGTGTTTCCATGCCCGAGCCAGGTAGCTCATCCTCCGGATTGATAATTTTTTTGGTCATTGGAGCTATGCAATGATGGAGTCCCCAACATTTGGCACGTTGCTGGGGATGATGGCCTATGCTAGTGTAATGTGGGCATAAAATAGGATTGTGTTTCCTCACTAATTTCACTTGTGCGTTTATGTTTTTTGTGGATTTTGAATGTGATGTCCATGTAGCATTGTGTTCATTATTTCCTAATTGTCACCGTATCTTGCCAATTGTGTGTTTACACACTCTAATTTCACAATTAACCCCTTGCTAATTTCACTAATTTTTCTACCTTAACACAATTTTCGTCTACGGATTTGAGCTTTCATAACCCTCAATCGATCTTCATTGGGAAGGGAATCAGGTGGTATTCTCAAACTCCCTAGAAATCTAAACATGTGTAGAATTGTGTAGAGATTCCACCATGATGCAATGGCAATGTAATGTCAATGCTATGGTAATTGCAATGCAATGTGGATTCTATGTTGCTATGAAAATTTTGAATTGCTCGTTTTTATGTCGTCGTAATGCCAAAATTTTCCAGATTGGTGGCGTATGAAATTGACAAGTTCAATTGTTAATTGGTGGATGTCATTGCTAACTCTGTGCCTAATTGTTCTAATTGCATGCTTGAATAGTGAATTGCCAGTGTGTGCACTAAAATCAAGTGTGTGTGCCCTATTTTTCTCTTGATTGTGTACCTAAAAATCAATGTGTGCTTAGTGATTTTTCAATTGTGATGTTGATTTGTATGTCTTCATGCTTACTAGAGATATCACATGCAATTTGACAAGTTTACCTTTTGTGTGGCACTAAAGATTGGTAAAACTGCCAGTTATTAGTGTGTGTGTAGTGCGCCTAAAAAGTGCTTAAGTACATGTTTATTCAATTCTTGATTGCCTTTGATGTGTTAATGGTTAATTGCTGCGTTTTTTGAGCTTAAAAAGGGGACTTACACCACTCCATTGCGTCGATTTGTGAATAATTTTGTCGCTAATTTTGCCGGTTTAATTGTCTAGTTTGAATTTTATTGATCAAATTATTTGGCAATTGAATTGATGTGATTTTATTTGGTGCACTAATCCGCTTATGTATGGAGATTATTTTTTTAAAAAAGGATATTTTTCAAATGATTTTTGCAAATTTGAGCAATTTTTTACTAGTTTTTGCATTTAATTTTATCTAAATTGTTCTGTGTGCGTATTTACTTCTTGATTTTGAGCGCATTTTGTGCCCTCCTTGCTCAAATTTTGAGCATTTTTACTTTTTCAGGGATTAGGTTGATGATTTTGGTGATGAATTTGGCGTTTCGATAAAAATTGCTATTTCTTATGTTCTTATGTGTGTCAAAGTGTCGGTTGTGATTACCGATGATTTTTTAGAGATTTCTAGAATTCTTGGATTTTTTATTTTTTGGAATTTTTTGGCATATTTGAATGAATTTTTGTGTTTCGGGTGATTTTTTCGATTATTTTTTGGCATTATTGAGCGATTGAAAATAAAAAAAAATAAAAAAAACAACTTCGAGCTAGATGCCCTTGCCTTGCGGCGCATAAAACTTCTTTGTCGGATAGATCTTTACAGTCTCTTGGGATAGTTTCCTTACGTCGCTAAAATAATCTTCTTCCATCTTCATTTCTGCCACCGTCGCCGAATTCTCGTTTCGTGGCGCGTTAAACACCACCCACAACCACTCCTCTCTCACTAACTCTCTCTCTCTCTCTTTCCCCACAACTAATCGCGATTCATTTACTCTCTCTCTATTCATCCCCCTCGCTTTCTCTCTCTAAGTTCCTCTCTCTTCCGTTCTCCCCAAGCGAATCATAAATATACTCTCTTACCTCCCCCCTCTCCTCTCTCTCCCCAGCATGTACCACCTCTCTTCTCTTAGTCGTGTTGTAGCGTCCAACAACACACACACTCCGCAGGCCCGCAATCCACCCTGGTAAGCCCACCACGTGAGCGGAGGGTCTCTCTGCTCTGTACCTCTCCTTCCCTCACAACTAATCACAATCATTTACTCTCTCTCTATCCCCCTCACTCTCTCTAAGTCCTCTCTCATTCCCCCTCTCCCCAAGAGATTATTAATACTCCTTACCTGCCCCCCCCCCCCCCTCTCTCTCTCTCCCCAGCGTGTACCCCACCTCTCTTCCCTCTTTGTCGTGTAGCTCCGCCACACACACACATACTACCCCAGCCTCGAAATCCACCCTAGTCAAACCCACCACGTGAGCAGCGGTCTCTCTGCTCAGTACACTGCCCGCCAGGGCTGCTGCACCTCGCTATCGACCACAATCAAGCACTCTCTCTCTCTCTCTCTCTCTATCTCTTCTCTCTCTCTCTCTCTCTCTCTTCTCTCTATCTCTCTCTATCTACTGTCTCGTTCTGGACGTCCCCGCTGAGCTCGCTGCCCACGCTCCCCCGCCCCGCATTCTGTGTGTCTGCCACGTCAGCAGGACAGTGTGCCAGAGACTCCTGGTCAGCACTGCCAGGCCACGTTTACCCCTGCTGATCCGCCTTCAATTAGGCCGCCATCAACGCTGACCAGCGCGCTGCCAATCAGCTTCAGGTAAGTCAGGTAGGTTTTCATTTAGTCAACTTAAAACAATTAGTATTAAAAAAACATCACAAAAAGAAAATTTTAAAAAATCACAAAAATAGTAAAATACTAAAAAACGCATAAAGTTTCATTAAAAATCATAAAATGATCAAATTAAAATACCCAAATAAAATAATAAAATTTTCATATAACCTTAAACAACTTCCAAAAAAAAAATCCAAAAATTACCAAAAACAAAATCATTAAAAATCAAAACTTTCCAAAAAAATCATTAAAATACTAAAAATAAAAAAAATCAAAATTTACCAAAAAATTAATAACAATAAAAAGGAAGTCGTCGAAAAACAACAGAAAGAGGCAAAACAAGGAAAAAAGCAAAGCCACAAAGACTCGCACACCGAGTAAATAGCACAAAGCAAGCAAGTCAAAAAAAGCAAAGTCAGAAAAATTACACCACACAAAGTGAACAGATCAGCCGAAAAAAAGTAGCAAAAAAGACCAATTGAAAGTCGTTTGGTGGGGCAGATAGATTTTAAAATTGTGCAAACCGAAAGGTAGGTGCAAGTGATTGCATTGAAAATTAGCTTCCACTTGGAGGAACAGGGGCACAAATCAAGTGGATTGCAGATTAAGTTGTTCAAGGCCCAGGTTTTCATCGTTTTAAAAGGTTGCAAATCGATTCAGAAACTTTCAAGCTAGAGATAATTAACTCTTGTGAGTGTGAAGAGCAGTCAACCGCAAAAGTGCTTTGAAAGGAATTTTATCAAACCCGAGCAGGAGAAATCATGCTAATGGATACCAAAATTCTCTAAGAGACATTTTTTACATTGCAAGCCGACATGGACTCAAGTCGAGCTGAGAATTCAAGTACACTCGAGAAAGCTAGTAGCAGTGGCAAAACATTTACAACTGCAACAGAGTAGATTTTCAGTTTGTGGCTACAATGGAGATTAAAATTTTGTATACAGATTCAGAAGGCCATAGATATCTGATGAGCAGCAAAAGTAGCACAGGAGTCAAGATCCTATTAATCAGAGTGAACCAGATTCAGATAACTCCCAGATGTTCACAGACTTTAGTGGAGCCAGGTATTACAAGCTCAAAGAGGAAGTGCAAATAGAATTTCAGAAAGTCAACGCAAGTGGTTATCCTGAAATCTGCACAAGCCAACAAAACATAATGTTGGTGCATATGCAATCAGGATCATTGTACATGGATTACAGTGGTCAGATGTATAATCGAGATCTAGAATTACAAGATCCAACAGATCAGCCAATAGAAGCTTGTCTAATTGGGAAACAAGACCAAAGACGGTACAAAGTTCAAGGTAGAGAATTCTAGAGCTTCATGCTCAGTGTTCTAAAAGAAGATGCCGCCAACATGGCAACCACAGAAATAGAAACTTCTCAGCTAGAGCTTCACATGACGGAACCAAATGAAATACCACCAGTCATGACGTATTGCTTAGATTGTGGAAGAAAAGTTGGACATTTTTCTAAAGATTGTCCAAGAAATCCTGACAACAGGGACACATGAACTACTAAGCAAGGCACGTAGAAAATTGGAAATGTGAATCTTGATGTAAGTGCATTTACTTGGTCACTTTTAATGCAATCAGATGATTCTACATTACCATTAGAAGCACCGGTAAAAGCACCTCAAGTTCAAAATCAGCATAAAGATGCACAGACACCTTAAAAGCTTAAAATTGATTCTTTGAACAACAATTTTTTGCATGAATTTGGTCAAGATGTCCATATATCACTGAATGTGGAAAAGATTGTTAGGTTTGCAAATGATTCTGCATCCATTGCCATAAGTGTGCAATCATTCACAAGTCTAAGGGACACATCAAATAGAATGATGTTAGCTTTGTATAGTACACATAATTCATATGCATACTATGTCGACCAAAACGGGTTGCGGTACAAAAAGGATCAACCAGTGTTTGAACGGCCCACATACCAGCTCATAGTAGTGCGTCTAGTGATAGATCATAAAGGATGGTTCATTTCATAGGATATAATCTACTATATTCCATCCTCTCTAGAGATGAAGGATATTACCCAAGTGAACCCAGAAATCTGCTCAGAGACAAACTCTCCTCCATTGGAAATCAAGCTTCGACGTTGTAGCCAAACGAGCATATACTTTGACCAAAATAGTCGTAGATATAGATAAGAGACTAGCATCTATGATGCCTTGGGTCCTGCGACCACAAAAGCTCAGATCATAGGAGACCCATGGGATAGACAATATCATGGCAAAGATAATTCTATCTACAGCTTGACTTGGGGAATAATTTTTCATGTTTCACGGAGATACATAGGAAACTATGCAAAAGATTTACAGATGTCAAACGTCAATAGTGATACCCAAAGTGTATCTTCACAGTCCCAAAACGTGAGACTAAACCAGAGCCAAACACTTTTGAACTTTCATAATGGATCAGGCTATAGTGATCACCCTAGGAATAGGGGAGCTGTAAATTCATCAAAATTAGCTCTTGCACTATGAGATGCTACACCAGTTAGAAGCCCTAGAACTTCTAGCCAGCAGACCCCTTCAAAGAAGAAACCATTGAAAGATCATATGGTTGTTGGAAGTTTCCAATTGACTCATATTCCATTAGATCCTACAGATAAATGCCTCTGTGAAGATCATCAAGGACAAAAGTCTAAGCTAATCTCCACAAGTCAAAGTAAAAAACCGACAAATCCAAAAGTGTTCAAACAGTTACATGTGACCAATCTCACATATGCATGTCAAGATGCACATGGTAATGAATATCATCAAGATCATGACCATGTACAAACCCATACGGATGATACGACTGAAGTTAGAGACTATCTAAAGATGATGCAAAGTCTCAAGCTGCCAGAACAGGTGATAGAAAAGTCAAAATCAATGAAAGCTAAAGTCCAAAAGGATACACAAAGTTCACCACCAAAATCTCTTCCGAAGAGACAGATTCTGTCGGAAAGTACAATGGATCTTCTAACATCAAAGGTTACTCACATGTAGGCAGATAATGCTCAACAATTTGTAAACAAAAAGTAAAATATTGCAGCCAAACGAGCCAACAGCAACGGAACCAGGTGGTCAAAGCAAAGAAAATGCAGATAAAGCTCAACCAAAGGACACTGCCACAACAAAATCAGTCAATAGAGAAAGAAATCCTAAGGAGATCAAGTGCAACATCACCAGTGAAAATGAAGAAAAGGTGTAAAGAGAAGTGAAGCTACATTTTCTATTAGACAAGAACCTGATGTCTTTTCACACTTGGAAAAAATGTGCACAACCACAACTGGAAGATGCTCCTAAATTTGTGAGCATATCTAGCGACAAACGAGCAGAATGCTCGGGAATCATCTCCACCACCATTGAAGTAAGTTTATAGAACATTACTGCCCAATTCCACGTGATCATAGGAAAGGATATGCCAGACGATATCATAATGGGAATGCCAATGGCCCAAAAGGTCCTAGAGATACAAAGTGAAATGAAGATGCAGTCTTCAGAGACAACAAAGAACGAAAACCAACAATGGTCACCCGCAGACAACATCACAAAGTCCTCAAGCACAGTTAAAATGAAAACCGATATCAAAGGAGATCTTATTGGAGATGATTCATCTCCATTGAACAAAACTTTAGAAGATCTTAAAGAAAATTAGGTAATAGCAAGTGCATATCTAACAGAGCAAAGGGCAATACGATAGCTATTGAGCAAAGAACGTCACCAAAGAGAGAAGTAACGAAGAACAGGGTTGCAAACAACCAAGAAGAAACAATAGGAAGCAATCAAACATTGCTAGCTGAATTAGTTGATGTTAGTCAGAGTGGAAAAAAAAGTTTCAGGCTACCCTCCATAGAGACACAGTTAGATCAAGATGAGACCATGACAAATGTAGGACAAAGATCTTCAATAGAACCAACAATGAGAATAGCTATAGTTCTCAGCAATACCAAAGGAGTGAGTGTCGGATGGAATGCTCTACTAGATAAAGAAAAAAAGTGCAATATGGTTGCAGAAAACATCCAGAGCATTTTAGAGATTACTCAGGGCAAGCCAGATAATGGAGAAATCATGGGTAAGGCTACAATTCAAGAAGAAATGGTTGCTACCCTTAGCATCCAAAATCATGCAGAGAAGGTAAAGTTTCAGGTAAAGTCTTCAAAAGACTTGCGTGCAGATGTCATCCTTGGACGTTAGTGGTAAGACCAACACAAGGCCTACAAAGAAGACACAATGCTAATACTCTCTTTTCCAAGAAGTGGCAAGCAACAGTTACAAATATTATTAATGCTAGATTTAGAGTTGCAAAATTCACAAGAATCAAAGATAAATCTTGCAGAAAAAGGTAAAGCCAAGGTGAACCCCCCACCAATTAGCAAAGAAGGTGTGACAGCATATGCCTCTGCATCAAAGAACCCTCATGGATTAGCTTCTTCAAGCGAGTCAAGCTTTCAAAATTTCAAGTCAATGGATGACCCAATTGAAACCTCTAGGAAGACACCCAAAAAATCAAAGGTATATCAACCAAAGTACTCAAGAAACCAAAGGAAAGTCAAGAAAGTGTTTGTTTCGAGCAGTTTAGTCAAAGTCAATGATCTGGTTTGGATTAAGGATGGGAAATCAACACAAAAAGACAAACACGTGGGATGGATAGAATCACAATGGAGCTTAAAAGAACAGGATTACAATGGAGGTAACAAAAAGATATGGGTGCCAAAACCATAGGTTAGATCATATGAAGTAAATTCAAGTCCCTCCCAAGAAAGAAGGCCCACAAGGTATCAACCTCGACAATGTCCTCGGATACCTAAAAATCAGGTATACAATAGAACAACACTCAAAGATGCTAAAGTCTACCACAATTCTCAAGAGGATACAGAATAGAGACGGATCTAAAAGAATCTTCCTCTTAGACAAAGATTCTACACATGGGATACAAAGATTTGGCTACCAGTCAGCCACAAGCCAACTGCAACTACACTAGACCTGCATGAAGATGTCAAGAACTTAACAAGACCTAGAGTGAAACAAAGTCAACAATGGATATATAAAGGTCATCAAGAGATTTGGATTCCTAAGTCTTCCAATGATCCTAGTCAAAAGACAAATGCGGACAGCCAACAAAGGCCTACAACAACATCAAAGACTCGTATCAACTCGCCTAATTAGAGAACCAAACAGATAATGGAGTCTTCACAATCAAAGAAGGAGAACCTAATCAACACAAATGCAGATTCAAAGATTATAAAAGAGGTATGGCAAAAGAAACCTTCAAGTTCAAAGATAATAAAACAAGTATGGCAAAAAAAACCTTCAATGCCAACTTGGTCCTTCACTAATCCGCTTTTTGAGGATTCAAGCTTACTTTTACTTGAAGAAATTCTTGTAATAAGCACAAGAATGTAAAGAGTTAAGTTGCCACGGTGCAAAAAACACTCTTTGGTATAGTTAGAGTCGGGCTGCTCAGCCATAAAATGAGCAAAGCAATAGTCCCAAAGCTTCAAGTGATAATAAACTCTATGCTAAGAGTCGTAGTTATTAGACTTACACTCAAGATGGAAGAGTTGACCATATCTAATTCATGTCGCTCATGCTGGATGAGATGAGCATAAGATTCAAAGTCTATTAACTTACAATTGGTGGAGTGTCGTAGAGTCCAACACTCATGCACAGTGCATAGTAAGATGAGAGCACATATCATCGTCAACAAAAACCATTCTTAAAGTGGTGCCAGCTTGAAAATCCATGTCAAATGCTTTTATAGCTACACCATGTTTTTGAATAATCCCTCAAAATCTTTCTTGCACAATATAATGTTTCCCATGCATTTCTGTGTATGGATAAATAGGATGTCCCACCATTGGACATATGCATTAGACACTCTTTTTGCTTCCACCTATGCACCTTGAGTGGACTACAACTGGCAAACCAATGTTCCAGCATGATACCCTCCCATATTTGTTGTCTTTCTAATTTCATATCTATCAGCAAATAATCCCTTTAGTACTTTATTAATATTTCCTATGCTAATAAAAACCTCAATAATGCGCTTATCCCAAAGGCACTGGACGAGATTCCATATTATGAGACAGGGGAAGAGCATGAGTCAAGTGGCAATAGCTCTTTCGATGGAGATAGAGCATGGGAGACGGACTCCACTTCCTCAAGGTATGATATTTACGGTATTATGCATGTAGATGAGGCGGTCACAGAGCATCATAAGACAGGTATAGAGATGCCTTGTGTGGACCAAGGGGTTGGGAAACCCTCTCTTTTTCTTTGGGATGATAGGGTGTCGAAGGTTGGTGC
This sequence comes from Adiantum capillus-veneris, assembly GCF_014529385.1. Lineage (NCBI taxonomy): Eukaryota > Viridiplantae > Streptophyta > Polypodiopsida > Polypodiales > Pteridaceae > Adiantum > Adiantum capillus-veneris. Next base: position 90,302,128 of record NC_140944.1, read on the forward strand.
CATGTTGTTGATAGATATACTTTTGAAGGTTGCTTTACAATCAGTTTTGCACCGTTTGCAAAGCTCTTTGGATGCAGATTATGTTATGGAGAGCCCTCTAGCAAAGGGAGGAATGATTTTAGGTCATGCAATTGCTTCAAATGTGGGTGTATACTCTCATTTTGGGGTGCCGAGGATATATTGCTCAAACATGTTTTACAGGCAGGTGGCTGTTCTCAATGCCATCAATTTGATCCTGGTGGAGCTGACGTCATGCATGGGGCATCTGATGCCTTTTCGTTTGATCCAAGGAGATTCTACAACTAATCAAATATCTCTCTATCTATCTACTACTTTTGTACATACTAAGTATCAGATTTCTAATATGCAATCATCTCTTATCTAAATAATGCTATGGTTGAGCATCAATGCTCAACAAGGGGGTGGGCAATGATGGTACAGCTGAAGATGGGCGGCCTATGGAAGTGAAAGAAGCCTATACATAGTAGTTTGCAGGCAAATGACGGGGACCTTGAGCAGGTGCTTGATGCAGCTAGGAGACACGTACACAGAGATGGATCACTCTCTAGTCGAAATTGCAAGTGTTTCTTGCTATCACAGGTGAGAGGAGAAAATATTGATATCACACGGTTGGGAGAGGGACAAGGGGTTTTGGATACTGAGGTTTATGATATGGGATTCTGATCGAGATGTCTGTAGGACATGCACGACACCCTATTGCTAGGATGTGTATGCTAAATGTGGCATTGTACAGGTCATTCATGGTGCTAAGATAATGTGTCTATCAGATGTGACACATAATAGGTCAAAGGTATACATTGGGAGGGATTAAGCCCTAAGTGGTGGTGCCATGGTGTATGCAGAACAGGTGCTAAAGCTGGGTGAGTTCTTTTTTTTTTCCGAGCTTGAAGGTCGTTATTTGGCGACTCTCAAAGTGGGTGACATAGCAGTCATATCACTCTCGGTGTGGTGCAAAGTCCAGTGAGATAGGAAGACAAATTTTCTTCACCATGGTGAAGAGTGTGAGTAGGCGAGCAGTGCAAAAGTAAGCTGAACACCCGTTTTTTAATGTAATCAATTCAACTCGCCTATTGATGGCATGGGAAAGTATGCCACACATGGATTTCTTTACCAAACTAAATCTTGGAGTTAGTATAGAAAAAAGCGTTGCATGAGAGATGACGCGACTGCAGGTCGAAGGAGAGGAGTTTTGCAAGGTGGTGGCACCATCGCATGGCGGGTTGAGCTGTCAGTAAAGAGGAGCACCATCTGTAGGGAGTCGGTTGGTCTGCATGAGGTGAGCATGGCTTGCCACAGAAAAGGAAAGCCGCATGTTGGGTTGCATGGTAGCGGGCCAGTTGGGGAGTACATGAAAGGGAAGGACCGCCAGTTGTATGGGAGGGGGAACACGCAGTAGAAAAAGAAGAAGGTCAAGGAGGAGCCAGGCGCTAAAAGGGTGCAGGGCTGCCAGAAGGCTGGCCTAGAGCAAGAGGGAGAGAGAGCGCCAGAGGGCAGGAGACAGATAGCGCTATTGCAACCAGCTAGGCCATGAGAAATGGACGGCCGCCTTGAGGTGTGCTGGGTTGGGAGCACTGGAGAAGAGTCCGGGCTGGCCGAGATGCTGAAGATTGAGGGTGCGAAGAGCGCGCAGAGACATGGCTGAGGAGGTTGCTTGAGACGGGTGATGGCACCATAAGGAGGCGGGGGCATTCGTGGGCTGCATGCTATAGAGAAGAGGGAGGAGACAGCACTACCTGGGCATGCCAGAGGGGAGGAAAGTATGTGAAATAGTTGGCCATATGTAGTGGACTCGATAGTGAGCATGGGTAGCAGAGCACGGGATTAAGGATCTGATGGCCACCATCTATAAGGGCAGTTGCCAAGGGCATGTCAAGAGGCCAAGGGTTAAGACGGAGAGAAGGTCACCAAGCGCTTGAAGGAGATCAATCAGAGAAGCCGCCATCATTGTATGGGGATTGGTTTTTTTTTGTGCTATGGATCAGTGAGTTCACAGTTTGGTGGGATTATTTTTCGTGTTGAGTTTGCCATCAATCATCTCGCCTATCTCGTCTCGTGCCCCACGCATGTGGTAGCGTTGGCTCCAGGTTTTGTCTACGTATGTGTGTAGAGATGGATGGAGAAAATGATTGAGTGAGCTATTCTGAGTGTGGTCGAGGCTTGTGTCACCTCACAAGGATTGTGTGTTTACTTATTTGGTGTAGGTATGGTTGTGTATGATGGTGTATTGCCACGAAGATTATGTCGAGGTGTTTATGTGTGAACGTGTACAGTTGAGAATGCCCGGAGGTGTGGCTAGGGGTGCGGGTTAATCCATGGGCTATAGAGAGCCAAGTTTGGAGTGTGCTGGGTTTGTTCCCCCTTCCCCCTTTCCAATGTATTGCCTAAATCGGCGAGTCTACACTAATGTTGCCCAAATCGACGAATCTGCATTTGATATTGTTTAGAAAATCATAAATGTGCAATTTATCAACATGCTACCTAAATTGGCGGATCTACACCAAGATGAGTATCTAGACATTGCCTAAATTGGTGAATCTGTGTGTCCATGACCAATGGACTAGGATAGGTATTAAAAAATAATATTTATCACATGTGTGATAAATTGGTCTCACATGTGAGACCAATTTGGAGCATGTTTGAGTAGGAGGATGCTTACAAATTGTTGTTCACTGTCCCAGAGCACCTTAGCTCACATGAGTAGCTATATAGATTAATGAAAAATGATCATAATGAAAAATCCTTTAAATTAATGAGAAACCAAAGCCAAAGCAATGTGTGGGTGCATAGAGAGCTATAATTGAAAGAATGACCATTCGAATTAGGAAATTGTACAAAAATAGAATGCTCATACAAGCTGGAGAGGGTTGTAACTTTGTTGTTCTCTCTTAAAATGGGAGCAATAGACACATCCAAAGTTATAGACAAGAGACTTAGCATACTTAACAAATGAAGTACTGAGTAAGAGATTAGGTTAGATAGTAGATCGGTATACAAAGAATGCCAGCTGAGAATCTTTTAGAATAATGTTCGTGGAATATGACCTAAATGTGATAAATAATACTGTAAAAATAAAAGAAGGGGATTTACGGTGTGATAAGTGAGCTTCATGACAACGTAAAATTACGTATGTGGAGGCGGTTTGAAGAAGTGACTAGTATCCAAATCGTCAAATGCTAAACAAGTTCTTGAAAATAAAGGGCAACAGTAAAATACATCATTTGAGTAATGTCATGCAAGATACAAAAAAACCAAAGTACATATGCCATAAAGCTCAAGTCGTATAGATGGGTGTCATATATTGGTTTGATGAGAAGTTATTTGGCATCATATCTTCTATCTCTTGAGCTCAATTGGGCTTTCAAACCAAAATACAATGATTCTTTACAGTATGGCTTAGTGAGAGACCATGTGGAGAGAGCTGACTTGGCATGGTATACTAGATGAAACAATCTGGCTAAATTTTGGACATAATTAGTAATTTCATGTAGGAAAACATAAAAAGGGACCAAAAAGATGATAGAAAAGTCAACCCATAATCCTCTACAAGTCCGTGATAGAAGAGGCAATCATGGGAGTAGCTACAAAACATACTACTTTATACAATCATATTTAGCACCTTTTCATTGAGTTTTTTTGCAGAGCATTTGGAAATGATTCACAAAATAACATAGTGAGAAGGTAATGGTTGAGATTTTCATCAATATTTTAGCATAAGCATTTTGAAGTGCTTCATGAGAAGACACATCACTACCCAGCACCGTCAAGTTTTTGCAAATGTTTGTTCAAAGTCATGAGCTGCTGTTCAATTTATTGGAGATGCAATTGTATTGAACATGTGGCCATTTCTTGTTGGTATTCTTATAGTTTTATGCAACATCAATACTAACAAAGACAAAGTCCTTCAAACTATGTAGCTCATGATCTTAAAACAACACTTCAAGAGTATTCACATAGTTGCCCTCCTTATAGGTTAGAGTTTTATTAAAACCCTCATAATCCTATATCAAAGCCCCCTTTGAGAGACTTGATCTATGTGTGCATGCACAAAGAAAACTTTTTGTGACAAAGAATCGGGGGAAGTTGTACGTGCTTTTGCAAGGCAAAATACGTGCATGCAAAGAACATGGAATCCAAATATGGTTCCCTCATAACTATTGATATGTTGGCCAAGAGAGAGAGAGAGAGAGAGAGAGAGAGAGAGAGAGAGAGAGAGAGAGAGAGAGAGAGAGAGAGAGACCTAGTTACTCTCTATGCATACATACATATAGCGTGCTTGCTGCTAGCTATTAGAAGCCAACAATATCGTCTACAAAATGTTCACATCATGACAAGCACTGCCGCTGCTAGCAGGTAAAGTGAGTGGCGTATCATGCGTCTCCAGTCATGCAAGGATTTTATGGAGCAACATGGAGACTAGCACAAACGAGGCCGGAGACCTAGCTAATGATGCTGCCAAAATTTGCAGTGCATCCACCCCAATGATCGATGCCCTGCTCTGCAAGAGGTCTTCTAGGCCTCGCATCTTGCCTTCTTCAGTAATGTGATTTGCATCCCGAAGATTGCCGCATGAGAGATTTGGCTGAGTAAAAGAGGAAGAGGCTTGGCTTTGGTGGTGAGCTAATCAGAGTTGGAACCAGAGGGTCCCAACAACGCAGGCCAACATACAAGAACCAATGCTCCTTCCATATTTTTAGTAATACTTCCAAACACATAGCTTGTAAGCAAAGCAGTGGTTGCACAATGTAGCTCAAAATAAGGACTTGGCCTTCATTAATAAAAAGCAAAGTAGCTTTCATAAAGAGAGAGAGAGAGAGAGAGAGAGAGAGAGAGAGAGAGAGAGAGAGAGAGAGAGAGAGAGAGAGAGATGTGGTGCAAGTAGTGAGACGGCCTTGACTGTCTCCTCGTGAATTCCCTCTCCTATGCCAATATGTAGCTCACCCATGCTACGTTGTCTATTGGGGGGGGGGGGGGGGGGGGGAGGGGGGAGAGAGAGAGAGAGAGAGAGAGAGAGAGAGAGAGAGAGAGAGAGAGAGAGAGAGAGAGAGAGAGAGAGAGAGAAACATTCCTGATCTTCCAAATATTGTCTTCTAAGCTTAAAGTCAAAAGCTATGTGCAATTTATTCCTTTTATGGGAATAAATTAGAAATATCCTTAACAATCACCTGCTATAGATAGTTTTGTTACAGGACATTGCATATCAAATCAGTTTGTCCAATGTATCAAGGTAAGGCATGATATCAAAGCAAGCAGGTCCTACAATCAAGACTACCACAACTAAGCTAGCATTGACAAGAATTCACTTGCTTTGTATAGAGAAGTTGGTGATGCAATTCTTGATTGAATGCATACATCTCATGCAATTTTGATCACATGAAACACATATCCAATGCTGATTAGAACTCATGATCAAGCCTACAAACTTGTCAACATTGGTCAAATTTTGAACACTCCACTTCATTGTGGATCCCCTCATCATAAAAGAGGCAGCGCTAGTTGGATTTTTTAAAATCTTCTATCACCACTTCCTAGGCCTTATACTTGTCAACTAGCTACAGAGCTTCTCTAGTGACTTGCTCAAATTTCATGCACGCTTTCAAATGAGGGTCCTTCTTGAGATTCTCATTCCTCAAGCCCTCTATAAAAACAACACACTCTCTCATCTTGTGGTGTAGGCATCTCTCAAGGTATTGTTTGAATCAAAGCAATGATTTCTTTTATTTTTTGTTTTCTCTTGAAAGTGTCGATGTGGGACACAATATTGTTATTGATTCCCCTTTTATAGAATACTCTGTGAATTCTTGCAAGAGTTGTTCAATGTTTAAAAAATCATCTATGTTTAGTGGTTGGAACCATATCAAGGCCATTCCTTCAATGTTAGCCCAAATCGTTCATATTAGGTATAGAAATCTGCAACGTGTTTAGCTCTCAAAACTTGTTTGAAGACTGAGACATGAGCATATGGATCCCTTGACCCATTGTACTTTGTCTTGACACATTTTGTCACCTAAAATGGTATCATTTGTTTTTGTTCAATCACCAATCTAACTAATTTGGGATCTCTTGCACAAATATCTCTTTCTCTCTCTTCTTGTCTTAGAGAAAATCTTGGTGGAATCCTCTCTAATATATGCTATGGCATCCTTTTTGAGAATCTATGTTTGAATCCTTGTGTTTTGGTCTCAAAGATCATTGTTATTCTCACACTTGGCTAGAAGTATGTAGAGATTGGATTAACCTTATATGTATATCTTTCTAGGTTTATTAGTTCAACAAGTTTGTACTCACATCCATACTTATCTAGCATTAAAACTTGCAGTCCTTTGGCATTTTCATATGTGAATTCATAGAGGTTCTTATGCTATGTCAACACTCTAGAAATGGGTTCTACATACTTTTAGAATGTATGTTGGTCCTTGTTTGTGAGCCTGTACAATCCCTCTTGAGTGTAATCCATCAAAACTCTCATGGATTCATTGGGTTTAAAAAACCTCACGCTAGGTTTTTTTATTAGCAGATGCTTCTCCTCTAGGTATTCATCAATTTTCACTCTCATATTTCCAGGCAGAAGTATTTGAGTTGAGATGTACATTGATGGGTGATATCATTTAATGAGCAAAGAATGAGTAGCTAAAAGCGAGCGAGGGTGAAAAGTTAGAGAAAACATGGTAAGGCTAAATACTAGCACCAAAAGAATCCACTACAAAGAAACCAAATGAATCTTTACTATAAACTCTACTTAAACATTACATGAGAAAATCACTATTTTTAGATAGCCATGATGTCATATTCTATTATCTGCGAGTCATCTCAAAACCTTGGAACAGATGCTTATCAAAATCTCCCTATATCACTTGTTTCACATACTCTATTTACACTTTGAGCCTATTTTAAAACCCCCCTCTCCCCACCCCCTCCAATGTATAAACGTATACATTTCGGATAGTTAAATCCTCTCAAGATAACGCAATTGATATGAAACGTACACTAATTTCTATGTCGCCAATGAAAATGCAAAAGGTACTAACACATATAAGTTTTTGCATGCTATGAAATGAAGGTTAAGTTTGAACCCTTAAGATAATACTTCTTGTTTCATAATAATTACTTTTAACACCATGAAAATCCCCACATACATCTTGTTTTTTTTGGGTGTGTTTATCTTTCACGATGTGTACAGATGATCTCACATGAAACTGCCTAACAGAGAAATATTTATTTGGTAAAAAGTTCTAGGATTCCTACTAAATTTTTGTAAAATATCCTAAACTTTTAAATTTGATTTTTTTTTAAAAATGACTGCTTGGTATCCCCACAAACTTATGCACAATTTCACTTGCATCAACCTCGTACATACATCCTAGTTGCTTTCGAAGCAGCTTCTATTATTGTGTGTAGTTCAATGTTTTTTTCCTTCTTCTCCATGCCAATAGATGCATAAATTTTAATCATGGCTCCCCATTTTTGGAAAGAACCTAGAGAAACAGAACAACCTCGAGAATCATCATTGGTCAAGGAAGTGGTAAGAAGAATGAACCAAGGCTATAGTCAGAACCCAAATGTACGACAAAAAACAAATGAGTAGATGCAACACTTATGGAGGGGATCATCCCACCTCGTGGTGTAACACTCAACTAGACTACACCATATGCTAGGGTAACAACCACCTCTTCTGAATGATGGTAGATTGATAGATAACTACACCCAACCAATTGAGTATGTTCTAGAACCCAAGAAAACTTATTATACCATGAATGAGAAGACCCTAACATTCATAGACAACCAAGGTTATGGATTGAAGACCATTCTTACTAGGAAAGAATAACCATTGGCTACACCACAAACATCCCAACAAGTAGGACCATGCTATGAATGTGGAAGTGATCATTGGGAAAGGAGTTGTCCACACAAGGGTGAACGTAAAGAGAGTTTCGTCTTTTGTAATGAATGTACAATCACTCATGCTCTTTCAGATTGTTCCAAAAATATGGATAACAAGGGGAAAGCAATAATGAATGTTGTGGAAGTGTTCCTTCTTCAAGTAGATCTAAGGTATAACCCACGGTAATTCCTATAAATGTGATGACTAGAGCTCAAGCTCAAGAAGCTAATAGAAGCAAACCTATTGAGGAGTAACATAAGATGCATATTCATAAAAACATTGAGAGCTTATGAAGGACTCAAATACAGTCATGTAAGGCCAAACAAGACAAAATGAAAGCAAAAAGGTCAAAAGAGAACAATGTCTTAGAAACCAAGCTGCAAAAAACCATAGAGTAGCTGAAACAAGAAAAGGAAAACAGAGAACAAGTAAAAAAGAAAGATATTGTCTAGAGGGTTAGTGTTGATAGAAAAACTCCTAGATCTATTAGATGCTATGTTGCAAGAATTTGAGGCTAGATTGAAAACCAACCAAAAAATGGAATAGAGATGGTTGACTTATTTGCACCCTATAGTTGAAAAATAGAGACTAGAACTGTGCAAAAGGCTCATAAAGATAGGTCAAGTCTAATGAAGTCAAAGAAAAAAAACACCCCTAAATAGAAAGTGTTAGTCCATAAAAGGGACAAAATAATTGAGCCCAAAAAAAGAGAAAACCAATGATGGAATGAAGCCTAAGATAGAAATGTCATTGGACAATAGAGTAGTGGCCAACACCGTTGATGATGCATGATCACAATTTGTGGCACCTATCTCTCTCCTGTTATCCCCCTCTACCTTTATCCTCTCTCTATCCTTTACCTCTTTTTTGTTTCTCACCCTTCATCCCTCTACCCTCTACACTTTACCCTCTACTTCCCTCCTTTGTGTATGCTTTTTCTCTCCACTCTTCCATGATCTAACCTTGTTCATACCCTCAGGGGGTGAACTATGTAATCATGTTAATGTATAGTGCGGTTTCTATAGGAGGGATTTTAAAATGAAGACTTTGTAAAATGGTCAAGAGAGACTAATTGAAAAGGAAAAGTGTTCAAATGCCTCAGTGCACCACTGGGGGTGAACAACTTGGGCAAGTTAAAATTTTAATAGGGTCTTGAACAAAATTAGTAAAAAATGAGGAGAAGGGAGTGCGCACTCCTCCCTTTCCACATTAGAGTGATTGTGATCAACTCCATTATGATTCCTTACACATCTTTTGATTTTTCAATTTTGAAAATGGCCAAATGTAATTGGAAATAATTGTTGAAAGTCATCATTAAACTATTTCGATGGAGAAATATTGCAAACAACACAACTTTGTTGTAGTGGGGGAAGTGGGAATGGGCATTAGAATTCAAGACCCTACACTGCACACAAAATTCGTGTGTGCAAAGCTTGTAGTCTACTTAACAGATCAATGGTAGGAGTGGGCAATCATGGGAGCAGATTTGCATGGTGATCAATCACGGGGATTTAACATTTGAGATTTTTTCATTTCAAGTTTTTTTGACAATTTTAGCAATCTTTAGAGTTTTTTTAACCAAACATGTATCATAGCATAAAGTGTCTATTTACTATAATTTTCAATTATCATAAGACTCCACATATGTGTGGTTGACGGAGAGAGAAAGTATAAATTCTAGAGAGATAGTATCTATGCACGTTACCATTGGAAGAAGAGATCATAAATACTTGAGAGAGAGTGACTTCTCTTCTAAATCTTTAGACAGAGAAAGTAAAATTATAAAGCTGTATATCACTACGCAGAGAGAGAGAGACGAGAGGACATAATGACGTGAAAATGTAAGCCAAAAAAATCACCATTTCACAACTTGTAGATGGCGGAGGCAGTTTCTCTCTCTCTCTCTCTCTCTATCTATCTATCTATCTATCTATCTATATATATATCTTGCTCTCTCTCTCTCTCTCTCTCTGTAGTTAGGTTACTTTCTAGCAACCCACTCTCTCAACAACTAGTGGTGCCCGTATTTTAAAGGCTGCTATCCCATTACCACTCTCTCTCAAATGTTTCTCTGAGTTGACCTCAGTCATCTAACTCTCTCTCATAGAATTACATGCAACCATAATAAAACTCAATCTATGTATCATACTCTCTTTGAATCTTTCTCAAACTGTCTTTCATGCTTTGTATTCATATTTCTCTCTCCATCCACCTCTCACTCTCTCTCCCACTCGTTTGTTGCATCTGCCACAATGGTGCATCCAAAGTTGGTCCAAGCTAGGAAATGGTATATGCCAGGCAGAGGGTGCAGGAAGGTGCAGTACAGAAGGCTAGGGCAGGTGCCAAGGACTTGGGCAGCCAAAGGATAGCGGAAGTATATGCTCCATGTGGGTTTTTAGGCCAAGAGAGTTGCGGGATGGTCCCGATGGGATGGAAAGTGATAGTTTTTGAAGTGCTCTATCAGTGTCCTAAAATGTAGTTTTCAATGTGCTTTAGAAGCTAGTCTAGACGGCTCCTCAAACAGAGCCCTGGTGTGCAAGATATTGAAGGTTAAAGGTAGAGTGTGTAGCAGATCCCTGACGGACAGGGCATCTGGGGACAAGTGGCCCACGCAAGTGTCATTGGATACAGGTGTAGTGCCTTAGTTGTCAAGCATGCCGATTTTCTCAGATTGCCAATCGGAGCTTTGGTTAGAAGATGCCAGGTGGCCTGGATAAAACCCACATACGCTAACAATTGGGAGCAATGGAGGTGTTATGTACTAGGCCGTGAGCTCTCAATAGTGCACAAAGGGGGAGATGGTGGACCTCCCTCCTCCCACAGTGATGGTGAGCGCTGTGGCAGGTTTTTGGCCAGAAGGAGCAGCGGTGCAAGCGTGCCCATGTGAGTTGGAGGCGGTGTCGATGACGCGATGTGCTCGTGAGGTTGACTGCTGACCTGGCAGGCACCATTAGGGGGGCCGTTCTCGCAGCCTTATGGTCCCAAGCCTTTTGAAGGGAAACCCCCCCCCCGCCCCACACCGGCCTTGCTATTGATAGCAAAAGGGGAGGCTCTCGCGGACGGTAATCATAGAGAAAGAGGGAGCTCGAGGACAAATGAAGGGGGCAAGAGATCGTTCCAAGGCCGGCCAAGCAAAAGTAAGGGCAAATGGGCACGTAAGAGCTGAGATCAAAAGGGGAGACCAAAGTAGCAAGGACAAGCCAAAACAAGGCCAAGCAAGATGGAAGCCAGACCAAGGAGAAGGAGGAGAGAGAAAAGAAGAGAGAAGTGGTAGGAGCAGTTGGATAGAGAGAGAGTCAAAGCTAGGCCAATGGTGCAGTGCAAGATATCCCACCCAAAGGGGTAAAAATAAAAGAGGAAAAAATAAAAATAATAATAAGAAGCCTAGGGGCAATAGTGATGTCGCTATTGCACCCCCCCAAGTGCAAAAGAGAGAGAAGGAGAAAGAAAATAAAACAAGGTGGTGCCCCCTTCCCAAAAATACCAAATTAGGGTACCAGACGAACCAATGAGAGGGCAATTTCCCAAAATGGAGACCCCCCCCAATAAAAGTAAAAAATTAATCATATTAGGGGCTTTTTTCCTGGCTTTTTGTGTCGTTTGAAGCCTGCAAAGTGGAGCTCTCTGACAGAGGAGTCTGTCTGTGAAATCCCTTTGTATTTTCTTGTGAAAATGGCCATGGTGATGACAATGGAAGCCTATGTACGTGCTTTGTGAAGTGCAACGAGCCACCGTTGCCCCGTCTCGCTATTGTTTCCCCTTCGCCCCTTCTCTTTCCCCTATTATCATGTTCCCCTCGGTGCCGATAGTGTGGATGTGTGTGCCGCACAGGACCGACGGTGTTTTGTGTGAGAGAGTGAGACTGAGTGGGTGTGTGTGTGTGTAAGGGTGGAGACAGACTGTGGCAGCAAGTGTGCGTTGTGTGGTGGATTTGTGGAGTGTGTGAGTAGTAAAAATTGAGCAGGCGGTGGTATGCTAGTGTAAAGATCTTTTTTGAAGGTGTTTTTTGAGAGGACACGGGTGTTGTGGATACCTTGAGCTATAGAGAGGCCCTTGTGTTTGAGTCGGGCGTGTTCCCCCATTCCCCCTCTCCATCTTCTGGTGTCCCCTACTGAGGAGTGTGCTTATGCTCCTAGTTGAAGTGAAAGCGATGATTTTGGTGATGCCAAAGGTGTAGCCTTTGAAGAGCAAGTGCTGCTAGTGATGGCATAGTCAAAATTTCCCATTTTCACTGGGGTCGAAGATGCGAAAACCTGGCTGGCAGATTATGAGTTGTTTCTACTATCATTGCAGATGACAAGTGATGAGGAAAATGTATGTACGGTGCCCTTGATGCTGCAAGGAAAAGCTAAGATTTGGTTCCATGGTCTGCAAGCGGTAGACAAAGAGGTTTGGCAAAGTTTTTGGGAGCAGTTTCTGCTGCAGTTTCACAAGGTCTTGTCGGCAACTGAAGTGGATGCAAATATCAAGAGGCTGCGACAAGAAGTAAGTGGGAATTTTGATTCTTTTGTCAATAAGTTCGAAGAAAGATGGAAAAATTTTGGTTGTTGTCACCGGAGTGATCAATGCGGATGGTTTCAAGCTAGAGAAATTCTTGTCTTGCTTGTGTCCTCGACTTTGAGATAAGGTGGATGATGAAGAGCCAAAGACTTATGTCGAGGCAGCCATGGTTGCCCAGGTAGAGAGCAAGAAGGTGAAGAGAAAACTGGAATTATGCTTCTTGAAGCCTACAGATCATGTGCCCGTGACGATGGCCAAGTGTTCGGTGGACCAATCAAGGATGGTGCCAATTGTGCAGAGTATGGAGCCTGTCAGGGTAAAGCCTTTAATCGGTTATACTCCTTGGGAGTTGCCTGTTTATGAGATGCCAGTGCCTATGGAGGATGCACTTGCCAACGAAAGCGAGCCTTTGGTCAAGGAAAGTCTTTGTACAACAATAAGGGCCAGCTATAGCTTGAAGAAAGAAAGCATGTTCTTATGGAGGGTCTATGTGAGAAGATGGAAGACTATGGCCGGTATGTAGGTACCAAAGGCTTGGAGCTTGATGAGGAGAATGTGCAGAGCGAAGTTGGCAATAGCCAAGATTTTTTGGAGCCGTTAAAGGATATGGATGCAAGTGTCGAGTCAGCGTATGGAGGTGATGATGATGAGAGTCCAAGCTCGAGCTTATGGGAGGAAAGTGAAGAGGACGAGTCCACATCCAATAGCGAGGAGACAAACTCCAGTGAGCTTGAGATGGTGTAGGTAATGCTGCCCTATTATATGCATAAAGATGTGATAGTTTCCAATATGGTTGAAGAGTAGGTGGAGCTGCCAAAGCTTGAGAATGATGGTATGCAGATGAAAGTGTTGTGCGACACCATTCTTATGTTGATATTGGTCAAAGTAGCAGTGCAATATGCTTTGACAGTAAGACAAGTTCGAAGCGCGAAGGAGAGAGCTATTGTGCCTACAGAAAGTGGACATGTCACATGAATAGATCGGCAAGAGGCATTGGAGGAGCCATATGGATCTATTTGCTTCAATGATGAGGATGATTCGGGGTTTCATGATCCAGTAGATGAGATGGATGGAGAAATGCAAGTGCTCGTTGAAAAAGCTTTGACCTGGATACAGGTGATGTGAGGGCTAGTCCCTCCACAGGTAGAGGTTCCTTTGGGAGAGTAGGAGTCTTCTTTGGTGGTTGTGCCGACAGAAGGTGCTGTGAGAGAATATGCGTATCAACCACAGTGCCCTTCATAGGTTGTTTTACATGGTTGGGAGAAGGGTCGGATATGTTCGATGAAGGTGGTGGTGTGTATGAGCATGATGGTGTGCTTGATGATGTCTTGTTTAAGATGGACAATTTTCTTGTAGATGCTTGGAGCAAGGGTGTAAGGACATGGGTCCTATGGGCGAAGCCACCGGCATGGCCGAACACTGTGTACGCTAGTGGGAGGCTATAAGATTTCACGATTTGGTGGAGACTAGCACACATTACCACCGCCCTTTCACTGGTATCCGAGCTATTTTTGGGAGGAGGCTAAAAGTGGCTTGCATGTGCGTGCGACGCCCTGCTTCTCTCCCACGTTCCACAGTTAGCGACATCTCCGCTGTGTAGTAAAAAGAAGACAAACACAGTTTTCTGTGCGAGCAGCGCGTGGATAGACAGCAACAGCCAACCGCAGTCGCCCCATCTACGCTCTCCACAACGGGCAACCAAGGAAAACTGTCCGGAAACTCAACGGCATTGAGGCTTCGAAGGCTTTCGTTGGCGCCGTTGGCTGCGCGTGTAGGAAGGCCCGCTTAAGCCTTGCATGAAGGAGGGTTGTTGAACCCACCCCATGAGGGTAAGAGGCCAACACTTTACCATCAAGCTATTGTCCCTTGTTGTGTATAACAAGGAAAGATAGTCTTCTTGTGTTGAAAGGAGAACTAGAAGGAAAGGGAAATCTTCAAACTTCAAGGAAGTAGCTTTACCCTTCCTTTTCACTTCTTGGAGAAAGGCAAGTTTTCCTCCCAAAATTCTTTTTTCCTCAAGGAGGTCGCTTCAAAGTGAAGAAAAGCCTTCACAAAAACGACAAGTTTTTGTGAAGAATCATCAAAGGTGTTCTTGCAAGGAACAACAAGTGAAGCGCGCAAATTCCCACAAGGCAAGGGTCGCATGCAACACAAATCGTGGAGCATACAAAACACAAAGACTTCAATTTCTCAAGGTACAAGTTGTAGTTTCTTTTTTTCTCTTTGCATTAGTGTGTGTTTACCATGGCTAGTGAGTATATCCCACCTACACACACGTTTGATTTTGAGCACGTAAATCAAAATCAGGGCACCACGGGTGCTGCTGACACTAATGTACATGATGATGATGATCTAGGAGATCATGGGCTTGTAGATATGGCTTCTTTCAAGACTTTGGAACATCACCAAAGCGTACTTGAAAGAAACCTCTCTGCACTCAATGCAAATGTTACCAATCTTACAGAGTTACTTGTGAAATTTATGAATTCACAGACAACTAAAGGAGCCACAAGTGGCACGGTTCAAGGGAATCAATCTCGCACGCCTCAAGGAGTCCAAGACACAAGTGCTGTAGAAGATGCAAAAGGTAGAAATGCATTACTTAAGAATATAACCATTCCTGAGTTTCACGGGGAAGAGCGTGATCGCAACAAGGATGCGGTCAATACATTCTTACGTAAATGGAGTGCTATTCATAGATTGATACACACCCCGGATATAAAGACGGCTGTGGAAACAAGTCTATTGCTTAAGGGCAAGGCCTATATGTGGTGGATGACATTTCCAATAGATGCTCGTCCTCCGTCTTGGACTGCGTTTCAAGCTTCTTTCTCCAAAGAGCTTTTGGACTCCAATGAAGAAGATAAGAATTGGTTAGCATAGGATGCATGCCACATGTCTGGCCTCTCTCTCACAATGTACCTTTCAAAGTATCGGGAAATAATATTAAAACTAGAAGGTCTAGATGAATTCCAAAAGATACGCGGTTTTAATAGGGGTCTTGACAAAGACTATCGTCTTCATGTCAAGACCCAACATCCAAAAACTTTGGATGAAGCCATTAGTCATGCACAAAGATATGATATGACCAACAGAGGAAAGGAAATTTTCCCTACTCTAAGAATACTTTTGCTAAGAGCCAATGGCGAGGTAGATCTCCCACATGTTCCAAGAGGAATAAGAGACAATCTACCTCTCCACGCCCACAAGAGGCTAAGAAGCCTAAGCAATCACGAGATACTCCGCGTGGGTCTCTCAGCACTGTTGATTTTGACCGTGCAAAGAAACACAATTTGTGTTTTAGATGTCTTTTTGGACCAACATAACAAGAAAGATTGTCCTCTTTTGCAAGGCAAAGAAAAGGCCATGCACACGGTGCAACGCCTCACATTAGATTCATCTCCTAAATATCGTGTTGTAGAGGTTCTTCATATGGAAGAAAAGCACAAGTGTTGTGTGCTTGCTTCAATGTGGCAGCCCACCTTTGGCCCCCATGATTTGATTTGCATACATGGCACTATTAACGGACAACATGTTTGTATTTTAGTGGATGATGGTGCAACTCATAAATTCTTGAACTATAAGCTAGTCAAGAAATTGAAGCTTACGCAAACTCCCTGCTCTCACAAGTATGTGGTGGAGTAGATGTCTAGAAATGATAAAGAAGTATGGGACACGGTAGTTCAAAGGGTTGAGCGTATTGTTCAAGATCATACGATGACCCTTGACTTCCAAGTTATGAACATGGACCGTGCTGATGTAGTTTTAGGACGGGAGTGGCTGCATGGTTTAGGAAACACATTGCACACTAGTTATGAACACAACTCCTTATCCTTTCTGGCCAATGGTAAACATGTGCTTTTGCTTGGTGATAAACATATACCATCTGTACCTCTTATATGTACAGCCGAGCTATCTATTTTGCATAAAGAAAATTTAATAGATGGAGTCTTTTTGTGCTACTGCTTATCTCCAAGTCTTGTCAATTCTCAAGAGCAAAGTGCGGTGAATTCTAGTAACAGTATGCAAAGTGCAACGAATTCTAATAATAACTAAGTCTTGTCAATTCTCAACGACTTCTATTGATAAACAAAGTGTTAAAAAATCTAACGAGAAAAGTGCTCTCAATTTTAATTCTATAGAACAACTTGCAACTGTTGTAAAAAAAACATTATAGGAATTACAAGATTCTCCATCCCAACATAACTCTAGTTTACTTTCTCCTTTTGTAAGGCAAAAGCTAACTCATTTTCTCACGGAGTATAGTGATGTGTTCTCAATTGATTTACCACCGGGTTTACCCCCTACACATGATGTGCAGCATGGCATAGATGTCTTGCCAGGCATTAAACCGGTGAGTAAACCACCTTATCGTATGAGTGCTAACGAAGCGAACGAGGTTGAGAGTCACTTGGCTGACTACCTCGCTCGTGGTCTCATTACACCTATCACTTCGCCTTGGGCATCACCAATTCTATTGGTAAAAAAGAAAGATGGTACTATTATGCACATGTGCGTAGATTATCGCGGATTAAATGCGATAACCATCAATAACAAGTATCCTCTACCTCGAATGGATGAGTTGTTTTATAAAATCCACAAGGCAAGATAGTATACAAAGATAGATCTTCATTCATGATACGACCAGGTATGTACCCTACCCACCAGGTTAAGGCATTTTGAATTTTTGGTTATGCCTTTTGGTCTAACCAATGCTCCAGCTACATTTATGACAGTCATGGATAATTTCTTACGTCCCTATCTTGGAAAATTTGTTGTGGTTTTCCTTGATGATATTCTCATTTACAGTAAGACTGAAGATGAACACATAAAACACTTACGATTAGTGTTTGAACAGCTACAAGCTCACGTGTTGTATGCTAAGCAAAGCAAGTGCAATTTCTTTAAAGCAGAGATACATTATATCGGTCATGTGATCTCTTATTCTTGCATCAAGATGGACACTGACAAGGTCGTTGCCATTCTTCGATGGCACATCCCAACACGGTTGAGGAGCTTCAAATATTTTTAGGCATGGTTGGATTTTATCCATAGTATATCCGTGACTATGCCAAAATCATTGTTCCTCTTAAAGAAAAAGGTAAGACCTTTTCTTGGGAAGAAGCCCAAAAATGCAGTTTCGAATAGCTCAAGGTAGCTATAGCCACTGCTCCCATCCTAGCAATCATCGACCCACTTAAGCTGTTTGTGGTAGAGACTGATGCTAGTGATAAATCCATTGGTGTGGTACTTCTCCAGGAGGGAAGACCTATAGCCTTTGAAAGTAAAAAGTTAGATAAATCCCAACAAAATTATTCGGTCAATGAGAGAGCTCTATGCCATAATTCATGCTTTACGAAAGTGGAGACACTATTTATATGGTGCCGAGTTTGAAGTTTTTTTTGACCATGAGAGTATCAAATGGTTTACTACTCAAACAAACTTGAAGGGCCTTAAAGCTAGATGGAAAGAAATCCTTCAAGATTATGATTGTAATCTACGATATCACAAGGGGCGATATAATGTAGTAGCACATGCACTAAGTCGGATGCCTCATATTAATTCACTTGCTTTCACGGAACTAAAGAGTAGATTTTTGGAGTCATTACGTGGAAAGTGTGCACAAGATCAATCATATGCTAAAGTGTGGAGTGCAGTTTTAAAAAGGGATCCCTCACACTCACATGTCTCTCAACAGTCAGATCAACATATCTCTGCACGCGCAGATAGAAACTCCAACACACAGAGCTCCACTTGTCATGATTGTCCAAGTGCTGGTCATCCAGGTATCCGTAAGACGTATGCCTTAGTTCGACGGCAATTTTATTGGCCGGGCTTACATCAGGATGTTCAAGAGTACGTACTAAACTGCTAATAGTGCCAAGTTAATATGGCAGAGCGCCTCAAGGTAGGTGGCCTTTTACATCCTTTAGAGATTCCACAAGGTAAGTGGGAGAGTATCTCTATGGATTTTGTAGTAGGACTACCTACTACAAATCGTGTCCATGATGCCATTTGGGTAATTGTAGACCGTCTCACAAACATGGGTCGATTCATTCCCACTAAGACTACGGTTAAGACACCGGAATTAGCACGTCTATTTGTAGAGCATATATATAAACTCTACGGTCTTCCAGCTAGTATCATTAGTGACAGAGATCGAAAGTTCGATAATCACTTCTGGAGAGCTGTGTTCCAAAAGTTGAAAACTTAACTTAATCTAAGTACGACTGATCATCCAAAAACGGATGGTCAAACAAAAAGAGCTAATCAAGTGCTAAAGGATATGCTATGAGAATACATTAGCAAGAAGCAAACCAATTGGGAAGACTACTTACCTATATTGGAATTTGCTTATAATAGTTCAAAGCAAGTGACTACAAGGTTTAGTCCATTTATGCTTTTGTATGGATTTCAACCTAGATCACCCGTTCGGGTGGGGTTGGCTAAGGAGAAGATACAACAAGCAAAGGATTTTCTCCAAGACCATTTTGACATGCTTCGAGTTGCTCTATAGAAGGTTAAGCAAGCTCAAGATCGATATAAGAAGTACGCAGATGAGCATCGACGTCTTGCTATTTTTGAAGAAGGAGACAAGGTTTTCCTCAAAGTTTTGGAGCATTCAGAAAGTCTGAAGATGGAAAAAGTTGCTAAAATTTCACCACGCTATTGTGGATTGTTTACCTTTATCAAACGTATAGGTCAAGTGGCCTATAAGTTAGCTCTTCCAGAGCACTCACGAGTTCATCCTCTTTTTCATGTTAGACGTTTACGAAAACAGCTAGGACAGAATGATAATGTCATTGACACAGGTGTGTTGGTTGACCTTATCGCACCACCAAGCATTCCTCATGAGCCCGAAAAGATTTTGGATTCTCATGAGCTTTGCACCAGACATCATGTCAGACGACAAGTGTTGGTAGAATGGCTAGATAGACCTAAAGAAGGTTCTACATGGGAGAATGTCTCCGCACTTAAGAAACATTTTCCTACGTTTGTTTTAGAGGACTAAAATGATTCTCCAAGGGGGGGGGGGGGGGGGGGTAATGTAAGGACATGGGTCCTATGGGCAAGGCCATCGGCACGACTAGACAGTGTGTGCTAGAGCTATATATGGCTCACTCTACTCAACTTGGTCTCACCTATATATTTGTATCTTGTCCTCAATATGAATCAGTCTTTGGGAGCGTATATGGTGTGTCTCTTGTCTCGTCTCTCTCTCTTTCTCTCTACATCTCAACATGATATCAGAGCGGTAACGATCACGCACCAATTCAATTCATGGTGACAAAACAGTATGTGTATGCGATTCGCATGTAAGATTCAAAATTTCTACAAATTTTATTTTTGAGCGTTGATTCTTGTTAACTGTGGTTGTTTTGTGTTAAGAAGAATATGATTAGTGTTTTGTGTGGAATTTATTGCTAATCAATCTAATCGTTGATTACATTTTCTTGTTGATGACACCCTGATGTTGCGGCATCACTTGCAGCTCGTGAGTTGATTTGGCTTCGACAAATGCTGGTTGATATTGGTCACTCTCCTCTTTCTAGAACACCCTTGCTGTCCATTATCATTAAGTCAGGTATGAAGTACGCAAAGGAACCATTATGGTTGAACATTGTCCAAGTGACCAGATGATTGCAGACATTTTGACCAAAGGCCTCAACGAGTCACGTTTCATCCTCTTACGCTCGGAGCTTGGAGTTGCTTCGTTGGAGTTGCTTCGACCTCACTCTTTCTAGATTAGCTTCTTTGCTATTGTAATAGCTTTGTACATATGATATTGTAATGTTTTAGGTACCATGCACTATGCACACTCCACATTTGCACATTGTGATCTCTAAGTCACTTGAATATTTGTACATAGATGCACAATTCACTTTCACATCATCATCGTTGGTTCATATTTTCACATTGTATACGGGCTTGGGTTTTTCCCTTGAACTCCCCAACGGTTTTTTCATCCAAAGCTAGAGACCTTTGTTTGAGTGGGGGTGTTGGAGCTATATATGGCTCACTCTACTCAACTTGGTCTCACCTATATATTTGTATCTTGTCCTCAATATGAATCAGTCTTTGGGAGCGTATATGGTGTGTCTGTTGTCTCGTCTCTCTCTCTCTTTCTCTCTACATCTCAACATCTACCTTCTTCGAGATCACAATATCGCTACTTTATTATTTTCATTGATGACTTCTCAAGGTATACGACTGTATTTCTACTTAGACAAAAATATGAAGCCTTATCTGTTTTCAAACAATTCCACAAGGCTGCGGAACTTCAAATTGGTCGTCGCCTTAAGAAGCTTCGTAGCGACAATGGAGGCGAATATGTTTCTCGAGAGTTTGTGAGTTACTGTGCTGACAATGGAATTCATCATGAACACACTATTCCATATTCGCCTCAACAGAACGGCGTTGTGAACAAAAGAATCGCACAATTATCAATGCTGTAAGATGTATGTTGATTCATTCTGGCTTATCTGGTGCTTTTTGGGTTGAAGCTACTTTGACAGCAGTATTTATTCAGAATCATCTTCCTACTACTGCACCCTCTGGTAAGATACCCATCACAGCATGAACAGGTGACATTCCTTCTATATCTCGCTTTCGAAACTTTGCATGTATTGATTATATTCATGTTCCCAAAGAAACACGAACAAAGCTTGATGCTCCTGTTCTTAAAGTTATATTTATTGGATATTCTGACACTTCCAAAGGCTAAAAATTCTATGACCCTTCCTCCAAGAAAGTAATTGTGAAATGTGATGCTACTTTTAACGAATAGCTCATGGACCATGGATGATTCTGATGATACTAAATCATTGCTTCAGGCTTTTCCATTTCTTTCAGAAGATGAAACTCTTCCTATAGAGCAACTTTCCTCTTCACAACCATCCATTCCGAATGTTGCCAATGATGATATTGATATTTTTGTTGATCTACCTATTGATTTTGGACATGGCTCATGTCATGTTTATGATGACGATATTGCTGATAATTCTTTTTCTACTTCTGAAGATCCCGTTACTAATGATGAAGCTATCTATTCACCACAAAAGGATCAATGGCAAGAGGCTATGGAAGTAGAGCACGATTGTCTTATCTCTATAGGTACATGGATACTAACTGAATTACCTCCTGGTCA
This sequence comes from Adiantum capillus-veneris, assembly GCF_014529385.1. NCBI lineage: Eukaryota > Viridiplantae > Streptophyta > Polypodiopsida > Polypodiales > Pteridaceae > Adiantum > Adiantum capillus-veneris. Next base: position 90,323,676 of record NC_140944.1, read on the forward strand.
TACAGCTATTAAATGTAAGTGGGTGTGTAAGACAAAAATAAAATCAGATGGATCTTTTGACAAGTTCAAGGCGCGTTTAGTTGCAAAAGGTTACTCCCAAGTAGGTGGTGTTGATTATCAAGAGACTTTTTCACCAGTTGTTCGCATTACAAGTGTTCAAGTTTTATTGGCATTTTCTGTTCAATTTGATTTAGAAGCTCATGAAATGGATGTGCGAACTTCTTTTCTTAATGGTGACTTGGAAGAGGAAATTTATATGGAACAACCAGAAGCGTTTGTTATTCCAGGTAAAGAAGACCTTGTTGCTCAACTCCATAAGGCACTATATGGTCTCAAACAAGCTTCGCGAGCCTGGTATACAAAATTTGATCTTTTTCTCACCTCTAAAGGAGTCATCTCTTGCTCTTCAGACCCTAATTTATACATAAAAGACCAAGGTAGCAGTTTTGTGATTCTTGCTCTTTATGTGGATGATACCATCCTTGTTTCCAATGATTTGGGATTTCTTCAGCAAGTGAAAAAGTTATTGTCTTCTGCATTTGATATGGTGGATCTTGGAGAGATTCACTCGTGTCTTGGCATTCAAATCCAATGGAACCGTACAAAAGGTATTTTATTCCTTCGACAGTCAAAGTTTATTGCAGATACTATTCAAAAATTTGGTATGGAATCTGCACATTCAGCCAACACACCTTGACTTCTGACAATGGTGGTCAACTTGTCACAAATCAACCTTATGATAACTTGACTGGATGTCTTCAGTTTGTTGGCATGAACACTCGTCCTGATATTTTGTTTGCTGCTATTTATCTTGGACAACATCTTGCATGTCCTTCTCTTAAGCATTGGTCTGTTGCAAAGCGTGTATTGAAATACTTGAAAGGCACTACATATTTTGGTTTAGTCTATCGACAACAACTCACATCGGATTCTATGCAATCTCTTTCTCTTTTGGGTTACACAGATGCAGACTGGGCAAGCTCACATTTATCTATGCGATCTACTAGTGGAAATTGCTTCTTTATAAATGGTTGTCTTTTTTCTTGGACCAGCAAGAAACAACGTTGTGTTTTAGTTTCTACGATTGATTCAGAATATGTTGCGTCATCACTTGCAGCTCGTGAGTTGATTTGGCTTTCACAAATGCTGGTTGATATTGGTCACTCTCCTCTTTCTAGCACACCCTTGCGGTGTGACAACCAAAACTCTATTAGTCTTGCAAAAGACTATGTTCAACATAATAAGTTAAAGCACATTGCTATCCATTATCATTATGTCAGGTATGAAGTACACAAAGGAACCATTATGGTTGAACACTGTCCAAGTGAGCAGATGATTGCAGAAATTTTGACCAAAGGCCTCAACGAGTCACGTTTCATCCTCTTGCGCTCGGAGCTTGGAGTGGCTTCGGCCTCACTCTTTCTAGATTAGCTTCTTTGCTATTGTAATAGCTTTGTACATATGACATTGTAATATTTTAGGTACCATACACTATGCACGCCACATTTGCACATTGTGATCTCTGAGTCACTTGAATATTTGTACATAGTGATAGCCGTTTTCCTGCTCTCCGTAATTGCCATAGTGAGCTACCTCACCCTACCAAAATCACCTAAACATTGTGGCTATTCTTACCTTTTCATTGTACATAGGCGTGTGTGAGTTTGGGGGCTTTTCCCATATCTTCTTAAAACCCTCAGCTAGCTAGTCACTGGGCTAGTTGAGCCAAAAATAAATCAAAAAATCAAAAAAATAAAATATATTATGGCCCATTTGTGTGTAAATATTTCATTGTATATATGGATTTTTATAATTATTTTGGTATTCTATTTAAATATTTATACTTCGGTGTGTGTTTTATTAAACTTATGTATGTCTTATTTCATCCTCTTATACCATAAGTATATTTTTTGCCAATATGTACATACTCTAACCTCATATTTTTCCTTTACACAAATCACCCCCACATTTTCACCCTCACCCTTGTGAAAAAAAAAAATGATTTCTACTCCCTTAGTCACGTTTATTATATTATTTTCCTTTACTTGCATATCTTTTCCTCTTTCACCCAAAATAATACAAAGAGGGACCATATCATATGATTCCAATATCTTTCCATATCCATAATTCCTCCGTATTTTTTTATTATTTTTACTCATTATTCGAACACCATGTGCTCATTGAGCTAAAATCCATGAATAGTCGATACACTAGTCCCACCATGTATATATTGCTTTATTCACCAATAATCCTCCTCCATGCATGTGTAAAGGGCAACTTGGATGCTTTGTATTATGATATGACAAAGGAGGGGCTCACTCTTGGATGCATTGTACAAATTCAACAAAGGAGGGGACCACTAAAAGACTTTTGCAGGCATAAAAAATAGGCTTTTTGGTGAGACTTTTGTACCCATCTCCACTCTGGATTTGGAGCGGTGGTCAAAAGAGAAAATGTGGATTAAAATCTAAATAAGCACCTCAAAACGTTTGGTGATTTTTGGAGCAACCACCGGTGAGCTATGATTTTTTGAGTGGACCCCAATCTGCCCACTTTTCTCACAAGTAGCCCATAGTCTTCTCTCACCTCTTTCCACACTTCTACACATACACACACACAGTCATTACTCTCAATCCCTCACTAAAACCTGCACCTTTCATGGTTTCTCTCACCTTCTTCACCATTACCCTCCCCTCTTACTTCCATAGCTCTCATATGAGCTTTCCATGTACATACACCATCTCTATGCCTCTCTCTATTACTTCCAAAGTACAATTCCGTCTTACCCCTTCTCTATATACATAAAATTCAGCATGTGTACCATGCTTAACCTCTTCAAATTAAGAGATCTCATCATCCAAATTACCATTATCATCGCGATAATCAACCTTGGCGGCGGTGGTGTAAAGAAGAGATGACAAAGAAGAAGATCAATAGTCATTTTGAGAACCTACACAAGTAAGTCAAAAAGTTCTTCAAGCTTCATTATCACAAGGATTTTTTCACTTTATTCAACCATCCACCTCATTCTACCCATTGTAAATGTAACAGTAACTTTCTAGTGATTACTAACAACTAACATACTAACACAAAATAGCCATTGACCTAACCATAAAAGGCACCTCACCTCAAGACATGTGCATAGTAATTCTCTCTCTCTCTCTCTCTCTCTCTCTCTCTCTCTCTCCTTACTTAAAACTCTACTTTCACCTTATCTACCATCAATAATGCTCTCTTTTGAGCCCACATCCATGAATCAAGCAGACGAAGAAGACCCGCAATGTTTTGATATTCAAAAAAATCATAATCCTGATTTGTTAGCTTGTAAATTAGGATTTCCAATAATCTTAATGAGGGGTCTCCAACCTATAAATAGGCCCCTCTCCTTCTTCTAAAAAGACCTCCAATATCTCACATAGCACCCCAACACTCTATGCGTGAGGAGAGACTTAGGTGTAGCAACCACTTTGTGAGCTTCACTCTTGGTGTGAGAGAAGCTTTCAAGCTACACATTGCAAGTGAGAAAGCGTGAGCTCAAATTCTCAAAACCACTATTGTATATGTTCCTCCATCATAAATAAATTGAGGTTTGGTGTATCAAAGCTGTGGTTCAACGTTCAAATCTTCGTCCTTCCACTTGTGTGATACGGTGTAGTGAATTCAAGGTGACTTGTGTATTTTGAGTTCTATCGTTTGATCTTGCTTTAGAAAGTGTTTTAGTGTGTTTTCATTTCCAATTTTGTGTCCATTGTAAGAGGGTATTGTGGTGAGAGGTCTCCCACACCATAAGACAGTGTATGTGTGTTGGCAATGTTTGCATTCACTAAGCATTGAGTGAGTTTTTGTACAAGCTCTCCGATAGAAACATAACGAACCATCTCCATTTGCAAGTCACAAATAAGGTATTACGCAAGATCCATTCCTCTCTCTCTTCACTTTGCTCTAGATCTCTCTCTCTCTTTCTCTCCTTACTTAAAACTCTACTTTCACCTTATCTACCATCAATAATGCTCTCTTTTGAGCCCACATCCATGAATCAAGCAGACAAAGAAGGCCCGCAATGTTTTGATATTCAAAAAAAATATAATCCTGATTTGTTAGCTTGTGAATTAGGATTTGTAATAATCTTAATGAGGGGTCTCCAACCTATAAATAGGCCCCTCTCCTTCTTGTAAAAAGACCTCCAATATGTCACATAGCACCCCAACACTCTATGCGTGACGAGAGACTTAGGTGTAGCAACCACTTTGTGAGCTTCACTCTTGGTGTGAGAGAAGCTTTCAAGCTACACATTGCAAGTGAGAGAGCGTGAGTTCAAATTCTCAAAACCACTACTGTATATGTTCCTCCATCATCAATAAATTGAGGTTTGGTGCATCAAAGGCGTGCGTCAACGTTCAAATCTTCGTGCTTCAACGGTTTAGTGAATTCAAGGTGACTTGTGTATTTTGAGTTCTATCGTTTGATCTTTCTTTAGTATGTGTTTTAGTGTGTTTTCATTGCCAATTTTGTGTCCATTGTAAGAGGGTATTGTGGTGAGAGGTCTCCCACACCCTAAGACAGTGTATGTGTGTTGGCAATGTTTGCATTCACTAAGCATTGAGTGAGTTTTTGTACAAGCTCTGCGATAGAAACATAACGAACCATCTCCATTTGCAAGTGAAAAATAAGGTATTAAGCAAGATCCATTCCTCTCTCTCTTCACTTTGCTCTAGCTCTCTCTAGTACATTTTGTGTGTGTCTTGGTGTGAGGTTGCTTGTGTGTGTTTTTTGTGGTGTATCTTCTTGGTTGTGACAAAATCTCTCTTGCATCCTAGTTCGCATACCATAACTAGGTGGTGCCCCTATCTTGTTTGGGTTTGGTTGTTGGTTTGTTGTTGTGTTGTGCTTGTGGTTGCCCCAGCCCCAATTGAGCAGCACGGGAGCCTTGAGGGGTGTTTAGAGGTCGCCTCTCTTGTTGCCCGCCCCGGACTGTCTCAATTTTGGTGCCCCCATTGAGGACGGCTTGTGTATTTTTGTGTAGGATCAACCTTTAGCATAGTCAATTAGTTTGCATGAATCACGAAAATTTGTATGATCCTTTCATACCCATTGCAAGGCAAAAGATACACATAATTTTTAGTACTAAGTTGCAATTTCAACGAGTAATTCGTAGAATTTTGGGCCCTCTTAGGTTGGCCTAGATAAACGCTTCAGTAAATCCTTTTATTTTGCCTCTCATTAGATACGACCTTAGTTTGTATGTTTATATTTTTGTTTTGTTTTAAGCATTAGGTCATGCATAGACAATGGATAATGGCCCAAGAATAGAGGTTTTTCCCTTCCATTTTACTCCACACATTAGAATAAACATTGTAATTAGTAGAAAAATCCATTTTCAACAACATATGGTGTTCATGTTTGGTGCCCAAAGAGTAGGAGAAATTCTCGCATCTCCAAACCCTATCATCCTGCCTCTTATTGATTATCATAGATCATTTGATGTGAATATTTTTATTTTGTTGTAGAATAGATTGCAATTTAGAAAACATTATTGTGTAAATTTTTTTAAGAAAGAAAAACAAAAACGTGTTATCACTTTGAAACTGATTCAATGGAGGCTCAACGCCAAATGTCCGGATATCCTCTTTTCTTTGGAGAGCCTGGAGAGGATGCAGAGTTATTTTTACCAAATTTCAAGATGTCTTGCCGTATCAAGAGGATAGTAACTGATCAAGAACGTGTAGAAATGTTTGAGGTGGTCCTTAGGAAAGATGCTAGCACTTGGTTTGACTCTTTGCCTGAGGAAGTTAAAGGGAATTACATGGAAGTTGTGAATCATTTCAAGAGATACTTCTTTGATCCCCAAAACACTCAAAAGCTATGGCAAGACATTGTTTCTCATAAGAAAAATGACTTAGATGACTACTAATTATACAAGCAAGAGTTTCTACGTCTTTGGGCTATATGGGTGAGAAATGTTGCTAAACCTAGTGATGGTGCAGAGTTCCTAAAGAAGGAGAGGTTCATAGCCGGACTCTTTCATAATCTTAAGGTAAAAGTTGAGGCGGGTGCACCTGCCACCTTTGATGCAGCTGAAACTAGGGCTGCTGAGAAATATAGGAAACTCAAGTGCTTAAGGGGAGAGGCTACAATAGAAGGTCTTAGACCCAAAGGTAAGTCACAAGAATCAACATCTAGGTAGCTTCCTGAGGCAATGGCAGAAGTGATTGAGAAGTTAAATGAATCTTTAAGCAGCCTCTCAATTCACCTTGCACAAACTGTAGGTCCCAAGGGACAAGCAAAGAAGTCAGAAGAGCGAGAACCACCACGACCTAGGAGAGTCTTGCAATGTTGGAATTGCAGAGAGTCTGGACATGGGATGTATAATTGTCCTTGGCCCCGTGGGGAGCCAAGGAGACCTAACTTGAACTACCCAGTGATGAATGTAGGAGAAGGAACTAGTCAACAACCACGGCTTCTAGAAAGGCCAAATGGATCAAGACCACCTCCACGAGGAGTGGAAGGAGTTCCACCTTTGCCAGACCCAAATGTGCATGTGATAGAGTTGACAAATTCCAATGAGGTTGACCTGGAAGCAAATGGCATTAAGCGTGGCCGAGGAAAAGATAAAGAGAAAGAAGGTGTCACATCACAGAGTGACCATGGACGAGGCAAGAAAGCAAAGGAGACCAAGGAAGCTAAGAGGACTCGACCTCGTATCAATCTCCAAGACTTCCCTCTTGGACATGGTATGGCTCCATACAACTTGTTGGAAGACATGAGAGGTAAGGGTTCTGATATCTCATGGCCTCAATTTCTTGCATTATGTCCACAAGTTAGGAGGGATTTAACAAGGGAAGTTAGCACTAGGAGAAAGGTAAAAGAGAGTGTGCCTATTGTAAAAATTGCACAAGCTGAAATGAATGAGGACATTACACCGGTACTAGACTGTTACATAAAGGGAAGATTGGTTAGGAAAGGTCTAGTGGATAGGGGTGCACAAATTTGCATCATGACAGAGGGACTCATGCAAAGACTAGGCATGCACATCCATGAGACACCTGAAATCAAATTCAAGATGGAAAATAAGAGCAAAGCTAGGTGTGTAGGCATTTGTAAAAATGTCTTTGTAGAGGCCTTTGGCATTAAGAAGGTGGTGGATTTTTATGTTATGTCGACCAAGGGAAGTGGTTATCCATTTATCCTAGGAAGACCATGGCTAATGAAAATGCGAGCTTGCAGGATTGGGAGAGTGGAAAATTAATTTGTAGGAATGACAATCATAAGAAGGTTGTCTTTGACATGAAGGAGCAACGCGAAGAAGAGCTCCATGAAGAATCATCTCAAAGTGAGACGGAAGAAGATTGGACCGATAACACTTTAGAAGACGAAAGTAGCGGCATCATTACTGAAGAGGAGTCTTCCATCGAAGTCATGGGGGTAACGTTTAAGCCAACCAACCAAGAGACCTCTTGTCAAGGTTTGGAGGAGGTAGGTTCCCAAGAGAATCAAAAAGTGGAAGATGAAGGAATGCTAGAAGGTATGTTGTCTACAACACTTACAAAGGATGAAAGAGAGCAGTTCAAAGGTGTGTTAAGCAAATTTCCTAGGTTTTCTGCTAAAGACTACACCGATGTGCGTGGAGTAGATGTTGTTCAACAGGAAATTGAGTTGAAGCAAGAGGCCAAACCTAAAGCTCAAAAGCTACGAAGGCTAGGAGTCATCAAGGAGCAGGCTCTACTCAAAGAGGTAAGAAAGCTTCTAGCAGCAGGTTTCATTTATCCAGTGGAGAATTCAGAGTGGGTCTCTCCCGTTGTTGTCACTCCCAAGAAGAATGGAAAGTGGAGGGTGTGTGTGGACTACCGTCCGCTCAATGAGGCAACAAAAAGAGATCACTTTCCCCTCCCATTTCAGGATGAGATACTAAATGAGGTAGCTGGTCATGAGAAGTACACTGTGTGCGATGGCTACTCGGGTTACTTTCAAATAGGTATCGCATTGGAAGATCAGTTGAAAACAACCTTCATCACTCCTTGGGGTTGTTATGCTTTTAGAGTCAAGCCATTTGGCCTGACAAATGCTCCTGCAACTTTCCAACGCTTCATGAACATGGTGTTTCAAGCATTCTTTGGAAAGTCCATTAGGGTTTTTATTGATGATTTTTGCATTTATAGCTCAAAATCATTGCATCTACAAAGGGAAGAAGAAGGTTTAAAGAAACTCTATGACATGGAAGGTCAACTCAACCCCGACAAGTGTCACATAGGTGAGGATGATGTGATCTTGCTTGGTCACAAAGTTTCCTATAAAGGCATTGAGGTGGATCCTTCAAAGGCAAAGGCTCTTATTGAGCTCCCATCACCCAAGAATCTCAAAGAGGTCATCTCATTCATTCAAAAGGTGAAGTATATGTCACGCTTCATTCACTTAGCTTTGGAGTTGCTTCACCCTTTGCAATAGTTGACACAACAAGTAGAATGTGCATGGTCTGATGAGCTTGAAGAGTACTTTTGTAACATTTAAGTCATCGTGTCAGAGCTACCAACACTCATGCATCCTTGTTGGGAGTACACATTATTTGTTAGTTCTAGTGTTGGGAAAGAAATAATTGGTGCGGTTTTGCTACAACAAGATCCCCATAGTACCCAGATGCGACCCATCTACTTTGGTAGTAGGGTCATGAATGCTTTGGAAAGAGGATACATGGAGGCAGAACTCATGATGCTTTCTCTCATGTTTGCGGTGAGAAAGTTTAGATTCTACTTGCTACCAAAACCTTTTGTAATTCTCAGTGCAGAAAATTTGTTTCCTTGGGTGTCATCTCAAATGAATCTTAGCACTAGGATCTCAAAGTGGATTATGGAATTACAAGAGTTCCAATACTCTTTGAAGGTAGAAGATAGTGTGCATGCACAATTGGCAGGGATCCTTACTTATAGGGTACATGAGAAGGAGATTAAGGTGCCTAAAGTAAAAACCCCACCATTGCCACCACCTAAAAGTATTCCTAATGCTTTTATCTTGTTCTTTGATGGAGCTTTTCAACGAGTCACAGGAAAAGCAGGGGGAGGGCTAGTATTGCTCAACCCAAGTGGAGAGGTGGTCATGAAAGAGAAGGTCAATCTACCAGGTTCAACTAGTAACAATGAAGCAGAATATGACACACTACTTCGTGGTTTGAAGATGTGTATTAGTCAAGGTATAGAACGTCTCATGGTAAAGGGGGATGCACTTCTCATTGTGAAGCAAATCTTAGGCATTTGGTCATGCAAGAATGAAATCCTTAGGACAAAGGTTCATGCCATTCGTAGGTTGTTTAATCACTTTGAAGACGTGCAACTATATCATATTCCTAGGAAACAAAATGAAGATGCCGATTTACTTGCACAACAAGCAATTACATGTGCTGAGAAAGAAGTGGAGGTCATCATGGTGGCAACAGTTGTCAAGAAACCGAGATACCAAAGGTTGGAGTCATTGGCTCCCATTATTGGCTACATTTTGGAGGGCGAGTTTCCACAAGCCTTCACTAAAGCTCAGAAGAGGAGACTCATGAAGAAGGCAAGTTTCTATCTCTTCCTAGAAGGCTCCCTCTATCAAAGAGGGAAGGATCAAGTGTGCAAAAGAGTACCAACTATCGAGGAAATTCCAGCCATTCTAAAAGGTTTGCATGAAGAGGCATGTGGTGGTCATTTTGCCCAAGAGTTAAATGTGAAGAAGATTTTGCTTGCGGGGTATGTTTGGCCAAGCTTGCATGTGGATGTTCAACATTGGTGTAAAAGCTGTCACAATTGTCAGATAAATGGAAATAGAAGGTTGGTGCATGGCCCAAGGCAAATAGTACTTGCAAATGGACCCTTTGAAAAATGGGGCATCGATGCTATGGGTCCTCTTCCTAGAACAAAGAATGGTAAACTCTACATCCTAGTGGCTGTGGACTACATGACTAGGTGGGTAGAGGCTCAAAGTGTGGCAAGGGTAAATGGGAAAACAGTGAGCAGGTTTGTCTACACTAATATTTGTTGTAGATTTGGCACACCTCTAGAGATTGTTTCGGATAATGGTCCGGGGTTCAAGAAGGGTTTATTCACAGAAGTTTGTGAAGAGATTCACATTCTACATCGTCATAGCACACCATACTACCCACAGTCAAATGGTTTGCTGGAGAAGTCTAATGGTGTCATTGCAGGAATCATTAGAAAGATGGTGCAAAACAGGACAAAAGTATGGGATGAATTCTTGGATGGTGCCTTGTGGACATATCGAACCACATATAGGGAAGCCATGGAGTTCACACCATTTCACTTGGTCTATGGTCAAGAGGCTTTGCAGCCTATCGAGCTCAACACTCCAACAATGCGGCTTCACGGGAAAGGTGCACAAGATGATCAAGAGGTATGGATGGATTGACTTCTTACGTTAGTGGAGCTTGAGTGGAAAAGAGAAGCAGCTTACGAGTGTTACAAGAGGAAAGCCACACAAGCGAAAGAAAAGCTCGACAAGAAGCTGAAGGACAAAGTCATCAAGGAAGGACAGCTTGTGCTAAGGTATGACAATCGACTTGACAATCATTTTGATGCCAAGTTTGAAACTAGATGGCAAGGGACATACATCGTCAAGAAGGCTTTCAATTCAAGTTACTATCATCTTATGGACATGAATGGTAAAGAGCAATCTAGTACAGTAAACGGGTATCGCTTGAAGCCCTATTTGAGTCTCCTTCTACCAAAGGATCTACCAAAGATTTGGCAAAAGGCCGCTGTCTCATGTAAGTATTGTTACATGAAGCATGAGTGTCACTCCAGTCAAAATTCTGGGGGGCTAAACAACGAAGATCTTGTCAAGGACTCTGAAGCACTCTCTTTGGAAAAGATGCTCTATGATGGTATATGAATATACCATCATCCTGGGGGAGGGCTAATGATAGCCGTTTTTCGGCTCTCCGTAATTACCATAGTGAGTTACCCCACCCTACCAAAATCACCTAAACACTGTGGCTATTCTTACCTTTTCATTGTACATAGGCGTGTGTGAGTTTGGGGCTTTTCCCATATCTCTTAAAACCCTCAGCTAGCTAGTCACTGGGCTAGTTGAGCCAAAAAAATAAAAAAATCAAAAAAATAAAATATATTATTGACCATTTTTGTGTAAATATTACATTGTATATATGGCATAAATATAGGGATTTTTATAATTATTTTGGTATTTTATTCAAATATTTATACTTAGGTGTGTGTTTTATTAAACCTGTGTATGTCTTCTTTCATCCTCTTACACCATAAGTATATTTTTTGCCAATATGTACATACTCTAACCTCATATTTTTCCTTCATACAAATCACCCCCACATTTTCACTCTCACCCTCGTGAAAACAAAAAAATTATTTTTACTCCCTTAGTCACGTTTATTATATTATTTTCCTTTACTTGTATACCTTTTCCTCTTTCACCCAAAATAATACAAAGAGGGACCATATCATATGATTCCAATATCTTTCCATATCCATAATTCCTCCATATTTTTATTATTATTTTTACTCATTATTCTAACACCATGTGCTCATTGAGCTAAAATCCATGAATAGTCCATACACTAGTCCCACCATGTATATATTGATTTTTTCACCAATAATCCTCCTCCATGCATGTGTAAAGGGAAACTTTGGATGCTTTGTATTATGATATGACAAAGGAGGGGCTCACTCTTGGATGCATTGTACAAATTCAACAAAGGAGGGGACCACTAATAGACTTTTGCAGGCATAAAAAACAGGCTTTCCGGTGAGACTTTTGGCACCCATCTCCACTCCAAATTTGAAGCGGTGGTGTAAAGATGAAATGTGGAACAAAAGCTGAATAATCACCTCAAACATTTTGGTGATTTTTGGAGAAACCATCGGTGAGATATGATTTATTGAGTGGACCCCAGTCTGCCCACTTTTCTCACAAGTAGCCCATAGTCTTCTCTCACCTCTTTCCACACTTTTACACATACACACACACACTCATTCCTCTCAATCCCTCACTCAAACCTGCACCTTTCATGGTTTCTATCACCTTCTTCACCATTAACTCCCTCTTACTTCCATAGCTCTCATATGAGCTCTCTCATGTACATACACCATCTCTATGCCTCTCTCTATTACTTCAAAGTACAATTCCGTCAACCCCTTCTCTATATACATAAAATTTTGCATGTGTGCCATGCTTAACCTCTGAAAATTAAGAGATCTCATCATCCAAATTACCATTTTCATCGCGATAATCAACCTTGGCGGCGGTGGCGTAAAGAAGAAGATCGATAGTCATTTAGAGAACCTACACAAGTAAGTCAAAAACTTCTTCAAGCTTCACCATCACAAGGATTTCCTCACTTCATTCAACCATCCACCTCATTCTACCCATTGTAAAATAACATTAACTTTCTTGTGATTACTAACAACTAACATACTAACACAAAATAGGCATTGACCTAACCATAAAAGGCACCTTACCTCAAGACAATTGCATAGTAACTCTCTCCACTCTTTATCTCTCCTTACTAAAAACTCTACTTTATACCTTATCTAACCATCAATAATGCTCTCTTTTGAGCCCACATCCATGAGTCAAGCAGACAAAGAAGGCCCGTAATGTTTTGATATTCAAAAAAATCATAATCCTGATTTGTTAGCTTGTAAATTAGGATTTCCAATAATCTTAATGAGGGGTCTCCAACCTATAAATAGGCCCCTCTCCTTCTTGTAAAAATACCTCCAATATGTCACATAGCACCCCAACACTCTATGCGTGACGAGAGACTTAGGTGTAGCAACCACTTTGTGAGCTTCACTCTTGGGGTGAGAGAAGCTTTCAAGCTACACATTGCAAGTGAGAGAGCGTGAGTTCAAATTCTCAAACCACTATTGTATATGTTCCTCCATCATCAATAAATTGAGGTTTGGTGCATCAAAGGCATGCGTCAACGTTCAAATCTTCGTGCTTCAACGGTTTAGTGAATTCAAGGTGACTTGTGTATTTTGAGTTCTATCGTTTGATCTTTCTTTAGAAAGTGTTTTAGTGTGTTTTCATTGCCAATTTTGTGTCCATTGTAAGAGGGTATTGTGGTGAGAGGTCTCCCACACCCTAAGACAGTGTGTGTGTGTTGGCAATGTTTAACATTCACTAACATTGAGTGAGTTTTTGTACAAGCTCTACGATAGCAACATAACAAGCATCTCCATTTGCAAGTCACAAATAAGGTATTATGCAAGATCCATTCCTCTCTCTCTTCCCTTTGCACTAGCTCTCTCTAGTCCATTTTGTGTGTGTCTTGGTGCGAGGTTGCTTGTGTGTGTTTTTTTGTGGTTATCTTCTTGGTTGTGACAAAATCTCTCTTGCATCCTAGTCCGCAAACCATAACTAGGTGGGTGCCCCTATCTTGTTTGGGTTTGGCTGTGGGTTTGTTGTTGTGTTGTGCTTGTTGGTTGCCCCAACCCCAATTGAGCAGCACGGAGAGCCTTGAGGGGTGTTTAGAGGTCACCTCTCTTGTTGCCCGCCCCGGACCGCCTCAATATAGATGCACAATTCACTTTCACATCGTGATCGTTGGTGGTTCATATTTTTTACACATTGTATAGGGGCTTGGGTTTTTTCCCTTGAACTCCCCAGGGTTTTTTTCATCCAGAGCTAGTGACTTTGTTTTAGGGGGGGGTTGTTGAGCTTATATATGTCTCACTCTACTCAAGTGGTCCACCTAATATAATTGTATCTTGTCGTCAATATGAATCAGTCTTTGGGAGCGTATATGGTGTCTCTCTTGTCTCGTCTCTCTCTCTTTCTCTCTACATCTCAACAGTGTGTACACGAGGGGGAGGCTATAAGATAGCACGGTTGGGTGGAGACTAGCACACATTACCACCGACCTTTCAGAGGGGATAATGTCGAAAGAAATCTACATGGATGATTGGCTATGAACAGGAGTACGACACTACAAGAGGATGTTTCTAGGGAGTGAAGATGATCAATGTCAAGTGTTTCACCCAGGGGGTGTCTATGCAGTAAAGCAGGGGGTTGGGAAACACCCATGAACAAAGGCAGCGAGAAGAAAATGCCAGTTTATGTACATAAGGTAGGGTTTTTATGGTGTACAGACATTTTGTTTTTGGTGTGCATCTTTTTAGTGCAATAAGCCCATATGTGGTTGAACATAAATGTTCAACGAGGGGGTGGGCAATGATGGTGCAACCAAAGTTGGTCGGAGGGTGAGACAATAGAAATGTCTATGCCAGGAAGAGGGTGCAGGCAGGTGTAGTGCAGAAGGCTAGGGAAAGTGCCAAGGACTTGGGCAGCCAGAGGATAGCAAAAGTGTATGCTCAATGTGGAAGTTTAGACCAAGAGAGCTGCGGGATGGTCCCGATGGGATGGCAAGTGAAAGTGTTTGAAGTTCTCTATCAGTCACTGAAATGTAGTGTTTCAGTTTGCTCTAGAAGCCAGTCTAGACGGCTCATCAAACATCGCCCCCGGTGTGCAAGATACTGAGGTTAAAGGTAGAGTGTGTAGAAAATCCCTGACAGAGACTGGCAGTGGGGACAGGTGGCCCAAGAAGGTGTCAGTGATACAGGTGTAGTGCTAAAGTTCTGGAGCATGCCCGTCTTCTTGGATTGCCAATCGGAGCTCTGGTTAGCAAGATATGGTGAGTTGAAATTTTTTCGGGGGTCGGGTCTGAGCCCATTAGCCCTCATTGAAAAATTCGCCATCTGGTGTTTTCTAGAGCTCTCCAAGTATCTCGGTGATGGTGTGCACTATGTGGAGTCAGTCGAAATTGGGTGCATTTGATTCTGAGTTCTGAGCACGGAGTTCCAGCCTGGGAAAAAAGGGAGCATTTGGCGGTGGAGTGCATTTAGATGATTTTCTCAGTTTTTATGGCCTTGGATAACGAGCTCAAAGGGGCTAGAAGGTGGTAAGGTTTGCACGGCCTGGGGGCAGTACGGTGGATATTCGATACCCTCTTACGGCTCGGCCAAAAAGGCTATATATGGAGTTCTTTGTAAAAATAAAATAAAATTACAAAGGCTTCCAAGGCTTGGGGGATCTAGTGGATGCTAGGTGGCCCGACTAAAACAGAGATACTCTCATAGTTGGGAGCAATGGAGGCCTTATGTACTAGGCCGTGAGCTCTTCATAGTGCACAAAGGGGGAGAGAGGGGACCTCCCTCACCCCACGGCGATGGTGAGCACAGTGAGCTCTGTGGCAGGTTGTGTGTGGCCCTGAAGTGATGAGACAACGGTGTTTTTGCCAGAAGGAGCAGTGGTGCATGCGTGCCCATGTGAGTTGTAGGCGGCATCGACGGCGCAATGCGCCGGTGAGGTTGACTGTTGACGTGGTAGGCTTCATTAGGGGGGCATTCTCGTGGCCTTAGGGCCCCAAAAATGGTCAGGTAAAGCCGGGATCAAAAGGGGAGACAAAAGGGAGCGAGGACAATCCAAAACAAGGCCGAGGAAGGTGGAAGCCAGACCAAGGGGAAGAGGGAGAGAGAAAAGAAGAGAGAAGTGGCAGGAGAAGTCTGATAGAAAGAGATTCAAAGTTAGGCTAATGGTGCAGTGGAAGATAATAGCCTACCCAAAGGGGTAAAAAATGGAAGAGGAAAAAATAAAATAATAATAAGAAGCCTAGGGGCAATAGTGATGTCGCTATTGCACCCCCTCCAAGTGCAAAAGAGAGAGAAGGAGAAAGCAGATGAAACAAGACAGTGGCCCCTCCCAAAAATACCAAATTACAAGATGGACCAATGAGAGGGAAATTTCCCAAATTGAAACCCCCCCCCCCCCCCCCCCATAAAAGTCAAAAATTAATCAAATTAGGGGCTTTTTTCCTGGCTTTTTGTGTCCTTTGAAGCCTGCAAAGTGGAGCTCTCTGACAGAGGAGTGTGCCTGTCAAAGCTCTTTGTATTTTCTTGTGAATATGGCCATGGTGATGGAAGTGGAAGCCTATGTACGTGATTTTTGAAGTGCAATCGAGCCACCGTTGCCCCGTCTTGCTGATGTTTTCCCTTTCCCCCTTCTCTTTCCCCTGCTTTCATGATTCCCCTCGGTGCCGACAGTGCGGATGTGTGTGCCTCCCTGGACCATCAGTGTTTTGTGTGAGAAAGCGAGATTGAGTGGTTGTGTGTGTGTACAAGGGTGGTGATGGGGGCTTTTCACAAGCCAAGCTCCCATACCCCTCTTCTCTCGTCCCCACCCCATGAAAACCCCCTCTTAGGGAGGGAGTGATAAAAGGCATTGGAAAAAGTAAGAAAAAAAAAGAGTATGATTATGTAAATATATAAGAAAGGTAAAATAGGCCACCTCATGCCTGCAGGGTAGCCCATCCCCACCTTGCCTCCTTTTTCCCTCACTGTTGCCCCGCCGTGTGTCCCTTTTCCTCTCCTCCACTCAAAAGGTCAACCCCCTCTCTCTTCCTCTTGTCCTTTCTCCTTTCTCTCTCCCCTCAAGCTACCCCACCTCTCACCAATAATGCATTATAACTCACCAATAATGCACCCTAACTCACATGCAACTTACCCTATCTTCCAAAATAGTATACCCCACCCCCTCTTTCTCTCTCGTATCATATCCCATGACCCAAATATCCCCCTCTCTCTCTAAAGGGCGCCATGTCTCTTGTCTTGTAGCTAAATAACCTCCCCCACACTCACACACACTCAGTTTCACTAAAAAAAGGTGCCCACAGACCCATCCCCACCCGGTGGTTACCTGATTTTTCTTGTGTTCACACACATCTGCACACAGATTCACCTCTGAACACACTCCCCTCTCTCCCCTCTTGTAATACTTTATTCTCCATGTCACCTCTCACTTTTTTTCATCCACCCATCTCTCTCTCTCTTAGTCTCTCTCTCATGAGACTGCTGTTCTGGCACATATACACACAGCTAGACAAGTGGGGCCCACAGTCACATGGCCTATGTAGATAATGATTTCTTCATTTCTAAATTCTAGAATTTCTCCCCCCTCCTCCCCTATATAAAGAGGGGTCACCATCACACTAAACACACACACAACATCACCAATGAGCACACTATCCACTGTGTGTGCCTAGTGCACACACACACACACACACACACACCATCACCATCACTGCAATCACCATGCTTGTCTTGAGCATGACCTCTACACCCTTGTCTATGGAAGATGAAGGGAAACTAAATGAAGGATGATGTCCATAACCCTCGTGCGAGTCCTCGCCATCAACTCCCACCTATCCGCCATGTGCTCTACCACTCTCTCCCTTCTCATTCCCCTACCCTATGCTCCCCATTTCATCGCCTTATTCTCTAAATAAAGCTTGAGGTTTTGTGAGTATGTTTTCTTGCAATGTTTTGCCTATGTGAGGTGTGCGGAATCGCCACCTAATCTTGTGTTTCGAGTGAGCTTGTCTATGTGTGAAGGGTGTGCGAATTCGCCATCCTTTTGTGGTGCCTAAGTACTAAGCCGCTATACCCCCTCTCTCACTCTCTCTCTCTCTCTCTCTCTCTCTCTCTCTCTCTCTCTCTCTCACTTGATCTCATTCCCTTCCTCTTCATCATTACTACCAAGCATCCATCTCTCTTGGATGAAAACTTTGTTATGGTGGTGTGTTGTTTGCGTCCTAGCCGCTGAAGCTAGGTGGTGCCCTTGTTTGCTTTACCATGACAGGCTCGAGGCGCTTCATTCGGTCCCCGATGTTTTAGAGGCCATCGGGGGTTCGGGGTTCACTTTGCTCCCATCATTTGGTGCCCCCACTGAGGATCGTTTCATGAAACCCTTCAATTTACAAGACTGAAACCCCTAAACTATTGTGAATGGATGAATAGCTAGCAGGATTTGCTAATTGGACGACAGAAGAAGAAGAGATCCAAGCACAACTAGACGAACTCCTCATCTCCATCGAAGCTCGAGTGCCACGTGTAACGGTAATCGATTTGCAGTGGGAGAGTCAACCAACACGCCAAACCCAGTGGATATACATAGTCCAAGTGCCAAGAAGAAGAAGGAGAAGGTCGAAACCATGTCCGCAACCTACAACCAA
This sequence comes from Adiantum capillus-veneris, assembly GCF_014529385.1. Classification (NCBI taxonomy): domain Eukaryota; kingdom Viridiplantae; phylum Streptophyta; class Polypodiopsida; order Polypodiales; family Pteridaceae; genus Adiantum; species Adiantum capillus-veneris. The sequence goes on from NC_140944.1 coordinate 90,341,707, forward strand.
CCCACAACAACAAAATGGAAGGAGATCTACACAATAGAGAATCAACACTATTCTACTTTGAGAATCGGGTAACTCAAGTCACCGAGGTAATTATCACAGTCAGTTTTCAAGTCGCACCTGATGCTGCAACACAGATAACGGAATCATTGGCTCACACTCTCACTAGAGAAACTAGGGATCTACTGAGTTTGTTTCAGGAAAGAACACCACCCTCTCCCACAAGCTTGGACAGTGACTAAGCACCTCTAAGCTTCACATGAATCAGTACAACCTACCTCAAGACAGATCACACATACCAACACGTGTACGCTCAATCAAGGTAATACTAGATTTGAAGGCTCACTACCAGCACGTCATTGACACCATGCTGGGTGGGGAGCGATTTTTTGAGGTTCTGGCATCAGATCAACCATTTGTCTTAGCTTTGGTACAAGGCAATGTACCGTTTGAAGTTTTAATCTATGTCCTAGTATAAGAGGGTATACACGCCTCCTTGTAAAGAAGAAAAAAACTTTTGCAAGTTAAGCAGTGTGTCTTTCTAGCTCTCTCTCAGTAATCATGGCAAGTGTAGCATTTCCAACATTTAAAGGAAAGAAGGGGGAGGATTTGGTAACAGACTTCCTAGATGACTTTGAAGTAGCATGTGTAGTGAGCAACAAAGATATGGATGAATCCCGGGTTAGAATCTTTAAGCATCTCATGAAGCTAGAAGCTAGATCATGGTACAATGCACTTCTACAAGCAACCAAGGATGACTGGGAACCCTTAAAAACCGCTTTTAAGAGGCGCTTTGGGGGAGGTACCACTTTAGAAAAGTTGTGGGACAAGTTGAGAGACTTGAAGCAGGAGGGTCTTTTAGAATATGCCACCTATGAGTCCAAATTTGTGGATTTGTGGGAACAGTGGGTCACTGGCAAGGGGGAAAGTTGCACCCAATTTCCTTAAAAAAGATCGGTTCACGCATGGCTTATGGCCGCTTCTCAAGGAGAAGGTGAAAGGTAGATTCTCGGCTACGTACGAGTTAGCCGTTGAGATTGCTCGCCTTAAGGACAAGAAGCTGCGAATGAAAGCCAAAGAAACCGAGTCAATAGAAGCAGGAACATCGCGTCGACCAGCAACTACGACAACCACCATACCACCACCACCGGCTCTTGGGGTAAGAGATGACCAACAAGATATATTGGCCCATATTACTGACCAACTGTAGAATTTGTCTGTCCACTTAATACAGCAAGGGAGGAGTCAAGAAAGAGATCAAGACCGTGGAAGAGCACGACGACAAAACAGGGAGTATCATTGCTACAACTGTGGAGAAGATGGTCACGGTATGTACTATTGTCCCAAACCACGACAAAACTATAATAGAGGAGGTAGGAGGAACCAATTGTCACCCCCAAGAGAAAGAACACCCCCACCTCGAGCACCACCCCCACCAACACAAATTCTACGTCCACCCCAGACACCACTACAAGCATCCATCCCACCTCTTCCACCAGCCCCACCACCTGATCACCCTGTAAACATCATAAGGCTAGAAGAGAAAGGAAAATCCGTAGAACTGAATCCACCCAGAGCAAAGGAGAGGGACAAGGGTAAGGAGAAGGTAACCTTTTTAGAACCACTTGAAGCCATGACTGTGAAAAGAGCTAGGAGGGAGAAAGCTACACAATCAGATGATGAGAGAAGCATGAGAGGAGAAACTAGCAAGAGGCCATCCAGGCCACGATGGAAATTGGGCATCACAGACTTCCAGCTAGGGGAAAGTTCTAAGCCCTATGATCTAACATTGGATGTGGCAGAGCAAGGACCGAAGATTACATGGCCACAGTTGCTACATCCTGTACCTAAAGTAAGGCAACAATGGTCTAAAATGGTAAGTACAAGACGCTCCAAAATAAAGTTAGCTGGAGCAATTTCAGGATGCAACATGGATGACATCCTTCCAATTGTCAACATAAACATAAAAGGAAAGAGGGTTGGAAACACCTACATTGATGGAGGTGCACAAATCTATGTAATGAGCGAAGCTATGATGCTTCGATTAGGGATCGAGGTTGACAGGCCTTCTCCATGCAAGGCAAAGATGGCAAACAACGCAAAAGTAAAGTGTGTGGGTGTGGTAAGTTCCATGAAAATCAAATCTTTCAACACTGAGGTAGAGGTAGATGTTTTTGTAATGCCTACTAAGGGGGAGGGCTATCCACTAATTTTGGGAAGGCCATGGTTAATGGCCATGAAGGCAAAACAGGACTGGGGTACTGGCCTTCTACACATGACCGGTAAGAAAGGGGAGACAATCTACTACGACATGAGGATTGGCAAGCAGAAGAAAATGGATCTGGAAACATCGGCAGATGAAACCACTAGCGAATCTTCCAGTTCTGAGGAGGAGACCACATCCACCGACGAAAGGGACAGTTCCATTGATGTGATGGGTATCAATATGAAGGATCCACAAAGGGTAAGCACAACTGGTGATCCATCACCAAAAGGGCAACCCAATGAAGAGGAGAGCAAATCACCTGGCCTAGGAGGAAGTAGGTTGAAGGGTATGTTGTCTACGAAATGAACACTTGAGGAGAAAGATAGTTTTTTGCAAATGTTGATGGGATTTCCTAACCTGTTCATTGACAACTATGAAAAAATCATAGGATTTACAGTGGTGGAACATCATATTAAGCTGAAGGAAAGGGTAAAACCAGTTGTGCAAAAGCTACAACGACTAGGGGTCATACAAGAAAAGGCACTCTTGGCCGAGGTAAGGAAACTGCTGGAGGCGGGATTCATCTATCCTGTAAAAAAACTCAGAATGGGTGTCACCCGTAGTGGTGACACCTAAAAAGAATGGTAAGTGGAGGGTCTGTGTTGACTACAAACCACTAAATGCAACTACAAAGAGAGACCACTTTCCTCTCCCTTTCTTGGATGAAATTCTGAATGAAGTAGCGGGTTTTGAATGCTATACCGTCTGTGATGGTTATTCTCGATACTTTCAAATACGCATAGCCTTGGAAGATCAGCTAAAAATCACTTTTATCATGCCATGGGGTTGTTTTGCATACAGGGTTATGCCATTTGGTCTCACAAATGCACCTGCCACATTCCAAAGATATGTCACATATGTTTTTCAAACGTTCTTTGGAACATCCATAAGAGTGTTCATTGATGATTTTTGTATATATAGCTCCCGTATTTCACATTTAGAAAAGGTAACTAAAGGTTTGGCCAGGTTGCAGAGCCTAGGTGGGCAATTAAATGTGGATAAATGTCACATTGGGGAGAGTAAAGTCATTCTACTAGGCCATGAAATTTCAGCAAGAGGTATCAACGCCGTCCCAAGTAAGGTGTCCGCACTCACAGCCCTACCTTCAACGACCGCACGTCAACTGGTCTCTTTTCTACAGAAGGTGAGGTACTTAAGTAGATTCATACATCTACTATCACAACTTGTTCTACCATTGCAACAACTCACTCAAAGATCAACTTTCACTTGGGACGAGGAAAGCGAACATCACTACAACAAGGTAAAGGAGGTCTTAGACACTCTGCCAACTATCTCACCACCTAAGTGGGATGAAAAATTCTATGTCACCTCAAGTGTTGGTGATGACTCATTGGGGACTGTGCTACTCCAAAAGGATACGGCGACATCTTTCATGAGGCCAATCTACTTCTCTAGTCGAATGATGATAGCAGAAGAGAAAGGTTTCACCCATGTGGAACACTTAGTCCTAGCTCTTAGATTTGCAACTACAAAGTTTAGGTCATATTTGCTGCCTAAGCAATTTGTGATTCTAACCACGGATGAAATATTTCCCTATGTTGTACAACACATGGATGCGTCTGCTAGAATTACTAAATGGCTAGTTCGTCTGCAAGAGTTTGACTACACGGTACAGGTAGAAAGCACGACAAGGGCAAGTTTGGGGGGACTCATGACCTACCAAGTCTTTGAAGGGAAGGAGAAGCAATCTAAGGAAGGAGAAGTCCGATTACCTCCAGTACCACCGATGGTAGAAGGAGCATACTCTCTCTACTTTGATGGAGCCTACAAGCGAGCGTCCAACAAAGCAGCTGCAGGCATAGTGGTCTTTGATGACAAAGGGACAAAGGTATTTTCGTTGGGCCAATTGTTAGATTCACATTCTAACAATGAAGCTGAGTATGTAGCACTAACCAAGGGTCTACAATGGTGTGTCTCGCAAGGTGTACAACACCTTAATGTATTTGGGGATGCTCTACTTCTGGTAAGGCAAGTAAATGGAGCATGGACATGCAAGAATCTTAGTTTAAGGACTCACTTAAGTGGTGTAAAAAATTCTTGTTGGGTAAGTTTAAAGAAGTTCAAATACACCATATTCCAAGGGCTCAAAACCAAGAAGCAGATGCCCTAGCAAGTGAAAGACTACAGGAAGTGGTGGTTGGAGAAATAAAACTAAAGCTCCCTCTATTTCAAGGCAGTGATGCCTTGCCTGACATCATGCATTTTTTGGAAACAGGAGAATGCCCATCAGATTTAACAAAGGGACAGAAGGAAAGGCTGACGCGGAAGGCCACAAGGTATCGACTCATCAATGATGGTTTGTATTGTAAGGGTAAGGACCAAATACTCAGGAAGGTTCCTCTCTCTCAGGAAATCACGGGAGTAATTGCTAGCTGTCACGACGGGGTTTGTGGTGGTCACTTTGCCCTAGACATAACAAGTAGGAAAATCTTGCAAGCAGGCTTCATATGGCCTAGCCTCAACCGTGATGTACACCATGGGTGCAAAACGTGTAAGTTGTGTCAAAAGGCCGGCACTAGGTCACTTATGCCTGAACCACATACACCTATTCTCTCATATGTCCCATTTGAAAAATGGGGTATCGATGCCATTGGGCCATTACCTAGGGCCAACTCAGGAAAATTCTACATTATCATGGGGGTCGACTACATGACTAGATGGGCAGAGGCTATAGCCACCACTAGAATCACAGCAGTAGAGGTAGCTAAATTTAACTACGAGCACATATGCTGTAGGTTTGGCACACCTTTAGAGATCATCTCTGATAGAGGTCTAGGTTTCAGAGCAGACTTGGTAGGAGAATTAATGCAGAAACTGGGCATTACAAGGAGGCACTCTTCACCATATTACCCTCAATGTAATGGCCTAGTTGAAAAGGTAAATGGAATGGTTTCTAAAATTATTACCAAGCAGGTAAACAATCATCCTGGAGACTGGGATAAGTATCTACTACCAGCTTTATGGGCCTACAGAACTTCATTTCGTACATCCTTGGGATTCACACCATATCATCTAGTATTTGGTAAGGAAGCAATCTTGCCCATTGAAGTGCAACTACAAAGTCTCAGAGTAATGGCAAGCCAGCTTCAACAGCCCAACATGCATTTGAGAGATCACATCATCAACTTGGAAAGACTGCAGCTGGACTTAGCTTTAACGAGCATCTCCGGAAAAAATAATTGAAGAAAGGAATGTTGGTGCTGCGCTACGACAATCGCTTTGACACGCGCAAGGATAAGAAACTCCTACTCCGATGGGAAGGTCCTTTCATCGTCAGGAAAAAGTATGCCAATGGAAGATACCAGCTTATGGAGGCTGATGGAAAACTTCATAAAACCAGGGTAAATGGTTGGCGACTTAAACCTTACTTTCTTCGATTTGACCAGGCTCCACCAATTGACATTCCAGATGAGAACACACCATCACCCGCCACCTCCGACGATAATGATCAAACAGATGAGCTAGAGACATGAATGCCTCTAGCCAAAAGGGGAGGGCTAATGATGGGGGCTTTTCACAAGCCAAGCTCCCATACCCCTCTTCTCTCGTCCCCACCCCATGAAAACCCCCTCTTAGGGAGGGAGTGATAAAAGGCATTGGAAAAAGTAAGAAAAAAAAAGAGTATGATTATGTAAATATATAAGAAAGGTAAAATAGGCCACCTCATGCCTGCGGCCCTAGCCTATCCCCACCTTGCCTCCTTTTTTCTTCACTGTTGCCCCGCCGTGTGTCCCTTTTCCTCTCCTACACTCAAAAGGTCAACCCCCTCTCTCTTCCCCTTGTCCTTTCTCCTTTCTCTCTCCCCTCAAGCTACCCCACCTCTCACCAATAATGCATTATAACTCACCAATAATGCACCCTAACTCACATGCAACTTATCCTATCTTCCAAAATAGTATACCCCACCCCCTCTTTCTCTCTCCTATCATATCCCATGACCCAACTACCCCCCTCTCTCTCTAAAGGGCGCCATGTCTCTTGTCTTGTAGCTAAATAACCCCCCCCACACTCACACACACTCAGTTTCACTAAAAAAAGGTGCCCACAGACCCATCCCCACCTGGTGGTTACCTTATTTTTCTTGTGTTCACACACATCTGCACACAGATTCACCTCTGAACACACTTCCCTCTCTCCCCTCTTGTAATTACTTTATTCTCCATGTCACCTCTCACTTTTTTTCATCCACCCATCTCTCTCTCTTAGTCTCTCTCTCATGAGACTGCTGTTCTGGCACATATAGACACAGCCAGACAAGTGGGGCCCACAGTCACATGGCCTATGTAGATAATGATTTCTTCATTTCTAAATTCTAGAATTTCTCCCCCATCCTCCCCTATATAAAGAGGGGTCACCGTCACACTAAACACACACACAACATCACCAAAGAACACACTATCCACTGTGTGTGCCTAGTGCACACACACACACACACACACCTACACCATCACCATCACCGCAATCACCATGCTTGTCTTGAGCATGACCTCTACACCCTTGGCTATGGAAGATGAAGGGCAACTAAATGAAGGATGATGTCCATAACCCTCGTGCGAGTCCTCGCCATCAACTCCCACCTATCCGCCATGTGCTCTACCACTCTCTCCCTTCTCATTCCCCTACCCTATGCTCCCCATTTCATCTCCTTATTCTCTAAATAAAGCTTGAGGTTTTGTGAGTATGTTTTCTTGCAATGTTTTTCCCATGTGAGGTGTGCGAAATCGCCACCTAATCTTGTGTTTGGAGTGAGCTTGTGTATGTGTGAAGGGTGTGCAGATTCGCCATCCTTTTGTGGTGCCTAAGTACTAAGCCGCTATACCCCCTCCCTCACTCTCTCTCTCTCTCTCTCTCTCTCTCTCTCTCTCTCTCTCTCTCTCACTCTCACTTGATCTCATTCCCTTTCCTCTTCATCATTACTCCCAAGCATCCATCTCTCTTGGATGAAAACTTTTTTATGGTGGTGTGTTGTTTGCGTCCTAGCCGCTGAAGCTAGGTGGTGCCCCTGTTTGCTTTACCATGACAGGCTTGAGGTGCTCCATTTGGTCCCTGGTGTTTTAGAGGCCATTGGGGGTTCGGGGTTCGCTTTGCTCCTGCCAGTGGAGACAGACCGTGGTAGCAAGTGTGCGTTGTGTGGTGGATTTGCAGAGTGTGTTAGTAGTGGAAATTGAGCAGACGGTGGTCTGCTAGTGTAAAGATCTTTTTTGAAGGTGTCTTCTGAGAGGACAGGGGTGTTGCGGATACCTTGAGCTATAGAGAGGCCCTTCTGTTGTGCCGGGCGTGTTCCCCCATTCCCTCTTTCCAACGTACATAACAGTGGTGCCCCCCAACTACTTGTAGAAGCGGACATTGACAAAGATCTTCAATGACTGATGCACTATTTTCTCTAGAGCTCCTATGTCTACAAAGGGCACAACTCTCTGCTCCACACCTTGTTATGGAAACTTATGGTTATTGACACATGTAATAGAGTGCCTAAACCTTGTGAGGCAAGACTCTCCGCTTTGCAATAATTTTATAAAAATTTATGGATGTTTATACATGTGTATTAGAGTGCCTACGCTTGGTAAGACATGAATCTCCGTGGTTACATTACTTGTTGAATAGGCCCACCACATTCGATATAGATTGATATGATGAATTGGTATGGAAAGATGAAGGGTGCCAGATGGTGGTCTATTTGGACCAATGTTGCACTCTATACCTATGTGCATTGACTTCTTGCACTCACGTCATGCAATCCACATGTTACACATTTTTCCACTTTTAAATTGATTCCTACTAATCATTGTTACTCTTTTGGTTTTCAGCTACTCATTGTGCTATGCAAGCATGTACCCAACATCTTGTACCTCACACTTGACCCCACCACTTATGTACTTTGTAATTGAGTACGTTTTCTTTCCCAACCTCAGAGTATGTTATGGATAAGAAATATGTACAATTATTACTCAAGTGCTTATTACGAGCTATGGCCATTTATGCCCGTCCAACGAATGTGTATTCAATTTTGAGCATTGAAGAACCTATAAATAAATATGTGCAAGAGAAAGAATCTCGCTCTTGCACGGGGGGTTGCACCCAATGCCTGTGTAGTTCTTTTCTCCTACTCCCTCTCCTCTCTCACCACGCTGGTGTAGCACTCTGCTCTAGGAGGTGCACTTGTAGTTTCTCTCTCTCTCTCTCTCTCTCTCTCTCTCTCTCTCTCTCTCTCTCTCTCTCTCTCTCTCTCTCTCTCACTCATTGCATGGAGTCTTGAATATGCGCTATGGTATTTTCCATGTATGTATATTTATTTGTTTTATAGCTTGTAATACGTTGTTTTTAGGCCTCCATGCTCCCATTTGTAGCATGTGTTACATGCCAAATGTACTCAAATGTACGGCGTAGACAGGGATTGCATCCTAATTATCCCTTGGCTGTGCATTACAAGTGGGTGGTGGATTTGGTCACAATGCCTTTAGGGGTTTTGGAAAATGACATACCTGGTTCTTGCAAAAGTGGACTTTTCTACTCATCTTGAAGGAAGGGCATTAAGAAATAAAAGTACAGAAGCAATATATAGGTTCCTCTTAGAAGATGTAGTTTGTAGATATGGATGTGTTGGGAAGATAACTGCATATATAAGTGAGCTAGATTTTTTTATGAATCAAGGAATTTATTCAAAAGTTTTTGCATTAGACTTTCTCTCATGTCTGCTTACAACCTTGAAGATAATGGAAAAAGTGAATGGGGCCATCCCCCAATCATCAAGGTGTTAGCAAAGGCTTGCAGAGGCAGAGCTCGTGAATGACCGAGGCTATTACCATATGCTTTGTGGGCCGATTGTAAAACACATAGTTCAGCCATAGGTTACATGCCTACTAAATCAATGTAAGATCCAAAACCTATGATGCCTATAGAGGATGTGGTTCCCACATGGAATGTGTTACCTTGGAAAGAAAACGTGACTAGAGAAGATCTTCTTGCATTACGAACTCCACAAATTGAAAGAAGATTAGAGGACATTGAAACATCATTACCAAGATTAAATAACAAAGACAAGTCCGACCAAAAAACATTGAAGAAGGTGATTGGGTGCTAATGTATGATAGCAATCTAGACAATCAAGATACTGTCATGAGAAATTTTGTTAAGATATGGTTTGGCCCATATCTTGTCAAGCATGTGCATGAAAATTCCACTTATACCTTTAGTGAGCTTGATGGGACACAGATGAAGGTTCTTGTTGCTAGAAAGATTATCAAAGTATTCAAAAGAAGGATGACAATGCAGCATTTAATGAAGGTAAAAACTTGGAATCGCCAAAAGAAAGAGAAGATGAAGATATAGAAGAAGGAGACAATGAACCTTCGTCAGGATTGAACCACCAAACTTCAAGTATGGCAAATACCAATGGAGGATGTGCAGGTTTAGAGGGGGTGGATATTGTGTGATAGCACATCCATAATAGGAACAAGTGATGAATACCACGATGCATGTATTTAGATGCGTGGGAAAATTCTCCTATATATGTACATATACATGCACAATATATAAGTTAAAATTATATACCATATCTAATAAATTATTTTGAGAGTCATTTTTCTACCTCCTCTTAATTTCTTTATGATATTAGTCCTCATGCATATTTACTATGAAAACTATGCAACATAACCCAATGCATTAGTATGTCTTTTTCCTACCATGCATAAATTTAAAATTAATATTAATTCTGGTCAAGGGTTGCATGGCATGATTATATCCGCAATGATGCATCTACGTTTGGAAGCAAGTGACAATCTAAGAAAACCCAAGACTTATAAAAGCTAGGATTGGCTAAGAGAAAAGGCACGTGGCAAGAAGAAGACTTTCACTAGGACTAAAAGACCTCTAGCAAAACAAGTGTCATCACCAACAAGGAGATGTTTTGGAGAAGCAAATATCACTCATATTCCTTACATGGAGGCAAAAGTAGCTCGAGACTTGTCCAAATGCTCCACAATGTCTTCTTCTTAAGGAGGCAACCTGACCTACAAATAGAGCTCTTCCTCCCTAATTTGGGTATTATATCACATTATGCAGCATTGTATCGTATCAATCCAAGCTAAGCCCTAGCCTCTCAACCACACTTTCATCAAACCTATTCAATATCTCACGAGACAAGCTCTCCTACTCCAACAAGACAAGTCATCATGAGCCAAGCCCATCTATCTCTCAAACCAAGCCCGTACTACCATCATCACATACTACTCTTTCCCTTACAAGTAGCATTATAAAATCTCACATGCTCTATGTAATTTTCTCTTGTTAATAAGGCATGTTATTGACCATTAAAGAAATGTGTATAAGGGAATCTCTTATTACTCCCTCATCAAAAGAGCATCAATCTTGCAAAAATTGAGTAATTAAAGGTGTGCCACAATCCTTATTTCACGCTGAAGGTTGTGCAAGAGACTATATTGTATTTTGTCTTCTTTTCTCTTCCAATCCTTATATTTCTTTATGCCTAGTACATAAAGGTCTTTTGTCTTATTTACCTACGTTAGCTCACTTTTGACAAATTTTAGTGTTTCTTACTGAGCTCGAACAACTATGGAAAATTCTATTTTCTCTAAGAATCAAGACTTTACTTGGTTTTGCTATGAACTAAGAAGAGTTGTATACACAGCTTATCCCAATTTCTAGGAAAAATATATATATCATGGTGAGTACTGAACTACAATTCCAAAAGACGATTCATAGCATGTTTGTGCCACAAAGATTAGCTATCATTAACGCATCATTAGCACCTTTTATCCTACCTATGAATAGATATGAATTGAGCTTTGATGTCCTTATTTTTGTCTTGCTTTTAGTAAGGGATTTTGTATATATGTGTGTACAAGAGAGCTAATCTCATGTGGCTACGCTGAAAGTTTTAATCTTTCACTATTAAATCACAACGTGTCAAAGTATCCTACAATTCCTTGCAAAATCTCATAGTGAGAAGCCCCACTCTTTCATGGGAAGAACACCCACTTTTTGACAACGTCCTTCAATTTCCACAAGTGCTCTTTCTATTGTGCCATTGGCTAACTAGAAATTGATTTGAACATCCATTCCAACTAGCCAAATTTTCTCTATCTAAATTGTTGTAATAGGAGGTGACAATTTATGTTGTTCCTTATATCTTAAAATCCTCAACCGATCTTCCTTGGTGGGACTTCTCTAGTTCACCCTTGGTTCAAGGTCATTGACGTCTTTTTCTCGGTTAGGACCGAGCACAGCCGTCAATGCGTTCCCCTAAGGTGAGTGTATTATAATCTACATGAATCCCTCGATCCCAAGTTGTTTCCCACTTCATAGATCGGAATCCCTTTTCCCCGTTCTGGACTTAATTTCTAGGACAACATAAAATTGGGTTCAACTTTCCGGCCAACCATTAACCCTCCGGAATCCGCCCACCCACCGAACCGTTTGATAAATGCACCTTCACAAGGTAGTACAATGATACTAGAAAATAGTATTCCATCCATGGCGAACCAAGAATACATTTCAAGCATTTGAAAGAAGCATGCAAACTACTCATACCCTTGCAAATGTGAATTTATCAGGTGATAGGATGGGCCATTGTTTATATAGGCCCCTCCAAACTTGGTGCCTCTCTACAAATTTGGAGGAAATTTTGAGCCCCTCGGGTTATGAAGCGGGCCCGTTGGGCAAATCAAATATCTCACCTAAAGAGGAACTCTCGATTTCAATAGGTCAATGTGAATTTGATTTTATTAACACTCCCATGGGGTGTTAAATACATGAGTTTTTTCCACTTCACACTTAACGTGAAGATGTGAATGAAATCCCTGTCTATGAATAGGCCCTAGGCTTCACATTTCCACTTAGACTTGGAGACCTTGGCAAATTCTCTCTAGCATAGAGTGACTCTACACAAAAATCACAAAAGAGAGAAAAATCTCTAGTTGATTAATCAAGGTAATTAACACTAATCTCATTAGATTGGATAAAGGCATGTCAATTTATCTCTATTTTTCTAATTATCTTATTAATCAAGAAATATTAAGTATCTCTCTACTAATAATTACACTCTTAATATTACTAATTTGTGGAATACTAAATCTCTATTTATGATTAATAATTTAATTAATTACTAACCTATAATAGGACTAAAATTATTCAATTTTGGGCTTAATTTAAAACAAATATACCAACTAAACTTTGATAATTATGAATTAATTTCCAAATCTTCTACACACTATTAAAAAGATGTGGAAATTATATCAAAATTTTTACTTAATTTTGGTATTTATTTAAGTAGAAACTATATATTTTTAATCTAAAATTAATAATAAATTTAAGAATATATCTTAATAAATCATGAGATCATTTTCAAAGGTATATTATAGTGTTAGAGACTTGTGACAATTATTTTATATTTAATAAATTATTTTTTATAATTATTATCTCTTAAATTCACTATTTCTAGTAAAAACTTAAGTAAGATAATTAGCAAATCAGCTTAAAAGCTAGTGAGATAATTTTACGAGGTAGGTTAGAGTATGAGAAATCCATAACAAGTATTTGATGTTTAGTGAATTAGTTTTTTTGATTATTGCTGATTAATCTACTTGTTTTTAGTAGAAAATTAAGTAAGATAATTAATAAATCAACGTAAAAGTTAGTGAGATAGTTTCTATAGGTAGATTATGATGTTAGAAACTAGTTAATTAGTTTTACTAATTACTATTATATAGATTCTCTATTTCTAGCTGAAATAAGTAAGATATTTAGTAACTTAGCTTCAAGGTTGATGAGATATTTTTTTTCGAAAAGAATAATAGTGGTAAAAACTTATGATATTTATCTCATTATTAGTTATTTAGCTTTCCTAATTATTGTTGTATAAATTCTCTATTTTTAACAAAACATTAAATAAGATAATTAGTAAATCAGCTTAGCAATTTTTAAGATAATTTTTAACAGAAGATGTGATGATTATCTCATAAATATTTAATTAGTTTTACTAAACATTATTGTAAATTTAGAAGTTAATGAGATAACCTTAAGAGAAACATTAGAGTGTTAGAAACTTGTGATAATTATTTCATAATTAGTTAATTAGTTTTGCTATTTACTATTATATAAATTCTTTATTTCTAACAAAAAATTAATAAATATAATTAATAAATCAGCTTTGAAGTTTAGAAGTTGATGAGATAATTTTGTAGAGATAGATTATAGTGTTAAATACTCATTATAAATATCTCATAATTAGTTAAGTAGTTTGGCTAGTTACTATTGCTCAAATTTTTATTAAAACAAAAACTTACATAAGATTATTAGTAAATTAGTGTAGAAGCTAATGAGATAATTTGGAAGGAGGATATAGTATTAAAATTTGTGATAATTATGTCATAATTTTTTAACTATTATTTTTTGATTAATATTGCATAAATTCTCTTTTTTTTTATAAAAGTAAACAAGATAATTAGTAAATTAGCTTAAAAATTAGTGAGATAATTTTGAGAGATATATTTTAGTGTCAAAAACTTGAGATAATTATCTCATAAATAGTAACTTAGCTTTACTAATTAATATGTCTAAAATAATTTTTTGGTAAAAAATTAAAGAGGATGATTAGCAAATCCACTTAGAAAATTTTAAGATAATTTCTAGAGGTATAGTACACTATTAAGAATTTGTACTAAATATATCTATATCAAAGAACTACTTGAATAATTATTAAGTAAAAATGAGCTTTTTTATTATATTTAAAAGGAAAAAATTAGGAAGTTAACTTAGAAAATTACCGGATAGTTACCAAAGTTTAAAAACACCAAAAGGAAGCTAAGATAAAAATATCTATCTCCCATCTATAGCTAAAAAATTACTATGTCAAAAAGTTAGTATTTTTTACTACAAATTAAAGAGAAAAGTTAGTAGGTTAACTTTTTGAATCTAGGTGTGAATTCATATAGGAAAATTAATGTCATGAGAATCCCCAATAATGATATCACACCAAAAGGAGTTATTTATGATACTATAATCCACTAAGCAGTCTTAAGCTTTGGAAAAAATGGAATTAAGATATAACCCACCGCGCTGGGTCCTCACCTGCAGCTTGGCGACTTCTTTGGTAGGTCTCTTTTTCCCTTTCAAACCTTGCCTTATTTTGCTAAGGTTATTCTTGATGTGCAACCACTGCCTTCTTCTTCATCTACTCTCTTCTGGCTCTCTTCTCTTCATTGTCCGAGCTTTTGCTGGTATGTGCTTCATGAGAGCTTTCTATAGACTCTTCATGATATTTGTAAACTGTTTTTGTCGACCTTGTGGTTCTTGAAGATGGCTGTGCTAACACAATCCATGCGTTTTAATGTGGGGCAGGCGGAAAATTGTCTACCATGCCAATAGCATGGTATGCTATTCTTGTTAGAACCTCAGATGCACCCAGATATGTGATCTTACCCTCTTTCTTGGTACCCTTCAGCATTGATAGAACATACTTCATGTGATCAATGGGTTGCCTGGTTGTCAACTTCAACACTTGTGTGAATGTAGTCGCAACTACATGATTAGGTATTGTGTACCTTGGCGGTCTCTTTGCTAGAAAATGGAAGTGTTGATGATATAACTGTGCTAGTTCTTTTGCTTGCTTCTGGATGAGATCAAGAAAGGTTTCCACAGAAATCTCCTTGGTGAAAGTACCTGTTGTCTCTCTGTCATGGGCCCTCATTGTCATCCCCTCTATTGGCAACTTGAGAGCCTCGGCCACAATTTCTTTTGTTATTACCACTTCTACCTAACACCATCAAGTTTTTCCAAATGGTTGTTCAAAGTCATGAGCTGCTGTTTAATTTATTGGAGATGCAATTGTATTGAACATGTGGCCATTTCTTGTTGGTGTTCTTATAGTTGGTGTTCTTATAGTTTTATGCTACATCAATTTATTGGAGATGCAATTGTATTGAACATGTGGCCATTTCTTGTTGGTGTTATTATAGTTTTATGCTACATCAATACTAACAAATCCAAAGTCCTTCAAACTATGTAGCCCATGATCTTAAAATATCACTTCAATAGTATTCACATAGTTGCCCTCCTTATAAGTTAGAGTTTTATTAAAACCCTCATAATTGTATATCAAAGTGCCCTTTGAGTGAAAAACATTTGAACAATTGATGCACTTTGTAGCGTATTGGCATAATGTTTCTTGACATAATCTTGAGCCATATCAAACACTCAAGGTAAGGATATTGGGAAGACAAAATTTTGATTTAAATTTGTGAAAAAATTACATTAGTAAAGTATGCGTTTGTGATTTTTAAAAATTTAACCACAACTCAAATTTTGTCTATGTACTTGTATAGACATTCCCCATTAATCAAGTAAAATATGAGCAAAACTATTATGAATACCAATTTGTTATTTTAGGAATCAAAGGGGGCTGTTTTTTAAAAGTTCTTCTTCTCCTTTAGGCCCTCTTTACTCTCTTACCATGTACACAACTATAGGCCGAGGATTGAGCTGAGTTTATCTTTATCATACTCTATTGCATTGTATCTCAAAACATAAGGTGGTATGGACTAGTTCAGCAATGGTCAAGGAAGTCAATCTTTATTCATACTTTTTAGGTTTGTTGAGTTTCCATTACAAGATGGTTGAACCTCCTACACTTGATGGTGACTCTTGTAACATTTTTGTGTAGGACAATCAAGCTTTCACATGATGGTAGCAACTCACCTTTGATTCATGTCTCTTGTACACTCCTGATTGAGTTTTGAAATGCACTCCAAATTGGTGCAATGTAGACAACACATTGTATTCTAGGACTAGCAATTGAATTCAACCTATTCACACAAAAAATGTAGGTTGTGCCCTCAAAGGGGCATAGCCTAATAAAAGAGGTTCCTTCTCATCTTCAACTTTTAGACACACTTGTCTATTCAATCTATCCCACTTATTCAATTTCCACCAACCACTTGCCCAAGTGTTCTTGAATGTTGGGCGTGCATTCTTTCAACGATAGAGAAGAAATATTGAAGATCCATTGTTTCAATTTTTGGTTCAAAAAATTAAAGCTTTGGCTTCACATCCGTTTATCGGGAGCATTGATCAGGAGCCCAACTTGTTTTTGGTAGCTTAACCTATTGTGTCAAGGCCTAATTGTTGTGCCCTTCCTACTTGCATTTGTCAAAATTTTGCGCCCTTCCTAAATTTTGTGCCCTTCCTACTTGCATTTTTCAAAATGCAACCCAAATTATCTTGTGAAACAAGAAACTCTTGATGATAAGGCCATAAAAACAAACTCGCCATGGGCTCTTCAACCTGTCTTTTTCAAGTGTAAATCAATGGGCTTTGATAAAGAAACATTTTTGAATGATGATGCCAAAAATTTGGCACCCTTCAAATTTCCATTATGAATTTGGTGACCGCGGGCAAATCAAGCTCATTGAGGGTCATCACCAGTGTTTAAAGTCCAAGCATGTCTTTTCCTTTTCAATACGGGGTCAAGACTCAATTGAGGTACAATTTTCCTCAATGTTGTTGGGTGTCAAATGTTTGTTTCAAAACAATGTTACCAGGCCTTTCACACTTGCGTTTGGGAATTCAAATCAGCAGGGGTTGGTGACAAAATCAGCCTCACCGTGCCCTTCACACTTGCTCTAAAAAATGCAAATCAATAGGGGCGATTGAAGAGTTTGGAAAATCAAGCTCACCTAGGCCTTTACATGTCCATTTGGAAATGCAAATCATTAGGAGTTGGTGAAGACGCAAGCAAATGAATCTCATCGAGACCCTTGTTCGTGCGTTTCCAAACACAATACAATATGGCCCCGTGAATAGTCAGGGTGTATTGTTGATCTAGTCTAATATTGCAACTCCGGCTCTAGCCTATCCGTTTTGACCTTGATGCCTTATCCCACTAGACTTTCCTCGTGCTCCCCCTTTATATACACACGTACGCCCAAGCTAGATGTGCTTCCTTGAGCAACAACAATGATGGGAAATTCCTCAGCTTTAATAATGTCCATGTTGACCTTGATCAAAATACAATTTTTTACGTAGCTAAAGTCAATGCAGAATGAAGTAGAAATCATCAAAACCCAGCACTACATCAGTTTTGGAGTTGTGGGGGGGGGGGGGGGAAGGGGGGGCAGAGAGAAATAGAGAGAGAGACTCAAGTTGTGTCAAGGACAAAGAATTGGGGGAAGTTGACGTGCTTTTGCAAGGCAAAAAACGTGCATGCAAAGAACATGGAATCCAAATATGGTTCCCTCATAACTATTGATATGTTGGTCAAGAGAGTCGGAGAGAGAGAGAGAGAGAGAGAGAGAGAGAGAGAGAGAGAGAGGGAGAGAGAGACCTAGTTAATCTCTATGTATACGTACATACAACGTGCTTGCGTCTAGCTATTAGAAGCTAGCAATGTGGCATGCAAAATGACAACCACGACCTTGCTGCTCGTGCTGTTGGTTCACATCGCAACAAGCACCACCACTGCTAGCCGATAAAGGGAGTGGTGCATCATGTGTCTCCAGCATGTGAGGATTTTATGTACCAGTGTGGAGGCTGGCAAGAACAAGGTAGAGACCTAGCCAATGATGCTGCCAAAATCTACAGCGCATCCACCCCAATGATCGATGTCGTGCTCTGCAAGAGGTCTACTAGACTTTCATCTCGCCTTCTTCAACAATGTGATTTGCAGCCCCAAGACTGCCGCACGAGAGATTCAATTGAGTAGAAGAGGAAGAGTGTAACATTTAATGGCCTAAAAACTTGTGTGTAGCGGAAATTAGCATGAACATAGTGGGCATTTCATTAGAATAGATTCCTAATGAGAATTACAAGAGTGCTTGGGTGGAGAGAGCAACAAAAAGCATAACACCTAGTTAGATAGCATGAACAATACTTTAAAAAGAGAGTGAAATTAAGCTATTGACAACAGTTGAGGACCGGATTTACATGGAGCCGGTCCCCCCTCCAAAAGGCTTTGTATTATGATTTCTCCCATCAAGAGAGACATTGTACAATACAATTCTTTGTGCTCCTTCAAGACTAGCTAGTGTAGTGAAGATGAAAGCTTCATGCACTAAGAAAAACACTTATCAAACACAACATTAATTCTCCCTGATCTCAGACCCAAGACCTCACACACCTTCAAAGATGGTGAGAGCTAGCAGGGTATGAGAGTAGATTGAGAGGAAGTAGAAGTATTCTTACGAGAAAGATGTACATCTCATCACATAATCACTCATATTAGCATAGCTTAGCTTAGTAATTACCATGGTAGAGGAGATGAGCATGCATTGAAGCTTGGCTCTTGGTTGGATTTCCATCACAAAGCCAAGAGTTGTTGGTGTAGGCCTCCCTTCTCACAAGATTGGAGTAGGTGGTAAGCTTTCCATTAAAGCTTGAGAAGGAGAGAGAGTCTTCTTTACTTCACACATGAGATTGTGTGAGTGTGTGTGTGTGATAATGCCTTGCAAAAATCATCCCACTCTCTCTCTTGGTCGACCCCTCTTGCTATTTTCTCATGCTACCCTCTCATTGGACCTCCCTAGGACTAGCCAATGACAATTAAGCAGCACAAGTGATAGCCTTCTGGCATGTGTCCCCCTTTCCCCTTTTGTGAGAGCTTTAGGTAATTTAATAATTTAACTAAACTCTCATTGGACCCCTTTGCCTCCTGGCCAATAGGAATCAGGCAAGCCATTGGGCTGTTGAATGCTCATTGGACCCCTTGGGAGATTGTCCAATAGTCTTCTAGATGACTTAATTCTCATTGGTTCTTTTATTAAGTGTTTTTACATTAAGTAAACTAGATTTACTCTAGCCTAATTATCATTGGTCCACCTCCAAGGCCATCCAATAGGAATTGGGCACAACTTGTGGGCATCTGGCCTAGGGAGCTGACATGTGTCCCTCATTCCCTTTGTGTAAAGGGATCTTGTGTGTGTGTGTGACTTTATCTCTCATCCCCTACAAGAAAGGCTCGCCCCCTCCTATGTAGGGATTTGTAAAGACTTTTGGGACACACACAAGGCATCCACTTCCCCCCATGGTTGACCTTTCGACACAACCTTTGAATTTTGGAACCTTAGCATTTTGGAAGTCTTAATGGGCTGAACCTTAGGGTCTTTTTAGCCCATTGTTGCACATGGATCTTTTGCAGATGCCCCCCCCTTTGGATCCCTATTGTGGCAGGTCTACTAGCTTAACCAATATTCTAGCTTTTTCTCCCCTGGCACTTCCCCATATTAAATGATCAGTTTGACATGAGAAAATCATTTAGGAGAATTAGATATTGATTATTATGACATTACCTCTCTCTTGAAATCATAGTTGTCCTCGACTATGGTTTAAAGAAGATAAAGCATATTCATGAGTCATTTTCTTAGCGGGTAGAGGATCCCTATGTTACCCTACGACATCATTTCACAATGGATGACTAGTCCATTTGGTGCTTGAGAGCCTGAGGTTGCCGCAAGCATGTCTGCACATTAGTCCTATCAATCTTCCATAGTAGAGTGACAAGCTCTACTTGGTGTTTGGGAGACGTCGTCTCCGCAAACTTGATCTAAGTATGTATACTACTTCATTTTTGTGCACAATAAAGAAAAAGAGAGTCTTATAAGACAAAAAATTTGCTCATTTTTAATATTTTGTACATTTGCTTACTCTTGGGAAGCATTGTAAGCATTGACAAGGTTTAGGTTATCCTTTAATTGTATGCCTTGCATCCATCTAGCATCTTCAAAAGGATAATTCTTAAGCTTAATAAGATATCTCGGATAGTCTTACCCCCTCTTAGTACCTTGTCTTCATGTCGGAGAATGGACTCGGGATGCAACACCTCCTCTTGGTCCTCGATCTCCGGTGGGTCTTCAGTAGTTAGTTCTTGAGGTGGATCTCCTTTGTAAGGCTTTAATAGGCTCACATGGAAAGCATTGTGTATGAGCCAATGATTGGGCAACTTGATTTGATAGGCCATCTCATTGATTGGCATAAGAATCTGGAAGGGACCATAGTACCATTTTGCTAGTTTAGCATAGTACTTTTGGTGTCTCGTAGTATTCTTGCCTGTCGTGTGCCTTAATTGAGCCTTGGGGAATTTTAATAGGACCCAATAATTTTCTTTAAAGGCTTGGGCTCTTCTTTGCTTCTCAGTAGCAGCCTTTTGCCTTTGTTGTGAGATAGAGATAGCATCCTTAATCTTTTGAAAAGATTCTTGTAGGTCTTGGCTATACTCATCTGTAGCGAAGATCTTCCCATGTACCTTAAGTATCAAGGGACTTTTTGATCTTCCCTCAATTACCTCGAAAGGTGCTTTTCCCGTGGAAGTATGTACAGTGTTATTGTAAGCATACTCCACTAAGGGTAAGTACTTCTCCCATTGGGACTTTGATCTACTTCCGTTACATAGGCTTTTAGTAGATCGAGAATTGTTAGGTTAGCTATTTCACTTTGGCCATCCGTTTGTGGATGATAGGCCGAAGAGAAGTTTAGCCTTGTCCCTAAATTCTCAAAGAGACCCTTCTAGAAATTACTGGTCATTCTAGGATCTCTATCCGACACTATGGACATTGGCAAGCCATGGTACTTGAAAATTTGTGAAATGAAGAGGGTTGCCATTTGATAGGCTTTGATAGTCTTTTTGACAGGTATAAAATGAGCTTGTTTACTGAACTTGTCTACCATCGTCCATATTCCCGTATTCCCATGGATAGACTTAGGCAATCCAAAGATAAAATCCATGGATATGCTCTCCCATGGTTAATTAGGGATTGGCAAGGGTTGAAGCAATCCAAGTTGCTTCCCTCTATCAAATTTTGTCTTTTGGCATACCACACATTTAGAAACATACTCTTGTATGTTCACTTTCATGGTAGGCCAATAGAAATATGTTTCAATTCCCTTTAAGGTAGACTGAATCCCTCTATACCCCGCATAAGGTGGAGCATGACATTCATACATTACTTTCTCACGTAGTGAGTTAGTAACACATAGTCTATTGCTGTAGAGAAGATAACCATCTTGTAAAGTAAATGGTTCTTCTTTCTTCCATAATGCAAGGGCTGAAATCACATCTCTAAAATCAGGATCAATAGCATACTCATCTATCATTGAAGATAGATCATTGTGAGTTTCTATGGAAACCGCATTCACACTCAACCGTCTTGAGAGTGCATCAGCTACTTGATTATGCTTGCCAGCAATGTGAGCAATATGAAAATGAAATTGCGAAAGGAAATTTTCCCACCTCATTTGTTTGTCAGAGAGCTTGGTTTGCGTCATGGAGTACTTAAGACTTTGGTTATCCTTTCCTGGAATGAAAGGAGTCCCCAATAAATACTACTTCCATGAGTCTAAGGCATGTAGAACTGCAAGGAGTTCCTTTTCATATATGCCTAGAGATTGCTCAACAGGATCGAGCCTTCGACTTTCATAGCCTATGGCATGCCCTTCTTACAGAAAAACAGCTCCTAGGCAATCACCACAATCATCACATTGGACCTCAAATGGTTTTGAGAGATCTGGTAGTGTAAGCACAGGTTGAGAGATAAGCTTTTCAAAAGCATTGTTCTCCTTAGCAGACCATGTGTACCTAACGCTTTTCTTTGCTAGGTCATGTAATGGTCTGGCAATTTGTGAGAACTTTTCTATGAAGCGTCTATTGTATGCACAAATACCTATAAAGCTTCTTAGTTCATGAAGATTCTTTGGTTTAAGCCATCCTTTTATTACCTCTAACTTTGATGGATCCATTTGGATGCCATCTTGAGAGATAATGTGACCTAAATACTGAATCTCTTGTAAGAAAATTTCACTTTTCTTTCGATTAACATAAAGTTTATTCTCTTAAAGCTTGAAATATTACCCGGAGGTGTTTCTTGAAATATTACCTGGAGGTGTTGCCTCAATTTCCCGATTAAGGGAGTGACTGAAGCCTCTTGCCCCTTGAAAGCACTGTCTGCAGGTAGGACATCTCTCATCTTGTAGGCTTATATGCCTAGCTTGGTGGCCAACTCTATAGATATAAAATTGTGAGTAGAACCAGGGTCAAGGAGAATAAAAGCATCATGTTCTCTTACCTTTCCCCAAGAATGTCATAGAGGAGATCCTTTGTGGTGAGTTTGGTGAGTCTCCTCGTCTTGGATTTCAACCAAGGTAGCTCTAGGAGGATCTTGGCGGTTGTTCTTTTGGGGACAAGAACGGGTCGCATCAAATTGTTGGATAAAAGGCCAAGACTTTGTCCGTAGCACCAAGGTGCCATCATAGGTAAGGAAAGAGATGCTCTTCCCTCCCTCTTTGAACTTCTTGAGCTTGGACGACCTCTTCCATGCGGCATAGGATTTCTTATGGCCTCTTCATTTTGATGGTTCAAAGGTTGCACCATCACTTTCTTCAGAAGGTGAAGAATCTGAAGAAGGTGGAGAAGAGGGTGACCTCTTTCTCGCCTTTTTCTTCTCTTGATCTGCGTCATCGTCACCATCACTTGCATCAGAGGAAGAGGATGAAGAAGATGGAGAAGAGGGTGTCCTCTTTCTCGCCTTTTTCTTCTCTTGATTTTTATCATCCCTCTTTGAATTATGGTGTGGAGAAGGGTGCGATGGTCTTCTTTGCTTTGGTGGTGATGGAGAGCGATCTTCGCCGAGGTGGCGGGAGACTCCGTTCTTTTTCGTTCCTTCGGTGGAGGCTCTTGAGTTCTCCTTTGGGAAGGAGATGCATCATCAAGAAGTAAATTTTTCAGCCCTTCGTATGGATTCTCTTATTCTTCCCGAATCGGAGAGAGACCTCTTTTAGAAGTCTCACTAGGAGGCTTCCTAGGTGTTCTCTCGTCATGGTGGTGAGCTTGGAGAATCCCATGAGCATGGAGCTGCCGTTACACTTCACTTTGGAGAGATGGTGTCAATATCTAATTCTCCTAAATGATTTTCTCATATTAAACTGATCATTTAATGTGGGCAAGTGCCAGGGGAGAAAAAGCTAGAATATTGGTTAAGATAGCACACCAGCCACAGTAGGAATCCAAAGAAGGGAAAATAGGAATCCAAAGGGGGGGCCATCTGCAAAAGAGCCATGTGCAACAATGGGCTAAAAATACCCTAAGGTTCAGCCCATTAAGACTTCCAAAATGCTAAGGTTCCAAAATTCAAAGGTTGTGTCCAAAGGGTTAAAGCTTAGGGGGAATTGGATGCTTTGTGTGCTCTCCAAAGTCAACACATATCCCTACATGGGAGGGGGTGAGTTCTTCTTCTAGGGGATGAGAGAGAAAGACACACACACACACACAAGCCCCTTTTACACAAAGGGAATGAGGGACACATGTCAGCTCCCTATGCCAGATGCCCACAAGGTGTGCCCAATTCCTATTGGATGGCCTTGGAGGTGGACCAATGCTAATTAGGCTAGAGTAAATATAGTTTAATTAATTTAAAAACACTTAATAAAATAACCAATGAGCATTAAGTCTCCTAGAAGACTTTTGGACAGTCTCCCAAGGGGTCCAATGAGCATTCAGGAGCCCAATGGCTTACCTGATTCCTATTGGCCAAGAGGCAAAGGGGTCCAATGAGAGTTTAGTTTAATTATTAAATTACCTAAAGCTCTGACAAAAGGGGAAAGTGGGACACATGTCAGAAGGCTATCACTTATGCTGCTTAATGGCCATTGGCTTGATTTGGGGAGGTCCAATGGGGAGCCTGCAAGTGCAAATAGCAAGAGGGCTCGCCCAAGAGAGAGAGGGGGATGATTTCTGCAAGGCATTATCACACATACACTCACACACAGTCTATGGTGAAGCAAAGAAGACTATCTCTTCCCAAGCTTTAATGGAGAGCTCATCACCTACTCCAAGCTTGTGAGATAGAAGCCTACATCAACACACTCTTGGCATGTGGATGCAAATCCAACCAAGAGCTAAGCTTCAATGCATGCTCATATCCTCTACCAAGCTAATAACTAAGCTAAGCTATGCTAATATGAGTGATTATGTGAGGAAATGTACATCTTTCTCGTAAGATACTCCTTCTTCCTCTCAATCTACTCTCATACCCTGCTAGCTCTCACCATCTTCGAAGGTGTGTGAGGTCTTGGGTCTGAGAACGGGGATAATTAAATTTTTGTTTGCTAAGTGTTTTGCTTAGTTCATGAAGCTTCCATCTTCATTGCACTAGCTAGTCTTGAAGGAACACAAAGAATTGTATTGTACAATGTCTCTCTTGATGGGAGAAACCATAATACAAAGCCTTTTGGAGGGGGGACCGGCTCCATGAAAATCCGGTCCTCAATTGTTGTCAATAGCTTAATTTCTCTCTCTTTTGAAAGTATTGTTCATGCAATCTAACTAGGTGTTATGCTTTTTGTTGCTCTCTCCACCCAAGCACTCTTGTAATTCTCATTAGGAATCTATTCTAATGAAATGCCCACTATGTTCATGCTAATTTCCACTACACACAAGTTATTAGGCCATTAAATGTTACATTGGTATCAGATCTAAAGGTTTCTCTTTTCTTGCTCAAGAAGGGAGGTCCTCAAGCTAGCTACAAATGGTTGGTATTATTAATTGCCTGTGGGTAAGTAGAATAGGGATTTTTCAGCCTTGCAGTGTGCCTGCCTTCATGCAGTTAACGGGTCATCACCGTCGAGAGATATGGTCTTAATAGTGGAGTCATTAGGGGCTTGCCTATGGCTTAACCACTACTGAGCTATTAGAAGCTTGACAGGAGCCGGTGTTGTTTTGGTGTTGAAAGACCCTCTCTTCTATTCCTTGCAATTAATGGTATTCGAGCCGCGGGTATAGTAGCTTGAGTGCTTTTTCTAAAGGGGTAAAGAGGAGTAGCAACTAGGGCTTGAAGTGCCAAAGTACACCTAAAAAGTTTACACCTAAAAGTTGTTAGAATGGCTGACAATAGTAAAGAGAGTGAAATTAATGTTGATAACTTTGATTTTTCTCATGAGCAAGCTACTAATGATGCTTCAATGCTTGTTAACTATCTTGTTTCTAGGCTTCAACAAGCCATGGGCAACCCATCTCTCCAAAGTGAAGTGCAACGGCAGCTCCGAGCTCACGGGATTCTCCAAGCTCATCACCATGAGGAGAGAACACCTAAGAAGCCTCCTTGTGAGACTACCAAAAGAGGTCTCTCTCCGATTCGGGAAGAAGAAGAGAATCCATACGAAGGGCTCAAGAATTTACTTCTTGATGATGCATCTCCTTCCCAAAGGAGAACTCAAGAGCCTCCACCAAAGGAACGAGAAAAAAGTGAGTCTCCCGCCACATCGGCGGAGATGGCTCCACGAAGACGGCGGGCTAAACGCTCTCCATCACCACCAAAGCGGAGAAGACCATCACACTCTTCTCCACGCCATAATTCAAAGAGGGATGATAAAAATCAAGAGAAGAAAAAGGTGAGAAAGAGGACACCCTCTTCTCCATCTTCTTCATCCTCTTCCTCTGATGAAAGCTATGGTGGAGACGACGAAGATCAAGACAAGAAAAAGGCGAGAAAGAGGTCACCCTCTTCTCCACCTTCTTCATGTTCTTCACCTTCTGAAGAAAGTGATGGTGCAACCTTTGAACCATCAAAAAGAAGAGGCCATACAAAATCCTATGCCGCATGGAAGAGGTCTTCCAAGCTGAAGAAAATCAAAGAGGGAGGGAAGAGCATCTCTTTCCTTACCTATGATGGCACCTTTGGTGCTACAGACAATGTCTTGGCCTTTATCCAGCAATTCAATGCGGCATTTGGAGATGAGGGCTTCACGGAGTCCTCTAAGCTACGCCATGTAGCTATGCACTTTCAAAAGTCCTCCAGGCAATGGTGGTCTAGCCTACGAGCCAACGGTGAAGCTCTACGAACATGGAAAGCTTTAAGAGCTTCTATTATGAAGCACTTTTTGGCCATCAATGCCAAAGACAAAGTACTCACTGAATGGCGAAGCTTAAAGCTCTCTCCCAATGAACCCATCCACAAATATGTAGACAAGTTTTGGGACCTACAACTCAAAGCCACTGTCTTCAAAAAGTTGGATTTTGGAGAGAAAAAGCAACGCTTTTGTGGGGTTTAACCGAAGAAATGGCGGAGTATGTCAACTCCCAAAGGCCACGTACCATATCGGCGGTAATACACCATACTATGGTGGCCTCTCGAATCAATTTCCAAACGGGGGCTAAAAGAAATAATAAGCCCCTGAAAAACAAGGGTTCCAATGAGCCTAAGGGGAAGGACAATGTCCAAAATTCTCCTAAGGGAAACTCCAACAAAGCTAAAGAGAAGGGAGTTTACAAAGGTAAGAACAAACTCTCTCCTGAAGAGATTGAGCGTTATCGTAAGGATAACCGGTGTTTCAAGTGCGGCAAACAAGGGCGTGCGTACCGCGCTTGTCCCCAAAAGAACAACCGCCAAGATCCTCCTAGAGCTTCCTTGGTTGAAATCCAAGAGGAGGAGACTCACCAGAATCACCACAAAGGATCTCCTCTATGCCATGCTTGGGGAAAGGTAAGAGAACATGATGCATTTATTCTCTTTGACCTTGGTTCTCCTCACAATTTTATATCTATAGAGTTGGCCACCAAGCTAGGCATACAAGCCTATGAGATGGGAGATGTCCTACCCGAAGACAGTGCTTTCAAGGGGCAAGAATCTTCAGTCACTTCCTTAATTGGGAAATTGAGGCTTCATGTCCAAAGCTATGTGTACAAAGAGGACTTCTTTATCTCTCCTCTCAAGCATGAGGATGTAATCCTAGGGGCACCATGGTTTGACCGCCTGGCTGCCAATGTTAAATTTCCTAAAAGGAGAATCTCCTTTAAGTTCAGGGAAAAAGACATGTATATAGATGCTAAGGAAATGGGTAACACTATCCCCATTGTACATACACCAGCTTTCAACAAGTCAATAAAGAGCTCTATTTCCGTGTACATGATTTTTGTTAAAGATTCTCAAAATGAACCTAATGCTTTAGCAAAAGAAAATAAAAGCAACCAAAAGGAATTAGAGTTATCCAATTTTCTCAAGGGGTTTCAAGATGTTTTTATTGACGACATCCCTTGTGAGCTACCTCCTAAACGAGGTAATGATGACCATGCAATTGAACTTCTTCCAAGAAGTTCACCGCCTAACAAACCTCCTTATAGAGTTTCTCAAGCTCAACAAGAGGAGATTATGCGGCAAGTGCATGAGTTAGTTGAGAAGGGCATGGTTAGGCCTAGCTCATCTCCATTTTTCTCACCTGTGCTACTAGTGCAAAAGAAAGACGGCACATATCGCATGTGTGTCTACTATAGAGCACTAAATAGGATCACTATCAAAAATAGGTTTCCCGTTCCACGGGTAGAAGACCTATTTGATAAGGTACAAGGATCGACCTACTTCAGTAGGATTGACCTAAAAAGTGGCTATCATCAAATAAGGATAGTTGATCAAGACATTGTAAAGACCGCATTTTGCACCACATTTGGTCTTTACGAATACATTGTCATGCCTTTTGGCTTGACCAATGCACCAACAACATTCAACCGCTTGATGGAGAAGCTGTTCAGGCCTCATCGAACTTTCACTGGAGTGTTCTTTGATGATATTATCATCTACTCTAATTCATTAGACAAACACAAGCAACACCTCTAGGTAATATTTCAAGTTTTAAGAGAGAATAAACTTTATGTTAATCGAAAGAAAAGTGAATTTTTCTTGCAAGAGATTCAGTATTTAGGTCACATTATCTCTCAAGATGGCATCCAAATGGATCCATCCAAGTTAGAGGTAATAAAAGGATGGCCTAAATCAAGGAATCTTCATGAACTAAGAAGCTTTATAGGTATGTGTGCATACTATAGACGCTTCATAGAAAAGTTCTCGCAAATTGCGGGACCATTACATGACCTAACAAAGAAAAGAGTTAGGTACACATGGTCTGCTAAGGAGAACAATGCTTTCGAAAATCTTAAAGAAAAGATTATCTCTCAACCAGTGCTTACACTACCGGATCTCTCAAGACCATTTGAGGTCCAATGTGATGCTTGTGCTGATTGCCTTGGAGCTATTTTTCTCCAAAAAGGGCACGCTATAGGCTATGAGAGTCGAAGGCTCGACCCTGTTGAGCAAGCTCTAGGCATATATGAAAAGGAACTCCTTGCAGTTCTACATGCCTTAGACTCATGGAAGCACTATTTATTGGGGACTCCTTTCATTCTGCGAACGGATCACCAAAGTCTTAAGTACTTCATGACGCAGACCAAGCTCTCCGACAAACAAATGAGGTGGGCAAATTTCCTTTCGCAATTTCATTTTCATATTGCTCACATTGGTGGCAAGCATAATCAAGTAGCTGATGCACTCTCAAGACGGCCGAGAGTGAATGTGGTTTCCATAGCAACTCACAATGATCTATCTTCAATGATAGATGAGTATGCTATTGATCCCGATTTTAGAGATGTGATTTCAGCCCTTGCATTAGGGAAGAAAGAAGAACCATTTACTTTACAAGATGGTTATCTTCTCTACGGCAATAGACTATGTGTTACTAACTCACTACGTGAGAAATTAATGTATGAATGTCATGCTCCACCTTATGCGGGGCATAGAGGGATTCAGTCTACCTTAAAGGAATTTGAAACATATTTCTATTGGCCTACCATGAAAGTGAACATACAAGAGTATGTTTCTACATGTGTGGTATCACAAGACAAAATTTGATAGAGGGAAGCAACTTGGATTGCTTCAACCCTTGCCAATCCCTAATTCACCATGGGAGAGCATATCCATGGATTTTATCTTTGTATTGCCTAAGTCTATCCATGGGAATATGGGAATATGGACGATAGTAAACAGGTTCAATAAACAAGCTCATTTTATACCTGTCAAAAATACTATCAAAGCCCATGAAATGGCAACCCTCTTCATTTCACAAAATTTCAAGTACCATGGCTTCCCAATGTCCATAGTGTCGGATAGAGATCCTAGAATGACCAGTATTTTCTGGAAGGGTCTCTTTGAGAATTTAGGGACAAGGCGAAACTTCTCTTCGGCCTATCATCCACAAACGGATGGCCAAAGTGAAATAGCTAACCTAACAATTCTCGATCTACTAAAATCCTATGTAACGGAAGTAGATCGAAGATCCCAATGGGAGAAGTACTTACCCTTAGTGGAGTATGTTTACAATAACACTGTACATACTTCCACGGCAAAAGCACCTTTCGAGGTAATTGAGGGGAGATCAAAAAGTCACTTGCTACTTAAGGTACATGGGAAGATCTTCGCTGCAGATGAGTATAGCCGAGACCTACAAGAATATTTTCAAAAGATTAAGGATGCTATCTCTATCTCACAACAAAGGCTTTTAAAAGGCTACTGCTGATAAGCACAGAAGAGCCCAAGCCTTTAAAGAAAATGACTGGGTCTTATTAAAGTTTCCTAAGGCTCGATTAAGGCACACGATGGGAAAGAATCCTACTGGCCACCAAAAGTACTATGCTAAACTAGAAAAAAGGTACTATGGTCCCTTCCAGATTCTTAGGCCAATCAATGAGATGGCCTATCAACTCAAGTTGCCCAATCATTGGCTCATACACAATGCTTTCCATGTGAGCCTATTAAAGCCTTACAAAGGAGAGCCACCTCAAGAACCAACTACTGAAGACCCACTGGAGATCGAGGACCAAGAGGAGGTGCTGCAGCCCGAGTCCATTCTCCGACATGAAGACAGGGTATTGAGAGGCGGTAAGACTATCCGACGATATCTTATTAAGTTTAAGAATTATCCTTTTGAAGATGCTAGATGGATGCAAGGCATACAATTAAAGGATAACCTAAACCTTGTCAATGCTTACAATGCTTCCCAAGAGTAAGCAAATGTACAAAATGTACAAAATGTTAAAAGTTTTTGTCTTATAAGACTCTCTTTTTCTTTATTGTGCACAAAAATGTGTAAAGAATGAGGATGCAAGAGAGCTACACAAGACAAGCACAAAGCACACAGAGATGGAAAGCTTCTTCTTCTTCTTCACAGAAAAGAGAGTACAAAATGACTAAGTGCTAAAGCTGAAAAGTAGCACATATGTACATGCGGTCACTGAGTGTGAACTCACTAGAAGCGTACTAGGCTGGCACTATAAGTGTAGTCCCCAGCTTTAGAATCACTGGCAGAGATCCTCCGTGTCGGTCACCTAACGCGCAGTGAGTAGTAAAAATGCCGTAAGCGGCGAGACCCGTATAGTGGTATTGGATGCCAGCTCAAGGTGTAGAGCTTGACATCTCACACTCACATCCCCTCGAGCTTGCATGTCGCAGAGTCCGCATAGTCCGGGAAACGTCGAAGCTTCTCAGCTCCAAGGGCCTTGGTAAAGATATCCGCTATCTGCTCCTCTGTGCTGACGTTGACCAAAGTCGATGTCGCCGCCAGCACTCGCTCTCGAAAACGTAGTGGTAATGGACCTCTATGTGTTTGGTCCTGGCATGGAACACTAGGATTCCTAGCCAACTGCATGCTGCTGAGGTTGTCACAATGGATGAAAATTGCTGCTGGTCCACCTGCACTCCAAGTCCTCAAGTAATGTGCGTAGCCAAGCTACCTCGCACGCCGCAAATGCTGCTGCACCTCTGTACTCGCGCTCTCTGTGCTCGATGATTTTTTTTTTGCTTTTTTTTAATGCCTTAAGTGAAATTTTTCCCAAAACAGAACATGAAGCCACTCATAGATCTCCTATCAACAATGCTACCTGCCCAATCTGCATCTGTATACCCATACAATGCTAATGGTGCATCTGCTGCATAGAACAATGCGTAGT
This sequence comes from Adiantum capillus-veneris, assembly GCF_014529385.1. NCBI lineage: Eukaryota > Viridiplantae > Streptophyta > Polypodiopsida > Polypodiales > Pteridaceae > Adiantum > Adiantum capillus-veneris. The sequence continues at coordinate 90,372,756 of NC_140944.1, forward strand.
CAAGAGTACCTTTCACATACCTAAGTGTGCGTCGTACTCCATCCAAATGTGGCTTCCTCGGAAGTTGCATGAACTGACTCTCCAAGCCTACTGTGTAGCTCAAGTCTGGCCTCGTGATAGTCAAGTAGATTAGACTACCCACAATCTTCCTGTACATGTTGACATCCTCAACAACATCACCCTTCTCTGCACTCAGCTTTGCATTCACATCCAAGGGAATAGAAATTGGCTTACAATCAGCCATACCATACTTTGACAACATGTCCAAAGCATACTGTCTCTGTGATAGCCATACACCCTCTGGAGTCCTGATCACTTCAATGCCAAGAAAGTAGCGCAACTCGCCTAAATCTTTCATTTCAAACTCCTGTTTGAGAAGACCCTTCACATGGTCAATCTCCATAGCATTGTCACCAACAATAATAAGGTCATCTACATATATGGTAATGACCACAATCCCCACATCACTCTCACGTACATAGAGTGAATGATCAGCATGAGCTCTCCTAAAACCAATACTGACAAGATACTTGGCAATCCTGTCATACCATGCTCTAGAGCCCTGCTTCAAACCATACAAAGCTTTGAGAAGTCTGCATACATAATCTGGGTAACCTGGATCGACATAACCAAGTGGCTGATCCATATACACTTCCTCTTGCAACTCACCATTCAAGAAGGCATTCTTTACATCCATTTGATGCATATCCATCCTCTAGATGCAGCCACTGCTATGACAGCTCTCACTGTCGTCATCTTTGCCACTGGAACAAAGGTCTCCTCATAGTCTATGCCATACGTCTGTGCATAACCCTTTGCGACCAGCCTTGCCTTGTGACGCTCAATGTTACCATCAGCCTTATGCTTGGTTTTATACACCCATTTACAGCCAATAGCTTTCTTGCCACTTGGCAATGGCACCAACTCCCATGTGTCATTTGCTTCCAATGCAGCCATCTCTTCATTCATTGCATCATCCCAATGCACATTTCCAACTGCATCCTCAAAACATGTGGGCTCCACATCCTGTATCACCTTAGCCATGTAGGCTTGGTGATGCGCTAGATACCCATCATAAGTCAATTTCTGAACTGGATTTCTGACTCTATTAGATCTGCGCGGTCCTGGGTCACTCCTTTGCCCTCTAGCATCTTCTTGTACTTTCCTTACACCAGGTGTCCTGACAGCCGGAATTCCAAATTCCTCATCAAGACTTTGTTCAGAACCATCTGAATCCATGTCTACATGTGAAAAACCTGATGATGCATCAACCATAAAGGGAGGTTCATCAACCTTTTCCTTTCCTTTTCGTGATACATTCCCTGTACCTGTTGGTGGAGTAACCTGCGTACGTAGTCTACCATTCCATGGTTTCTCAACAGAGCCACGAGAAGAGGACTCTTGTGGTCCACTCAAAACCTGTGACTGTGGCCTCACATTTTGTACAACCACATCATCTTTTACATCAGCCCCAATAGTGCCATGTGCATTACTGTACCAGCTGCTCATCTCATCAAAGACTACATCTCTGCTCACTCGTAATTCTCGTGTAGTAGGATTGTAGCACCTGTACCCCTTTTGTTCAAGGGAATATCCCACAAGAATACATTTCTCTGCTTTAGGATCCAATTTCCTACGCAACTCATCTGGTACATGCACGTAAGCTATGCAGCCAAACACTTTCAAGTGTGCCAAATCAGGCTTTGTACCTGTAAACTTTTCCTCAGGTGTTACATCATGCACCGCAGGTGTAGGTGTCCTGTTCATAATGTACACAGCTGTATTTACAGCTTCAGCCCAGAAATGATGAGGCATGTTCTTCTCATTCATCAATGCACGTGCAACCTCTGCAATGTGCCTGTTTTTCCTTTCTGCGACCCCATTCTGCTGTGGAGTATATCTGCATGTAAACTGCCTGTGTATACCATGCATTCGCAGAAAATCTGAAAAATCATTGGAGAAGTACTCTCCCCCTCCATCTGACCTCAATGTTTTGATTTGCATATCTGTCTCCTTCTCAATCATGACTTTGAAGTCTTGAAAGTGACCAAACACTTCACTTTTGTTACGCATGAAGTAGACCCATACTTTCCTTGTATGGTCATCAATGAAAGAGACATAATACCTGCAACCATGTATACTTGCAGTATCGGTTGGACCCCAAACATCTGTGTGCACCACCTCAAGTGGATTTTTACATACATTGCGCTCATGTAGAAATGAGCCCTTTGACTGTTTTCCAAACTGGCATGCTGCACACACTTTATGCATACCATCCACCTTGAATTTGGGCAAACCTTTTACAATCTGTTTTGATTGCATGCTGCGCAATCTCTGCTCATTGACATGGCCAATGCGTTTGTGCCAAATGTCAACATCAACCACAACACCTGTGCCCTGTGCAAATAATGCAGCTTTTACCTCAGGCATGTCTACATTCAGTGTAAACATTCTGCCCACACATTTGCCCTCTGTGATCAGCTTACAGCCATTCTGGAAATCTTCTACATAACAGCCATTTGGATTGAAGCGAACCTGCAAACCCTGCTCAACCATTTGTCCAACATAAACAAGATTCTTTGTAATGTTTGGGACATGAAGTACATCTGCTAAGTACTTTGATTTCCCACTCTTCGTATTTAGAGGTATGTCTCCTACATGAGCAATGGGGTGAGCTGTGTCATCTCCTGTCTGCACATAGCCTGACACATCTGGTTTGCGCATATCTCTAAACCACTCTCCACGAGACGTCATGTGATTAGAGGCACCTGAATCCACATACCAAACATCATCTTGGGTGGAATTCTCTGCAGTCATTGTATTCATTACATGTTGCATAACAAACATGCGCTCGTTTTTGCTGTCATCTGCATCTCTGCTAGTAGATGCATAGTTGCCCTGTTCTCTCTTTCTACTTGCTTTTCCCTTTGGACAGTCACGTGACATGTGACCTCTTTCACCACAAGTCCAACATTCTCTACTATCTGGAGTATGTTGCTGCCTGCTTGATCCTGCACCACGACCTCTTTGACTCCCCCTGCCTTGAGACTGGTTTCCCCTGCCACTGTATTGTTTTGATTTGATTGACCTTCCAGAAATTGGCCCCTGCAACCCCTTGGGCCTCGACCACGACCTCTACCTCTACCTCTGTTGGAGTTAGAATAGAAGGCCTGTTCAGAATTATTTTTGCCATGAGAAGAAGATGTGTCAAGGTTCTTCTCCTCAAGAATAAGCATAGAAATCAAATCTTGGAACACGGGGATGTCGTCTCTTGTATTCATGGAAGACCTAAAATGTACATACTCATCTCCTAGACCATCCAAACATGCACGGACAATGTCATCGTCTTCCACTGAGACTTTAATAGATCCAAGAGCCTCAATGATACTCTTGATCTTCAAAGCATAATCATTGATGGAGAGGTTGTTCCTCTTAACCTGATTTAGCTCCGACTTTAGTTGAAGCTTACTGGCCTTGGTGTTCACCTCGAACACTCTGCCTAAGTTTTTCCATGCAATGGCGGGGGTTTCAGCATCCTGTAGATAGCCCATCATGCCATCTGTGATGCTCATAGAAAGCCAATACATCACTTTGCTCTGGCCTTGTTGCCAGTCCCTCAAAGCTTTCCTTTGTTCTGCTGTAGCATTTGCCTCGGGAATCTCTGGTTCCTTTTCATTGTCTCCTTCTACATAGTCCCAATAACCTTTTCCTTTTAGGAAATTTGTTATTCTGAACTTCCATGCAGGGTAGTTATTTTTCTCAAGCTTCTCAGTAACAATCTGACTGAAACCGTCAGACATCTTGAAGCACTAAGACAAAATAGCTGCAATCTGCAAAAACCTGCAAATCTGCTGAACCTGCTATCGTGGTTCCTGTAACGCTTTCTACACTCAACGAGTGTCCACAATCAAGAGTACATACAACCACTGTACTTGTACAGTAAATCTCTGTATACTGCACTTTGGAGACCTGTTCAGAAACTTGTGCGAACGAAGGGATTGTGATGCTCTTGCTCTCTTAGCCTCTCTTGCCTGCACCAGGCTCTGATACCATGTAAAGAATGAGGATGCAAGAGAGCTACACAAGACAAGCACAAAGCACACAGAGATGGAAAGCTTCTTCTTCTTCTTCTTTACAGAAAAGAGAGTACAAAATGACTAAGTGCTAAAGCTGAAAAGTAGCACATATGTACATGCGGTCACTGAGTGTGAACTCGCTAGAAGCGTACTAGGCTGGCACTATAAGTGTAGTCCAGCTATAGAATCACTGGCAGAGATCCTCCGTGTCGGTCACCTAACGCGCCAGTGAGTAAATGCCGTAAGCGGCCAAGACCCGTAGTGGATGCCAGCTCAAGGTGTAGAGCTCGACATCTCAACAAAATGAAGTAGTATGCATGCTTAGATCAAGTTTGCGGAGACGACGTCTCCCAAAAACCAAGTAGAGCTTGTCACTCTACTATGGAAGATTGATAGGACTAATGTGGTGACATGCTTGCGGCAGCCCCAGGCTCTCAAGCACCAAATGGACTAGTCATCCATTGTGGAATGATGTCGTAGGGTAACATAGGGATCCTCTACCCGCTAAGAAAAGGACTCATGAATATGCTTAATCTTCTCTACACCATAGTCGAGGACGACTATTATTTCAAGAGAGAGGTATTGTCATAATAATCAATATCTAATTCTCCTTAATGATTTTCTCATATTAAACTGATCATTTAATGTGGGGAAGTGCCAGGGGAGAAAAAGCTAGAATATTGGTTAAGCTATCAGACCGGCCATAGTAGGGATCCAAAGGAGGGAAAATAGGGATCGAAAGGGGGGGCCATCTGCAAAAAAGCCATGTGCAACAATGGGATAAAAAGACCCTAAGGTTCAGCCCATTAAGACTTCCAAAATGCTAAGGTTCCAAAATTCAAAAGTTGTGTCCAAAGGGTTAAAGCTTAGGGAAAACTGGATGCTTTGTGTGCTCTCCAAAGTCAAAACATATCCCTACATGGGAGGGGGTGAGCCCTTCTTTTAGGGGATGAAAGAGAAAGCCACACACACACACACACACACACACAAGCCCCTTTTACACAAAGGGAATGAGGGACACATGTCAGCTCCCTAGGCCAGATGCCCACAAGGTGTGCCGAATTCCTATTGGATGTCCTTGGAGGTGGACCAATGATAATTAGGCTAGAGTAAATCTTGTTTAATTAATTTAAAAACACTTAATAAAAGAACCAATGAGAATTAAGTCTCCTAGAACACTATTGGACAGTCTCCCAAGGGGTCCAATGAGCATTCAGGAGCCCAATGGCTTGCCTGATTCCTATTGGCCAAGAGGGAAAGGGGTCCAATGAGAGTTTAGTTTAATTATTAAATTACCTAAAGATCTCACAAAAGGGGAAAGGGAGACACATATCAGAAGGCTATCACTTATGCTGCTTAATGGCCATTGGCTTGACTTGGGGAGGTCCAATGGGGAGCCTGCAAGTGCAAATAGCAAGAGGGCTCGCCCAAGAGAGAGAGGGGGATGATTTTTGCAAGGCATTATCACACACACACTCACACACAGTCTATGGTGAAGCAAAGAAGACTATCTCTTCCCAAGCTTTAATGGAGATCTCATCACCTACTCCAAGCTTGTGAGATAGAAGCCTACATCAACACACTCTTGGCATGTGGATGCAAATCCAACCAAGATCCAAGCTTCAATGCATGCTCATCTCCTCTACCAAGATAATTACTAAGCTAAGCTATGCTAATATGAGTGATTATGTGAGGAGATGTACATCTTTCTCGTAAGATACTCCTTCTTCCTCTCAATCTACTCTCATACCCTGCTAGCTCTCACCATCTTCGAAGGTGTGTGAGGTCTTGGGTCTGAGAACGGGGATAATTAAATTTGTGTTTGCTAAGTGTTTTGCTTAGTGTATGAATCTTCCATCTTCATTGCACTAGCTAGTCTTGAAGGAACACAAATAATTGTATTGTACAATGTCTCTCTTGATGGGAGAAACCATAATACAAATCCTTTTGGAGGGGGGACCGGCTCCATGAAACTCCGGTCCTCAACTGTTGTCAATAATTAATTTCTCTCTCTTTTGAAAGTATTTTTCATGCTATCTAACTAGGTGTTATGCTTTTTGTTGCTCTCTCCACCCAAGCACTCTTGTAATTCTCATTAGGAATCTATTCAAATGAAATGCCTACTATGTTCATGCTAATTTCCACTACACACAAGTTATTAGGCCATTAAATATTACAGATGGATTTCCCATGGCTTGTTGAAGCCTACAAACAAGATAGTTAACAAGCATTGGAGCATCATTAGTAGCTTGCTCATTAGAAAAATCAAAGTTATCAACATTAATTTCACTCTCTTTACTATTGTCAGCCATTCTAACAACTTTTAGGTGTACTTTGGCACTTCAAGCCCTAGTTGCTACTTCTCTTTATCCCTTTAGAAAAAGCACTCAAGCTACTGTACCCGTGGCTCAAATACCATTAATTGCAAGGAATAGAAGAGAGGGTCGTTCAACACCAAAACATCATCGGCTCCTCTCAAGCTTCTAATAGCTGAATAGGGGTTAAGCCGTAGGCAAGCCCCGTAGGACTTCACTAATAAGATATTGAGCCAGCAGAGGATCACACCCGCATTTTTGCTCACACCCATCATTTTGTAACCATTGATTGTAATAAATGTCTTTCCGACATTAATTTTGATTTGAGCCATTCATTAAGTAACGGGACTCAATTGAGTTTCCAGCTTGTAATCCTGAAGTAATTTCACCTGTTGATGTAAATAATTAGAGATGTTCTCACCTCCAAGGCTGAGGTATATAAGCCAAAGTTTTGTAACCTAAGGGAGATTCAATTATTAATCAAAGTGAGTTTTTGAGCGCCGTGACTGTGTCTGAGAGAGAGAGAGAGAGAGAGAGTCTTATCTCCTTGCTACGCGAGCTACGGGGCCGCCATTGGAGAAGCGACACCGCCATTGTGTTAGCAACGGTGAGAGCTACGCACAGATACCAAGAGTGCGCGCTATCGGCTTCTACGTGTGGTAAGTTCCTACGAGCTTCGGTGTGAGTTTTCTTCCAACTCGTGTGTCGGAATAGAGCGTGCAGTATATCTATAGAACCACAACGAGTAGAGCTACACATTAGTACCCTCGGGGTCAAGTTTCGGTCACCTGTATTTTTCGGCCTGTCTTCATATGCGTTTGCCGCACGGAGTGGTTATAGGTTGATTTTGCAGTTCAAGTCTTTAGGGTGTTGTTCTTACCTAGTGCATAGACTTCCCCTTGAGTTTGAGATCGATTCAATGATTCTACATCCTGTTTCGTATAGCATTCGTTCGTAGTACGGATTTCAGTCACTTGCGTGTTTTAGAACTTAGATTTGATTTCCTTAGTAGTGATTGTCATTAGAAGGTCGAGTAGGTGATTTGACACCCACCTAGTTGTTTCCATGCGCCTGCGGGTCAAGCTTCGTCCTCGTCTGACAAATTCTGTTGTTGGTTGAGTTCTCGCTATTTAGCTTCCGCTAGCGGCGTAACCGCCTTAACATTTGGCGCCGCTGCCGGGGACGAGATCCCTAAGCAGGTGACCTTAGACTAATCCTACGAGGTGAGTCGTATAAACTACTTTGTATACTTTAGTTAGAAAAGATCTAGGAGTGGTGGACTCCGAAGGTCTCGAGAGATACTAGGAAGTGGGGTATTCCTGGGTCTTCCGTGTTGACAGTATTTTTAGTTTAGCTTAGATTAGATTGTTTTTTATGGTGTTTAAGTGGTTGTTGACATAAAAAGCATTTGCTACTCCTTGTGTGGTAGTAAATCTCTTTATATTTTCAATTGCAAAAAATCCATTTTATGATTAGAAGTAGCTTAGGTAGGGCCTGATTTGATCCTGATCTAGAGCTATCAATTGGTGTTCTATTTGCTTGATGTGTTTGATTGCATGTTAGATCATTGAAAAAGTTGCTTTGGTAGTGAAATATGCAATACACAAAGTTCAGAAAAATTTTCTGTGTAACTGATTGTTGCTGAGCACTTAAAAGAGCTATTGGAAGAGTTCTGTGCTAAAAAACTGGAAATCTGCAACTTTAGACATCATACGCGTATGATGTCTTAGGACCTAAACAGAGACTAAAATTGAAAATTTGACATTGCCAGAGTGTTTAGAAGGGGGGTTTTACCCTAAGATCAACTTAAAACAAGAGCATTAACACTCAAAGAAACCCAAAAAGACAAGTCAGAGTCCAAGAAACGCAAAGAATAGGAAATTTTGGATTCAAATCTTGTTTTTACATTCAAAACCTGACAAAAACACTTGAAACTCAATTATAAACATTGGAGAAGGCTTAAAACCAAAAATATTCAAAATCTGGGACAAAAGACATCATACGCGTATAATGTTTTTTGGCACATCCACTGCTTATTTTTGAAATCTGACCTGACAAGATTGTTACAAACACTGTGGGAAGCATAAATATCAAGTTTGGACCCAAATTGATGAAAAAGACATCATACGCGTATGATGTCTTTGACCTAATTTTGGACATATTTTGATACTTTGCCAACACAGATCCATTGTAATAGTTATCTAGAGGCTATATTTCAAGTTTCATCCCATTTGGATAACAATTGACTCAAAAAACAAGTCAAAAGCGGAAAATTGCCAAGAAAAGCCTAAATTAGCCATAACTTGCTCAAACAGAGTTCAAACTGAAGCATAAAGGGGCCACTGAGAGTGAGCATAACCAAAATAGTCAAAATCTGTGAAAAAAGACATCATACGCGTATAATGTCTTTTTCAGCATAACAGTAACAAAATTCTCACTTGATGAAACAGAAGATGTCCAACTGACAAGATTAAACAATTGACCAAGTATCAATCAGTTTGGATCAATTCTGACCACAAAAACTTGGGGAAAACAAATTGCCGAGACAGAAAAGTTACAGTCCTTTAGGGGAATTGATGAATTTGAGATCGGGCAGGAATCTCCGGAATAATCAACCAAAACAAGGGGAACCAGCAAGTGTCATATCAACCGAGGGAAGTGTAAACCAAAGTTGGGTGCAACCATTAGAGCCGATCTTTGAAGGAAGTGTCTCTGATAATTCTTCGGAGAGATCTTACGAGATTTTCACCGAAAACTGGAACACTTGAACCTGAACAACAGAGAAAATATGGCAGCAGGATCATCAAACCCTTCCGCCACCATGAAGCTATTGTTCATAAAATACCAGTACGACAATGAGCAAGGTGCCAAGATCTACAAAGATGGAATGGACCGCTATTGTGTAAAGATAGAAGATAGACCTAGTGAGTTCAAGGACTTAGTGCCTGTGAGCTATAGCGGAGATAGATATCTAGATGACGAGGGTACCATGTACTTGGTAGTCCTAAACCCTAACATTGTGGACAAGTGGGGATTGATGGCACCAAAGCCAAAATAGATGAAGAACTCGAGGAGAAAGCACCAATAATGAACTTCCCTAATGCGAGGTTAAGAAGAGAGAATGAAACTACAAGGATCAACACTGATAACATCTATGTGGGGCTATACAAATATAATAATGGGGAGAAAGATCTCTATTATAGATGTGAAGAACCCTACACCGGAGAGTTGACAGACAAAAAAATACTCTATGTCTTTACCTATACAGAGGGATCGGAAGTGAAAATTGCTGCTTACGATAAGTATGGCAGGCAATACTCAACAATGGGCAAGAAAGAATTAGAAGGATATACATACTTTGGGGGACCACTACATCAGTATTATGTTACTTCTAGCTCACATAGACCAGCACCAACAACTGGAGTGCAAAACTCAATGACAACAGGAGGACAAAGAACGCAGGTTGCTGACTCTTTCAGCCAACCTCAGTACTCGAAGCCCAAACCAATGGGATCATTACATTCCAGAGAGTCAATGGAGACGAATCGAGGTAGTGCAGTTCCAATCCCCACCTATACCACTTCAGGTCCAAGGTTTGAAGCGGAACCATCACATTTACCTCCCAGTAGTAGATTCAGGGCAGAGGAACCGACGAGGGTAACCCATGAAGTCCATGATGCTAGAGAAAGCTTTAGCCGAGACACAGGAGCAATGAGATTGGTAGCAGATCATAGACGTATGAGACCATCTCAAATAGCCAAGTGTGTGCAAAAGAAGTATGGTGGTTCAGGAGATCCGTATGCACATGTGTCACTCTTTAAGCAAGTCTTAAGAGCTGAGCAGATAACCGATTTCCATACACAATACGAGGGATTTGGTCTTACTCTAGAAGGTACTGCATTGACATGGTTTCAACCAATGAACATAGGGGGATTCCATGGCATTGAACATTTGCTAAGAGAGTTTGCTGAGGAATTCTCAAAATGAGGGATTAAGCACAATACGGTCTCACAAATATATGCTTTTAAACAGAGAGAACACGAAAAAGTGAAGGAAGCTTCACTTCGCTTCAAACAATACATTGAGAGATGTCCAGTACGTGAACGACCACAAGATGACAGACTATCTGTTCTCTTTATTGAGGGACTGAGGAACGACACTCTCAAGAAGGACTTGCACTTGAAAGCTTGTACAAGTTTCGAGCAAGTAACGAGAGAGGCATTGTACTTAGTGGATAACTGTACGGTTTATGGAGAAGTGTCAGCGGATACAGATTTTGCATCCAGTAGCTCCTCCTCCGTAGCGAGCGAGACTACCACTAAAAAGAATGTTCAAACAACAACCATGCCAAATGTAGAGCAAATGATAGAAGATGCTCTAAAAAGGATGGCACCATACCAAAAACCATTGCCAAAACCACTGAAATGGTGTGCTATTGAACAAAAATGGACAAATCATCCAACAGAGGAGTGTTATTACAACAAAGGGTATGTAAGGGAGCGCCAGTATGCACCTCCTGCTCAATTAGCACCACCTCAGATACATCCAGTACCTCGATACCCAACGGGAAATGTACCTGGACCTATGGGGATAGAAAGACCGCAACCGGTATTGGGACAACAACCACCTTTACCAGGAGCAAGACCAGTGGGCATTAGATATGCACCAACCTTAGAGAATCAGGAAGAACAAGCCTTAGTGCCTGTTCAAGCCTATTATGAAGAATCGTGTGCACACATGTCTCCTCCAACTATGTATTACCCACCAGAAGAACCCAAACAACCAGAACCATGGGGCATGATTGGGAATGTTGGAATACAACAATTACAAGTGCTTCTGATGAAGAGAGATACAATTTGGACGCAAGAACATTGATGTTCATAGCTCATGGGGGTTAGCAGGACAGAGACCATCCTATCCACAAAGGACGAATCAAATGGGACCAAGACCAACACTAGGACCCTGTTACAAGTGTGGAGGTGACCATCTGATGAATGTTTGCCCACATACGGAAATCATTAGAATTAACGCTTATTGCACTGAGTGTGGGGTTACTCACTTCATTGAGGATTGTTCAAAGAATCCAAACAAAGTGCAAAAGACGACATTGAATATGCTAGAAACTATTCCTACCAGCAGTGGGTCTGAAAATGAAACTCTGATACCAACGCAAGTTGTACTAGAGCTTAAGCTAAGAAACCACTAGAGGAACTGAGAATGGAAAGTTAGCGACTGAAGTGGTTAGTCAAGGACCGAGGAGTCAGAAAAACAATGGAAAGCTAGAAAAGCACGCATGAAGTTGAGAAAAGAACGTGAAGACGCTATTCTAGCTGAGGAACTAAAGCAAACTAAAGCTAGATTAGAAAAACTTGAGAGTCAAAACGGGAAACGAGAGATGAGCCCGGAAAGAACGAAACAAAAGAGTATCAAAGAAACAACGAGCTTAAGCTCAGGGGGATCAGTGCTAGTCGACAAAGTACACGAACCATTGGACGCACTGATGAGAGCTTACGAAGCTAGGTTAAAGAACAACCAAACACAAGAACAGAGGTGGATGACATACCCAAACGCGGAATTGGAAAAGCAGAGACTTGAAATGTGCCAGAGAATGATCGAGACTGCACAAGCCTTATTAGAACCACCAAAAGAAACAATGAATTGTGGAAGGAAAACCCAATTCAGCAAGAGACTATCGTTTCACGGGTAGCTGAAAAGACTCCCAGTGCACAAAAGCCTGAAAATACACACAAGGATGACCGCATAGTATTGAACACAACCGATCAGGAGATAGAGAGTTTTCATCCAGTCATACAGAGGTCTTACGGAAGAGATGAGGATTACAATGAATTTTGGAAACAAGTGAGAGAGGCAAACTTTGCAAACGAGCTAAGTTGCCAAGCTAATCAGACAAATGGGAAAAGGACATCAGGAATCCTCCCATAGTGGAATTTGAGGCAGGATCTCAAGTGGACTTGGATCTGCAATCTTACTGGGGAGATGGGGGCTCTGTTAGAACAATGGAGAGCAAACCTCATTCACTGAAAACCTTACCTTCATACTTAGGAGAGTATGAAGCAAAATCCGAGATTAGAGCACTTCCCTCACGAAAAATCTCATCAGAAAAAGTCATGGACTCGCAAGGATTGATAGAGATTTTGTCAACACCAGTGACATGCACTATCACTCTAGCTGAGCTTTTGAGGCTAAGACCACATATGTGGACCACTGTAGGAAAATGCTTGGAGAAATTCGGGATAAAAGATCCAACATCGAGATTGCAAGAGAGCATAGAGGAGCTGAGCAAACCACAAAAGAACGCTAAGCCTGTACCCTTAAACAAGGTCGGAGAGTATTGCGAAGGTGAAGAGGGGAATACAACCTTACCAGTTGAATTCCAAGGAGTGAACACGATGGCAATACTAGACAGCGGAGCTGGGGTAGCCATTGCTACAAAAGAAATCTGGAAAAAATGGGGGAAACCAGCAATAAGGAAGACTAGGTTGAAACTCCAATTAGCAGATGGACACATGGAGAAACCTATGGGGTTATTAGAGAAAGTCGTAGTGACTTCTTGCGGCATTGAATACGAACATACTTTTGCTATTGTCGATTTTGGCAAGGAGAATAACTATGATATCATACTGGGAAGACCATTCATGAGACAGTTGAAAATGGTCCAGGATTGGGGCTACGATCACATATACCTGAGAAATATGGAAACCACTACACGTGTGAACCTGAAAGACCATAGCTACAAAGATGTGAACCGAACACCGGTAGAGGAGTTTGATTCAGCTACTTTGGCGGGATCCGAATTTCCAGCTTGGTTAGGTAAACCCAAGGAGTTATGGATGTGTGGAGCTTCGAAATGTGGAAGTCTGAAACGAGAAGAATGTGTTTTAGAAAGGGCTATCGAAGACGAAACTTATGTAGGAGAACCCTTTCCAGAGGACACGTTTGAACCATTAGAATGGACACACATTCTAGCAACCCTAGATGTTTGTGCAATTCCGGATGGTCCCACAACGAAATTTTGCGACAAGGACGGGTACGACGTGGTTCCGTATTTCATGTTGAGAACTGTACTCGAAAAAGAAACTGAAAAGAACGATACACTGGAAAAGGAAGATGAAGAAGAGGTGTTTCACGACATTCCCGATCATCCAGAGTGGGGAAATGAAGCAGACAACGAGTCAACGGACAATTCAAGCGGAAACGAAGAAACTATAACGGATGTCCGATTTTATGATTTTCCGAACCAAACTAAACAACGCCAGAAACACTATAGAGCAAAGAAAAAAACAAAAGGGGTTAGAACCAATCCGATGCCTAGAATAAGAGGAAAAAATCAATTCCTAATGCTAGTAAAGGCTGAAGATTGTGTTAAGGATAAGATTTCTGGAAGAATGAGAGGCAGTGATCAAAAGAGCTTACGAAAAGACAAAAGAGGCTCAAGAAATCAAGTTCAAAATAATGGAACGAAAACTGAAACAGAAAAATCAGAAAAGAACAAGCGCAACAGAGAATACACGGAGTCCAAGTTAGAACGTAGAAACAAGTACAGAGAGCTCAAGAAAACTCTGAAGGAAGTTTGGACGACAGAAATTGAGAGTGGAGAGGACGAAAACGTCAAAATCAAGGAAAACATGGATGTTCCCTCTCACTATAGGAAATTCACAATAGAGGATAGGAAGGTGATATTAACCCCACCTATTCGAGAGAGGAAGGAGAACGAATCTTATGACGGACCGGAGGATGCAAAAAAAGTTGATTTAGCAGCTCCAGGTGAGACGCCTAGACCGGTGTACATAGCCACAGATTTGTCTCCAAGCGAGGAAGAGAGACTTTTGAGTCTTCTCAGAGAGTACAGGGATGTGTTTGCATGGTCTTATAAGGACTTAAAGGGAGTTGACCCATCGATATGCCAACACACAATCCCACTGAAACAAGACGCAAAGCCTAGCAGACAGAGACCATACACATATAATGATACTTTTGCTAAGCGAATCAAGGAAGAGATAGATAAGCTAATGGAAGCTGAATTCATATACGAGATTGAACACACTGATTGGGTATCTCCGATTGTGGTAGTACCTAAGAAGAACGGAAAACTCCGAGTGTGTGTCAACTTAAAGAAAGTGAATGCTGCAACAATCAGGGACAATTATCCCCTGCCGATAACTGATCATGTTCTAGAGCGTGTATCAGGGAAAACAGCATACTCCTTTCTTGATGGTTTTTCAGGATATAACCAGCTAGCCATAGCACTGGAAGATCAACATAAAACAGCTTTTGCAACGGAGTGGGGAATTTATGCTTATCGGGTTATGCCTTTTGGTCTAACCAATGCTCCCGCAACCTTCCAGAGGCTGATGACGCATGCTTTCAAAGAATACTTAAGGCTGTTTCTAGAAATATACATGGATGACTTATGTGTACATTCTCTTCTGAGAGATGAGCATCTAGAACACCTAAGAAAAGTATTTGAGAAATGTAGGACATATCGCATTTGTCTCAATCCTGAGAAATGTGTGTTTATGGTCCGACAGGGCAGAATTCTGGGACATATTGTCTCACAAAACGGAATATCCACGGATTTAGAGAAGATAAAAGTTATAGTGGATATGCCTAGACCAACCAATGCGAAACAAGTACAGAGCTTTATGGGACATTGTGGATATTATAGACGATTCATTTACATGTACGCTATAATAGGCCAACCACTTTACAGGCTAATAGTGAACTTTGAATGGACAGAGGAGTGTGAGGAATCATTCAAGAAATTGAAAGAGGCACTCATTACTGCTCCAGTCTTGAAATCACCAGATTGGGAGAAGATATTCCATGTGCATATAGATGCTTCGGCATATGCAATAGGATGCATTCTGGCTCAGCCAGAAGAAGGAAACATGGATTTTCCTATCTGTTACGCCAGTCGACAGCTCAACCATGCAGAGAAGAATTACACCACAACAGAGCGAGAAGGATTAGGAATGATCTATGCTGTGAAGAAATTTCGGCATTATCTTCTAGCCAACAAGTTTGTGTTTTTTACGGATCACCAAGCCTTGCTCTACCTAGTGAATAAACCATGCAATACCGGGAGAATAGTGAGATGGTTCATTATCTTACTGGAATTCGACTTCACGGTAGTAGTAAAGAAAGGAAAAACACATCTTAGAGCTGATCATCTTTCGCGATTGACGAATGGAGAAGACCCTATAGGAGTAGATGACGACATGCCAGACGCGTACTTGTTCAACATAGAAATGATACCGAGTGGTCTCAAAATGTCGTTAACCTATTAACCTATGGAGGAGAGTTCGATAGAAGAGAATACAACCTGAAACATATTGCTATTCAGCAATCCAAGAATCTTCAATTGGTTGCAGGAAGGTTGTATCAATTGGGAAATGATCATGTTTTACGACTATGCATCAATCCTGAGGAATATAGTATATATCTGCGCGAAGCACATGTTCAGGAATGTGCATTTCATTGTTCAAGAAGGAACACATATAGGAATTTGTTACAATTGGGAGTCTATTGGCCAGGAATGAAAGAAAGCGTACATGAATATGTCACTGTATGTATTGTATGTTCATCAAAAACGCCAGCCGAGTATTCGACATTATATCAGATAATGATCGCTCCAGAATGGAGTCAGTATATTGTTGAATATCTCACAAATAGAACTTTCCCAGAAGGAACGTCAAAAGCTCGTCAGAAATCTGTAGAGACAGAAGCTAGAGATTACGCTTTAATAGGAGATCAACTCTATAAGAGAGGTAAAGACAACCAGCTTAGGATTTGCGCATCAGAGTCTGAGTATGTGATAATCCTGGAGCAAGCTCATGGAGGAGTAGGTGGAGGCCATTTCTCAGGTGATAAGACAGCAAAACTTGTCTTAGCCGCAGGAATATGGTGGCCAACATTACATATGGACGCTGAGGAATACGTTAAACGGTGTGATGACTGTCAGCGGACCAAAGTACCACTTAAAAGAGATGATATGCCGCTTAGACCAATGATGGGGGCAAGAGCTTTTGCAAAATGGGGGATTGATTATGTCGGACCCATTTCACCTCCTGCATATAAGACTCATGCACAATACATCATTGTGGCTACAGACTATCTAACAAAGTGGGTCGAAGCAAAGGCAACTCAAAAAGCAGATGCCAGGACCACGGCACAATTTCTATATGAATACGTCTTTGTACGATATGGATTGCCAATAGAAATTGTGAGTGATCGAGGCACACATTTCATAAATGAAGTGATAGAGATCCTTCTAGATGAATTCATGGTAATCCATAGGAAATCAGCCCCGTATCATCCACAAGCAAACGGACAAGCTGAAGCAACAAACAAAACCATATGCACGGTCCTTACGAAGATTGTATCTGAGTCGAGAACTGACTGGGACCAGAAGTTGCATTCAACATTATGGGCATATAGGGTAGCATATAAAACATCAATAGGAACGACCCCATATAACATGGTTTTTGGGCTAAATGCTATCTTACCAATAGAATTCTTGATTTCAACCTTAAGGGTGGCTAAGGATCTAGAGTGGACAGGGCACGAGCTCTCTGATAGAATAGATGACCTGGAAAAGCTAGATGAGCTTCGCCTAAAAGCAGTAGCTTCTATCTACGCTCAAAAAAGGCGACAAAAGGAATTTTTTGATAAGCATGTGCGGACTAAAGAGTTTAAAGTTGGGGACTATGTCCTAGTTTACACTCTGAAACAGCATGCTAAGAAGCTTAAAAAGCGAGGGATGGGACCTCTGGTGATTAAAGATCTATCACCAAGTGGAGCCGTCAAGCTTGCTACATTAGACGGAGAAGAAATGCCCAATTGGATTAGTGGATGCAGAGTGAAAAAGTATCTGTTGCCGCTAACACAAGACATGCTTCTCAAAATACATCAAGAAAAGCTGCGTGTCCAAAAAAGAAAAAGATTGTAGAGGAAGCGCAAGCCGAGGCGAAGGAAAGAATGGAGAAAAGAAGACTACTGCGTCAGAAACAGCGCAATGAAGGAGCAATACGAATAAACGCAGTTAGTATAACAGAAATGGGGAATGACAAAGAAGAACCCATCATTGAATGCAAAGTAGGGACCAACCAAATCAAAGCCAGAGCACTATTGGATTCAGGAGCTCAAGCTAACCTACTTTCACTCAGTTTGTATAGACAATTGACAAATGACACTAAACTACAAACTGCCAAGCAAGAGTTAAAGAGTTACTCTGAGAATTCAATCAAAACTGTCGGATGCACAGTTTTACATATACAGATTAACCAGTATGTGTATCCTCATATGTTTTACGTGGTTGAAGACCAAGCTACACAACATCCATTATTGCTAGGACAACCATGGCAGAAGCAATACAATGCAATGATTGACTGGAGTTCTAAATCAGTGCTTATCAAATACGAAGGTGAAAGTCAATCAGTTAAGTTCACCAAAGGAGAAGAGCCAACTCCAAAGGACGAATCCAAAGACAAAGATAAACAACAACCAGAGAAAAAGAAGAAGCAATGGCAACCAAAAGTTTCTATACAACCGGATTACTCTTCGACGAGGAATTCTCAACAGTGGATAAGGAAGACAAGCAATAATATAACAGCTCAACCTTGGAAAAAAACGGAGTCAAAGTTGGTATGGAGACCAAAAAAGGTTGTGCCAGAGAACACAAAGGTGGAAAACAGAGTCTTCAATACCAGACAACAGAGTGATCCCCGACAATCAAGGACAGTGAAACAGATCTGGATTCCAAAGAAGTTCATGACGGCACAAAGCTACAGCAAGCAAATTTGGATCCCAAAGATTTGTAAACAGGAACTCCCTTCAATACAATCAACGGAAACTCCTAGGTATTTCAAGGCGAGGAAATCAACACACAGAACAAAGCAGGTTTGGGTCGCAAAGAGTTTGTGGCAAGCACAAGCAAAGCGGAAGCAGATTTGGATTGTGAAAAAAGACAACAAGGTAATGAAGAATCCATCTACTGATTCTACTACCGAAGTGCCAAAACCAACCCAAAACCCGACCACCAATCCTTCAATCAAACAAAGAGCAGCTTTATTGGAAAGAATGTTGTATCGTCGCTCTACAATTGCATTGGGAACTTATGACCAAAACAACTACAATGCTTCACCCACAGACACTTCATAGTCGTCCGGGAGGACTCAGACTAGGAGGGGGGGAGGTATACAGGAGCTACAAAGCAGCTACAAGCGGAAAAAACAAAGAAAAACAAAAATTATATTACAAGGGCAGTGTCTTACATGATTTTGCAATTTTTATGTTTGATTGCGGATATTGATAATATTTATGCCCTTATATACCTTGTTTTGCAACAAGAAGAGATCAAATGATGAATTTGGGTCTCTAGATGTGTAAATATCACTAAATAAGAGTGTTTTTGGAGCTAAAAAGTGGAAAAAAGTGGTAATCCAAGTCCAAAAATCACAAAGAAGTGTATATTCATATACACAGGGTTACCAGCTATTTATCGTGTATGTTTGGAATTTTTTGGCTTCAATTTGCTATTTTCCTTTATTTTTTATGATTTTCTTAATAAAAATAAAAGAAAAATAAAAAAGCAGGTGAAATGAGATCGGAAAAAAGAAAAGAATAGACGGTGATGATCCTAATGACAAGGGCAACCCATGGTAAAAATGGGGTACAATTCTGAAAAAGTTGCGGAAAGCCCGAAATGACAGAATTTTGGCAAAGTGGACAGATTTCTCAGAAACAGGTCAAACGGAGTCCAAATTGAGAAATTTCAAATCCTAAAGTGCATTTCACGACGAGATAGGAGCACATGTCAAATTTGGTAACAAGTGATCCGGGAAGCCCGAAGTTAAGTATTTTTCACTTCACTATCAAGCTCATTTCCACTATTACCTTCTTGGAGAGAGCAAAGAGCACACAGGAGCATCCGACCTTCTACCGCCTTCTACGACTGCTACGAGAGCTCAGAGGACACCAGACATGAGAGGTAGACTCGTTGCCATAAGCTTTTGATGCTTATCGTTAACTTTTGTCGCGAAAACTCACCAAAACCAAGAAACAAGAGCAGACGGGGAATGGGGAGGAACGCTAGGTAGGGGCACAACCGCCTAACCAAACCTTGCAAGAACTTAGAGGTGGGTTACCCTAGTATAGGAGATGAGTTTCTAGCACTCAAAGCTCGAGAAAGAACGACTGGAAAAACCCTAGGTCAACAGAGCCTGCAAGAGGCAAACAGAAAAAAGTTGTCGGAACGACACAAAACTTCTCAGAAGCTTAACAACATCGAGGGCAATGCAACCATGGAGTATCTCCGGGTTTGGATCACCAAAAGTAGGTCGGAACAACCGATTCGGCTGCGGACACACAAAGCGTCATTTTGGCATAACGGCTAAAATTGACGACCAAATGACATGAAACTTCACAAGCAGCTTCAACTATACATGGATGACTTATGTTTGCAAGCAAAACCCAAAAGAAAGCTGATTCACTTACCGATGGTGAAAAAGACGCTTTCGGGCAACCAAATGGAAAAGATGGAGAACGGGGAGCCAAAGTCAAGTTCAACCAAATAGGTGGCTTCACAACATATCCAATGAGCTGGAAATGCAACTCTCAAGAAGAAAAGTTGAAGAAATTCAACTCCAAGGCAAAAAGACGACTTCGGAGACTGAAATGCCTATAAGGGGGCTTTTTAGCTAAACTGATGACTTTTTAAGTTGAAAACTAGTTAGCAGGGCTTAGGGCACTAGCACAAAGCATTCTTTGCACAAAAAGACCAACATTTCAAGAAAAGACATCATACGCGTATGATGTCTCACAGCATGATTTTCACATCCATTTCAACATTTGAGTGCATAGCCTCATTCCACATGTTAATCACATCCTATGAACCAAGTATCATGAGAATTGGAGTTAGAAAACCCAAGGAAAACCAAAAAGACGCAAAGTAGGCCATAAAATTGATTTTTGGTCCTAATTTTGTCAAAATAACTCCAAACTCATTGAAACTTTGTAGGATTGTTGATTAACACATCTACAAGCTATCTGGAACCAAAAAGCACCATTTTGACACAAAAGACATCATACGCGTATAATGTCTATTTGCACTTACAGAGAAAAAAATGCTCATTTGTCATCATACATCCATTATATATATCTAATACATGCTACATATGAAGTTTGGAACCATTTGGTCAAGTGGATCACCCCATTAGCCCAATTAAGAGAAAATCCTTCATACAAAGCCTATTTTTGTCCCAAATCCAACATATTCAAGTCCAAACCAAGATTTGAGTATAAACAGTCCTTCACTAGCACATGGAGAGTCCACAGAACCAATCCCATGAAAAATTGATGAAAAAGACATCATACGCGTATGATGTCTCCAGAGCCATTTTTAGTCCAAATTCTATCCAAACTTGATAAATCCACTGAATAAGCCTATCTAAAGCCAAATCCAAGCTTATAGAGAAATTTGGTCCAAAAATACACTAAAAGACATCATACGCGTATGATGTCTCACTATGTGATTTTGGCACCTCAGGGCTTCAACCACCAAACAGAAGTGTTCTACATGCCATTTGAAGGTAATCCACCAAGTTTTACCCAATTTGGATCATAAAATCCATTTCCCTTTCAAAATTTTGCCAAGAGCCTGAACTGGACTGAACTGGCCAAAACTTGACCAAATGGGATCCAAACTCAAATCCAAGCATATGATACTCATGTATACACTATCAGCTACAAGCACAACCAATATGAAGTCATTCTGACACAAAAGACATCATACGCGTATGATGTCTCAAGCATGTTTTTGAGCCCAGTTGCATATTTTTTCACCTACATTACATCCTTAGGCCCTGAATAGCTCATGTTTCAATTTTCAAGTCATTTGAATAGTTAAAAGCTTCATTTCGGCTTTCAGTACTAAAAAGACGCTAACTTCTGAAATTGGAGTTACAGGATCCATGGATTCGGCTAAGTCATCGGCAACTAAGAGAAAAAGACCAACCATCAAGGATGCTCTTGCAGAGGCAGAACCTTTTGATATTCCAACAGAAACCCTCAAGCCAACCAAGACTTGGGTGGAGGAAGCAGTACTAGAAAAAGAGGGAATAAAGATCTACCAGGGGACTTTCAGAGATCCTCAAGGGCAATCGGTCGATGTACCTATGATCCCACGAGAATTAGTGGATTATAGCAGATCAGAGAACATAAGCAGATACCTGGAAAAGGCTGACTTACACAGGTTCTTCACCTCGAGACCATCAGGTGTAGACACAAGAAGAGTGTACGAGTTGGCAACATCCATTCAGAAGGATGGGAAAGCCACGTTGACAGCCATGGATGGAGAAACAGTTGAAGTACAGATCACTCCACAGCTCATTGCAGATGCATTGAAGCTGCACAACAAAGGGAGTTCTGTCAGAGAAAGAAGGGAGGCCATAGAGGTCTATGGATCAAAGAAACAAAATACAACCTACGGAGATATGGCAGATCAACGAGCGGCAACCCTTTGCCGATTATACAACCAGTTTTTCCATGTGTGCAGTAAAAGACCGCAGAAGTATACTACACCACCCCATGCCATTGCGACAACCATCACATGGGCACTGAAGAGCAACGTGCCAAAAGAGGTGAATTATGCTCAATACATCCACGAGCAAGTAATCGCCATGCACAACCAGAAGCCAAAGTACATAGGAGGAGGAGAAATCCTAACAAGAATAGCTTATGAAGCTATTGGAGCTAGGGATCAAGGGCCACGGGTTCCCTCCCAGAATGAGTGGCTTAGAGAAGCCGATGAGGAGGAAGAATAGCAAGAAGTATCCAAGAGGGCGTCCACAAGAGCACGCCGAAAACTAGAAATAGTTTCAGAACCTGAAGAGGCCATGGACGAGCCGCTCAAGAAGAAAGTGAAGAAGAAGGCCGATCCCAAGCAAACCAAAAGTCAAAAAGCCGCAAGAATGGAAAGGCTGGTAGAGCAGTTTAGAGCGGAAAGAGCTCTAAAGGGGGACTTCAAAGAAATGTGGGTGCCGGACCCCAGTAAAGTCGGAACCAGCTCAGCCAGGCCACATGTTGATCAATATGATCAATATATTAGAGCTTATGAGGAGTCGGAGGCCATACTGGAGCAGCAACCTGTAGAGCCTTATACTGAAGAGGAAGTACAACTTTTAAAAGCTGAGCTGCAAAAGGACGACAAGGGGAAGAAGAAAGTAGATGAGTCTACTGAACCTCAAGAGAAAGACGGGCAAGCAAACAAAGGGAAATCCAAGATGACTGAGGACAATCAGCCCTCTTTTACTGTTGTACCAAGCCCGAAGAAGATGGAAATGATTGTGGAGGAAACCCCAATAGAAATAGAAACAGAAGTTATGGAAAAGCCGGAGACCGGGACCAAGGAAAAGGAGATAGATCCAGTTCAGCAAAAGAAAGATGATTATGAGGATCTGGTAGCGATTGGATACAGTGAAGAAGAGGCCCTGGAGGCAGTTTATGGGATATCCCTACGAAAACAAGATGATCGGAAAGGGACGAAGGAAAAGACAAAGGGTACAATGGAGAGTGAAGAAAAAATGAACGAACAGAACATACTAGAAGAGCCGGAGCCATTGGAGGAGGTGGCAGAAAGAGCTGTCAAGTTGACAGATAAAGATGAAAAAGACATGCACATGGTGCATGAACTGCTCAGCAAGATTAAAGAAAGATCCAGAGCAAAGGAAGTAGCACTTGAGACAGCAAAACAAAAGGAAGCCGAGTTGCAAAGGAAATTAGAGGATGCTATGACTGAATCTGAAAGTCATAAAGCATCACTCTACGACGCAGAAAACGAGAGAGACGGCTTGATACTCCAACTAGCCGAAGCCTCAAGAGAGGTAACAAGTTCACAGGAAGCAAAGGAGCGAATAGAAGATGAGCTGGAGGCAGCCAAGGATGAGCTCATTGAGCTAAGGGAAAGAGTCGAACTTCAAGAAAGAACAATCACTAGACTCAGGACTACCCCTAGAGCTAGCAGAGCAGGAACCGAACAAGAGGGAGCTCTTGTACCAGCTCTGGAAGACCAGGTCCGAAGCTTACAAAGAGAGCTAAGATTAGAGCAAGTTCAAAGATTGCACATGGCGGAGGGATCATTGGCTGCAGAGGAGAGGCTCACATCAGAAAACCAAACACTAAGGACAGAAAATGAGGCCCTCCGCAAACAGCTCCAAGACCTCCAAGAGCAACAAAGAAGAGAAACAGAGCCACCACAAGAAGAAGCAGGGGGAGCAGCCATAGAGCTACCAGAAACTGGAGAGGCAACCACAATTGAAGATCCAGCCCCAGTTCAAGAAGTGGCCTCGACTTCAGGAATCTCTGAAGAAGAAGAACAAAGGTTCCAGGACCAAATAGAAAAGTCAACAGAGGAAAGTGCCAAGGCGGAAATGGAATGGGAAAGGAGACTCCTCATCTCCATTAGACTTCAAGGTTTAGACACAAAAGTGCTCCATGAAGAGTGGATGCAACCCAGCCTGCCTTTCCCTCTGATGAAATTTGAAGTGATAAAGACAAAAAAGAGAATAGAGGAGGAGCAGTATGTCGCTCTTTACGAAGGCGACATCACAAAGGATGAACAATCAAAGAAGATTATAGATTCTCAACCTAGATGGAGGAAAGGTTGGCTGAACAAATACCCAGCCTACCTCATCTACTTGGTAGAGGCTCCAAAGGAGATTCGGGAGGATGCAACCTTCTACCCGGTGCCAAGAGTCAGAAACTGGAAAGAGCATGGCAGGATTGTAGAAAAGAAGCCAAATTGGCTTAATTATCCCAGGATGCCAGGACCAAAGGAAGGAGAGGGAATAGGTAAAGCCTACATGGTGAAAACCCTAACGGGCACCATCAAACTCTTTACTGGCTCTCCTGACCTTTCGTGTCAGATGCTAAAGAAAATCTGCAGGACTCTCTTAGCATGCATTGAAGTGTTCGCGCCAGATAAAGCCACGACCTCGAGTCTACTATCGACGGCCGACACAGTGACGGATATGATGTATGATCTTTCATTGCAGCCATCACCAAAGGTGTTACATCTCTTGTACCAAAGAATTATGTTTTTACCTAGCTTCCACATGCAAACATTCGAAGAAGCTTTCTACACCAGCTTTTTCACTCACGAAAGCAAAATATTCGGCCCAACCTTGACCATCGGCAACCCACGCTACGAATCACATTTGCAGATGCTCAAGACGACAAGACTCTATTGACCAAGCCTAAAAGTCATGTCAGGGACGACATGAACGCGGAGGGGGGGGGTATTGAGCCAGCAGAGGATCACACCCGCATTTTTGCTCACACCCATCATTTTGTAACCATTGATTGTAATAAATGTCTTTCCGACATTAATTTTGATTTGAGCCATTCATTAAGTAACGGGACTCAATTGAGTTTCCAGCTTGTAATCCCGAAGTAATTTCACCTGTTGATGTAAATAATTAGAGATGTTCTCACCTCCAAGGCTGAGGTATATAAGCCAAAGTTTTGTAACCTAAGGGAGATTCAATAATTAATCAAAGTGAGTTTTTGAGCGCCGTGACTGTGTCTGAGAGAGAGAGAGAGAGAGAGTCTTATCTCCTTGCTACGCGAGCTACGGGGCCGCCATTGGAGAAGCGACACCGCCATTGTGTTAGCAACGGTGAGAGCTATGCACAGATACCAAGAGTGCGCGCTATCGGCTTCTACGTGTGGTAAGTTCCTACGAGCTTCGGTGTGAGTTTTCTTCCAACTCGTGTGTCGGAATAGAGCGTGCAGTATATCTATAGAACCACAACGAGTAGAGCTACACATTAGTACCCTCGGGGTCAAGTTTCGGTCACCTGTATTTTTCGGCCTGTCTTCATACGCGTTTGCCGCACGGAGTGGTTATAGGTTGATTTTGTAGTTCAAGTCTTTAGGGTGTTGTTCTTACCTAGTGCATAGACTTCCCCTTGAGTTTGAGATCGATTCAATGATTCTAGATCCTGTTTCGTATAGCATTCGTTCGTAGTACGGATTTCAGTCACTTGCGTGTTTTAGAACTTAGATTTGATTTCCTTAGTAGTGATTGTCATTAGAAGGTCGAGTAGGTGATTTGACACCCACCTAGTTGTTTCCATGCGCCTGCGGGTCAAGCTTCGTCCTCGTCTGACAAATTCTGTTGTTGGTTGAGTTCTCGCTATTTAGCTTCCGCTAGCGGCGTAACCGCCTTAACATAAGACCATAGCTCTCAATGGTGATGCCCCGTTAGCTGGATGAAGGCCGGCGCACTGCAAGGCTGAAAAATCCCTATTCTACGTACTCACATGCAATTAATAATACAAACCATTTAAAGCTAGCTTGAGGACCTCGCTTCTTGAGCAAGAAAAGAGAAACCTTGTGCTCTGATACCAATGTAACATTTAATGGCCTAAAAACTTGTGTGTAGCGGAAATTAGCATGAACATAGTGGGCATTTCCTTAGAATAGATTTCTAATGAGAATTACAAGAGTGCTTGGGTGGAGAGAGCAACAAAAAGCATAACACCTAGTTAGATAGCATGAAAAATACTTTCAAAAGAGAGAAATTAAGCTATTGACAACAGTTGAGGACCGGATTTACATGGAGCCGGTCCCCCCTCAAAAAGGCTTTGTATTATGGTTTCTCCCATCACGAGAGACATTGTACAATACAATTCTTTGTGTTCTTTCAAGACTAGTGAGGGCAATGAAGATGGAAGCTTCATGCACTAAGCAAAACACTTATCAAACACAACATTAATTCTCCCCGGTCTAGTTACCATGGTAGAGGAGAAGCATGCATTGAAGCTTGGCTTTTGGTTGGATTTGCATCACAAAGCCAAGAGTTGTTGGTGTAGGCCTCCCTTCTCACAAGCTTGGAGTAGGTGATAAGCTTTCCATTAAAGCTTGAGAAGGAGAGAGAGTCTTCTTTACTTCACACATGAGATTTTGTGAGTGTGTATATGATGATTCCTTACAAAAATCAGCCCCCTCTCTCTCTTGGTCGACCCCTCTTGCTATTTGCTCATGCTACCCTCTCATTGGACCTCTCTAAGGCTAGCCAATGACAATTAAGCAGCATAAGTGATAGCCTTCTGACATGTGTCCCCCTTTTCCCTTTTGTGAGAGCTTGAGGTAATTTAATAATTCAACTAAACTCTCATTGGACCCCTTTGCCTCCTGGCCAATAGGAATCAGACAAGCCATTGGGCTGCTGAATGCTCATTGGACACCTTGGGAGACTCTCCCATAGTCTTCTAGAGGACTTAATTCTCATTGGTTCTTTTATTAAGTGTTTTTAAATTAATTAAAGTAGATTTATTCTAGCCTAATTCTCATTGGTCCACCTCCAAGGCCATCCAATAGGAATTGGGTACACCTTGTGGGCATCTGGGCTAGGGAGCTGACATGTGTCCCTCATCCCTTTGTGTAAAGGGAGCTTGTGTGTGTGTGTGTGTGACTTTCTCTCTCATCCCCTACAAGCAAGGCTCGCCCCCTCCTATGTAGGGATTTGTAAAGACTTTTGGGACACACACAAAGCATCCAATTCCCCCCATGGTTGACCTATGGACACAACCTTTGAATTTTTGAACCTTAGCATTTTGGAAGTCTTAATGGGCTGAACCTTAGGGTCTTTTTAGCCCATTGTTGCACATGGATATTTTGCATATTCCCCCCCCCTTTGGATCCCTATTTTTCCTCCTTTGGATCCCTACTGTGGCTGGTCTTCTAGCTTAACCAATATTCTAGCTTTTTCTCCCTTGGCACTTCCCCATATTAAATGATCAGTTTAAGATGAGAAAATCAGTTAGGAGAATTAGATATTGATTATTATGACAAAGGGGCTTGTCTTTGTTGTGAGCTAACAAAAGAGGGAACCAGAGGGTCCCAACAACGACGTCCATCATACAAGTACCAATGCCCCTTCCATCTTTTCAGTAATACTTCCAAATACGTACATAACTTATAAGAAAAGCAGTGGTTGTGCAATGTAGCTCAAAATAAGGACTTGGCCTTCATTAATAAAAAGCAAAGCAGCTTTCATAAAGAGAGAGAGAGAGAGAGAGAGAGAGAGAGAGAGAGAGAGAGAGAGAGAGAGAGAGAGAGAGAGAGAGAGTGTTCTATTATCATCCTCGGAGGTTGAATATGACCTATGGGACCAAATGAACATGTCACATGGTGTGAGTGGAGGTCATAAGTGACTCTTGATGCTCAAAAATGGCTGAAATGAGCATCACAATAGAGAGTCCACATCGTGGTTGGGAGAGGAAGGTATGTAGGGAGCTCATGGATGAATATATGGGAAAAATAGGACCTAATGTGGTCAAAAGATGAGTACTCAAGTAGTGTGTGGTACTCACTCTCTTGCACTTGACGAGGGCATAAGGTGCAAAGTCGATGAGACTCCTCGCCAGTGCCCCAATGTCTTGTCTCGCAGTGTAGAGAATGGGAGCTAAGACGAATGGATGCAATGGTGTGGATCGCACTCAATGGGATGCGTTTACGGATGTAGGGATGGGTTCGGTTACTGCGTTCGAATAAGAAGAGAGATTTGTACTTTGGGGCAATGTGTGTGGTATAATGGCTGAAGAGAGAACCTTCGGATTTCTCCCAAGTCGTGATACATTGGCATTGTAAGAAGGCCTCATTAACTTGGAGTTGATCGACATATCCTTGACCAAGTGACATGCATCCCATCTTCCAAACCATTTATTGATGTCAAGCATCCACCCCGAACTTAGTATTTTGCTCTTGCATGTCTTTTGAACTTTTTGACTTGCTTCATACTCGATTCTAGGAAGTCGATAGAAAGGGTTATGTTGTGTCTTAATCATGTACTCCACAATCCTTTGCATGCCCAAGACCTCAATGGGAAGCGATCTGGACTCAAGAAGTAAGAGCATATGTAGGGTGTTTGTGTCTTGACTTGGAGAAAGTTGGTGAGAAAACGCTTTTGGACATTCTCAAACTCTTTCCAAGTAGACTTCCCGATGCTACCACCTCACACCTCCACTCCATAAACAAGCATTGGTGTCACCAATGTGTCAAAGAGGTACTTTTTGAGAGCCCAACACTTGATCTCTCCAGCATTGCATATGTTCTCAAATGCATAATAAGTCCTCTTTCCGGCTTTTAAGTGACACATTGCGTAATCCTTCAACCTATGATTGGATGGAACCTCAAGGCCAAGGTACTTGAAGCTATCTACCACTTCAAGTTGCTCATTGTTGTATACAATGTGTGGATTTTAATCATTGAGAGTCTTTACAAGCATAACCTTGGTTTTGGATCCATTCATGATTAGCCCGCTATGTAGGCAAAAGCGTTCCAAGATGTCACAGGAACAGAATAATAGAGATAGACAGCAAAAGATAGACAAAAAGATCTTTGTATTGATGAATCTTTGCACAGTTTTGATACAACAGAGGAGCAATTGAATATGGGCGTACTCCGTTGTACGGAGCTCGAACCTCCCGACCACCCCCGAGGTTCAGTCCGCTTGCATGCAGCGTCTCACTCGCACTCACACTCGCCGAAGAAGAGATCTGTGTATGATCCCCAAACACACTACCCGTCGTTCCTTTATCCTTCTTTTCCTCAAAAAGCATGCGACTTCTCAAAATAATCGCTTTTTAGGCGTTCGATCGACTCGATTTTCGCACCAAATATACCGGCGATAATAAGATAAGAACGTGATCGCGAAGCGATCTGTAAAGGTTAGATTTATAGTTGTCTTTAACTGAACATAACTCCCAAAAAGAGCAAAAACAGCCCAAGTCCGTCTCACACAATCTTGTTGCTCTCGTTGCGCTCTTCGACAACTATGTGATGGAAAATTTCCATAGCCTGCTCTGATTTGCTAAAAATCAACCTGCAAAACAGCATTTTCTACAAAATGATGCAAAAACAACAAATCTCACTTTTCCCTTAATCTTTGGCCCTCAACGAGCATCAAAACATCAAAATCTCTAAAGACTCAGAGAGCCAAAGTTGTTGCTTATAGCACAGGCTTCAATCGCTTCATACATCACTTTTCCAAAATCACACGTTAACAACTTCAAAAATGACCCAGAAAGTGCCTTCCGGCTCAAAAAAATTTATTGGACGAAAACAATCCACACATCCTTCTACACAGTGGACCAACTTTAAAACGACCAAAACTTTCTAGAAAAACATAATTTATTGCTAAAACACTTCAAAAATCAAGTCCTGTTACAATCTCCCCTTTTCAAAATTAACTCTGTCCTCAGATTTGGAAGGAGGAAAATTCTCTTTGCAAAAAACTAAGATCAACCCATGATGCATCCTCTACTAGATAGGTCTGCCACTTAACCAAAACTTCCACAATGTCTCTATTTCTCAGATGTTTAACACGCCTATCTAGCACTAAGTCTGGTTCTACTGTCAATGTTCCGTCATCTTTCAACTTAGAGTTGTCCTGTAAAACATGATGCACATTAGGAACATATTTTTTCAATAAACTCACATGAAATATAGGATGCACTTTAACATGAGAAGGCAATTCCAATTTTTAAGCTAATAAACCAATACGCTTCAAAATTTTAAATGGCCAGCAAATCATGGAGACAATCTTTTATATATCCTTTCCAAGAATCAAATGAGACTTCTCAGGAATAACCTCTAAGAAAACCATATCACCAGTTTCATACTCCACAACACGATGTTTCTTGTCATAATACAATTTATGTCTCTGTTGAGCTTCTCTAATATTCCCCCTGATTTTGGCCAACTCGCTATCCATTTTCTCAAGCATCTCACGTGAAAGTTCTACCTTATTCCTCGAGTTAAGAAAATTAATAGGTGTGGGATAGTTGTAGCCATACATTGCCTCAAATGGAGTCATCCTAATAGATGAATGATATGAACTGTTATATGCAAATTCAATCAAAGGCAGATATTCATTCCAATTAGATTGGTTTTCATTGACATACATTCGTAACATATCTTCTAAAATACAATTCACTCTCTCCATTTCCCCATCAGTTTGAGGATGAAAAGCAGTAGACATGCGTAACTGGGTACCTATACAGTCAAAAGTCGCTCTCCAGAATTGAGAAGTGAACTTAGAATCTCTGTAAGACACTATACTCTTGGGCATGCCATGTAAATGAAATATCTCTTTCACAAAAAAGCGTGCAATGGTCAATGCAGTATCAATTATTTTTACAGGAAAGAAGTGAGCTTGTTTTGTGAGTCTATCTACCACCACAAAGATCGAATCATATCCTCCACGAGTAGTAGGAAGTCTAATGATAAAGTCCATGGATATAGACTCCCACTTCTGTAAAGGAATGTCTAAGGGTTGAAGGTCACCAGGCATCCTCTTATGCTCAATCTTAACTTGTTGACATTAAAAACATTCATGCACATAATTCTTCACATCCAATTTCATACGCGGCCAAAAGAATGAACTTTTAATCTTCTCATATGTCTTATTCAATCCAGGATGACCAGAAAAAGGTGAATTATGACACTCATGCAGAATTTGACTCTTAAAAGAATAATTTGCGTGAATACACAAGCGGTCATAATAATACAAATTTCCCTTATACAAGTGATATCTGTTCGCATACATCTCACCAATATTTTCACACAAGAATTTCAAAATAGGCATATAAAAAGAATCATTTTCAACTTCAGCCTGTTTATCATCAATCAAATTAGACCGCACAACAGTCAACAAATTACACATGGGCCTACGACTCAATGCCTTCAGGGTCTCAAAAGCAGTCTCACAGCTAGAAGTCCACACTAAACCCTTGTCTTTCTTGGTCAATTTGGTCAAAGGACTTGCTATCTTAGAGAAATCTTTAATGTGTGCTCTCTCATATTGTGCTAGACCCATAAAGTTTCTTACATCTCTTAATGACTTAGGTGTTGGCCACTCCACAATAGTCTTAACTTTATCAAGATCAATGTGAATCCCCTCTTTAGAAATCACTCTTCCCAAATACACAATCTGATCCTTGGCAAAAGAACCCCTGTGTCCATCCCATATACTCTCATGAAACTCTTGCATGAGCTTTACTTGAGTCTCTTTTTTACATATAACCCTTTGTGGTGTAGCACCGTTTTGTTTAGGATGCTTCCACAAGTAACCATCCCTCAAAAAGTAGCCATATTCTTTTCTGCGTATCCTCTTGAATTCATGTTTAGACCAATCATCTTGTTTTGTTAGAGTACTTAAGTAGCTTCCAATAAGAAGCCAATCACCTTCATAAAGATCTTTCAAGAACAATTCAAGTGGATTAGTCATGCATACATTGTTACCTTTTTTGACATGAGACATGGAATAGAACTTTGTGCCCCCATCATCTCCCTCATCAATCATCTGTGACTCATCTTCATACCTTGCCCTTGATAGCATATCTACCACTGTATTTTCTTTACCTGCAATGTGCTTAAACTCAGGGTTTAAGGACTTAATGTAGTCAATCCACCACAACATACCAATGTTTGGTGTTGAGCATCTTGTAATCATCCCAAGAACTAGTAGACAATCTATTTCTACAACCACACATGCACCAATTAGGTACTCTTTCCCATTTTTCAAGGCATTAACCATACCCCATAACTCTCTCTTTATCTGTGGATAGTTTCTTTGGCAAGCACTTAGTACCTTTGCTCCAAACCTCACCACATACATGTGTCCTTCTTCTTCATCTTTCCCTATTCCCCATCCAATCCCTGTAGGACTGGTTTCTACTATCACAATTACTGGCATTTGACACTCATAGTCTACCTTTCTTAAATGGAGAAACTCTTTTATCTTTTTCATGGATTCTACATGTGCTTCTCTCCATTTAAACTTTTGATTCTTTCTAAGCATATGATAAAGAGGATCAACTACATGTGCATAATGTGGAATCCAAATAACATAAAACCTCACCACATACATGTGTCCTTCTTCGTCATCTTTCCCTATTGCCCATCCAATCCCTGTAGGACTGGTGTCTACTATCACAATTACTGGCCTTTGACACTCATAGTCTACCTTTCTCAAATGGAGCAACTCTTTTAGCTTTTTCATGGATTCTACATGTGCTTCTGTCCATTTAAACTTTTGATTCTTTCTAAGCAACTGATCAAGAGGATCAACTACATGTGCATAATGTGGAATCCAAATAACATAGAAGACACATGCTCCCAGAGACCTTCTAACCTCAATGATGCTAGTGCACGTTTCTTTCATTCTTTGGATGGCATCTACCTTTGTTGGACAAGGTTTTCTACCATATGATCCGCTCATGTGCCCCACAATGAGCACTTCATTGACACCCAAAATAGACTTTTTCCCCGACAAAGTAAGATTCACTTCTTCCAACCTAGATAGAATTTTATCACAATCATTTATGTGATTTACCACAAACCGACAACATCCCCTGAGATCCAAAGCTTCATCTTTCTCACTTTCTTCACATCCTTTGATAGGCAAATCATGAATAAAAGGCATTGTAATTTGAGGAATAAAGTCACGTAAGACCTTATTCATCCCACTCATCATATGTGCAACCGAGTTGGCTGCTCCCTATGGCAAGGTACACATCCTTACCAAACCCAAAGGTGTCCTCATGGTTGTCAAGTCTCTCCTTTCGATTGCAAGCTGAAATTGATCTTACCCTCAGTAGAGATCCCCCATTGAGTAGATTGCCCTCCCTGCAAACTCCTCTGCAAACTCATCCACAATTGGACCTATACCTACATTTCTAATTGTCACCTTGTTCACTGGTTGCATATATTGGATGAAGCGTAGAGAACCATTCTTCTTTGGAACTGTGAATCACGTGTTTGAGTATGGAGCACAAGAAGGCTCCAAGATTCCCATTTTTATTTTCTCATTTAGTAGCTCTACTAACTTTGGCAAATGAGCCTTTGAAACCGGAATAGTCCGTAGATTCCAAGGCACATGAGATATTGTGAAAATTACCATAGGAGCTACAATAGAAGGATCAGCACATCCTATCTCATGTGGCTCAAATTCAAAAGCCTTACCATGCTTTGAAAGAATTTCTTTGAAGCATTTTGTCTCCTCCTGTGTTAGAAACTCCTCGCGACCAATCTGCAACTCTTGGAAAGACTCCTTTGTGAAGGTATGCCCAATCTTTTTAGGATTCATTAAACTTAGTTGCAAAGAAGCTTGCTCAATCTTTTCCCTGTTGTTGGGTGGTAAGGATGAAGCTACTGGTTTCACCTTCTTTGTTATACTCTTGTATTTCATTTCAACATGGACTTCTGGGCCAACTGTTTGGTTTTGTTTAAAGGCTTCTATTACTTCATACATTTCCATAGGGCCAACTTCCACAACTTCATTTTCAAGATGCAAACTAGACCCCATTATAGCATCAAGATCACCCATAGTATCTACAAAAGAAACTTGTTCACACAATCTCAGTAGGCTCTAGCAACCCACTCTTTTTCATGCCTATTTGTACATTATGTACATATTGCCTCTCACATTTCTTCAAATCTTTAAGTTTTGTAAAACATGGTGATCCATTCCTTGTTACCAAAGAGCCAATTGAGAAAGATTTACCTATTTTTGGATCAGGCAAGACCCTTTTTCTTTCTGTACCACTGCAATCCCGCTTTACAATGGTACTTGGCCAAAACCCATCATTTCCCTATGATCATGAAACTCTATGCTCACCTTTGGTAGAGGATGTTCTCTACGGTTGCTAGGATTTATTGCAGGGTTTACACAAACTGTGAGAAATTGGACATCACATTTACCATCTTTGCTGCATATCCTAGCATATGTTGAACCATCGTCCATTACCTTTGTTTCCGTTCAAACTCCCACAATGTAGGGCTGTCCAAGGATGAGATGATATGAAGATGTATCCTGTACAAAGAAGTTTTGTTCAATCTTTACATCACATATTGTCACCTTCACACCTAGACATGCTACATATAATTAACCGGATGAATTGTTTTCCACTTTTACCATCCAGCCATGATTTGTGTCCATCGGCCATTTGCACTTGTTGTAGAGACTCTTTGACATTATGTTTATTTTTGAACCATGGTCAATCAAGGCAACAAATGGCTCTTCAAGATCACCTACCTTGACCAAAGTTTCTGTAGTAGCCCTTGCCCAGTGACTTCATGAATAGTAGCTCTGAGGAATAGATTCAACTTCTTCATCATCATTTGAGAAATGCACTTGCTTCACTCTCCCACTAGATTGGCAGCATCCTACAACAAGTCCATCATCCTCGTTATTTTTCAACTGCATCCCTTGTGTCTTCAAGGTTTCTCCGTTAACCTGTGGACGAGAAACCTCAGCAAGATTTTGCCTCTTTCTCTTGTTGATGTCAATGATTTCCTCGTGGAATTCATGCTTTGTAATGCCAAGGACTTCTCCCAGAGTGAACTCAATCTTGCTATTCAAAATCCTTTCCTTCAAGACTTTCTTTAAATTTGTAGCAGCCTCAACATCAGATTGTAGTTTATAGGTTAGGCCTTTTGTCTTACCTTTTGTTGGCTCTTTCTTCTTTCTTGTTGTAGACTCCTCCATGAGTACTTTAGGTGGAGATGCTCCTTGTGTCGAGGGTGTTTGAGAAGGCATTGAGTCTCTTCTTCCCCCACTTCTAGAAGCTCTTTTTGATGGTCCTTCATCAGCATTCTCACGTCTGCGCTTCTCTTCTACAATAGCCTCATTTTGTTCGCATTTTGTAATGTAGGCATGCACTGACAATGAGTCCACTAGATCATTCCATCATGTTTCTAGACGTATACAATCACCTGCTTCATGCATAATCTCTTTTGTAAGCTTTACCTTTTTAGCTAATTGCATGACATTTGGCCAAATTTGACCATGATGGTCACTCATCTCTTCATCACTAAGATGCTCAATTTTAACTCCATAAGTAGTTGCCTCAACTGAAGAGGTGGCATGGTTAGTTTCCATATCTTCAAATAAGGTTTGTATTTCCCCCTTTCCAAAGTTAGTTCTCAAGGGTAGACTTGTCTCTCTTAAGTGTATTTTACCATCCTTAAAAAGACAACATCTTTTGACAAAGCATTAGTAAAATCATCACAATATTAATCCCTACTTACATGGTCTATGCTATCACACCAAATACATCTATTAACAAACCCTTCTTTGGGCTTGAAACTCTTTAGCTGCAGCTTGTAAGAAAAGATCTATCTTATCTGCATCTAGTGTGGCCCTTTCTGTCTCGGTGAGTTGTGCATAGTGCCGCTCAAATTTCCTAAGTAGCTCCGTTATTGACAGTGCTTGATTTGGCTTGACTACCCATTCTAAGAATGTCCTTTTTGTCACTCTCTTAGAGTCCTCCATGAAATATTCCTCCTTTAAAGCTACTTTGAGTTCTTCCCAGTTTCTCCCATGCCCAGCTTTAATTGCCCTAACATGTTCCGTAATTTCTGGAGCAACAACTAGCTCAAAGCTTTGAATCATCTCACCTTCTGACACACGATGTAGCTCCATCTCCTTCACATACTCGCGTAAGTACTTGGTTACATCTTTGCCATTAAACTGATCCATTCTGTTAAGGACCACTTCTATGGCCTTGGTTGCTGAAATATCCTTTCTTTCAGTGGCATGTTGTTGTTGCATGAACATTACAAATTCTTGAAACATTTGCATTGTTACTGGGTCAAAATGCATACCCTATTGCTCAACATGATCAACCATGGTTACCCAAAAACTCTCACCCTGGCAGATGCGTGTTGGGCTCACCAAAAATATGTCGAGAAATTTGCGGTCTTGTTAGGAAAGCACCGGGCTTTTGGTTGTGAGATTTTGTGAGAGAACTCCAAAAAACTATATGAAGGAGTTAAACTATAGATGCCATGAAGACTAGGGTTTGGAAGGAAGTGCAATCAAAGAAGCCCCACTCTTTCTATCTTACACTCACACACACAAACAAAGAACACAAAAGAGAATATCAAAACAACACATAGATGAAATCATTAAGGGTCATATCGTATCATGGGTAATATGAAAGGATTAATTGATGAGTTAATGGCGTTCAATATTTGCTGACCAAACAGGTTACGAATTGTTCTTTGAAATTGTATTTTTGTGTTTACCATAATATATATGTTTTGTCTGGTGATTGTTTTTAATTGTGTGTACAAATCCTCTTGGTTCATAGCAAGATAACTACACTTATGTCAAAAGAAAAGTTATAGTCTATAAGAGGTAGTATGAAGGGATCCGGTGAAAGAAGTATTTCACTGAGCCTTTCTGGGCCAAAGAGAAACACTATACGTTGTTGAAAGTGTATTTTATGGCTAACCCATACGTTAATTCTAATAGATCGCACAGAGTGGAAGCAATAGAAATTCTCATCATGTGGATTATTCATCTAGGATAGTATGTGAGAAATGTAGATATGAGAGAAGTGAAGAGATGAGAAGTTTCCCTCCCAAGCCCTATTCTTGCCCGTAGGCAATAAGGATATTGCAGGGAGGGATGTACCTGTAGCAAGGAGAACCTATAATTTGTAGAGAGAATGAATTTCTAAGAGTGATAGAGATAGGTTTGGTTAAGGAGATGAGATTAGGTATATATATGTTGGATTAGAGATGAAAAAGAAAACAACAAGAAATCAACAAAATATCAATGTAGAACATGTCTTACTTGTCAAACCCTTCGGCACCATTTTTGATGGAGAAAGAAGAAGAGGGAAGAATTCAAATTTGATTGATACACCAAGTCCAAGACCTTCTTCGATTAGAGTTGATCTTCCAAGGATAGCTTACAAGAATGGCTAGTCTTCCTCTAGGAGAAAGTGTAGGCTTAGGCTTATGTTAATGACTAAGTACAATTAGGCATTACTGCTCACTCCCTCATGCATTCCTCTCATCAATGACTTGAATGCTTCAATGGTTTTCAAGGAAGGAAAGATCCATTTTATAGGTGAAGGGAACCCCCAAGGGTTTACACAAGAAGAGAAGAGCCAGTGTGAACAACAACTGGAAAAGTTGGAAATGAGATGTCCCTACATAATGTGGGCAGACTCGGGTCCAATATTTTGATTATATCTCCTCAACCATGGCTCCAAATACAAAAGTAAAAATATGGGCCAAAATTTCACGTGATTAGCTACGACTCCCATTTTATATACTTTTTCCAATTAGAAATTGGAACCTTGTGTAAAAAATTCATCAAAATAGGATACAGTTTTGGAAGCAAAAGTCTTCTTGTGGTCCTCTTAGCCTAGACTTTTATTTGATTCCAATTGACACCTCATGCCATATGAAAGCATGAACTTTCTCCTTGACAAAGTTTTGTAATCATGCTTGCAATAATGCATTAAAATAAGTGTATCTTTGAAATCATGCCACCTAGTGTCCCACTAGGATTTGATTCCCTCCTAGTAGCTATTTAAAAAGAAATATATAAACAATACATAGAATACATACATATATATTGAAATTTACCCTAGATATAGGATCTAGCTAGGGTGTAAGATGATAATTACCTAGTAGAAATAAATAATCAATGCTTTTTGCCCCAAGTCTATTGACGTTTTTTCCCCCTAGTACTTTTTGATGGTGAAGTAAGAATACGTTACCCTTGAGATAAATAATAGGATAAGATAGAAAGATTATTATTATACTTGGATATGAATATGTACATTATAGGAAATATAATTATGTATCTAAAAAGTTACAAGAAAGATCTTGTAGCATGCGTTCCCACTATGTACGTGTCACAGCACGACAACATCTCCAAAGATTTCCTCGTGGTACCATGTCAAAAGCTTTCTTGAAATCCACAAAGAAAGCTCAAAGAGTGACAAGGTGATCAATAGTGCTATGATTCTTTGAAAAACCTGTTTGGCCTAGTGTACATTTGCCATTCTTTTCATCCCATTCACTTATCTTCATCTCCCTGATACATCAAAATAACTTTTCCATCAAAAAACCAACCATTATAGTGCGATAGTTGTTCACATTGTTTACATCTCCTCCTTTGTGCAAAGGTTTGATCCAAGTTTCACTCCAATCATGAGGCATGCCATGCTGAAGTGCAAGGTTAAACATATTGTGTATCCAATATTGTGTTTTCTTGCTTGTCTATTTAATCATTTCATCCTTGACACCTTGAAGGTCCCTTGCCTTGTGAGTAGCAAGTTTCTCAAGCGTGCAACATACATCTTCAATGGTAAAGAAGGGAGGCATAAATGGAAGGGAGCTACAACACTCCATCTTATCAACATTGTGTTGCTCATAGAGGTTCTTGCAATGCGTATACATATCTTTAAGAGTCAAGTCACCAAAACTCTCAACACGCTTGTCTTTTAGATTTTGCCAAAACTTGCCACATGCATGTGCGTTCTCTTGTGCTAAAAGAAGTTCTTTTTGGACTTCCCACCTTCTCCTCTTTTTTTGAACAAGTTCCTTGTATGTGCGTGAACATTCCAAGTAACCTTCTTTGTCTTTGCTTGCATCCAACCTTAGCAAGTGCTTTTGCGCTTTATTACATTCCACATCGAACCATATCTTGTTGGTGCTACCCTTCTTAGATCTTTTGCAAGACATGTGTTTCACCGAAAATCATTCCTTCACACAAGAGAAAATTACTTCTTTGAAAACTTTACACTTGCATTCTAATGTTGGGATCTCTTGATGCTCTGTCATGCTTAGTAATTGGTCCACCATATCAGCATATATAAGTGCTCGTTTGAAGTCTAGACATAGGTACGAATGATTCACATCATGATTGGAGGCTAAATGCTCGGGTCTTTTACCACACTTGAGGTCAATACATAGAATCCTATGATCTGATTCCGGTTTCCATTCACCAAGTATAAAGCTTTGTATGCATTCTAGAGTGACTTCCACCATTGTGCTTTCTACATGTAAAGTCATTGGTGCCTTGCCATAAAGATACACCATTTGCAATGAGCATTTCGGTACTATTGTACATATGTAGAAGTGACTTTTCATAGTGATCCAATTTTTTTGCATCATTAGAACTTCGATTATACATGTGTGAGTCATCCATTATTCTTGAGACATGCGGCATGTCGACTTGTTGTATGTGTCTTAACGTATTTGTGCAAGCATTCATGTCTCCAAAGACAATGACTTCACCTAATCCTTGTAATGAGAAATGTCTTCCTCTAATTCAACAAAGGATTGATCTCTATCCATATCTAAGCGAGCATAAAAGTTGGAGTCATAGTGACGAATGTAGCAACCCACCACAAACATGACTTGACCATTGGGTGGACTTATTTTCAGCCATAAGTAGCGTTTATAATTATCTTATTTGACAATGGAAACATCTTTCAAACCCTTTTTGATCATACATGCTACACCTCCTTGGCCTCTACGTTGCTTTGCATTTTTGGTCCACATCAAAGAATGCACATCATATTTGTCAAATCCAAGAATTCATTGTGTATCATGCTCCCATGTTTCGACAAGAAGTATCACATTGGAATCATTGGTAAGCTCATCAATGCCAATTACCACATTCCATGACAATTCCAAAATCTTATTTGCAAGCGTGAGTTGGTCTCATAGATCATGTGTCCCTATTTGTTGGGTGGACTTGCATCCTCCTCAAGTGACTTTTCTTATTGAGATGACACCTTGACCTTCTTGGTTCTTTCCTCATATGCTTTGTGACGTACATTTTGTTTCATAAGAGTGTGATCCTCATATACATTACAACCCGTTCCTTTGAGGTAGATCCAACTATTATCAAGGATGATCCTTCTCTTTTCCTCATCAGTCATGGTACATACAATAGGTCTTTATCCCGAGCGAGGGACTCCTTTTTTTCCAACTCGATGTGCACCATAATCCATGATTCCATACATGCCCAAGTATGTAGCAAAAAACTCTTTAATAGCAACCACAAGAGATTGGGGTGTTTCCATGATTTTCTCCTTGATTCCACAATGACGATGTTCTTTGAGCGTTTTTGCCATTCTTGCAATTCTTGAGTGTCCACATTCTCTACATTCTTTTCTTAGACAACGGCTTGCATGATAGAAGATGTAGAAACCACATTATCCTTACACATATCAGCCCATGATTTGGATGCATTTATCATCTCATATACATCATGTCGTATTGTGTCTATCGTTTCCTCTTTCAATACATGATCACTCTCAACTTTCCTCAAGCACTCTTTCAATACATTCATGTCCACAAGAGAGCATTTACATTGTTGAACTTCATTCTCAAGATGCGCCAAGCGTGTTGTTTGCATTTCAAGAAACTTCTTGAGGTGCTCATTCTCCACAACAAGAACTCTTAAAGTGCCATTCTATTACAAATGCGCGTAACTCTTCACCTTGCTTGTTGACGGTTTCTTGTAATGAGATCAAGTAAGCCATGATCATTGCTTCCGTTTTTGTAGACGATGTGGTTTGATTAGCATCCAAATTCCTTGGAGATTTTTCATCATTCTTTATGGAGAGTGTGGAGAGAGAGAGAGAGAGAGAGAGAGAGAGAGAGAGAGAGAGAGAGAGAGAGCAACATTCACAATCTTCCAAAGATTGTCTTTTAAGCTCAAAGTCAAAAGTTATGTGAAGTTTATTCATTTTATCAAGGTAGGGCATGATATCAAAGCAAGCATGCCCTACAAGAAAGACTACCACAACTAAGCTAGCATTGACAAGAACTCACTTGCTTTGTACAGAGAAGTTGGTGATGCAATTCTTGATTGAATGCATATATCTCATGCAGTTTTGATAATGTGAAACACATATCAAATGATGATTAGAACTCATGATCAAGCCTACAAGCTTGTCTACAACCCATTCTCCATCATAAGCCATAGCCACAAGAAGGTGTTTGCTATTTTTAGAGCATGTAGATTGATGTCTACCAATCCATGGTAATTCCAAACCCTAGTCTTCATGGCATATATGGTTTAACTCCTTCATGTAGTCTTTTTTTTAGTTCTCTCACAAACTCTCACAGCCATAGGCCCGGTGCTTTCCCGGCAAGACCGCAAATTTCTCGACAGCGTGAACATTCCAAGTAACCTTCCTTGTCTTTGCTTGCATCCAACCTTAGCAAGTGCTTTTGGGCTTGATTACATTCCACATCGAATCATTTCTTGTTGGTGCTACCCTTTTTAGATCTTTTGCAAGACACGTGTTTCACCGAAAAGAATTCCTTTGCACAAGAGAAAATTACTTCTTTGAAAACTTTTCACTTGCATTCTAATGTTGGGCTCTCTTGATGCTCTGTCATGCTTAGTATTTGTTCCACCATATCAGCATATATAAGTGCTCGTTTGAAGTCTAGACATAGGTACGAATGATTCACATCATGATTGGAGGCTAAATGCTCGGGTCTTTTACCACACTTGAGGTCAATACATAGCATCCTATGATCCAATTCTGGATTCTATTCACCAAGTGTAAAGCTTTGTATGCATTCTAGAGTGACTTCCACCATTGTGCTTTCTACATGTAAAGTCATTGGTGCCTTGCCATAAAGATACACCATTTGCAATGAGCATTTCGGTACTATTGTACATATGTAGAAGTTACTTTTCATAGTGATCCAATTTTTTTGCATCATTAGAACTTTGATTATACATGTATGAGTCATCCATTATTCTTGAGACATGCAGCATGTCGACTTGTTGTGTGTTGTGTCGTAACGTTGTTGGGAAACAAACAAACTGAAACACCTCTATAGTGATGTCACCCAAGAGCGTTGAAAGAGAACTAAAACAAAACCAAAAGATTTGGAGAATCACTTTGAAACACCACAATTTCGATAAGAGCAGACCCTTGGGAATTTACGAGCCATTGCCCACCCAAGAGACTATGTCACATAGGAGCAAAACCCTGTCAAAGCACGGATTTACAGCACACGCCGACCAATGCATATGAAGACAAGAGCCTCTCCTTTCACAATTAAACATCACAAACCCACAACTTCAACATCAATTTCACAATTCATTCATACATGCCCTCCAATTCTGTCAGCACACAATTTGCCACTAGGCTGGCATAGCCATAACCCTGCAGAGAACTAGTCGTAACCTGATGAGCACAACTCCAATTGGGGCACTTTATAGCTTGAGAGAAAGCTTGAAAAATGACTAGCGAGAAAGCTTAAGATGACCAAATTTGATTCCATACTCCGCCATGAGGAAAATTGATGCGAACAGAAACCTGTCCCCGCACGACTACACGTAGGGAAGGCTAGTCGGGGCAAAAAAATGCATCCAAAAGCATCAAGAAGCCACAACGACCCAAAACCTGAAAATTTTTTATGTTTGGCTGAACGTTTTTAAGTTTGTACATGAGTTTTAGTTATATATAAGGCTCCCTTCAAAAAACTCACTCACGGACACTTACAGTAGGCCTACAACTGTCACTAGAGTAGAGACTTGCAGTGCATGTACATGTGCTTGCTAAATCAAGCTAAAAAACC
This sequence comes from Adiantum capillus-veneris, assembly GCF_014529385.1. Lineage (NCBI taxonomy): Eukaryota > Viridiplantae > Streptophyta > Polypodiopsida > Polypodiales > Pteridaceae > Adiantum > Adiantum capillus-veneris. Next base: position 90,415,594 of record NC_140944.1, read on the forward strand.
CACAAAAATAAAGCCCACATGCCCTTTTGACATCGGGCGTCATGTCCATATGTAAAAATTTACAAAAATTGGGGTGTCAGAAATGCGCCCAACATAGTTTGCCACACCCCAGCCTGCTAGATCATTCATGATTAGTAGCACAAAAGAGATCCTGTAAACCACATGAGGGAGTCTTCACTTCATCTTCATCATTAGTCACACGATCAAAAAATTATTCAAAATAAGGTTCATCCTCAATCACAGTCATCAAGCCTGCAATATACTTCTTCAACCTGTAGCCATTCACACGTGCTTTATGTGGGGTACCATCCAAGTCGGCAAGCTGATATGTGCCATTTGGAAACCTGTTTAAGACCAAGAAATGACCTTGCCACTTGATTTGAAATTTCTTTTGAAAAGTGCTATCAAGCTTACTATTGTAATGAAGCACCATGTCACTCTTCTTGATGTCACCATGTCCTATAAGCCCATAGAGCACAAGGTAGCTCTAAATCCCAAGTCTTCACATTGTTTCTTGTCATGTTTGTAAGCATCCTTATAAGATCTCCATTAAACCTTTCATTCACACCATTGCATTCGGGATAATATGGAGTAGTAAACTTGCGATGCACATGAAGCTTCTCACATAAATAGTCCACCAACTCTCCCCTGAAACCTGGACCCTTGTCATAAAGTAACTCCAATGACATGCCAAATTTGCAGCAAATATCTTCATATATAAATAAGGAAACATCTTTACTCGTGATGTGCTTAATAGCTTCGGCTTTGGCCCACCTGGATAGATAGTCAACAGTAGTAAGTATGTAACATTTGCCTCTAGCTGTCATAGGTAGAGGACCTATTGCATCAATACCCCACTTCTCAAACACATCATAAGCCACAATGGTGCCTCTAATTTCTGATTTGAGGACCCTATTTTCCATGCTTTGACACTCTTTACAAGACTTGCACCAATGATGAACATCACGTTGAACACTTGGCCACAAATAACCCTCCTGCAAGACTTTATGCAAAGTGATCTTTGAAGCAAAGTGACCACCACAAGAACCCTCATGATTCTCCTCTAAAATTTTGTAGATTTCCTCTTTCCAAGGCACTTTTCTCATTACAAGATCAGTCCCCTTCATATACAAGGCATCACCAAGTAGCACATACCTTTTGGAACGACGTAGGAAGGCGTACTTTTTTGGCTTCTCCAACTCTGATGGAAGCATACCTGTTTGTAGAAACTCTTCCTCCCTCTCTAAATCTTCCCTTCCCAAATAAAGAGGAGAATCAGCCCTTATCACATACAATTGCCCAATTGAAGCTTGCACTACACCTTGTGCTTCTTCATTTTGAGACCTGTCCACATGCCTTAAGCTCCAAGCTTCAAAATGCTTAAGAAGATTCTTCACTTGAAAACACATATTTTTCAGCCTTGGATTCTTACTTTTCCACACCCCAAGTACTTGCTTGACCACCAAAAGAGCATCACCTCTTACCCTCACACGATGGATGCCAAGCTCAAGGCAAAGGTTGAGACCTTTCTCCAAAGTAGCATACTCAGCTTCATTGTTGCTTTGTGCGGTAAGCTTCAAACTCCTTTTAGTTACCAAAGCACCTTGAGGATCATAAATTACCACACCTCCTAAAGCTTCACCATGCGCTTTCCTGTAAGAGCCATCAAAAAACAATAGATAGGCATTGTCTATGTCAGGAGCTTCCATGTGTTGCTTCTTCACTGCATCCTCCTTAAGAAGAAGAGGGCTTTCGTTATAGGTAAGCAAATCATCAAATGTAGCCCTTGTACTCTCCTCAACAATAAAAGAGAATTGGAATTCCTATAGCTCCACAATCCACTTCATAAGCCTCTTTGACAAAGTAGTGCTATTCACCAATTGAGGTAGAAGAGTGTAGCTAGTGAGGAATGTGAATGGTTTAGGGATAAGGTAGTTCCTAAACCTTCTACATGCATAAATCACGCTTACCATAATGAGCTCCACCTTAGTATAGCCTCTTTCCACCTCTAGCTTTACCCTGCTAGCACAATAGATAGGCTTCATGTAGTGGGAATTGTTACCTCGTTGAAGAAGCATAACTCCAATAGGATCCTCACCTACTGATGGATTCACATAAAGCTCCTTATCCCAATTAGGATCTTGCATAGCAGGAAGAGAACCAAGAACCTCTTTGATACCTTGAAAAACCTCTTCACATTCATTTGTCCATTGTAGAGGATCCAACCTTGCTACTTGTTGTAGAGGATAAATAAGTTGAGAGGACAAAGGAATGAACCTTGCCATATACTTCACCTTTTGAATAAAAGTAGAAAGTTGCATTGTATCTTTAGGTGATGGGAGAAGCACCAAAGCCTTCACTTTGTCAGTATCCGCTTCAATCCCATTCTCTGAGATCATATGCCCCAAAACCTTCAATCTTGGTTGAGCAAGATGACACTTCTTTGGGTTGAGTTCACCTCCACTTTCATCGTATTGCTTCAATGCCATCCCAAGCTTTGCACAATGATCCTTTCTAGAGATATAAACACAAAATTCATCAATAAGATCCTTCACAAACTTGCCAAGAAAGGGAGAGAACACCTTGTTGACGTGCTTTTGATACCACGCACAGCCATTCATAAGACCAAAAGGAAGCACACAATAACAAAAGCATCCGCATGGTGTGATAAATGTGGTATTCTTTCGATCTTCTAAAGCCAAGGTGAGCTGAAAATATCCACAGAATCCATCACATACGCTATACCTCTCATGCCCTACAATAGAATCAAGTATGTCATCTATGAAAGGAAGAGGGTATGGATCCCTCTTCATGGCTGCGTTTAGAGGCTTAAAATCAACACATATCCTCCACTTTCCATCCTTCTTGGGTGTGACAACAATAGGACTCACCCATTCTGCAGTGTTCACAGGACATATGAAACCTGCTTCAAGAAGCTTGTCTACCTCTTCCTTTAAAGCATTAAGTTGTACTTGTCCCATTCTTCTTAGCTTTTGGCGTACGGGCTGAGCTCCTTCCTTGATTGGAATGTGGATTTCCTCTCCCTTAAATCCTCTAATTTCCTCATAAGAAGTGATGAATAAATGGGGAAATTGTTGTATCATATGTAGGTACTCACCCTTCTCATGACTAGTCAAGTCGGGAGACAACATACCTTGTATCAGCTCCTGTTTGACATTAGGTTGAACTTTGGGTTGCATCAGCTCTTTAATTTGCTCATAAGGACCATAGATATCCTCATTCTCCATAAGGCCAATAAATCTTTGTTTCTCATCATGATCTTCTTCAAGAAACAAGGAGGAAACATCTAGATCACTATCGTTGCTATCTTTCACTTCATTGCCATCATCCCCATTGTCTTCTTGTTCACTTAAGTACTCTTCTTCATCACTTTTGTCATCAAAATCAGTATCCAAAGATTGCTTGCTAGCCATGTCAAACCTCTTCTTATCACCCCTTCTATTGTAGAGAGTGATGGTACCATGTCCCCAATCCTGTATAGCTTTGGTTGCCTGTAACCATGGTCTTCCAAGGATGAGAGAGAAATCACCAATACCTGCGGGCATAACATGGCAATTGACCAGTACTTTAACGTCAAATACATCCACCTCCAAGTCCTTTACAACTCTCAAGCACCTCACCCTTGATTGGTTGGCAAGCTTTATGCGAAAACCTGAATTCTTCACCATGTTGAGTCCCAACTTTGATACACAAGCTTGAGTAATAACACATACCTGTGTACCTCCATCAATATAATCCTCTCCAATGCACTTACTCTTATGCCATGCATCCATAGTAGGGAATATATCCAAAGAAATACAAGTCCTATTGAGGTGGTCCGGGGTAGGCAAGGAGGTGTGTGTGTGTGTGTGTGTGTGTGTGTGTGTGTGTGTGTGTGTGTGTGTGTGTGTAGAAGTGGGAAAGGAGGTGAGAGAAGACTATGAGTTACTTTGTGAGAAAAGTGAGTAGACTTGGGTCCACTCATAAAATCCTATCTCACTGGTGGTAGCTCCAAAGATCATGAAAACATTTGAGTTTATTACTCAGCTTATGGGCTACATTTTCTCTTTGACCACATCTTCAAATTCCAAACAGAGATAGAACCAAAAATCTCACCAAAAAACCTGATTTTTATGCTGCAAAAGTCTTTTAGTGGCCCCCTCCTTTGTTGAATTTGCACATGGCTCCAATGGTAAGCCCCTCCTTGCATGAGAGAATGACCTAATTGATTCTTAGAGGTTTGAAAATATGTATGGTTGTGGATTATGCATAAATATAATATATGGATATGATGAAAAAAGACACGCTAGTATATATAAAGAATTTATAGAATCTAGAATAGTGTAGGCTATAAATATATAAAAAGTAAATATATGAGGAATCAAATGAGGAGGACCCTTATTTGTTGTATTGATGTATATTTATCTACAAGAAGTAAGAAAGAGTTCCTATAGGAAATAGAAATTTAGTGAAAGACAATGACTGATGGTGGAAAGTATTTTTGAGGTTTTTTCTTAGGAGTGGATTCACACCAAAAATAAGAGAAGCTTGTGTGAAGATATTTTTATATGGAATGAAGAGTATGCAAAATGGTAATAAGATTGTGGTAATGGTGAGTCAATGTACATAGCATATATAGGCAAATAACACACACCTAGGTAGTTCAATATTTAAATAAATACCAAAATAATCATAAAGGATTTCTATATCCACCCCCTATGTACAATGACATATATACACACAAATGGGTCATGATATATTTTATTTTTTTTATTTTTTTTATTCTTTGGCTCAACTAGCCCAATGACTAGCTGCTAGCTGAGGATTTTAAGAAGATATGGGAAAAGCCCCCTAACTCACACACGCCTATGTAGAATGAAAGGTAAGAATAGCCACAGTGTTTAGGTGATTTTGGTAGAGTGAGGTAACTCACTATGGAAATTATGGAGAGCCAAAAAATGCCTATCATTAGCCCCCCCCCCCCCCTAGATAATGGTACATTCATGTACCATTTATCCGATCACACAACATGTAGATCATGTAGCGTCTGTCTTCGTCTTCTTTCATCTTTGAAGAACCTTTGTTGTATGATTAAAAAACCTTGCGTGATATGAAAGGTTCTCAAAGCCAATAGTAGGATGTAATGAAGTAGCTGAGTAAACCTCCTCCATTGAGAAAGTTTCCATAAGCACCCCCCAGGATCAAAGACCTTGAAATTTCTTTCCCAAAGCGAGATGTATGGTATGGAATCACTTATTGAATCCGGTTGAAGAAACATGTAGATCTTATTGTTGTCCATTGTTGCATCGATCACTATGAATTTGATATAAAAGATTGATTGCTCTTTCTCCTGTGTAAAGTTGATGTATCTGCTACGATCTTCAAGAGCTTGTATGAGCAAATCTCTGAACTGTAGCTCATAGAATTCATTCAACCTAGGTAGGCTCATCACGTCAAAAATTCTATGACCTTAAAATGATTTAGGAAAGCTTGATCCATGCTTCCAGTTGCTATTGGAAGATATTGCAAATAGTTTACCACATAAGTAGATAATAGACGAAGGTTTCTATTGCTTCCAATACATTGGAAGAGAATAGATTTTGGTACGGATTGATGAATCATCCACATGTAGCAATCAACAATTTTTTCATCTATGATGAAGACTAGAAGCATCACAATGTGCGATCTCCATACACCAAATAACCAAATAAAGAAGGTTTGGAAACATCCATTCATCACCAAGTATTCATGTCCTCTTCTCCTTAAGAAGATATGGTGCCCCCGATGAAAGGTATATGTGAAGAGAGGAGAAGTTGACTTTGAAGAGGTTAAACCCAATGTGAAGCTGATTGGGGCTTCAAAAGCTTGGATTTTTTTGCTAAGGGATTGTCCCATGAATGAAAAGCCACCCACTAAAACACCATTGGAGAGAATGATACCCTTCTGATAGTTTCCTTTTATGATTTTGTTTTTTACTACTTTTTCATGTTCTTAATCCCTTTTTAAGCCCCCCCTTTGACAAGGTTGTAACTCCTCACATTGTACCACCTCAAAGGTTGATGGATTACTTTTTAATTTTGTGAAAACTTTGGCTTCTTGCATGATAGGTTTCTTCATGCTTAGCATACATGGGTCATACCAATGCTCTTCAACATCTTCAAAAACTTCTTGAAGATTATCCTCAGATGGATTCAAATCACACTCTTCTACTTTCTTTTGGAGTTTGCATTACATGTACACAATCATCTCTTTATGATCAACGTGGTCTATGATCTCCCCACCTATGATTTCATCTTCTTCTTCACTCTCTTCTTTTAGACAAGAAACACTCTCAGAACATTCCATAAGATCAAGGTTACCTTAAGGTCTTCATTGTCCATAGATTCATCCTGATAAGCATAGTAGTCTTAACCATGTTGTTGAAGTCTCCCTAATGAAGCCCATGCTTTCTCCATTGTTGGAACTTTAGAGAATCTGGTCTTAAAAGCTTTGGAAATTTGGGTATATCCATCTTCAATCTGAGAAGACATACTCCAAAACCATTGCTCAGCGTTGCCTCTAAGGCATAGCAACAAAAAATCCCCTTTTTCAATGTCATCCCTTTTACCAAGGATATAGCAAACCATTCTAAAATCAGCAAGAAAATCAACAACATTTTCTTCCAAATTTTTGAAGAGAATTGGGATATTGTCAAAGGTATATCGTGTCATAGTCTCTCAATGCTAGCACCACACAAAGATTAGTTCCAAACAATCATTTTCTCTCATGACATCAACTAACTCCACAAAGTTTTGAAAGAATTTTCAACATGAATTGTAGATTCTTATGTGAAAATGTTTTCCTTTCTTATGTTATGCTAATCCAAACCATATTCTAGATCAATTTGTGTTGCCTTGAAATTAAACTGGGCATACACGTTTTCATGATTTATATAATCTACTTGATTATGCTAAAATTCAATCATTCATGCAATGCAACAACAATAAGCACAAAGTCATTCGTCAGTGGGGGCACCAAAATTGACGTGGTCCGGGGTGGGAAACAAGAGAGGCGACCTCTAAACACCTCTCAAGGATCCCGTGCTGCTCAATTGGGGCTGGGGCAACCACAAGCACAACACAACAACAAACCCACAGTCAAACCCAAACAAGGTAGGGGCACCACGTAGTTATGGTATGTGAACTAGGACGCAAGAGAGATTTGGTCACGACCAAGAAGATGTGCCACAAAACACACACAAGCAACCTCACAACAAGACACACACAAAATAAACCAAGGAGATCTGGAGCAAAGGGAAGAGAGAGAGGAAGGGATCTTGTGTAATACCTTATTTGTGACTTGCAAATGGAGATGGTTGTTATTGATGCTATCGTAGAGCTTGTACAAAACTAACTCAAAGCTTAGTGAATGCTAAACATTGCCATACACACACACTGTCTTAGGGTGTGGGAGACCTCTCACCACAATACCCTCTTACAATGGACACAAAATTGGCAATGAAAACACACTAAAACACTTTTTAAAACAAGATCTACCGATAGAAACTAAAAATACATAAGTCACCTTGAATTCACCAAACCATATTGCCTAAATGAAAGGACGAAGATTTGAACGTCGAATCATGCCTTTTATGCACCAAACCTCAATTTATTGATGATGGAGGAGCATATACAAAAGTGGTTTTGAAATTCTTGAACTCACGCTCTCTCACTTGCAATGTGTAGCTTGAAAGCTTCTCTTACACCAAAAGTGAAGCTCACAAAGTGGCTGCTACACCTAAGTCTCTCCTCACGCATAGAGTGTTGGGGTGCTATGTGAGATATTGGAGGTTGTTTTACAAGAAGGAGAGGGGCCTATTAATAGGTTGGAGACCCCTCATTAAGATTATTGGAAATCCTAATTTACAAGGTAGCAAATTAGGATTATGATTTTTTTGAATATCAAAACATTGTGGGCCTTCTTTGTCTGCTTGAGTCATGGATGTGGGCTCAAAAAAGAGAACTATTGATGGTAGAGAAGGTGAAAGTAAAGTTTTAAGTAAGAGAGAGATACAATTACTATGCACATGTCTTGAGGTGAGGTGTCTTTCATGGTTAGGTCAATCAGTTGGCATGTAAATATCTTCTTCAACATTTGCCAGAGTAAAAGGAGACAAGTATGGCAAAGGAGATGACTACTTGATAGAAACACTTTCATGATGGTTGACTCTTCCAGCATGATGGAAACCATTTTTGGTGTAGAAGTACTTGTGAAACTTCCTTCGGGCACTAGTGACTACTTCTTCAAAGGTAGAGGGTCCACTACAAGTAACCTTAGTCTTTAGGAAAGGAGACAAACCCGAAATAAATTTTTCCTTTTTTACATAATCTGGAAATGTAGAACTAAATCCACATCCTCCCCATTGACGAGAAGAAATATTCTAATAAGCATAGTAGTCTTCACCTTGTTGTTGAAGTCTCCCTAATGAAGCCCATGCTTTCTTCGTTGTTGGAACTTTAGAGAATTTGGTCTTCAAAGCTTTCGAAATTTGGGTATATCCATCTTGAATCTGCGAAGACATACTCCAAAACCATTGCTCAGTGTTTCCTCTAAGGCATAGCAACAAAAAATCCCCTTTTTCAATGTCATCCATTTTACCAAGGATATAACAAACTATTCTAAAATCAGCAAGAAAATCAGTAACATCTTCTTCTAGATTTCCGAAGAAGATTGCGATATCGTCAAAGGTATAGCGTGTCGTAGTCTCTCAATGCTAGAACCACACTAAGATTAGTTCCAAAAAATCATTTTCTCTTATGACATCAACTTACTACACATTGTTTTGAAAGACCTTTCAACATGAACTCTAGATTCTTATGTGAAATTTTTTTTCCTTTCTTATGTTATGCTAATCCAAACCATATTCTAGATCATTTTTTGTTTCCTTGAAATTAAACTGGGTCATACAAGTTTTCATGATTCATATCATCTAGTTCATTATGGTAAAATTCAAGCATTCATGTAATGCAACAACAATAAGCACAAAGTCATTCCTTAGAGGGGGCACCAAAATTGAGGCAGTCCTGGGAGGGCAACAAGAGAGGTGACCTCTAAACACCCCTCAAGGCTCCCGTGCTGCTCAATTCAAACTTGGGCAACCACAAGCACAACACAACAACAAACCCACAGCCAAACTGAAACAAGTTAGGGGCACCACCTAGTTATGGTATGCGAAATATGACGCAAGAGAGATTTTGTCACGACCAAGAAGATGTGCCACAAAACACACACAAGCAACCTCACAACAAGACACACACAAAATGAACCAAGGAGATCTAGAGCAAAGGGAAGAGAGAGGAAGGGATCTTGCGTAATACCTTATTTGTGACTTGCAAATGGAGATGGTTGTTAGTGATTCTATCGTAGAGCTTGTACAAAACTAACTCAATGCTTAGTGAATGCTAAACATTACCATACACACACACTGTCTTAGGGTGTGGGATACCTCTCACCACAATACCCTCTTACAATAAACACAAAATTGGCAATGAAAAAATCCTAAAACACTTTCTAAAACAAGATCAACCGATAGAAACTCAAATATATAAGTCACCCCCAAAACCGTATTGCATAAATGAAAGGAGGAAGATTTGAACGTCTAATCATGCCTTTCATGCACCAAACCTCAATTTATTGATGATGGAGGAGCATATACAACAGTGGTTTTGAAATTCTTGAACTCACACTCTCTCGCTTGCAATGTGTAGCTTGAAAGCTTCTCTTACACCAAAAGTGAATCTCACAAAGTGGTTACTACACCTAAGTCTCTCCTCACTCATACAGTCTTGGGGTGCTATGTGAGATATTGGAGGTTGTTTTACAAGAAGGAGAGGGGCCTATTTATAGGTTGGAGATTCCTCATTAATATTAATGGAAATCCTAATTTACAAGCTAGCAAATCAGGATTATGATTTTTTTGAATATCAAAACATTGCAGGCCTTCTTTGTTTGCTTGAGTCATGGATGTGGGCTCAAAAAAGCGTACTACTGATGGTAGATAAGGTGAAAGTAAAGTTTTAATTAAGGAGAGAGAGAGAGAGAGAGAAATAGAGAGAGAGAGAGAGAGAGAGAGAGTTACTATGCACATATCTTCAGGTAAGATGTCTTTCATGGTTAGGTCAATGACTATTTTGTGTTAGTATGTTAGTAGTTAGTGTTAGTAATCACTAGAAAGTTAATGTTATATGTACAATGGGTAGAATGAGGTGGATGGTTGAATGAAGTGAGGAAATCCTTCTGATGGTGAAGCTTGAAGAAGTTTTTGACTTACTTGTGTAGGTTCTTAAAATGACTATCAATCCTCTTCTTCATCTTCTCTTCTTTATGCCACTACCTCCAAGGTTGATTATCGCGATAAAAATGACAATTTGGTTGATGAAATCTTCAATTTGCAAAGGTTAAGCATGGTTTACATTCTGAATTTTATGTATATAGAGAAGGGGTAAGATGGAATTGTACTTTGGAAGTAATAGAGAGAGGCATAGAGATGGTGTATGTAAATGTAGAGATCATATGAGAGCTATGGAAGTAATAGGGGAGATTAATGGTGAAGAAGGTGAGAGAAACCATGGAAGGTGCAGGTTTGAGTGAGAGATTGAGAGGAATGAGTGTGTGTGTGTGTGTAGAAGTGGGAAAGGAGGTGAGAGAAGACTATGGGTTACTTTGTGACAAAAGTGAGCAGACTGGGGTCCACTCAAAAAATCCTATCTCACCGGTGGTAGCTCCAAACATCATGAAAACATTTGAGGTGATTACTCAGCTTATGGGATACATTTTTTCTATGGACCACATCTTCAATTTCTGAGCGGAGATAGATACCAAAAATCTCACCAAGAAACTTGTTTTTTATGCTGCAAAAGTCTTTTAGTGGCTCTCTCCTTTGTTAAATTTGCACATGTCTCTAAAGGTGAGCCCCTCCTTGCATGAGAGCATGACCTAATTGATTCTTAGAGGTTTGAAAATATGCATGGTTGTGGATTATGCATAAATATAATATATGGATATGATGAAAAAACACAGGCTAGTATATATAAACAATTGATAGAATCTAGAATAGTGTGGGCTATAAAAATATAAAAAGTAAATATATTAGGAATCAAATGAGGAGGGCCCTATTTGTTTTATTGATGTATATTTATCTACAAGAAGTAAGAAAGAGTTCTTGTAGGAAATACGAATTTATTGAAAGGCAATGACTGATGGTGGAAAGTATTTTTGAGTTTTTTCTTAGGAGTAGATTCACACCAAAAATAAGAGAAGCTTGTGTGAAGATATTTTTATATGGAATGAAGAGTATGCAAAATGGTAAGAAGATTGTGGTAATGGTGAGTCAATGTACATAGCATATATAGGCAAATAACACACACCTAGGTAGTTCAATATTTAAATAAATACCAAAATAATCATAAAGGATTTCTATATCCACCCCCTATGTACAATGACATATATACACACAAATGGGTCATGATATATTTTATTTTTTTTATTTTATTTATTCTTTGGCTCAACTAGCCCAATGACTAGCTACTAGCTGAGGATTTTAAGAAGATATGGGAAAAGCCCCCTAACTCACACACGCCTATGTAGAATGAAAGGTAAGAATAGCCACAGTGTTTAGGTGATTTTGGTAGAGTGAGGTAACTCACTATGGAAATTATGGAGAGCCAAAAAATGCCTATCATTAGCCCCCCCCCCCCCCCTAGATAATGGTACATTCATGTACCATTTATCCGATCACACAACATGTAGATCATGTAGCGTCTGTCTTCGTCTTCTTTCATCTTTGAAGAACCTTTGTTGTATGATTAAAAAACCTTGCGTGATATGAAAGGTTCTCAAAGCCAATAGTAGGATGTAATGAAGTAGCTGAGTAAACCTCCTCCATTGAGAAAGTTTCCATAAGCACCCCCCAGGATCAAAGACCTTGAAATTTCTTTCCCAAAGCGAGATGTATGGTATGGAATCACTTATTGAATCCGGTTGAAGAAACATGTAGATCTTATTGTTGTCCATTGTTGCATCGATCACTATGAATTTGATATAAAAGATTGATTGCTCTTTCTCCTGTGTAAAGTTGATGTATCTGCTACGATCTTCAAGAGCTTGTATGAGCAAATCTCTGAACTGTAGCTCATAGAATTCATTCAACCTAGGTAGGCTCATCACGTCAAAAATTCTATGACCTTAAAATGATTTAGGAAATCTTGATCCATGCTTCCAGTTGCTATTGGAAGATATTGCAAATAGTTTACCACATAAGTAGATAATAGACGAAGGTTTCTATTGCTTCCAATACATTGGAAGAGAATAGATTTTGGTACGGATTGATGAATCATTTACATGTAGCAATCAACAATTTTTTCATCTATGATGAAGACTAGAAGCATCACAATGTGCGATCTCCATACACCAAATAACCAAATAAAGAAGGTTTGGAAACATCCATTCATCACCAAGTATTCATGTCCTCTTCTCCTTAAGAAGATATGGTGCCCCCGATGAAAGGTATATGTGAAGAGAGGAGAAGTTGACTTTGAAGAGGTTAAACCCAATGTGAAGCTGATTGGGGCTTCAAAAGCTTGGATTTTTTTGCTAAGGGATTGTCCCATGAATGAAAAGCCACCCACTAAAACACCATTGGAGAGAATGATACCCTTCTGATAGTTTCCTTTTATGATTTTGTTTTTTACTACTTTTTCATGTTCTTAATCCCTTTTTAAGCCCCCCCTTTGACAAGGTTGTAACTCCTCACATTGTACCACCTCAAAGGTTGATGGATTACTTTTTAATTTTGTGAAAACTTTGGCTTCTTGCATGATAGGTTTCTTCATGCTTAGCATACATGGGTCATACCAATGCTCTTCAACATCTTCAAAAACTTCTTGAAGATTATCCTCAGATGGATTCAAATCACACTCTTCTACTTTCTTTTGGAGTTTGCATTACATGTACACAATCATCTCTTTATGATCAACGTGGTCTATGATCTCCCCACCTATGATTTCATCTTCTTCTTCACTCTCTTCTTTTAGACAAGAAACACTCTCAGAACATTCCATAAGATCAAGGTTACCTTAAGGTCTTCATTGTCCATAGATTCATCCTGATAAGCATAGTAGTCTTAACCATGTTGTTGAAGTCTCCCTAATGAAGCCCATGCTTTCTCCATTGTTGGAACTTTAGAGAATCTGGTCTTAAAAGCTTTGGAAATTTGGGTATATCCATCTTCAATCTGAGAAGACATACTCCAAAACCATTGCTCAGCGTTGCCTCTAAGGCATAGCAACAAAAAATCCCCTTTTTCAATGTCATCCCTTTTACCAAGGATATAGCAAACCATTCTAAAATCAGCAAGAAAATCAACAACATTTTCTTCCAAATTTTTGAAGAGAATTGGGATATTGTCAAAGGTATATCGTGTCATAGTCTCTCAATGCTAGCACCACACAAAGATTAGTTCCAAACAATCATTTTCTCTCATGACATCAACTAACTCCACAAAGTTTTGAAAGAATTTTCAACATGAATTGTAGATTCTTATGTGAAAATGTTTTCCTTTCTTATGTTATGCTAATCCAAACCATATTCTAGATCAATTTGTGTTGCCTTGAAATTAAACTGGGCATACACGTTTTCATGATTTATATAATCTACTTGATTATGCTAAAATTCAATCATTCATGCAATGCAACAACAATAAGCACAAAGTCATTCGTCAGTGGGGGCACCAAAATTGACGTGGTCCGGGGTGGGAAACAAGAGAGGCGACCTCTAAACACCTCTCAAGGATCCCGTGCTGCTCAATTGGGGCTGGGGCAACCACAAGCACAACACAACAACAAACCCACAGTCAAACCCAAACAAGGTAGGGGCACCACGTAGTTATGGTATGTGAACTAGGACGCAAGAGAGATTTGGTCACGACCAAGAAGATGTGCCACAAAACACACACAAGCAACCTCACAACAAGACACACACAAAATAAACCAAGGAGATCTGGAGCAAAGGGAAGAGAGAGAGGAAGGGATCTTGTGTAATACCTTATTTGTGACTTGCAAATGGAGATGGTTGTTATTGATGCTATCGTAGAGCTTGTACAAAACTAACTCAAAGCTTAGTGAATGCTAAACATTGCCATACACACACACTGTCTTAGGGTGTGGGAGACCTCTCACCACAATACCCTCTTACAATGGACACAAAATTGGCAATGAAAACACACTAAAACACTTTTTAAAACAAGATCTACCGATAGAAACTAAAAATACATAAGTCACCTTGAATTCACCAAACCATATTGCCTAAATGAAAGGACGAAGATTTGAACGTCGAATCATGCCTTTTATGCACCAAACCTCAATTTATTGATGATGGAGGAGCATATACAAAGGTGGTTTTGAAATTCTTGAACTCACGCTCTCTCACTTGCAACGTGTAGCTTGAAAGCTTCTCTTACACCAAAAGTGAAGCTCACAAAGTGGCTGCTACACCTAAGTCTCTCCTCACGCATAGAGTGTTGGGGTGCTATGTGAGATATTGGAGGTTGTTTTACAAGAAGGAGAGGGGCCTATTAATAGGTTGGAGACCCCTCATTAAGATTATTGGAAATCCTAATTTACAAGGTAGCAAATTAGGATTATGATTTTTTTGAATATCAAAACATTGTGGGCCTTCTTTGTCTGCTTGAGTCATGGATGTGGGCTCAAAAAAGAGAACTATTGATGGTAGAGAAGGTGAAAGTAAAGTTTTAAGTAAGAGAGAGATACAGTTACTATGCACATGTCTTGAGGTGAGGTGTCTTTCATGGTTAGGTCAATCAGTTGGCATGTAAATATCTTCTTCAACATTTGCCAGAGTAAAAGGAGACAAGTATGGCAAAGGAGATGACTACTTGATAGAAACACTTTCATGATGGTTGGCTCTTCCAGCATGATGGAAACCATTTTTGGTGTAGAAGTACTTGTGAAACTTCCTTCGGGCACTAGTGACTACTTCTTCAAAGGTAGAGGGTCCACTACAAGTAACCTTAGTCTTTAGGAAAGGAGACAAACCCGAAATAAATTTTTCCTTTTTTACATAATCTGGAAATGTAGAACTAAATCCACATCCTCCCCATTGACGAGAAGAAATATTCTAATAAGCATAGTAGTCTTCACCTTGTTGTTGAAGTCTCCCTAATGAAGCCCATGCTTTCTTCGTTGTTGGAACTTTAGAGAATTTGGTCTTCAAAGCTTTCGAAATTTGGGTATATCCATCTTGAATCTGCGAAGACATACTCCAAAACCATTGCTCAGTGTTTCCTCTAAGGCATAGCAACAAAAAATCCCCTTTTTCAATGTCATCCATTTTACCAAGGATATAACAAACTATTCTAAAATCAGCAAGAAAATCAGTAACATCTTCTTCTAGATTTCCGAAGAAGATTGCGATATCGTCAAAGGTATAGCGTGTCGTAGTCTCTCAATGCTAGAACCACACTAAGATTAGTTCCAAAAAATCATTTTCTCTTATGACATCAACTTACTACACATTGTTTTGAAAGACCTTTCAACATGAACTCTAGATTCTTATGTGAAATTTTTTTTCCTTTCTTATGTTATGCTAATCCAAACCATATTCTAGATCATTTTTTGTTTCCTTGAAATTAAACTGGGTCATACAAGTTTTCATGATTCATATCATCTAGTTCATTATGGTAAAATTCAAGCATTCATGTAATGCAACAACAATAAGCACAAAGTCATTCCTTAGAGGGGGCACCAAAATTGAGGCAGTCCTGGGAGGGCAACAAGAGAGGTGACCTCTAAACACCCCTCAAGGCTCCCGTGCTGCTCAATTCAAACTTGGGCAACCACAAGCACAACACAACAACAAACCCACAGCCAAACTGAAACAAGTTAGGGGCACCACCTAGTTATGGTATGCGAAATATGACGCAAGAGAGATTTTGTCACGACCAAGAAGATGTGCCACAAAACACACACAAGCAACCTCACAACAAGACACACACAAAATGAACCAAGGAGATCTAGAGCAAAGGGAAGAGAGAGGAAGGGATCTTGCGTAATACCTTATTTGTGACTTGCAAATGGAGATGGTTGTTAGTGATTCTATCGTAGAGCTTGTACAAAACTAACTCAATGCTTAGTGAATGCTAAACATTACCATACACACACACTGTCTTAGGGTGTGGGATACCTCTCACCACAATACCCTCTTACAATAAACACAAAATTGGCAATGAAAAAATCCTAAAACACTTTCTAAAACAAGATCAACCGATAGAAACTCAAATATATAAGTCACCCCCAAAACCGTATTGCATAAATGAAAGGAGGAAGATTTGAACGTCTAATCATGCCTTTCATGCACCAAACCTCAATTTATTGATGATGGAGGAGCATATACAACAGTGGTTTTGAAATTCTTGAACTCACACTCTCTCGCTTGCAATGTGTAGCTTGAAAGCTTCTCTTACACCAAAAGTGAATCTCACAAAGTGGTTACTACACCTAAGTCTCTCCTCACTCATACAGTCTTGGGGTGCTATGTGAGATATTGGAGGTTGTTTTACAAGAAGGAGAGGGGCCTATTTATAGGTTGGAGATTCCTCATTAATATTAATGGAAATCCTAATTTACAAGCTAGCAAATCAGGATTATGATTTTTTTGAATATCAAAACATTGCAGGCCTTCTTTGTTTGCTTGAGTCATGGATGTGGGCTCAAAAAAGCGTACTACTGATGGTAGATAAGGTGAAAGTAAAGTTTTAATTAAGGAGAGAGAGAGAGAGAGAGAAATAGAGAGAGAGAGAGAGAGAGAGTTACTATGCACATGTCTTCAGGTAAGATGTCTTTCATGGTTAGGTCAATGACTATTTTGTGTTAGTATGTTAGTAGTTAGTGTTAGTAATCACTAGAAAGTTAATGTTATATGTACAATGGGTAGAATGAGGTGGATGGTTGAATGAAGTGAGGAAATCCTTCTGATGGTGAAGCTTGAAGAAGTTTTTGACTTACTTGTGTAGGTTCTTAAAATGACTATCAATCCTCTTCTTCATCTTCTCTTCTTTATGCCACTACCTCCAAGGTTGATTATCGCGATAAAAATGACAATTCGGTTGATGAAATCTTCAATTTGCAAAGGTTAAGCATGGTTTACATTCTGAATTTTATGTATATAGAGAAGGGGTAAGATGGAATTGTACTTTGGAAGTAATAGAGAGAGGCATAGAGATGGTGTATGTAAATGTAGAGATCATATGAGAGCTATGGAAGTAATAGGGGAGATTAATGGTGAAGAAGGTGAGAGAAACCATGGAAGGTGCAGGTTTGAGTGAGAGATTGAGAGGAATGAGTGTGTGTGTGTGTGTAGAAGTGGGAAAGGAGGTGAGAGAAGACTATGGGTTACTTTGTGACAAAAGTGAGCAGACTGGGGTCCACTCAAAAAATCCTATCTCACCGGTGGTAGCTCCAAACATCATGAAAACATTTGAGGTGATTACTCAGCTTATGGGATACATTTTCTCTATGGACCACATCTTCAATTTCTGAGCGGAGATAGATACCAAAAATCTCACCAAGAAACTTGTTTTTTATGCTGCAAAAGTCTTTTAGTGGCTCTCTCCTTTGTTAAATTTGCACATGTCTCTAAAGGTGAGCCCCTCCTTGCATGAGAGCATGACCTAATTGATTCTTAGAGGTTTGAAAATATGCATGGTTGTGGATTATGCATAAATATAATATATGGATATGATGAAAAAACACAGGCTAGTATATATAAACAATTGATAGAATCTAGAATAGTGTGGGCTATAAAAATATAAAAAGTAAATATATTAGGAATCAAATGAGGAGGGCCCTATTTGTTTTATTGATGTATATTTATCTACAAGAAGTAAGAAAGAGTTCTTGTAGGAAATACGAATTTATTGAAAGGCAATGACTGATGGTGGAAAGTATTTTTGAGTTTTTTCTTAGGAGTGGATTCACACCAAAAATAAGAGAAGCTTGTGTGAAGATATTTTTATATGGAATGAAGAGTATTCAAAATGGTAAGAAAATTGTGGTAATAGTGAGTCAATGTACATAGTATACATAGGCAAATAACACACACCTAGGTAGCAATATTTAAATAAATACCAAAATAGTTATGGTATGCAAACTAGGATGCAATACGGATTTTGTCACAACCAAGAAGATGTGCCACAAAACACACACAAGCAACCTCACAACAAGCCACACACAAAATCAACCAAGGGGATCTAGAGCAAAGGAAAGAGAGAGAGGAAGGGATCTTGCGTAATACCTTATTTGTGACTTGCACATGGAGATGGTTGTTATTGATGCTATCGTAGAGATTGTACAAAACTAACTCAATGCTTAGTGAATGCTAAACATTGCCATACACACACATTGTCTTAGGGTGTGGGAGACCTCTCACCACAATACCCTCTTACAATGGACGCAAAATTGGCAATGAAAACACATTAAAACACTTTTTAAAACAAGATCTACCGATAGAAACTAAAATACATAAGTCACCTTGAATTCACCAAACCGTATTGCATAAATGAAAGGACGAAGATTTGAACGTCGAATCATGCCTTTTATGCACCAAACCTCAATTTATTGATGATGGAGGAGCATATACAAAAGTGGTTTTGAAATTATTGAACTCACGCTCACTCACTTGCAACATGTAGCTTGAAAGCTTCTCTTACACCAAAAGTGAAGCTCACAAAGTGGTTGCTACACCTAAGTCTCTCCTCACGCATAGAGTGTTGGGGTGCTATGTGATATATTGGAGGTTGTTTTACAAGAAGGAGAGGGGCCTATTTATAGGTTGGAGACCCCTCATTAGGATTATTGGAAATCCTAATTTATAAGCTAGATAATCAGGATTATGATTTGTTGAATATCAAAACAATGCGAGCCTTCTTTGTCTGCTTGAGTCATGGATGTGGGCTCAAAGAAGAGCATTATTGATGGTAGATAAGATGAAAGTAAAGTTTTAAGTAAGGAGAGAGAGATATAGAGTTACTATGCACATGTTTTGACGTGAGCTGTCTTTCATGGTTAGGTCAATGACTATTTTTTGTTAGTATGTTAGTGGATAGTATTAGTAATCACTAAAAAGTTAATGTTATATTTACAATGGATAGAAGGAGGTGGATGGTTGAATGAAGTGAGGAAATCCTTGTGATGGTGAAACTTGAAGAATTTTTTGACTTACTCGTGTAGGTTCTCAAAATGACTATCGATCCTTATTTTTGTCTTCTCTTCTTTATGCCACCGCCGCCAAGGTTGATTATCGCGATGAAAATGACAATTCAGTTGATGAGATCTCTATTTGCAGAGGTTAAGCATGGTTTACATGTTGAATTTTATGTATAGAGAGATAAGATGGAATTGTACTTTGGAAGTAATAGAGAGAGGCATAGAGATGGTGTATGTAAATGTAGAGCTCATATGACAGCTATGGAAGTAAGAGGGGAGATTAATGCCCAGGGGATTCACCATGGAAAACTTACCACACCACGTAAGTGCAAGGGAGGGTTTTTTTTTTAAAAGTTACATCAGCGTATAAGTTACGGGTAGGCCCCCATTAATTTATCTCCCTAGCTTAAAAATAAGGGAGGGGGTATCATATTTAGGGGAGGGGGGGGGGGGGGAGAAGTGAGAAAATGGAAACATGAGAGGAAGTTTTTGTGCATCAAAATCATGTCTTTCCAAAAGATTATACCCTCAAACTGTGAGTCAATAGCTACAAGGATACATGCAAGAACTACCATTGCTTTGTATATAGTTCATTTGTTGAGGGATGAAAACTATCAAGAGTTTGTATCGATGTAAATTTACACAGAGAACCTAACAAAACTTTGTAACCATGTTTTCTAAGTAATTTAGATGGTTCAGAATTGGACGAGTAGCTAGAGTGCAGGCTAAATGGGCACATAGTTTGAAAGTCAAACTAAGACACATTGAGGGTACATCTAGTTATCAATAGAAGTGGTTCCTTAATAAGTTGCTAGTCACTATGCTACACGCTCTTTGACTATTTTTACTCAGTTAGATCATGTAAGACTTAAATTTTATATGTAATATAGGGGTATGGTAGTTTTTTGCATGGATTGTCGTATAAGCGTAGAAAGGGGGTCATATTCTCTAATATGAGTCGTATATAGGGGTGTTGTCAAAGTTGTTCGCTCGCAGGTGGCGTCCTGTTTTGTATATAGAGTGAATCCCCCGGGATTAATGGTGAAGAAGGTGAGAGAAGCCATGGAAGGTGCAGTTTGAATGAGAGATTGAGAGAAATGAGTGTGTGTGTGTAGAAGTGGGAAAGGAGGTGAGAGAAGACTACGGGTTACTTTGTGAAAAAAGTAGGCAGACTGGGGTCCACTCAAAAAATCCTATCTCACCGGTGGTAGCTCCAAAATTCATGGAAACATTTGAGGTGATTACTCAGCTTATGGCTACATTTTCTCTGTTGACCACATCTTCAAATTTTGAGTGGAGATAGACACCAAAAATCTCACAAAAAAACCTATTTTTTATGTTGCAAAAGTCTTTTAGTGGCCCCCTCCTTTGTTGAATTTGCACGTCGTTCCAAAGGTGAGCCCCTCCTTGCATGAGAGCATGACCCAATCGATTCTTAGAGTTTGAAAATATGCATGGCTGTGGACTATGCATAAATATAATATATGGATATGATGAAAAAAGACAAGCTAGTATATATAAACAATTTATGGAATCTACAATAGTGTGGGCTATAAATATATAAAAAGTAAATATATGAAAATATAGGGAATGAGGAGGGCCCTCATTTGTTTTATTGATTTATATTTATTTACAAGTAGTAAGAAAGAGTTCCTGTAGGAAATAGGAATTTAGTGAAAGACAACGACTGATGGTGGAACGTATTTTTGAGGTTATTTCTTGGGAGTGGATTCACACTAAAAATAAGAGAAGCTTGCGTGAAGATATTTTTATACGGAATGAAGAGTATGCAAAATGGAAAGAAAATGTGGTAATGGCGAGTCAATGTACATAGCATACATAGGCAAATAATGCACACCTAGGTAGAAATATTTAAATAAATACCAAAATAATTATCAAAATTCCTTATATCTAGGCCCTATGTACAATGAGATATATACACACAAATGGGCCATAATATTTTTAATTTTTTTTATTTTTTTGGCTCATCTAGCCCAATGACTAGCTAGCTGGGGGTTTTAAGAAGATACGGGAAAAGCCCCCTAACTCACGCACGCCTATGTACAATGAAAGGTAAGAATAGCCACAATGTTTAAGTGATTTTGGTAGTGTGAGGTAACTCACTATGGCAATTACGGAGAGCCAAAAAACAGCTATCACTGTATGAGCTTATTATTTAGGATGAGCTCTCATGAAAGAGGGAAATGGGGAATAAACTAGGAATTGTCAACATATGCGCAATGTGATGAAGCCTTTGGACTTTTTGGACTCCATGCAGCATCTTCGTTTCTTCCCAATGCAATCAATTTTTGTTGTGTATTTTTTATACCATACACAAAATATGGCACTGCATCAAACATAGGATACAGCACTTAGAGACTGTTTCAACTTGATCTTATGGATGAGTGACAATTTTTTATAAAGACAACAGAGTAATTATTTTGAATCCTCCTTATGATTATTCTCGAGATTGTTCTGTTTCTCTAGGTGCTTTCCAAAAATGGAGAGCCATGATTAAAATTTATGCATCTATCGGCAATAAACATTAAACTACACACAAGAAAAAAAGCTGCTTCAAAAGCAACTAGGATGTATGTACGTGCTTGATGCAAGTGAAATTGTGCATAATTTTGTGGGGATACCAAGCATTCATTTTTAAAAAAATGCAAAGTAAAAATTATAGGATATTTCCCAAAAATTTTGTAGGAATCCCAAAAACGTTTTACCAAATAAATATCTCTTTGTTAGGAAGTTTCATGTGAGATCATCTATACACATATACACACCCAAAAAAAAAGATGTATGTGGGGTTTTTCATGGTGTTCAAAGTAATTATTATGAAACAAGACGGATTGTCTTAAGCGTTCAAACTTCACCTTGATTTCGTACCATGCATGAACTTATATGTGTTAGTACCTTGCATTTTCATTGGCGACATAGAGATTAGTGTATGTTTCATATCAATTGTGTTATCTTGAGAGAATTTATATATCCAAAATGTATACGTTTATACATTAGAGAGGATGGGAAGAGGGGGGTTTTAAAATAGGCTCTTCGTGTAAATAGAGTATGTGTATGGCGGTATTCTTAATAACCTCTTGAACACAAGTGATATACGGATTGATAAGCATCTGCCCCGAGGTTTTGAGATGACTCGTAGATAATAGTATATGACATCATGGTAATCTAAAAATAAATATTTTCTCATGTAGTAGAGTTTATAGTAAAGATTCATTTTGTTGCTTTGTATTGGATTATTTTGGTGTTATTATTTAGCCTTACCATGTTTCTTCTCACTTTTCACCCTCGCTTGCTTTTAGCTGCTCATTCTCCGATCATTAAATGATATCACCCATCCTTGTACACCTCAACTCAAATACTTGTGCCTGGAAATATGAGAGTGAAAATTGATGAAGACCTAGAGGAGAAGCATTTGCTAATCAGCAAACCTAGCGTGAGGTTTTTTAAAACCAATGAAGATCTCATCAACCGAATTTCCATTTTTATCGCGATAATCAACCTTGGTGGCAATGGCATAAAGAAGAGAAGAAGAACAAGAGGATCGATAGTCATTTTCAGAACCTACACAAGTAAGTCAAAAACTTCTTCAAGCTTCACCATCACAAGGATTTCCTCACTTCATTCAACCATCTTACTTCAACCATCCACCTCATTCTACCCATTGTAAATATACCATTAACTTTCTAGTGATTACTAACACTAACCACTAACATACTAACACAAAATAGTCATTGAACTAACCATGAAAGACACCTCACGTGAACACATGTGCATAGTAACTCTCTCTCTCTCTCTCTCTCTCTCTCTCTCTCCTTACTTAAAACTTTACTTTCACATTATCTACCATCAATAGCGCTCTTTTTTGAGCCGATATCCATGACTCAAGCAGACAAAGAAGGCCCTCAATGTTTTGATATTCAAAAAAATCATAATCCTGATATGCTAGCTTGCAAATTAGGATTTCCAATGATATTAATGAGGAATATCCAACCTATAAATAGGCCCCTCTCCTTCTTGTAAAACAACCTCCAATATCTCACATAGCACCCCAACACTCTATGCGTTAGGAGAGACTTAGGTGTAGCAACCACTTTCTGAGCTTCACTTTTGGTTTAAGAGAAGATTTCAAGCTACACATTGCAAGTGAGAGAGCGTGAGTTCAAGAATTTCAAAACCACTGTTGTATATGCTCCTACATCATCAATAAATTGAGGTTTGGTGCATAAAAGGCATGATTCAACGTTCAAATCTTCATCCTTTCATTTATGCAATACGGTTTGGTGAATTCAAGGTGACTTATGTATTTTGAATTTCTATAGATTTATCTTGTTTTAGAAAGTGATTTAGTGTGTTTTCATTGCCAATTTTGTGTCCATTTTAAGAGGTTATTGTAGTGAGAGGTCTCCCACACCCTAAGACAGTGTGTGTGTATGGCAATGTTTAGCATTCACTAAGCATTGAGTTAGTTTTGTACAAGCTCTACGATAGAATCAATAACAACCATCTCCATTTGCAAGTCACAAATAAGGTATTACGCAAGATCCCTTCCTCTCTCTCTTCCCTTTGCTCTAGATCTCCTTGGTTCATTTTGTGTGTGTCTTGTTGTGAGGTTGCTTGTGTGTGTTTTGTGGCACATCTTCTTGGTCGTGACAAAATCTCTCTTGCGTCCTAGTTCGCATACTATAACTAGGTGGTGCCCCTACCTTGTTTGGGTTTGGCTGTGGGTTTTTTCTTGTGTTGTGCTTGTGGTTTCCCAAGCCCCAATTGAGCAGCACGGGAGCCTTGAGGGGTGTTTAGAGGTCACCTCTCTTGTTGCCCGCTCCGGACCGCCTCAATTTTGGTGTCCTCACTAAGGAATGACTTTGTGCTTATTCTTGTTGCATTACATGAATGCTTGAATTTTACCGTAATCAAGTAGATTATATGAATCATGAAAACTTGTATGACCGAGTTTAATTTCAAGGCAACAAAAATTGATATAGAATATGGTTTGGATTAGCATAACATAAGAAAGGAAAAACATTTTCACATAAGAATATAGAATTCATGTTGAAAGGTCTTTCAAAACTTTGTGTAGTTAGTTGATGTCATAAGAGAAAATGATTGTTTGGAACTAATCTTGGTATGGTTCTAGCATTGAGAGACTACGACACCCTATACCTTTGACGAAATCCCAATCTTCTCCAGAAATCTAAAGGAAGATGTTACTGATTTTCTTGCTCATTTTAGAATGGTTTGCCATATCCTTGGTAACATGGATGACATTAAAAAAGGGAATTTTTTGTTGCTATGCCTTAGAGGCAACACTGAGCAATGGTTTTGGAGTATGTCTTCTCAAATTCAAGATGGATATACCCAAATTTCCAAAGCTTTCAAGACCAGATTCTCTAAATTTCCAACAATGGAGAAAGCATGGGCTTCATTAGGGAGACTTCAACAACATGGTGAAGACTACTATGTTTATTAGAATATTTTATCTCGTCAATGGGGAGGATGTGGATTTAGTTCTACATTTCTAGATTATGTAAAAAAGGAGAAATTTATTTCGGGTTTGTCTCCTTTCCTACAGACTAAGGTTACTTGTAGTGGACCCTCTACCTTTGAAGAAGCGGTCACTATTGCCCGAAGGAAGTTTCACAAGTACTTCTACACCAAAAATGGTTTCCATCATGCTGGAAGAGCCAACCATCATGAAAGTGTTTTTATCAAGGAGTCATCTCCTTTGACATACTTGTCTCCTTTTACTCTGGCAAATGCTGAAGAAGATATTTACATGCCAAGTGATTATTCAAGTGCTAAAGTGTGTGGCTGAGATTCAAATGTGGCATCTCTTTCTTCTAACTTTATCACAAATATGCAAAAATCGACACAAGATATCTCAAATGGCATTGATGGTTAAATAGTGGATACATCCAACCTTTTTGAGGGCCAAATTTTAGACAGAGCAGAAGAAACTTTTGTGCAACATGACTCTATGGAGAATATTGAAGACCTTGATCTTATGGAATGTTCTGAGGGTGTGTCTTGTCTAAAAGACGAGAGTGAAGAAGAAGATGAAATCATAGGTGGGGAGATCATAGATCACATTGATCATAAATAGATGATTGCGTACATGGAATGCCAACTCCAAAAGAAAGTAGAAGACTGTGAGTTGAATCCATGTGAGGATAATCTTCAAGAAGTGTTTGAAGATGTTGAAAAGCATTGGTATGACCCATGTATGTTAAGCATGGAGGAACCTATCATGCAAGAAGCCAAAGCTTTCACAAAATAAAAAAGTAATCCATCAACCTTTGAGGTGGTACAATGTGAGGACTTACAACCTTGCCAAAGGGGGGGCTTAGAAGGGGATTAAGAACATGGGAAAGTAGTAAAAAACAAAATCCTAAAAGGAAACTATCAGAAGGGTATCATTCTCTCCAATGGTGTTTTAGTGGGTGGATTTTCATTCATGGGACAATATCTTAGCAAAAAAATCCAAGCTTTTGAAGCCCCAATTAGCTTCACATTGGGTCTCACCTCTTCAAAGAAAACTTCTCCTCTCTTCACATATACCTTTCATCGGGGGCACCATATGTTCTTAAGGGGAAGAGGACATGAATTCTTGGTGATGAATGGATGTTTCCAAACATTCTTCATTTGGTTCCATGGTGTATGGAGGTCGCACATTGTGATGCTTCTGGTCTTCATCATAGATGGAAAAATAGTTGATTTCTACATGTGGATAATTCATCAATCCGTACCAAAATCTATTCTCTTTCAATGTATTGGAAGCAATAGAAACCTTCGTCTATTATCTACTTATGTGGTAAACTATTTGCAATATCTGCCAATAGCAACTAGAAGCATGGATCAATATTTTCTCAATCATGAAGGTTGTATAATTTTTGACTTGATGATCCTACCCAGGTTGAATGAATTCTATGAGCTACAATTCAAAGATTTGCTCATACAAGCTCTTGAAGATCGTAGAAGATACATCAACTTTACACAGGAGGAAGAGCAACCAATCTTTCATATCACATTCGTAGTGATATATGCAATGATGGACAACAATAAGATCTACAAGTTTCTTCAACCAAATTCAATAAGTGATTCCATACCATACATCTCTCTTTGGGAAAGAAATTTCAAGATCTTTGATCCTGGGGGGTGCTTATGGAAACTTTTTGAATGGAGGAGGTTTACTCAGCCACTTCATTACATCCCACTATTGTCTCTGAGAACCTTTCATATCATGCAAGGTTTTTAATCATACAACAAGATGAAAGCAGACGAAGCCAGACGTTACATGATATACATGTTGTGTGATCGGATAAATGGTACATGAATGTACCATTATCTAGGGGGCGTTCTTTGGCTCTCTGTAATTTCCATAGTGAGTTACCTCACCCTACCAAAATCACCTAAACATTGTGGCTATTCTTATCTTTTATTGTACATAGGCATGCGTCTTCTTAAAACCCTCAACTAGCTAGTCATTGGGCTAATTGAGCCAAAGAATAAATAAAATAAAAAATATATATATATTATGGCCCATTTGTGTGTATATATCTCATTGTACATAGGGCCTGGATATAGAAAATTTTCATAATTATTTTGGTATTTATTTAAACATTTCTACTTAGGTGTGCGTTATTTTCCTATGTATGCTATGTTCATTGACTCACCATTACCACAATTTTCTTACAATTTTGCATACTCTTAATTCCATATAAAAATATCTTCACACAAGCTTATCTTATTTTTGGTGTGAATCCATTCTTAAGAAAAAACCTCAAAAATACTTTCTACCATCAGTCATTGTCTTTCACTAAATTCGTATCTCCTACAGGAACTCTTTCTTACTTCTTGTAGATAAATATACATCAATAAAATAAATAAGGGCCCTCCTCATTTGATTCCTCATATATTTACTTTTTACATATTTATAGCCCACACTATTCTAGATTCTATAAATTGTTTATATATACTAGCCTGTCTTTTTTCATCATATCCATATATTATATTTATGCATAATCCACAAACATGCATATTTTCAAACCTCTAAGAATCAACTAGGTCATGCTCTCATGCAAGGAGGGGCTCACCTTTGGAGCCATGTGCAAATTCAACAAAGGAGGGGGCCACTAAAAGACTTTTGCAGCATAAAAAATAGGTTTTTTGGTGAGATTTTTCGTCTCTATCTCCACTCGGAATTTGAAGATGTGGTCAAAGAGAAAATGTAGCCCATAAGCTGAGTAATCACCTCAAAGGTTTTCCTGATTTTTGGAGCTACCACCGGTGAGATAGGATTTTTTGAGTAGACCCAATCTGCTCACTTTTCTCACAAAGTAACCCATAGTCTTCTTTCACCTCCTTTCCCACTTATACACACACACACACACACACACACTCTCATTCGTCTCAATATCTCACTCAAACCTGCATCTTCCATGATTTCTCTCACCTTCTTCACCATTAATCTCCCCTATTATTTCCATAGCTCTCATATGAGCTCTACATTTACATACACCATCTCTATGCCTCTCTCTATTACTTCCAAAGTACAATTCCATCTTACCCCTTCTCTATATACATAAAACTCAGCATGTAAACCATGCTTAACCTTTGCAAATTGAAGATATCATCAACCGAATTTCTGTTTTCATCGCGATAATCAACCTCGGCGGCGGTGGCGTAAAGAAGAGAAGACAAAGAAGATGATCGATATTCATTTTGAGAACCTACACGAGTAAGTCAAAAACTTCTTCAAGCTTCACCATCACAAGGATTTCCTCACTTCATTAAACCATCTTACTTCAACCATCCACCTTATTCTACCCATTGTAAATATAACATTAACTTCTAGTGATTACTAACGCTAACCACTACCATAGTAACACAAAATAGTCATTGACCTAACCATGAAAGACACCTCACCTCAAGACATGTGCATAGTAACTCTCTCTCTCTCTCTCTCTCTCTCTCTCTCTCTCTCTCTCTCTCCTTACTTAAAACTTTACTTTCACCTTATCTACCATCAATAGTGTTCTTTTTTGAGCCCACATCCATGACTCAAGCAGACAAGGAAGACCCGCAATGTTTTGATATTCAAAAAAATTATAATCTTGATCTGCTAGCTTGTAAATTAGGATTTCCAATAATCTCAAAGAGGGATCTTCAACCTATAAATACGCCCCTCTTCTTCTTGTAAAACAACCTGAAATATCTCACATAGCACCCCAACACTGTATGCATGAGGAGAGACTTAGGTGTAGCAACCACTTTGTGAGATTCACTTTTGGTGTAAGAGAATATTTCAAGCTAAACATTGCAAGTGAGAGAGAGGAAGTTCAAGAATTTCAAAACTACTGTTTTATATGCTCCTCCATCATCAATAAATTGAGGTTTGGTGCATGAAAGACATGATTCGACGTTCAAATCTTCGTCCTTTCATTTATGCAATACGGTTTTGTGAATTCAAGGTGACTTATGTATTTTGAGTTTCTATCAGTTGATCTTGTTTTAGAAAGTGTATTAGTGTGTTTTCATTGCCAATTTTGTGTCCATTGTAAGAGGGTATTGTGGTGAGAGGTCTCCCACACCCTAAGACAATGTGTGTGTATGGCAATGTTTAGAATTCACTGAGCATTGAGTTAGTTTTGTACAAGCTCTACGATACCATCAGTAACAACCATCTCCATTTGCAAGTCACAAATAAGGTATTACGCAAGATCCCTTCCTCTCTCTCTTCCCTTTGCTCTAGATCTCCTTGGTTCATTTTGTGTGTGTCTTGTTGTGAGGTTTCTTGTGTGTGTTTTGTGGCACATATTCTTGGTCGTGACAGAATCTCTCTTGCGTCCTAGTTTGCATACCATAACTAGGTGGTGCCCCTACCTTGTTTGGGTTTGGCTGTGGGTTTGTTGTTGTGTTGTGCTTATGGTTGTCCCAACCCCAATTGAGCAGCACGGGAGTCTTGAGGGGTGTTTAGAAGTCGCCTCTCTTGTTGCCTGCCCCGGACCGCCTCAACAGGACTTGTATTTCTTTGTAAATTACCATGGATTGGTAGACATCAATCTACATGCTCTAAAAATAGAGAACACCTTCTTGTGGGTATGGCTTATAATTGAGAATGGATTGTAGACAAGATTGTAGGCTTGATCATGAGTTCTAATCAGAATTTGATATGTATTTCACATTATCAAAATTGCATGAGATATATGCATTCAATCAAGAATTGCATCACCAACTTCTCTATACAAAGCAAGTGAATTCTTGTCAATGCTAGCTTAGTTGTGGTAGTCTTGCTTGTAGGGCATGCTTGCATTGATATCATGCCCTACCTTGATAAAATGAATAAACTGCACATAGCTTTTGACTTTGAGCTTAAAAGACAATCTTTGGAAGATCGTGAATGTTTCTCTCTCTCTCTCTCTCTCTCTCTCTCTCTCTCTCTCTCTCTCTCTCTCTCTCTCTCTCTCTCTCTCTCTCTCTCTCTCTCTCTCCACACTCGCCATAAAGAATGATGAAAAATCTATAAGGAATTTGGATGCTAATCAAACCACATCATCTACAACAACAGAAGCAATGATCATGGCTTACTTGATCTCATTACAAGAAACTGTCAACAAGCAAGGTGAAGAGTTGCGCGCACTTGCAATAGAATGGCACTTTAAGAGTTCTTGTTATGGAGAATGAGCACCTCAAGAAGGTTCTTGAAATGCAAACAACAAGCTTGGCGCATCTTGAGAATGAAGTTCAACAATGTAAGTGCTCTCTTGTGACATAAATGTATTGAAGGAGTGCTTGAGGAAAGTTGAGAGCGATCATGTATTGAAAGAGGAAACGATAGACACAATACGACATGATGTATATGAGATGAGAAATGCATCCAAATCATGGGCTGATATATGTAAGGATAATTAATGTGGTTTCTTGTCCTCCTATCATGCAAGTTGTTGTCCAAGAAAAGAATGTAGAGAATGTGGACACTCAAGAATTGCAAGAACGGCAAAAACGCTCAAAGAACATCGTCATTGTGGAATCAAGGAGGAAAGCATGGAGACACCCCAATCTCTTGTGGTTGCTATTGAAGAGTTTTTTGCTACATACTTTGGCATGTATGGAATCATGGATTATGGTGCACATCGAGTTGGAAAAAAAGGAGTCCCTCGCTCGAGAGAAAGACCTATTGTATGTACCATGACTGATGAGCAAAAGAGAAAGATCATCCTTGATAATAGTTGGATCTACCTCAAAGGAATGGGCTGTAATGTATATGAGGATCACACTCTTATGCAACAAAATGTATGTGGCAAATCATATGAGGAAAGAACCAAGAAGGTCAAGGTGTCATCTCAATAAGAAAAGTCACTTGAGGAGGATGCAAGTCCACCCAACAAATAGGGACACATGATCTATGAGACCAACTCACGCTTGCAAATAAGCTTTTGGAATTGTCATGGAATGCGGGAATTGGCATTGATGAGCTTACCAACGATTCCGATGTGATACTTCTTGTCAAAACATGGGAGCATGATATGCAATGAATTCTTGGATTTGACAAATATGATGTGCATTCTTTGATGTGGACCAAAAATGCAAAGCAACGTAGAGGCAAAGAAGGTGTAGCATGTATGATCAAAAAGGGTTTGAAAGATGTTTCCATTGTCAAATAAGATAAGTATAAACGCTACTTATGGCTGAAAATAAGTCCACCCAATGGTCAAGTCATGTTTGTGGTGGGTTGCTACATTCCTCACTATGACTCCAACTTTTATGCTCGCTTGGATATGGATAGAGATCAGTCCTTTGTTGAATTAGAGAAAAACATTGCTCATTACAAGGATTAGGTGAAGTCATTGTCTTTGGAGACATGAATGCTTGCACAAATACGTTGTTGGGCGCATTTCTGACACCCCGTTTTTTGTAAATTTGTACACATGGACATGACGCCCGATGTCAAAGGGGCGTGTGGGATTTCTTTTTGTGGGTTTTTTAGCTTTCTTTAGCAAGCACATGTACATGCACTGCAAGTCGCTACTCTAGTGACAATTGTCGGGCTACTGTAAGTGTCCGTGAGTGAGTTTTTTGAAGGGAGCCTTGTACATAACTAAAACTCATGTACAAGCTTAAAAAAGTTCAGCCAAACATCAGAAATTTGCAGGTTTTTGGTCGTTGTGGCTTCTTGATGCTTTTGGACGCATTTTTTTGGCCCGACTAGCCTTCCCTACGTGTAGTCGTGCTGGGACAGCTTTCTGTTCGCATCAATTTTGCTCATGGCGGAGTATGGAATCAAATTTGGTCATCTTCAGCTTTCTCGCCATTCATTTTTCAAGCTTTAAAGTGCCCCAATTGGAGTTGTGCTCATCAGGTTACGACTAGTTCTCTGCAGGGTTATGGCTATGGTAGCCTAGTGGCAAATTGTGTGCTGACAGAATTGGAGGGCATGTATGCATGAATTGTGAAATTGATGTTGAAGTTGTGGGCTTGTGATGTTTAATTGTGAAAGGAGAGTCTCTTGTCTTCATATGCATTGGTCGGCGTGTGCTGTAAATCCGTGCTTTGACAAGGTTTTGCTCCTATGTGACATAGTCTCTTGGGTGGGCGACGGCTAGTAAATTCCCAAGGGTTTGCTCTTATCGGAATTGTGGTGTTTCAAAGGGATTTTCCAAATCTTTTGGTTTTGTTTTAGTTCTCTTTCAACGCTCTTCGGTGACATCACTATAGAGGTGTTTCAGTTTGTTTGTTTCCCAACAGTGTTTTGGTGCCCGCCACTGAGGAATCGCTTCAAGTTACCTTCTGTTTACAGGTTTTAGAAGACATGGCATTTAATTTTCCAGAGTTTAGTGGGAAATCAAATGAAAGTTCTTAAGGTTTCATTGAGAGAATGGAGTTTTCTTGCCTTCTTGCTAACAAGCAAGACCGAGTGTTGGTGCTGCGAATCTTCTATTTCTGTTTGAAGGGAGATGCTAGGGAATGGTTGGAAAGCTACGAAAAGGAGCTACAATCAGCCCAACCTCCTCAAGTTATGACCTATGAAATGGTAAGGCATGCTTTTCTTACACACTTTCAACAGGTGGAAGACCCACAAAAGGTATGGCAGTCTATTCAAGGCTTGGTCCAGGGTGAAGGCCAGAGAAGACTTTGTGAAGGCATTCAATGCGTTATGGGCAAAGTGGTGTACATCTTTGGGGATTGAAATTCCTCCAGCCATGGTGAAGAAGGACAGGTTTCTTGCAAGCTTGAGGAGTAACCTACGCTTGAAGGTAGAGCTTAAGCAGCCAAGGACCTTTGAGGAGGCAGTTGAAATTGCAAAAAATAAAGAGTGGAAAGCAGAGCGTCTTCATCAACTTGGAATCAATGTCGAGCCAAAGCTTGAAGTGAAAGCGGTAGAGCAACCAAGGGTCCTCATCAGGGAGCCATGTTATGATCAACAAGCTTCTCATGACGTGAATGCCTTTCTCAAGGAGATGCAAGAGGTTGTAGGTCTTATGAAGAATCTTAGTGTGCATATGATGGGAGGTGGAAGAGGTCAAATCTATGGATATGGACGTGGTTATGGAAGCAATGAAGGTTATACAGGTGGTAGAGGAAGAGGCATGGCTGGAAGAGGGGATATGTTTCAATGTTACAATTGTGGTGAATGGGGTCATAAAAGACCTCAATGTGGCAAGCCAAAGAGAATGGGTGGTGACATGTTTCCTCTTCCTCCACAAATTCCTTCTCGAGCTCAAGATTATGGTATTGAGATTAAAGGGGAAGCAGGACCAAGTGGATTGACAACAGAAGAAAAGGGAAAAACAAAAGTGGTAAGCATAATTCGTTTGGAGAAGAAAGAGGATGATTTGGGAGCTATGTTCATGCCTGTAGGTAAGAGGGTTACAAGAGATCATGACATGAGTGATGCAAGTCCCAGCCATAAAAGAGGGAAACAGGTTGAAACAGGTACAGGTAAAGAGAAGAAGAAGAGAAAGCCCAAGAAACATTACAATGCATCTGACTTTACTTTGGGAGAAGGGCAACCAAATTATAGTTTAAGGGCTGATTTGGTGGGTAGAAAGGCTGATGTTACCTTTGGGCAACTCATGGAGATGTGTCCCAAGTTAAAGACCAAGTTCAGTAGAGTGAGCCATATATATAGCTCCAACAAAACCATTGACTTTAAAAAGAAAAAGAAAAAGAAAATGTTGGAGTAAATTCGGGTTCAATTCAAGCACCAAAGTATACTCACGAAACACTTTCGAGACTTACACCATGGGAATAGGGACATAGCCAATGCATGGAAAAATAGCTTTTTATTTTGAGAAAATGAATATAAAGAAAAAGATAAGGAGAAGAGAAAAGATAAGATAAGGAAAAAGGAAAAATAAAATATAAACAAGGAGAAGATAAGGATAAGGATGAGGTGAGTAAGTAGCTTGTTGAAAAAGTTATCAAGATAAGTTGAAAATACCTTGTCGATAAGGAAGATAACCTATCACGATAAGTAAAGGAACTTATCATAAATATGCATAGAAATAGGGCTTCAATTATCATTTTACATTTCTCTCCTTCACTTTCTCAAGGTCCAAACTTGAGAGTAAGCTTGAGAAAGCCATAGCTAAGCCTCTTTCACACACACCCCTCTCCAAGAGAAACCATGACCAAAACCCTAATCAAGTTTTCTCTTCTTCTTTACCTTAACATGTCCCTCTCCTTTCTTCTAATTCTCAAGCATTCAATAGCCTATATTGTCTTTTACCTCTTGCCATTCTCTCATTCTAGATGGCCTAATGTGTGGTATTCAAGAAAAGTGAAGAGGGAAAGAGAAAACATCAACTCACTTCTTGAACACTCTCCCAAAGCAAAGAGAAGGCTCTACCACACACACACTAAGATAGTTTTATCTTGTTCTCTTTATGCTATTAAACTTTTTTCAAAGTGATTTACTCTTATACTTACTAGAATTCATGCTTAAGCTCTCATATTTTCATTTTGCTTGGAAAGAAGAAATAGCTTCTTAATTTTGTTGTTTCCATCTAATTATGGCTCATTACTAATCATAACTAACCATGTTGCTAACGATGTTATTTCAAGTTTCTTAGACTACCAGATTAATATAGCATAGAGAGAGTAGAAAGCACTCTCTATAACCATAGGTGATTGGAGGTCATAGTTATCTAAATATTTCAAGTTCCTTTATTTCAAGTTTCTTAGATAACAGATTAATTTGACATAGAGAGAGTAGAAAACACTCTCTTTAACCATAGGTGACTAGAGATCATAATTACCTAAATAGTATGCATGAAGAAATGGTGACTAATATACTTAATTGTACCTTAAACTTTGGCATAAACCTTTTTATTCATTTTTAAGCTACTTTTATTCTATTACCTACACAACCCTTATAAAGGTAAATAATACAAATCAAAGGCAACTAGGTAATGGAGTTAGTCTTGGAACAAACCTTACTTTTTAAGAAGAGAAATTATAATTTTTCCAAAAGACATGCTCTTGATTTTAGATAAATTATGTGTGTAAAAGTTTTAGTGACGTATTAAGTTAATATCTAATTTTTAAAAGGAAGTTGAGTTTTACAGGGTAAGTTTACAATAACCAAGAAAGTTTCCTTTGAGAAAGTGTTGAGATGTAGAGAGAAAGAGAGAGAGACGAGGCAAGAGACACACCATATACGCTCCCAAAGACTGATTCATATTGAGGACAAGATACAAATGTCCAGGAATAGTTTTTTCCAACAGCACATAGTCTTTATGTTTGGTCCAAGAAGATTATGAGAGATCTTGAGATGCCCTTTGCCTATTGTAATTCCGATGATTAACTATGAAAACTCATTTGATGTGCATGTGTTTGTCCTTATCTAAAGTTGATCTCCATTGAAGTTTCTGGGAATTGAGTCAGTAAAAAGTTTGGGTTCTTGCACGTGTGGTAGAAGGGGTTCTTAGAGCATTGAAACTTGGGTAGCCATGGATTTCTCTTATCCGAAGTTTCATGGAAGAAGTGATGAAGATGCAGAAGACTTTTTGGAAAAGATGGAGGTTACCTGCACTAGCAACCAGATTCATGACCCAACGTAGATGTTACGTCTTCTCCAAATCTGTTTGAAGAGTGATGCACAAGTTTGGTCCAAAGCATTTGAAGAGGAGTTGCATATGGCTGATCCACCTGTAAGATTGAGTTGGGACAATCTAAGGCATGGATTGGAAGTGGAGTTTGTGAAGATAGAAGATCATGACAAAGTGTGGCAAGAAGTATAGGCTTTAGTGCAAAAGGAAGGTGAGCCAGTAGATGCGTACATACGTAAGTTTTCATTGGCATGGGAGCGGATGTGCAAGGCCTTAGCACCACAGGTACCTCCACCTGATATGATGAAGAAGGACAGGTTCTTGGCTGGTCTTTGGGAGAATATACGTTGGAGAGTGAACCTAAAGAAACCTAGGATGTATGAAGATGCACTAGAGGTAGCAAGGAACAAAGAGTGGAAGCTGAGGAAAATGAGCCAGTTAGGGGTGGAGTCTTTGCCCATGAGGTCTGAATTTCAGCCTATGGATTCTTCGCAAGGTCACATGCCAGGGGTTCATCATGACCCAGTGGTTGCTATTACTCCTCAGGTTATGCCAGCAGTGGTCACTACAACAGTGCAAGATGATGGGCTAAGGCAAGACATGAGGCAAGGGGTAGATTCAATGAAGAATCTCAGCCTAAACATGCTAGGTCAAGTGGGAAATAATCGAGGTCGAGGGAGGTTTTCAAATCAGCCAGGAGGTGAAGAAAGACCTAAGAATGGTGTTGGACAAAGCAATGGTAGGTTCTGGAGGCAGACGCCCACACGTTACAATTGTGGAGAGTTGGGACACATCAGCCCGCAATGTGATAAGCCACCAAGGATGGGGGGAGACATGTATCCATTGCCAAGATAGGTGCTAACTAGGCCAAATGATTATGGCATTGAAATTAAAGGAGAAGAAGGAACCAGTGGATTAACCCAGGAGGAAAAGGGAAAGACAAAAGTGCTAAGTGTAGTCACCTTGGAGAAGGCATCAAAGCTAGAGGATACATTAGTGATGCCTATTGGGAAGAGTACCACAGAGGACAAGGAAGGAAGAAGTGCGCGAGGTCCTAGTAAGAAGAAGGGAAAGAGCCATGAAGGCAAGGATGTCAAGGCCAAGAGGAAAAGGAGAGCTCGTTGCAAGTTTCATGTTTCAGATTTTGCACTAGGGGATGGGCAATTAAGCTTTGACTTGAAGGAGGATCTGACAAGCAGGAAGGCAGATGTTACTTTTGGGCAGCTTATAGAGATGGTGCCTAAGCTAAAGCGACAATGGAAGAGGATGGTTAAC
This sequence comes from Adiantum capillus-veneris, assembly GCF_014529385.1. NCBI lineage: Eukaryota > Viridiplantae > Streptophyta > Polypodiopsida > Polypodiales > Pteridaceae > Adiantum > Adiantum capillus-veneris. The sequence goes on from NC_140944.1 coordinate 90,452,192, forward strand.
CCAATGGAGAACGAGCTAGAGAGATGTTCAGTAAAGGTGTTGGCGATGGATGAGCTACCAGACATTTGTCCAATAGTAGATGTGTGGCATAAAAGAAAAAATATGGGACAAGGTTATGTGGATGGTGGAGCCCAAATATGTGTCATAACACACTCATGCATAAAATGTGGACTTTAATATCATTGCTGCACATACTTTACAGTTTATTTTACCGGTTTCCATTGAGGGATGTTTGTCTCTCGACATCCGTAACACAATCTACAAACTTGCAAAGCTGGTGCAATGGATCTCACAAAAGGAGATCAATGTAGACTCCATACCATTCGCCAAACTAAATGCTGCGGAGCTTGTGTGCATGTTTGAGAAACATTTTCCTACTACCATGCTAACCATTTAGGTGCATCTTCTTGTTCACATAGTTGATGAGGTGGAAATAGCTGGCACAATTCATTCCAGATGGATGTTCTTCTTAGAACGTTTCATGAAAACGCTTAAGGGATATGTGCGTCAAAAGGCACGTCCGGAGGGTAGCATGGTAGAAGGTTGGTTGGTATCAGAGTCCCTAGTGTACATTGGAGAGTGGCTAGACGGATTTGATAAAGCCCGGGACACGCTATGGCGAACCATAGATGATGAGCGCATATCTGGGATTGTCATGTGCAATCTCGGTGTTGAGAAGAAGATGACGGAAGATCTAGAGGCTAAAATCAACCGATTTTGCATGCTTCACAATCCAGTGATGCAAAAGTGGATTTCACAATATGAGGATGCAAAGCAAGAGCAACAAAGGGCACGAATCGAGTGGAGACGTGGAAGACGACCACCGATGCACTATCCGACGGTTTTGGAGAGCCTACCAACCTTCATGAGCTTAAGATGGTTGCACAACCAATTGAAAAGCGCAAAACAATGCGGTGACGAAGTGACTGAGGAAGAGTGGGAGTACTCTCGGGGTTGCGCGACCAAGGTAAGTTTGCAATGTACGACTAGCTAGTGACTTTATTTCTAAACGTTTGAACAACCACTCATAATCTTTGTTCGTTGTAGTATAAGTCATACACAGCAGCATGGTGTAAAGGTCGACATTTTAGGGTGGAACGAATCGACAAAAAGCGTTTTACTCAAGATTGTGGAATCATGGCAAAATTTGAACAGTCTAGTCGATGACGTTCCTCTGATGCAGATCATGTGGTGGCGGAACTCAATTACTTCGGCACGCTGCAAGAGATTTTGAGGATCGATTACAGAGGATTTTTTGTCGACTTGTTCGACGTGCAATGGTTCAAGATAATCATGGAGGGTCGCAACGCTACTGTGCGTAGAGGAGAATCTGGTTTTCTTGAGGTGGATTCTACTAAGAAATGGACTGACCTAAGAGACACTTTCATACTACCCGGGCATTGTGAACAAGTAAGTATGTAAATAGTTAACATCCCCCTTTTACAAGTTATGTGCTTGAAAGCTCTCATGTAAGTTATGTGGCTCTGGCAGGTAATATTTCATCCTACAAAGTCTACATCAAACTGGTGGTACGTCATAGAGGTAGCCCCTCATAGTGCAAGGACGTATGAAGGCTACCATGTGCCAATCACAACAGCATCAATGGAGGAGATCAGAGAAGATGCTCAATCAGAAGCCGCTGCGGTGGTGCCAGACGAGCATCAAGATGCTACTACTCTATATGGGGTGCATGCAGAGGAGCTACAAAATGAAACAGAGGATATATGTTTAAACGGAGAGCTCTATATAGATATAGGAAGTTATGCTGAGTTATGCGAGGATGAGAGAGAGATCTCTTAAAGCCACAAATATTGTATTTGAACAATTTTGCTCCGTGTTGTAAAAGCTCTGGCTCTCTAAGTACCTTCCATGGTGTATAACCCTCTTTTCTACTCGCGCTCACATCTTTTGATTGAAAATTCTGAGTTTTCGACTTGCCTCTTCTATCACTCCATTCATTGCGTCATTGTATTTATATGCGTCATTACGTCATTGTATTTAATGGTCTTTGCATCATTGTCTACTCTATTCATTCAATATTAAGTTTAAATATTCGTGTGTTTAATGCAGGTATGGATGATGAGGAGTTTCTTTCTTCTTTGTCACCGCAGCAGAGACAGTGGTACGTGGAGCGTCATTGCTCTGGCGCATCATCGCGCGTTCCTACTCCATCCGCATCTCCTTCTCTTTCGGAGCATTCGGCACGCTCCGAAGCTTCGGCGTCAACGAGACGAGCTTTACACTCGTCTAGACACCGGCACCGATGCCTCCACACCGATGCCTCCACACCGCCTTGTGTTCGACGAGGCTCTTTACCCTCCCCTTCTTTGCCCGCCCCCACACCAGCCACAACATCGCCATCTACGCCAGGTTCTGCACGGCTGACTGTTCCTAGCAGCTACACACCTCTACCTACTCCGCCAGGAGCCACCCCACTCGACACTCCTCACTTCGGGGCCCAGACGCCGGTGGAGACACCTGACGTCCGTACCCCCATCGACACGCCGCTAGAGACCCCTGCCGGGACACCCAGGTTCACGCGTCACCGGCCAGAGGGCTTGCCTTACTCCGTCGACTTCAGCGGCGGCATCATCATGGATGATGACGGCAAGAAGGTGATCTCGCGCATGCATGGTCTTTGCTCTCAGCTGTTTAGACACTACATACTAAACAAATTGAGTGAAGTACCAAGTGATTTAAAAAACAGAGTCATCAGCATACTTCATGATGAGTTTCCCGTTCCAACACGGGATCAGCGCTTCAATGAAGACCTAATGAACATTCGAATGCGCGAATACTTCAAACACAAGCATTCCGAAGTGTAAAAAGCAATCAAGCATGGGTGGAACAGACCAGATTGGCTGGCCAAAGAAGATTGGAAGAAAGCAGCGCGCGAGAATCCCAACAAGTGGAAGCAACAAAAGGATGCAGCCAGAGCGCGAGTAGAGGCAGGGAGCTCGCACCACCTAGGGAGCGGTGGATGGGCATCATTTGAGGCCGATTTTGTAAGTGTTTTTGCATTGCTCTTTATGTTCGATAGTTTAGGGTTTATGAGTTTTTTAATTCTAACATAATGAATTCTTTGTATGTTTTGACAGTGGTCGATGATAGGACGTGATCCCACACCGTACGAGCGCGAGTATGCAGGCAGGAAGGGCTTAAAAGCCCTGATGGACATTCTCAGTTCTCGCGACAGCATGGTTAGTATTAGGGTTTACTCTTTTCTATTTTTTGTATTGTTTTATAAATGTCATTATATGTTTATACTTACTGAAAGCTGTCTTATTGTCTTTTTTTGCAGAATCCGACAGATACGCCGCTTGGACACGATGAGACGTCTGACTAGACGACGTCAGTTTAGCCGTAGCTAGATAGCATTAGTTTAGGGTTTCTCATAGCTTATGTATCATGAGACGGATTTTATACGTCTTTTTGAACCATGTATATTATTACATTTGTCACCGCAGTTCATTTTGCCAATCAATTATTTATGCCTATGATGTTGTACAATTGTCATTATTACATTTGCCAATCAATTCATTTTGCCTATGATGTGTACAATTGTCAATTTTACGCTTATCAATTTTGCAAACAATGCGTCTTGTGGGTGACTATTTTGGGTCTATTATCTACCCTTGCACTTTTTTTAAAAAGTGAATCAAGTACAATATGGTTGATGGGTGGCAGGGCATTCAATGCCCTGTCACCAAAAAAAATTTCTCTCGAGCGTCGCTATTTATGGCTCTGTAGCGTCGCTATGAGCGTCGCTATAGACTTCTGTGTAAAAGTCGCTATAGGCGTCGCTATGAGCGTCTCTATATAGCATATAGCGTCGCATATAGCGACGGTTTTAGCGACGCCGGGGGTTATAAAAACCCAATGTATTTCCGTCGCTAATAGCGTCACAAGAGCACACAAACTCTTGTAGTGAATGTGATTGTCAAGATAGGAGGCAACAAACAACTATGCAACCACTAGCATGAATGCAGATGAGCCCGAAGGGCTATTTGTGGTGCAGCACATGATGAATACTATGTCTGCAAATGTGGAAAAATCTGTTGAATACTATGTTTGCAACTGTGGAAAAATCTAGTGATAATGTCTGGTATGTGGATTTTGGTGCATCAAATCACATGACCAGGCATGGTGAATAGTTTAAGGAAATGAAGATTTTATAAAGTCTTGGTTATGTAGAAACTAGGGATGATACTACACGTCCTATTATGCATACATGAAATGTGCCATTGTCTATGATAGATGGTAAATTGAAGTACTTGGTTGATATACTACATGTATCCAGCAGTACAAAGAACCTAGTTTTTATTGGGTAAATGATTGAGCAGGGTTTACGGATCAGGTTTAACTCCAATGGTCTCTTTGTCAAAGAGCATAATAAGGACAAAAAGTTGGTTTCACAAGGAAAGAAAGTGGGCAGAATGTTTACTTTGGATGTAAATGTGCCCAAAGTGAATGTTGTCATGTTTGTGCAAGATGCAGGTGTTATTCTAGATATAGAGATTTGGCATAAACAGATTGGTCATGTAAATTTGTAGAGGCTGAAAATGATGCATACTAAAGAGATGGTTACAAATTTACCTACGTTTCAAGTTATTGCAGTGCAAAAAGTATGTGAAGCTTGTCAATTTGGAAAGCAAGCAAAATCATCCTTTTCTCATGATAAGCATGTAAGCATGCATTGGATTTAGTGCATACAAATGCATGGATTTAGGTAGCATCTATAGGCATCTATGGGTGGATGTAGATACTATGTGCTTTCATTGACAACCATACGAGGAAGGTATGGGTCTACTTCCTGAAGCAAAAAAGTGAGGTGTTTATGCATTTTCAAAATTTCAACGTTCTGTTTGAAAAATAGATTGGGAAACGTGTAAAGTTCCTGAGATCAAATGGAGGGGGAGAATACTTTTCCAATGAATTCAATGGTTTTCTAAAAAAACATGGAATTCAAAGGTAGTTTTCATTAAGGTACACTTCGTAGAAAATAATGCTGTTGAATGGAAGAATAGGATCATTACAGAAGTGGCTAGAGCATTGATGAATGAGAAGAACATGTCTCATTGTTATTGGGTTGTGGTTGTTGCTACAGGTGTCTACGTACATTGTGAACATGACCCCTACTGCTATAGTACATGATATGAATTCTGAAGAAACACTCAGTGGTGAAACATAAGATGTGTTAGATTTTAAATCGTTTGGAAGTATTTCTTATGTGCATGTTCCGGATGAAATAAGAAGTAATATTGATCCAAAAGAACCTGTTTGTTGGCTATTCCCTTGAGAAAAAAGAGTACAAGTGTTACAATCCTATCACGCGTAAAGTGCAAGTGAGCAAGGATAACATTTTTTATCAAATGGAAAGTTGGTATGCTCACGGAAAAGATGATATGGCTGTCGATGTAAGAAAATGTGGCTGCAAAAAATACAGGTAAAGTCTTGACTGGGCCGCAAGGATCCTCTAGTGCAAGTCATGGTGAGAATCCATGGAGTGGCAGGTTACGTGAAATAGTGAGTCCTGGGAAAACTTCAAATGTATCAAGGAAAGGAAATGAAAAAGGTGATGATGCCCCCAAGTTGCCAAATTTACGTGTTAACTACGATGATGGCAATAGTAGTGGTTCTGCGTAGAGTTTGGATGAGAAGTTTGGAATACCCCCTATGAAGACTCCGGGTATAAGAAGGATGCAAGTACGGAATAGGGAAGCTAGAAGTGATCCTGGACCACACATGTTAGAAAGAGCAAGAAATCATGTGTGGAGTTTGAATCATGATGGTTATGTGGCTCATCATTGTGCATTTATGGTAAGAATTACAAAGGAAGTTGAACCTGTAACATTTAATGCACTAGTAACTTGTGTGTAGCGGAAATTGATAACATAGTGAGCATTTCATTAAGAACAAGTTGGTAATGAGCATAGAGAGAGTATTTAATTTGAGAAAGCAACCTATAAATTAACTTGAAATGAGAGAGAAATAGAACAATTGGCAAGAGTCAACAGTTGATCGAGCACCAGATTTACAAGGAGCCAGTCCCCCCCTCCATAAAGGCTTTGTATTACAGCTTCTCCCATCAAAGGAGACTTTTGTACAATACAATCTTTGTGTTCCTTAACAAAACTCGATGGTGCAATGAAGATGGAAGCTTCATGCACCAATTTAGGCTTGAAAAACACACCTAGTGTCTCTAGCCTCAGTCCCAAGACCTCACACACCTTCAAAAATGGTGAGAGCTAGCAGGGAATGAGGATAGATTGAGAGGAAGAAGATATATCTTAGGAGAAAGAAGTATTATCCTCACACAATCGCTTTAATAGCCTTGAGACACATGTCCCCCTTTCCCCTTTTGTGAGGACTTTAGGTAATTAAATCAATCAAATAAACTCTCATTGGACCTCTTAGTCTTCTGGCCAATAGGTATCAGGCAAGCCATTGGGTTGTTGGATGCTCATTGGACCCCTTGGTACACTAATGAGATGAGCATGCTGTTGGGGGTACCATCGATGCGATAGCTCCAATGACCAAAAAAATTGTCAATACGGAGGGATGAGCTACCCAGCTAGGGCATGGAAATACTCACACGGTTAGTGAGCAAATCGTGGCAACACAAATGGTTAACTCTACGAGGTGAGCTTCTCGGCCTATGCCACAATGAAGGGCAATCTCCATATCCACTTCTCTTCACCTCTAATCAACCCAATCACACACACTACGATTGCAAGACACACACAACACTAATCCTATCATGCAACAGACTATTCGCAAACACACACACATAGATCTATCAAGCACCACACTCCAATCAAACCTACATGCACACACAAGAAAAAGAGGGTAATCACACAAGATTAGAGAGGGATTAACCACTAATTAGTTAAGATCTAGTTAATCTAAGCATCATAGGCAATCATAAGAAGTAAGAGAGAGGCATAGTGAGAGAGAATGAATCATTGATTAGTGTTAGTCAAGTCTCATGAGCAAGGAGAAGCTCAAGGACTCCATAGCCACACACCTCAAGAGCTCTCACCAAAGAGTGCTCTCAACAAATGACTTGAGAACCCTAATTTCTGTTACACACTGCCTTATATACCTAGGTTAAAAATATGCCATGTCCGGCCGCCCAAGGCCTTTAGGGCTCACCACATACTGAATCTGCAACCTAAGCACAGTAAGTGACCTATTCTTTACAACTTGGAACTCCCATTGAGCCCGTAACACATTAAAATATTACAATGGCTTGAAATAATTTGGGAATTTACAATACGTGACCATTTTGGGAAAGCGTGGAAAATGTGTAACTCCAATCTTTACTGTTTCTTCAGTTTGATCTTCGATGTGCATTCGTACATCTTTGGTCTTTAGCAGCTTCTGCTAACTGATTTTGACACATTTAACATTCCCCCCTTTCTATTTTAGTGCCCGAGCGGGCACTGTTGAAAGGTGTCCGTGGAGGGTGTGGAAGGTTTTGATTGGTTGTTGTTGGGCTAATTGTCTTCATTTGTCGTTGAATTTGTTGATGAGGTTCAATTTGTTGCAGCATCTTCACTGGTCCAAATATGTCTGATGTGAGATGATGTTGCGTTTTTCGATGTAATAGCATAATGATGAGGCTGTTGTTTATTGATAAAAAGTATGTACAAGGGAAGTAGAATGATGAGGTTCTAAATTAGAGTCTAATACCTGGATGACCGGAAAAAACCTAGTGAAAAAAAGTGCCTTTGGGATAAAGCGCATTATTTGAGTATTTATTAGCATGGGAAATATTAATAAAGTACTCAAGGGATGATTTGTTGATAGATATGGAATTAAAAAGGCAGTAATTGTGAGAGGGTAGCATGATGGAACATTGGTTTTCCTATTGTAGTCCACTCAAGGTGCATGTGTGGAAGCAAGAAAGAGTGTCTAATGCATATGTCTGATGGTGGGACATCCTATTTATGCATACACAAAAATGCATGGGAAACAATATGTTGTGCAAGAAAGATTTTGAGGGGTTATTCAGAAAGATGGTGTAGCTATAAAAGCATATGACATGGCTTTGCAAGTTGGCACCCCTTTAAGAATGGTTTTTGTTGACGAGGATATGTGCTCTCATCTTACAGTGCACTATTCGTGAGTGTTGGACTCTACAACACTCCACCAATTGTAAGTTAATAGACTTTGACCTTATGCTCATCTCATCCAGCATGAGCAACATGACTTTAGATATTCTCAACTCTTCCAGCTTGGGCGTAAGCCTAATAACTTAGCACAGAGTTTAATATGACTTGAATCTTTGGGACTAATGCTTTGCTCATTTTATGGCTCAACAACCCGACTCTCACTATGCCAAAGAGTGTTTTTTTCACTCTGGTGACTTGACTTTTTACATTCTTGTGCTTACTACAAACATTTCTTCAAGTAAAAGTAAGCTTGAATCCTCAAAAAGAGGATTAGTGAAGGACCAAGATGGCATTGAAGGTTTCTTTTGCCATACCTATTTCATCATCTTTGAATCTACATTCATGTTGGTTGGGTTGTCCTTATTTGACTCTGAATACTCCATTATCTGTTTGATTCTCCAATTAGACCTATTGATAGGAGTCTTTGATGTTGTTGTAGGATTCTTTTAACTCTCGAGATTTGGCTTTCGACTAGGAGGATTGGAAGACTTAGGAATCCAAATCTCTTGATGACCTTTGTTTCTCCATTGTTGACTTTTCTTCGCTTTAGGTCTTGTTAAGTTCTTGAGATCTTCATGTAGGTGTGGTGAAGCTGCAGTTGGCTTGCGATTGTCTGGTAGCTAAATCTTTGTATATCCTTGGTAAAATCCTTGTCTAAGAGGAAGATTATTTGAGATCCATCTTTGCTTGATATCCTCTTGAGAGTTGTGATAGACTTCATCATCTTTTGATGTTGTTCTGTTGTATACCTGCTTCTTAGGTATCCTAGAATATTGTCAAGGTTGATACCTTGTGGGCCTTCTTTCTTGGGAGGGTCTTGAAGTTACTTCATCTGCCCTAACGTGCGATTTTGGTACCCATATATGTCTGTTACCTCCGTAGTACTCCTGTTTCTTTAAGCTCCATTGTGATGCTATCCATCCCATGTGTTTGTCTTCATGTGTTGATTTCTTGTCCTTAATCCAAACTGGATCATTGACTTTGATTGAATTGCTCGGAACAAACACTTGCTTGACTTTCTTTTGCTTTCTCAAGTACTTTGGCTGATATATCTTTTCTTTTCTAGGTGTCTCCTTAGAGGTTTCCGTTGGGTCAGCAATTGACTTGAAGTCTTGAAATCCTGACTTGCTTGAAGAAGCTGATCCATGAGGGTTCTTTGATGTAGAGGCATATGCTGTCACATTTTCTTTGCTAATCGGTGGAAGTTCCACTTTAGATTTACCTTTGTTTGCAAGATTTGTCTTTGATTCTTGTGACTTTTGCAACTCTGAATCTAGCATTAATGGTACCTGTAATTGTTGCGGGCTACCTCTTGGAAAAGAGAGTATTAGCATTTTATCTTCTTTGCAGGTCTTGTGTTGATCTACCCACTGATGTCCAAGGATGACATCTGCATGCATGTCCTTTGAAGGCTTCACCTAAAACTTTACTTGCTCTTCATGATTTTGGATGCTAAGGATAACAACCATTTCTTTTTGACATGTATGCATACCTAGCATTGTTTTGCTATCATGCTTGCATAGAATTATCTCTAGAATGCTTTGAATGTTGTCTGCAACCATATTGCAATTTGCTTCCTTATCCAGTAGAGAATTGCATCTGACACTTGCTCCTTTTGTACTATTGAGAACTATAGCTATTCTTGTTGTTGGTACTATTGAAGATCTTTGTCTTGATTTTGCCATGGTCTCACCTTGATCTAGTTGTGTCTCTATGGAGGGTAACTTGAGACTTTTTGTTGCAATCGAACTTACAACAGCTGATTCGACTGGGAGTGTCTGATTGATCTTTGGACTTCCTATTTCTTTCTGGTTGTCTGTAACTTTGTTCTTCTTTACTTCTGGCTTTGATGGCATTCTCTGCTCAGTAGCTTGCGTGGTTTCTATTTGCTTTGTTTGATCTGCACTTGCTATTGATTGATTTGCTTTAAGCTCTTCTCCAATTCTGTTTGATGGAGATGAATCATCTTCAATAAGCTTCTCCATTTGAAATGTGCTTGAGGACTTTGTACTGTTGTCCGTGGGTGACCAGTCTTGATCTCCATTCTTTGTTGCCTTTGAAGATTGCGTCATGTTTGAACTTTGTATCTCTAGAATCTCCTGGGCCATTGGCATTCCCATTATGATGTCCTTTGCAACATATCCTTTGCTGTGATCACATGGAATTGAGCTCTGATGATTTATGAACTTACTTCAACGATGGTGGAGATGATTCCCCAGCATTCTGCTCGTTTGTTTCCTGATATGCTCACAAATTCACTAGCATCTTCCAGCTGTGGTTGACCACATCTTTTCCAAGTGCGAAAAGACATGAGGTTCTTGTCTAACTCAAAATATAGCTTTACTTCTCTTGACAGCTTTTCTTCATTTTCATTAATAGTGTTGCACTTGATCATCTTAGGATCTGTGCCTGAATTGACTGCTTTTGTTGTGGCAATGTCATTTGGTTTAACTTTATCTGCAATTTCACCTGCTTCCATTGATGTCGACTTGTATTGCTGTAATATTGCACTTTTTTTGCAATTGTTGAGCATTGTTCTCCTACATCTGGGTAACTCTTGATCTTAATAGATCCACTGTACTTTCTGGCAGAATCTGTCTCTTTGGAGGAGATTTTGGTGGTGAACTTTGTGTAGCTTTCTGGACTTTAGCTCCCATTGACTTTGATTTTTCTGTCACCTGTTCTGACAGCTTGAGGCTTTGCATCATCTTCAGATAGTCTTTGACTTCTGTCGTACCATCCATAGGGATTTGTACAATGTCATGACCTAGCTGATATTCATTACCATGTGCATCTTGATATGCATATGTCAGCTTGATCACATATAAAAATAAAGAGAAGGGAGTTTACAAAGGTAAGAACAAACTCTCTCCTGAAGATCTTGAGCGTTATGGCAAAGATAACCGGTGTTTCAAGTGCGGCGAACAAGGGCATGCGTACCACGCTTGTCCCCAAAAGAACAACCACCAAGATCCTCCTAAAGCTTCCTTGGTTGAAATCCAAGAGGAGGAGACTCACCAAACTCACCACAAAGGATCTCCTCTATGCCATGCTTGGGGAAAGGTAAGAGAACATGATGCCTTTATTCTCTTTGATCCTGGTTCTACTCACAATTTTATATCTATGGTGTTGGCCACCAAGCTAGGCATACAAGCCTACGAGATGGGAGATGTCCTACCCATAGACAGTGCTTTCAAAGAGCAAGAAGCTTCAGTCACTCCCTTAATCGGGAAATTGAGGCTTCATGTTCGAAGCTATGTAGACAAAGAGGACTTCTTTATCTCTCCTCTCAAGCATGAGGATGTAATCCTAGGGGCACCATGGTTTGACCGCCTGGCTGCCAATGTTAAATTCCCTGAAAGGAGAATCTCCTTTAAGTTTAGGGAAAAAGACATGTATATAGATGCTAAGGAAATGGGTAACACCATCCCCATTGTACATACACCAGCTTTCAACAAGTCAATAAAGAGCTCTATTTCCGTGTACATGGTTTTTGTTAAAGATTCTGAAAATGAACCTAATTCTTTAGCAAAAGAAAATAAAAGCAACCAAAAGGAATTAGAGTTATCCAATTTTCTCAAGGGGTTTCAAGATGTTTTTATTGACGACATCCCTTGTGAGCTACCTCCTAAACAAGGTAATGATGACCATGAAATCGAGCTCCTTCCAGGAAGTTCACCGCCTAACAAACCTCCTTATAGAGTTTCTCAAGCTCAACAAGAGGAGATTATGCGGCAAGTGCATGAGTTAGTTGAGAAGGGCATGGTTAGGCCTAGCTCATCTCCATTTTGCTCACCTGTGCTATTAGTGCAAAAGAAAGATGGCACATATCATATGTGTGTCGACTATAGAGCGCTAAACAGGATCACTATCAAGAATAGGTTTCCCGTTCCACAGGTAGAAGACCTATTTGATAAGCTACAAGGATCGACCTATTTCAGTAGGATTGACCTAAAAAGTGGCTATCATCAAATAAGGATAGTTCATCAAGACATTGTAAGGACCGCATTTCGCACCACATTTTGGTCTTTACGAATACATTGTCATGCCTTTTGGCTTGACCAATGCACCAGCCACATTCAACCGCTTGATGGAGAAGCTGTTCAGGCCTCATCGAACCTTCACTGGAGTGTTCTTTGATGATATTATCATCTACTCTAATTCATTAGACGAACACAAGCAACATCTCCAGGTAATATTTCAAGTTTTAAGAGCGAATAAACTTTATGTTAATCAAAAGAAAAGTGAATTTTTCTTGCAAGAGATTCAGTATTTAGGTCACATTATCTCTCAAGATGGCATCCAAATGGGTCCATTCAAGTTAGAGGCAATAAAAGGATGGCCTAAACCAAGGAATCTTCATGAACTAAGAAGCTTTATAGGTATGTGTGAATACTATAGACGCTTCATAGAAAAGTTCTCACAAATTGTGGGACCATTACATGACCTAACAAAGAAAAGATTTAGGTATACATGGTCTCCTAAGGAGAACAATTCTTTCGAAAAGCTTAAAGAAAAGCTTATCTCTCAACCTGTGCTTACACTACCGGATCTCTCAAAACCATTTGAGGTCCAATGTGATGCTTGTGGTGATTGCCTTGGAGTTGTTTTGCTCCAAGAAGGGCATGCCATAGGTTATGAGAGTCGAAGGCTCGACCCTATTGAGCAAGCTCTAGGCATATACGAAAAGGAACTCCTTGCAGTTCTACATGCCTTAGACTCATGGAAGCACTATTTATTGGGGACTCCTTTCATTCTGCGAACGGATCACCAAAGTCGTAAGTACTTCATGACGCAGACCAAGCTCTCTGACAAACAAATGAGGTGGGCAAATTTCCTTTCGCAATTTCATTTTCATATTGCTCACATTGCTGGCAAGCATAATCAAGTAGCTTATGCACTCTCAAGACGGCCAAGAGTGAATGCGGTTTCCATAGCAACTCATAATGATCTATCTTCAATGATAGATGAGTACGCTATTGATCCCGATTTTAGAGATGTGATTTCAGCCCATGCATTAGGTAAGAAAGAAGAACCATTTACCTTACAAGATGGTTATCTTCTCTATGGAAATAGACTATGTGTTACTAACTCACTACGTGAGAAAGTAATGTATGAATCTCATGCTCCACCTTATGCGGGGCATAGAGGGATTCGGTCTACCTTAAAGGAATTTGAAACATATGTCTATTGGCCTACCATGAAAGTGAACATACAAGAGTATGTTTCTAAATGTGTGGTATGCCAAAAGAAAAAATTTGATAGAGGGAAGCAACTTGGATTGCTTCAACCCTTGCCAATCCCTAATTCACCATGGGAGAGCATATCCATGGATTTTATCTTTAGATTGCCTAAGTCTATTCATGGGAATATGGGAATATGGACGATAGTAGAAAGGTTCAGTAAACAAGCTCATCAAATGGCAACCCTCTTCATTTCACAAATTTTCAAGTACCATGGGTTGCCAATGTCCATAGTGTCGGATAGAGATCCTAGAATGACCAGTAATTTTTGGAAGGGTCTCTTTGAGAATTTAGGGACAAGGCTAAACTTCTCTTTGGCCTATCATCCACAAACAGATGGCCAAAGTGAAATAGCTAACCTAACAATTCTTGATCTACTAAAAGCCTATGTAACGGAAGTAGATCAAAGATCCCAATGGGAGAAGTACTTACCCTTAGTGGAGTATGCTTACAATAACACTGTACATACTTTCACGGGAAAAGCACCTTTTGAGGTAATTGAGGGAAGATCAAAAAGTCCCTTTCTACTTAAGGTACATGGGAAGATCTTCACTACAGATGAGTATAGCCGAGACCTACAAGAATCTTTTCAAAAGATTAAGGATGATATCTCTATCTCAAAGCAAAGGCAAAAGGGTGCTGCTGACAATCCCATAAGAGCCTAAACCTTTAAACAAAATGATTGGGTCTTATTAAAGTTTCCTAAGGCTCGATTAAGGCACACGACGGGCAAGAATCCTACGGGACACCAAAAGTACTATGCTAAAATAGCAAAAAGGTACTATGGTCCCTTCCAGATTCTTAGGCCAATGAATGAGATGGCATATCAACTCAAGTTGCCCAATCATTGGCTCATACACAATGCTTTCCATGTGAGCCTATTAAAGCCTTACAAAGGAGAGCCACCTCAAGAACCAACTATTGAAGACCCACCGGAGATCGAGGACCAAGAGGAGGTGCTGCAGCCCGAGTCCATTCTCCGACATGAAGACAAGGTATTAAGAGGCGGTAAAACTATCCGACGATAGCTTATTAAGTTTAAGAATTATCCTTTTGAAGATGCTAGATGAATGCAAGGCATACAATTAAAGGATAACCTAAACCTTGTCAATGCTTACAATGCTTCCCAAGAGTAAGCAAATGTACAAAATGTTAAAAATGAACAAAGTTTTTTTGTCTTATAAGACTCTCTTTTTCTTTATTGTGCACAAAAATTAAGTAGTATGCATGCTTAGATCAAGTTTGTGGCGACGACGTCTCCCAAACACCAAGTAGAGCTTGTCACTCTACTATGGAAGACTGATCGGACTAATGTGCAAACATGCTTGCGGCAGCCTCAGGCTCTCAAGCACCAATTGGACTAGTCATCCATTGTGGAATGATGTCGTAGGGTAACATAGGGATCGTCTACCCGCCACGAAAAGGACTCATGAATATGCTTTATCTTCTCTACACCATAGTCGAGGATGACTATGATTTCAAGAGAGAGGTAACGTCATAATAATCAATATCTAATTCTCCTAAATGATTTTCTTATGTTAAACTGATCATTTAATATGAGGAAGTGCCAGGGGAGAAAAAGCTAGAATATTGGTTAAGCTAGCAGACCGGCCACAGTAGGGATCCAAAGGAGGGAAAAGAGGGATCCAAAGGGGGGGCCATCTGCAAAAGCGCCATGTGCAACAATGGGCTAAAAAGACCCTAAGGTTCAGCCCATTAAGACTTCCAAAATGCTAAGGTTCCAAAATTCAAAGGTTGTGTCCAAAGGTCAACCTTAAGGGAATTGGATGCTTTGTGTGTGACCAAAAAAGTCTTTGCATATCCCTACATAGGAGGGGGTGAGCCTAGCATGTAGGGGATGAGAGAGAAAGCCACACACACACACACACACACACAAGCCCCCTTTACACAAAGGGAATGAGGGACACATGTCAGCTCCCTAGGCCAGATGCCCACAAGGTGTACCCAATTCCTATTGGATGGCCTTGGAGGTGGACCAATGAGAATTAGGCTAGAGTAAATCTAGTTTAATTAATCTTAAAACACTTAATAAAAGAACCAATGAGAATTAAGTTCTCTAGAAGACTATTGGATAGTCTCCCAAGGGGTCCAATGAGCATTCAGTAGCCCAATGGCTCGCCTGATTCCTATTGGCCAGGAGGCCAAGGGGTCCAATGAGAGTTTAATTGAATTATTAATTAACCTAAAGCTCTCACAAAAGGGGAAAGGGGGACACATGTCAGAAGGCTATCACTTATGCTGCTTAATAGTCATTGGCTTGACCTCGGGAGGGCCAATGAGGGTTGAGCAAGAGCAAATAGCAAGAGGGCTCACCCAAGAGAGAGAGGGGTCTAATTTTTGGCAAGGCATTATCACACACACACTCACAAAATCTCATGTGTGATGAAAGAGAATACTATCTCTTCCTAAGCTTTAATGGAGAACTCATCACCTACTCCAAGCTTGTGAGATAGAAGCCTACATCAACACACTCTTGGCATGTGGATGAAAATCCAAATAAGGGCCAAGCTTCAATGCATGCTCATCTCCTCTACCAAGCTAATTACTAAGCTAAGCTATGCTAATATGAGTGATTATGTGAGGAGATGTACATCTTTCTCGTAAGATACTCCTTCTTCCTCTAAATCTACTCTCATACCCTGCTAGCTCTCACCATCTTTGCACGAGTGTGAGGTCTTGCGTCTGAGAACGAGGATAATTGATGTTGTGTTTACTAAGTGTTTTTCTTAGTGCATGAAGCTTTTATCTTCATTGCACTAGCTAGTCTTGAAGGAACACAAAGAATTGTATTGTACAATGTCTCTCTTGATGGGAGAAACCATAATACAAAGCCTTTTGGAGGGGGATCGGCTCCATGCAAATCCGGTCCTCAACTGTTGTCAATAGCTTAACTTATCTCTCTTTTGAAAGTATTGTTGATGCTATCTAACTAGGTGTTATGCTTTTTGTTGCTCTCTCCACCCAAGAACTCTTGTAATTCTCATTAGGAATCTATTCTAATCAAATGCCCACTATTTTCATGCTAATTTCCGCTAAACATAAGCTTTTAGGCCATTAAATGTTACACCAATAATTATGCTATCAAAGCACTACTTCTATAGGAGGGATGCCCAATTTCATTCAAAATCAATAAGCTTCATCTAGCCCAACAGAATTGTTCTGTTTTTAAAAAAGAACTTTATGCAATAGTGTGTTCTTTAAAGACATGGTAACATTATTTGTATGGGACAAAATTGGATATTGTGTTTGACCATGAAAGCATAAAATGGTCTACACAAGAATCTAATTTGAAGGGTTGAAAGGCCAAGTGGTTGAGATTATTCAAGACTATGATGCAAATCTTCGGTATCATGAAGGATGATATAATGTGGTAGCTGATACTCTTAGTCAAATGCCTACAATAAACTCTCTTCTCTTTATCAAGATACAAAGTGTAAGGGCCTCCTCCTAGTAGCCCTTGCTTTTGACTATCACATCTAAACCATCAACTTTAAAAAGAAAAAGAAAAAATAATGTTCGAGTAAATTCGGGTTCAATTTAAGCACCAAAGTATACTCATGAGCCACTTCTGACTTACGCCATGGGAATACGGACATAATGAATGCATGAAAAAAAATCTTTTCATTTTGAGAAAATAAACATAAAGAAAAAGACAAGGAAAAGGGAAAAGATAGGATAAGAAAAAAGGAAAAGGAAAAGATAAGCAAGGCAAAGATAAGGATAAGGATGAGGCAAGTAGCTTGTTGAAGATGTTTTGAGAAGCAAGATAAGTTAAAAAGACCTTACCGATAAGGAAGATAACATATCACGATAAGTAAAGGCACTTATCATAAATATGTATAAAAAGAGAGCTTCTGTTCTCATTTTACACTTCTCTCCTTCATTTTCTCAAGGTGAAAATTTGAGAGTAAGCTTGAGAAATCCATAGACAAGCCTCTTTCACAAACACCTCCTACACACACACACCTCCTCAAGAGAAACCATGGCCAAGTTTGTCAAAACTTGATCTTCTTCTTCACATTAACTTGCATTGTCCCTATCCTTTCTCCAAATTAATCTCAAGATTTCCATAGATTGAACTCTCTTTTACCTCTTGCCATTCTCTCATTCCAAGTGGCATAATTAGTGGTCTTCAAGAAATGTGAAGAGGGAAAGAGCTGACTATGTCAACTCGCTTCTTCAATACTCTCCCAAAGCAAAGAGAAGGCTCTACTACACACACACACTAAGGTAATATCTTCTTGTTCTCTTTATGCTATTACACTTTCTTGAAACTGATTTACTCTTTTACTTACTAAAATTCATGCTTATATGCTATTACACTTTCTTGAAATTAATTTATTTTTATACTTACTAAAATTCATGCTTAAGATCTCACATTCTCATAAGCAAGTCTTTTTGCTTGGGAAGAAGAAATAACTTCTTAATTTTGTTGTTTCCCTCTAATTATGGTTCATTACTAATCATAACTAACCATGTTTCTAACAACTAACCACCACGATGTTATTTCAAGTTCTGTTATTTTAAATTTCTTAGACTACCAAATTAATATGGCATAGAGAGAGTATAAAGCACTCTCTTTAACCATAGGTGACTAGAGGTCATAATTACCTAAATATTTCAAGCTGCATGATTTCAAGTTTCTTAGATTACCATACTTCCCATAGTTGCGATGGTGAAAAGTCAAAGACCTCGCTATCTGCACAACAAAATGAAGAACGTGCTTCTTGTGAGAGAGATGCAAAGACTTTTCTCAAAAATTCTTGACAAAGGTGGTCTGCAAGAGAGGTGTAGATCGACTGAGAGGTGGAGAGTTGTTGCTAGGTGGAGGGCATACTGAGTGATGTGGGACGGAGAGTGGTAGTGGTTACGTCACATGAGTGCAAATGTGCAACTCCCATCCATAATTGCACCCATGTTTTCTTTGAAACAAGTGGTGTTTCAAATTTCAATACATTTGTACTTTCAAATTCCTACTCTCTATAAAAAAAAAGTTAATACATTCCCTCCTACAGTACTTAAATCTAGAGAACAAAAAAGTTTCTCATTAAAAATACATGGAAATATGTAGAAGTACCAACTAGGTAGGAACAAAAAAGATCCTTTTTTTCTACCACCAATGCATGATTTGCCTGTAAGGAAATCTGTTGTCAAGGCTTCACCAAACAAGGGGAAGAAGCATATGACCATGGATGCAAGGTCCCCCTTCACAAGTACAAAATATCCTCGGAGCATGAACACCCCAAACACGAGAGCTAGCAGGGGGGACTTCTCTATGGAGAAATTAGCTAAGTCTAGAGCACTTTTTGGTGAGGATGAGACTCGATCATCTACAAAGTCCAGGGGTTGGTGTTCCTCCTTTTCATATGTACACTATTGTGTTGTTTCACTTTCATGATTTTTTTTCATGAAAGATAGCTATTGTCATTTGAAGATTTTGAGGTTTTGAGCTCAACATTTTTAATTTCTTGTTAAATTGCATGCATGCAAGTGTTTGTATGGTATCTTGAGAGCTCTGAAATTTTGATTGAGTCATTGCATGCATGCAAGTATATGTGCTAGGAACCGAACACAAATTTAAAGCTCTATAGGGAAGTGAAGGTTAGCATATAAACTGAGGCACTTTACAGAGACCAAATTTTATACTTTACAGTTTTGGTACTACGTACACAATTTTAGACTTTGCATTGGAAAGGTTATCCATGTGGGCTCGCATGGCTTGTAGTATGCAAAGTCAAAAATTGTGTACGTAGTACCAAAACTGTAGCAATAGACGGAAACCATGCGAGCCCTGCAAAATAGCAAAAACAATATACTACAAGCCATGGAACAAAAAAATCTGCATGCCTCGAATCACACAACACATAATCCAAGTTGTACACAAGCAGAGAGAGACAAAAGCAAGATAGATTGAGAGAGCACATGCAGGCGCACCTTCTAGCTAGAGTGGAGTGCTACACCAACACATCGAGAGAGAAGAGGGCAGAGGAGAGGAGAATAACACAGAAATTGGGTGCAATCTCCCCCCGTGCAAGAGTGACCATTTCCCTCTTGCACGTATTTGTTTTATAGATTTCTTAAATGGTCAAAGTGAGTACAAATTGACCAGACGGTCATAAATGGCCAAAGCTCATAAAGAGCACTTGAATAATCAAATATACATAGAATATAATATCCTTTTGCAATAGCCTAGCTCGGTCAAGCCTTTTCCACATGTTAGCTACAATAAATAGTAAAATATCAATTCTATAACATACCTCTCCATTGGAAAGCAACTGTCCTCAGTTACGAAGATAAAAATTTGCAAACAATACTTGTCAAAAATAGTGATTAGAAATATGTATCGAAACTATCACATAGTAAAAGAAAAATTTTATCACATTGCTTATGCCTGTTGTCATCCACATACTACCTATTCTAGTGTCCCATACCACTAGAATAAGCAGTATATGTCATACCGTAATGAATCAGGATATCATTGGTCACACTCATCATTCAATAAGCAATTCTCATCCATCTCAAGTTAACTTTCATAAATATTGTCGCAATTAAAAAAACATCATATACCAATTCCCAATCCAATTCCAAATCCAAATATAAATTTCTGCCAGAATGTACATCCACCTGGTTAACAAAATCATACTAGTTACAGTGGTGGCTAGCCACTGCAGCATGATTTCGTGATTGGTGTTGCCTAGATCAGCGAATCTACACCAATAACATGTTGTTGTGCCGCTCCGCTCCCATGACAAGAAAATAAGCAAAGGCATGTCTATCAGGTGTATTTGAATCCTACATGATTATTCAACAGTTATAAGGGCTTGCTAACAAGCCAATCTTAAGCTAAAAGTGTGCCAGGTGCGGCTCTAAGGGAAAAAAGATGTCTTGGTAATGCTAAACAGTGAGTATTCTTGAAGTGGTCATATCTAGGTTTTTATTAATCAAAGTTGAAGTGCTTGAAGGGCTCTACATGCCCGTCTTTACGACTCGTCAATCGGAGCTACGGATAAGAAGTTATGACAGTTTTAAATTGAGTCAGTAGCATATATACCGGCTTGAGCAACTATTGATAAAAGGTCAAAGATGATAGGAATGCATGGGTCCGAAGTGCTCACTTCCAGGAGCATGTCGGTCTTTTCAGTTTGTCAATCGGGGTTTCGACGGTTTCGGTTGGCAAGATATGGACAATTTAAGTATCGCCGGAGGCTGGTTCCAAACCGCCCTGGTTGCCTTGATCAGTCAAGTTCATCTGGTAATTTTTAATCTGCAAACAGATTCTGGGAAAGAGCCGTTGGGATAGGAAAAATGGAAATAACACACAAAACACAAACTCGATGCCTCTCTATATAGCCCATCAGGTATCCAACACCCCAAGCCACACAGAATCACACACATATGCACACTTTCTGCCGACCTTCACAATAAAGACTACCTTCGAACAATCACCAGCTACACACAATCACATTTATCGACGCACACACCATTGCACACAACTCTGTAAACACACACACTGGGAGACCTCGCAAGCCTCGACCGCATACAAAATCACACCCAATCTATAAACATAATCACTCTCTCCCTCTCTCTCTCTCTACACACACACACAACCTGTCCGGAGCCAACGCTACCACGGACCCACTGCACGAGATTAGAGGGAAAAAAAGCAATCGAATTCAAACCATTCACGACACCCACAAGCACCCAATGTATCACAAAACGGTATCGAAATACAATGATGGTGCCCGCCCACTCAATGCAATCCGCTCAGCCCTTGTGGTGGCCTTTAGCAAGCAATTCCCTTACTCAACTGACTGCCCCTCTTTCTCTCCACCCCATGCAGCCCATGGCGGCCCCTATGTGCCCCTTCTCTGCAGCTTCGACACCTTCTCGGACCATACCCGCCTCCTCTCCTTCACTTTCTCGGCAGCGTTTACTTCCTCCTATTCTACACCTGTAGCTCGCGGCACTTCTCTCTCTTATCTTGCATCATCTCCTCTTGCATGCCCTCTATCGGATTTCCTTATCACCTGGCGGCCATGCAGCCTATGGCGGACCCTTACTGTAGCTCTGACCTTACTCCACCTGGCAGTATCCCCGGCTGCCCCTGACGTCGCCCTCATGACCACCTGAAGGCTGGAAACTGCGCCACCCCGTGGACCTCAGCCCGTACTGCAGCTCCTCCACATCTCTGCAAGGCTGCCCCCCTCAGTTGTGCTTCCTCAAGCTCCCCTCGACCCTGCCTTCCCAGATTCTCAAGCCCGCCCTTGGCCTGGCTCTGTCCTGTGCCCCCAGCCCACGGATCAGTCCTCTGGCTCTGCCCTGTGGCCGCAATCTCTTGCTACTGGCCGCCCTTCTCTGGCTCCTTCCCCTTCAACTGCATGCCGCCACCACGTCTTGGCTCCCCTCCAATCATGCAGGGCCCAAGCGGCCCTCTCTCATTATTTGGCCAACCGCATGCGGCCCCCCTTAGCTGACTCCTCTGTCCACATGCAGACACCGATGGGACCACATTCCTGCATGAAATGGCCTCCCAAAGACAGCGCCCCCTCTTCTCCAGCCAACTGCAGCTTACTGCCTCGGATTTTTAGCATGGCAAACCTTTCAAAAAAATTTATCTTGCGTCTTAACGGCCATTCCCACCTGTGGTCGATCGCAATCCCAAGCACCGCCAAGTGGGTGGACCATGAGGCCGCAATAGCCGCGTCCGAGTACTCCCGGCTTCAAGTAGCCCTAGCAGCCCCTTTCGAGTCGCACTTCAATTGCTTTGTAATTTGCCGGTAGTGGAGGTCACCCCGATTGTGGGCCATCCCGAACTTGCCGTAATTATAACAAATAACCTCACTTCAATCTTTAGTCCTTGAAGGAGCCCTCCAAAAAAAACCTCATGGCCAAATAATGGGACCATAGATTTGCCATAGAGTAAATTCCTAGCATCGACGAGCAGTTTACTTATGAGAGATTAAAAACCGGTGCCTGACGTGCTAATTGCCACATCTGGCATACACATCTTTGTGGGACCTATTCCCGGTTGTACCTGGTACTTGTCCAAGCCTTCTACTATCACACTGTTTGCTGCCCTTTACCTGTTGCTGGCACTTTCCGTGGTCCGAGACACCTTAGGTGTACCATCGTTGCCCGACCCCTTGTTGAGCATTTATAGTCAACCATAGCATTATTTAGGCAATATATCAGTGCATAAGAAGAAAAGCGAGAGATATTATTTACAGAAACATTAGATAGATAGAGAGAGATATTCATTTGCTGTAGAGCCCTCCTGGGTCAAATGGAAAGCCATAGGCTCTCCTAACTATAAAGAAAACTCTGCCGAGATCAAATACATGGCATTGAGCATAGCCATGCGTCCATAATACATGCATAATCAACCTTTTTCCTGCACCTGTAAACCCAAAAATCATCCTCTCGTGCAACTTGACATCACTTCGGCCTTCAACTGTATCCATATGCTGGCTTCATACACAAAACAAGCCTGTAAATCAACCTGTGAAGCATTTGCACCATACCTCATTAGTCTCTCACCTGCTAGAGAGCTCTCCATAACAGACCTCTCATCAAGAGAGCTTTGCAAACCATGCACAACTACCTGTAAGGCGACTTTCAAAAGCATGTCCATCAATAGCACAATAGCCACCTTTAGCAACCTGTCTTCCACTATCGCTGCTTCTTGGAGAACAAAGCCTACCTGCTTCTCAATCATATCCCTGTTGTAGGTCCTTCAAATGGCATACATGCCATACCTGACTCACCATGGCAAACTTTGTCCACCATAGCCTTTGACACTTCATCTTTAACCACTTCATGCGAGAGCAACTCGGATCGCTCGATTACCTTTGCCTGTTCTTCAAGGACTCTTTCTACGACCATATCATCTGCTAAGAAAAAGGGAAATCCATGATCTATTACCTCATCTTCTGGTAGGTTGACATCACCAACACCTTCTCGAATGCACTACCACCCTTCAACACAATCGGTAGGGCAAGGTTGCCCAACCCCTTGGCTAGCTTCCTCTTGCACAGCTTTGACCATTACTTTGCCAACATCGTCACACTTTTCCTGCGAGCTCTGATCCATAGCTTCCTTTAATTCATCATGCACACAAACTTCGACCAAGACCGCATCCTTGCTAGCCGGGCTAACAAACTCTTCTACATCATCACACCACATTGGAGGAACAAATTGAAATGAATGACCAGAATGGCTTACAAATGGCAAAGCAGCTACCTCCTTGACGCTTGAACTCCCCTTTGGCTTCATGTCTTGACGCAGATCCATTGTCGAGCTATATCCATAGTCTGCCGGCCTCAACAAGCCCATCTCCAGCTTCTTCTTTGTTTTCTTGCTCTTTGCATTTGCCAAGCAAACCATTTTCTCATAGTCCCCTGCACCACCGCACTCAACCTTCTCTTTGATTCGTGGATGCAAGCAGACTAGAAACTGCTCTCGCTTGAAATGGTCCCGATTTCGCACATATGTAGCAGCAGCTAATCTCTCCCAAATAGACTCAAATTTACCCAAAAACAAAGAAAAATCTTCACTTACATCCTGTTTGAGCTTGCTCAATTTCTCACCCAAGTCCGATGGAGAAACCTGCTTCTCAAAAGCTTCAATAAACTGTTTGCGAATCTCGCTCATCGACTGACGATCCGCAACCTTCAATCCTTCAAACCAGGCTTTGGCTCGTCCTTGTAAAACCAATGGTAGGGCCTTCAATTTGGATTCATGTCCACAAATTCTCAACTGCAACAGGTATAGTTCCAAATCGGAAAACAATCTGCAGCCTCTTCTTCTCTAGCAAACACCAAGTCAATATCATGCATCATCTTCAGGCTTTAAAACTTCACCGAGGAGCAATCAGTAGATCCTCAGTGGGGGCACCACCGATGGGATGGGGGAAATGAAAATAACACACAGGACACAAACTCGATGCCTCTCTATAGCCCAGCAGGTATCCAACACCCCAAGCCACACAGAATCACACACATACGCACACTTTCTGCCGACCTTCACAATAAAGACTGCCTTCGAACAATAACCGGCTACACACAATCACCTTTATCGATGCACACACCATTGCACACAACTCTGTAAACACACACCCGGAGACCTCGCAAGCCTTGACCGCATACAAAATCACACCCAATCTATAAACATAATCACTCTCTCCCTCTCTCTCTACACACACACGCAACCTGTCCGGAGCCAACGCTACCACGGACCCACTCCACGAGATTAGAGGGAAAAAAAGCAATTGACTGCAAACCATTCACGACACCCACAAGCACTCAATGTATCACAAAACGGTATCGAAATACAATGATGGTGCCCGCCGACTCGATGCAATCCGCTCAGCCCTTGTGGTGGCCCTTCACAAGCAATTCCCTTACTCAACTGACTGCCCCTCTTTCTCTCCACCCCATGCAGCCCATGGCGGCCCCTGTGTGCCCCTTCTCTGCAGCTTCGACACCTTCTCGTACCATACCCGCCTCCTCTCCTTCACTTTCTCGGCAGCGTTTACTTCCTCCTCTTCTACACCTGTAGCTCGCGGCACTTCTCTCTCTTATCTTGCATCACCTCCTCTTGCATGCCCTCTATCGGATCTCCTTATCACCTGGCGGCCATGCAGCGCTGCCCTTACTGCACCTGGCGGTATCCCCCGGCTGCCCCTGATTTCGCCCTCATGACCACCTCAAGGCTGGAATCTGCGCCACCCCGTGGACCTCAGCCCGTACTGCAGCTCCTCCACATATCTGCAAGGCTGCCCCCCTCGGCTGTGCTTCCTCAAGCTCCCCTCGACCCTGCCTTCCCAGATTCTCAAGCCCGCCCTTGGCCTGGCTCTCTCCTGTGCCCCCAGCCCACAGCTCAGTCCTCTGGCTCTGCCCTGTGGCCACAATCTCTTGCTACTGGCCGCCCTTCTCTGGCTCCTTCCCCTTCAACTGCATGCCGCCACCACTTGGCTCCTCTCCAATCATGCATGGCCCAAGCGGCCCTCTCTCCTTATTTGGCCAACCGCATGCGGCCCCCCTTAGCTAACTCCTCTCTCCTCATGCAGACACCAAAGATGGAACCACATTCCTGCATGCAATGGCCTCCCAAAGATAGCGTCCCCTCTTCTCAGGCCAACTACAGCTTACTGCCTCGTTTTTTAAGCATGACAAACCTTTCAAAAAAATTTATCTTGCGCCTTAGCGGACATTCCCACCTGTGGTCGATCACAATCCCAAGCATCGCCAAGTGGGTGGACCATGAGGCCGCAGTAGCCGCGTCTGAGTACTCCCGGCTTCAAGTAGCCCTAGCAGCCCCATTCGAGTCGCACTTCAATTGCTTTGTAATTCTCCGGTAGTGGAGGTCACCCCGATTGTGGGCCATCCCGAACTTGCCGTAATTATAACAAATAACCTCACTTCAATCTTTAGTCTATGAAATAGCCCTCCAAAAAAAACCTAATGGCCAAATAATGGGACCATAGATTTTCCATAGAGTAAATTCCCAGCATCGACGAGTAGTTTACTTATGAGAGACTAAAAACCTATGCTTGACCTGCTAATTGCCACATCTGGCGTACACATCTTTGTGGGACCTATTCCCAGTTGTACCTGGTACTTGTCCAAACCTTCTACTATCACACTGTCTGCTGCCCTTTACCTCTGCTGACACTTTCCGTGGTCCGAGACACCTTAGGTGTACCACCGTCAGAGCAGAATTGGTGCAGCTGGAGCCCCATCTCCATTAACAAGGTATTTTTGAGTTGGCCAGTATACAAGCTTAATGCACAATGCTATGCCGATATGTACGCCAAATGTGAGCCGATATGAAAGAATTTATGTATATATAATTCCTTGCCTTGACGGACACTTATACTTGCATCTTGAAAGCTATGGTGCCATTCAACACGTACACTAGAGTGGGCAATAGAATTCACTGTGATATTGCTAGTCAGTGGATGCTGGAAAATGATGTCATGGAGGCAATGCCTTGGTCGATATGTATGCCCAAATGTAGTGCTCTTGAGCAGAGTGGCCGCTCGCAATAAAACTGGCTGCCCAATAAAAGGGCATGGTTAACGGCCATCCTAATTCAATAAAGGGGGAAAGCCAAAAGAAAATAAAAATGAAGAGCATGGCATCAAGTAGGCAGCGAACAACTACTGTGCGAGGAGATGACGTAGTCATCGAGGCCAAAGGACTGCTTAGACGAGCCCGGCTATGAAGCGAAAAAGGCTCAGCAGCCCCATGCACCCTTTTTTGGAATTACTCTCGCCGAATTCTGCGTTGGTCACGATCCACCAGTGCCATATCATAGGGTGGCTACCCATCAGCGACATCGCTAATGGGTAGGCTATTTTTAGCACGGTAAAGTACCCATGCAACCTATAAAGGAAAAGGGGGGGTTTTCTTGGACTCTCTCTCGTTTTTTATTATCCTCTCCTCTACTCATTGGGCGCCTTCTCTCTGGGGAAGAAAGTGAGAGGTCTTAAGCCATCCCAATCCAAAAATCTCTAAGCTAAGCCTAATCTTGCTCTCATTAGCAAGCTTGATCTCACCCTCTTAAGCCAAACCTTCTCGAATTATCATAAGCCCGCTTAAGCCAAGCCAAGCAAAGATCTTGATTTCATTAAGCTCTCATTAGCCATCTTCAGCCTTGAAGACCATAATCTCTAATCTCTCATAAGCCTGTCCAAAGCTTCTCAAACTTACTAGCCATATTCCTAAGCTCTCTAAGCCTAATCTTGGAAGTCATTAGCCTTGTTAAATACGAGCTCTCCAAGTCAAAGATCTCGCTCTCCTTAAGCTGAGCCTAATCTCAAACTCCTAATCCAAGCCTAATCCAAAGCTCATTAGCCAAGCTTAAGCTCGGATTACCATAAACTCAAAGCTAAGCTTTCATACGAGCCCTAACCCAAAGCCCCAATCTCATTAAGCCAAAATTAGCCTTGATAACCATAATCTTAAGCTCTCTAAGCCATAATCTCCAAGCCCGATCAAACCCGGAATTAAGCCGGTAACCTTAAACCGAATCGGACCACCTAAGGCCATTGGAAGTCGAAGCTCCTAAGCCATGGCCGGAAGAAGCTGAAGGCAGTACAACGCAGTTCAATTTTGATTTTCTTGATTAGCACTTGGATTAAACCAGGACAATCCTTCTAAGGAGCATAAACTCCTCCATTAATATTTGATTAAAATAGGGATACTGTTGATTATTTGGTTTAAGATAAACTGTCTGTTTTAAGCTCTATTCCCATTAATTGTGTCTGTTGCAACTCTTTTCCTCGCACCTCTTACAGCTAGGGGCCAGGTGCCTTCCCTGCTCACCTTTCGAATACAAATCCCCCGACATTCTTGGTGAACGCGACGTGAGACGAGCCGGGGTGGGAGGTAAAGATGGAGATTCGAGCAGAGTTGATGCAGTTTATGGAAGATTACAATTTCAATAGATTTTATAAAGGTCTAGCAGCAACAGATCTGCCAAAATGTTGGGCTTAGTTCAGAGATGTTTGCAAGTAGTAAAAGCTATGAAGATGAAGGAGCAGATTGATGATGCAGTCGAGATGACACTTGATGCTGTACATGAACAGTATGGAATTTTTCAAGGACATGATCTAGAAGGACTCCTTGCATGTTATAAAGCGGGGATGAAGAGCTGAGGAATTCCAAAAGATCGGATGATTTCAACCTTTGAAGAAGTGGTAACCTCCGAGTTTAAAGATAAGGTTGGAGAACTAGCAGAAACATATCCCACACAGTGGGACTATTTGCAGATGGGCTTGTTCACGAAAGCTCAAAGATTATCGAGTTGGCAATGATGATACAGGTCCAAGAAATCCTAAGGTATTTCGTAATGGCTATGTATGAAGCTAGAGGGGGTGATGATGCTAAATCATCCTTGATACTGCATAAATTGCACAGGATTTTTCATTTCTTGGGACAATGTGCCAAATGTGGCTGGATTTGGATATTATTCCTAGTAATTCTTATGTCAGTGATGTTCTGGATACCAGTAAAAGGGAGTCATAATTCTTTAATTCTTGTTGGTAATGACCTTAAGTTACCAGAAGTCTATGAGATGTGGGTGCTGCACTATGCTTCATGTGAGGCTCTAGTATATTGTGGAGCCCATCAATGCTATGTGATATTAATGGTATTTGATCCAGGTGATTCAACAGATCTTCAAAAGCAGGTTCACCATGGATTGGTATTTTTGGGTATATATTGTGGTTTCTTTCTACTAGATCCTGGAATAGCATATTTGGAGCGGAAATGCTTGAAGTTGATTGATACAGGATATGTATGCTCATGTGGATGTTATGGTGCGCCACTATCGGGGCAATTTATTTTCCTGTAGTAGGTTACTTGGCAGCAGATTTGGTTTTTTCTTATGTATGCTAAGACATAAGTGTTTTTTATTATATGATCAATAAGCTTACATGGCTAGCTTCCAGTTGACATTTTTGGATAGTTGCTATAGTATCTTCACATCTTTTGAGATGGTTCTGCTACCAGAACTTGAAGTAAATGACTTGACCACTATTATGTGTGCAGACAAAGTAAGGCATACTTGAGCTTGAGAGGGTTCCCTAAAGCGAGCTGATGGTCAAGCCGTGTGCATAATTAACTGGGAAAATTGAGTCTGGCGGGGTTCACTAAACATATTTTTTATATTTGAATGCTTTGGAGATACGACCACTACGGTTCAAAGATTTATGATAGGACAGCTACCACATAATTGAGCTAGACTATTGATGCTATGATTTAAAACTTCTTTTGTTTTACATGTCTTTACCACCTACGTGAGATTGATGAAAAGTAACTTAAGGTATTTATAGCAGATGCAGCTTGAAGACCGGTTGGCATAGACCGGAGGTTATGCAGGTTCAGAGGGGGTGGATGTTGTGCCGTTCCGCTCCCATGACAAGAAAATGAGCAAAGGGATGCCAATCAGGTGTATTTGAATCCTACATGATTATTCAACAGTTATAAGGGCTTGTGAACAAGCCAATTTTAAGCTAAAAGTGTGCCAGGTGCGGCTCTAAGGGCAAAAAGATGTCTTGGTAATGCTAAGAAGTGAGTATTCTTGAAGTGTTCATAGCTGGGTTTTTATCAATCAAAGTTGAAGTACTTGAAGGGCTCTACACGCCTGTCTTTACGGCTCGTCAATCGGAGCTACGGATAAGAAGTTATGACAGTTTTAAGTTGAGTCAGTAGCAGAACCGTACCGGATTGAGCACCTGCTGATAAAAGGTCAAAGATGATAGGAATGCATGGGTCCGAAGTGCTCACTTCCAGGAGCATATCGGTCTTTTCAGTTTGTCAATCGGGGTTTCGGTTGGCAAGATATGGCCAATTTAAGTATCGCCGGGGGCCGGTTCCGAACCGCCCTTGTCGCCTTGATCAGTCAAGTTCATCTGGTAATTTTTGAGCTGCAAACAGATTCTGGGAAATGGAGCCATCAGAGAAGAATTGGTGGCAACCAAAGGCCTATCTCCATTAACAAGGTATTTTTGAGTTGGCCAATATACAGGCTTAATGCAATGCAATGCCGATATGTACGCCAAATGTGGGCCGATACGAAAGCATTTTTATATATATAATTCCTTGCCTTGACGGACACTTATACTTGCATCTTGAAAGCTATGGTGCCATTCAACACACTAGAGTGGGCAGTTGCATTCACAGTGATGTTGCTAGTCAGTGGATGTTGGAAAATGATGTCATGGAGGCAATGCCTTGGTCGATATGTATGCCCAAATGTAGTTCTCTTGAGCCGAGTGGCCGCCCGCAATAAGAAGGGCCACCCAATAAAACTGGCCACCCAATTAACGGGCATGGTTAATGGCCACCCTAATTCAATAAGGGGGGAAGCCAAAAGAAAATAAAAATGAAGAGCATGGCGTTGAGCAGGCAACGAGCGACTGCTGCGCGAGGAGATGACCCGGTCATGGAGGCCAGAGGACTGCTTAGACGGGCCCAGCTATGAAGCGAAAGAAGCCCCATGCGCCCTTTTTTGGTATTACTCTCGCCGAACTCTGTGCTGGTCAGGATCCGCGAATGCCACCTCATAGGGTGGCTACGCATTAGCGACATCGCTAATGGGTAGGCTATCTTTAGCAAGGTAAAGTGCCCATGCAACCTATAAAGGAAAAGGGGGGGGCTCTCTTGGACTCTCTCATTTTTTATTATCCTCTTCTCTTCTCATTGAGTTCCTTCTCTCCGGGGAAGAAAGTGAGAGGTCTTAAGCCATGCTAATCCAAAAATCTCTAAGCTGAGCCTAATCTCGCTCTCATTAGCCAAGCTTGCTCTCGCCCTCTTAAGCCAAACCTTCTCGGATTATCATAAGCCCGCTTAAGCCAAGCCAAACAAAGCTCTTGATTTCATTAAGCTCTCATTAGCCATCTTAAGCCTTGAAGACCATAATCTCTAATCTCCCATATAAGCTTGGCCAAAGCTTCTCAAACTCATTAGCCATATTCCTAAGCTATGTAAGCCTAATCTTGGAAGTCATTAGTCTTGTTAAATACGAGCTCTCCAAGTCAAAGATCTCGCTCTCCTTAAGCCGAGCCTAATCGCAAACTCCTAATCCAAGCCTAATCCTAATCTCATTAGCCAAGCTTAAGCTCGGATTACCATAAATTCTAAGCTAAGCTTTCATACGATCCCTAACCCAAAGCCCCAATCTGATTAAACCAAAATTAGCCTTGATAGCCATAATCTTTAGCTCTCTAAGCCATAATCTCCAAGCCCCTTCAAACCCGGAATTAAGCCTGTAACCTTAAACCGAATCGGACCACCTAAGGCCATTGGAAGTCGAAGCTCCTAAGCCATGGCGAGAAGAAGCTGAAGGCAGTACAAGGCCGTTCACTTTTGATTTTCTCGATTAGCACCTGGATTAAACCAGGACAATCCTTGTAAGGAGCATAAAATCCTCCATTAATATTTGATTAAAACAGGGATAGTGCTGATTATTTGGTGTAAGGTAAACTATCTGTTTTAAGCTCTATTCGCATTAATTGTGTTTGCTGCAACTCTTTTCCTCGCACCTCTCACAGCCAGGGGCCCGGTGCCTTCCCGGCTCACCTTTCGAATACAAATCCCTCGACAACGTTGGTAGAGTTGAAGATGGTTGTCGGCCAATGGAAGTGCAAGACGCCCAGGCATAGTAGTTTGCAGGCAAATGACAAGGACCTTGAGCAAGTGTTTGATGCAGCTAGGAGACAAGTACACAGAGATGGAGCACTCTGTAGTCAAAACTGCAAGTCTTACTTGCTATCACAGGTTACAGGAGCAAATGTTGATATCACAAGGTTGGGAGTGGGACAAGGGGTTTTGGATATAGATGCTATGAGGTTTATGATATGGGATTTTGATCGAGAGTCTGCAGGACATGCAAGACACTCTTACACTAGGATGTGTATGCCAAATGCGGCATTGTATAGGTCATTCGTGGTCCTAAGATAATGTATCTGTCAGATGTGACACATAACAAGTCAAAGGTCTATATTGGGAGGGATTTAGCATATTGAAGTCCTTAGTGGTGGTGCCATGGTCTACCTGGTTGTGTCTAAGGGGTTGAAGCAGCAATTTAGAAAGAAACTTTCGTATGACAGAGAGCCATCATGCATGATCTCTAATTAACGTGATTCCTTTTGGAGAGTATGTGTTTGAAGATCCTTAGGAATGAAACTTTGTAGTCAGATTTCCATTCTGGACGTGTTTCGATCCTCGTTTTGGAGTTAGAGTGCGTTTGCATACAGAAACAATAAGATTCAAGAATCTACAGATATGCATAAAGTTGGTGGAGGAATGTTTGGTTTGGATGCAATGCACACATATACTATTTAGTAGAGTGGCACAGGTGTCTGTAAACAGATTGTGGTTACAGGTGGTAACCAACTATTTTTAGCAGGTTCCTCAAAGACTGTGTGAAGGGGTGCAAACATGTCATCCAACAATGATGGTCTTAACCAAGTTGTCAGTGACAAGCTACACAATAACAACTACCATTCTTGGAAGTTTAGAATGACCAATTTCCTTATGGACAAAGTTTATTGAAACTACATTGATGGAGATCATGAGATAGCACCACCAAGACATTTAAATATTGGAACCAGGGAGCTTGGAAGGTCATGTATTGGCTGTTTGTTAAGTGTGAAAGACACTATGAATGGACATATACACAATTCTCAATATCTCAAGGAGACTTAGGACACTTTGTTGTCATTAGATATGACCAACACAAATGCAAGGAAGCTGTAGTTGAAGACTGAGCTGAATACTACTCAGAAGAAAAGTCTATCCATTATAGACTATTTATTGAAGATAAAGAACATATGTGAGTCACTTCCATCGATTGGCATTACAGTCAATGATGGTGATAAAGTAGAAGTCTGTTTGCGAGGTTTTGGTCCTAAGTACAAACATTTTAAAATTGGCATCCATCTTTGAGAGAACATTCCCTCGTTTACAGGTGTGGTGTCCTTATTAATTGTGGAAGAGAATGAATCTAAGGAAGACTCCTCTACGCAGGGTGAAAACAATTTTGAATAGGTCTTTTTCAACAAAAGAGGAAGAGGAAGAGGATATGATACAAATCATGTATGAGGCCGAGGAAAAGGAAACCGCCAAAAACAACAACAAAAAAATAATCATGGTTAGAACATAGGTGGTGGTCGAGGGAACTTTTGAGGCAAGGGGAGTCCAAGAGGTTGTGGAAATGTGTAGCACAATAATGCAGGTCAACATGGAAATCTAGTATGTTGGGGCTGTGGAATGCATGGTCACTTTGACATGACTATTTAGACAAGAGGCAAAAAAACATATATGCAACCACTAGTATGAATGCAGATGAGTCCGAGAGGCTATTTGTGGTGCATCACATGTTGAATACTATGTGTGCAAATGTGGTAGAATGTGACAAGATCTGTTGAATACTATGTCTACTAATGTGGAAAAATCCATTGATAATGTCTGGTATGTGAATTCTACAACATAAAATCACATGACAAGACATGCATGGTGAATGGTTTAAGGAAATGAAGACTTTACAAAGTCTTGGTTATGTAAATACTAGGGATGATACTACACATCCTATTATGCATATAGGAAATGTGCCATTGTGTATGATAGATGGTAAAATGAAGTCCTTGGCTGATGTACCTAACATTACAAAGAACCTATTGTTTGGTTGGCAAATGATTGAGCAAGGTTTAGAGATCAAGTTCAACTCCAATGGCCTTTTTGTTGAAGAGCATAAGAAGGACAAAAATATGCTTTTCCCAATGAAAGCAAGTGGGCAGAATGTTTACTTTGGATGTAAATGTGCCCAAAGTGAATGATATCATGTTTGCATGAGGTGTAGATGTAATTTCATATACAGAGAATTGGCATAAACGTATTGGTCATGTAAATTTGCAAAGGATAAAAATGATGCAGACTAAAAATATGGTTATAGATCTACGTGCATTTCAAGTTATTGAAATGCAAAAAGTATGTGAATCTTGTCAATTTGAAAAGCAAGCAAAACTAGAATCCTTTTCTCACGATTAGCATGTAAGCAAGAATGCATTGGATTTAGTGCATACAAATGTATGGATTCTAGCAAAGACTGCATCTATGGGCATCTATGGGTGGATGTAGATACTATGTGAGTTTCATTGAGGACCATACAAGGAAGGTATGGGTCTACTTCATGAAGCATAAACATAAGATGTTTATGCATTTCCAAAATTTCAAATATCTGGTTGAAAAATAGACTGGGAAACATGCAAAGTGCCTGTGGTCAAATGGAGGGGGGAATACTTCTCCAATGAATTCATTGGTTTTCAAAAAAAGCATGGAATTAAGAGGCAATTTTCATGAAGGTATACTCCATAGAAAAATGGTGTTGCTGAGTGGAAGAACATGAACATTTCAGAAGTGGCTCGAGCATTGATGAATGAGAAGAACATGCCTCATTGTTATTGGGTTGTGGTTGTTGCTATATGTGTCTACATTATAAACATGACTCCTACTGCTGTAGTACATGACATGACACCTAAAGAAAGTTACTTTCAAAGGTGAAAAACCAAATGTATCAAACTTTTAAGTGTTTGGATGTATTGCTTATGTGCATGTTCCAAATGAGCTAAGAAGTAACCTTGATCCAAAATTCCGATGAGATATGATGGGCAAAGCTTAGCTTTTCTCGAAATGAGGCCAATGGAAGGAGACTAATGTGCAAATCAAAGTTCTAGGTCCAAGTCAAACTTGTTGAAGCTAGGGGGATGCACGAAAAAGTGCAATAAAGTGGTATCATCTTTGGAAGGGGGGGGAAGGGGGGGGGGCTTCAGGTGCTCCATCCTACACTAGCCCCCTTGGATCTCAAAGCTTAGAGCAGGATCCCTGAATAATTTTTACAAAGAAATTCCCAAAAAGGGGAATAACAAAGGGATTTTCAAGTTGGCACATTTTTACGATGATCGTAGCTTCTACTGAAAGGATGTGGACCAATTGGTGGTGCATCATAATTTGAATCTCAATGAAAATCTATTGATGAGTAGAGTCTCATCAATTATATGCACTAGTTATATTTCTATCGTTGGGATGAAGCTAGATTGGAAAGCTTGGCATTTGCCCAAGGATAGAATTTTTGCACTTTCCAAAACATAGGAAAAATATAACAATATAAGTTATAAAGTAGATTGATTCACTTCACTCATCAATTTTTGGAAGATGAATTGGTGATAAGAGAAGTAGTTGAAAAAATAGTATTTGGGAGGAGAAATGGCGACGCTCGATGAAGATATACACTTGGAAGGTGTTGTGGGGGGGATCCGAACTAGGTATAATATTATTGCTAGAGTGATTGGCCCAGACAATTGCTCTGGTGAAAAGAGGCTATCTACAAAGGATCGCTTGAATTTTTTGAAGACTGCCCCTCCTCATACGATCTTGTCACCAAAATCTACAAATTGGCTCAAAGGCTCATTGTGCATTCTTTGCAAAGCTAATATAATATTTCCACTACCAAAACTCCCTTCCTTTTATATAGAAACCTTTCTCCAGTCAGAGGAGGCCAATCATGCATACTTCTTTAGGACCCTCAAAGTCAAAATAAATTGGTGTTTGGTCCACTCACTAAAACATGGGGATGGAAATGGTATTAAGGATATGAATGAAATGACTCAATTAATGCTTAACCACATGTGGCATATTATAGGCCAGCCCAAGGACCACTCCCTTGAGGTGCATGATTCTAGATTTACTCTACTTGGGAGAATATAAAGATCAATATCCCTCTTTGAAGCCAACCTACTAGAGACAATGTGCATTGAGGATGAATGCTTGCTCCCACTACATTGAGGATGTGCATTGGTTGGGATGGATTGACTATAGATTTCTTCAAAAACATTTGGTTCGATCTTAAGTCCCCAATCACATAGAAGAGTTAAATTTTAATAATAGTATGTCCAAATATATTGATATTTAATTATCTTTATTTGGATTGCAAGATCTATCATACCGTGTGATCATACACATTCTTGAACTGTAAATAGAAAAGCGCCTAAAGATCTATGGTGGAGTGTAAGAACTTCGTGTTTGCACTTTAGATAGATATGGTAATTGTCAAGTTCTACAATTCATTATCATCTAGAAATATCACTTGTAGCTCTTCTAGCTTGTGCATTTTGTAATGATAATAATTTCCAAGACCTGAATAATATTATCAATTATCATAATGTGTGACAGTTGCAAGCTTGCACTTTAGATAAATCGATATAGTGAAATGTGAAATGACAACGAATGAGACTAGATCCTTGGAGATGCAGTCAATTCCTAAAATAGATGAGTCGTGGCCACAATCACTGTGGGAGGCAATCAAAAACATAAAAGACAAAAGCACCACATTGTTGTCAGCACCAATCCCTGAAATCAACATGGACCATGAGATCTATCTAGGAGATGTTCAATCATTGTATGGTGATGTAGTACAACGATATCCATAGAGAGTAAGTCAGCGACCGTAGGAACTTTATCATCCTTTATAGAGGAATAGGAGAAAAAATCCAAAGTGAGAATTATGCTATCTCAATGGAATTCTATTCCAAGGGTGACAGATACAAAGAGCTTACATGATCTAATGTCTTCTTCTATAAGATACAAAACTAACCTTGTGGAATTTTTGAAAATTAGACCATATCCATGGGGACAAATAAGCAAGAATCTAGAAAACATGGGATTGAATATCCATCAACAAAATAACCTTGTAGACAAAATTAAGGAAACAAATCATCTTGAGAAACCCAAAGCATAACATGTCCCAGTGAATAGGGTGGGCTATTATTGTGAAGGAGAAGAAGGAAACACCACCTTACCTTTAGAATACAAAGGATTAAAGCATTAGGCAAAATTTGGACTCACAAAGGGGCCCTTTAAGGAGTTTGACTTTACCTCTCTCTATCAAAACGGGCACATGGATAAATTTTTGCAAACAAACTCCAAA
Source organism: Adiantum capillus-veneris (assembly GCF_014529385.1). Taxonomy (NCBI): domain Eukaryota; kingdom Viridiplantae; phylum Streptophyta; class Polypodiopsida; order Polypodiales; family Pteridaceae; genus Adiantum; species Adiantum capillus-veneris. The sequence continues at coordinate 90,489,123 of NC_140944.1, forward strand.
GTTGAGGTTTGACAGCTAGAATGTCCTCTTCAAGCTCTATTCACCCACTGATATATAGCACGCCATGAGATTCCTCATATTCACTTAGATTCCGACAGAGTTGTCACATCATTCGTGAATCAAAAAAAGAATCTTCTAAAATATGAGGAATCTCATGGCGTGCTATATATCAGTAGATAGAGATTGAAGAGGACATTCTAACTGTCCAACCTCCGCCAAATTTGGAGTTTGTTTGCAAAAATTTATCCATGCACCCATTTTGGTAGAGAGAGGTAAAGTTAAACTCCTTAAAGGGCCCCTTTGTGAGTCCAAATTTTGCCTAATGATAAAAGTGATACTTGATAGTGGGCCAAAAGTAGCCATTGCTACAAAAGAAATTTGGGAGAGACCAACTCTTAGGAAAACACACATGAAATTGCAACTAGCAGACTAATACCCTTACGAATGAACAAGTAATTGTATCTCCATGCGAGATAGAATATGAAAATGCTTTTTCTATAGTGAATTTCTTAAAAGGAAACAAATTTGAAGTTATTCGGGACCCTCTATGTGTCAACTCAAGATGGTTTGAGATTGGGGCTATGACCATCTCTACCTACAGCACAAGGGAATCACAACCAGGGTAAACACAAAGGACCATAGTTACAAGGACGTAAATCGAACCTTGATAGAAAACTTTGTTGTCACTAAAATTTCCTACTTGGTTAGTGAAGGATGCACATATTTGGATGTGCGGAGCGTTGGAATGCAGGAGCCTGATAATGGAGGACTGCATCCTAGAGCACCCAATAGAAGATAACTATTACGTGAAGGAACTATTTTCCAAGGAGTTTTTTGAACCGTTTGGATGGGAGAAATTATTGTCAATGCTAGATGTATGTGTAAATGATGTAAGCACTATGACATTTTTCCACAAGGATGGTTACGACATAATGCCCTTTTAGATGGTAACCACTATCTTGAACTTAGAATATGTAACTAAAATAACTAAGACATTAGAGAAAACTGATTGCGAATGGATAGTGGACAAAGTGTTTTTTACAAGATCCTCCATACAATTTTGAAGACAAATACCATGATTCAGGGACTGATGATTTGAGGAACAATGCGGAAAATGAACTTTCAAGTGGCTCAAAAAACAAAATGCAACAAAACAAGACGAGTCTATCTTCTATGAGTTTCCTAACCAAAAAATGTGGAGACAAAAGAGATACCAAATGAAATGAACAAAAAAACTGAAAAACAAATTTGAGAAACCCATGCCTAAGTTAATAACCAACACACAATATTTCATGCTCATGGAAGTAAATGATTATGTATGAGACGAAATCACGTGAAAACCTATGAAGTTGACAAGTTTTGAGGCAAACTCTAAGAAACGAAGCAAAGGCAATTGAAAGACAAGGCTAAAACATCAATGAGGATGTCAAAAACTGAATGCAAAAGTGAATACCAAAATTTAAGACAAAAATTAAAGAAGGTTTTGTACAACAAAAATGGAAAGTGAGGGGGACTCTAACTTAAAAGCTTTCGATGCACTCTCTCACTACAAAAAGTACACAATTCAAGACCGATGTATAGTGGTTGAGCAACTGATGCACTAGCCTAAAGAAACAAGGACATTGTATGATGGAACTAAACATGCTAAAAGAATCAACCTTATTGAACCGAGGGAAGAACTGAGACTAGCTTACATGGCCAAAGATCCCACCACCAAAGAGGAGGAACAACTATTAATAGCTACCGTCGAGAAATATAGAGATGTGTTTACCTAGTCCTACAAAGATCTTAAGGGGGTAGATCCGAGCATATACCAACACATGATACTCCTCAAGTGCAATATTAAACCATACCGACAACATCCCTACATCTATAATGAATTTTTTTCAGGAAGATCAAATAAGAGATAGACGAACATAAAGAGGTAGAGTTTATCTATAAAAATAGAACACACGGAGTAGGTGTCACCAATTGTAGTGGTGCCCACAAATAATGGTAAATTATGAATGTGCATAAATCTCAAACAGGTGAACGCTGCTAGGATTAGAGACAACTATCACTTGCCCATCATAGACCATGTGATTGAAAGAGTCGTTGGAATGGAAGTCTATAGCTTTATTGATGGCCTTTTGGTCTATAGCCATCTCACAATCAGAGAACAACACAAAATGGAATTTGCAACAGAATGGTGAATATCTACATATCGGGTGATGCCATTTGGTTTAACCAATGCACCTACCACATTTCAAAGTCTAATAAGTCATGCATTTGAGGAGTATCTAAGACAATTCTTAGAGATTTATACAGATGACCTCCATGTGGATTCTCTCCAACAAAATGAACATGTAGCACACTTAAAGAAGGTATTTGAGAAATGCAAAATGTATCGCATCTATCTAAACCCTAAAAAATGTGTTTTCATGGTAAGACAATGCAAGATTCTTGGGCATATTGTGTACAAAATGGTATGTATCTTGATCTTCAAAAGATAAAAGTGATTTTTTCTCTTCCAAGACCCACCAAAGTGAGAGAGGTACAAGCTTTCATGGGCCATTGTTGCTATTATCAAATATTTATTTACATGTATGTGGTCATTGCAAAACCTATTTACACACTCGTCACTGAGCTTGCATGGAATGAGGAATATGAGAAAGCATTTCAACAATTGAAGCAAAGAATAATTTTTTTTCCAATTTTGAAAGCTCATGACTGGAACAAGATTTTTCACGTCCATTTAGATGCATCGTCTTATGCCATTGGATGTATCCTAGCTCAAACTAGAGAAAACAGTATCAATTCTCCAATCGGTTACTCTAGTAGAAATCTCAACAATGCAGAACAAAATTACATGACCACAAGAAGAGAGGGATTGGGAACGATATATTCCATGAAAAAGTTTAAACATTTCCTTCTTGTAAACAAGTTCATATTATTTGTGGATCAGCAGGTGCTATTGTACTTAGTGAACAAACCATGTAATACGGGCCGCATCATTCGATGGTTCATAATATTTCTAGAATTTTCTTGCATTGTAGTGGTCAAGAAAGGGACTACACATTAGAGGGTGTTCCATTTATTGTAATTAATACACAAGGAAGGACCTTTAGGGGTTGATGATGATTTGCCTCACTCTTATCTTTTCAATATAAAAATGGTACCAAGGTGGAGCGCACATGTTTTACCATTGCTCACCATTGGTTCTCTACAAATTGAAAGACAGTCATCAATCATTGAGAAATATTTCTCCTTAGTACTGCTAGTTGGACGATTATATAAGCAAGGAAGCGATGGCATACTTAGGTTATGCATCGAGACAGTCCAGAAGGAAGTGTACCTAAAGCAAGATCATGTACAAACTACAAGTACTCACAATGAAAAAACACAAACATACCAGAGACTAATGCCACTTGGGGTGTACTGGCACCACATGCCAAAAAACATCCACAACTATGATGGTTCATGTGATTCCTGTGTAATTTGGAAGCCAATTGAGTATGCCACACTATTGAGAATAGAAAAAGCACCCAAGTGAGAATAGTACATTGTGAATTATATTGAACAAGGAGTCTTTCCGGCAAACATGAGCAGAGCTAGACGGCACTCAATCTAACAAGAAGCGAAAAAGTATGTTATTGTAGAAAATCACCTTTATCGGAGAGGGATATATGAAAATTTGAGAATCAGTGCAGTAGAGCATGAGTAACTTCTGATACTTGAACAAGTGCATGCCGATCTAGCTCAAGAACACTTTTTGGATGACAAAAATGCAAAAATGATACTCCTTGCAGGAATCTAGTGGTCTACTCTATTAATGGATGCAAAGCACAATGTGAAAGGATGTGATACTTGCCAATGAAATAAAGTACCAATGCAACATGATGAAATGCCACTAAGACAATTGATGGGAGCAATGTATTTTTCTAAATGGAAAATAGATTTTGCTGGGAATATCTCACCATCGTCATATCAAACGCATGCTCAATACATTATAGTGGCCAGAACAACATCATAGTTCTTGTATGAGAATAATTTTACGAGATATGTCCTTCCAATTGAAATTGTGAGCAATTGAGGAACTCATTTCTTCAATGACATGGCTCATTATATATTGCATGAGTTTATGGTGATTCATTCTAAATTATCTCTGTACCATCCTCAAACAAATGGAAAAATGGAAAATAAAAACAAAATTTTATGCATAGTGCGCACAAAAATTGTCAATGAATCGAGAATGGACTAAGATCAAAAACTACATTCAACTTTATGAGCATATCGGGTAGCATACAAAATTCCACAAAATACAACACCTTTCAACTTAGTGTTCGTGATAAATATCATGCTGCATGTAGAGTTCTTGATTTCCACACTACGTGTGGCACAATACTTAGGAAATGGACGGGAAATGAGTTGTTTGATAGACTGGACCAACTAATACAATTGGATGAAATAAGGCTCAAATTGGTTGCATCTATCTATGCACAAAAAAGAAAAATGAAACAATTCCATGACCAACATGTAATAGAAACAAGGAATTCCAAAAGGGTGACTACATTTCAGTCTATTGAAGTAATATTCTAAGAAACTCAAGAAACAGGGTAACTTGTGATCAATGACATATCACAAAGTAGCATCGTCCAACTTGCAACATTGAAGGGCAAGGTAATGTCTAGCTGGAAATATGGATGTAGATTGAGGAAGTATCATCAACCTCTCATTGCTAGGATGTTAGAGAAGATACATTTACCTAAGGAACAACAAAAAAAAGGCTCAAAAAATGAAAGATGACCTTGGAAGGTTGAGTTCCAAGTTAGTCTGATGACTTCGATCGGTAAGCAAGGTTCTTCACGGCTAAGGGACCCATATGAGAGAAATTGAATGTTATCACCCCCTTGAGTTGGCATCGAAGAGTAGGAGGAGTCATGTCTTGGTGTCGGTCTCAAGCGGGAGGGATGTTGGAGATCACGGTGTATCCATGTGGAGATGGTACAGCCGGTGGTCCCCAGGCATGGCCCTCATAGTCCTTTAGCTACTCTCAAAGCAAACCTTTTTGAGCAATCATAAAAACGAGCAAAACCCAACAAGATACATATAGAACTTAAATCATATTAGGAGACATTTAGCATCAAGTTACATATTATATTGTCCCAAAACACCTCTAGCGATCCTCATGGAAACTTCAGTCATCCACCCTTATTTTAACTCCTTGACTATGTGAGGTTATGCTCCCTCCTCCGACGCAAAACTCATGGTCATAGATAGTCAAGTCATGGTAGATGCTTGGGCAAGTGTGTGTGTGTGTGTGTGCACTCTTTTTTTTTTTTTTGGGGGGGGGGGGGGAGGGGGCGGGGGGTTCTCAATATATAATATCATGGCAAGTGCTTGTAGGAAGAGAGGCTTGTTTTTATAAAAGAAACTATCAAGAAATGCCTAGTCTAAGGAAGCTATACAAGAAGTAGTTTTGGCAGAGTCTAAGTGGACATAGGGAAAGCAATTGTTTCCTATATACCCAATATGGAATGTTCGAATGAGATGATGCAAAGTTTTACAATGTATGTTACATTTTTGACCTCTCTTGGGCTCGTTCTTATAACATTAATAATTTTCATCTTCTACCCTTCTCTCCCTCCCTCCCTCCCCCCCCCCCCCCCCCCCCCTCTCTCTCTCTCTCTCTCACACACACACACACACACACACACACACAATGATTCTTTCATTCATTTAAAAATAAACTACCCTTACGTAAGGTGTCTGCCACATCATTCCATCTACCAATGCATGAAGAAATGGAAGAGCGCCACATTTAATGTGAATTCCCCACGAAGGTTTTGATAAACTGCAAAAGCAAACAAAGAGGACCTCCACCAACAGTGATGCAAACCCAATGTGTGCAATCAATAGGTTCAATGAGTTGGATGCCACAACATCCTCAGTAATTCGATCGACAAATTCACCATCGTCAACATCTCTACCTTCTTGATTGTAGGATAATCTGCCATCTCTAGAGGAGACTCTTCCACGATCGTGACCCCAATATATGCAACAACTTGAATCCGGTCCTCTGGCTTCCTTAACTTGTATGTTATCCTCATGTTGGATTGTCTCCACTACCTTGTGAACTTGTCCCACCCCCTATTACGCGGTGCTTTGTTTTGCAAATTCTGAAAAAGTTGAAATCCCAATGCACAACTACCTAAGCACCCCATAGGGTACGTGTCATAATAATCAATATCTAATTCTCCTAAATGATTTTCTCATGTTAAACTGATCATTTAATATGGGGAAGTGCCAGGGGAGAAAAAGCTAGAATATTGGTTAAGTTAGCAGACCGGCCACAGTATGGATCCAAAGGAGGGAAAATAGGGATCCAAAGGGGGGGCCATCTGCAAACGAGCTATGTGCAACAATGGTCTTAAAAGACCCTAAGGTTCAGCCCATTAAGACTTCCAAAATGCTAAGGTTCCAAAATGCTAAGGTTCCAAAATTCAAAGGTTGTGTCCAAAGGTCAAAGTTAGGAAAAATTGGATGCTTTGTGTGTGTCCCAAAAGTCTTTGTCAATCTGTACATAGGAGGGGGCTGATAGCGGGAAAAAGAGCAGTGCAATCGGGTGGCCTCTATACTCGTGCACACTCCATAAACCACGCCTCATGCAAACAAGCAAAGAAAAAAACAAAGGGGGCACCACCCTAAATTAAGAGGTTTAGGGACCTCACACATAGTGCACATAGGCAAGTGAGACTTCTGGCATTATGATGGCATCAAAACATATGGCAAAACACATAGAAACGAAGCTTAGGGACCTTATGTAGCATATATATACACAAGACATCAGATTAACAATACAACGGCATCTGATCATACATAACAAGGATATAGAGAAGCAAGCCAAGGATGGCATAATCCCTTGTCAAAAACAATCAACCCAGCAAGTAGGTATGATCCTACTAGCAACACATCAATACCTTAGAGAATGATGGCGAGGATGGTGGCCATGGAGCAGGAGAGAAGACTCCTTATTTAGGTTTTAGGGCTAGTAATGTAGCATACTAGAGGGAGAGAGAGAGGGAGAGAGAGTAGAGCTCCATCCATAGCTCCTCGTTGTGAGCAATGTCGTCATAGCTTCGTTGCTTGGTGAAATGGGTGAAGTGTTGGTTTTGAGTGAGAGAAGGCCTCCTTATATAGGTTTCTGAGAGGGTTTAGGATTAGGGATAAACATGATTAAATCCGCTGATTGGGGTTACTTTTTGCTTAGGGTGGTCAACAGATTGAGGTCACCTGATATGTCACCATCAAGATATTCTCTAGAGTGATGTGAGAGGGGAGGGTAAATGCTGATTTTTCTGATTGTGACACATGGGGATAAGGCCTTGACCAGCATTTAAGAGCAGATAAGGTGGCTGTTGAAACTGGAGGTTCTGCACATGTCAGAGGGGGACCTGCGGGGGGGAGGTGGCAGTTGGGTCCTCCTGAATATCAAATTCTCAAAAAATCCTCAACCATGGCTTCTTTTGACATGTGTTCTTTGAAAAAATCAGCATGTCTCTTTTCAACTCAAAAGTCTTTATCCCTGTTGACTCACCTTTACCATAAGATTTTCCCCTTTTCTCCTCCTGTAACTGCATTGTTGATGCCCAATCACTGCTTCTAGTAACAGTGAACTGTTACCTACCAAATACTTATGGTGCAGTAAAAAATATTTACCATGGGTAAAAAACGTTACTGTAGGTAAAAAGTGATTTGTATTTACCATGTAGGTGAAAAATATTTACTGTGGTAAAAATTATTTATTGTCGGTAAAAAAGTGAAAACGGAGTATGCTGTGCTGTGAGTCCACACGAACATCCTCGTGTAAATTTCACTAGAAATTCACACCTAGAATGGGCTATTCTGTAAGATATAGGTTGTAGGCATGCATAAGAGCTCGTTTCCACGTATCTTCTGTCCATGGCACTTTTTACTCTTTGGTGCTTGTGAAGTAGATTTTTCTTCTCTTTCGAGATCCCTTGGACTAGAGTATCCTCATCTCCCCAACAACTGACTGTGCCTTTATTGCATCTTCAGAAGGGGTCCTTAAAACCATGCATCAGGGGAGATCCTTGCAAGTAGGGGATGAGAGAGAAACTCACTCTCTCACACACAAGCTCCCTTTGTACACAAGGGGAAAGAGGGACACATGTCAACTCCCTAGCCCAGATGCCCACAAGGTGTACTCAAATCCTATTGGATGGCCTTGGAGGTGGACCAATGAGAATTAGTCTAGAGTAAATCTAGTTTAATTAATTTAAAAACACTTAATAAAAGAACCAATGAGAATTAACCTCTCTAGAAGACTATTGGACAGTCTCCCAAGCGGACCGATGAGCATTCAACAGCCCAATGGCTTGCCTGATTCCTATTGGCCAAGTGACAAAGGGGTCAAATGAGAGTTTAGTTGCATTTATTAATTACCTAAAGCTCTCACAAAAGGGGAAAAGGGGACACATGTCAGAAGGCTATCACTTATACTTCTTAATTATCATTGGCTAGCTCTAGGGAGGTGTAATGAGGCTGTAGCATGACCAAATAGCAAGAGGGGTCGACCAAGAGAGAGAGGAGGCTGAATTTTCAAGTGATTATTGATTCTCACACACACACAACTCATGTGTGGAAGTAAGAAGACTCTCTCTCTCTCTCTCTCTCTCTCTCTCTCTCTCTCTCTCTTCTCAAGCTTTAATGGAAAGCTTATCACCTACTGCAAGCTTGTGAGAAGGGAGGCCTACACCAACAACTCTTGGCTTTGTGATGAAAATCCAACCAAGATCCAAGCTTCAATGCATGATCATCTCCTCTACCATGCTAATTACTAAGCTAAGCTATGATAATATGAGTGATTATGTGAGGAGATGTACATCTTTCTCGTAAGAATACTCCTTTTTCCTCTCAATCTACTCTCATACCCCGCTAGCTCTCACCATCTTCAAAGGTGTGTGAGGTCTTGGGTCTGAGACCGTGAGGGAATTGATGTTGTGTTTGATAAGTATTTTGCTAAGTGCATGAAGTTTCCATCTTCATTGCACTAGCTAGTCTTGAAGAAACACAAAGAATTGTATTGTACAATGTCTCTATTTATGAGAGAAACCATAATACAAAGCCTTTTGGAGGGGGGACCGTCTCCATGCAAATCCGGTCTTCAACTGTTGTCAATAGCTTAATTTCTCTCTCTTTTGAAGTATTGTTCATGCTATCTAACTAGGTGTCATTATTTTTGTTTCTCTCTCCACCCAAGCACTCTTGTTATTCTCACTAGGAAACTATTCTAATGAAATGCTCACTATGTTCATGTTATTTTCCGCTACACACAAGTTACTAGGCCATTAAATGTTACATTGGTATCAGAGCACAAGGTTTCTCTTTTCTTGCTCAAGAAGGGAGGTCCTCAATCTAGCTATAAATGGTTGGTATTATTAATTGTATGTGAGTAAGTAGAATAGGGATTTTTCAGCCTTGCAATGCGCCTGCCTTCGTGCAGTTAACGGGGCATCACCGTCGAGAGCTATGGTCTTAATATTGGAGTCCTACGGGGCTTGCCTATGGCTTAACCACTATCCAGCTATTAGAAGCTTGACAGGAGCCGGTGTTGTTTTGGTGTTGAACAACCCTCTCTTCTATTCCTTGCAATTAATGGTATTCGAGCCACGGGTACAGTAGCTTGAGTGCTTTTTCTAAAGGGGTAAAGAGGAGTAGCAACTAGGGCTTGAAGTGCCAGAGTACACCTAAAAAGTTTACACCTAAAAGTTGTTAGAGTGGTTGACAATAGTAAAAAGAGTGAAATTAATGTTGATAACTTTGATTTTGCTAATGAGCAAGCTACTAATGATGCCCCGATGCTTGTTAACTATCCTGTTTCTAGACTTCAACAAGCCATGGGCAATCCATCTCGCCAAAGTGAAGTGCAACAACAGCTCCGTGCTCATGGGATTCTCCAAGATCCCCACCATGACGAGAGAAAACCTAGGAATCCTCCATGTGACACCCTCTTCCTCATCTTCTTCATCCTCTTACTCTTATGAAAGTGATGGTGAAGACAACAAAGATCAAGGCAAGAAAAAGGTGAGAAAGAGGTCACCCTCTTCTCTATCTTCCTCAAATTCTTCACCTTCTAAAGAAAGTGATTGTGAAACCTTTGAACCATCAAAAAGAAGAGGCCATAGGAAATCCTATGCTGCGTGGAAGAGGTCGTTCAAGCTCAAGAAGTTCAAAGAGGAAGGGAAGAGCATCTCTTTCCTTACCTATGATGGCAAAGTCTAATTGGCCTTCATCCAACAATTTGATGCGGCGTTTGGAGATGAGGGCTTCACGGAGTCCTCTAAGCTACGTCATGTAGCTATGCACTTTCAAAAGTCCACTAGGCAATGGTGGTCTAGCCTACGGGCCAATGGTGAAGCTCCACGAACATGGAAAGCTTTAAGAGCTTCCATTATGAAGCAGTTTTTGGCCACCGATGCCAAAGACAAAGTACTCACAGAGCGGCGAAGCTTGAAGCTCTCTCCCTATGATCCATCCACAAATATGTTGACAAGTTTTGGGACTTACAACTCAAATCCACTGTCTTCAAAAAGTTGGATTATGGAGAGCAAAAGCAACAATTTTGTGCGGGCTTAACCGAAGAAATGGCGGAGTATGTAAACACCCAAAGTCGACGCACCATATCGGCGGTAATACACCATACTATGGTGGCCTCTCGAATCAATTTCCAAATGGGGGCTAAAAAAAAATAATATGCCCATGGAAAACAAGGGTGCCAACGAGCCTAAGAGGAAGGACAATGTCCAAAAGTCTCCTAAGGGAAACTCCAACAAAGCTAAAGAGAAGGGAGTTTACAAAGGTAAAAACAAACTCTCTCCTAAAGAGCTTGAGTGTTATTGCAAGGATAACCGGTGTTTCAAGTGCGGCAAACAAGGGCATGCGTACCGCGCTTGTCCCCAAAACAATACCCACCATGATCCTCCTAGAGCTACCTTGGTCAAAATCCAAGAGGAGAAAACTCACCACAAAGGATTTCCTCTATGCCATGCTTGGGGAAAGGTAATAGAATATGATTCTTTTATTCTTTTTGACCCTGGTTCTACTCACAATTTTATATCTATAGAGTTGGCCACCAAGATGGGCATACAAGCCTACGAGATGGGAGATGTTCTACCCGTAGATAGTGTTTTCAAGGGGCAAGAAGCTTCAGTCACTCCCTTAATCGGGAGATTGAGGCTCCATGTCCAAAGCTATGTGGACAAAGAGGACTTTTTTATCTCTCCTCTCAAGCATGAAGATGTAATCCTAGGGGCGCCATGGTTTGATCGCCTAGCTGCCAATGTTAAATTCCCTGACAGAATAATCTCCTTTAAGTTCAGGGAAAAAGGTATGTATATAGATGCTAAGGAAATGGGTAACACTATACCCATTGTACATACACCAGCTTTCAACAACTCAATAAAGAGATCTATTTCCGTTGTCAGGAGTTTTTTGGAACAAGGGATTGCGCATATGTATATATACATGCATGGTGCATCAAATAAAGGATTGCCCATTTTCCTCAGCCAGGTGGTTATGCGGGGCCCACATGTGTACAGGTAGGACAGTGTGTACATAGTGCATCGATTTTCACTATCACCAGTACCAGTATGTTTTTTCTACAATAATGAGGAGTTTATAGCGCGTAAAACTTCTCGAGGAAGCTATCCGCGGGCCGACGACGTGAGGTCAGCAGGTGCGTCAGATGGCATCTAGTGGCGTCAGGAGGGCGAACGAGGTCAATATTGCACGCGGATGAGGACGGGCACAACGTGGGTGTTTTCTTGTGAGAGTTATGCAGAAAGGTCATCATTAGGACCACTTTTTGGGGCCACTTCACGTGGTGGCGAGATGCATTATTGGAAAAAAGCTGAGTGCCAGGTGTGCGAATGATGCAAAAAGGTGACAACTATGCACTGCGAGGTCAGTTTTTGGCCTGTTCGGGGTCTGTTTGAGGTCATCTAAAAGGCCAAGGGTGCCCAACTAATAAAGCTAAGTGTGGGAACTGAAAAAATAGAGAGAAGACCAAAAAAAACGTGGAGAAGAGAGGAGGAACAGCCGCCGGTGTGTTTTTGCTCATTTTGGAGCCTGTTTTGGCCGTAAACTACTCATCCGAGGTCGGATTTGAGCACTTTGACATTGTAGACAGGGGTTTTGGGCCGTTCCGGACGCGATGGCACTGTCCATTTTGCCAAATTCCTCACCCTTTTCCTGATGTTTTGGCTGTGTAAGTTTCTCCTATCAATGAAGCTTCTTCTCCGATTTGTGATTGTATCTGGAATATTTTACCCATATTGTGTGAGATATTTGCCCCATTGGTGTTGGCCCAAGCTCATTTGTATCTAAACATCAGAAATTCTCCTCTTTTGAGCTGAGTTTTTTGGGTGTGTGTGTGTGTGTGTGTGTCTGTGTGACTGTGTGGAGTGGGCAAACGGGTAGTCTCTCTCCTCGCACTCCATCGGTGTGTTCCCTGTCTCGGCCAGGTGGGTTGTATAAGCCGAGTGGTGCCCCATAGTGTGTGTGTGTGTGTATCTTCCCAAGAGTGTGTGTCGGGTCGTTATAGAGGCGTTTTGTGTGTTTTCATCCCGCTCACATTCTTTTGGCGCCCCCACGGAGGATCGTCCTCGAGTACCTTCTGCTTCGAGCTTCGAGCTTCGAGCTTCGAGCTTCGGGATTACAGGTTGCAGGTTGCAGATTACAGATTACAGGTTACAAGTTACAGGGACAGGTACAGGTACAGGTGATTCACATAGTTACAGGTAGCTGGAATATAGTGATCTACTAGGAGTGATGTCACTTGCAGTTGTTGTGGGTATGCATCACTTGGCGCTTGTTTGAGCGCATTGTCTGCTGGATTGTACGTTACTTGTGGAAACTGCCATTGTACACATTTGTGGAGCCATACTTGGTTGTATTTGGCAGTCCCAGCCATTTCGGAGACTTGGTCTGGAAGATAGTCATTTCTGAGACTTGACTATACGCGATTTGCATCAGCCTTCGTGTGAGGGTCGATAGCGTGAGGTTTTTATTGAGCTGGGGGATTCTCAAATGTGGAGATCCTTTCGGTGATACAGGTAGTTGGAGCACCCTTTTCGCGACCTCGCCATAGGCTATGTACTAGTGATTCCTAATTGATGCTCGGGTTCTATTGTTGACAGTTTATGCATACATAGACAATCTATATTTTGGGTTCCTACTGCTCTACTTCTGGGGAAACTCTGTCGAAATTTTCCCAAGTTATGGTGGCTGGTTTTTTGGTATTTTGAGCCATTTATGCTGTTATGCTGCTGAAATTTTGGCAAAATCAGAGGTTGAGTCAGGTGTGCCTTCTTGGGAGCTTCATGGTTGGCTTTAATGGATGATCAAAATGGCCCTCAGTTCACTCCTTTTCATTTAACTCAAAGAATTCAGATTAATGTTCATGTGTCCAGGAAGATCTTTTTCCAGCAGCGCATAGTCTTTATGTTTGGGCCAAGAAGATTGAGAGAGATCCTGGAATGTCCTTTGGTTGTTGTCATTCTGATGATTAACTATGAAAACTCATTTGATGTGCATGTGTTTGTCCTTATCTAAAGCTAAGCTTCATTGAAGTTTTTGGAGATTGGGTAGTGAAAAGTTTTGGGTTCTTGCACGTGTGTTCAAAGGGGTTCTCAAAGCATCATAATTTGGGTAGCCATGGCTTTCTCTTATCCGGAGTTTCATGGAAGAAGTGATGAAGATGTGGAAGAATTTTTGGAAAAGATGGAGGTTGCCTGCATTAGCAACCAGGTTCATGACCCTACGCAAATGTTACGCCTTCTCCAAATTTGTTTGAAGAGTGATGCACGAGTTTGGTCTAAAGCATTTGAAGAGGAGTTGCGTGTGGTTGATCCACCTGTAAGGTTGAGTTGGGACAATCTACGACATGGGTTGGAAGTGGAGTTTGTGAAGATAGAAGATCCTGACAAGGTGTGGCAAGAAGTACAGGATTTGGTGCAAAAGGAAGGTGAGCCAGTAGATGCGTACATACGTAAGTTTTCATTGGCATGGCAGCGAATGTGCAAGGCTTTAGCCCCACAGGTACCCCCGCCTGACATGATGAAGAAGGACAGGTTCTTGGCTGGTCTTTGGGAGAATATACGTTGGAGAGTGGAGCTAAAGAAGCCTAATACATATAAGGATGCACTAGAGGTAGCAAGGAACAAAGAGTGGAAGCTGAGGAAAATGAGCCAGTTAGGGGTGGAGTCTTTGCCAATGAGGTCTGAATTTCAGCCTATAGAGTCTTTACAAGGGCGCATGTCAGTGGTTCATCATGAACTAGTGGTTCATGTTACTACTCAGGTTATGCCAACAGTGGTCACTACAGCAGTGCAAGATGATGGGCTAAGGCAAGACATGAGGCAAATGGTAGATTTGATGAAGAATCTCAGCCTAAACATGCTAGGTCAGGTGGGAAATAATCGAGGTCGAGGGAGGTTTGCAAATCAGCCAGGAGGTGAAGAAAGGCCTAGGAATGGTGTTGGACAAAGCAATGGTAGGTTTTGGAGGCAGACGCCCACCTGTTACAATTGTGGAGAGTTGGGTCACATCAGCCCGCAATGTGATAAGCCACCAAGGATGGGGGGAGACATGTATCCATTGCCAAGACAGGTGTTAACTAGGTCAAATGATTATGGGATCGAAATTAAGGGAGATGAAGGAACTAGTGGACTGACCCAGGAGGAAAAGGGAAAGACAAAAGTGCTAAGTGTAGTCACCTTGGAGAAGGCATCAAAGCTAGAGGATACATTAGTGATGCCTATTGGGAAGAGGACCACAGAGGATAAGGAAGGAAGAAGTGCCCCAGGTCCTAGTAAGAAGAAAGGAAAGAGCCATGAAGGCGAGGATGTCAAGGCCAAGAGGAAAAGGAGACCTCGTCGAAAGTTTCATGTTTCAGATTTTCCACTAGGGGATGGGCAATTAAGCTATGACTTGAAGGAGGATCTGACGAGTAGGAAGGCAGATGGTACTTTTGGGCAGCTTATAGAGATGGTGCCTTAGCTAAAGCGACAGTGGAAGAGGATGGTTAATCCAATGGAGAAAGAGCCAGAGAGAGGTTCAGTGAAGGTGTTGGCAATGGACGAGCTACCAGACATTTGTCCAATAGTAGATGTGTGGCATAAAAGGAAAAATTTGGGACAAGGTTATGTGGATGGCAGAGCCCAAATATGCGTCATAACACACTCATGCGTTGAGAAGATGGGTCTCACAGTGGCTGGGGTGTCAGGTTTTCGGATCAGATTGGCAAACCATCAAAAAGTAAAATGCTTGGGTGTTGTAAAGAGCTTAGAAGTGGAGGCATATGATGCAAAGGCAGTGGTTGATTTTCATGTGATGCCAGTAGGGTTGGGAGCATAACCTATTATACTGGGCAGACCATGGTTACGTGCAGTGGGAACTGTTCAAGATTGGCGACATGGTACGATTAGCCTCTATGGAAAGACACGTACCAAGAAGCTTTATAATATGGACACAAGGAAACGATTAGAGGAGATTTATGAAGATGAGGATGAGTCTAGTGATGAAGACTCTTCCACGGTGACAGATGAGGATAGTGATAGCACTACCAGCAGTGATGAGGATGCTGATGTTGCATTTCTTTTGATGGATAAAGAAATCCAGGAGTGTGGTTTAGTCGCATTTGCGAATGAAGTTGAAGATGAAAGTGAAGGGCCTTATGAAGTGATTGAAGGGCTGATGCAAACCAAGGTTGAGTTGTCAAAGAAGCAAGAATTAATGACACAAATGATTAGTGGAGACCTCTCAGCTATGGAGAAGGATATATATTTGCACATGCTGGCTAGTTTTCCTGATTTGTTCATTACTTCATATGAAGAGATCAGAGGGTTCAAGGGAGAAGAGATGCATATAGAGCTGAAAGAAGGTGCTAAGCTAGTGCGGCAAAGGCCAAGAAGGATGGGTCAAGAGCAAATGGAAGCCTTGCGAGAAGAGGTGGACAAGTTGTTGAAGGCAGGGTTCATAGTACCTGTGGAGACCACAGAATGGGTGAGTCCAGTAGTAGTCAGTCCAAAGAAGGATGGGAAGTGGAGGATTTGTGTAGATTTTAAGCCCTTAAATGCAGCCACTAAGAAGAACCCATATCCTCTTCCATTCATCGATCAGATCTTGAATTCAGTGGCAGGTTATGAGAGGTACAGTGTGTGTGATGGTTTTTCAGGCTATTTTCAATTGAAGATTGCTCTTAAAGACCGCACAAAGACCACTTTTATTACGCCATGGGGCTGCTATTGCTACACAGTATTGCCATTTGGGTTGTCAAATGGACCTTCCTTCTATCAAGAGAGAGCAAATTGGGTGTTGGAACCATTCATTGGTAGTTGTGTTAAAGCTTTTATGGATGACTTCTATGTTTATAACAGTAGGGCTGAACACCATGAGAAGCTGCAGATGGTATTGGCTCGATATGATGAATGTGGAGGACAACTAAATCCAAAGAAATTTCATCTAGCACAGCCAAGGGTGAAGTTATTGGGCCACATGGTGTCAGAAAATGGCATTGAGGCTGATCCAGACAAGGTTAAGTCTATTATTCTTCTTCCATCACCTACGAGTACGAAGCAATTGGCAACCTTTATACACAAAGTGAAGTACATGGCAAGGTTTATTCCATTGTCTTCTCAGATTTTGTATCCATTACAACAAGTGGCAAAGCATGATCCATTGCAATGGGATGACAAGTGTGAAGAAGTGTTTCAAGAGGTGAAAGAGGTGTTAGGGGGTTTGTCAGCCATGCAGGCTCTTGATTGGGAGAAAGTTTTTTATGTAAATCCATCAGTAGGGGATGATGCCATTGGAGCCATGCTATTGCAAAAGGGGAAGGGCAGCCATTATATGAGGCCAGTGTATTGTGCAAGCAGAGTGAAGTTGGTAGCGGAGAGAAAGTTATCGGAAGTAGAGCTAGTGATGGCCAGTGTAATATTTGCTTGTCGACGATTTCGTCATTACTTGCTACCACGGCCTTTTGTTTTCTTGATGAGTTATGCCTTTTTGCCACAGTTAATTAATGGTACTAACATGTCAAATGTGGTGAAGAAATGGGTAATTGAGCTGCAAGAGTTTGAGTTCTCTTTTCTAGTGGAAGATAGTACAAGGGACACCCTAGCTGATTTGCTGACCTACAAGGAGAATCCCCTTATTGTTAAGGAAGAGGTGGTGAGAAAGGTAGTTGAAGAAGTGCCACAGATCAGCAATGCACATGTGTTGTTCTTTGATGGTTCATACAGAAAGAGTCATGATGCAGCTTCAGGGGGTATAGCACTTTATGATCCAGAGGGGAAGCTAGTATGCAAGAGAGGGTTCAAATTGGATGCGCATAGTAACAATGAGGCTGAATATGCTACATTGGAAGCCGGATTACACATTTGTTTGAAGCATGGGGTTTGAAGGTTGAGCATAAAAGGTGATGCCTTGTTAGTGGTGAAGCAAGTGCTGGGTGTGTGGAAGAGCAAGAACACCTCATTGAAGGAAATGTGCTTCAGAATTAATGGCCTGTTAAAAAAGTTCGAAGCATGGAGCATCAGACACATTGAACGTGCTCTAAATGGAGAGGCACATGAAGCAGCTCAAGGCATGATTGGGGAGCTATTCGTGTTGAGGAACAATTTACCTCTTTATCATGGCCGGGAAAGTTTGGCTCAAGAAGAGGAGTTTTTGCTAACAGGAATCAATCCAAAGGAGATTCAGAAGTCTAAGACGTATGGCTTTGTGCGTAGAGCATACAGGTACAAATTGATTGGTGATGTCTTATACATGAAAGGGGCTGATCTCGTGTTGAGACGTGTACCTTGGCGGGAGGAGCTTTACAGAGTGTTGGAAGAGAATCATGAAGGCGCATGTGGTGGCCATTTTTCTCTAAAGATAACCTAGCATAAGATTTTGCAAGAGGGGTATGTATGGCCTAGTTTGCACAAGGATGTTCACCATTGGTGTAGGTCTTGCAATAGATGTCAAGCATTTGGGAAGAGAGTGTTGAAGCCAGAGCTACGAAAAACCATTATGGCGTTTGATGTGTTTGAAAAGTGGGGGATTGATGCAATAGGCCCGTTACCTATCACAAGCAGGGGCAAAAGCTATATTTTGACGGCACTGGACTATCTTTCTAGATGGGCAGAGGCTATAGCAGTAAAACAGATCACTGCAAAGGATGTGGAAAAATTTGTGTATGATGAAATATGTTGCAAGTTTGGGGTGCCATTAGAGCTACTTTCAGATAAGGGGCCAGGATTTAGAGCTAAACTGCTAGACTTCTTATGCACAAAGATGAAGATTAGGCACCAGCATACCACTCCTTATTCCCCATAGTGTAATGGCTTAAATGAAAGATTCAATGGTGAGTTGATACAAATTCTTTCTAAAGTGACAGAGCACCAAGCAAAGAATTGGGATTTGGAATTGCCTAGTGCATTATGGGCTTACCGTACTTCGGTGAAGACAGGTACAGGGTTTACTCCATTTCATTTGGTGTATGGAAAGGAAGAACTATTGCCTGTGGAGGTAGAGTTGCCTGCAGTCAAGATGTTAGAGAAGTTGCTTGGGCCGCCTAGTGATGCATTCAAAGAGAGGCTCTTGCAGTTACAAGAGGTCCAGTTGGATAGGATGAGCGCATTGTAGCATTATGGGCAGATGCAGGATAAGGCTTTGTCAAAGATAAATGAAAAGGTCAAAAGTAAGGGTATCAAGAAACATGACTTGGTTTTACGCTACAACAGTAAGCTGGACAACACCTTCCAAAAGAAGTTTCAAATTAAGTGGAAAGGCCCTTTCAAGGTAGTGGAGTGTTTTCCAAATGGCACATATCAGCTGGCTAACCTGTATGGTGTTCTACATAAGTCAAGGGTAAATAGATTGCGTCTTAAATTGTATCATGCTAGATTGATGATGGTGGAGCACGATGAGCTGTCTATGGAGCAAGCAATGTTGGTGAAGGATGAGGAGACCTGTGATGCGGCGAGTCTCATATCTCTCTTTGCTGCTGCTGATCATAAATAATCTAGCAGGCTAGGGGATGGGCAAATTATGTCAGGAGTTTTTTGGAACAAGGGATTGCGCATATGTACATATACATGCATGGTGCATCAAATAAAGGATTGCCCATTTTCCTTATCCAGGTGGTTATGCAGGGCCCACATGTGTACAGGTAGGACAGTGTGTACATAGTGCATCGATTTTCACTATCACCAGTACCAGTATGTTTTTTCTACAATAATGAGGAGTTTATAGCGCGTAAAACTTCTCGAGGAAGCTATCCGCAGGCCGAAGATGTGAGGTCAGCAGGTGCGTCAGATGGCATCTAGTGGCGTCAGGAGGGCGAACGAGGTCAATATTTGCACGCGGATGAGGACGGACACAACGTGGGTGTTTTCTTGTGAGAGTTATGCAGAAATGTCATCATTAGGACCACTTTTTGGGGCCACTTCACGTGGTGGCGAGATGCATTATTGGAAAAAAGCTGAGTGCCAGGTGTGCGAATGATGCAAAAAGGTGACAACTATGCACTGCGAGGTCAGTTTTTGGCCTGTTCGGGGTCCGTTTGAGGTCATCTAAAAGGCCAAGGGTGCCCAACTAATAAAGCTAAGTGTGGGAACTAAAAAAATAGAGAGAAGACCAGAAAAAACGTGGAGAAGAGAGGAGGAACAGCAACAGGTGTGTTTTTGCTCATTTTGGAGCCTGTTCTGGCCGTAAACTACTCATCCGAGGTCGGATTTGAGCACTTTGACATTGTAGACAGGGGTTTTGGGCCGTTCCGGACGCGATGGCGCTTTCCATTTTGCCAAATTCCTCACCCTTTTCCTGATGTTTTGGCTATGTAAGTTTCTCCTATCAATGAAGCTTCTTCTCCGATTTGTGATTGTATCTGGCATATTTTACCCATATTGTGTGAGCTATTTGCCCCATTGGTGTTGGCCCAAGCTCATTTGTATCTAAACATCAGAAATTCTCCTCTTTTGAGCTGAGTTTTTTTGGTGTGTGTGTGTGTGTGTGTCTGTGTGACTGTGTGGAGTGGGCAAACGGGTAGTCTCTCTCCTCGCACTCCATCGGTGTGTTCCCTATCTCGTCCAGGTGGGTTGTATAAGCCGAGTGGTGCCCCATAGTGTGTGTGTGTATCTTCCCAAGAGTGTGTGTCGGGTCGTTATAGAGGCACTGTGTGTGTTTTCATCCCGCTCACACCGTGTACATGATTTCTGCTAAAGATTATCAAAATGAACCTAATGCTTTAGCAAAAGAAAATAAAAGCAACCAAAAGGAATTAGAGTTATCCAATTTTCTCAAGGGGTTTCAAGATGTCTTTATTGACGACATCCCTTGTGAGCTACCTACTAAACGAGGTAATGATGACCATCCAATTGAATGCCTAACAAACCTTCTTATAGAGTTTATCAAGCTCAACAAGAGGAGATTATGCAGCAAGTGCATGAGTTAGTTGAGAAGGGCATGGCTAGGCCTATCTCATCTCCATTTTGCTCACCTATTCTATTAGTGCAAAAGAAAGACGACACATATCGCATGTGTGTTGAATATAGAGCACTAAATAGGATCACTATCAAGAATAGGTTTCCCGTTCCACGGGTAGAAGACCTATTTGATAAGCTACAAGGATCGACCTACTTCAGTAGGATTGACCTAAAAAGTGGCTATCATCAATTAAGGATAGTTGATCAAGACATTGTAAAGACCGCATTTTGCACCACGTTCGGTATTTACGAATACATTGTCGTGTCTTTTGGCTTGACCAATGCACCAGCCACATTCAACCGCTTGATGGAGAAGCTGTTCAGGACTCATGGAACCTTCACTGGAGTGTTTTCATTCAGATTCATGGACATGGGTTTTTGTGCACACTTAATTTGGGCTCTCAAAATTTTTTTTGTATGAGCATGAACTTAAGTAATCGATTAGACTTTTATTTATAAACTATGAGAAATAAATTTCCAAAAAACTACTTTTGTTACCTCTCTCTATGTTGAGTTGGTGTTTCTTATAGGGCCCAAAAATTGAGTCCAAATTTATCCTAATGCAGAAATTGATTTACGATCAAGGTATCATCAAGTATGCATTAGGCTTGCAGATATAACCAAAATTGCATTTCAAACACGGTATGACACTATGAGTTTTGGTTAGGCCGTTCAGGTTGACAAATGCCCCAACTACTTTCATGACACTTATGGACATCTTGAGACTATATTTGGGAAAGTTTGTCATTTTTTTCTTTGAAGAAATTCTTGTGTATAGTGCCTTTGAAGAAGAGCATTTACAACATCTAAAACAAGTCTTTGAAGTGTCATGAGAACATAAGTTATACACCAAACTTAAATCAAAGTGTGATTTTTTGAAGGAGGAGATTCACTATTTAATCCATGTTATTCGAGCTGATGGGTTACTCAAGGATCAATAAATGGATGCCATTAGAAGGTGTCCCTCTTTAAAAAATCTAAAAGAACTTCAAATTTTATTGGGATTTGTAGATTTTTATCAATGATTCATCAACAACGATGCTTGTATTGCGGTTTTGATGATAGAACAATTGAAGTTCAGGGCCAATACGTTTCAGTGGGTATATCTCAACAACAAATTTTTCATGCTCTCAAGGATGCATTAGCTACAAATACTATTTTAGCTATTGAGGATCTGTTGAATCAATGTGTTTAGAAACGGATGCCAATAATCATGCTATGGAATCAATACTTCTACATGAGGGATGGCCAATTGCAGTCAAAAGAAAGAAGCCTGATTAAGCCCACCAAAATCATTTTGATTTTAAAAGAGAACTTTATTCAATAGTGTCTGCTTTAAAGACATTATACAATTATTTATATGGGACACAATTTGAGATTGTGTTCGACCATGAAAGCATAAGATGATCTACACAAGAATCAAATTTGAAGGGTTGAAAGGCGAGGTGGCTGAGATTCTTCAAGGCTATGATGCAAATCTTGAGTATCATGAAGGATGATATAATGTGGTAGCTAATACTCTTAGTCAAATGCCTACAATCAACTCTCTTCTCTTTATTGAGATACAAAGTGCAAGGGCCTCCTCCTAGTAGCCCTTGCTTTTAACTATCACATCTAAACTATCGACTTTAAAAAGAAAAAGAAAAAATATTGTTTGAGTAAATTCGGATTCAATTCAAGCATCAAAGTATACTCACGAGCCATTTTACTTACGACATCGGAATAGGGAAGATATAAGATAAGAAAAAGATAAATAAGGATAATAAGGATAAGGGTGAGTAAGTATCTTGTTGAATAAGTTATGAGAAGCAAGATAAGTTAAAAGGACCTTATCGATAAGGAAGATAACATATCACGATAAAGAAAGGCACTTATCATAAATATGCATAAAAAGAGGGCTTCTATTCTCATTTTACACTTCTCTCCTTCATTTTCGCAAGGTGAAAACTTGAGAGTAAGCTTGAGGAAGACATAGCCAAGCCTCTTTCACACACACCTCCTCCACAGATACCCCTCTCCAAGAGAAACCATAGCCAAAACCCTAATCAATTTTTTCAAAACGTGATCTTCTTCTCTTGCCATTCTCTCATTCCAAGTGGCCTCATGGGTGGTCTTCAAACAAAAAAAGAGAGAAAGAGCCGACTCGCTTCTTCAAAACTCCAATATTTACTTCTTCTTTGTATTCATCCTCGATGCGCATTCATATGTCTTCGGTCTTTAGCAGCTTTTGTTAACTGATGTCTACGGAGTTAACAATTGACGTCGACTCAGTTAAATTAGATTAGGTTCATTTGAGTTATAATAACTAAGTTCCTATTGCCTTTAAATTTCTACTCAAATAAGAACTTAAGAAATACAACGAGTCTCTAGGGAGTTTTAGGTTTTGTCTCGACGTGAGTTTCAAGGTAACCCGGTCTTGGCCAATTCCCATTTCTTTTCTTTGCACCATTTTCTATACATGGGGAATCTCCATGGAAGAAATGAGAGTTTTATGTTGAAGCAACACGGTCATCACTTCCACGAAGCTTTCGGCGAAAGAGGGAACGGAGGGAATCACCTTATTTGGAATGGGAATCTTCTTTATCAAAGAAAACTTCTTTGGTATTGATAAACTTACCCTTCAAAACTCTTTCCTTTTGAAAATTAGATATTAACTTAGTATGTCCCTAAAACTTTTACACACATAATCTACAAAGAGTCAAGAGCGTTTTTTTTGGAAAAAATATAATTCCTCTCCTTACAAAATAAAGTTAGTTCCAAAAATAACTCCATTACCTATTTTCCTTTAATTTGCAGTATTTACCTTTATAAGAATAATGTAGGTAATAGAATGAAAGTAGCTTAAGAGATAATCAAGGATATTAGTCTCCAATTCATCATGCATATTATTTAGGTAATTATGATCTCCTATCACCTATGGTTAAAGAGAGCGCTTTCTACTCTCTCTATGTCTATTAGTTTGGTAATCTAACAAACTTGAAGTAACGGAACTTGTAATATATAGATAGTTATGACCTCTTGTCACATATGGTTATAGAGAGTGCTTTCTACTCTCTCTATGCCATATAAGTCTAGTAGCTGAAAAAACTTGAAATAACAAAACTTGAAATAACATCGTGGTTAGTTGTTAGCAACATGGTTAGTTATGATTAGTAATGAACCATAATTGGAGGGAAACAACAAAATTAAGAATTTATTTCTTCCTCCCAAGAAAAAACACTTGCTTATGAATATGTGAGAGTTTAAGCATGAATTTTAGTAAGTATTATAGTAAATTAGTTTCAAGAAAGTGCAATAGAATAAAGAGAAAAGAAAACATTACCTTAGTGTGTGTGAATCTCCAAATCGACTAAATTCATGTAATTTGGGAATTTTCCACTTAAAGTGGGAAAAATTGAGGTGTGTGGTTAGTAAATAAAGTGAAAATCTCATAGGATTGTGGTGTTGATAAACACCAAAAGTCAAGAGGATGTACAACACATGGATTTGAATAATAACTATAAATTACATAAAACAAAGGAAGATACAAAAAAGATTTTGTTTACAAACTGACTAGTATAGTAACAATAGAAGCTCCACATAATTCTACTCCACATTTGATACCATATTTGAACTTTGATCCAAGTGTGGTTGATGTGCACGAGTGAGGCCTTCTTTGGCTTTTAGAGCATGCCTTTCTGGAATCTTTATTCTAGAAAATGGTCCTTCTTTGTTGGGTCTCCAGGACCAAACAATTGCATCTACAGTTTCCCACACTTGTGGGTCCTTATAGTTGACAGCCCAATAACCCTTCCAACAATTGCTGTAAGCTTGAGTATCTGTCATCCCACTTTTTCTCCCGCAAGGTGCCCAATATTGAATCAAGAGTTTTTTATAGTTTGGTGATGTAGGCTCATTATCAATGTCAGATAAAGCCATTGCAAGCCACACTGGATAGATTTATGTGTCACTCGGAACAAGCATAAGAAAGTCACCTTGGTGCACATCAGACATAGGGTCAAACTCTTCCCTTGGCCTATCTCGTTGAGGCCCACAAAAATGATCGTTCAACTCTTCAAGGCCTAGGAATCTTTCTGCTCCTTGTTGCAAATTCATTGTAGTGCTTTGTAGGTGAGAATATTCTTGAGTTTTTGGCCAAAACATTTCATACAAGACTCCCTCTGATATGATTGCTTTTCCAATCTCTTCAATTACCTTACTCCAATAATCTATCACGGGTCTATAATATCACGGAATACTTGAACCATTCCCTAAATTTTTCCAAAATTTTATATAGTTCTTTAGCCCCAAAATGACTTCTTCGTGGGCCTTGACATACTCCACACTATAGAGAGGTGGATCTCCAGGTGTAACATTTTGCTTGCCTTTGTTTTCCAAAGGCGAATACTTCCACTCCAACTTGATACACCTACATGTGCCTTATATTGCATCATTGGTCTCATCCTGCATAAAGAACCTGAACTGAAGCGGTTTGGAATGTCCAACAAGTATGTCTTGTCCATCACAAAGATAGCCATCACAATATTGCTTGAAATCGGGGATCTTTGTGAGAAAAAATGGATCTGGAGATGAAGATGAGCTGTTTCGTAATGTATCCATCAAATGTGGCAAAGTATAGGTTTGTAAACTCTCAGCTTCTCTGAAAACCTACTAAACATGGCGTCTATGTCCTCATGTGTATGCCCAACCATTAAAAATCCTAGCTGGATTGTTTTGAAAACACCCCTTGCAACAAGCATTGACAAATAGGCAAATAAGTATCGATTTTTGTTTTCCCCTTCCAGCACAATTATCCAATTGTAGCAACAAGTTCTCTGGCAATCTGCGAAATGTTGACCCCAATTCCTCTTCTGCAATTTCTGACGACTGCACAATGGCTCTTTCCTTTCAGTTATGGTAGTCCAATTATCCCTTGTTTCAAAGCATTTGAGTCAAAAGTAGTGTGAAATTTGTTGTATTTGTTTGTAGATCACCAAGGGATGCTATCTATCCTCTCTAGTGTGGTTAATTGTAATGGAGAGTATGTGAAGAATTGGATCTTGGCCACATTGTTCATTGGGTAATGTGGGGTTGTCCGTTCTGATATTCATGATTGTATTTGCCAATGTGCCAATCAGAATGCAATATGCTGATCCAATGATTGGAACAATGTGGTCTCAGGGTTGGTAATCTAGGTTTTGAGGTTTATCTTCTATTATCCATTCATAATCATGGATTGTGGATGTATCTGAATACGTGGTGCTGATATTATAGAAATGAATTTTTGTTGTGAGCATTATAGGGCTGCCAACTCTTTTGTCTAAGATCAGAGCTTCTCTCTCTCAAAGAGAGAGGTCTTAGTTTCTTATTTAATTGCCTTGATTGAGCTACAAATATTGCACTTAGAGAACTCACTCGTCTTTGTTAAAGTGACATGTGGGTACTCTTTGTTCCAAATTCTACCAAAAGAAGATTAGGATAGCTTCTTCTCATAGCCCATTGGTCAAGTGTCGTGTTGATTTCACATAAAATATCCACTTGTTTGTATGTTGATGGAATCACCAATTGAGTCTCTCTTGAGCCATCTAGCAGTGTTTCTACTTCTATGTGGCATCTTCTCAGAGTTGTTTTCCACAAACTCATTTAGTAGTGCTCTTGCTAAACTAGTATGTTGAAGTCCCCTTCTCAATGTACATGTGTTCCCATGTACATATTGGCGCACACCATTTTCAAAGTTCTCCTTGTATCGATAAAAATGATGTCTTTGGTATATCCATGTAGCTCATACCATGCTCTACAACAAACAATAGATCCATTTAGCCTGAATTGGTATCGTGACTTCTCATCTTTCTGATAACATATAGAAAGAACATCATAAACATAATTAGTGCGTGATTTTTGAGACTCTCCCCAAAACTGTTGTCGTAACCTTGTCACCATATCACGATCTGCAAACTGGCAACATTTTTGTGCACAACAATCAATGCATGATACCTTTGAATTGATTTTTTTGAAAGGTAAAAAGTCGAAGCTGGTGCTGCTTTTGATTTTTGAGTCCTGTTCATGAAAGTGTATCGTCTCTTCCTTGACAACTGGACAACATTACTCCCATCAAGTTTTTTTCCAACATTGTCATCGTTGGATACATCCTCATATGTAGCATGCATGCCATCAACAGGAACAAATCGTTGTAATGGGCTCCCATTCAACATTGTTTTCTGCTTGATGGGCCACTTTAGCAAAGTGATGCTACCCACTTCAACCACATCATCAATGCTTGCATTTTCTCTTTCAATACCCACACCCACACAATCAGGACCAAGTTCCTGAAAGTTGACATAATCATGTGGAAATACATATAAGATGGTCCCTTCATTCATGGTTTGCATCATTGTGTCATCTTTAAAAGGACCCTCTGATTTCTCCAAGACTCTCGAATCATTGCTTCAAATTCTGGGCTTGTCATAGGTATTGCATCTGTAACTAGAGGATCACAATGATCATGTTCTTCATCACCATTGTAGCTTTCCTGTGGATCAATTAAGTTCCCATTTAATACAAAAGATTGCAAAAGAAGCTTTGACCATCGAACAACACTCCATAATGAGCCTTGGAGAGATGAAGTATCCATTGTAGGAAAAGGTAGGACCACATCCTTCAAGCATTCCTCCACTAGTATGGAGACATTTCCGTGCCCTATCTTTGTACCACCACAAGTGGAATCTGGATCTGTTCTACACACACAGCCAATACCAACAATTTCATTGTCAAGTATCATATGTACTTTCTCCCCAGATTCAAAGTCCATCCTGTAAGTGAAAAAGATTACATTGTTAAATCCATAGTTATAGAAAAATACTCTTCAAACAAAAAATCATGCTACAACATGGAAAAGGTTTGCATAGGTTGGACAAGTGGTGAACCTTGAGACCAAATCCTCCTTGCTATATTAATGGAAGCAAGGTTGGAAATTATGGTGGATCTTGAAACCAAAGCATCCTTGCTATATTAGAGCATAGGTTGGACAAGTGGTGGACCTAGTTGTAATACCCACTGCCACCTATCAACTACTATAGGACTATGCTTTCCAATGTCCAAGTATCCCTTAAGGCTTTCAAGGTTGAACACGTGGTGGACCTTGAAACGAAAATCCCCTTTCTATATCAGAGCATAGCTTGGACAAGTGGTGGACCTAGTTATAATACCAATATCCAAGGTGAAATACCTTAGGACCTTGCTACCTTGCTTGCCAATGTTTACGTAGCCCCTCATTTATTTAATGGAAGTAAGGTTGGACAAGTGGTGGACCTTGAAACCAAAGCCTCTTTGCTATATGAGAGCATAGGTTGGACCTAGTTGTAATACCCACTGCCACCTATCAACTACTATAGGACTATGCTTTCCAATGTCCAAGTCCCTTGAGTCTTGCAAGGTTGAACACGTGGTGGACCTTGAAACGAAAATCCCCTTTCTATATCAGACCATAGCTTGGACAAGTGGTGGACCTAGTTATAATGCCCAATATCCAAGGTGAAACACCTTAGGACCTTGCTACCTTGCTTGCCAATGTTTACATAGCCCCTCATTTCTTTAATGGAAGCAAGGTTGGACAAGTGGTGGACCTTGAGACTAAATCCTCTTTGCTATATGAGAGCATAGGTTGGACCTAGTTGTAATACCCACTACCACCTATCAACTACTATAGGACTATGCTTTCCAATGTCCAAGTATCCCTTGAGTCTTGCAAGGTTGAACACGTGGTGGACCTTGAAACGAAAATCCCCTTTCTATATCAGAGCATAGCTTGGACAAGTGGTGGACCTAGTTATAATGCCCAATATCCAAGGTGAAATACCTTAGGACCTTTCTACCTTGCTTGCCAATGTTTACGTAGCCCCTCATTTCTTTAATGGAAGAAGGTTGGACAAGTGGTGGACCTTGAAACCAAAGCCTCTTTGCTATATGAGAGCATAGGTTGGACCTAGTTGTTATACCCACTGCCACCTATCAACTACTATAGGACTATGCTTTCCAATGTCCAAGTATCCCTTGAGTCTTGCAAGGTTGAACACGTGGTAGATTATTGAAACCAAAATCCCCTTTCTATATCAGAGCATAATATCTTGGACAATTGGTGGACCTAGTTCTACTTTCGTCCTGCTCCTTTCATTAAAGGATGAAAGGTAGTAAAAGTGGTGAATCTTGAAACCCAAACCCTTTGGCTATATATAGAGGATAGCTTGGACAAGTGGTGGGCTTAGTTGTAGTATCCAATGTCCAAGGTCCAAGAGAATCTATATAAGACCTTACTTCCAAAAACAAAGTCGTACAAGTGGTTCTCCTTCAAACCAAAACCTCCTTAGTGTATTAGGAACATAGCTTGGAGAAGTCGTGGACTTAGTTGTACTGGTGAATGTCCAAAGCAAACTATTATAGGACCTTGCTTCCCAAATCAAGTTTGGACAAGTGGTGGATCTTGAAACCAAACCCCCTTACTGTATTAGAGCATAGCTTAGATAAGTGGTGGACCTAGCTGCCATGGAAATTAATCAATGTGAACTGCTACAGGACCTTGCTATTAAAGTCTAAGTAGAGCTAGATTCTTAATGGAAACAAGGTGGGAAAGTGGTGCATCTTGAAACCAAAAGCCCTTTATTGTATTAGAGCATAGCTTGGACAAGTGAGGGACCTAGTTTTTAATGTGTGATGTCCAAAGAAAAGTATTACAAGACCTTGCTTTCACAAAATTGAATTGGTCAGTTGGTTAAAACTAAGTATAAAACTTTGACCATTTTCTTCTCGAATTGCCAAAAAGCTAGTTTTAGACACCCCTAAATGAAAATGGTTTAGGGTGGCCTTAAGCAACGTTTTTTCAAAGACTTGACCAAAGGGTTGCCGAAGAGAAATGAAAATTTATTATGGCTTGAAGTGCCTGAGTATGTGAAAACAAGCCTAGGTTTTCCACGAGGCAAAAAGTGACATAAAAGAACATTGGAAACTTAGGATTGACCATGTGGCCTAAACTTTGGCAAGTGAAGTGGTGGCCCAAGTTTTGTGGCACAGTGTGCACTTGGTCCTATATGTGTTGACCACTTGGCTAAATCTAGGACCATAAGGCCAAACCTTTGGCACCTTAAATATTATGGGACATAATCTAGAACTGCTATAGTAAATAAGTAGTATAGTTAATATGTTAATATTTGTATTATATTTAAGTATATGCTAAATATAATTTATGTTCAAAATTTCACTAATGAAGAATGTTCCCA
Source organism: Adiantum capillus-veneris (assembly GCF_014529385.1). Taxonomy (NCBI): domain Eukaryota; kingdom Viridiplantae; phylum Streptophyta; class Polypodiopsida; order Polypodiales; family Pteridaceae; genus Adiantum; species Adiantum capillus-veneris. The sequence goes on from NC_140944.1 coordinate 90,518,902, forward strand.
TTTAGCACTCCAGATGCGGGTCTTAGGGCAATGCCACAATTGGGTGACAAGGCAGCGCTTCCACGTGAGGTTTGGGGGTAGCGCTCTTGATGGGGAAGTGGAATATAGCGCTCTCGATGGGGGGGCTTGGGAGGCTGATTTTGGATATTGTTCCGTGCTGGGTCCTTGGGTCCGGGCGGGGTCCGGGGCAGCGCCCGGGGGGTCAAGGGGCGGAAGCCCCTTGCGCCTCCCGGCGGGAGCCGGGCGGGTAGGGGCAGCAGCTTAGGGGCATATTTTTTTTAAAAGTGAATTCATAGTATAGAGTTACGCATGTTTTGCATATTTTCAACCATGATTTCTTTAATTTTGGCTGTGTGAATTGGTTAATGTTTTATATTGCTTTTGTTTTTTTTAATCCTATGATAAAACATGGACTTGTAGCATACGTGGCATTCTAATAAACCCTATCAAGATTAGGCACAGAGAGAGCGCACGAGCAACGCACACAGAGAAAGCAGGCGAGAGCAGCAAACACACAGAAAGCGCACACCACGATCGCACACAGTTGGAGTATACGCGCACGTAGAGGAGCAAGCCCGGCATCGTACACAACACACAGGTGGAGCGCACAGGATTGAAAGTTCGCGCACAAGATAAAGAAACAGCAGCGTACGCAACGCTTTCCAGAAGGGCAGGATCGGGCATAGCTTCTTCTCAGGAGACATTGCACACCTCACGAATAGAGAAAAAACAGGTATTTCTCTCTCTCTCACTCTCTGTCTTTCTCCATATAGAGAAGATGGTTCTCTGTAACTCTTCTTGCACACACACTCTCTCGTCAAAAGACAGAGATACGTAGTTTAAAAATATCCCCGCACACATACACATATTCCTACACATCGTCTTCCTCTCTTCCACATACATAACCACAGTGAAATCTGTTATCTTGTTGTCTCTCTCTTGAAAATACATGCACATATTCCACACATCGTCTTCCTCACTTCCACATACATAACCACAGTGAAATCTGTTATCTTGTTGTCTCTCTCTTGAAAATACGTGCACATATTCCATACATCGTCTTCCTCTCTTCCACATACATAAACACAATGAAATCTGTTATCTTTCTCTCTCTCCTCTCTCTAGAAAACAGGTATTTCTCTCTCTCTCTCTCTCTCTATCTATCTATCTCGTATCTTGCTATCTCTCTCTTGAAAATACATGCTCATGTATGTGTGCGTCTGTGTTATCTATGTGTATGTATGTATATTTGTGTTATTTCATTGTAATACTCATACATAATGCAGATACACAATTACACTTAATTACGATATGCACACATAGTATATATACATACATAAATATCACAAATAACTAACACATTGTAATACTAGTAAACTTGAATGGAAGACTTACTTGCGTGATCTGTTAAAGTCGATTCTTGTAGCGAGTTCTGGATGTATGCTGAGCTGATTTTCCTCTAATCCATTTGTAGATATGATTGTAACTTCTGTTTCTCAAAAATAGTAGTGTTGTTTAGTGATACACCTAATGGACATAAATGGTTGAAACTAGGACATGTAGACCAAAAATACGTGTATTTCTTTGGATGAATAATATATACACTTTTTGGTGAACCTTACCACAAGTGGTGGACCTTGAGACCAGTGGACTATAAGGACCTCCAAACAATACCTTGTACACTCAATCCTTCTTGTATCTAGGTTGGACAAGTGGTGGACCTTGTTCAAATTCTAACCACTCTCTCTAACATGGTGACATAATTTAGGTGTGAATAATTCATATCTATGCAAACTAATATCAGTTTAGGCTTGTTAATTTGAATTTGTTTGAATTTATGTACAATATAATGATTTGAGGTTTGCATATTTGAATTAGGTGGTATAATGATATCTTTTTGTGTAAACTTGAATTTAAAATCAATTCGCGTGGAATATTTTAAATTAAGTGGTAAAATTTAATTTTTATAAAAAAGTTTGAATTTTAAAATTTGGGGGCGGGATATTTTAACTTTAGGCGGGTATTTAAAATTTGGGAGGGATATTTTAAATTTAGGCAAACCAGATTTTGAATTTTAAATTTAGGCGGGAAGGTTTTGAATTTATAGCGAGATCTCTCTTACATAAGAGAGTATAGGTTGGACAAGTGGTGGACCTTAAAGCTACAGCATCCATGCTACTAGACATGATAGGTAGGGAATCTAGTTGAATATTGTATGTATAATATATATGTAATAGATCTAGCTTGGACAAGTGGTGGACCTTGGAGCAAAACCCCATGTAAAACATATCATGCACATTCCAAGTGGTGAGAAAAAATATCATTTAAGATATAGCCTTATAGGTTGGACAAGTGGTGGACCTTAACACCAAGATATTCTTAATGTAATGACATAGAGTGGAAAACTGGTGAATCTTGAGACCAAACCATGCTACTAGCGATAATAGCTTGGACAAGTGGTGGACCTTGAAAGTAATCCCCCATCTACGAAATATCGTGGGTTTAAGGTATTTTGATGGAGCCTAGCATCTTGGAGACATGGTGCAGCTTGCTTCTCTTCATGTTTCAATGGAGCCTATCTTGGACAAATGGTGGAGCATCCTTCTCTCCATGTTTCAATGGAGCCTAGCTTGGACAAGTGGTGGACCTTTGCTTCTCTCTATATTCAAGTGGTGGACCTTGAACCAAACCCCCATGTAAAACCTATCATGGTCACTCCAAGTGGTGAGAAAGAATAACCTTTAAGATATAGCCTTATAGGTTGGACAAGTGGTGGACCTTAACACCCAAATATTCTTAATATAATGACATAGAGTGAAAAAGTGGTGAATCTTGAGACAAAACACTCATGCTACTAGCGATAATAGCTTGGACAAGTGGTGGACCTTGAACGTAAACCCCCCATGTTTCAATAGACTTAGCTTCGACAAATGGTGGAGCATCGTTCTCTCCATGTTTCAATGGAGCCTAGCTTGGACAAGCGGTGGACGTTTGCTTTCTCTCTATGTTTCAATAGAGTTAGCTTGACAAGTGGTGGACCTTGAAACCAAACCCCCATGTAAACCTATCATGGTCACTCCAAGTGGTGAGAAAGAATAACCTTAATGATATATCCTTATAGGTTGGACAAGTGGTGGACCTTAACACCCAGATATTCTTAATATAATGGCATAGAGTGGAAAAGTGGTGAATCTTGAGACCAAACCACTCAGGCTACTACCAATAATAGCTTGGACAAGTGTTGGACCTTGAATGTAAACCCCTCATCTACGACATATCGTGGGTTTAATGTTTTTCGATGGAGCCTAGCATCTTGAGAACATGGTGCAGCTTGCTTCTCGTCATGTTTCAATGGAGCCTATCTTGGACAAATGGTGGAGCATCCTTCTCTCCATGTTTCAATGGACCCTAGCTTTGGACAAGTGGTGGACCTTTGCTTTCTTCTCTCTGTTTCAATAGAGTTAGCTTGGACAAGTGGTGGACCTTGGAACCAAATCCCCATGTAAAACCTATCATGGTCACTCCAAGTGGTAAGAGAGAATAACCTTTAAGATATAGACTTATAGGTTGGACAAGTGGTGGACCTTAACACCCACATATTCTTAATATAATGACATAGAGTGGAAAAGTGGTGATCTTGAGACAAAACCACTCATGCTACTAGCGATAATAGCTTGGACAAGTGGTGGTACTTGAATGTAAACCCCCCATGTACAAAATATCGTGGGTTAAAGGTATTTCGATGAAACCTAGCATCTTGGAGACATGGTGCAGCTTGCTTCTCTTCATGTTTCAATGGAGTCTATCTTGGACAAATAGTGGAGCATCCTTCTCTCCATGTTTCAATGGACCCTAGCTTGGACAAGTGGTGGACCTTTGCTGATCTCTATGATTCAATAGAGTTAGCTTGGACAAGTGGTGGACCTTGGAACCAAACCCCCATGTAAAACCTATCATGGTCACTCCAAGTGGTGAGAAAGAATAACCTTTAAGATATAGCCTTATAGGTTGGACAAGTGGTGGACCTTAATACCCAAATATTCTTAATATAATGACATAGAGTGAAAAAGTGGTGAATCTTGAGATAAACCACTCATGCTACTAGCATAATAGCTTGGACAAGTGGTGGACCTTGAACGTAAAACCCCCATGTTTCAATAGACTTAGCTTCGACAAATGGTGGAGCATCGTTCTCTCCATGTTTCAATGGAGCCTAGCTTGGACAAGTGGTCGACCTTTGTTTCTCTCTATGTTTCAATAGAGTTAGCTTGGACAAGTGGTGGAACTTGGAACCAAACCCCCATGTAAAACCTATCATGGTCACTCCAAGTGGGAAGAAAGAATAACCTTTAAGATGTAGCCTTATAGTTGGACAAGTGGTGGCCCTTAACACCCACATATCTTAATAAAAGTGGTGAATCTTGAGACCAAACCACTCAGGCTACTAGCAATAATAGCTTAGACAAGTGGTGGACCTTGAATGTAAAACCCCTCATCTACGAAATATCGTGGGTTTAATGTATTTCGATGGAGGCGTAGCATCTTGGAGACATGAGCAGCTTGCTCTTCTCGTCATGTTTCAATGGAGCATATCTTGGACAAATGGTGGAGCATCCTTCTCTCCATGTTTCAATGGACCCTTAGCTTGGACAAGTGGTGGACCTTTGCTTCTCTCTATGTTTCAATAGAGTTAGCTTGGACAAGTGTGGACCTTGGAACCAAACCCCCATGTAAAACCTATCATGGTCACTCCAAGTGGTGAGAAAGAATAAATCCTTAAGATATAGCCTTATAGGTTGGACAAGTGGTGGACCTTAACACCCACATATTTCTTAATAAAAGTGGTGAATCTTGAGACCAAACCACTCATGCTACTAGCAATAATAGCTTGGACAAGTGGTGGACCTTGAATGTAAACCCCCCATCTACGAAATATCGTGGTTTAAGGTATTTCAATGGAGCCTAGCATCTTGGAGACATGGTGCAGCTTGCTCTTCTTCATGTTTCAATGGAGCCTATCTTGGAAAATGGTGGAGCATCCTTCTCTCCATGTTTCAATGGATCCCTAGCTTGGACAAGTGGTGACTTTGCTTCTCTCTATGTTTCAATAGAGTTAGCTTGGACAAGTGGTGGACCTTGGAACCAAACCCCCATGTAAAACCTATCATGGTCACTCCAAGTGGTGAGAAAGAATAACCTTTAAGATATAGCCTTATAGGTTGGACAAGTGGTGGACCTTAACACCCACATATTCTTAATATAATGACATAGAGTGGAAAAGTGGTGAATCTTGAGACAAACCACTCACTACTACCAATAATAGCTTGGACAAGTGGTGGACCTGAATGTAAACCCCTCATCTACGAAATATCGTGGGTTTAATGTTTTTCGATGGAGGCTAGCATCTTGGAGACATGGTGCAGCTTGCTTCTCGTCATGTTCAATGGAGCCTATCTTGGACAAATGGTGGAGCATCCTTCTCTCCATGTTTCAATGGAGCCTAGCTTGGAAAGTGGTGGACCTTTGCTTCTCTCTATGTTTCAATAGAGTTAGCTTGGACAAGTGGTGGACCTTGGAACCAAACCCCCATGTAAAACCTATCATGGTCACTCCAAGTGAGAAAGAATAACCTTTAAGATATAGCCTTATAGGTTGGACAAGTGGTGGACCTTAACACCCACATATTCTTAATATAATGACATAGAGTGGAAAAGTGGTGAATCTTGAGACAAACCACTCATGCTACTAGCGAATAATAGCTTGGACAAGTGTGGGCCCTTGACTGGTAAATCCCCCATGTACAAATATCGTGGGTTTAAGGTATTTCGATGGAGCCTAGCATCTTGGAGACATGGTGCAGCTTGCTTCTCGTCATGTTTTGATGGAGCCATCTTGGACAAATGGTGGAGCATCCTTCTCTCCATGTTTCAATGGACCCTAGCTTGGACAAGTGGTGGACCTTTGCTTCTCTCTATGTTCAATAGAGTTAGCTTGGACAAGTGGTGGACCTTGGAACCAAACCCCCATGTAAAACTATCATGGTCACTCCAAGTGGTAAAAGAATAACCTTTAAGATATAGCCTTATAGGTTGGACAAGTGGTGGACCTTAACACCCACATATTCTTAATATAATGACATAGAGTGGAAAAGTGGTGAATCTTGAGAACAAAACCACTCATGCTACTAGCGATAATAGCTTGGACAAGTGGTGGAACTTGAATGTAAACCCCCCATGTTTCAATAGACCTTAATCTTCTACAAATGGTGGAGCATCGTGTCTCTCCATCTTTCAAATGGAGCCTAGCTGGACAAGTAGTGGACCTTTGTTCTCTCTAGTTTTCAATAGAGTTAGCTTGGACAAGTGGTGGACCTTGGAACCAAACCCCCATGTAAAACCTATCATGGTCACTCCAAGTGGTGAGAAAGAATAACCTTAATGATATATCCTTATAGGTTGGACAAGTGGTGGACCTTAACACCCACATATTCCTAATATAATGGCATAGAGTGGAAAAGTGGTGAATCTTCAGAGCAAACCACTCATGCTACTAGCGATAATAGGTTGGACAAGTGGTGGACCTTGAATGCAAAGCCCCCATCTACAAAATATCGTGGGTTTAAGGTATTTAGATGTGGGTTTGAGCATAGCATCTTGGAGACATGGTGCAACTTGCTTCTCTTCATGTTTCAATGGAGCCTATCTTGGACAAATGGTGGAGCATCCTTTTCTCCATGTTTCAATGGACCCTAGCTTGGACAAGTGGTGGACCTTTGTTTCTCTCTATGTTTCAATAGAGTTAGCTTGGACAAGTGATGGACCTGGGAACCAAACCCCAATGTAAAACCTATCATTGTCACTCCAAGTCGTGAGAAAGAATAACCTTTAAGATATAGTCTTATAGGTTGGACAAGTGGTGGACCTTAACACCCAATATCCTTAATATAATGACATAGAGTGATAAAGTGGTGAATCTTGAGACAAAACCACTCATGCTACTAGCGGTAATAGCTTGGACAAGTGTGGACCTTGAACGTAAACCCCCCATGTTTCAATAGAGTTAGCTTCGAGAAATGATGGAGCATCTTCTCTCCATGTTTCAATGGAGCCTAGCTTAGACAAGTGGTGGACCTTTGCTTCTCTCTATAATTCAATAGAGTTAGCTTGGACAAGTGGTGGACTTGAAACCAAACCCCCATGTAAAACCTATCATGGTCACTCCAAGTGGTAGAAAGAATAACCTTTAAGATGTAGCCTTATAGGTTGTACAAGTGGGGACCTTAACACCCACATATTCTTAATATAATGACATAGAGTGGAAAAGTGGTGAATCTTGAGACCAAACCACTCAGGCTACTACCAATAATAGCTTGGACAAGTGTTGGACCTTGAATGTAAACCCCTCATCTACGACATATCATGGGTTTAATGTTTTTTGGAGCCTAGCATCTTGGAGACATGGTGCAGCTTGCTTCTCGTCATGTTTCAATGGAGCCTATCTTGGACAAATGGTGGAGCATCCTTCTCTCCATGTTTCAATGGAGCCTAGCTTGGACAAGTGGTGGACCTTTGCTTCTCTCTCTGTTTCAATAGAGTTAGCTTGGACAAGTGGTGGACCTTGGAACCAAACCCCATATAAAACCTATCATGGTCACTCCAAGTGGTAAGAAAGAATAACCTTTAAGATATAACTTATAGGTTGGACAAGTGGTGGACCTTGAATGTAAACCCCCCATCTACGAAATAGGTGGGTTTAAGGTATTTAGATGGACCTAGCATCTTGGAGACATGGTGCACCTTGCTTCTCTTCATGTTTCAATGGAGCCTATCTTGGACAAATGGTGGAGCATCCTTCTCTCCATGTTTCAATGGACCCTAGCTTGGACAAGTGGTGGACCTTTGCTTCTCTCTATGTTTCAATAGAGTTAGCTTGGACAAGTGGTGGACCTTGGAACCAAACCCCAATGTAAAACCTATCATGGTCACTCCAAGTCGTGAGAAAGAATAACCTTTAAGATATAGTCTTATAGGTTGGACAAGTGGTGGACCTTAACACCCAAATATTCTTAATATAATGACATAGAGTGAAAAGTGGTGAATCTTGAGACAAAACCACTCATGCTACTAGCGGTAATAGCTTGAAAAGTGGTGGACCTTGAATAAAACCCCCATGTTTCAATAGAGTTAGCTTCGACAAATGGTGGAGCATCCTTCTCTCCATGTTTCAATGGAGCCTAGCTTGACAAGTGGTGGACCTTTGCTTCTCTCTATGTTCAATAGAGTTAGCTTGGACAAGTGGTGGACCTTGGAACCAAACCCCCATGTAAAACCTATCATGGTCACTCCAAGTGGTACGAAAGAATAACCTTTAAGATGTAGCCTTATAGGTTGGACAAGTGGTGGACCTTAACACCCACATATTCTTAATATAATGACATAGAGTGGAAAAGTGGTGAATCTTGAGACCAAACCACTCAGGCTACTACCAATAATAGCTTGGACAAGTTTGGACCTTGAATGTAAACCCTCATCTACGACATATCGTGGGTTAATGTTTTTCGCTGGAGCCTAGCATCTTGGAGACATGGTGCAGCTTGCTTCTCGTCATGTTTCAATGGAGCCTATCTTGACAAATGGTGGAGCATCCTTCTCTCCATGTTTCAATGGAGCCTAGCTTGGACAAGTGGTGGACCTTTGCTCTCTCTCTGTTTCAATAGAGTTAGCTTGGACAAGTGGTGGAGCTTGGAACCAAACCCCCATGTAAAACCTATCATGGTCACTCAAAGTGGTAAGAAAGAATACCCTTTAAGATATAACTTATAGGTTGGACAAGTGGTGGACCTTAACACCCACATATTCTAATATAATGACATAGAGTGAAAAAGTGGTGAATCTTGAGACAAAACCACTCATGCTACTAGCGATAATAGCTTGGACAAGTGGTGGCCCTTGAATGTAAACCCCCCATGTACAAAATATCCTGGGTTTAAGGTATTTCGATGAAGCCTAGAATCTTGGAGACATGGTGCAGCTTGCTTCTCTTCATGTTTCGATGGAGCCTATCTTCCACCAATGGGGGATCATCCTTCTCTAAATGTCTCAATGGAGCCTAGCTTGGACAAGTGGTGGACCTTTGCTTCTCTCTATGTTTCCATAGAGTTAGCTTGGACAAGTGGTGGACCTTGGAACCAAACCCCCATGTAAAACATATCATGGTCATTCCAAGTGGTGAGAAATAATACCCTTTAAGATCTAGCCTTATAGGTTGGACAAGTGGTCGACCTTAAAACCTAGATCTTCTTAATATAACGACATAGAGTGGAAAAGTGGTGAATCTTGAGACCAAACCACTCATGCTACTAAGGATAATAGGTTGGACAAGTGGTGGACCTTGAATGTAAACCCCCCATGTACGAAATATCATGGGTTTAAGGTATTTCAATGGAGCCTAGCATCTTGGAGACATGGTGCAGCTTGCTTCTCTTCATGTTTCAATGGAGCCTATCTTTGACAAATGGTGGAGCATCCTTCTCTCCATGTTTCAATGGAGCCTAGCTTGGACAAGTGGTGGACCTTTGCTTCTCTCTATGTTTCAATAGAGTTAGCTTGGACAAGTGGTGGGCCTTGTAACCAAACTCCCATGTAAAACCTATCATGGTAACTCCAAGTGGTGAGAAAGAATAAAGTTTAAGATATAGCCTTATAGGTTGGACAAGTGGTGGACCTTAGCACCCGATATTCTTAATATAATGACATAGAGTGGAAAAGTGGTGAATCTTGAGACCAAACCACTCATGCTACTAGAGATAATAGGTTGGACAAGTGGTGGACCTTGAATGTAAACCCCCCATGTACGAAATATCATGGGTTTAAGGTATTTCAATGGATTAGCATCTTGGAGACATGGTGTAGCTTGCTTCTCTTCATGTTTCAATGGAGCGTATCTTGGACAAATGGTGGAGCATCCTTCTCTCCATGTTTCAATGGACCCTAGCTTGGACAAGTGGTGGACCTTTGCTTCTCTCTATGTTTCAATAGAGTTATCTTGGACAAGTGGTGGACCTTGAACCAAACCCCCATGTAAAACCTATCATGGTCACTCCAAGTGGTGAGAAAGAATAACCCTTAAGATATAGCCTTATAGGTTGGACAAGTGGTGGACCTTAACACCCAGATATTCTTAATATAATGACATAGAGTGAAAAAGTGGTGAATCTTGAGACCAAACCACTCATGCTACTAGCGTTAATAGGTTGGACAAGTGGTGGACCTTGAATGTAAACCCCCCATGTTTCAATAGAGTTAGCTTCGACAAATGGTAGAGCATCCTTCTCTCCATGTTTCAATGGAGCCTAGCTTGGACAAGTGGTGGACCTTTGTTTCTCTCTATGTTTCAATAGAGTTAGCTTGGACAAGTGGTGGACCTTGGAACCAAACCCCCATGTAAAACATATCATGGACATTTCAAGTGGTGAGAAATAATACCCTTTAAGATATACCCTTATAGGTTGGACAAGTGGTCGACCTTAACACACAGATCTTCTTAACGTAATGACATAGAGTGGAAAAGTGGTGAATCTTGAGACCAAACCACTCATGCTACTAGAGATAATAGGTTGGACAAGTGGTGGACCTTGAATGTAAACTCCCCATGTACAAAATATCGTGGGTTTAAGGTATTTCAATGGATCTTAGCATCTTGGAGACATGGTGCAGCTTGCTTCTCTTCATGTTTCAATGGAGCCTATCTTGGACAAATGGTGGAGCATCCTTCTCTCCATGTTTCAATGGACCCTAGCTTGGACAAGTGGTGGACCTTTGCTTCTCTCTATGTTTCAATAGAGTTAGCTTGGACAAGTGGTGGACCTTGGAACCAAACCCCCATGTAAAACCTATCATGGTCATTCCAAGTGGTCAGAAAGAATACCCTTTAAGATATAGCCTTATAGGTTGGACAAGTGGTGGACCTTAACACCCAGATCTTCTTAATATAATGACATAGAGTGGAAAAGTGGTGAATCTTGACCAAACCACTCATGCTACTAGTGATAATAGGTTGGACAAGTGGTGGACCTTGAATGTAAACCCCCCATGTACGAAATATCATGGTTTTAAGATATTTCAATGGAGCCTAGCATTTTGGAGACATGGTGCAGCTTGCTTCTCTTCATGTTTCAATCGAACCTGGCTTGGACAAATGGTGGAGCATCCTTCTCTCCATGTTTCAATGGAGCCTAGCTTGGACAAGTGGGGACCTTTGATTCTCTCTATGTTTCAATAGAGTTAGCTTGGACAAGTGGTGGACCTTGGAACCAACCCCTATGTAAAACCTATCATGTGCATTCCAAGTGGTGGTAAATAATACCATTTTAGATATAGCCTTATAGGTTGGACAAGTGGTGGACCTTAACACCCAGATCTTCTTAATATAATGACATAGAGTGGAAAAGTGGGAATCTTGAGACCAAACCACTCATGCTACTAGGGAGAATAGGTTGGACAAGTGGTGGACCTTGAATTTAAACCCCACATATACAAAATATCGTGGGTTTAAGGTATTTCAATGGAGCCTAGCATCTCGAAGACATGGTGCATATTGCTTCTCTTCATGTTTCAATGGAGCCTATTTTGGACAAATGGTGGAGCATCCTTCTCTCCATGTTTCAATGGACCCTAGATTGGAAGTGGTGGACCTTTGCTTCTCTCTATGTTTCAATATAGTTAGCCTATATTAGACAATTAGTAGACCTCGAATCTCTCCATGTTGTCTAGAGCTGAGCGTGGACAAGTGGTGGACCTTACTTCTCCCTTCCCTTAGTTTACTAGCTTAAAAGATTACTATGTATACTTGCTTAGATCTAACTTGAACAAGTGGTGGACCTTGTATTCACACAAACTTAATACATTACAAAAAAGTATATGCTAAAATAACATTTGGTTTTTTTTTGTTTCAGGAAAGATGGCTCCAAAAAAACAGGTTGCAAGGGTTGCCTTCTCAGTTGACTATACTTGCAATGATGTTAGGAAATGGTATTTGGACATACATGGTATAGAGGGTGCACAATTTCATAAGGTGCATCTATTTATTGCCAAAAAGGAGAATGACAGCTTGTTTGAAGATGTTGGACAAGTTGTGGAAGCATATGTCTCTGTAGTTGATAGTCATCCGAAGGTGGAATGCATTGACATTCTAGTTCCAATGAATCTAGAATTTCAACTATCTCCAGGAGCATATGCATTGGAGCGCATGTCTAGAAACAAAGAAGAGACAACGTTTTCTCGAGGATGGAAGTTTGCAGAATCAAATCCAAACATCACAACAGATCAACTTCAAAGCTCCATCATTGCCACACTACAACGAAAAAAGGTGAAAGCTTCACGACCACCATCCACAAAGAAGCAAGCAAAAGTGCAAAAAGTAGCAGCTAAGCGAACTAGTTCCATTTTGGATGTAGACAAGGCATCTTTGGCATCCTCATCAACAGAGGGTTCAATGTCAAAGATGAGAATTGTGGATCCAGATGTTTTAGAAGCTGAGGCCATGAAAGGACAAGAAAAAGATACAGGTGGAATGAATAAGTACATAAATTATTTTCCTTTCCAATATAGGGAATTTGATATCCCTATTCAAAATTGTTGGCTTGCTCCTGATCACTATAATGCACGTATTATGGATTAAAAACACGCTGAAAGTGTGTTATTTGGATTTTCACGGAGTACGACCAAGCCTGCAGCATGTGCATATTTGATGCCTGTTCGAAATGCAAAATCAAAGAAGGGGACTCCTTTGGCAGTAGAAGAGGTAGAGGAGCAAAAAATTAAAGATTATCATTATTGGATTCTTGATGGGCAGCATTCAATCTATGCTGCAAAAGTTTTGCTTCACAATGAACAAAACAACAAAGAGATATTTGAAAGACTGATTAGCGTGTATAAATTTAGAAAGGCTCGCATTGTTGTGAATGCTCCTCCATTTGTTGCAACTGCTATATCTGCCATATTTGCAAATGAGGAGGCTTTGGCATTGTATGTCATGCAACACTTACAGCCAAATATTGAGACATTTACGGAGTCAATGGATCTTCTCAGGACGACACCAAAGGCAGCAAGTGGAATTGCAGAGGGACATGCATCTCGTGCCGGATGGGATGTAGTTATTTTCTTTGTCTTTTTGATAGTGTTTAATTAACAAATCTTGCTCAATAGTTTAATTATTTCTCTATTTCTTTTTAGGCCTTTTCTTCGATTGGCAAGAATGAGTGCAGCAGCAAGTTGGATTGCTAAACAGGCACACATGGTCACGTACTCTGATTTAGTTTATGATTGCTGGATAGAAATCATTGAAAATCTAGAAGAGGAGAATAAGAAACCCCCAAAACTGTATTTAGATACCTTTGTGGCCTTGAGGAATCAGAGGTAAAGACTATTCAAGAAGAGATTAGAGATGAGAAGATTTTACTGTCAAAGAGTGCAAAGGATGGTGATGCAACTGACATGTATGATCGAATCAAGCAGTTGAAGCAAGACAAATTGATTCAAGATGCACTTCTTGAAGGCTTCAACAATTTGAATGAGTCTTCACCATGTAAAGATTGGGAGGAGGTGGTCAAAATGTATAACATCAATGATGTTGTTTATAAAACAATTTTAATGCTATGCGAGGAATGGATCAAATCTAGTTTGCGTGGAACAACGAAAATGGCTTTTCCAGATGGAGCAATAAAATACATGCAATGGGCAATTCACCTTCAAAAGGAGAAAACTGAGCCTAGAGATTTTCCATGGTCAATCTATGTGGTGAGCCTACAAATGGAAGGCAATCTCTACTTGATGCGCCACTTCAATAATAAAGTGCCTATTGGCTTATGTGTTTTAGATATGACAAAAAACGTTGGAGGCAATTTGAAGTGGAGTGAGGATACATTTAACAATGCTTTGGATGGGATCTTGGCTATTGCTGGAGGGTCAACAGATCCTGGATTTGTCTTTTTTGCATTTGTGGATTTCACTAACTTCACAAAATTGCAATGTGCCTTTCACGCCATGGGAGATAATCTGAGCTACCATTGTTGTGTGCATTGCATCACTTTCCATCAGCTCTTGCAAAGGAGCAATTCAATTCCTAACAGTTATTGCCTTCTTGGGACAAGGCAATGCATTTGAAGACCTGAGAAGAAGATCAGAGGAACATCCCATGCCAATTGATTGTTCTCTTCTTCAAGTAGCAGATAACGATATGTCAGATTTGCAATATTTGGAGGCCAAAAAAAGAGCTTTGGTCAAGCACTACATTCGTACATATTGTTTTGAAGACCGCAAGCTTGTTGATGTTTTTGGTGATGGCTCCTTGGTTGCACAAGAAGGAATACAACAGAAAAAAGAAGTTATATGCTTAATTGATAGTGTGGAGGAGGCAAAAAGCGTGGAGACCATGCTGCTAGACTTTGTTAAGTCTCATGAAGATATAGAAAAATGGGCTGGACTTCAACAATCCACTTCGCAATCAGATGACATTGTGCCTGTTACAGAGGAGTGCTCTCCACAAAGAGAAGAAGAAGAACAACAACAACATCCTCTGTCAATGGAGGACTTTTTGGAAATGGAGACACGTATGTTTTGAGTTTCTTGTGCATGTTAGTGTTTCTTGTTACTGATTTGATACTCTTAATGTTAGATTTTGCTTTATATAGTATTGATTGAGTTTGTATTTTTTATCTCAAGCATTCAAGGTTTGAATGTAAATAGTAAATTACTTGAGTTTTTGAATGGTGGATCTTTAGACTAAAACTATAACATTTAATACTCACAAAGACTTAATTACTTAAGAGCTTGAACTCAATAAGTTTTGGACCTTTTATCAATACCCCCTTGATATGATACATTAGATCGTAGCATGGTTAAATGGTGATGCTTCATAAATTGAACCTAGCTTAGACAGGTGTTGGAGCCTAAATTTAAACTAACCTTGCTAGAAGGGAGCTTATGTTTGGACTTTGAGAACTAGCATAAGTAATCAATTAGAGCATAGATTAGACATGTGGTGGTGGCCTTAGAGACCAAAATCTTAATGAGCTTGGAAAGGTATTTAAGTACTGCAATTTACTTAGTTTTAGTACTCATAAAGGCATAGCTTGACAAAAGGTGGACCTTACATGGATCCTAATTTCAAGAGGTGTGGTAGACCTTCAAACCAAGCTCATATAGCTTGGACATGTGGTGGACCTTGCATGGAGACTAGTTTAGACAAGTGTGGTACACCTTGTAACCAAACCCATTTGTTATATTAGCTTGGACAAGTGGTGGACCTTGCTTTTATGTTTCAATGGAGCATATTTTGGACAGGTGGTAGACCTTGTTTCTCTCCATGCTTCAATGGAGAGAAATTAGCTTGGACAAGTGGTGGACCTTGTTTTATGTTTTTAAGGAGCATATTTCGGACAAGTGGTAGACATTGTTTCTCTCCATGGTTCAATGGAACCCACCTTAGACAAGTGAAGTAAGAAAACCAAACCCCCATAATACAACCTACTAAATAGGTTGGAAAATTGGTGTATATGAAACCATCCATGATAGAGCATAGTATAGGTGAAAACGTAGTGGTCCTTATATCAATTACCCATGCATAGCTTGGACAAGTGGTGGACCTTGATTCTCTCTATGTTTCAATGGATCCTATCTTGGACTAGAGATATATCTTACTTATTTCCATGCTTCAATGGATTGTAGCTTGGATAAGGAGTGGACCTTCAAACAAAACTCCACAGCATAGCATATATTAACAATTCATGGGTTTTATAGAGATTTTCTTGCCTATTTTGGAGAGTTGGTACACCTTTATTCTCCATTCTTCAATGGATCTGAGGTTGGACAAGCGGAGCTGGAGAAGTGGTCAACCTTAAAATGAAACCTCCCATGCTACAACCCATCATAGATCGTATATGTAGTGGACCTTGAAACTCTTTTATGTCCCTAGCTTAGAGAAGCATTGCACTCTTGATTATCTCCATACATGAAGGCAAGGTTGGACAAGTGGTGGACCTTCAAACCAGAATCTCTATGCAATAATAGGCAAGTGGTGGAGCTTGTTTTCTCCATGTTCCAATGGAGCCTAGCTTAGACAAACAATGGAGCTTGCTTCTCTCCATGTTTCAATGGATCCTAGCTTAGAAAAGTGGTGGAGCTTTGCTTCTCTCCATGTTCCAATGGACCATAGCTTAGACAAGTGGTAGACCTTGAAAAAACCCCCGTATACAACATATTATGGGGTTTTCATGTTTCAATGGCACCTAGCTTGGAAAAATGGTAGAGCTTGCTTCTCTTTATGTTTCAATGGATCCAATCTTAGCCAAGTGGTGGACCTTGAAACAAGAATCCCCCCCCCCCCCCCCATGTACAACGTATTATGGGTTTTGAAAGCACTGGGAGAAAATAATAGCTTTGATAAGTGGTGGACCTTGCTTCTCTCCATGCTTCAATGGAGCCGAGGTTGGACACATGTTGGAGAGAAGATGGTTGCCCATGAAATAAGACCATGCATGCTATAATCAATCATATGTTGTACACATGGTGGACCTTGCAATTGTTTTATATGCCTAACTTGGACAAGTGGAGGACCCTTGATTACCTCCAGATATCAACAACAAGCCAAGTTTGGACAAGTGTAGTACCACCAAACCAGAATCTCTATGCTACAATAGAGTATAGGTAGGACACGCAGTGAACCTTGATATCAAACCATCCATGCTACTAGAGATGATAGGTTTCACATGTGGTGGAACCTTGTATCAATGTTCTATGTGTAGTTTTTGACTAGTGATAGACCTTGAAACTAATCCCTCTAGGCTACAAGAAAAAAGAGATGGATGAGGAGGCTAGACTACTTTTGTTGCATCAATGCATCCCATGTTACCACATATACTATAGGGTTCTTGGATAAGTGTTGGATCTTGTGTCAATGCTCCATGTCTAGCTTGGACAAGTGGTGGACCTTGGTTCTCTCTATGCTTCAAATGGGCAATAGATTGGAGACACAGTGGCCTTTTTTTTCCAATGATTTTATTTTTTAAACCTTGGAGGCACCATGTAAGAGGCACTCTAAGTCTTCCATACAATAGACCTATTGGACTATAAAATAATGATATCTTTCTTTGATATTGTCATTATTTTATGCATAATATTTTCTTCTTTTTGCAGACACAAAGGAGTTAAGTGATATAAAAACTAGATGTATTTCACACTATGATTGGCATGAAGATCCTTTTGGGACACCAACTTTTCCTATTCCCAAAGATGTAATTTTCCATATTAACGGTGTGGATTTTGAAGTGCGACTTTCATGTATTGAAGGAGCTGGTTATGGGCTATTTGTGCATACTACCCTGGAAAGTGGTTTGACTATTCTAAACTATGGAGGGCATAAGTATAGATTTCAAGACTGGAAAAAAGATATGCAAAATTTTTCCAAGAGCTTATAAATATTCTCTTCTAGAGGATCCAAACATAGAAGAAGAGGAAGATCAATCATACATTATTGGTTGTGTAGAAGAAGGAAACGTGTCGGGCTATATAAATAGTTCTCACAGTACAAATTTCTGTCCCAACGTACGCTATACATTTGATCCAAATTTGCCACCTTGGCATAAATGCACCTCTTCACACATCAAGTCAGAAGAATATGGCCATGTATGCATTGAGACTATTTGTCAAGTTGAAGCAGGAGAAGAGTTGTTTGCTGACTATAACTTTACTTGACATTGTAAAGTATTGTACATGGATGGAAATCTCAAGTACATGCATCATTTTCATTTTTCATGGATGAAATCTCAAGTGAATATAACATTTGATTATTGTTTAGTTTATGCTCAACGAGAATCTAAAGTGCTCTTATGCTTTGTGTGTTGTCTAACTTATTTGACTACCTTGGCCATAGAATCTTGATTCTACTCTAGATTTGTGATAAATCTTACCAAAATTTAATCAATGTCTAGGTTGGACAAGTGGTGGGGCTTCAAACATTACTGTCTTAAACAAGTGGAGTTATCTTATATGAATAAGTGGTGGCCTTTGAATCCAAATCTAAGCCTAATCTCTAATTGTTTGCTTGTAGTCTAGGTTGGACATTTGGTGGACCTTGTATCCATGTTTCCTCAACAAGGGTGGCTTTTAGTTTTCACTTTAAGTACTCATCTTTAATAAAGTGTACGAATGCTGAAAATGGTTGCAAGGATTCTAACAACGACTTTACCTTAAATAAATTTCTTACTAGGAGTTCTACATATAAATATGGTGAATAAAATTCTAGTGGTTTTGAGATACCATTTGTGTGTGTGTTTTCTTAGATTCACAAACTGGGATGGATAATGCTTCTATGGTTCAGTCAACAACTATAGAATCCATAGATTCTATGGTTTCTAAAGTGCCCAAGATGGATGATATTTCTATACTAGAGTCTAGTGTTGTGCAACTTGAGCAAGATTCCAATAATGAGAACCAAGAAATCGATGCTTCAAAAATGCAACATACATCAAAAGAGACTGAAAAGTCCACTCACGAGCTATTGCCAATTGGTACTACGTCATGTAGCGTAGATGTTGAGAAATCCATGCTTACAATTATATTGGATTTAAATGGTCTATTGTTGAAACGTTCCCCTCAACCATCCTCACACCACAACTCAGTGCAAATGGATTCAAAAAGATATATTATACTCAGGCCAGGTTGCATCCAATTCTTGAAGACTATTTTACAGAGGTTTAATGTTGCAATTTGGTCGACAGCTACTAGGAATAATGTGTATCAAATCCTTGCAGCACTAAACAACTTAGCTGAGGATACATTGCCTTTCTTTGCAATTTGGTCGCAAGATGTTTGCTACACCGCTCAAACTCAAAAATTGTTTAGACCCGACAATCCAAACGTTGAGGCAATGTTCAAGCCTCTAGCCAAAATTGCCATGGGGTTTGAATGTGATCCACAAAGAACAGTGCTTATTGATGACTCTCCTTACAAGGGATGTATTTCACCAGAAAACAATTGCATTTTCCCACCACAATTTGATGCTGAGAAGATGGTTGACAATATGCTCTTGGAGGAGCTACTGCCATACTTGATTCAGCTTGATGAGAGAAGGGATGTGCGTGATTTTATTTGCTTCTAATCGTTATGGACAACCTATAGTGACAAATGATAGTGAATACAAACAAATCATGGAGTATTGGAAGCAGAAAAATGATGTTTGGTCAGCTAAGGTGTTCTTTACAAGAAGAATACCACCTGCAAAAGGTGACAGGGATGAAACTATCATTGAAAATGCAAGTGACACAAGCCACCACAATGAAATGAGAAGAGCCCAAATACAAGAGATCTTAGCAAAGGAGTGTACACCCATTGAAAGCATGAAGGCGTCACAATTGACCACTTTAGCTAGGCAATTGGGTTGTAACACAAAAGGATTTTGGAAGGCAACCACAGCAAAGGCTTATATAAATAAGGTGAAAGCTAAGAACAATCTTCTAAGGCTGGATAGAAAGCAACCCTAAGGTACTAGTGACATGTCATATATTCTTGATACACATACTTGAACACTCATGTGCATGGTATCTAACAAATCTTTCTTTTTATTCCTTCCTGCAGGATCTTACAAAGGATACTACTAGATGGAGCTCAATCAATAGAGATTTTGATATGTTTGCTCAAAATAATGAAGTAATCACCTACATTTTTTGTTTATCAATTTCTTGAGAGACTTTCTTTTAGTTTGTAATCATCAAATGAAATGAAAAGTATCCTTCTTATAAGATTTCTGATCTTTTTCTCGTTCAAAACTTTCAATTGTGATTTATAGTTTTGTTAGCATGAGATTGTGCTTTATTAGTTTGAAAAAAACTGTCAAAGATCCAAGTCTTTTTGGCTTTACTTAAGTTATTAATTGTGAAAGATCCAAGTCTTTTTGCTTTACTTAAGTTATTGATTGTCTATGTAATAGTCCTTAAAACAATATCGGATGGCTTTCTTGCTCCATGTCTCACATTGGTCTTTAGGTAAGACAAGTGGTGACCTTGAAAGTATGGTCTCATATCTCGATCAAGTGAAGAGACATGAAGCTTAAATATCACTACTATGTATCTAGTGTTAAACTCCATCAAGACAAAGATACTAGAGTGCCAAATTGCAGTCTAGTTTAAGTGAAAATCCATTTGAGCTAAGGTAAAACTTATAGTGCCTCATTTTTCTAGGATTCTACCCCATCAAGGAAGTTAGAATCTAGCACAAACCAATTAAGACTCTTTTGGAGCCTAGATAGGACAATTCGTGGAACTTAAGAGACTTATTATTGAGTTAGAGTCTAGTTTAGATAAGCAAAAGATCTTCAAACCAGCACTTGACTTTCTTACTATTCAATATTCAAAGTCCCTTGAGGCTAACAAATTACATACCTACTTGTAACCTAACTAATGAGTAATTATATAGATCTAAGAAAGTATATATAATGAGTCTTCAAACTAATAAACCAAGGGAAGAGAGTAGCAAGGTCCACTACTTGTCCAAGCTCAGCTCTAGACAACACAGAAAGATGCTAGTTCTACTAATTGTCTAATTATAGGCATGGAGAAATGATAGAAGGTTGAACACTTGTCCAACCTATCATCTCTAGTAAGATGGGAGGTTTGGCCTTAAGATTCACCATGTAACCAACCTATACATCATTGTATTATGAAGAGTAGAAAAGCAAAGCTCCACCACTTGTCCAAGCTAGTTCTAAAATCCACATGGAGATAAGCAAGCTCCACCATTTGTCAAATCTCTCTTCCATTAAAACATGAAAAAACTCAGCTATGGTGTACAGGGGGGACTTTTTTCCAAGGTCCACCACTTGTCCAAGCTAGGATCCATTAAAACATGGAAATAAACAAATCTCCATCACTCGTCCAACCTTTAGAGTTGCAAACTGTATGGGTTGTCTAAACTAGGTATGGGAAAATAATTGAAGGTCCACCACTTGAAACATGGAGCGAAGCAAGCTCCACCATGTCTCCAATATGCTAGACTCCATTGAAACACCCTAAACCCATGATATTTTGTACATAGGGGATGTACATTCAAGATCCACCACGTGTCCAACCTCGTATCCCTAGTAGCTTGATAGATTTGGTCTCAAGATTCACCACTTGTCCACTCTATGTCATTGTATTAAAAAGGATTGGGTGTTAAGGTCCACCACTTGTCCAACCTATAAGGTTATATTTTAAATGGTTTTTTTTCTCACAACTTGAACTACCCATGATATGTTTTACATGGGAGTTTTGTTTCAATGTCCACCACTTGTCCAAGCTAACTCTATTGAAACATAGAGAGAACCAAAGATCCACCACTTGTCCAAGCTAAGCTATATTGAAACATGGAGAGAAGGATGCTCCACCATTTCTCCAAGATAGGCTTCATTGAAACATGGAGAGAAGAAAGCTCCACCATGTCTCCAAGCTAGGATCCATTTAAATGCCCTAAACCCATTTTATTTTGTACATGGGGGGTTTTATTTCAAGGCCCACCACTTGTCTAACCTATTATCCCTAGTAGCACGAGTGGTTTGGTCTCAAGATACACCACTTGTACACTCTATGTCATTATATTAGGAAGAACTATGTATTAAGGTCCACCACTTGTCCAACCTATAAGGTTATATCTTAAATGGTATCCTTTCTCACCACTTGAAATGCCCATGATATGTTTTACATGGGGGTTTCATTCCAAGGTCCACCACTTGTCCAAGCTAACTCTATTCAAACATAAAGAGAAGCAAAGGTTCACCACTTGTGCAAGCTAACTCTATTCAAACATAGAGAGAAGCAAAGGTTCACCACTTGTTAAAGCTAGGCTCCATTGAAGCATGGAGAGAAGTAACCTCCATCATTTTTCCAAGATAGGTGCCATTCAAACATGGAAAGAATCAAGATCTACCATGTCTCCAAGATTCTAGGCTCCATTGAAACACCCTAAAACCATGATATTTTGTACATGGGGTGTTTACATTCAAGGTCTACCACTTCTCTAACGTATTATACCTAGTAGCATGAGTGGTTTGGTCTTAAGATTCACCACTTATCCACTCTATGTCATTATATTAAGAATAACTGGGTGTTAAGGTCCACCACTTGTCCAACCTATAAGGGTATATCTTAAATGGTATCCTTTACCACTTGTCAAGGTCCATCACCACTTTTCCAACCTGTAAGGTTATATCTTGAATGATATTTTTCCTTATCACTTGTAATGTCCATGCTATGTTTTACAAAGGGGTTTTGTTCCAAGACCCACCACTTGTCCACGCTAACTCTATTGAAACATAGAGAGAAGCAAAGGTCCACCACTTGTCCAAGGTAGGCTCCATTGAAACATGGAGAGAAGGATGATCCACCATTTCTCCAAGATAGGTTCCATTGAAACATTGAGAGAAGCAATCTCCACCATGTCTCCAAGCTAGGCTCCATTGAAATACCCTAAACCCATAATTTTGTACATGAGGGGTTTACATTCAAGGTCCACCACTTGTCCAACCTATTATCCCTAGTAGCACGAGTGGTTTGGTCTCAAGATTCACCACTTGTACACTCTATGTCATTATATTAAGAAGAACTATGTGTTAAGGTCCACCACTTGTCCAACCTATAAGGTTATATTTTAAATGGTATCCTTTCTCACCACTTGAAATGCCCATGATATGTTTTACATGGTGGTTTCATTCCAAGGTCCACCGCTTGTCCAAGCTAACTCTATTAAAACATATAGAGAAAGAAAGGTCCACCACTTGTCCAAGCTAAGCTCATTGAAACATGGAGAGAAGGAACCTCCACTGTTTCTCCTAGATAGGCTCCATTGAAACATGGAGAGAAATAAGCTCCACCATGTCTCCAAGTTGCTAGGCTCCATTGAAATACCCAATACCCATAATATTTTGTACATGGGGGGTTAACATTCAAGGTTCACCACTTGTCCAACCTATTATCCCTAGTAGGTTTGGTCTCATGATTCACCACTTGTCCACTCTATGTCATTATATTAAGAGGAATTGGGTGTTAAGGTCCACCACTTGTCCAACCCATAATGTTATAGCTTGAATGGTATTTTTTCTCACCACTTGTAATGCCCATGACATGATTTACATGGGGGTTTTGTTCCAAGGTCCACCACTTGTCCAAGATAAATCTATTGAAACATAGAGAGAAACAAAGGTCCACCACTTTTCCAAGCTAGGCTGCATTGAAACATGGACCTTAATACCAAATTATTTCTAGTAGCATGAGTGATATTTTGTACATGGGGGGTTTACATTCAAGGTCCACCACTTGTCGAACCTATTTCTCTAGTAGGTTTGGTCCCAAGTTCACCACTTATCCACTCTATGTCATTATATTAAGAATAATTGGGTGTTAAGGTCCACCACTTGTCCAACCTATAAGGTTATATATTAAATGGTATTTTTTCTCACCACTTGTAATGCCCATGATATGTTTTACATGGGGGTTTTGTTCCAAGGTCCACCACTTTTCCAAGATAACTCTATTCAAACATAGAGAGAAATAAAGGTCCACCACTTGTCCAAGCTAGGCTCCATTGAAACATGGAGAGATTGATGCTCCATCATTTATCCAAGATAGGCTGCATTGAAACATGGAGAGAAGCAAGCTTTGCCATGTTTCCAAGCTAGGCTCCATTGAAACACTCTAGGGGGTTTTATTTCAATGCCCACCACTTGTTTAACCTATTATCCCTAGTAGCATGAGTGGTTTGGTTTCAAGATTCACCACTTGTACACTCTATGTCATTATATTGTGTTAAGGTCCACCACTTGTTCAACCTATAAGGTTATATATTAAATGGTATCCTTTCTCGCCACTTGAAATGCCCATGATATGTTTTACATGGGAGTTTCATTCCAAGATCCACCACTTGTCGAAGATAACCATATTTAAACATAGAGAGAAACAAAGGTCCACGACTTGTCCAAGCTAAGCTCCATTGAAACATGGAGAGAAGGAACCTCCACCATTTCTCCTAGATAGGCTCCATTAAAACATGGACATAAGTAAGTTCCACCATGTCTCCTAGATGCTAGGCTCCATTGAAATACGCAAAACCCATGATATTTTGTACATGGGTGATTTACATTCAAGGTCAACCATTTGTCCACCCTATTATCCCTAGTAGGTTTGGTCTCACAATTCACCACTTTTCCACTCTATGTCATTATAATAAGAGGAATTGGGTGCTAAGGTCCACCACTTGTCGAGCCTATAAGGTTATACCTTGAATGGTATTTTTTCTCACCACTTGTAATGCCCATGACATGCTTTACATGGGGGTTTTGTTCCAAGGTTCACCACTTGTCCAAGCTAATTCTATTGAAACATAGAGAGAAACAAAGGACCACCACTTTTCCAAGCTAGGCTCCATTGAAACATGGACCTTAATACCAAATTATTCCTAGTAGCATGAGTGATATTTTGTACATGGGGGGTTTGCATTCAAGGTCCACCACTTGTCCAACCTACTTTTTCTAGTAGGTTTGGTCGCAAGATTCACCACTTGTCCACTCTATGTCATTATATTAATAATAATTGGGTGTTAATGTCCACCACTTGTCCAACCTATAAGGTTATATATTGAATGGTATTTTTTCTCACCACTTGTAATGTCCATGATATGTTTTACATGGGGATTTTGTTCCAAGGTCCACCACTTGTCCAAGCTAAATCTGTTCAAACATAGAGAGAAACAAACGTCCACCACTTGTCCAAGCTAGGCTCCATTGAAACATGGAGAGAATGATGCTCCACCATTTATCCAAGATAGACTCCATTGAAACATGGAGAGAAGTAAGCTCCACCATGTCTCGAAGATGCTAGAGTCGATTGAAATACCCAAAACCCCTGATACTTTGTACATGGGGGGTTTACATTCAAGGTCCACCACTTGTCCAACCTATTATCCCTAGTAGCATGAGTGGTTTGGTCTCAGGATTCACCACTTGTCCACTCTATATCATTATATTAAGAAAAATTGGGTTTCCATATCTAAATGGATCTTTGCTTGGATAAGTGGTAGACCTTGAAACCTAAATACCCATTCTACACTAGAGCATTGGTTAAGCCTTATGCACTTCAAGCATACCTTTAAGAACAAGTAGTAGTTATTAGTTGACTTAAGTCTAGTTGACCTCCATGGTTTTGAGACTAAGAGAGAGTGTAGCATAAAAAAGAGTCAGGATTTTAATTTGACTTTCTTTCTATTAATGAGTAGATCATAGATGGATTTTGGTATCTAATAAAACCTTAGGGTAGACAATGTAAAACTCATGTCTATTGTTGTGTTTGCATTAAGTGTTCTTATTCTTTAATTTCAGAACCATTACAGAAAAATGGATTGGCTATATGCTGGCATAAATTGAAGAAAACTATTGAATTACCCATCGAACCTCCTCCAAGACCTTATCCAAGGAATGAATCACCTCCTTATCACCTACCACTTTCTTTCAAGGACATCAAAAGAGTACTTATCTTGGATCTAGAGGGGTTACTTCTCAAGACAATTGAAATGAAACATGGAGATTCTATGCCATCTTGGGCTCAACACATGCGACTTGTGGAGGATAAAGATGAAGTTTATCATGTGGTGCGACCAGACGCACAAAATTTTTTGGATTTTTGTGCTGAATACTTTGAGCTATGGATATGGAGTTGCTATAACTTAACAAGGGTGCAACGCATCACACAAAAATGTTTTCCTGAGCAGTATACCAAGCTCAAGGTGTTTATGAGTAACAAAAATTGCCAAAATCCAAATATTATGTTAGGATTTACAAGGGTTTATCACAAAAATTTGAGTGATATTTGGAAGATATTTGAGGATTTGGATGCAAACAATACCTTAATTTTTGATGACACTCCATATAGGGTGATGTGGAACATGCCAGGGACATATCTTATATTTCCAAAGATGTGGAGGCAAACTTCTGAGCAACTTCAAAAGTTCTTGCAGAGAACCATAATTCCATGGTTGGTAGGATGGTTGTATGCAAGAGATAAGAGAGTCTATACATACAACACAATTGTAAATCAGTATAGTGATTCTGAGACAAATTATGTCCTTGGTGTGTACTTGTCAACACGAAAGAATTGAATAAATATGGCCATAAGATGCTTTTTTTATTCTAGTGTGTATCTTTCAGCATTTGTATAATTTGATATAGTCTTTTTCATAAAAAAACAAAGGTGTGTCAATTTTATGAACACTTGAATGGAGTGCACCCTACTCTAAGGGGACTTCAATGTACTATTGGAGTGCATCCTATTGTAAGGGGACTCTGATGTATTGCTAGAGTGCACCCAAATTTTTGGAGACTCATTTTTTATTTGATTGGGGCCTATGTTGGGTCATATAGTAAAAGAAATTCATTTTTTGTCAATTCATATCGAGGTTGCATTTATTTGTAACTATGAGAGAATTGATGTTTGATGTCAAAATAAAACTTGTAAGTATGGATCAGAGAATTCATGGACTTTAAATATGTGAGAGGGATCTTTTTCTTGGGCACAAATGTTTTCTTCAAGAATTTTGTCATTACATACTTTATGTGAAAGAGTTTTAGAACCTAAAAGACTTTGAAAACAAAACTATGGAATCTAAGTGCATGTATTCTTGAATGGCTTGAAAGTTGATGTATACATGCATGTCGCCTTGATGAAGATTTAGATCTGACAAGATGCAAAGCTAGAATTCATGGAGTACGTTACCTTTGTCGATTTGGTAATAACATATTTAACTTTCTTTTATTATGGGTGAAAAATATATTATTATGTGCATTTGGAACCTAATTGCTTGACCTTCAAACCAAGATTCCTTTGTTATTTTTTCATATACTTTTTTGTAATGAATTAAGATTGTGGATACAAGGTCCACCACTTGTTCAAGCTAGATCTAAGAAAGTATATATACTGAGTCTTCAAACTAGTAAACCAAGGGAAGAGAGAAGCAGGGTCCATCACTTGTCCAAGCTTATCTCTAGACAACATAGAGAGATGTTAGGTCTACTAATTGTCCAATATAGTCATGGAGAAATGATAGAAGGTTGATCCACTTGTCCAACCTATCATCTCTAGTAAAATGGGAGGTTTGGCCTTAAGATTCACCATGTAACCAACCTATACTTCATTGTATTATGAAGAGTAGAAAAGCAAAGCTCCACCACTTGTCTAAGGTAGTTCCAAAATCAACATGGAGAGAAGCATGCTTCACCATTTTTCCAAGATAGGTTCCATTAAAACATGGAAAACCTCATATATGTTGTACATGGAAGCTTTTTTCCAAGGTCCACCACTTGTCCAAGCTACGATCCATTAAAACATGGATAGAAACAAGGCTCCACAACTCGTCCAACCTTTATAGCTGCAAAGTGTACCGGTAGTCTAAACTAGGCATGGGAAAAAAATAGAAGGTCCACCACTTATCCAATATATTATCTCTAATAGCATGGGAGGTTTGGTCTCAAGATTTAGGAATTGGCTAACCTGTATTTCATTGTATTATGATGAATTTGGTTTAAAAGTCAACTACTTATCCAAGCTATAAGTTTATATCTTGAATGGTATTCCTTCCCATCACTTAGAAAACCAATGATATGTTGTACATGTGGGGGTTTGTTACAAGGTCCACCACTTTTCCAAGCTAGTTTCATTGAAACATGGATGAAGACAAACTCCACCATTTGTTAAATCTAGACTCCATTGAAATCTAGAAAATCCATTCTATGTTGTACATGGGGTTTTTGTTTTAAGGTCCAACACTTGTCCAAGCTAAGATCCATTGAAACATGGAGTAGAGAAACACTCCACCACTTGTCCAAGCTAGGAAACATTGATAGTAGTTGGCTTAGTTTGAAGATCCATCACGTGTCTAAGCTAACTCTATTGAAACATAGAGAGAAGCAAAGGTCCACTAACTGTTCAAGCTAGGCTACATCGAAACATGGACATAAGCAAGCTCCACCATTTCTCCAAGATAGGATCCATTGAAACATGGAGAGAATCAAAGGTCCACCATTTCTCCAACCCAAGCTCCATTTGTCCAACCTATAAGGTTATATCTTAAATGGTAATCTTTCTAATCACTTGGAATACCCATGATATGTTTTACATGGGGGTTTTGTTCCAAGATCACCACTTGTCCAAGCTAACTCTATTGAAACATAGAGAGAAGCAAAGGTCCACCACTTGTCCAAGCTAGTCTCCATTGAAACAAGGAGAGAAACAAGCTCCATCATTTCTCCAAGATAGGCTAGCATGGATAAGTGCCCCTTGAAACCAACCTTCCTATGAGGCAATAGAGCATATGCTACATATTTTATGTATGCCCCATGCCTCAAATTAAGAAGTTATAGATTAGAACTGGACCTTGCTTGAATGTCACATGCAATAAATTAAGGAAAAATAGCCAAGTGGATTGTATTCCTCAATGGATCCTTGCTTTCACAAGTTGTGAACCTTGAGTCACTTTTACATTAACTTGGACAAGTGGTGGACCTAGAAACCAAGCTCTCCATGTTGAGATAAATTGTAGGTAGGAGAGTAGAACATAGACAACGATAATGGATGCAATATACTCGTCTCCTAATAATCCAATTGATTGAAACCATGGTATTTTAGTTGTTTTCATTGTGTATTGTATGTGCATAAAGTGGAATGAGACCTTAAGAAAACTCAAATTTTTGACACAATCTCTATATTTTGTACATGATATATTGAAAGTTGTCCAACCTGGGAATTGGGATTTTCCCACTTTACCTAATATGGTCTTACCTCTTGTCACATATGGTTATAGAGAGTGCTTTCTACTCTCTCTATGCCATATAAGTCTAGTAGCTGAAAAAACTTGAAATAACGAAACTTGAAATAACATCGTGGTTAGTTATGATTAGTAATGAACCATAATTGGAGGGAAACAACAAAATTAAGAATTTATTTCTTCTTCCCAAGAAAAAACACTTGCTTATGAATATGTGAGAGTTTAAGCATGAATTTTAGTGCAATAGCATAAAGAGAAAAGAAAACATTACCTTAGTGTGTGTGTGTGGTAGAGCCTTCTCTTTGCTTTCATGTTTTTCCAAAATGGTCACGTATTGTAAATTTCCAATTTATTTCAAGCCATTGTAATATCTTTAATTTTTTACGGGCTCAATGGGAGTTCCAAGATGTAAAGAACAGGTCAATTAGTGTGCCTACGTAGCAGATTTAGTAAGTGGTTGAGCCCTAAAGGCCTTGGACGCCCGAAAATTGCATACTTTTATTTTAGGTACATAAGGCAGTGTGTAAGGGTTCTTGAGCTCATTGGTGGAGGGTACTCTTTGGTGAGAGCTCTTGGGGTGTGTGGTTGTGGAGTCCTTGAGCTTCTCCTTGCTCATGTGACTTGGTTAACACTAATAAATGCTTAATTGTCTTTCACTATGCCTCTCGCATGCTTCTTGTGATGTCTAATGATGCTTTGATTATCTAGATCGTAACTAATTAGTGGTTAATCCCTCTCTACTCTTGTGTGATTTCCCTCTTTTTCTTGTGTGTGCATGTAGGTTTGATTGGAGTGCAGTGCTCGATGGATCTATGTGTGTGTGCTTGTGATGATTGTGTTTCGTGATAGGATTAGTGTTGTGTGTGTCTTACAATCTTTAGTGTGTGTGATTGGGTTGATTAGAGGTGAAGAGAAGTGGATGTGGAGAAGCTCACCTCATAGAGTTAACCATTCGTTTGGCATGATTAGCTCACTATTTGTGTGAGTGTTTCCATGCCCGAGCCAGGTAGCTCATCCCTCCGGATTGATAATTTTTTTGGTCATTGGAGCTATGTAATGATGGAGTCCCCAACATTTGGCACCGTTGCCGGGGATGATGGCCTATGCTAGTGTAATTGTGGCATAATCGGATGTGTTTCCTCACTAATTTCACTTGTGCATTTATGTTTTTGTGGATTTTGAATGTGTGTCCATGTAGCAATGTGTTCATTATTTCCTAATTGTCACCGTATCTTGCCAATTGTGTGTTTACACACTCTAATTTCACACTAACCCCTTGCTAATTTCACTAATTTTTCTACCTTACACACCAATTTTCTTCTACGGATTTGAGCTTTCAACCCTCAATCGATCTTCATTGGAGAGGTAATCAAGGTGGTATTCTCAACCTCCCTAGAATCTAAACATGTGTAGAATTGTGTAGAGATTCCACCATGATGCGATGCAATGTAATGTCAATGCTATGTTAATTGCAATGCAATGTTGATGCTATGTTGCTATGAAAAATTTTGAATTGCTCGTTTTCATGTCGTCGTAATGCCAAAATTTTCCAGATTTGGTGGCGTATGAAATTGACAAGTTCAATTGTTAATTGGTGGATGTGCATTGCTAACTCTGTGCCTAATTGTTCTAATTGCATGCTTGAATAGTGAATTGCCAGTGTGTGCGCTAAAATCAAGTGTGTGTGCACTATTTTTCTCTTGATTGTGTACCTAAAAATCAATGTGTGCTTAGTGATTTTTCAATTGTGATGGTTGATTTGTATTGTGCTCATGATTAACTAGAGATATCACATTGCAATTTTGACAAGATTTACCCTTTTGTGTGCGCACCTAAAGATTGGTAAAAACTGCCAGTTATTAGTGTGTGTGTGCGCCTAAAAAGTGCTTAATGTACATGTTTAATTCAATTTTTGATTGCCTATTTGATGTGTGTAATGGTTAATTGCTGCGTTTTTTGAGCTTAAAACAGGGACTTACACACTCCAATTGCGTCGAATTTTGACCTAATTTTGTCGCTAATTTTGCCGGTTTAATTGTCTAGTTTGAATTTTATTGATCAAATTATTTGGCAATTGAATTGATGTGATTTTATTTGGCTGCACTAATCCGCTATGTATGGAGATTATTTTTTTTAAAAGGATATTTTTCAAATGATTTTTGTAAATTTTGAGCAATTTTTTACTAGTTTTTGCATTAATTTTGTCTTAATTGTTCTGTGTGCGTATTTACTTCTTGATTTTGAGCGCATTTGTGCCCTCCTTGCTCAAATTTTGAGCATTTTACTATTTTCAGGGATCAGGTTGATGATTTTGGTGAATTTGGCGTTTTCGATAAAAATTGCTATTTTTTATGTTCTTATGTGTGTCAAAAGTGTTCGGTTGTGATTACCGATGATTTTTAGAGATTTCTAGAAATTCTTGGATTTTATTTGGATTTTTTGGCAATTTTGAATGAATTTTTGTGTTCTCGGGTGATTTTCGATCTATTTTTGGCATTTTTGGACGATTGAAACTAAAAAAAATAAAAAAAAACAATTTTCGAGCTAGATGCCCTTGCCTTGCGGCGCATAAAACTTTTTTGTCCGATAGATCTTTATGGTCTCTTGGGATAGTTTCCTACGACGCTAAAATAATCTTCTTCCATCTTCATCTTCTGCCACCGTCGCCAAATTCTCGTTTCGTGGCGCGTTAACACCACCCACACACACTCCTCTCTCACTAACTCTCTCTCTCTCTTTCCCCACAACTAATCGCGATCATTTTACTCTCTCTCTCTCATCCCCCTCGCTCTCTCTCTAAGTTCCTCTCTCTTCCCCCTCTCCCCAAGCGAATCATAATTAATACTCTCTTACCTCCCCCCCCTCTCTCTCTCTCCCCAGCATGTATCCCACCTCTCTTCCCCTCTTTGTCGTGTAGCTCCAACACACACACACACTCCCGCCAGGCCCGCAATCCACCCTGGTAAGCCCCACCACGTGAGCGGAGGTCTCTCTGCTCTGTACCTCTCTCTTCCCTCACAACTAATCACAATCATTTACTCTCTCTCTCATCCCCCTCACTCTCTCTAAGTTCCTCTCTCTTCCCCCTCTCCCCAAGAGATAATTAATACTCTCTTACCTGCCCCCCCCCCTCTCTCTCTCTCTCCCCCAGCGTGTACCCCACCTCTCTTCCCCTCTTTGTCGTGTAGCTCCAACACACACACACATACTTCCCCAGCCTCGCAATCCACCCTAGTCAACCCCACCACGTGAGCGGCGGTCTCTCTGCTCAATACACTGCCCGCCAGGCTGCTGCACCCCGCTATCGACCACAATCAGCACTCTCTCTCTCTCTCTCTCTCTCTCTCTCTCTCTCTCTCTCTCTCTCTCTCTCTCTCTCTCTCTCTCTCTCTCTCTCTCTCTCTCTCTCTCATCTCGTTCTGGACGTCCCCGCTGAGCTCGCTGCCCACGCTCCCCCGCCCTCCATTCTGTGTGTCTGCCACGTCAGCAGGACAGTGTGCCAGAGACTCCCTGGTCAGCACTGCCAGGCCCACGTTTACCCCTGCTGATCGGCCTTCAATTAGGCTGCCATCAACGCTGACCAGCGCGCTGCCAACCGGCTTCAGGTAAGTCAGGTAGGTTTTCATTTAGTCAACTTAAAACAATTAGGATTAAAAAAACATCACAAAAACCCTAAAAAAACCACAAAAACAATAAAAGATTCCAAAAAAAAGAACTTTCACAATATATATATATATATATATAATTTTTTTTTTAAATGCGTAAAAAATAAAAAAGGATTATGAAAATGCAAAAAAATAAAAAAACTCATAAAAATTTCACAAAAGAAATAAAAACCTCATAAAAAATAAAAAATTTGATCTGATAACTCACAAAAACACAAAAAATTCTAGAAATTTTAAAAAATCACAAAAATAGTAAAATACCTAAAAAACGCATAGTTTTCATTAAAAATCATAAATTGATCAAAAAATACCCAATAAAATAATAAAATTTCATATAACCTTAAACAAATTCCAAAAAAATCCAAAATTACCAAAAAAAAATCATTAAAAATCAAAACTTTCCAAAAAATCATTAAAATACTAAAAAATATAAAAATCAAAATTTCACAAAAATTTAATAACAATAAAAAGGAAGTCGTCGAAAAAGCGAGAAAGAGGCAAAAAAAGGAAAAAAGCAAAGCCAAAAGACTCGCACACCGAGTAAATAGCACAAAAGCAAGCAAGTCAAAAAAGGCAAAGTCAGAAAAATTACACCACGCAAAGTGAACTAGATCAGCCGAAAAAAGCTAGCAAAAAAGACCAATTGAAAGTCGTTTGGAGGGGCAGATAGATTTTAAAATTGTGCAAACCGAAAACGGGTAGGTGCAAGTGATTGCATTGAAAATTAGCTTCCACTTGGAGGAACAGGGGCACAAATCATGTGGATTGCAGATTAAGTTGTTCAAGGCCCAGGTTTTCATCGTTTTAAAAGGTTGCAAATCGATTCAGAAACTTTCAAGCTAGAGATAATTAACTCTTGTGAGTGTGAAGAGCAGTAGGCCATAGATATCTGATGAGCAGCAAAAGTAGCAAAGGAGTCAAGATCCTATTAATCAGAGTGAACCAGATTCAGATAACTCCCAGATGTTCACAGACTTTATATTAGTGGAGCCAGGTATTACAAGCTCAAAGAGGAAGTGCAAATAGAATTTCAGAAAGTCAACGCAAGTGGTTATCCTGAAATCTGCACAAGCCAACAAAACATAATGTTGGTGCATATGCAATCAGGATCATTGTACATGGATTACAGTGGTCAGATGTATAATCGAGATCCAGAATTACAAGATCCAATAGATCAGCCGATAGAAGCTTGTCTAATTGGGAAACGAGACCAAAGATGGTACAAAGTTCAAGGTAGAGAATTCTAGAGCTTCATGCTCAGTGTTCTAAAAGAAGATGCCGCCAACATGGAAACCACAGAAATAGAAACTTCTCAGCTAGAGCTTCACATGACGGAACCAAATGAAATACCACCAGTCATGACGTATTGCTTAGATTGTGGAAGAAAAGGTGGACATTTTTCTAAAGATTGTCCAAGAAATCCTGACAACAGGGACACATGAACTACTAAGCAAGGAACGTAGCAAATTGGAAATGTGAATCTTGATGTAAGTGCATTTACTTGGTCACTTTTAATGCAATCAGATGATTCTACATTACCATTAGAAGCACCGGTAAAAGCACCTCAAGTTCAAAATCAGCATAAAGATGCACAGACACCTTAAAAGCTTAAAATTGATTCTTTGAACAACAATTTTTTGCATGAATTTGGTCAAGATGTCCAGATATCACTGAATGTGGAAAAGATTGTTAGGTTTGCAAATGATTCTGCATCCATTGCCATAAGTGTGCAATCATTCACAAGTCTAAGGGACACATCAAATAGAATGATGTTAGCTTTGTATAGTACACATAATTCATATGCACACCATGTCGACCAAAACGGGTTGCGGTACAAAAAGGATCAACCAGTGTTTGAACGGCCCACATACCAGCTCATAGTAGTGCGTCTAGTGATAGATCATAAAGGATGGTTCATTTCATAGGATATAATCTACTATATTCCATCCTCTCTAGAGATGAAGGATATTACCCAAGTGAACCCAGAAATCTGCTAAGAGACAAACTCTCCTCCATTGGAAATCAAGCTTCGACGTTGTAGCCAAACGAGCATATACTTTGACCAAAATAGTCGTAGATATAGATAAGAGACTAGCATCTATGATGCCTT
The DNA here is from genome assembly GCF_014529385.1 of Adiantum capillus-veneris. Classification (NCBI taxonomy): domain Eukaryota; kingdom Viridiplantae; phylum Streptophyta; class Polypodiopsida; order Polypodiales; family Pteridaceae; genus Adiantum; species Adiantum capillus-veneris. Next base: position 90,553,512 of record NC_140944.1, read on the forward strand.
GGGTCCTGAGACCACAAAAGCTCATATCATAGGAGACCCATGGGATAGACAATATCATGGCAAAGATAATTCTATCTACAGCTTGACTTGGGGAATAATTTTTCATGTTTCACGGAGATACATAGGAAACTATGCAAAAGATTTACAGATGTCAAACGTCAATAGTGATACCCAAAGTGTATCTTCACAGTCCCAAAAGGTGAGACTAAACCAGAGCCAAACACTTTTGAACTTTCATAATGGATCAGGCTATAGTGATCACCCTAGGAATAGGGGAGCTGTAAATTCATCAAAATTAGCTCTTGCACTAGGAGATGCTACACCAGTTAGAAGCCCTAGAACTTCTAGCCAACAGACCCCTTCAAAGAAGAAACCATTGAAAGATCATATGGTTGTTGGAAGTTTCCAATTGACTCATATTCCATTAGATCCTATAGATAAATGCCTCTATGAAGATCATCAAGGACAAAAGTCTAAGCTAATCTCCACAAGTCAAAGTAAAAAACCGACAAATCCAAAAGTGTTCAAACAGTTACATGTGACCAATCTCACATATGCATGTCAAGATGCACATGGTAATGAATATCATCAAGATCATGACCATGTACAAACCCATACGGATGATACGACTGAAGTTAGAGACTATCTAAAGATGATGCAAAGTCTCAAGCTGCTAGAACAGGTGATAGAAAAGTCAAAATCAATGAAAGCTAAAGTCCAAACGGATACACAAAGTTCACCACCAAAATCTCTTCCGAAGAGACAGATTCTGTCGGAAAGTACAATGGATCTTCTAACATCAAAGGTTACTCAGATGCAGGCAGATAATGCTCAACAATTTGTAAACAAAAAGTAAAATATTACAGCCAAACGAGCCAACATCAACGGAAGCAGGTGATCAAAGCAAAGAAAATGCAGATAAAGCTCAACCAAAGGACACTGCCACAACAAAATCAGTCAATAGAGAAAGAAATCCTAAGGAGATCAAGTGCAACATCACCAGTGAAAATGAAGAAAAGGTGTAAAGAGAAGTGAAGCTACATTTTCTATTAGACAAGAACCTGATGTCTTTTCACACTTGGAAAAAATGTGCACAACCACAACTGGAAGATGCTCCTGAATTTGTGAGCATATCTAGAGACAAACGAGTAGAATGCTCAGGAATCATCTCCACCACCATTGAAGTAAGTTTATAGAACATTACTGCCCAATTTCACGTGATCATAGGAAAGGATATGCCAGACGATATCATAATGGGAATGCCAATGGCCCAAAAGGTCCTAGAGATACAAAGTGAAATGAAGATGCAGTCTTCAGAGACAACAAAGAACGAAAACCAACAATGGTCACCCGTGAACGACATCACAAAGTCCTCAAGCACAGTTAAAATGAAAACCGATATCAAAGGAGATCTTATTGGAGATGATTCATCTCCATTGAACAAAACTTTAGAAGATCTTAAAGAAAATTAGGTAATAGCAAGTGCATATCTAACAGAGCAAAGGGCAATACGATAGCTATTGAGCAAAGAACGTCACCAAAGAGAGAAGTAACGAAGAACGGGGTTGCAAACAACCAAGAAGAAACAATAGGAAGCAATCAAACATTACTAGCTGAATTAGTTGATGTTAGTCAGAGTGGAAAAAAAAGTTTCAGGCTACCCTCCATAGAGACACAGTTAGATCAAGATGAGACCATGACAAATGTAGGACAAAGATCTTCAATAGAACCAACAATGAGAATAGCTATAGTTCTCAGCAATACCAAAGGAGTGAGTGTCGGATGGAATGCTCTACTAGATAAAGAAAAAAAGTGCAATATGGTTGCAGAAAACATCCAGAGCATTTTAGAGATTACTCAGGGCAAGCCAGATAATGGAGAAATCATGGGTAAGGCTACAATTCAAGAAGAAATGGTTGCTACCCTTAGCATCCAAAATCATGCAGAGAAGGTAAAGTTTCAGGTAAAGTCTTCAAAAGACTTGCGTGCAGATGTCATCCTTGGACGTTAGTGGTAAGACCAACACAAGGCCTACAAAGAAGACACAATGCTAATACTCTCTTTTCCAAGAAGTGGCAAGCAACAGTTACAAATATTATTAATGCTAGATTTAGAGTTGCAAAATTCACAAGAATCAAAGATAAATCTTGCAGAAAAAGGTAAAGCCAAGGTGAACCCTCCACCAATTAGCAAAGAAGGTGTGACAGCATATGCCTCTGCATCAAAGAACCCTCATGGATTAGCTTCTTCAAGCGAGTCAAGCTTTCAAAATTTCAAGTCAATGGATGACCCAATTGAAACCTCTAGGAAGACACCCAAAAAATCAAAGGTATATCAACCAAAGTACTCAAGAAACCAAAGGAAAGTCAAGAAAGTGTTTGTTTCGAGCAATTTAGTCAAAGTCAATGATCCGGTTTGGATTAAGGATGGGAAATCAACACAAAAATACAAACACGTGGGATGGATAGAATCACAATGGAGATTAAAAGAACAGGATTACAATGGAGGTAACAAAAAGATATGGGTGCCAAAACCATAGGTTAGATCATATGAAGTAAATTCAAGTCCCTCCCAAGAAAGAAGGCCCACAAGGTATCAACCTCGACAATGTCCTCGGATACCTAAAAATCAGGTATACAATAGAACAACACTCAAAGATGCTAAACTCTACCACAATTCTCAAGAGGATACAGAATAGAGACGGATCTAAAAGAATCTTCCTCTTAGACAAAGATTCTACACATGGTATACAAAGATTTGGCTACCAGTCAACCACAAGCCAATTGCAACTACACTAGACCTGCATGAAGATGTCAAGAACTTAACAAGACCTAGAGTGAAACAAAGTCAACAATGGATATATAAAGGTCATCAAGAGATTTGGATTCCTAAGTCTTCCAATGATCCTAGTCAAAAGACAAATGTGGACAGCCAACAAAGGCCTACAACAACATCAAAGACTCGTATCAACTCGCCTAATTAGAGAACCAAACAGATAATGGAGTCTTCACAATCAAAGAAGGACAACCTAACCAACACAAATGTAGATTCAAAGATTATAAAAGAGGTATGGCAAAAGAAACCTTCAAGTTCAAAGATAATAAAACAAGTATGGCAAAAAAAACCTTCAATGCCAACTTGGTCCTTCACTAATCCGCTTTTTGAGGATTCAAGCTTACTTTTACTTGAAGAAATTCTTGTAATAAGCACAAGAATGTAAAGAGTTAAGTTGCTACGGTGCAAAAAACACTCTTTGGTATAGTCAGAGTCGGGCTGCTCAGCCATAAAATGAGCAAAGCAATAGTCCCAAAGCTTCAAGTGATAATAAACTCTATGCTAAGAGTCGTATTTATTAGACTTACACTCAAGATGGAAGAGTTGACCATATCTAATTCATGTCGCTCATGCTGGATGAGATGAGCATAAGATTCAAAGTCTATTAACTTATAATTGGTGGAGTGTCGTAGAGTCCAACACTCATGCACAGTGCATAGTAAGATGAGAGCACATATCATCGTCAACAAAAACCATTCTTAAAGTGGTGCCAGCTTGAAAATCCATGTCAAATGCTTTTATAGCTACACCATGTTTTTGAATAATCCCTCAAAATCTTTCTTGCACAATATAATGTTTCCCATGCATTTCTGTGTATGGATAAATAGGATGTCCCACCATTGGACATATGCATTAGACACTCTTTTTGCTTCCACCTATGCACCTTGAGTGGACTACAACTGGCAAACCAATGTTCCAGCATGATACCCTCCCATATTTGTTGTCTTTCTAATTCCATATCTATCAGCAAATAATCCCTTTAGTACTTTATTAATATTTCCTATGCTAATAAAAACCTCAATAATGCGCTTATCCCAAAGGCACTGGACGAGATTCCATATTATGAGACAGGGGAAGAGCATGAGTCAAGTGGCAATAGCTCTTTCGATGGAGATAGAGCATGGGAGACGGACTCCACTTCCTCAAGGTATGATATTTACGGTATTATGCATGTAGATGAGGCGGTCACAGAGCATCATAAGACAGGTATAGAGATGCCTTGTGTGGACCAAAGGGTTGGGAAACCCTCTCTTTTTCTTTGGGATGATAGGGTGTCGAAGGTTGGTGCCATGTTGTTGGTAGATATACTTTTGAAGGTTGCTTTACAATCAGTTTTGCACCATTTGCAAAGCTCTTGGGATGCAGATTATGTTATGGAGAGCCCTCTAGCAAAGGGAGGAATGATTTTAGGTCATGCAATTGCTTCAAATGTGGGTGTATACTCTCATTTTGGGGTGCCGAGGATATATTTCTCAAACATGTTTTACAGGCAGGTGGCTGTTCTCAATGCCATCAATTTGATCCTGGTGGAGCTGACGTCATGCATGGGGCATCTGATGCCTTTTCGTTTGATCCAGGGAGATTCTACAACTAATCAAATATCTCTCTATCTATCTACTACTTTTGTACATACTAAGTATCAGTTTTCTAATATGCAATCATCTCTTATCTAAATAATGCTATGGTTGAGCATCAATGCTCAACAAGGGGGCGGGCAATGATGGTACAGCTGAAGATGGGCGGCCTATGGAAGTGAAAGAAGCCTATACATAGTAGTTTGCAGGCAAATGACGGGGACCTTGAGCAGGTGCTTGATGCAGCTAGGAGACACGTACATAGAGATGGATCACTCTCTAGTCGAAATTGCAAGTGTTTCTTGCTATCATAGGTGAGAGGAGAAAATATTGATATCACACGGTTGGGAGAGGGACAAGGGGTTTTGGATACTGAGGTTTATGATATGGGATTCTGATCGAGATGTCTGTAGGACATGCACGACACCCTATTGCTAGGATGTGTATGCTAAATGTGGCATTGTACAGGTCATTCATGGTGCTAAGATAATGTGTCTATCAGATGTGACACATAATAGGTCAAAGGTATACATTGGGAGGGATTAAGCCCTAAGTGGTGGTGCCATGGTGTATGCAGAACAGGTGCTAAAGCTGGGTGAGTTCTTTTTTTCTTGCGAGCTTGAAGGTCGTTATTTGGCGACTCTCAAAGTGGGTGACATAGCAGTCATACCACTCTCGGTGTGGTGCAAAGTCTAGTGAGATAGGAAGACAAATTTTCTTCACCATGGTGAAGAGTGTCAGTAGGCGAGCAGTGCAAAAGTAAGCTGAACACCCGTTTTTTAATGTAATCAATTCAACTCGCCTATTGATGGCATGGGAAAGTATGCCACATGGATTTCTTTACCAAACTAAATCTTGGAGTTAGTATAGAAAAAAGCGTTGCATGAGAGATGACGCGACTGCAGGTCGAAGGGGAGGAGTTTTGCAAGGTGGTGGCACCATCGCATGGCGGGTTGAGCTGTCAGTAAAGAGGAGCACCATCTGTAGGGAGTCGGTTGGTCTGCATGAGGTGAGCATGGGTTGCCACAGAAAAGGAAAGCCGCATGTTGGGTTGCATGGTAGCGGGCCAGTTGGGGAGTACATGAAAGGGAAGGACCGCCAGTTGTATGGGAGGGGGAACACGCAGTAGAAAAAGAAGAAGGTCAAGGAGGAGCCAGGCGCTAAAAGGGTGCAGGGCTGCCAGAAGGCTGGCCTAGAGCAAGAGGGAGAGAGAGCGCCAGAGGGCAGGAGACAGATAGCGCTATTGCAACCAGCTAGGCCATGAGAAATGGACGGCCGCCTTGAGGTGTGCTGGGTTGGGAGCACTGGAGAAGAGTCCGGGCTGGCCGAGATGCTGAAGATTGAGGGTGCGAAGAGCGCGCAGAGACATGGCTGAGGAGGTTGCTTGAGAAGGGTGATGGCACCATAAGGAGGCGGGGGCATTCGTGGGCTGCATGCTATAGAGAAGAGGGAGGAGACAGCACTACCTGGGCATGCCAGAGGGGAGGAAAGTATGTGAAATAGTTGGCCATATGTAGTGGACTCGATAGTGAGCATGGGTAGCAGAGCATAGGATTAAGGATCTGATGGCCACCATCTATAAGGGCAGTTGAAGGCCAAGGGCATGTCAAGAGGCCAAGGGTTAAGACGGAGAGAAGGTCACCAAGCGCTTGAAGGAGATCAATCAGAGAAGCCGCCATCATTGTATGGGGATTGGTTTTTTTTTGTGCTATGGATAAGTGAGTTCACAGTTTGGTGGGATTATTTTTCGTGTTGACTTTGCCATCGATCATCTCGCCTATCTCGTCTCGTGCCCCACGCATGTGGTAGCGTTGGCTCCAGGTTTTGTGTACGTATGTGTGTAGAGATGGATGGAGAAAATGATTGAGTGAGCTATTCTGAGTGTGGTCGAGGCTTGTGTCACCTCACAGGGATTGTGTGTTTACTTATTTGGTGTAGGTATGGTTGTGTATGATGGTGTATTGCCACGAAGATTATGTCGAGGTGTTTATGTGTGAACGTGTACAGTTGAGAATGCCCGGAGGTGTGGCTAGGGGTGCGGGTTAATCCATGGGCTATAGAGAGCCAAGTTTGGAGTGTGCTGGGTTTGTTCCCCCTTCCCCCTTTCCAATGTATTGCCTAAATCGGCGAGTCTACACTAATGTTGCCCAAATCGACGAATCTGCATTTGAAATTGTTTAGAAAATCATAAATGTGCAATTTATCAACATGCTACCTAAATTGGCGGATCTACACCAAGATGAGTATCTAGACATTGCCTAAATTGGTGAATCTGTGTGTCCATGACCAATGGACTAGGATAGGCATTAAAAAATAATATTTATCACATGTGTGATAAATTGGTCTCACATGTGTGAGACCAATTTGGAGCATGTTTGAGTAGGAGGATGCTTACAAATTGTTGTTCACTATCCCAGAGCACCTTAGCTCACATGAGTAGCTATATAGATTAATGAAAAATGATCATAATGAAAAATCCTTTAAATTAATGAGAAACCAAAGCCAAAGCAATGTGTGTGTGCATAGAGAGCTATGATTGAAAGAATGACCATTCGAATTAGGAAATTGTACAAAAATAGAATGCTCATACAAGCTAGAGAGGGTTGTAACTTTGTTGTTCTCTCTTAAAATGGGAGCAATAGACACATCCAAAGTTATAGATAAGAGACTTAGCATACTTAACAAATGAAGTGCTGAGTAAGAGATTAGGTTAGATAGTAGATCGGTATACAAAGAATGCCAGCTGAGAATCTTTTAGAATAATGTTAGTGGAATATGACCTAAATGTGATAAATAATACTGTAAAAATAAAAGAAGGGGATTTACGGTGTGATAAGTGAGCTTCATGACAACGTAAAATTACGTATGTGGAGGCGGTTTGAAGAAGTGACTAGTATCCAAATCGTCAAATGCTAAACAAGTTCTTGAAAATAAAGGGCAACAGTAAAATACATCATTTGAGTAATGTCATGCAAGATACAAAAAAACCAAAGTACATATGCCATAAAGCTCAAGTCGTATAGATGGGTGTCATATATTGGTTTGATGAGAAGTTATTTGGCATCATATCTTCTATCTCTTGAGCTCAATTGGGCTTTCAAACCAAAATACAATGATTCTTTACAATATGGCTTAGTGAGAGACCATGTGGAGAGAGCTGACTTGGCATGGTATACTAGATGAAACAATCTGGCTAAATTTTGGACATAATTAGTAATTTCATGTAGGAAAACATAAAAAGGGACCAAAAAGATGATGGAAAAGTCAACCCATAATCCTCTACAAGTCCGTGATAGAAGAGGCAATCATGGGAGTAGCTACAAAACATACTACTTTATACAATCATATTTAGCACCTTTTCATTGAGTTTTTTTGCAGAGCATTTGGAAATGATTCACAAAATAACATAGTGAGAAGGTAATGGTTGAGATTTTCATCAATATTTTAGCATAAGCATTTTGAAGTGCTTCATGAGAAGACACATCACTACCCAGCACCGTCAAGTTTTTGCAAATGTTTGTTCAAAGTCATGAGCTGCTGTTCAATTTATTGGAGATGCAATTGTATTGAACATGTGGCCATTTCTTGTTGGTATTCTTATAGTTTTATGCAACATCAATACTAACAAAGACAAAGTCGTTTAAACTATGTAGCTCATGATCTTAAAATAGCACTTCAAGAGTATTCACATAGTTGCCCTCCTTATAGGTTAGAGTTTTATTAAAACCCTCATAATCCTATATCAAAGCCCCCTTTGAGAGACTTGATCTATGTGTGCATGCACAAAGAAAACTTTTTGTGACAAAGAATCGGGGGAAGTTGTACGTGCTTTTGCAAGGCAAAATACGTGCATGCAAAGAACATGGAATCAAAATATGGTTCCCTCATAACTATTGATATGTTGGCCAAGAGAGACGAAGAGAGAGAGAGAGAGAGAGAGAGAGAGAGAGAGAGAGAGAGAGAGAGAGAGAGACCTAGTTACTCTCTATGCATACATACATATAGCGTGCTTGTTGCTAGCTATTAGAAGCCAACAATATCGTCTACAAAATGACAACAATGGCCCTGTTGATCGTGATGCCGGTTCACATCATGACAAGCACTGCCGCTGCTAGCAGGTAAAGTGAGTAGCGTATCATGCGTCTCCTGTCATGCAAGGATTTTATGGAGCAACATGGAGACTAGCACAAACGAGGCCGGAGACCTAGCCAATGATGCTGCCAAAATTTGCAGTGCATCCACCCCAATGATCGATGCCCTGCTCTGCAAGAGGTCTTCTAGGACTCGCATCTTGCCTTCTTCAGTAATGTGATTTGCATCCCGAAGATTGACGCATGAGAGATTTGGCTGAGTAAAAGAGGAAGAGGCTTGGCTTTGGTGGTGAGCTAATCAGAGTTAGAACCAGAGGGTCCCAACAACGCAGGCCAACATACAAGAACCAATGCTCCTTCCATATTTTTAGTAATACTTCCAAACACATAGCTTGTAAGCAAAGCAGTGGTTGCACAATGTAGCTCAAAATAAGGACTTGGCCTTCATTAATAAAAAGCAAAGTAGCTTTCATAGAGAGAGAGAGAGAGAGAGAGAGAGAGAGAGAGAGAGAGAGAGAGAGAGAGAGAGAGAGAGAGAGAGAGAGAGAGAGAGAGAGATGTGGTGCAAGTAGTGAGATGGCCTTGACTGTCTCCTCTTGAATTCCCTCTCCTATGCCAGTATGTAGCTCACCCATGCTACGTTGTCTATTGGGGGGGGGGGGGGGGAGAGGGAGGGAGAGAGAGAGAGGAGAGAGAGAGAGAGAGAGAGAGAGAGAGAGAGCAGAAGAGAGAGAGAGAGAGAGAGAGAGAGAGAGAGAGAGAGAGAGAGAGAGAGAAACATTCCTGATCTTCCAAATATTGTCTTCTAAGCTTAAAGTCAAAAGCTATGTGCAATTTATTCCTTTTATGGGAATAAATTAGAAATATCCTTAACAATCACCTGCTATAGATAGTTTTGTTACAGGACATTGCATATCAAATCAGTTTGTCCAATGTATCAAGGTAAGGCATGATATCAAAGCAAGCAGGTCCTACAATCAAGACTACCACAACTAAGCTAGCATTGACAAGAATTCACTTGCTTTGTATAGAGAAGTTGGTGATGCAATTCTTGATTGAATGCATACATCTCATGCAATTTTGATCACGTGAAACACATATCCAATGCTGATTAGAACTCATGATCAAGCCTACAAACTTGTCAACATTGGTCAAATTTTGAACACTCCACTTCATTGTGGATCCCCTCATCATAAAAGAGGCATCTCTAGTTGGATTTTTAAAAATCTTCTATCACCACTTCCTAGGCCTTATACTTGTCAACTAGCTATAGAGCTTCTCTAGTGACTTGCTCAAATTTCATGCACGCTTTCAAATGAGGGTCCTTCTTGAGATTCTCATTCCTCAAGCCCTCTATAAAAACAACACACTCTCTCATCTTGTGGTGTAGGCATCTCTCAAGGTATTGTTTGAATCAAAGCAATGATTTCTTTTATTTTTTGTTTTCTCTTGAAAGTGTCGATGTGGGACACAATATTGTTATTGATTCCCCTTTTATAGAATACTCTGTGAATTCTTGCAAGAGTTGTTCAATGTTTAAAAAATCATCTATGTTTAGTGGTTGGAACCATATCAAGGCCATTCCTTCAATGTTAGCCCAAATCGTTCATATTAGGTATAGAAATCTGCAACGTGTTTAGCTCTCAAAACTTGTTTGAAGACTGAGACATGAGCATATGGATCCCTTGACCCATTGTACTTTGTCTTGAAACATTTTGTCACCTAAAATGGTATCATTTGTTTTTGTTCAATCACCAATCTAACTAATTTGGGATCTCTTGCACAAATATCTCTTTCTCTCTCTTCTTGTCTTAGAGAAAATCTTGGTGGAATCCTCTCTAATATATGCTATGGCATCCTTTTTGAGAATCTATGTTTGAATCCTTTTGTTTTGGTCTCAAAGATCATTGTTATTCTCACACTTGGCTAGAAGTATGTAGAGATTGGAGTAACCTTATATATATATCTTTCTAGGTTTATTAGTTCAACAAGTTTGTACTCACATCCATACTTATCTAGCATTAAAACTTGCAGTCCTTTGGCATTTTCATATGTGAATTCATAGAGGTTCTTATGCTATGTCAACACTCTAGAAATGGGTTCTACATACTTTTAGAATGTATGTTGGTCCTTGTTTATGAGCCTGTACAATCCCTCTTGAGTGTAATCCATCAAAACTCTCATGGATTCATTGGGTTTAAAAAACCTCACGCTAGGTTTTTTTATTAGCAGATGCTTCTCCTCTAGGTATTCATCAATTTTCACTCTCATATTTCCAGGTAGAAGTATTTGAGTTGAGATGTACATTGATGGGTGATATCATTTAATGAGCAAAGAACGAGTAGCTAAAAGCGAGCGAGGGTGAAAAGTTAGAGAAAACATGGTAAGGCTAAACACTAGCACCAAAAGAATCCACTACAAAGAAACCAAATGAATCTTTTCTATAAACTCTACTTAAACATTACATGAGAAAATCACTATTTTTAGATAGCCATGATGTCATATTCTATTATCTGCGAGTCATCTCAAAACCTTGGAACAGATGCTTATCAAAATCTCCCTATATCACTTGTTTCACATACTCTATTTACACTTTGAGCCTATTTTAAAACCCCCCTCTCCCCACCCCCTCCAATGTATAAACGTATACATTTCGGATAGTTAAATCCTCTCAAGATAACACAATTGATATGAAACGTACACTAATTTCTATGTCACCAATGAAAATGCAAAAGGTACTAACACATATAAGTTTTTGCATGCTATGAAATGAAGGTTAAGTTTGAACCCTTAAGACAATACTTCTTGTTTCATAATAATTACTTTTAACACCATAAAAATCCCCACATACATCTTGTTTTTTTTGGGTGTGTTTATCTTTCACGATGTGTACAGATGATCTCACATGAAACTGCCTAACAGAGAAATATTTATTTGGTAAAAAGTTATAGGATTCCTACTAAATTTTTGTAAAATATCCTAAAATTTTAAATTTGATTTTTTTTTAAAAATGACTGCTTGGTATCCCCACAAACTTATGCACAATTTCACTTGCATCAACCTCGTACATACATCCTAGTTGCTTTCGAAGCAGCTTCTATTATTGTGTGTAGTTCAATGTTTTTTTCCTTCTTCTCCATGCCAATAGATGCATAAATTTTAATCATGGCTCCCCATTTTTGGAAAGAACCTAGAGAAACAGAACAACCTCGAGAATCATCATTGGTCAAGGAAGTGGTAAGAAGAATGAACCAAGGCTATAGTCAGAACCCAAATGTACGACAGAAAACAAATGAGTAGATGCAACACTTATGGAGGGGATCATCCCACCTCGTGGTGTAACACTCAACTAGACTACACCATATGCTAGGGTAACAACCACCTCTTCTGAATGATGGTAGATTGATAGTTAACTACACCCAACCAATTGAGTATGTTCTAGAACGTAAGAAAACTTATTATACCATGAATGAGAAGACCCTAACGTTCATAGACAACCAAGGTTATGGATTGAAGACCATTCTTACTAGGCAAGAATAACCATTGGCTACACCACAAACATCCCAACAAGTAGGACCATGCTATGAATGTGGAAGTGATCATTGGGAAAGGAGTTGTCCACACAAGGGTGAACGTAAAGAGAGTTTCGTCTTTTGTAATGAATGTACAATCACTCATGCTCTTTCAGATTGTTCCAAAAATATGGATAACAAGGGGAAAGCAATAATGAATGTTGTGGAAGTGTTCCTTCTTCAAGGAGATCTAAGGTATAACCCACGGTAATTCCTATAAATGTGATGACTAGAGCTCAAGCTCAAGAAGCTAATAGAAGCAAACCTATTGAGGAGTAACATAAGATGCATATTCATAAAAACATTGAGAGCTTATGAAGGACTCAAATACAGTCATGTAAGGACAAACAAGACAAAATGAAAGCAAAAAGGTCAAAAGAGAACAATGTCTTAGAAACCAAGCTGCAAAAAACCATAGAGTAGCTGAAACAAGAAAAGGAAAACAGAGAACAAGTAAAAAAGAAAGATATTGTCTAGAGGGTTAGTGTTGATAGAAAAACTCCTAGATCTATTAGATGCTATGTTGCAAGCATTTGAAGCTAGATTGAAAACCAACCAAAAAATGGAATAGAGATGGTTGACTTATTTGCACCCTATAGTTGAAAAATAGAGACTAGAACTGTGCAAAAGGCTCATAAAGATAGGTCAAGTCTAATGAAGGCAAAGAAAAAAAACACCCCTAAATATAAAGTGTTAGTCCATAAAAGGGACAAAATAATTGAGCCCAAAAAAAGAGAAAACCAATGATGGAATGAAGCCTAAGATAGAAATGTCATTGGACAATAGAGTAGTGGCCAACACCGTTGAAGATGCATGATCACAATTTGTGGCACCTATCTCTCTCCTGTTATCCCCCTCTACCTTTATCCTCTCTCTATCCTTTACCTCTTTTTTGTTTCTCACCCTTCATCCCTCTACCCTCTACACTTTACCCTCTACTTCCCTCCTTTGTGTATGCTTTTTCTCTCCACTCTTCCATGATCTAACCTTGTTCATACCCTCGGGGGGTGAACTATGTAATCATGTTAATATATAGTGCTGTTTCTATAGGAGGGATTTTAAAATGAAGACTTTGTAAAATGGTCAAGAGAGACTAATTGAAAAGGAAAAGTGTTCAAATGCCTCAGTGCACCACTGGGGGTGAACAACTTGGGCAAGTTAAAATTTTAATAGGGTCTTGAACAAAATTAGTAAAAAATGAGGAGAAGGGAGTGCGCACTCCTCCCTTTCCACATTAGAGTGATTGTGATCAACTCCATTATGATTCCTTACACATCTTTTGATTTTTCAATTTTGAAAATGGCCAAATGTAATTGGAAATAATTGTTGAAAGTCATCATTAAACTATTCCTATGGAGAAATATTGCAAACAACACAACTTTGTTGTAGTGGGGGAAGTGGGAATGGGCATTGGAATTCAAGACCCTACACTGCACACAAAATTCGTGTGTGCAAAGCTTGTAGTCTACTTAACAGATCAAAGGTAGGAGTGGGCAATCATGGGAGCGGATTTGCATGGTGATCAATCACGGGGATTTAACATTTGAGATTTTTTCATTTCAAGTTTTTTTGACAATTTTAGCAATCTTTAGAGTTTTTTTAACCAAACATGTATCATAGCATAAAGTGTCTATTTACTATAATTTTCAATTATCATAAGACTCCACATATGTGTGGTTGACGGAGAGAGAAAGTATAAATTCTAGAGAGATAGTATCTATGCACGTTACCATTGGAAGAAGAGATCATAAATACTTGAGAGAGAGTGACTTCTCTTCTAAATCTTTAGACAGAGAAAGTAAAATTATAAAGCTGTATATCACTACGCAGAGAGAGAGAGACGAGAGGACATAATGACGTGAAAATGTAAACCAAAAAAATCACCATTTCACAACTTGTAGATGGCGGAGGCAGTTTCTCTCTCTCTCTCTCTATCTATCTATCTATCTATCTATCTATCTATCTATCTATATATCTATCTATCTATATATATAATATATATATATATATATATATATATATATCTTGATCTCTCTCTCTCTGTAGTTAGGTTACTTTCTAGCAACCCACTCTCTCAACAACTAGTGGTGCCCATATTTTAAAGGCTGCTATCCCATTACCACTCTCTCTCAAATGTTTCTCTGAGTTGACCTCAGTCATCTAACTCTCTCTCATAGAATTACATGCAACCATAATAAAACTCAATCTATGTATCATACTCTCTTTGAATCTTTCTCAAACTGTCCTTCATGCTTTGTATTCATATTTCTCTCTCCATCCACCTCTCACTCTCTCTCCCACTCGTTTGTTGCATCTGCCACAATGGTGCATCCAAAGTTGGTCCAAGCTAGGAAATGGTCTATGCCAGGCAGAGGGTGCAGGAAGGTGCAGTGCAGAAGGCTAGGGCAGGTGCCAAGGACTTGGGCAGCCAAAGGATAGCGGAAGTATATGCTCCATGTGGGTTTTTAGGCCAAGAGAGTTGCGGGATGGTCCCGATGGGATGGAAAGTGATAGTTTTTGAAGTGATCTATCAGTGTCCTAAAATGTAGTTTTCAATGTGCTTTAGAAGCTAGTCCAGACGGCTCCTCAAACAGAGCCCTGGTGTGCAAGATATTGAAGGTTAAAGGTAGAGTGTGTAGCAGATCCCTGACGGACAGGGCATCTGGGGACAAGTGGCCCACGCAAGTGTCATTGGATACAAGTGTAGTGCCTTAGTTTTCAAGCATGCCGATTTTCTCAGATTGCCAATCGGAGCTTTGGTTAGAAGATGCCAGGTGGCCTGGATAAAACCCACATACGCTAACAATTGGGAGCAATGGAGGTGTTATGTACTAGGCTGTGAGCTCTTAATAGTGCACAAAGGGGGAGATGGTGGACCTCCCTCCTCCCACAGTGATGGTGAGCGCTGTGGCAGGTTTTTGGCCAGAAGGAGCAGCGGTGCAAGCGTGCCCATGTGAGTTGGAGGCGGTGTCGATGACCCGATGTGCTCGTGAGGTTGACTGCTGACCTGGCAGGCACCATTAGGGGGGCCGTTCCCGCAGCCTTATGGTCCCAAGCCTTTTGAAGGAAACCCCCCCCCCATACCGACCTTGCTATTGATAGCAAAAGGGGAGGCTCTCGCGGACGGTAATCATAGAGAAAGAGGGAGCTCGAGGACAAATGAAGGGGGCAAGAGATCGTCGTTCCAAGGCCGACCAAGTAAAAGTAAGGGAAAATGGGCACGTAAGAGCTGAGATCAAAAGGGGAGACCAAAGTAGCAAGGACAAGCCAAAACAAGGCCAAGCAAGATGGAAGCCAAGACCAAGGAGAAGGAGGAGAGAGAAAACAACAGAGAAGTGGTAGGAGTAGTTGGATAGAGAGAGAGTCAAAGCTAGGCCAATGGTGCAGTGCAAGATATCCCACCCAAAGGGGTAAAAATAAAAGAGGAAAAAATAAAAAAAATAATAATAAGCCTAGGGTAAATAGTGATGTCGCTATTGCACCCCCCCAAGTGCAAAAGAGAGAGAAGGAGAAAGAAAATAAAACAAGGTGGTGCCCCCTTCCCAAAAATACCAAATTAGGGTACCAGACGAACCAATGAGAGGGCAATTTCCCAAAATGAAGACCCCCCCCAATAAAAGTAAAAAATTAATCAGATTAGGGGCTTTTTTCCGGGCTTTTTGTGTCGTTTGAAGCCTGCAAAGTGGAGCTCTCTGACAGAGGAGTCTGTCTGTGAAATCCCTTTGTATTTTCTTGTGAAAATGGCCATGGTGATGACAATGGAAGCCTATGTACGTGCTTTGTGAAGTGCAACGAGCCACCGTTGCCCCGTCTCGCTATTGTTTCCCCTTCGCCCCTTCTCTTTCCCCTATTATCATGTTCCCCTCGGTGCCGATAGTGTGGATGTGTGTGCCGCACAGGACCGACGGTGTTTTGTGTGAGAGAGTGAGACTGAGTGGGTGTGTGTGTGTGTAAGGGTGGAGACAGACTGTGGCAGCAAGTGTGCGTTGTGTGGTGGATTTTGTGAGTGTGTGAGTAGTAAAATTGAGCAGGCGGTGGTATGCTAGTGTAAAGATCTTTTTTGAAGGTGTTTTTTGAGAGGACACGGGTGTTGTGGATACCTTGAGCTATAGAGAGGCCCTTGTGTTTGAGTCGGGCGTGTTCCCCCATTCCCCCTCTCCATCTTCTGGTGTCCCCTACTAGGGAGTGTGCTAATGCTCCTAGTTGAAGTGAAAGCGATGATTTTGGTGATGCCAAAGGTGTAGCCTTTGAAGAGCAAGTGCTGCTAGTGATGGCATAGTCAAAATTTCCCATTTTCATTGGGGTCGAAGATGCGAAAACCTGGCTGGCAGATTATGAGTTGTTTCTACTATCATTGCAGATGACAAGTGATGAGGAAAATGTATGTACGGTGCCCTTGGTGCTGCAAGGAAAAGCTAAGATCTGGTTCCATGGTCTGCAAGCGGCAGACAAAGAGGTTTGGCAATGTTTTCGGGAGCAGTTTCTGCTGCGGTTTCACAAGGTCTTGTCGGCAACTGAAGTGGATGCAAATATCAAGAGGCTGCGACAAGAAGTAAGTGGGAATTTTGATTCTTTTGTCAATAAGTTCGAAGAAAGATGGAAAAATTTTGGTTGTTGTCACCGGAGTGATCAATGCGGATGGTTTCAAGCTGGAGAAATTCTTGTCTTGCTTGTGTCCTCGACTTTGAGATAAGGTGGATGATGAAGAGCCAAAGACTTATGTCGAGGCAGTCATGGTTGCCCAGGTAGAGAGCAAGAAGGTGAAGAGAAAACTGGAATTATGCTTCTTGAAGCCTACAGATCATGTGCCCGTGACGATGGCCAAGTGTTCGGTGGACCAATCAAGGATGGTGCCAATTGTGCAGAGTATGGAGCCTGTCAGGGTAAAGCCTTTAATCGGTTATACTCCTTGGGAGTTGCCTGTTTATGAGATGCTAGTGCCTATGGAGGATGCACTTGCCAACGAAAGCGAGCCTTTGGTCAAGGAAAGTCTCTGTACAACAATAAGGGCCAGCTATAGCTTGAAGAAATAAAGCATGTTCTTATGGAGGGTCTGTGTGAGAAGATGGAAGACTATGGCCGGTATGTAGGTACCAAAGGCTTGGAGCTTGATGAGGAGAATGTGCAGAGCGAAGTTGGCAATAGCCAAGATTTTTTGGAGCCATTAAAGGATATGGATGCAAGTGTCGAGTCAGCGTATGGAGGTGATGATGATGAGAGTCCAAGCTCGAGCTTATGGGAAGAAAGTGAAGAGGACGAGTCCACATCCAATAGCGAGGAGACAAACTCCAGTGAGCTTGAGATGGTGTAGGTAATGCTGCCCTATTATATGCATAAAGATGTGATAGTTGCCAATATGGTTGAAGAGCAGGTGGAGCTGCCAAAGCTTGAGAATGATGGTATGCATATGAAAGTGTTGTGCGACACCATTCTTATGTTGATATTGGTCAAAGTAGCAGTGCAATATGCTTTGACAGTAAGACAAGTTCGAAGCGCGAAGGAGAGAGCTATTGTGCTTATAGAAAGTGGACAGGTCACATGAATAGATCGGCAAGAGGCATTGGAGGAGCCATATGGATCTATTTGCTTCAATGATGAGGATGATTCGGGGTTTGATGATCTAGTAGATGAGATGGATGGAGAAACGCAAGTGCTCCTTGAAAAAGCTTTGACTTGGATACAGGTGATGTGAGGGCTAGTCCCTCCACAGGTAGAGGTTCCTTTGGGAGAGCAGGAGTCTGCTTTGGTGGTTGTGCCGACAGAACGTGCTGTGAGAGAATATGCGTATCAACCACAGTGCCCTTCATACGCTGTTTTACATGGTTGGGAGAAGGGTCGGATATGTTCGATGAAGGTGGTGGTGTGTATGAGCATGATGGTGTGCTTGATGATGTCTTGTTTAAGATGGACGATTTTCTTGTAGATGCTTGGAGCAAGGGTGTAAGGACATGGGTCCTATGGGCGAGGCCACCGGCATGGCCAGACACTGTGTACGCTAGTGGGAGGCTATAAGATTTCACGGTTTGGTGGATACTAGCACACATTACCACCGCCCTTTCACTAGTATCCGAGCTATTTTTGGGAGGAGGCTAAAAGTGGCTTGCATGTGCGTGCGACGCCCTGCTTCTCTCCCACGTTCCACAGTTAGCGACATCTCCGCTGTGTAGTAAAAAGAAGACAAACACAGTTTTCTGTGCAAGCAACGCGTGGATAGACAGCAACAGCCAACCGCAACCGCCCCATCTACGCTCTCCACAACGGGCAACCAAGGAATACTGATCGAAAACTCAATGGCATTGAGGCTTTGAAGGCTTTCGTTGGCGTCGTTGGCTGCGCGTGTAGGAAGGCCCGCTTAAGCCTTGCATGAAGGAGGAGTGTTGAACCCACCCCATGAGGGTAAGAGGCCAACACTTTACCATCAAGCTATTGTCCCTTGTTGTGTATAACATGTGTATAACAAGGAAACATAGTCTTCTTGTGTTGAAAGGAGAACTAAAAGGAAAGGGAAATCTTCAAACTTCAAGGAAGTAGCTTTACCCTTCCTTTTCACTTCTTGGAGAAAGGCAAGTTTTCCTCCCAAAATTCTTTTTTCCTCAAGGAGGTCGCTTCAAAGTGAAGAAAAGCCTTCACAAAAACGACAAGTTTTTGTGAAGAATCATCAAAGGTGTTCTTGCAAGGAACAACAAGTGAAGCGCTCAAATTCCCACAAGGCAAGGGTCGCATGCAACACAAATCGTGGAGCATACAAAACACAAAGACTTCAATTTCTCAAGGTACAAGTTGTAGTTTCTTTTTTTCTCTTTGCATTAGTGTGTGTTTACCATGGCTAGTGAGTATATCCCACCTACACACACGTTTGATTTTGAGCACGTAAATCAAAATCAGGGCACCACGGGTGCTGCTGACACTAATATGCATGATGATGATGATCTAGGAGATCATGGGCTTGTAGATATGGCTTCTTTCAAGACTTTGGAACATCACCAAAGCGTACTTGAAAGAAACCTCTCTACACTCAATGCAAATGTTACCAATCTTACAGAGCTACTTGTGAAATTTATGAATTCACAGACAACTCAAGGAGCCACAAGTGGCACGGTTCAAGGGAATCAATCTTGCACGCCTCAAGGAGTCCAAGACACAAGTGCTGCAGAAGATGCAAAAGGTAGAAATGCATTCCTTAAGAATATCACCATTCCTGAGTTTCACGGGGAAGAGCGTGATCGCAACAAAGATGCGGTCAATACATTCTTACGTAAATGGAGTGCTATTCATAGATTGAGACACACCCCGGATATAAAGACGGCTGTGGAAACAAGTCTATTGCTTAAGGGCAAGGCCTATAAGTGGTGGATGACATTTCCAATAGATGCTCGTCCTCCGTCTTGGACTGCGTTTCAAGCTTCTTTCTCCAAAGAGTTTTTGGACTCCAATGAAGAAGATAAGAATTGGTTAGCATAGGATGCATGCCACATGTCTGGCCTCTCTCTCACAATGTAGCTTTCAAAGTATCGGGAAATAATATTAAAACTAGAAGGTCTAGATGAATTCCAAAAGATACGCGGTTTTAATAGGGGTCTTGACAAAGACTATCGTCTTCATGTCAAGACCCAACATCCAAAAACTTTGGATGAAGCCATTAGTCATGCACAAAGATATGATATGAGCAACAGAGGAAAGGAAATGTTCCCTACTCTAAGAATACTTTTGCTAAGAGCCAATGGTGAGGTAGATCTCCCACATGTTCCAAGAGGAATAAGAGACAATCTACCTCTCCACGCCCACAAGAGGCTAAGAAGCCTAAGCAATCACGAGATACTCCGCGTGGGTCTCTCAGCACTGTTGATTTTGACCGTGCAAAGAAACACAATTTGTGTTTTAGATGTCTTTTCGGACCAACATAACAAGAAAGATTGTCCTCTTTTGCAAGGCAAAGAAAAGGCCATGCACACGGTGCAACGCCTCACATTAGATTCATCTCCTAAATATCGTGTTGTAGAGGTTCTTCATATGGAAGAAAAGCACAAGTGTTGTGTGCTTGCTTCAATGTGGCAGCCCACCTTTGGCCCCCATGATTTGATTTGCATACATGGCACTATTAACGGACAACATGTTTGTATTTTAGTGGATGATGGTGCAACTCATAACTTCTTGAACTATAAGCTAGTCAAGAAATTGAAGCTTACGCAAACTCCCTGCTCTCACAAGTATGTGGTGGAGTAGATGTTTAGAAATGATAAAGAAGTATGGGACACGGTAGTTCAAGGGGTTGAGCGTATTGTTCAAGATCATACGATGACCCTTTACTTCCAAGTTATGAACATGGACCGTGCTGATGTAGTTTTAGGACGGGAGTGGCTGCATGGTTTAGGAAACACATTGCACACTAGTTATGAACACAACTCCTTATCCTTTCTGGCCAATGGTAAACATGTGCTTTTGCTTGGTGATAAAAATATACCATCTGCACCTCTTATATGTACAGCCGAGCTATCTATTTTTCATAAAGAAAATTTAATAGATGGAGTCTTTTTGTGCTACTGCTTATCTCCAAGTCTTGTCAATTCTCAAGAGCAAAGTGCGGTGAATTCTAGTAACAGTATGCAAAGTACAACGAATTCTAATAATAACTAAGTCTTGTCAATTCTCAACGACTTCTATTGATAAACAAAGTGTTAACAAATCTAACGAGCAAAGTGCTCTCAATTTTAATTCTATAGAACAACTTGCAACTGTTGTAAAAAAAACATTATAGGAATTACAAGATTCTCCATCCCAACATAACTCTAGTTTACTTTCTCCTTTTGTAAGGCAAAAGCTAACTCATTTACTCACGGAGTATAGTGATGTGTTCTCAATTGATTTACCACCGGGTTTACCCCCTACACATGATGTGCAACATGGCATAGATGTCTTGCCAGGCATTAAACCGGTGAGTAAACCACCTTATCGTATGAGTGCTAATGAAGCCAACGAGGTTGAGAGTCACTTGGCTGACTACCTCGCTCGTGGTCTCATTAGACCTATCACTTCGCCTTGGGCATCACCAATTCTATTGGTAAAAAAGAAAGATGGTACTATGCACATGTGCGTAGATTATCGCGGATTAAATGCGATAACCATCAATAACAAGTATCCTCTACCTCGAATGGATGAGTTGTTTTATAAAATCCACAAGGCAAGATAGTATACAAAGATAGATCTTCATTCATGATACGACCAGGTATGTACCCTACCCACCAGGTTCAGGCATTTTGAATTTTTGGTTATGCCTTTTGGTCTAACCAATGCTCCAGCTACATTTATGACACTCATGGATAATTTCTTACGTCCCTATCTTGGAAAATTTGTTGTGGTTTTCCTTGATGATATTCTCATTTACAGTAAGACTGAAGATGAACACATAAAACACTTATGATTAGTGTTTGAACAGCTACAAGCTCACGTGTTGTATGATAAGCAAAGCAAGTGCAATTTCTTTAAAGCCAAGATACATTATATTGGTCATGTGATCTCTTATTCTTGCATCAAGATGGACACTGACAAGGTCGTTGCCATTCTTCGATGGCACATCCCAACACGGTTGAGGAGCTTCAAATATTTTTAGGCATGGTTGGATTTTATCCATAGTATATCCGTGACTATGCCAAAATCATTGTTCCTCTTAAAGAAAAATGTAAGACCTTTTCTTGGGAAGAAGCCCAAAAATGCAGTTTCGAATAGCTCAAGATAGCTATAGCCACTGCTCCCATCCTAGCAATCATCGACCCACATAAGCTGTTTGTGGTAGAGACTGATGCTAGTGATAAAGCCATTGGTGTGGTACTTCTCCAGGAGGGAAGACCTATGGCCTTTGAAAGTAAAAAGTTAGATGAAGCCCAACAAAATTATTCTGTCAATGAGAGAGCTCTATGCCATAATTCATGCTTTACGAAAGTGGGGACACTATTTATATGGTGCCGAGTTTGAAGTTTTTTTGGACCATGAGAGTATCAAATGGTTTACTACTCAAACAAACTTGAAGGGCCTTAAAGCTAGATGGAAAGAAATCCTTCAATATTATGATTGTAATCTACGATATCACAAGGGGCGATATAATGTAGTAGCACATGCACTAAGTCGGATGCCTCATATTAATTCACTTGCTTTCACGGAACTAAAGAGTAGATTTTTGGAGTCATTACGTGGAAAGTGTGCACAAGATCAATCATATGCTAAAGTGTGGAGTGCAGTTTTAAAAAGGGATCCCTCACACTCACATGTCTCTCAACAGTCAGATCAACATATCTTTGCATGCGCAGATAGAAACTCCAACACACAGAGCTCCACTTCTCATGATTGTCCAAGTGCTGGTCATCTGGGTATCCGTAAGACGTATGTCTTAGTTCGATGGCAATTTTATTGGCCTGGCTTACATCAGGATGTTCAAGAGTACGTACTAAACTGCTAATAGTGCCAAGTTAATATGGCAGAGCGCCTCAAGGTAGGTGGCCTTTTACATCCTTTAGAGATTCCACAAGGTAAGTGGGAGAGTATCTCTATGGATTTTGTAGTAGGACTACCTACTACAAATCGTGGCCATGATGCCATTTGGGTAATTGTAGACCGTCTCACAAACATGGGTCGATTCATTCCCACTAAGACTACGGTTAAGACACCGGAATTAGCACGTCTATTTGTAGAGCATATATATAAACTCTAGGGTCTTCTAGCTAGTATCATTAGTGACAGAGATCGAAAGTTCGATAATCACTTCTGGAGAGCTGTGTTCCAAAAGTTGGAAACTTAACTTAATCTAAGTACGACTGATCATCCAAAAACGGATGGTCAAACAAAAAGAGTTAATCAAGTGCTAAAGGATATGCTATGATAATACATTAGCAAGAAGCAAACCAATTGGGAAGACTACTTACCTATATTGGAATTTGCTTATAATAGTTCAAAGCAAGTGACTACAAGGTTTAGTCCATTTATGCTTTTGTATGGATTTCAACCTAGATCACCCGTTCGGGTGGGGTTGGCTAAGGAGAAGATACAACAAGCAAAGGATTTTCTCCAAGACCATTTTGACATGCTTGGAGTTGCTCGATAGAAGGTTAAGCAAGCTCAAGATCGATATAAGAAGTACGCAGATGAGCATCGACGTCTTGCTATTTTTGAAGAAGGAGACAAGGTTTTCCTCAAAGTTTTGGAGCATTCAGAAAGTCTGAAGATGAAAAAAGTTGCTAAACTTTCACCACGCTATTGTGGATCGTTTACCTTTATCAAACGTATAGGTCAAGTGGCCTATAAGTTAGCTCTTCCAGAGCACTCACGAGTTCATCCTGTTTTTCATGTTAGACGTTTACGAAAATAGCTAGGACAGAATGATAATGTCATTGACACAGGTGTGTTGGTTGACCTTATCGCACCACCAAGCATTCCTCATGAGCCCGAAAAGATTTTGGATTCTCATGAGCTTTGCACCAGACATCATGTCAGACGACAAGTGTTGGTAGAATGGCTAGATAGACCTGAAGAAGGTTCTACATGGGAGAATGTCTCCGCACTTAAGAAACATTTTCCTACATTTTTTTTAGAGGACTAAAATGATTCTCCAAGGGGGGGGGGGGGGAGGTAATGTAAGGACATGGATCCTATGGGCAAAGCCATCGGCACGACCAGACAGTGTGTGCTAGGGCTATATATGGCTCACTCTACTCAACTTGGTCTCACCTATATATTTGTATCTTGTCCTGAATATGAATCAGTCTTTGGGAGCGTATATGGTGTGTCTCTTGTCTCGTCTCTCTCTCTTTCTCTCTACATCTCAACATGATATCAGAGCGGTAACGATCACGCACCAATTCAATTCATGGTGACAAAACAGTATGTGTATGCGATTCGCATGTAAGATTCAAAATTTCTACAAACTTTATTTTTGAGCGTTGATTCTTGTTAACTGTGGTTGTTTTGTGTTAAGAAGAATATGATTAGTGTTTTGTGTGGAATTTATTGCTAATCAATCTAATCGTTGATTACGTTTTCTTGTTAATGACACCCTGAACTTCATCTCAATTTTTGGGGGTCTTCTGCTCAAAATTTGGAGAAACGGGAAAAGCACGATGGAGCATAGCACAATGGCACTTTTCATCCAAAACTTGTTCGTCTCCTTGAGCTCTTCGATCTGAGTTCGAGGTTTGCGTCAATCGGAGTTCGCAGCAGAAAGTTATGCTGTTTTTACTGCAATTGAGCTTGACGCATCTTTCTTCGTCGAACTTCTTCGTGAAGCGTCTGCGATCGTTTTTTCTAATTTTGGCGTTAACTTTTTCGAGAAGATTTACCTTTTTGCTATTCGTATTGTGTCCGTCAATCTTGCGTCCCATGCCACTCTATTTTGAGGACTCTTTTATTATTAACGTCTCCTTTACCCTGCCTTTTTTGGGTGACGTCTCTCACATCTTTGGACGTTCCTTGAGCATCCTTCTTGCGTTTATCGTTGACACAACGCAGTTCTCATATTTCTGTCATTCTCAATTGCGGCCTTCACCATATATGGTGTGCAGATTCTGCGATCTTATTTGATACGTCTTCTCGCAACAAGATATGGCTATGAATATTCTCGTCAACGGCTTTCCTTCTGGCCAGTGTTCTGTTCCTCCACTCCAAGGCCAAGAATTTCTAGGTTGGAAAGCAAAGATGTTATTAATTCTTGAAGGCGATGAACTCTCCGATGTTGTTCTTGGAAATCGCGTTTGTCCGCCTCAGCATGTTGATATAGATAATGATAATGCGCTTATCAATGAAGGACCTATATTTGAAGATTGGAATGTTGCCTATATGGATTGGCAACAACGTGATAAAGCAGCTTACTGATTCTCTTTTGCTTGATATGTATGAACTGCCTACTTCTCACGACGTATGGAAGTACCTTATTGCAAACTTTCAGAAGAGATTGGTTACAAAAATAGTTTATTTGAGAGGGTTGCTTAACAAGTTACAATACAAAGTTGGTACTGCCATGACGGGACATATTGAATCTTTCAAATCTATTATTAATCAACTTGCTGCTGCCGGTGATCCTGTTCCACAAAAGAAACTGATTACACTTATCCTTGATATGGTGAAGGACTCTTCTTATGATAACATTGTTACTATTCTCTCTAAGAAAAAAGGTCTTGATTTCGACCAAGCCTGCATGTCTTTAATTGAATACACTCAACGTCAAGAATGTCGTAATGCTGGTCACGATACAGCTATGATTTCACAAGAGGAGACTGAGTCACAACAGGTGGAACGTGCTTTTTATGCTCGAAGGCGTCCATTTCAACAAGGAAATCACAGAGGTGGCCGTCACGGTAATATTTTCTCTCGTCTCAAATTTCCTAATAAGCAATGTTCTTAGTGCAACAGAAATGGCCATACTGAAGATGATTGTTGGGCACGTCAATATGATGAAGAACACAATATTACCACGAAACAACCACGTTTATCTAGAGACTCTTCTTCTTCTTCTTGTGAATATTGTGGAGGATCTGATCATCCCACTCATATGTGCTATAAGCGTCGATTCGACACAGATCGTAATAGAGCATATGCTATGAACATCGAAACAACATTGTACCAGAAACAAGTTGCGTCCTATGTTCAGTTGCTCTAGACAGAATACTTCATGTACGTGATGGATCACTTTTTATTGTCGATTCTGGTGCTATAGGAAATATGAAATATTAGTCTAAGTGGCTCCATAACTATCATCCACTACCAGTTCAACGTTTTGTTTATCTTGCTGATGATACCACTTGTCAAGTAAAGGGTATTGAAGACTTATATCTTGGTACCTAATATTCTTCCACTAGAATTTTTCGAGGAGTATTACATGTACGAGATCTTCAACGTAATCTTCTTTTAGTTGCTAGACTTGTTGATCTTGGTCTGTTTGTTGGATTTGATCATACGAAATGCCGAATTGAGAAAGATGGACAGACTATAGCCACTACTCCTCGAAACGGTAATTTGTCTGAACTGTCTCTCAACAATGCTGTAGCAAATGTTGTCACTGCTCCAGGTGATCATGATTGCAAAGTATGGCATCACCGTTTTGTTCATGCTGATTTCTCAAAACTCCTTGATCTTCAACGTCGTGATCTTGTTCATGGCATGGATCTTAAAGCCCATCCCCATATGGAATTTGTGAATTTTTTGCTCTTGGGAAACACAATTGTAAACCCTTTCCTCTTTCAAATACAACTCATTCTCATGACATATTGGATCTTGTTCATACTGATATATGTGGACCTCTACTGTTGGAGCTATATATGGCTCACTCTACTCAACTTGGTCTCACCTATATATTTGTATCTTGTTCTCAATATGAATCAGTCTTTGGGAGCGTATATGGTGTGTCTCTTGTCTCGCGTCTCTCTCTTTCTCTCTACATCTCAACATGGTATCAGAGCAGTAACGATCATGCGCCGATTCAATTCATGGTGACAGAACAGTATGTGTATGCGATTTGCATGTAAGATTCAAAAATTGTTACAAATTTTATTTTTGAGCATTGATTCTTGTTAACTGTGGTTGTTTTGTGTTAAGAAGAATATGATTAGTGTTTTGTGTGGAATTTATTGCTAATCAATCTAATCATTGATTACGTTTTCTTGTTGATGAAACCTTAAACTTCATCTCAATTTTTCTTGCTGTTCTGCTCAAAATTTGGAGAAACGGGAAAAGTGTAATGGAGCATGGCGCAATGGCACTTTTCACCCAAAACTTGTTCATCTCCTCGAGCTCTTCGATTTGAGTTCTAGGTTTGCGTCAATCGGAGTTCGCAGCAGAAAGTTATGCTGTTTTTACTGCAATTGAGCTTGACACAGCTTTCTTCGTCCTACTTCTTCGTGAAGCGTCCGCGATCATTTTTCTTATTTTGGCGTTAACTTTTTCGAGAAGATTTAGCTTTTTGTTATTCGTATTGTGGCCGTCAATCTTGCGTCTCACGCCACTCTATTTTGAGGACTCTTTTATTATTAACGTCTCCTTTACCGTGCCCTTTTTGGGTGACGTCTCTCACATCTTTGGAAGTTCCTTGAGCATACTTCTTACGTTTATCGTTGACAGAACGCAGTCCTCATATCTCTCATTCTCAATTGCGGCCTTCACCATATATGGTGTGCAAATTCTGCGATCTTATCTTATATATCTTCTCGCAACAAGATATGGCTATGAATATTCTCGTCAACGGCTTTCCTTCTGGCTTGCGTTCTGTTCCTCCTTTCCAAGGTCAAGGTTTTCCAGGCTGGAAAGCAAAGATGTTGTTAATTCTTGAAGGCGATGAATCCTCCGATGTTGTTCTTGGAAATCGTGTTTGTCCACCTCAACCTGCTGATACGGATAATGATAACGTGCTTATCACTGAAGGACCTATATTTGAAGATTGAAATGTTGCTTATACGGATTGGCAACGACGTGATAAAGCAGCTCATCGGTATATTCTTTCTGCTCTTACTGATTCCCTTTTGCTTGATATATACGAACTGCCTACTTCCCACGACGTATGGAAGTACCTTATTGCAAACTTTCAGAAGAAATCTGTCACAGAAATACTTTATTTGAGAGGGTTGCTTAACAAGTTACAATATGAAGTTGGTACTGCCATGACGGGACAGATTGAATCTTTCAAATCTATTATTAATCAACTTGCTGCTGCCGGTGATCCTGTTCCACAAAAGCAGCTGATTACACTTCTCCTTGATACGGTGAAGGACTCTTCTTATGATCACATTGTCACTATTCTCTCTAATAAAGATGGTCTTGATTTCAACCAAGCCTGCATGTCTTTAATTGAATACTCTCAACGTCAAGAACGTCGTAATGCTAGCCATAATATATCTATGATTTCACACGAGGAGACTGAGTCACAACAGATGGAACGTGCTTTTTATGCTCAAAGGCGTCCATTTCAACGAGGAAACCGCAGAGGTGGCCGTCGCGGTAATATTTTCTCTCGTCTCAAATTTCCTAATAAGCAATGTTCTTACTGCAACAGAAATGGCCATACTGAAGATGATTGTTGGGCACGTCAATATGATGAAGAACACAATATTACCACAAAACAACCACGTTTATCTAGAGACTCTTCTTCTTCTTCTTGTGAATATTGTGGACGATCTAATCATCCCACTCATATGTGCTATAAGCGTCGATTCGACACAGATCGGAATAGAGCATATGCTACTGAACATCGAAACAACATTGTACCAGAAACAAGCTGCGTCCTATGTTCAGTTGCTCCAGACAGAATACTTCATGTACGCGATCGATAACTTTTTATTGTCGATTCTGGTGCTACAGGAAATATGACATATCAGTCTAAGTGGCTCCATAACTATCATCCACTACCAGTTTAACGTGAGAATCGCACTTTTCTCAATGCTGTAAGATGTATGCTGATTCATTCTGGCTTATCTCATGTTTTTTGGGTTGAAGCTACTTTGACAAAAGTATTTATTCAGAATCATCTTCCTACTAGTGCACCCTCTGGTAAGATACCCATCACATCATGGATAGGTGACATTCCTTCTGTATCTCATTTTCGAACCTTTGGATGTATTGCTTATATTCATGTTCCCAAAGAAACACGAACAAAGCTTGATGCTCCTTGTCATAAAGTTATTTTTATTGAATATTCTCACACTTCCAAAGGCTAAAAATTTTATGACCCTTCCTCCAAGAAAGTAATTTTGAATCGTGATGCTACTTTTAACGAACAGCTTATGGGAGGCTCATGGTCCATGGATGAGTTTGATGATACTAAATCATTGCTTCAAGCTTTTCCATTTTTTTCAGAAGATGAAACTCTTCCTATAGAGCAACTTTCCTCTTCACAACCATCCATTCCGAATGTTGCCAATGATGATATTGATATTTTTGTTGATCTACCTATTGATTTTGAACATGGCTCATGTCATGTTTATGATGACGATATTGCTAATAATTCTTTTTCTACTTCTGAAGATCCCATTACTTATGATGAAGCTATATCTTCACCACAAAAGGATCAATGGCAAGAGGCTATGGAAGTAGAGTACGATTCTCTTATCTCTAAAGGTACATGGATACTAACTGAATTACCTCCTGGTCGTACAACTATTAAATGTAAGTGGGTGTATAAGAAAAAAGTAAAAGCAGATGGATCTTTTGACAAGTTCAAGGAGCGTTAAGTTAGTTGCAAACCGCTACTCTCAAGTAGCTGGTGTTGATTATCAAGAGACTTTTTCACCAGTTGTTCGCATTACAAGTGTTCGAGTTTTATTTCCATTTGCTGTTCAATTTGATTTAGAAGCTCATCAAATGGATGTGCGAACTGCTTTTCTTAATGGTGACTTGGAAGAGGAAATTTATATGGAACAACCAGAAGGGTTT
This sequence comes from Adiantum capillus-veneris, assembly GCF_014529385.1. Taxonomy (NCBI): domain Eukaryota; kingdom Viridiplantae; phylum Streptophyta; class Polypodiopsida; order Polypodiales; family Pteridaceae; genus Adiantum; species Adiantum capillus-veneris. The sequence continues at coordinate 90,582,984 of NC_140944.1, forward strand.
GTTATTCCAGGTAAAGAAGACCTTGTTGCTCAACTCCATAAGGCACTATATGGTCTCAAACAAGCTTCGCGAGCCTGGTATACAAAATTTGATCTTTTTCTCACCTCTAAAGGATTCATCTCTCGCTCTTCAGACCCCAACTTATACATAAAACACAAAGGTAGCAGTTTTGTGATTCTTGCTCTTTATGTGGATGATACCATCCTTGTTTCCAATGATTTGGGATTTCTTCAGCAAGTGAAAAAGTTATTGTCTTCTACATTTCATATGGTGGATCTTGGAGAGATTCACTCGTGTCTTGGCATTCAAATCCAATGGAACCGTACAAAAGGTATTTTAATCCTTCTACGGTCAAATTTTATTGCAGATACTATTCAAAAATTTGGTATGGAATCTGCACATTCAACCACCACACCTTGTCTTGCGAGCTGTACGAAGAACACTTCTGACAATGCGGTCAACTTGTCACGAATCAACCTTATGCTAACTTGATTGGATGTCTTCAGTTTGTTGGCATGAACACTCGTCCTGATATTCTGTTTGCTGCTAATTATCTTGGACAACATCTTCCATGTCCTTCTCTTAAGCATTGGTCTGCTGCAAAGCGTGTGTTGAAATACTTGAAAGGCACTACAGACATGAAATACTAAACCAAAATATTTTGGTTTAGTCTATCGACGACAACTCACATCGGATTCTATGCAATCTCTTTCTCTTTTGGGTTACACAGATGCAGACTGGGCAAGCTCACATTTATCTATGCGATCTACTAGTGGAAATTGCTTCTTTATAAATGGTCGTCTTGTTTCTTGGACTAGCAAGAAACAACGTTGTGTTGCAGTTTCTACGACTGAGTCAGAATATGTTGCGGCATCACTTGCAGCTCGTGAGTTGATTTGGCTTCGACAAATGCTGGTTGATATTGGTCACTCTCCTCTTTCTAGCACACCCTTGCTGTCCATTATCATTATGTCAGGTATGAAGTATGCAAAGGAACCATTATGGTTGAACATTGTCCAAGTGACCAGATGATTGCAGACATTTTGACCAAAGGCCTCAACGAGTCACATTTCATCCTCTTACGCTCGGAGCTTGGAGTTGCTTCGACCTCACTCTTTCTAGATTAGCTTCTTTGCTATTGTAATAGCTTTTTACATATGATATTGTAATCTTTTAGGTACCATGCACTATGCACACTCCACATTTGCACATTGTGATCTCTAAGTCACTTGAATATTTGTACATAGATGCACAATTCACTTTCACATCATCATCGCTGGTTCATATTTTCACATTGTATATGGGCTTGGGTTTTTTCCTTGAACTCCCCAACGGTTTTTTCATTCAAAGCTAGAGACCTTTGTTTGAGTGGGGGTGTTGGAGCTATATATGGCTCACTCTACTCAACTTGGTCTCACCTATATATTTGTATCTTGTCCTCAATATGAATCAGTCTTTGGGAGCGTATATGGTGTGTCTCTTGTCTCGTCTCTCTCTCTTTCTCTCTACATCTCAACATCTACCTTCTTCGAGATCACAGTATCGCTACATCATTATTTTCATTGATGACTTCTCAAGGTATACGATTGTATTTCTACTTAGACAAAAATCTGAAGCCTTATCTGTTTTCAAACACTTCCACAAGGCTGCGGAACTTCAAATTGGTCGTCGCCTTAAGAAGCTTCGTAGCGACAATGGAGGCGAATATGTTTCTCGAGAGTTTGTGAGTTACTGTGCTGACAGTGGAATTCATCATGAACACACTCCATATTCGCCTCAACAGAAGGGCGTTGTTGAACAAAAGAATCGCACAATTATCAATGTTGTAAGATGTATGTTGATTCATTCTGGCTTATCTGGTGCTTTTTGGGTTGAAGCTACTTTGACAGCAGTATTTATTCAGAATCATCTTCCTACTACTTCACCCTCTGGTAAGATACCCATCACAGCATGAACAGGCGACATTCCTTCTATATCTCGCTTTCGAACCTTTGCATGTATTTTTAATATATTTATGTTCCCAAAGAAACACGAACAAAGATTGATTCTCCTGTTCTTAAAGTTATTTTTATTGGATATTCTGACACTTCCAAAGGCTAAAAATTCTATGACCCTTCCTCCAAGAAAGTAATTGTGAAATGTGATGCTACTTTTAACGAATAGCTCATGGACCATGGATGATTCTGATGATACTAAATCATTGCTTCAGGCTTTTCCATTTCTTTCAGAAGATGAAACTCTTCCTATAGAGCAACTTTCCTCTTCACAACCATCCATTCGGAATGTTGCCAATGATGATATTGATATTTTTGTTGATCTACCTATTGATTTTGGACATGGCTCATGTCATGTTTATGATGACGATATTGCTGATAATGCTTTTTCTACTTCTGAAGATCCCATTACTAATGATGAAGCTATCTATTCACCACAAAAGGATCAATGGCAAGAGGCTATGGAAGTAGAGCACGATTCTCTTATCTCTATAGGTACATGGATACTAACTGAATTACCTCCTGGTCATACAACTATTAAATGTAAGTGGGTGTGTAAGACAAAAATAAAAGCAGATGGATCTTTTGACAAGTTGAAGGCGCGTTTAGTTGCAAAAGGTTACTCCCAAGTAGGTGGTGTTGATTATCAAGAGACTTTTTCACCAGTTGTTCACATTACAAGTGTTCGAGTTTTATTGGCATTTTCTGTTCAATTTGATTAAGAAGCTCATGAAATGGATGTGCGAACTTCTTTTCTTAATGGTGACTTGGAAGAGGAAATTTATATGGAACAACCAGAAGGGTTTGTTATTCCAGGTAAAGAAGACCTTGTTGCTCAACTCCATAAGGCACTATATGGTCTCAAACAAGCTTCGCGAGCCTGGTATACAAAATTTGATCTTTTTCTCACCTCTAAAGGATTCATCTCTTGCTCTTCATACCCTAATTTATACAGAAAACACCAAGGTAGCAGTTTTGTGATTCTTGCTCTTTATGTGGATGATACCATCCTTGTTTCCAATGATTTGGGATTTCTTCAGCAAGTGAAAAAGTTATTGTCTTCTGCATTTGATATGGTGGATCTTGGAGAGATTCACTCGTGTCTTGGTATTCAAATCCAACGGAACCGTAAAAAAGGTATTTTATTCCTTCGACAGTCAAAGTTTATTGCAGATACTATTCAAAAATTTGGTATGGAATCTGCACATTCAGCCAACACACCTTGACTTCTGACAATGGTGGTCAACTTGTCACAAATCAACCTTATGCTAACTTGACTGGATGTCTTCAGTTTGTTGGCATGAACACTCGTCCTGATATTCTGTTTGCTGCTATTTATCTTGGACAACATCTTGCATGTCCTTCTCTTAAGCATTGGTCTGCTGCAAAGCGTGTATTGAAATACTTGAAAGGCACTACATATTTTGGTTTAGTCTATCGACAACAACTCACATCAGATTCTATGCAATCTCTTTCTCTTTTGGGTTACACAGATGCAGACTGGGCAAGCTCACATTTATCTATGCGATCTACTAGTGGAAATTGCTTCTTTATAAATGGTTGTCTTTTTTCTTGGACCAGCAAGAAACAACGTTGTGTTTCAGTTTCTACGACTGATTCAGAATATGTTGCATCATCACTTGTAGCTCGTGAGTTGATTTGGCTTTGACAAATGCTGGTTGATATTGGTCACTCTCCTCTTTCTAGCACACCCTTGCGGTGTGACAACCAAAACTCTATTAGTCTTGCAAAAGACTATGTTCAACATAATAAGTTAAAGCACATTGCTATCCATTATCAATATGTCAGGTATGAAGTACACAAAGGAACCATTATGGTTGAACACTGTCCAAGTGACCAGATGATTGCAGAAATTTTGACCAAAGGCCTCAACGAGTCACGTTTCATCCTCTTGCGCTCGGAGCTTGGAGTTGCTTCGGCCTCACTCTTTCTAGATTAGCTTCTTTGCTATTGTAATAGCTTTGTACATATGACATTGTAATATTTTAGGTACCATACACCATGCACTCCACATTTGCACATTGTGATCTCTGAGTCACTTGAATATTTGTACATAGTGATAGCCGTTTTCCTGCTCTCCGTAATTGCCATAGTGAGGTACCCCACCCTACCAAAATCACCTAAACATTGTGGCTATTCTTACCTTTTCATTGTACATAGGCGTGTGTGAGTTTGGGGGCTTTTCCCATATCTTCTTAAAACCCTCAGCTAGCTAGTCACTGGGCTAGTTGAGCCAAAAATAAATGTAAAAATCAAAAAAATAAAATATATTATGGCCCATTTGTGTGTAAATATTTCATTGTATATATGGATTTTTATAATTATTTTGGTATTTTATTTAAATATTTATACTTCGGTGTGTGTTTTATTAAACTTGTGTATGTCTTATTTCATCCTCTTATACCATAAGTATATTTTTTGCCAATATGTACATACTCTAACCTCATATTTTTCCTTTACACAAATCACCCCCACATTTTCACCCTCACCCTTGTGAAAACAAAAAAATGATTTCTACTCCCTTAGTCACGTTTATTATATTATTTTCCTTTACTTGCATACCTTTTCCTCTTTCACCCAAAATAATACAAAGAGGGACCATATCATATGATTCCAATATCTTTCCATATCCATAATTCCTCCGTTATTTTTTATTATTTTTACTCATTATTCGAACACCATGTGCTCATTGAGCTAAAATCCATGAATAGTCGATACACTAGTCCCACCATGTATATATTGCTTTATTCACCAATAATCCTCCTCCATGCATGTGTAAAGGGCAACTTGGATGCTTTGTATTATGATATGAGAAAGGAGGGGCTCACTCTTGGATGCATTGTACAAATTCAACAAAGGAGGGGACCACTAAAAGACTTTTGCAGGCATAAAAAATAGGCTTTTTGGTGAGACTTTTGTACCCATCTCCACTCCGGATTTGGAGCGGTGGTCAAAAGAGAAAATGTGGATTAAAATCTAAATAAGCACCTCAAAACTTTTGGTGATTTTTGGAGCAACCACCGGTGAGCTATGATTTTTTGAGTGGACCCCAATCTGCCCACTTTTCTCACGAGTAGCCCATAGTCTTCTCTCACCTCTTTCCACACTTCTACACATACACACACAGTCATTAGTCTCAATCCTCACTAAAATCAGCACCTTTCATGGTTTCTCACACCTTCTTCACCATAACCTCCCGTCTTACTTCCATAGCCTCATATGAGCTTTCCATGTACATACACCTCTCATGCCTCTCTCTATTACTTCCAAAGTAAATTCCGTCTTACCCCTTCTCTATATCATAAAATTCGTCTTACCCCTTCTCTATATACATAAAATTCAGCATGTGTACCATGCTTAATCTTCAAATTAAGAGATATCATCATCCAAATTACCATTTATCATCGCGGTGAGACTTTTGTACCCATCTCCACTCCGGATTTGGAGCGGTGGTCAAAAGAGAAAATGTGGATTAAAATCTAAATAAGCACCTCAAAACTTTTGGTGATTTTTGGAGCAACCACCGGTGAGCTATGATTTTTGAGTGGACCCCAATCTGCCCACTTTTCTCACGAGTAGCCCATAGTCTTCTCTCACCTCTTTTCCACACTTCTACACATACACACACACAGTCATTAGTCTCAATCCCTCACTATAAATCCAGCACCTTTCATGGTTTCTCTCACCTTCTTCACCATTAACCTCCCGTCTTACTTCCATAGCTCTCATATGAGCTTTCCATTGTACATACACCATCTCTATGCCTCTCTCTATTACTTCCAAAGTACAATTCCGTCTTACCCTTCTCTATATACATAAAATTCAGCATGTGTACCATGCTTAACCTCTTCAAATTAGAGATATCATCATCCAATTACCATTATCATCGCGATAATCAACCTTGGCGGCGCGGCGTGGCGTAAAGAAGAGATGACAAAGAAGAAGATCGATAGTCATTTTGAGAACCTACACAAGTAAGTCAAAAAGTTCTTCAAGCTTCATTATCACAAGATTTTTTTCACTTCATTCAACCATCCACCTCATTCTACCCATTGTAAATGTAACAGTAACTTTCTAGTGATTACTAACAACTAACATACTAACACAAAATAGCCATTGACCTAACCATAAAGGCACCTCACCTCAAGACATGTGCATAGTAATTCTCTCTCTCTCTCTCTCTCTTCTCTCTCTCTCCTTACTTAAAACTCTACTTTCACCTTATCTACCATCAATAATGCTCTCTTTTGAGCCCACATTATGAATCAAGCAGACAAAGAAGGCCCGCAATGTTTTGATATTCAAAAAAATCATAATCCTGATTTGTTAGCTTGTAAATTAGGATTTTCAATAATCTTAATGATGGGTCTCCACCTATAATAGGCCCTCTCCTTCTTCTAATAAGACTCCAATATCTCACATACCACCCCAACACTCTATGCGTGAGGAGAGACTTAGGTGTAGCAACCACTTTGTGAGCTTCACTCTTGGTGTGAGAGAAGATTTCAAGCTACACATTGCAAGTGAGAGAGCGTGAGTTCAAATTCTCAAAACCACTATTGTATATGTTCCTCCATCATCAATAAAATTGAGTTTTGGGTGCATCAAAGGCGTGCGTCAACGTTCAAATCTTCGTGCTTGGAGCAAGGGTGTAAGGACATGGGTCCTATGGGCGAGGCCACCGGCATGCCGGGCGGACACTGTGTACGCTAGTGGGAGGCTATAAGATTTCACGGTTTGGTGGAGACTAGCACACATTACCACCGCCCTTTCACTGGTATCCGAGCTATTTTTGGGAGGAGGCTAAAAGTGGCTTGCATGTGCGTGCGACGCCCTGCTTCTCTCCCACGTTCCACAGTTAGCGACATCTCTGCTGTGTAGTAAAAAGAAGAGAAAACACAGTTTTCTGTGCGAGCAGCGCATGTATAGACAACAACAGCCAACCGCAGCTGCCCCATCTACGCTCTCCACAACGGGCAACCAGGAAAACTGACCGAAACTCAACGGCATTGAGGCTTTGAAGGCTTTCGTTGGCGTCGTTGGCTGCGCGTGTAGGAAGGCCCGCTTAAGCTTTGCATGAAGGAGGGTTGTTGAACCCACCCCATGAGGGTAAGAGGTCAACACTTTACCATCAAGCTATTGTCCCTTGTTGTGCATAACAAGGAAAGATAGTCTTCTTGTGTTGAAAGGAGAACTAGAAGGAAAGGGAAATCTTCAAACTTCAAGGAAGTAGCTTTACCCTTCCTTTTCACTTCTTGGAGAAAGGCAAGTTTTCCTCCCAAAATTCTTTTTTCCTCAAGGAGGTCACTTCAAAGTGAAGAAAAGCCTTCACAAAAACGACAAGTTTTTGTGAAGAATCATCAAAGGTGTTCTTGCAAGGAACAAAAACTGAAGCACTAAAATTCCCACAAGGCAAGCGTTGCATGCAACACAAATCGTGGAGCATACAAAACACAAAGACTTCAATTTCTCAAGGTACAAGTTGTAGTTTCTTTTTTTCTCTTTGCATTAGTGTGTGTTTACCATGGCTAGTGAGTATATCCCACCTACACACACGTTTGATTTTGAGCACGTAAATCAAAATCAGGGCACCACGGGTGCTGCTGACACTAATATGCATGATGATGATGATCTAGGAGATCATGGGCTTGTAGATATGGCTTCTTTCAAGACTTTGGAACATCACCAAAGCGTACTTGAAAGAAACCTCTCTACACTCAATGCAAATGTTACCAATCTTACAGAGTTACTTGTGAAATTTATGAATTCACAGACAACTCAAGGAGCCACAAGTGGCACGGTTCAGGGAATCAATCTCGCACGCCTCAAGGAGTCCAAGACACAAGTGCTGTAGAAGATGGAAAAGGTAGAAATGCATTCCTTAAGAATATCACCATTCCTGAGTTTCACGGGGAAGAGCGTGACAGCAACAAAGATGCGGTCAATACATTCTTACGTAAATGTAGTGCTATTCATAGATTGAGAGACACACCAAATGGTGGGTAGATCTCCCACATGTTCCAAGAGGAATAAGAGACAATCTACTCTCCACGCCCACAAGAGGCTAAGAAGCCTAAGCAATCACGAGATACTCCGCGTGGGTCTCTCAGCACTGTTGATTTTGACCGTGCAAAGAAACACAATTTGTGTTTTAGATGTCTTTTCGGACCAACATAACAAGAAAGATTGTCCTCTTTTTCAAGGCAAAGAAAAGGCCATGCACACGGTTGCAACGCCTCACATTAGATTCATCTCCTAAATATCGTGTTGTAGAGGTTCTTCATATGGAAGAAAAGCACAAGTGTTGTGTGCTTGCTTCAATGTGGCAGCCCACCTTTGGCCCCCATGATTTGATTTGCATACATGGCACTATTAACGGACAACATGTTTGTATTTTAGTGGATGATGGTGCAACTCATAACTTCTTGAACTATAAGCTAGTCAAGAAATTGAAGCTTACGCAAACTCCCTGCTCTCACAAGTATGTGGTGGAGTAGATGTTTAGAAATGATAAAGAAGTATGGGACACGGTAGTTCAAGGGGTTGAGCGTATTGTTCAAGATCATACGATGACCCTTTACTTCCAAGTTATGAACATGGACCGTGCTGATGTAGTTTTAGGACGGGAGTGGCTGCATGGTTTAGGAAACACATTGCACACTAGTTATGAACACAACTCCTTATCCTTTCTGGCCAATGGTAAACATGTGCTTTTGCTTGGTGATAAAAATATACCATCTGCACCTCTTATATGTACAGCCGAGCTATCTATTTTTCATAAAGAAAATTTAATAGATGGAGTCTTTTTGTGCTACTGCTTATCTCCAAGTCTTGTCAATTCTCAAGAGCAAAGTGCGGTGAATTCTAGTAACAGTATGCAAAGTACAACGAATTCTAATAATAACTAAGTCTTGTCAATTCTCAACGACTTCTATTGATAAACAAAGTGTTAACAAATCTAATGAGCAAAGTGCTCTCAATTTTAATTCTATAGAACAACTTGCAACTGTTGTAAAAAAAACATTATAGGAATTACAAGATTCTCCATCCCAACATAACTCTAGTTTACTTTCTCCTTTTGTAAGGCAAAAGCTAACTCATTTACTCACGGAGTATAGTGATGTGTTCTCAATTGATTTACCACCGGGTTTACCCCCTACACATGATGTGCAACATGGCATAGATGTCTTGCTAGGCATTAAACCGGTGAGTAAACCACCTTATCGTATGAGTGCTAACGAAGCCAACGAGGTTGAGAGTCACTTGGCTGACTACCTCGCTCGTGGTCTCATTAGACCTATCACTTCGCCTTGGGCATCACCAATTCTATTGGTAAAAAAGAAAGATGGTACTATGCACATGTGCGTAGATTATCGCGGATTAAATGCGATAACCATCAATAACAAGTATCCTCTACCTCGAATGGATGAGTTGTTTTATAAAATCCACAAGGCAAGATAGTATACAAAGATAGATCTTCATTCATGATACGACCAGGTATGTACCCTACCCACCAGGTTCAGGCATTTGAATTTTTGGTTATGCCTTTTGGTCTAACCAATGCTCCAGCTACATTTATGACACTCATGGATAATTTCTTACGTCCCTATCTTGGAAAATTTGTTGTGGTTTTCCTTGATGATATTCTCATTTACAGTAAGACTGAAGATGAACACATAAAACACTTATGATTAGTGTTTGAACAGCTACAAGCTCACGTGTTGTATGATAAGCAAAGCAAGTGCAATTTCTTTAAAGCCAAGATACATTATATTGGTCATGTGATCTCTTATTCTTGCATCAAGATGGACACTGACAAGGTCGTTGCCATTCTTCGATGGCACATCCCAACACGGTTGAGGAGCTTCAAATATTTTTAGGCATGGTTGGATTTTATCCATAGTATATCCGTGACTATGCCAAAATCATTGTTCCTCTTAAAGAAAAATGTAAGACCTTTTCTTGGGAAGAAGCCCAAAAATGCAGTTTCGAATAGCTCAAGATAGCTATAGCCACTGCTCCCATCCTAGCAATCATCGACCCACATAAGCTGTTTGTGGTAGAGACTGATGCTAGTGATAAAGCCATTGGTGTGGTACTTCTCCAGGAGGGAAGACCTATGGCCTTTGAAAGTAAAAAGTTAGATGAAGCCCAACAAAATTATTCTGTCAATGAGAGAGCTCTATGCCATAATTCATGCTTTACGAAAGTGGGGACACTATTTATATGGTGCCGAGTTTGAAGTTTTTTTTTGGACCATGAGAGTATCATAAATGGTTTACTACTCAAACAAACTTGAAGGGCCTTAAAGCTAGATGGAAAGAAATCCTTCAATATTATGATTGTAATCTACGATATCACAAGGGGCAATATAATGTAGTAGCACATGCACTAAGTCGGATGCCTCATATTAATTCACTTGCTTTCACGGAACTAAAGAGTAGATTTTTGGAGTCATTACGTGGAAAGTGTGCACAAGATCAATCATATGCTAAAGTGTGGAGTGCAGTTTTAAAAAGGGATCCCTCACACTCACATGTCTCTCAACAGTCAGATAAACATATCTCTGCATGCGCAGATAGAAACTCCAACACACAGAGCTCCACTTCTCATGATTGTCCAAGTGCTGGTCATTTGGGTATCCGTAAGACGTATGTCTTAGTTCGATGGCAATTTTATTGGCCTGGCTTACATCAGGATGTTCAAGAGTACGTACTAAACTGCTAATAGTGCCAAGTTAATATGGCAGAGCGCCTCAAGGTAGGTGGCCTTTTACATCCTTTAGAGATTCCACAAGGTAAGTGGGAGAGTATCTCTATGGATTTTGTAGTAGGACTACCTACTACAAATCGTGGCCATGATGCCATTTGGGTAATTGTAGACCGTCTCACAAACATGGGTCGATTCATTCCCACTAAGACTACGATTAAGACACCGGAATTAGCACGTCTATTTGTAGAGCATATATATAAACTCTAGGGTCTTTAGCTAGTATCATTAGTGACAGAGATCGAAAGTTCGATAATCACTTCTGGAGAGCTGTGTTCCAAAAGTTGGAAACTTAACTTAATCTAAGTACGACTGATCATCCAAAAACGGATGGTCAAACAAAAAGAGTTAATCAAGTGCTAAAGGATATGCTATGATAATACATTAGCAAGAAGCAAACCAATTGGGAAGACTACTTACCTATATTGGAATTTGCTTATAATAGTTCAAAGCAAGTGACTACAAGGTTTAGTCCATTTATGCTTTTGTATGGATTTCAACCTAGATCACCCGTTCGGGTGGGGTTGGCTAAGGAGAAGATACAACAAGCAAAGGATTTTCTCCAAGACCATTTTGACATGCTTGGAGTTGCTCGATAGAAGGTTAAGCAAGCTCAAGATCGATATAAGAAGTACGTAGATGAGCATCGACGTCTTGCTATTTTTGAAGAAGGAGACAAGGTTTTCCTCAAAGTTTTGGAGCATTCAGAAAGTCTGAAGATGAAAAAAGTTGCTAAACTTTCACCACGCTATTGTGGATCGTTTACCTTTATCAAACGTATAGGTCAAGTGGCCTATAAGTTAGCTCTTCCAGAGCACTCACGAGTTCATCCTGTTTTTCATGTTAGACGTTTACGAAAATAGCTAGGACAGAATGATAATGTCATTGACACAGGTGTGTTGGTTGACCTTATCGCACCACCAAGCATTCCTCATGAGCCCGAAAAGATTTTGGATTCTCATGAGCTTTGCACCAGACATCATGTCAGACGACAAGTGTTGGTAGAATGGCTAGATAGACCTGAAGAAGGTTCTACATGGGAGAATGTCTCCGCACTTAAGAAACATTTTCCTACATTTTTTTTAGAGGACTAAAATGATTCTCCAAGGGGGGGGGGGGAGGGTAATGTAAGGACATGGATCCTATGGGCAAGGCCATCGGCACGACAAGACAGTGTGTGCTAGAGCTATATATGGCTCACTCTACTCAACTTGGTCTCACCTATATATTTGTATCTTGTCCTGAATATGAATCAGTCTTTGGGAGCGTATATGGTGTGTCTCTTGTCTCGTCTCTCTCTCTTTCTCTCTACATCTCAACATGATATCAGAGCGGTAACGATCACGCACCAATTCAATTCATGGTGACAAAACAGTATGTGTATGCGATTCGCATGTAAGATTCAAAATTTCTACAAACTTTATTTTTGAGCGTTGATTCTTGTTAACTGTGGTTGTTTTGTGTTAAGAAGAATATGATTAGTGTTTTGTGTGGAATTTATTGCTAATCAATCTAATCGTTGATTACGTTTTCTTGTTAATGACACCCTGAACTTCATCTCAATTTTTGGGGGTCTTCTGCTCAAAATTTGGAGAAACGGGAAAAGCACGATGGAGCATAGCACAATGGCACTTTTCATCCAAAACTTGTTCGTCTCCTTGAGCTCTTCGATCTGAGTTCGAGGTTTGCGTCAATCGGAGTTCGCAGCAGAAAGTTATGCTGTTTTTACTGCAATTGAGCTTGACGCATCTTTCTTCGTCGAACTTCTTCGTGAAGCGTCTGCGATCGTTTTTTCTAATTTTGGCGTTAACTTTTTCGAGAAGATTTACCTTTTTGCTATTCGTATTGTGTCCGTCAATCTTGCGTCCCATGCCACTCTATTTTGAGGACTCTTTTTTATTAACGTCTCCTTTACCCTGCCTTTTTTGGGTGACGTCTCTCACATCTTTGGACGTTCCTTGAGCATCCTTCTTGCGTTTATCGTTGACACAACGCAGTTCTCATATTTCTGTCATTCTCAATTGCGGCCTTCACCATATATGGTGTGCAGATTCTGCGATCTTATTTGATACGTCTTCTCGCAACAAGATATGGCTATGAATATTCTCGTCAACGGCTTTCCTTCTGGCCAATGTTCTGTTCCTCCACTCCAAGGCCAAGAATTTCTAGGTTGGAAAGCAAAGATGTTATTAATTCTTGAAGGCGATGAACTCTCCGATGTTGTTCTTGGAAATCGCGTTTGTCCGCCTCAGCATGTTGATATAGATAATGATAATGCGCTTATCAATGAAGGACCTATATTTGAAGATTGGAATGTTGCCTATATGGATTGGCAACAACGTGATAAAGCAGCTTACTGATTCTCTTTTGCTTGATATGTATGAACTGCCTACTTCTCACGACGTATGGAAGTACCTTATTGCAAACTTTCAGAAGAGATTGGTTACAAAATAGTTTATTTGAGAGGGTTGCTTAACAAGTTACAATACAAAGTTGGTACTGCCATGACGGGACATATTGAATCTTTCAAATCTATTATTAATCAACTTGCTGCTGCCGGTGATCCTGTTCCACAAAAGAAACTGATTACACTTATCCTTGATATGGTGAAGGACTCTTCTTATGATAACATTGTTACTATTCTCTCTAAGAAAAAAGGTCTTGATTTCGACCAAGCCTGCATGTCTTTAATTGAATACACTCAACGTCAAGAATGTCGTAATGCTGGTCACGATACAGCTATGATTTCACAAGAGGAGACTGAGTCACAACAGGTGGAACGTGCTTTTTATGCTCGAAGGCGTCCATTTCAACAAGGAAATCACAGAGGTGGCCGTCACGGTAATATTTTCTCTCGTCTCAAATTTCCTAATAAGCAATGTTCTTAGTGCAACAGAAATGGCCATACTGAAGATGATTGTTGGGCACGTCAATATGATGAAGAACACAATATTACCACGAAACAACCACGTTTATCTAGAGACTCTTCTTCTTCTTCTTGTGAATATTGTGGAGGATCTGATCATCCCACATCATATGTGCTATAAGCGTCGATTCGACACAGATCGTAATAGAGCATATGCTATGAACATCGAAACAACATTGTACCAGAAACAAGTTGCGTCCTATGTTCAGTTGCTCTAGACAGAATACTTCATGTACGTGATGGATCACTTTTTATTGTCGATTCTGGTGCTATAGGAAATATGAAATATTAGTCTAAGTGGCTCCATAACTATCATCCACTACCAGTTCAACGTTTTGTTTATCTTGCTGATGATACCACTTGTCAAGTAAAGGGTATTGAAGACTTACTTTATATCTTGGTACCTAATATTCTTCCACTAGAATTTTTCGAGGAGTATTACATGTACGAGATCTTCAACGTAATCTTCTTTTAGTTGCTAGACTTGTTGATCTTGGTCTGTTTGTTGGATTTGATCATACGAAATGCCGAATTGAGAAAGATGGACAGACTATAGCCACTACTCCTCGAAACGGTAATTTGTCTGAACTGTCTCTCAACAATGCTGTAGCAAATGTTGTCACTGCTCCAGGTGATCATGATTGCAAAGTATGGCATCACCGTTTTGTTCATGCTGATTTCTCAAAACTCCTTGATCTTCAACGTCGTGATCTTGTTCATGGCATGGATCTTAAAGCCCATCCCCATATGGAATTTGTGAATTTTTTGCTCTTGGGAAACACAATTGTAAACCCTTTCCTCTTTCAAATACAACTCATTCTCATGACATATTGGATCTTGTTCATACTGATATATGTGGACCTCTACTGTTGGAGCTATATATGGCTCACTCTACTCAACTTGGTCTCACCTATATATTTGTATCTTGTTCTCAATATGAATCAGTCTTTGGGAGCGTATATGGTGTGTCTCTTGTCTCGCGTCTCTCTCTTTCTCTCTACATCTCAACATGGTATCAGAGCAGTAACGATCATGCGCCGATTCAATTCATGGTGACAAAACAGTATGTGTATGCGATTTGCATGTAAGATTCAAAAATTGTTACAAATTTTATTTTTGAGCATTGATTCTTGTTAACTGTGGTTGTTTTGTGTTAAGAAGAATATGATTAGTGTTTTGTGTGGAATTTATTGCTAATCAATCTAATCATTGATTACGTTTTCTTGTTGATGAAACCTTAAACTTCATCTCAATTTTTCTTGCTGTTCTGCTCAAAATTTGGAGAAACGGGAAAAGTGTAATGGAGCATGGCGCAATGGCACTTTTCACCCAAAACTTGTTCATCTCCTCGAGCTCTTCGATTTGAGTTCTAGGTTTGCGTCAATCGGAGTTCGCAGCAGAAAGTTATGCTGTTTTTACTGCAATTGAGCTTGACACAGCTTTCTTCGTCCTACTTCTTCGTGAAGCGTCCGCGATCGTTTTTCTTATTTTGGCGTTAACTTTTTCGAGAAGATTTAGCTTTTTGTTATTCGTATTGTGGCCGTCAATCTTGCGTCTCACGCCACTCTATTTTGAGGACTCTTTTATTATTAACGTCTCCTTTACCGTGCCCTTTTTGGGTGACGTCTCTCACATCTTTGGAAGTTCCTTGAGCATACTTCTTACGTTTATCGTTGACAGAACGCAGTCCTCATATCTCTCATTCTCAATTGCGGCCTTCACCATATATGGTGTGCAAATTCTGCGATCTTATCTTATATATCTTCTCGCAACAAGATATGGCTATGAATATTCTCGTCAACGGCTTTCCTTCTGGCTTGCGTTCTGTTCCTCCTTTCCAAGGTCAAGGTTTTCCAGGCTGGAAAGCAAAGATGTTGTTAATTCTTGAAGGCGATGAATCCTCCGATGTTGTTCTTGGAAATCGTGTTTGTCCACCTCAACCTGTTGATACGGATAATGATAACGTGCTTATCACTGAAGGACCTATATTTGAAGATTGAAATGTTGCTTATACGGATTGGCAACGACGTGATAAAGCAGCTCGTCGGTATATTCTTTCTGCTCTTACTGATTCCCTTTTGCTTGATATATACGAACTGCCTACTTCCCACGACGTATGGAAGTACCTTATTGCAAACTTTCAGAAGAAATCTGTCACAGAAATACTTTATTTGAGAGGGTTGCTTAACAAGTTACAATATGAAGTTGGTACTGCCATGACGGGACAGATTGAATCTTTCAAATCTATTATTAATCAACTTGCTGCTGCCGGTGATCCTGTTCCACAAAAGCAGCTGATTACACTTCTCCTTGATACGGTGAAGGACTCTTCTTATGATCACATTGTCACTATTCTCTCTAATAAAGATGGTCTTGATTTCAACCAAGCCTGCATGTCTTTAATTGAATACTCTCAACGTCAAGAACGTCGTAATGCTAGCCATAATATATCTATGATTTCACACGAGGAGACTGAGTCACAACAGATGGAACGTGCTTTTTATGCTCAAAGGCGTCCATTTCAACGAGGAAACCGCAGAGGTGGCCGTCGCGGTAATATTTTCTCTCGTCTCAAATTTCCTAATAAGCAATGTTCTTACTGCAACAGAAATGGCCATACTGAAGATGATTGTTGGGCACGTCAATATGATGAAGAACACAATATTACCACAAAACAACCACGTTTATCTAGAGACTCTTCTTCTTCTTCTTGTGAATATTGTGGACGATCTAATCATCCCACTCATATGTGCTATAAGCGTCGATTCGACACAGATCGGAATAGAGCATATGCTACTGAACATCGAAACAATATTGTACCAGAAACAAGCTGCGTCCTATGTTCAGTTGCTCCAGACAGAATACTTCATGTACGCGATCGATAACTTTTTATTGTCGATTCTGGTGCTACAGGAAATATGACATATCAGTCTAAGTGGCTCCATAACTATCATCCACTACCAGTTTAACGTGAGAATCGCACTTTTCTCAATGCTGTAAGATGTATGCTGATTCATTCTGGCTTATCTCATGTTTTTTGGGTTGAAGCTACTTTGACAAAAGTATTTATTCAGAATCATCTTCCTACTAGTGCACCCTCTGGTAAGATACCCATCACATCATGGATAGGTGACATTCCTTCTGTATCTCATTTTCGAACCTTTGGATGTATTGCTTATATTCATGTTCCCAAAGAAACACGAACAAAGCTTGATGCTCCTTGTCATAAAGTTATTTTTATTGAATATTCTCACACTTCCAAAGGCTAAAAATTTTATGACCCTTCCTCCAAGAAAGTAATTTTGAATCGTGATGCTACTTTTAACGAACAGCTTATGGGAGGCTCATGGTCCATGGATGAGTTTGATGATACTAAATCATTGCTTCAAGCTTTTCCATTTTTTTCAGAAGATGAAACTCTTCCTATAGAGCAACTTTCCTCTTCACAACCATCCATTCCGAATGTTTCCAATGATGATATTGATATTTTTGTTGATCTACCTATTGATTTTGAACATGGCTCATGTCATGTTTATGATGACGATATTGCTAATAATTCTTTTTCTACTTCTGAAGATCCCATTACTTATGATGAAGCTATATCTTCACCACAAAAGGATCAATGGCAAGAGGCTATGGAAGTAGAGTACGATTCTCTTATCTCTAAAGGTACATGGATACTAACTGAATTACCTCCTGGTCGTACAACTATTAAATGTAAGTGGGTGTATAAGAAAAAAGTAAAAGCAGATGGATCTTTTGACAAGTTCAAGGAGCGTTAAGTTAGTTGCAAACCGCTACTCTCAAGTAGCTGGTGTTGATTATCAAGAGACTTTTTCACCAGTTGTTCGCATTACAAGTGTTCGAGTTTTATTTCCATTTGCTGTTCAATTTGATTTAGAAGCTCATCAAATGGATGTGCGAACTGCTTTTCTTAATGGTGGACTTGGAAGAGGAAATTTATATGGAACAACCAGAAGGGTTTGTTATTCCAGGTAAAGAAGACCTTGTTGCTCAACTCCATAAGGCACTATATGGTCTCAAACAAGCTTCGCGAGCCTGGTATACAAAATTTGATCTTTTTCTCACCTCTAAAGGATTCATCTCTCGCTCTTCAGACCCCAACTTATACATAAAACACAAAGGTAGCAGTTTTGTGATTCTTGCTCTTTATGTGGATGATACCATCCTTGTTTCCAATGATTTGGGATTTCTTCAGCAAGTGAAAAAGTTATTGTCTTCTACATTTCATATGGTGGATCATGGAGAGATTCACTCGTGTCTTGGCATTCAAATCCAACGGAACCGTACAAAAGGTATTTTAATCCTTCTACGGTCAAAGTTTATTGCAGATACTATTCAAAAATTTGGTATGGAATCTGCACATTCAACCACCACACCTTGTCTTGCGAGCTGTACGAAGAACACTTCTGACAATGCGGTCAACTTGTCACGAATCAACCTTATGCTAACTTGATTGGATGTCTTCAGTTTGTTGGCATGAACACTCGTCCTGATATTCTGTTTGCTGCTAATTATCTTGGACAACATCTTCCATGTCCTTCTCTTAAGCATTGGTCTGCTGCAAAGCGTGTGTTGAAATACTTGAAAGGCACTACAGACATGAAATACTAAACCAAAATATTTTGGTTTAGTCTATCGACGACAACTCACATCGGATTCTATGCAATCTCTTTCTCTTTTGGGTTACACAGATGCAGACTGGGCAAGCTCACATTTATCTATGCGATCTACTAGTGGAAATTGCTTCTTTATAAATGGTCGTCTTGTTTCTTGGACTAGCAAGAAACAACGTTGTGTTGCAGTTTCTACGACTGAGTCAGAATATGTTGCGGCATCACTTGCAGCTCGTGAGTTGATTTGGCTTCGACAAATGCTGGTTGATATTGGTCACTCTCCTCTTTCTAGCACACCCTTGCTGTCCATTATAATTATTTCAGGTATGAAGTATGCAAAGGAACCATTATGGTTGAACATTGTCCAAGTGACCAGATGATTGCAGACATTTTGACCAAAGGCCTCAACGAGTCACATTTCATCCTCTTACGCTCGGAGCTTGGAGTTGCTTCGACCTCACTCTTTCTAGATTATCTTCTTTGCTATTGTAATAGCTTTTTACATATGATATTGTAATCTTTTAGGTACCATGCACTATGCACACTCCACATTTGCACATTGTGATCTCTAAGTCACTTGAATATTTGTACATAGATGCACAATTCACTTTCACATCATCATCGCTGGTTCATATTTTCACATTGTATATGGGCTTGGGTTTTTTCCTTGAACTCCCCAACGGTTTTTTCATTCAAAGCTAGAGACCTTTGTTTGAGTGGGGGTGTTGGAGCTATATATGGCTCACTCTACTCAACTTGGTCTCACCTATATATTTGTATCTTGTCCTCAATATGAATCAGTCTTTGGGAGCGTATATGGTGTGTCTCTTGTCTCGTCTCTCTCTCTTTCTCTCTACATCTCAACATCTACCTTCTTCGAGATCACAGTATCGCTACATCATTATTTTCATTGATGACTTCTCAAGGTATACGATTGTATTTCTACTTAGACAAAAATCTGAAGCCTTATCTGTTTTCAAACACTTCCACAAGGCTGCGGAACTTCAAATTGGTCGTCGCCTTAAGAAGCTTCGTAGCGACAATGGAGGCGAATATGTTTCTCGAGAGTTTGTGAGTTACTGTGCTGACAGTGGAATTCATCATGAACACACTCCATATTCGCCTCAACAGAAGGGCGTTGTTGAACAAAAGAATCGCACAATTATCAATGTTGTAAGATGTATGTTGATTCATTCTGGCTTATCTGGTGCTTTTTGGGTTGAAGCTACTTTGACAGCAAGTATTTATTCAGAATCATCTTCCTACTACTTCACCCTCTGGTAAGATACCCATCACAGCATGAACAGGCGACATTCCTTCTATATCTCGCTTTCGAACCTTTGCATGTATTTTTAATATATTTATGTTCCCAAAGAAACACGAACAAAGATTGATTCTCCTGTTCTTAAAGTTATTTTTATTGGATATTCTGACACTTCCAAAGGCTAAAAATTCTATGACCCTTCCTCCAAGAAAGTAATTGTGAAATGTGATGCTACTTTTAACGAATAGCTCATGGACCATGGATGATTCTGATGATACTAAATCATTGCTTCAGGCTTTTCCATTTCTTTCAGAAGATGAAACTCTTCCTATAGAGCAACTTTCCTCTTCACAACCATCCATTCGGAATGTTGCCAATGATGATATTGATATTTTTGTTGATCTACCTATTGATTTTGGACATGGCTCATGTCATGTTTATGATGACGATATTGCTGATAATGCTTTTTCTACTTCTGAAGATCCCATTACTAATGATGAAGCTATCTATTCACCACAAAAGGATCAATGGCAAGAGGCTATGGAAGTAGAGCACGATTCTCTTATCTCTATAGGTACATGGATACTAACTGAATTACCTCCTGGTCATACAACTATTAAATGTAAGTGGGTGTGTAAGACAAAAATAAAAGCAGATGGATCTTTTGACAAGTTGAAGGCGCGTTTAGTTGCAAAAGGTTACTCCCAAGTAGGTGGTGTTGATTATCAAGAGACTTTTTCACCAGTTGTTCACATTACAAGTGTTCGAGTTTTATTGGCATTTTCTGTTCAATTTGATTAAGAAGCTCATGAAATGGATGTGCGAACTTCTTTTCTTAATGGTGACTTGGAAGAGGAAATTTATATGGAACAACCAGAAGGGTTTGTTATTCCAGGTAAAGAAGACCTTGTTGCTCAACTCCATAAGGCACTATATGGTCTCAAACAAGCTTCGCGAGCCTGGTATACAAAATTTGATCTTTTTCTCACCTCTAAAGGATTCATCTCTTGCTCTTCATACCCTAATTTATACAGAAAACACCAAGGTAGCAGTTTTGTGATTCTTGCTCTTTATGTGGATGATACCATCCTTGTTTCCAATGATTTGGGATTTCTTCAGCAAGTGAAAAAGTTATTGTCTTCTGCATTTGATATGGTGGATCTTGGAGAGATTCACTCGTGTCTTGGTATTCAAATCCAACGGAACCGTAAAAAAGGTATTTTATTCCTTCGACAGTCAAAGTTTATTGCAGATACTATTCAAAAATTTGGTATGGAATCTGCACATTCAGCCAACACACCTTGACTTCTGACAATGGTGGTCAACTTGTCACAAATCAACCTTATGCTAACTTGACTGGATGTCTTCAGTTTGTTGGCATGAACACTCGTCCTGATATTCTGTTTGCTGCTATTTATCTTGGACAACATCTTGCATGTCCTTCTCTTAAGCATTGGTCTGCTGCAAAGCGTGTATTGAAATACTTGAAAGGCACTACATATTTTGGTTTAGTCTATCGACAACAACTCACATCGGATTCTATGCAATCTCTTTCTCTTTTGGGTTACACAGATGCAGACTGGGCAAGCTCACATTTATCTATGCGATCTACTAGTGGAAATTGCTTCTTTATAAATGGTTGTCTTTTTTCTTGGACCAGCAAGAAACAACGTTGTGTTTCAGTTTCTACGACTGATTCAGAATATGTTGCATCATCACTTGTAGCTCGTGAGTTGATTTGGCTTTGACAAATGCTGGTTGATATTGGTCACTCTCCTCTTTCTAGCACACCCTTGCGGTGTGACAACCAAAACTCTATTAGTCTTGCAAAAGACTATGTTCAACATAATAAGTTAAAGCACATTGCTATCCATTATCAATATGTCAGGTATGAAGTACACAAAGGAACCATTATGGTTGAACACTGTCCAAGTGACCAGATGATTGCAGAAATTTTGACCAAAGGCCTCAACGAGTCACGTTTCATCCTCTTGCGCTCGGAGCTTGGAGTTGCTTCGGCCTCACTCTTTCTAGATTAGCTTCTTTGCTATTGTAATAGCTTTGTACATATGACATTGTAATATTTTAGGTACCATACACCATGCACTCCACATTTGCACATTGTGATCTCTGAGTCACTTGAATATTTGTACATAGTGATAGCCGTTTTCCTGCTCTCCGTAATTGCCATAGTGAGGTACCCCACCCTACCAAAATCACCTAAACATTGTGGCTATTCTTACCTTTTCATTGTACATAGGCGTGTGTGAGTTTGGGGGCTTTTCCCATATCTTCTTAAAACCCTCAGCTAGCTAGTCACTGGGCTAGTTGAGCCAAAAATAAATCAAAAAAATAAAATATATTATGGCATTTGTGTGTAAATATTTCATTGTATATATGGATTTTTATAATTATTTTGGTATTTTATTTAAATATTTATACTTCGGTGTGTGTTTTATTAAACTTGTGTATGTCTTATTTCATCCTCTTATACCATAAGTATATTTTTTGCCAATATGTACATACTCTAACCTCATATTTTTCCTTTACACAAATCACCCCCACATTTTCACCCTCACCCTTGTGAAAACAAAAAAATGATTTCTACTCCCTTAGTCACGTTTATTATATTATTTTCCTTTACTTGCATACCTTTTCCTCTTTCACCCAAAATAATACAAAGAGGGACCATATCATATGATTCCAATATCTTTCCATATCCATAATTCCTCCGTTATTTTTTATTATTTTTACTCATTATTCGAACACCATGTGCTCATTGAGCTAAAATCCATGAATAGTCGATACACTAGTCCCACCATGTATATATTGCTTTATTCACCAATAATCCTCCTCCATGCATGTGTAAAGGGCAACTTGGATGCTTTGTATTATGATATGACAAAGGAGGGGCTCACTCTTGGATGCATTGTACAAATTCAACAAAGGAGGGGACCACTAAAAGACTTTTGCAGGCATAAAAAATAGGCTTTTTGGTGAGACTTTTGTACCCATCTCCACTCCGGATTTGGAGCGGTGGTCAAAAGAGAAAATGTGGATTAAAATCTAAATAAGCACCTCAAAACTTTTGGTGATTTTTGGAGCAACCACCGGTGAGCTATGATTTTTTGAGTGGACCCCAATCTGCCCACTTTTCTCACGAGTAGCCCATAGTCTTCTCTCACCTCTTTCCACACTTCTACACATACACACACACAGTCATTAGTCTCAATCCCTCACTAAAATCAGCACCTTTCATGGTTTCTCTCACCTTCTTCACCATTAACCTCCCGTCTTACTTCCATAGCTCTCATATGAGCTTTCCATGTACATACACCATCTCTATGCCTCTCTCTATTACTTCCAAAGTACAATTCCGTCTTACCCCTTCTCTATATACATAAAATTCAGCATGTGTACCATGCTTAACCTCTTCAAATTAAGAGATATCATCATCCAAATTACCATTATCATCGCGATAATCAACCTTGGCGGCGGTGGCGTAAAGAAGAGATGACAAAGAAGAAGATCGATAGTCATTTTGAGAACCTACACAAGTAAGTCAAAAAGTTCTTCAAGCTTCATTATCACAAGGATTTTTTCACTTCATTCAACCATCCACCTCATTCTACCCATTGTAAATGTAACAGTAACTTTCTAGTGATTACTAACAACTAACATACTAACACAAAATAGCCATTGACCTAACCATAAAAGGCACCTCACCTCAAGACATGTGCATAGTAATTCTCTCTCTCTCTCTCTCTCTCTCTCTCTCTCTCTCTCTCTCTCTCTCTCTCTCTCTCCTTACTTAAAACTCTACTTTCACCTTATCTACCATCAATAATGCTCTCTTTTGAGCCCACATCCATGAATCAAGCAGACAAAGAAGGCCCGCAATGTTTTGATATTCAAAAAAATCATAATCCTGATTTGTTAGCTTGTAAATTAGGATTTTCAATAATCTTAATGATGGGTCTCCAACCTATAAATAGGCCCCTCTCCTTCTTCTAAAAAGACCTCCAATATCTCACATACCACCCCAACACTCTATGCGTGAGGAGAGACTTAGGTGTAGCAACCACTTTGTGAGCTTCACTCTTGGTGTGAGAGAAGCTTTCAAGCTACACATTGCAAGTGAGAGAGCGTGAGTTCAAATTCTCAAAACCACTATTGTATATGTTCCTCCATCATCAATAAATTGAGTTTTGGTGCATCAAAGGCGTGCGTCAACGTTCAAATCTTCGTGCTTGGAGCAAGGGTGTAAGGACATGGGTCCTATGGGCGAGGCCACCGGCATGGCCGGACACTGTGTACGCTAGTGGGAGGCTATAAGATTTCACGGTTTGGTGGAGACTAGCACACATTACCACCGCCCTTTCACTGGTATCCGAGCTATTTTTGGGAGGAGGCTAAAAGTGGCTTGCATGTGCGTGCAACGCCCTGCTTCTCTCCCACGTTCCACAGTTAGCGACATCTCCGCTGTGTAGTAAAAAGAAGACAACCACAGTTTTCTGTGCGAGCAGCGCATGGATAGACAACAACAGCCAACCGCAGCTGCCCCATCTACGCTCTCCACAACGGGCAACCAAGGAAAACTGACCGGAAACTCAACGGCATTGAGGCTTCGAAGGCTTTCGTTGGCGCTGTTGGCACGCGTGTAGGAAGGCCCGCTTAAGCTTTGCATGAAGGAGGGTTGTTGAACCCACCCCATGAGGGTAAGAGGTCAACACTTTACCATCAAGCTATTGTCCCTTGTTGTGCATAACAAGGAAAGATAGTCTTCTTGTGTTGAAAGGAGAACTAGAAGGAAAGGGAAATCTTCAAACTTCAAGGAAGTAGCTTTACCCTTCCTTTTCACTTCTTGGAGAAAGGCAAGTTTTCCTCCCAAAATTCTTTTTTCCTCAAGGAGGTCACTTCAAAGTGAAGAAAAGCCTTCACAAAAACGACAAGTTTTTGTGAAGAATCATCAAAGGTGTTCTTGCAAGGAACAAAAACTGAAGCACTAAAATTCCCACAAGGCAAGCGTTGCATGCAACACAAATCGTGGAGCATACAAAACACAAAGACTTCAATTTCTCAAGGTACAAGTTGTAGTTTCTTTTTTTCTCTTTGCATTAGTGTGTGTTTACCATGGCTAGTGAGTATATCCCACCTACACACACGTTTGATTTTGAGCACGTAAATCAAAATCAGGGCACCACGGGTGCTGCTGACACTAATATGCATGATGATGATGATCTAGGAGATCATGGGCTTGTAGATATGGCTTCTTTCAAGACTTTGGAACATCACCAAAGCGTACTTGAAAGAAACCTCTCTGCACTCAATGCAAATGTTACCAATCTTACAGAGTTACTTGTGAAATTTATGAATTCACAGACAACTCAAGGAGCCACAAGTGGCACGGTTCAAGGGAATCAATCTCGCACGCCTCAAGGAGTCCAAGACACAAGTGCTGTACAAGATGGAAAAGGTAGAAATGCATTACTTAAGAATATCACCATTCCTGAGTTTCACGGGGAAGAGCGTGACCGCAACAAGGATGCGGTCAATACATTCTTACGTAAATGGAGTGCTATTCATAGATTGAGACACACCCCGGATATAAAGACGGCTGTGGAAACAAGTCTATTGCTTAAGGGCAAGGCCTATAAGTGGTGGATGACATTTCCAATAGATGCTCGTCCTCCGTATTGGACTGCGTTTCAAGCTTCTTTCTCCAAAGAGTTTTTGGACTCCAATGAAGAAGATAAGAATTGGTTAGCATAGGATGCATGCCACATGTCTGGCCTCTCTCTCACAATGTAGCTTTCAAAGTATCAGGAAATAATATTAAAACTAGAAGGTCTAGATGAATTCCAAAAAGATACGCGGTTTTAATAGGGGTCTTGACAAAGACTATCGTCTTCATGTCAAGACCCAACATCCAAAAGCTTTGGATGAAGCCATTAGTCATGCACAAAGATATGACATGAGCAACAGAGGAAAGGAAATGTTCCCTACTCTAAGAATACTTTTGCTAAGAGCCAATGGTGAGGTAGATCTCCCACATGTTCCAAGAGGAATAAGAGACAATCTACCTCTCCACGCCCACAAGAGGCTAAGAAGCCTAAGCAATCACGAGATACTCCGCGTGGGTCTCTCAGCACTGCTGATTTTGACCGTGCAAAGAAACACAATTTGTGTTTTAGATGTCTTTTCGGACCAACATAACAAGAAAGATTGTCCTCTTTTGCAAGGCAAAGAAAAGGCCATGCACACGGTGCAACGCCTCACATTAGATTCATCTCCTAAATATCGTGTTGTAGAGGTTCTTCATATGGAAGAAAAGCACAAGTGTTGTGTGCTTGCTTCAATGTGGCAGCCCACCTTTGGCCCCCATGATTTGATTTGCATACATGGCACTATTAACGGACAACATGTTTGTATTTTAGTGGATGATGGTGCAACTCATAACTTCTTGAACTATAAGCTAGTCAAGAAATTGAAGCTTACGCAAACTCCCTGCTCTCACAAGTATGTGGTGGAGTAGATGTTTAGAAATGATAAAGAAGTATGGGACACGGTAGTTCAAGGGGTTGAGCGTATTGTTCAAGATCATACGATGACCCTTTACTTCCAAGTTATGAACATGGACCGTGCTGATGTAGTTTTAGGACGGGAGTGGCTGCATGGTTTAGGAAACACATTGCACACTAGTTATGAACACAACTCCTTATCCTTTCTGGCCAATGGTAAACATGTGCTTTTGCTTGGTGATAAAAATATACCATCTGCACCTCTTATATGTACAGCCGAGCTATCTATTTTTCATAAAGAAAATTTAATAGATGGAGTCTTTTTGTGCTACTGCTTATCTCCAAGTCTTGTCAATTCTCAAGAGCAAAGTGCGGTGAATTCTAGTAACAGTATGCAAAGTACAACGAATTCTAATAATAACTAAGTCTTGTCAATTCTCAACGACTTCTATTGATAAACAAAGTGTTAACAAATCTAACGAGCAAAGTGCTCTCAATTTTAATTCTATAGAACAACTTGCAACTGTTGTAAAAAAAACATTATAGGAATTACAAGATTCTCCATCCCAACATAACTCTAGTTTACTTTCTCCTTTTGTAAGGCAAAAGCTAACTCATTTACTCACGGAGTATAGTGATGTGTTCTCAATTGATTTACCACCGGGTTTACCCCCTACACATGATGTGCAACATGGCATAGATGTCTTGCCAGGCATTAAACCGGTGAGTAAACCACCTTATCGTATGAGTGATAACGAAGCCAACGAGGTTGAGAGTCACTTGGCTGACTACCTCGCTCGTGGTCTCATTAGACCTATCACTTCGCCTTGGGCATCACCAATTCTATTGGTAAAAAAGAAAGATGGTACTATGCACATGTGCGTAGATTATCGCGGATTAAATGCGATAACCATCAATAACAAGTATCCTCTACCTCGAATGGATGAGTTGTTTTATAAAATCCACAAGGCAAGATAGTATACAAAGATAGATCTTCATTCATGATACGACCAGGTATGTACCCTACCCACCAGGTTCAGGCATTTTGAATTTTTGGTTATGCCTTTTGGTCTAACCAATGCTCCAGCTACATTTATGACACTCATGGATAATTTCTTACGTCCCTATCTTGGAAAATTTGTTGTGGTTTTCCTTGATGATATTCTCATTTACAGTAAGACTGAAGATGAACACATAAAACACTTATGATTAGTGTTTGAACAGCTACAAGCTCACGTGTTGTATGATAAGCAAAGCAAGTGCAATTTCTTTAAAGCCGAGATACATTATATTGGTCATGTGATCTCTTATTCTTGCATCAAGATGGACACTGACAAGGTCGTTGCCATTCTTCGATGGCACATCCCAACACGGTTGAGGAGCTTCAAATATTTTTAGGCATGGTTGGATTTTATCCATAGTATATCCGTGACTATGCCAAAATCATTGTTCCTCTTAAAGAAAAATGTAAGACCTTTTCTTGGGAAGAAGCCCAAAAATGCAGTTTCGAATAGCTCAAGATAGCTATAGCCACTGCTCCCATCCTAGCAATCATCGACCCACATAAGCTGTTTGTGGTAGAGACTGATGCTAGTGATAAAGCCATTGGTGTGGTACTTCTCCAGGAGGGAAGACCTATGGCCTTTGAAAGTAAAAAGTTAGATGAAGCCCAACAAAATTATTCTGTCAATGAGAGAGCTCTATGCCATAATTCATGCTTTACGAAAGTGGGGACACTATTTATATGGTGCCGAGTTTGAAGTTTTTTTGGACCATGAGAGTATCAAATGGTTTACTACTCAAACAAACTTGAAGGGCCTTAAAGCTAGATGGAAAGAAATCCTTCAATATTATGATTGTAATCTACGATATCACAAGGGGCGATATAATGTAGTAGCACATGCACTAAGTCGGATGCCTCATATTAATTCACTTGCTTTCACGGAACTAAAGAGTAGATTTTTGGAGTCATTACGTGGAAAGTGTGCACAAGATCAATCATATGCTAAAGTGTGGAGTGCAGTTTTAAAAAGGGATCCCTCACACTCACATGTCTCTCAACAGTCAGATCAACATATCTTTGCATGCGCAGATAGAAACTCCAACACACAGAGCTCCACTTCTCATGATTGTCCAAGTGCTGGTCATCTGGGTATCCGTAAGACGTATGTCTTAGTTCGATGGCAATTTTATTGGCCTGGCTTACATCAGGATGTTCAAGAGTACGTACTAAACTGCTAATAGTGCCAAGTTAATATGGCAGAGCGCCTCAAGGTAGGTGGCCTTTTACATCCTTTAGAGATTCCACAAGGTAAGTGGGAGAGTATCTCTATGGATTTTGTAGTAGGACTACCTACTACAAATCGTGGCCATGATGCCATTTGGGTAATTGAAGACCGTCTCACAAACATGGGTCGATTCATTCCCACTAAGACTACGGTTAAGACACCGGAATTAGCACGTCTATTTGTAGAGCATATATATAAACTCTAGGGTCTTCTAGCTAGTATCATTAGTGACAGAGATCGAAAGTTCGATAATCACTTCTGGAGAGCTGTGTTCCAAAAGTTGGAAACTTAACTTAATCTAAGTACGACTGATCATCCAAAAACGGATGGTCAAACAAAAAGAGTTAATCAAGTGCTAAAGGATATGCTATGATAATACATTAGCAAGAAGCAAACCAATTGGGAAGACTACTTACCTATATTGGAATTTGCTTATAATAGTTCAAAGCAAGTGACTACAAGGTTTAGTCCATTTATGCTTTTGTATGGATTTCAACCTAGATCACCCGTTCGGGTGGGGTTGGCTAAGGAGAAGATACAACAAGCAAAGGATTTTCTCCAAGACCATTTTGACATGCTTGGAGTTGCTCGATAGAAGGTTAAGCAAGCTCAAGATCGATATAAGAAGTACGCAGATGAGCATCGACGTCTTGCTATTTTTGAAGAAGGAGACAAGGTTTTCCTCAAAGTTTTGGAGCATTCAGAAAGTCTGAAGATGGAAAAAGTTGCTAAACTTTCACCACGCTATTGTGGATCGTTTACCTTTATCAAACGTATAGGTCAAGTGGCCTATAAGTTAGCTCTTCCAGAGCACTCACGAGTTCATCCTGTTTTTCATGTTAGACGTTTACGAAAATAGCTAGGACAGAATGATAATGTCATTGACACAGGTGTGTTGGTTGACCTTATCGCACCAGCAAGCATTCCTCATGAGCCCGAAAAGATTTTGGATTCTCATGAGCTTTGCACCAGACATCATGTCAGACGACAAGTGTTGGTAGAATGGCTAGATAGACCTGAAGAAGGTTCTACATGGGAGAATGTCTCCGCACTTAAGAAACATTTTCCTATATTTGTTTTAGAGGACTAAAATGATTCTCCAAGGGGGGGGGGGGGAGGTAATGTAAGGACATGGATCCTATGGGCAAGGCCATCGGCACGACCATACAGTGTGTGCTAGAGCTATATATGGCTCACTCTACTCAACTTGGTCTCACCTATATATTTGTATCTTGTCCTGAATATGAATCAGCCTTTGGGAGCGTATATGGTGTGTCTCTTGTCTCGTCTCTCTCTCTTTCTCTCTACATCTCAACATGATATCAGAGCGGTAACGATCACGCACCAATTCAATTCATGGTGACAAAACAGTATGTGTATGCGATTCGCATGTAAGATTCAAAATTTCTACAAACTTTATTTTTGAGCGTTGATTCTTGTTAACTGTGGTTGTTTTGTGTTAAGAAGAATATGATTAGTGTTTTGTGTGGAATTTATTGCTAATCAATCTAATCGTTGATTACGTTTTCTTGTTAATGACACCCTGAACTTCATCTCAATTTTTGGGGGTCTTCTGCTCAAAATTTGGAGAAACGGGAAAAGCACGATGGAGCATAGCACAATGGCACTTTTCATCCAAAACTTGTTCGTCTCCTTGAGCTCTTCGATTTGAGTTCGAGGTTTGCGTCAATCGGAGTTTGCAGCAGAAAGTTATGCTGTTTTTACTGCAATTGAGCTTGACGCATCTTTCTTCGTCGAACTTCTTCGTGAAGCGTCTGCGATCGTTTTTTCTAATTTTGGCGTTAACTTTTTTGAGAAGATTTACCTTTTTGCTATTCGTATTGTGTCCGTCAATCTTGCGTCCCACGCCACTCTATTTTGAGGACTCTTTTATTATTAACGTCTCCTTTACCCTGCCTTTTTTGGGTGACGTCTCTCACATCTTTGGACGTTCCTTGAGCATCCTTCTTGCGTTTATCGTTGACAGAACGTAGTTCTCATATTTCTCTCAGTCTCAATTGCGGCCTTCACCATATATGGTGTGCAGATTCTGCGATCTTATTTGATACGTCTTCTCGCAACAAGATATGGCTATGAATATTCTCGTCAACGGCTTTCCTTCTGGCCAGTGTTCTGTTCCTCCACTCCAAGGCCAAGGATTTCCAGGTTGGAAAGCAAAGATGTTATTAATTCTTGAAGGCGATGAACTCTCCGATGTTGTTCTTGGAAATCGCGTTTGTCCGCCTCAGCTTGTTGATATAGATAATGATAATGCGTTTATCAATGAAGGACCTATATTTGAAGATTGGAATGTTGCCTATATGGATTGGCAACGACGTGATAAAGCAGCTCGTCGGTATATTCTTTCTGCTCTTACTGATTCTCTTTTGCTTGATATGTATGAACTGCCTACTTCTCACGACGTAAGGAAGTACCTTATTGCAAACTTTCAGAAGAGATTGGTTACAAAAATAGTTTATTTGAGAGCGTTGCTTAACAAGTTACAATATAAAGTTGGTACTGCCATGACAGGACATATTGAATCTTTCAAATCTATTATTAATCAACTTGCTGCTGCCAGTGATCCTGTTCCACAAAAGAAACTGATTACACTTATCCTTGATATGGTGAAGGACTCTTCTTATGATAACATTGTTACTATTCTCTCTAATGAAAAAGGTCTTGATTTCGACCAAGCCTGCATGTCTTTAATTGAATACTCTCAACGTCAAGAATGTCGTAATGCTGGTCACGATACAGCTATGATTTCACAAGAGGAGACTGAGTCACAACAGGTGGAACGTGCTTTTTATGCTCGAAGGTGTCCATTTCAATGAGGAAATCACAGAGGTGGTCGTCACGGTAATATTTTGTCTCGTCTCAAATTTCCTAATAAGCAATGTTCTTACTGCAACAGAAATGGCCATACTGAAGATGATTGTTGGGCACGTCAATATGATGAAGAACACAATATTACCACGAAACAACCACGTTTATCTAGAGACTCTTATTCTTCTTCTTGTGAATATTGTGGATGATCTGATCATCCCACTCATATGTGCTATAAGCGTCGATTCGACACAGATTGTAATAGAGCATATGCTATGAACATCGAAACAACATTGTACCAGAAACAAGTTGCGTCCTATGTTCAGTTGCTCTAGACAGAATACTTCATGTACGTGATGGATCACTTTTTATTGTCGATTATGGTGCTATATGAAAGATGAAATATTAGTCTAAGTGGCTCCATAACTATCATCCACTACCAGTTCAACGTGTTGTTTATCTTGCTGATGATACTACTTGTCAAGTAAAGGGTATTGAAGACTTATATCTTGGTACCTAATCTTCTTCCACTAGAATTTTGCGAGGAGTATTACATGTACGAGATCTTCAACGTAATCTTCTTTTAGTTGCTAGACTTGTTGATCTTGGTCTGTTTGTTGGATTTGATCATACGAAATGCCGAATTGAGAAAGATGGACAGACTATAGCCACTACTCCTCGAAACGGTAATTTGTGTGAACTGTCTCTCAACAATGCTGTAGCAAATGTTGTCACTGCTCCAGGTGATCATGATTGCAAAGTATGGCATCACCGTTTTGTTCATGCTGATTTCTCAAAACTCCTTGATCTTCAACGTCGTGATCTTGTTCATGGCATGGATCTTAAAGCCCATCCCCATATGGAATTTGTGAATTTTTTGCTCTTGGGAAACACAATTGTAAACCCTTTCCTCTTTCAAATTTAACTCATTCTCATGACATATTGGATCTTGTTCATACTGATATATGTCGACCTCTATTGTTGGAGCTATATATGGCTCACTCTACTCAACTTGGTCTCACCTATATATTTGTATCTTGTTCTCAATATGAATCAGTCTTTGGGAGCGTATATGGTGTGTCTCTTGTCTCGTCTCTCTCTCTTTCTCTCTACATCTCAACATGGTATCAGAGCAGTAACGATCATGCGCCGATTCAATTCATGGTGACAAAACAGTATGTGTATGCGATTTGCATGTAAGATTCAAAAATTGTTACAAATTTTATTTTTGAGCATTGATTCTTGTTAACTGTGGTTGTTTTGTGTTAAGAAGAATATGATTAGTGTTTTGTGTGAAGTTTATTGCTAATCAATCTAATCGTTGATTACGTTTTCTTGTTGATGACACCTTGAACTTCATCTCAATTTTTCTCGCTGTTCTACTCAAAATTTGGAGAAACGGGAAAAGTGCAATGGAGCATAGCGCAATGGCATTTTTCACCCAAAACATGTTCATCTCCTTGAGCTCTTCGATTTTAGTTCTAGGTTTGCGTCAATCGGAGTTCGCAGCAGAAAGTTATGCTGTTTTTAGTGCAATTGAGCTTGACACAGCTTTCTTCGTCCTACTTCTTCGTGAAGCGTCCGCGATCGTTTTTCTTATTTTGGCGTTAACTTTTTTGAGAATATTTAGCTTTCTGTTATTCGTATTGTGGCCGTCAATCTTGCGTCTCACGCCACTCTATTTTGAGGACTCTTTTATTATTAACGTCTCCTTTACCCTGCCCTTTTTGGGTGACGTCTCTCACATCTTTGGAAGTTCCTTGAGCATACTTCTTACGTTTATCATTGACAGAACGCAGTCCTCATATCTCTCATTCTCAATTGCGGCCTTCACCATATATGGTGTGCAAATTCTGCGATCTTTTCTTATATGTCTTCTCGCAACAAGATATGGCTATGAATATTCTCGTCAACGGCTTTCCTTCTGGCTAGCAATCTGTTCCTCCTTTCAAAGGTCAAGCTTTTCCAGGGTGGAAAGCAAAGATGTTGTTAATTCTTGAAGGCGATGAATCCTCCGATGTTGTTCTTGGAAATCGTGTTTGTCCGCCTTACCTGTGATACGGATAATGATAACGTGCTTATCACTGAAGGACCTATATTTGAAGATTGAAATGTTGCTTATACGGATTGGCAACGACGTGATAAAGCAGCTCGTCGGTATATTCTTTCTGCTCTTACTGATTCCCTTTTGCTTGATATATACGAACTGCCTACTTCCCACGACGTATGGAAGTACCTTATTGCAAACTTGCAGAAGAAATCTGTCATAGAAATACTTTATTTGAGAGGTTTTCTTAACAAGTTACAATATGAAGTTGGTACTGCCATGACGGGACAGATTGAATCTTTCAAATCTATTATTAATCAACTTGCTGCTGCCGGTGATCCTGTTCCACAAAAGCAACTGATTACACTTCTCCTTGATACGGTGAAGGACTCTTCTTATGATCACATTGTCACTATTCTCTCTAATAAAGATGGTCTTGATTTCGACCAAGCCTGCATGTCTTTAATTGAATACTCTCAACGTCAAGAATGTCGTAATGCTAGCCATAATATATCTATGATTTCACACGAGGAGACTGAGTCACAACAGATGGAATGTGCTTTTTATGCTCGAAGGCGTCCATTTCAACGAGGAAACCGCAGAGGTGGCCATCGCGGTAATATTTTCTCTCGTCTCAAATTTCCTAATAAGCAATGTTCTTACTGCAATAGAAATGGCCATACTGAAGATGATTGTTGGGCACGTCAATATGATGAAGAACACAATATTACCACAAAACAACCACGTTTATCTAGAGACTCTTCTTCTTCTTGTTGTGAATATTGTGGACGATCTGATCATCCCACTCATATGTGCTATAAGCGTCGATTCGACACAGATCGGAATAGAGCATATGCTACTGAACATCGAAACAACATTGTACCAGAAACAAGCTGCGTCCTATGTTCAGTTGCTCCAGACAGAATACTTCATGTACGCGATCGATAACTTTTTATTGTCGATTCTGGTGCTATAGGAAATATGACATATCAATCTAAGTGGCTCCATAACTATCATCCACTACCAGTTTAACGTGTTTTTTATCTTGCTGATGATACTACTTGTCAAGTAAAGGGTATTGTAGACTTATATCTTGTACCTTATCTTCTTCCACTCGAATTTTGCGAGGAGTATTATATGTACCAGATCTTCAACGTAATCTTCTTTCAGTTGCTAGACTTGTTGATCTTGGTCTGTTTGTTGGATTTGATCATACCAAATGCCGAATTGAGAAAGATGGACAGACTATAGCCACTGCTCCTCGAAATGGTACTTTGTTTGAACTCTCTCTCAACGATGCTGTAGAAAATGTTGTCATTGCTCCAGGTGAGCATGATTGCAAAGTATGGCATCACCGTTTTGTTCATGCTGATTTCTCAAAACTCCTTCATCTTCAACGTTGTGATCTTGTTCATGGCATGGATCTTAAAGCCCATCCTCATATGGGAATTTGTGAATTTTGTGCTCTTGGTAAACACAATCGCAAACCCTTTCCTCTTTCAAATACAACTCATTCTCATGACATATTGGATCTTGTTCATACTGATATATGTGGACCTCTACCTTCTTCGAGATCACAATATCGCTACTCCATTACTTTCAGTGATGATTTCTCAAGGTATACGACTGTATTTCTACTTAGACAAAAATCTGAAGCCTTATCTGTTTTCAAACAATTCCACAAGGCTCAGGAACTTCAAACTGGTCGTCGCCTTAAGAAGCTTCGTAGTGGCAATGGAGGCGAATATGTTTCTCGAGAGTTTGTGAGTTACTGTGTTGATAGTGGAATTCATCATGAACACACTATTCCATATTCGCCTCAACAGAACGGTGTTGTTGAACGAAAGAATCGCACTATTCTCAATGCTGTAAGATGTATGCTGATTCATTCTGGCTTATCTCATGTTTTTTGGGTTGAAGCTACTTTGACAGAAGTATTTATTCAGAATCATCTTCCTACTACTGCACCCTCTGGTAAGATA
Organism: Adiantum capillus-veneris; assembly: GCF_014529385.1. Lineage (NCBI taxonomy): Eukaryota > Viridiplantae > Streptophyta > Polypodiopsida > Polypodiales > Pteridaceae > Adiantum > Adiantum capillus-veneris. The sequence continues at coordinate 90,618,262 of NC_140944.1, forward strand.
CCCATCACATCATGGATAGGTGACATTCCTTCTGTATCTCATTTTCGAACCTTTGGATGTATTGCTTATATTCATGCTCCCAAAGAAACACGAACAAAGCTTGATGCTCCTGGTCTTAAAGTTATTTTTATTGAATATTCTCACACTTCCAAAGGCTAAAAATTCTATGACCCTTCCTCCAAGAAAGTAATTGTGAATCGTGATGCTACTTTTAACGAACAGCTTATGGGAGGCTCATGGTCCATGGATGATTCTGATGATACTAAATCATTGCTTCAAGCTTTTCCATTTCTTTCAGAAGATGAAACTCTTCCTATAGAGCAACTTTCCTCTTCACAACCATCCATTCCGAATGTTGCCAATGATGATATTGATATTTTTGTTGATCTACCTATTGATTTTGAACATGGCTCATGTCATGTTTATGATGACGATATTGCTAATAATTCTTTTTCTACTTCTGAAGATCCCATTACTTATGATGAAGCTATACCTTCACCACAAACGGATCAATGGCAAGAGGCTATGGAAGTAGAGTACGATTCTCTTATCTCTAAAGGTACATGGATACTAACTGAATTACCTCCTGGTCGTACAACTATTAAATGTAAGTGGGTGTATAAGAAAAAAGTAAAAGCAGATGGATCTTTTGACAAGTTCAAGGAGCCTTAAGTTAGTTGCAAAACGCTACTCTCAAGTAGCTGGTGTTGATTATCAAGAGACTTTTTCTTCAGTTGTTCGCAATACAAGTGTTCGAGTTTTATTTCCATTTGCTGTTCAATTTGATTTAGAAGCTCATCAAATGGATGTGCGAACTGCTTTTCTTAATGGTGACTTGAAAGAGGAAATTTATATGGAACAACCAGAAGGGTTTGTTATTCCAGGTAAAGAAGACCTTGTTGCTCAACTCCATAAGGCACTATATGGTCTCAAACAAGCTTCGCGAGCCTGGTATACAAAATTTGATCTTTTTCTCACCTCTAAAGGATTCATCTCTTGCTCTTCAGACCCCAACTTATACATAAAACGCCAAGGTAGCAGTTTTGTGATTCTTGCTCTTTATGTGGATGATACTGTTGAGCTTATATGTGAAGCTACTCAATATATGGCTTCTCTATATATGGCACCCAGGTCCCCTCTATATATACATCATCTCATGTGTGTATTCTACACACTTTGGGGTTCTACTTCTGTGTTCTCTCCTTCTCTCTCAACATGGTATCAGAGCAGTACGTTTTTGTTTTTGATTTTTCTCCTGATCAAAATCAATTTTGCAGAAACTACTCGTGAGAGGGATCGGAATCGATGTGGTCTACAACTTTGCAGAGGGAAGTTTCTTTAAATTCTGCACCGATTTTGAGTTATCGTTCACGGACTTCGTACATACCTGAAAAACAGATTCCGCGTTTTGTTTTTGATTTTTTTGCTAATTGGAAACGATTTTGCAGAATCTATCCGCTATAGAGACCGGAATCGATGTGGTCTACAACTTTGCAGAAGGAAGTTTTTTCAAATTCTGCACCAATTTTGAGTTATCGTTCGCGGACTGCGTACATACCTAAAAAGCAACTTCCTCTGTTTGTTTTTGGTTTTTCTGCTAATTGGAAACGATTTTGCAGAAATTATCCGCATGAGAGACCGGAATCAATGTGGTCTACAACTTTGCAGAAGAAAGTTTTTTCAAATTCTGCATCGATTTTGAGTTATCGTTCGCGGACTGCGTACATACCTAAAAAGCAACTTCCGCTTTTTGTTTTTGATTTTTCTGCTAATTGGAAACGATTTTGCAGAAACTACCCGCGTAGGAGACCGGAATGAATGTGGTCTACAACTTTGCAGACGGAAGTGTTTTCAAATTCTGCACTGATTTTGAGTTATCATTCGCGGACTGCGTACATACATAAAAAGCAATTTCCGTTTTTTGTTTTTTATTTTTCTGCTTATTGAAAACGATTTTGCAGAAACTACCCGCGTGAGAGACCGGAATCGATGTGTTCTACAACTTTACAGAAGAAACTACCTACTATGGGAGACCGGAATCGATGTGGTCTATAACTTTGTAGAAGGAAGTTTCTCTAAATTCTGCACCGATTTTGGGTTATCGTCTCGGACTACGAATATGTTTGAAAATCAAAATTTTACTTTTTGCTTTTGATTTTTCTCATAATTGAAAACTTCTCAATTATATTTTTCTTCATCAATCATATATTTGTTACTGACGTAACTTTGCTGCAGAAGCCAGTTACACATCGTTCCGATTCAGTCGAGCCGTTGATGATCGTCCAAATTCTATCGAGCTACTGTTGGTACATGATCTTTTGTTATATGATGTACTCGTTCATTGATTCTCGTATAATTATTCTTTTAGAGATATAGTTTACGTCGTTTTATTGATAATTTCTCATTGATACCATAGTGATTTTGATGGTACCATGATGATGTTTTGTTAATACTTTGGTCATGGTGATTTTCGTTGATACCATGATGATATGTCATTGATACCATGGTTATTCTCGGTGGTGCCATGATGATATTTCGTTGATACCATGGTTATTCTGGGTGATTCCATGTTGATATTTCGTTGATTCCATGGTGATTTTTATTGATACCATGATGATGTTTTGTTGATACCATGGTTATTCTTGGTGATACCATGATGTTGTTTCGTTGATACCATGGTTATTCTCGGTGATGCCATGATGATATTTCGTTGATACCATGGTTATTCTCGGTGATGCCATGATGTTGTTTCGTTGATACAATGATTATTATCGGTGACATCATGATGCTTTTCGTTGATACCATGATCATTTATTCATTTTTATTGACATAATGATGATATTTTGTTAATACTTTGATGGTATTCATTGATCACTACATTGATAAATGTTGTTTTATGTAGTATATACACATATCATTTGTATCACGTAATCACACATTTTGTACTTTTACGTTTATACTTTATGTACTATATGTTGTCGTGCGTATATATGTCGTCAAAAGAGTGGCGTCGCGAACCATCTCTTATGGCATTGTGAACGTAATTATTTCATTAACGATGCTAATAATTTTCATGACATGTTTTTTTTTGGAGTCTATGATCTATGTAGGATTGATCAAAGAATTGATTTTATGAAGACAAACTTGGTGACAATAAAAGATTTATGAAGATATGTTTGGTAATGCCATATTGATGACAACATGAAGACATGTTTGGTGATGCGATATTGATGACAAGCTACACAACAGATTCACGGAGACACTTTTGATTACAAGCTAATCGATAGCTTTTACACCTCTTTATTGAACCTTTGTATTCATTATTGTATTTGATAGGAGTAATGTAACTCCTCATAAAACATTCATTGTAAAAGGAGTGATGTAGCTCCTCGTAAACATTTGTATATTCAATGATTTTTATAATATAACGGTGGGTGTATATAGAGCTGTGGGTTTTTCCCTTGATCCCCCAAGGGTTTTTTCATCCACAGTTAGGGACCCTTATTTGAGCGGGGGTGTTGAGCTTATATATGAAGCTACTCAATATATGGCTTCTCTATATATGGCACCCAAGTCCCCTCTATATATACATCATCTCATGTGTGTATTCTACACACTTTGGGGTTCTACTTCTGTGTTCTCTCCTTCTCTCTCAACAGATACCATCCTTGTTTTCAATGATTTGGGATTTCTTCAGCAAGTGAAAAAGTTATTGTCTTCTGCATTTCATATGGTGGATCTTGGAGAGATTCACTCGTGTCTTGGCATTCAAATCCAACGGAACGGTACAAAAGGTATTTTATTCCTTCGACGGTCAAAGTTTATTGCAGATACTATTCAAAAATTTGGTATGGAATCTGCACATTCAACCACCACACCTTGTCTTGCGAGCTGTATGAAGAACACTTCTGTCAATGGCGGTCAACTTGTCACAAATCAACCTTATGCTAACTTGATTGGATGTCTTCAGTTTGTTGGCATGAACACTCGTCCTGATATTCTGTTTGCTGCTAATTATCTTGGACAACATCTTGCATGTCCTTCTCTTAAGCATTGGTCTCCTGCAAAGCGTGTGTTGAAATACTTGAAAGGCACTACAGATTTTGGTTTAGTCTATCGACGACAACTCACATCGGATTCTATGCAATCTCTTTCTCTTTTGGGTTACACAGATGCAGACTGGGCAAGCTCACATTTATCTATGCGATCTACTAGTGGAAATTGCTTCTTTATAAAAGTTGTCTTTTTTCTTGGACTAGCAAGAAACAACGTTGTGTTGCAGTTTCTACGACTGAGTCAGAATATGTTGCGGCATCACTTGCAGCTCGTGAGTTGATTTGGCTTCGACAAATGCTGGTTGATATTGGTCACTCTCCTCTTTCTAGCACACCCTTGCTGTCCATTATCATTATGTCAGGTATGAAGTACGCAAAGGAACCATTATGGTTGAACATTGTCCAAGTGACCAGATGATTGCAGACATTTTGACCAAAGGCCTCAACGAGTCACGTTTCATCCTCTTACGCTCGGAGCTTGGAGTTGCTTCGACCTCACTCTTTCTAGATTAGCTTCTTTGCTATTGTAATAGCTTTGTACATATGATATTGTAATCTTTTAGGTACCATGCACTCTGCACACTCCACATTTGCACATTGTGATCTCTAAGTCACTTGAATATTTGTACATAGATGCACAGTTCACTTTCACATCATCATCGCTGGTTCATATTTTCACATTGTATACGGGCTTGGGTTTTTCCCTTGAACTCCCCAACGGTTTTTTCATCCAAAGCTAGAGACCTTTGTTTGAGTGGGGGTGTTGGAGCTATATATGGCTCACTCTACTCAACTTGGTCTCACCTATATATTTGTATCTTGTCCTCAATATGAATCAGTCTTTGGGAGCGTATATGGTGTGTCTCTTGTCTCGTCTCTCTCTCTTTCTCTCTACATCTCAACATCTACCTTCTTCGAGATCACAATATCACTACTTCATTATTTTCATTGATGACTTCTCAAGGTATACGACTGTATTTCTACTTAGACAAAAATCTGAAGCCTTATCTGTTTTCAAACAATTCCACAAGGCTGCGGAACTTCAAATTGGTCGTCGCCTTAAGAAGCTTCGTAGCGACAATGGAGGCGAATATGTTTCTCGAGAGTTTGTGAGTTACTGTGCTGATAGTGGAATTCATCATGAACACACTATTCCATATTCACCTCAACAGAACGGCGTTGAACAAAAGAATCGCACAATTATCAATGCTGTAAGATGTATGCTGATTCATTCTGGCTTATCTGGTGCTTTTTGGGTTGAAGCTACTTTGACAGCAGTATTTATTCAGAATCATCTTCCTACTACTGCACCCTCTGGTAAGATACCCATCACAGCATGAACAGGTGACATTCCTTCTATATCTCGCTTTCGAACCTTTGCATGTTTTTTTAATATATTTATGTTCCCAAAGAAACACGAACAAAGCTTGATGATCCTGTTCTTAAAGTTATTTTTATTGGATATTCTGACACTTCCAAAGGCTAAAAATTCTATGACCCTTCCTCCAAGAAAGTAATTGTGAAATGTGATGCTACTTTTAACGAATAGCTCATGGACCATGGATGATTCTGATGATACTAAATCATTGCTTCACGCTTTTCCATTTCTTTCAGAAGATGAAACTCTTCCTATAGAGCAACTTTCCTCTTCACAACCATCCATTCCGAATGTTGCCAATGATGATTTTGATATTTTTGTTGATCTACCTATTGATTTTGGACATGGCTCATGTCATATTTATGATGACGATATTGTTGATAATGCTTTTTCTACTTCTGAAGATCCCGTTACTAATGATGAAGCTATCTATTCACCACAAAAGGATCAATGGCAAGAGGCTATGGAAGTAGAGCACGATTCTCTTATCTCTATAGGTACATGGATACTAGCTGAATTACCTCCTGGTCATATAGCTATTAAATGTAAGTGGGTGTGTAAGAAAAAAATAAAAGCAGATGGATCTTTTGACAAGTTCAAGGCGCGTTTAGTTGCAAAAGGTTACTCCCAAGTAGGTGGTGTTGATTATCAAGAGACTTTTTCACCAGTTGTTCGCATTACAAGTGTTCAAGTTTTATTGGCATTTTCTGTTCAATTTGATTTAGAAGCTCATGAAATGGATGTGCGAACTTCTTTTCTTAATGGTTACTTGGAAGAGGAAATTTATATGGAACAACCAGAAGGGTTTGTTATTCCAGGTAAAGAAGACCTTGTTGCTCAACTCCATAAGGCACTATATGGTCTCAAACAAGCTTCGTGAGCCTGGTATACAAAATTTGATCTTTTTTTCACCTCTAAAAGATTCATCTCTTGCTCTTCAGACCCAAGGTAGCAGTTTTGTGATTCTTGCTCTTTATGTGGATGATACCATCCTTGTTTCCAATGATTGGGGATTTCTTCATCAAGTGAAAAAGTTATTGTCTTCTGCATTTGATATGGTGGATCTTGGAGAGATTCACTCGTGTCTTGGCATTCAAATCCAACGGAACCGTACAAAAGGTATTTTATTCCTTCGACAGTCAAAGTTTATTGCAGATACTATTCAAAAATTTGGTATGGAATCTGCACATTCAGCCAACACACCTTGACTTCTGACAATGGTGGTCAACTTGTCACAAATCAACCTTATGCTAACTTGACTGGATGTCTTCAGTTTGTTGGCATGAACACTCGTCCTGATATTCTGTTTGCTGCTATTTATCTTGGACAACATCTTGCATGTCCTTCTCTTAAGCATTGGTCTGCTGCAAAGCGTGTATTGAAATACTTGAAAGGCACTACATATTTTGGTTTAGTCTATCGACAACAACTCACATCGGATTCTATGCAATCTCTTTCTCTTTTGGGTTACACAGATGCAGACTGGGCAAGCTCACATTTATCTATGTGATCTACTAGTGCAAATTGCTTCTTTTTAAATGGTTGTCTTTTTTCTTGGACCAGCAAGAAACAACGTTGTGTTTCAGTTTCTACGACTGATTCAGAATATGTTGCGTCATCACTTGCAGCTCGTGAGTTGATTTGGCTTTGACAAATGCTGGTTGATATTGGTCACTCTCCTCTTTCTAGCACACCCTTGCGGTGTGACAACCAAAACTCTATTTGTCTTGCAAAAGACTATGTTCAACATAATAAGTTAAAGCACATTGCTATCCATTATCATTATGTTAGGTATGAAGTACACAAAGGAACCATTATGGTTGAACACTGTCCAAGTGACCAGATGATTGCATAAATTTTGACCAAAGGCCTCAACGAGTCACGTTTCATCCTCTTGCGCTCGGAGCTTGGAGTTGCTTCGGCCTCACTCTTTCTAGATTAGCTTCTTTGCTATTGTAATAGCTTTGTACATATGACATTGTAATATTTTAGGTACCATACACTATGCACTTCACATTTGCACATTGTGATCTCTGAGTCACTTGAATATTTGAACATAGTGATAGCCGTTTTCCTGCTCTCCGTAATTGCCATAGTGAGTTACCCCACCCTACCAAAATCACCTAAACATTGTGGCTATTCTTACCTTTTCATTGTACATAGGCGTGTGTGAGTTTGGGGGCTTTTCCCATATCTTCTTAAAACCCTCAGCTAGCTAGTCACTGGGCTAGTTGAGCCAAAAATAAATCAAAAAATCAATAAAATAAAATATATTATGGCCCATTTGTGTGTAAATATTTCATTGTATATATGGATTTTTATAATTATTTTGGTATTTTATTTAAATATTTATACTTCGGTGTGTGTTTTATTAAACTTGTGTATGTCTTATTTCATCCTCTTATACCATAAGTATATTTTTTGCCAATATGTACATACTCTAACCTCATATTTTTCCTTTACACAAATCACCCCCACATTTTCACCCTCACCCTTGTGAAAACAAAAAAATGATTTCTACTCCCTTAGTCACGTTTATTATATTATTTTCCTTTACTTGCATACCTTTTCCTCTTTCACCCAAAATAATACAAAGAGGGACCATATCATATGATTCCAATATCTTTCCATATCCATAATTCCTCCGTATTTTATTTTATTTTTTACTCATTATTCTAACACCATGTGCTCATTGAGCTAAAATCCATGAATAGTCGATACACTAGTCCCACCATGTATATATTGCTTTATTCACCAATAATCCTCCTCCATGCATGTGTAAAGGGCAACTTGGATGCTTTGTATTATGATATGACAAAGGAGGGGCTCACTCTTGGATGCATTGTACAAATTCAACAAAGGAGGGACCACTAAAAGACTTTTGCAGGCATAAAAAATAGGCTTTTTGGTGAGACTTTTGTACCCATCTCCACTCCGGATTTGGAGCGGTGGTCAAAAGAGAAAATGTGGATTAAAATCTAAATAAGCACCTCAAAACTTTTGGTGATTTTTGGAGCAACCACCGGTGAGCTATGATTTTTTGAGTGGACCCCAATCTGCCCTCTTTTCTCACAAGTAGCCCATAGTCTTCTCTCACCTCTTTCCACACTTCTACACATACACACACACAGTCATTACTCTCAATCCCTCACTAAAACCTGCACCTTTCATGGTTTCTCTCACCTTCTTCACCATTAACCTCCCCTCTTACTTCCATAGCTCTCATATGAGCTTTCCATGTACATACACCATCTCTATGCCTCTCTCTACTACTTCCAAAGTACAATTCCGTCTTACCCTTCTCTATATACATAAAATTCAGCATGTGTACCATGCTTAACCTCTTCAAATTAAGAGATCTCAGCATCCAAATTACCATTATCATCGCGATAATCAACCTTGGCGGCGGTGGCGTAAAGAAGAGATGACAAAGAAGAAGATCGATAGTCATTTTGAGAACCTACACAAGTAAGTCAAAAAGTTCTTCAAGCTTCATTATCACAAGGATTTTTTCACTTCATTCAACCATCCACCTCATTCTACCCATTGTAAATGTAACAGTAACTTTCTAGTGATTACTAACAACTAACATACTAACACAAAATAGCCATTGACCTAACCATAAAAGGCACCTCACCTCAAGACATGTGCATAGTAATTCTCTCTCTCTCTCTCTCTCTCTCTCTCTCTCTCTCTCCTTACTTAAAACTCTACTTTCACCTTATCTACCATCAATAATGCTCTCTTTTGAGCCCACATCCATGAATCAAGCAGACAAAGAAGGCCCGCAATGTTTTGATATTCAAAAAAATCATAATCCTGATTTGTTAGCTTGTAAATTAGGATTTTCAATAATCTTAATGATGGGTCTCCAACCTATAAATAGGCCCCTCTCCTTCTTCTAAAAAGACCTCCAATATCTCACATACCACCCCAACACTCTATGCGTGAGGAGAGACTTAGGTGTAGCAACCACTTTGTGAGCTTCACTCTTGGTGTGAGAGAAGCTTTCAAGCTACACATTGCAAGTGAGAAAGCGTGAGTTCAAATTCTCAAAACCACTATTGTATATGTTCCTCCATTATAAATAAATTGAGGTTTGGTGTATCAAAGCTGTGGTTCAACGTTCAAATCTTCGTCCTTCCACTTGTGTGATACGGTTTAGTGAATTCAAGGTGACTTGTGTATTTTGAGTTCTATCGTTTGATCTTGCTTTAGAAAGTGTTTTAGTGTGTTTTCATTTCCAATTTTGTGTCCATTGTAAGAGGGTATTGTGGTGAGAGGTCTCCCACACCCTAAGACAGTGTATGTGTGTTGGCAATGTTTGCGTTCACTAAGCATTGAGTGAGTTTTTGTACAAGCTCTCCGATAGAAACATAACGAACCATCTCCATTTGCAAGTCACAAATAAGGTATTACGCAATATCCATTCCTCTCTCTCTTCACTTTGCTCTAGCTCTCTCTCTCTCTCTTTCTCTCCTTACTTAAAACTCTACTTTCACCTTATCTACCATCAATAATGCTCTCTTTTGAGCCCACATCCAAGACTCAAGCAGACAAAGAAGGCCCGCAATGTTTTGATATTCAAAAAAAACATAATCCTGATTTGTTAGCTTGTAAATTAGGATTTGCAATAATCTTAATGAGGGGTCTCCAACCTATAAATAGGCCCCTCTCCTTCTTGTAAAAATACCTCCAATATGTCACATAGCACCCCAACACTCTATGCGTGAGGAGAGACTTAGGTGTAGCAACCACTTTGTGAGCGTCACTCTTGGTGTGAGAGAAGCTTTCAAGCTACACATTGCAAGTGAGAGAGCGTGAGTTCAAATTCTCAAAACCACTATTGTATATGTTCCTCCATCATCAATAAATTGAGGTTTGGTGCATCAAAGGCGTGCGTCAACGTTCAAATCTTCGTGCTTCAACGGTTTAGTGAATTCAAGGTGACCTGTGTATTTTGAGTTCTATCGTTTGATCTTTCTTTAGAAAGTGTTTTAGTGTGTTTTCATTGCCAATTTTGTGTCCATTGTAAGAGGGTATTGTGGTGAGAGGTCTCCCACACCCTAAGACAGTGTATGTGTGTTGGCAATGTTTGCATTCACTAAGCATTGAGTGAGTTTTTGTACAAGCTCTGCGATAGAAACATAACGAACCATCTCCATTTGCAAGTCACAAATAAGGTATTAAGCAAGATCCATTCCTCTCTCTCTTCACTTTGCTCTAGCTCTCTCTAATACATTTTGTGTGTGTCTTGGTGTGAGGTTGCTTGTGTGTGTTTTTTGTGGTGTATCTTCTTGGTTGTGACAAAATCTCTCTTGCATCCTAGTTCGCATACCATAACTAGGTGGTGCCCCTATCTTGTTTGGGTTTGGTTGTGGGTTTGTTGTTGTGTTGTGCTTGTGGTTGCCCCGGCCCCAATTGAGCAGCACGGGAGCCTTGAGGGGTGTTTGGAGGTCGCCTCTCTTGTTGCCCGCCCCGGACTGTCTCAATTTTGGTGCCCCCATTGAGGACGGCTTGTGTATTTTTGTGTAGGATCAACCTTTAGCATAGTCAATTAGTTTGCATGAATCACGAGAATTTGTATGATCCTTTCATACCCATTGCAAGGCAAAAGATACACATAATTGTTAGAACTAAGTTGCAATTTCAGCGAGTAATTCGTAGAATTTTGGGCCCTCTTAGGTTGGCCTAAATAGATACGACCTTAGTTTGGATGTTTATATTTTTGTTTTGTTTTAAGCATTAGGTCATGCATAGACAATGGATAATGGCCCAAGAGTAGAGGTTTTTCCCTTCCATTTTACTCCACACATTAGAATAAACATTGCAATTAGTAGAAAAGTCCATTTTCAACAACATATGGTGTTCATGTTTGGTGCCCAAAGAGTAGGAGAAATTCTCGCATCTCCAAACCCTATCATCCTGCCTCTTATTGATTATCATAGATGATTTGATGTGAATATTTTTATTTTGTTGTAGAATAGATTGCAATTTAGAAAACATTATTGTGTAAATTTTTTTAAGAAAGAAAAACAAAAACGTGTTATCACTTTGAAACTGATATTGGAGGATGAGTGAAGAGGACGAGTCCACATCCAATAGCGAGGAGAAAAACTCCAGTGAGCTTGAGATGGTGTAGGTAATGCTGCCCTATTATATGCATAAAGATGTGATAGTTGCCAATATGGTTGAAGAGCAGGTGGAGCTGCCAAAGCTTGAGAATGATGGTATGCAGATGAAAGTGTTGTGCGACACCATTCTTATGTTGATATTGGTCAAAGTAGCAGTGCAATATGCTTTGACAGTAAGACAAGTTCGAAGCGCGAAGGAGAGAGCTATTGTGCCTACAGAAAGTGGACAGGTCACATGAATAGATCGGCAAGAGGCATTGGAGGAGCCATATGGATCTATTTGCTTCAATGATGAGGATGATTCGGGGTTTGATGATCCAGTAGATGAGATGGATGGAGAAACGCATGTGCTCATTGAAAAAGCTTTGACCTGGATACAGGTGATGTGAGGGCTAGTCCCTCAACAGGTAGAGGTTCCTTTGGGAGAGCAGGAGTCTGCTCTGGTGGTTGTGCCGACAGAAGGTGCTGTGAGAGAATATGCGTATCAACCACAGTGCCCTTCATAGGCTGTTTTACATGGTTGGGAGAAGGGTCGGATATGTTCGATCAAGGTGGTGGTGTGTATGAGCATGATGGTGTGCTTGATGATGTCTTGTTTAAGATGGACGATTTTCTTGTAGATGCTTGGAGCAAGGGTGTAAGGACATGGGTCCTATGGGCGAGGCCACCGGCATGGCCGGACACTGTGTACGCTAGTATGAGGCTATAAGATTTCACGGTTTGGTGGAGACTAGCACACATTACCACCGCCCTTTCATTGGTATCCGAGCTATTTTTGGGAGGAGGCTAAAAGTGGCTTGCATGTGCGTGCGACGCCCTGCTTCTCTCCCACGTTCCACAATTAGCGACATCTCTGCTGTGTAGTAAAAAGAAGACAAACACAGTTTTCTGTGCGAGCAACGCGTGGATAGACAGCAACAGCCAACCGCAGCCGCCCCATCTACGCTCTCCACAATGGCCAACCAAGGAAAACTGACCGGAAACTCAACGGCATTGAGGCTTCGAAGGCTTTCGTTGGCGCCGTTGGCTGCGCGTGTAGGAAGGCCCGCTTAAGCCTTGCATGAAGGAGGGTTGTTGAACCCACCCCATGAGGGTAAGAGGCAACCACTTTACCATCAAGCTATTGTCCCTTGTTGTGTATAACAAGGAAAGATAGTCTTCTTGTGTTGAAAGGAGAACTAGAAGGAAAGGGAAATCTTCAAACTTCAAGGAAGTAGCTTTACCCTTCCTTTTCACTTCTTGGAGAAAGGCAAGTTTTCCTCCCAAAATTCTTTTTTCCTCAAGGAGGTCGCTTCAAAGTAAAGAAAAGCCTTCACAAAAATGACAAGTTTTTGTGAAGAATCATCAAAGGTGTTCTTACAAGGAACAACAAGTGAAGCGCTGAAATTCCCACAAGGCAAGGGTTGCATGCAACACAAATCGTGGAGCATACAAAACACAAAGACTTCAATTTCTCAAGGTACAAGTTGTAGTTTCTTTTTTTCTCTTTGCATTAGTGTGTGTTTACCATGGCTAGTGAGTATACCCCACCTACACACACGTTTGATTTTGAGCACGTAAATCAAAATCAGGGCACCACGGGTGCTGCTGACACTAATATGCATGATGATGTTGATCTAGGAGATCATGGGCTTGTAGATATGGCTTCTTTCAAGACTTTGGAACATCACCAAAGCGTACTTGAAAGAAACCTCTCTGCACTCAATGCAAATGTTACCAATCTTACAGAGTTACTTGTGAAATTTATGAATTCACAGACAACTCAAGGAGCCACAAGTGGCACGGTTCAAGGGAATCAATCTCGCATGCCTCAAGGAGTCCAAGACACAAGTGCTGTAGAAGATGCAAAAGGTATAAATGCATTACTTAAGAATATCACCATTCTTGAGTTTCATGGGGAAGAGTGTGATCGCAACAAGGATGCGGTCAATACATTCTTACGTAAATGGAGTGCTGTTCATAGATTGAGACACACCCCGGATATAAAGACGGCTGTGGAAACAAGTCTATTGCTTAAGGGCAAGGCCTGTAAGTGGTGGATGACATTTCCAATAGATGCTCGTTCTCTGTCTTGGACTGCGTTTCAAGCTTCTTTTTCCAAAGAGTTTTTGGACTCCAATGAAGAAGATAAGAATTGGTTAGCATAGGATGCATGCCACATGTCTGGTCTCTCTCTCACAATGTACCTTTCAAAGTATCGGGAAATAATATTAAAACTAGAAGGTCTAGATGAATTCCAAAAGATACGTGGTTTTAATAGGGGTCTTGACAAAGACTATCGTCTTCATGTCAAGACCCAACATCCAAAAACTTTGGATGAATCCATTAGTCATGCACAAAGATATAATATGACCAACAGAGGAAAGGAAATGTTCCCTACTCTAAGAATACTTTTGCTAAGAGCCAATGGCGAGGTAGATCTCCCACATGTTCCAAGAGGAAAAAGAGACAATCTACCTCTCCACGCCCACAAGAGGCTAAGAAGCCTAAGCAATCACGAGATACTCCGCGTGGGTCTCTCAGCACTGCTGATTTTGACCGTGCAAAGAAACACAATTTGTGTTTTAGATGTCTTTTCGGACCAACATAACAAGAAATATTGTCCTCTTTTGCAAGGAAAAGAAAAGTCCATGCACACGGTGCAACGCCTCACATTAGATTCATCTCCTAAATATCGTGTTGTAGAGGTTCTTCATATGGAAGAAAAGCACAAGTGTTGTGTGCTTGCTTCAATGTGGCAGCCCACCTTTGGCCCCCATGATTTGATTTGCATACATGGCACTATTAATGGACAACATGTTTGTATTTTAGTGGATGATGGTGCAACTCATAACTTCTTGAACTATAAGCTAGTCAAGAAATTGAAGCTTATGCAAACTCCCTGCTCTCACAAGTATGTGGTGGAGTAGATGTCTAGAAATGATAAAGAAGTATGGGACACAGTAGTTCAAGGGGTTGAGTGTATTGTTCAAGATCATACAATGACCCTTTACTTCCAAGTTATGAACATGGACCGTGCTGATGTAGTTTTAGGACGGGAGTGGCTGCATGGTTTAGGAAACACGTTGCACACTAGTTATGAACACAACTCCTTATCCTTTCTGGCCAATGGTAAACATGTGCTTTTGCTTGGTGATAAAAATATACTATCTGTACCTCTTATATGTAAAGCCGAGCTATCTATTTTGCATAAAGAAAATTTAATAGATGGAGTCTTTTTGTGCTACTGCTTATCTCCAAGTCTTGTCAATTCTCAAGAGCAAAGTGCGGTGAATTCTAGTAACAGTATGCAAAGTGCAACGAATTCTAATAATAACTAAGTCTTGTCAATTCTCAACGACTTCTATGCTCTCAATTTTAATTCTATAGAACAACTTGCAATTGTTGTAAAAAAAACATCATAGGAATTACAAGATTCTCCATCCCAACATAACTCTAGTTTACTTTCTCCTTTTGTAAGGCAAAAGCTAACTCATTTACTCACGGAGTATAGTGATGTGTTCTCAATTGATTTACCACCGGGTTTACCCCCTACACATGATGTGCAGCATGGCATAGATGTCTTGCCAGGCATTAAACCGATGAGTAAACCACCTTATCGTATGAGTGCTAACGAAGCCAACGAGGTTGAGAGTCACTTGGCTGACTACCTCGCTCGTGGTCTCATTAGACCTATCACTTCGCCTTGGGCATCACCAATTCTATTGGTAAAAAAGAAAGATGGTACTATGGACATGTGCGTAGATTATCGCGGATTAAATGCGATAACCATCAATAACAAGTATCCTCTACCTCGAATGGATGAGTTGTTTTATAAAATCCACAAGGCAAGATAGTATACAAAGATAGATCTTCATTCATGATACGACCAGGTATGTACCCTACCCACCGGGTTCAGGCATTTTGAATTTTTGGTTATGCCTTTTGGTCTAACCAATGCTCCAGCTACATTTATGACACTCATGGATAATTTCTTACGTCCCTATCTTGGAAAATTTGTTGTGGTTTTCCTTGATGATATTCTCATTTACAGTAAGACTGAAGATGAACACATAAAACACTTACGATTAGTGTTTGAACAGCTACAAGCTCACGTGTTGTATGCTAAGCAAAGCAAGTGCAATTTCTTTAAAGCAGAGATACATTATATCGGTCATGTGATCTCTTATTCTTGCATCAAGATGGACACTGACAAGGTCGTTGCCATTCTTCGATGGCACATCCCAACACGGTTGAGGAGCTTCAAATATTTTTAGGCATGGTTGGATTTTATCCATAGTATATCCGTGACTATGCCAAAATCATTGTTCCTCTTAAAGAAAAAGGTAAGACCTTTTCTTGGGAAGAAGCCCAAAAATGCAGTTTCGAATAGCTCAAGGTAGCTATAGCCATTGCTCCCATCCTAGCAATCATCGACCCACTTAAGCTGTTTGTGGTAGAGACTGATGCTAGTGATAAAGCCATTGGTGTGGTACTTCTCCAGGAGGGAAGACCTATAGCCTTTGAAAGTAAAAAGTTAGATAAAGCCCAACAAAATTATTCTGTCAATGAGAGAGCTCTATGCCATAATTCATGCTTTACGAAAGTGGAGACACTATTTATATGGTGCTGAGTTTGAAGTTTTTTTTGACCATGAGAGTATCAAATGGTTTACTACTCAAACAAACTTGAAGGGCCTTAAAGCTAGATGGAAAGAAATCCTTCAAGATTATGATTGTAATCTACGATATCACAAGGGGTGATATAATGTAGTAGCACATGCACTAAGTCGGATGCCTCATATTAATTCACTTGCTTTCACGGAACTAAAGAGTAGATTTTTGGAGTCATTACGTGGAAAGTGTGCACAAGATCAATCATATGCTAAAGTGTGGAGTGCAGTTTTAAAAAGGGATCCCTCACACTCACATGTCTCTCAACAGTCAGATCAACATATCTCTGCACGCGCAGATAGAAACTCCAACAAACAGAGCTCCACTTGTCATGATTGTCCAAGTGCTGGTCATCCCGGTATCCGTAAGACGTATGCCTTAGTTCGACGGCAATTTTATTGGCCTGGCTTACATCCGGATGTTCAAGAGTACGTACTAAACTGCTAATAGTGCCAAGTTAATATGGCAGAGCTCCTCAAGGTAGGTGGCCTTTTACATCCTTTAGAGATTCGACAAGGTAAGTGGGAGAGTATCTCTATGGATTTTGTAGTAGGACTACCTACTATAAATCGTGGCCATGATGCCATTTGGGTAATTGTAGACCGTCTCACAAACATGGGTCGATTCATTCCCACTAAGACTACGGTTAAGACACCGGAATTAGCACGTCTATTTGTAGAGCATATATATAAACTCTACGGTCTTCCAGCTATTATCATTAGTGACAGAGATCGAAAGTTCGATAATCACTTCTGGAGAGCTGTGTTCCAAAAGTTGGAAACTTAACTTAATCTAAGTACGACTGATCATCCAAAAACGGATGGTCAAACAAAAAGAGTTAATCAAGTGCTAAAGGATATGCTATGAGAATACATTAGCAAGAAGCAAACCAATTGGGAAGACTACTTACCTATATTGGAATTTGCTTATAATAGTTCAAAGAAAGTGACTACAAGGTTTAGTCCATTTATGCTTTTGTATGGATTTCAACCTAGATCACCCGTTCGGGTGGGGTTGGCTAAAGAGAAGATACAACAAGCAAAGGATTTTCTCCAAGACCATTTTGACATGCTTCGAGTCGCTCGATAGAAGGTTAAGCAAGCTCAAGATTGATATAAGAAGTACGCAGATGAGCATCGACGTCTTGCTGTTTTTGAAGAAGGAGACAAGGTTTTCCTCAAAGTTTTGGAGCATTCAGAAAGTCTGAAGATGGAAAAAGTTGCTAAACTTTCACCACGCTATTGTGGATCGTTTACCTTTATCAAACGTATAGGTCAAGTGGCCTATAAGTTAGCTCTTCCAGAGCACTCACGAGTTCATCCTGTTTTTCATGTTAGACGTTTATGTAACAGCTAGGACAGAATGATAATGTCATTGACACAGGTGTGTTGGTTGACCTTATCGCACCACCAAGCATTCCTCATGAGCCCGAAAAGATTTTGGATTCTCATGAGCTTTGCACCAGACATCATGTCAGACGACAAGTGTTGGTAGAATGGCTAGATAGACCTGAAGAAGGTTCTACATGGGAGAATGTCTCCACACTTAAGAAACATTTTCCTACGTTTGTTTTAGAGGACTAAAATGATTCTCCAAGGGGGGGGGGGGGGGGGTAATGTAAGGACATGGATCCTATGGGCAAGGCCATCGGCACGACCAGACAGTGTGTGCTAGAGCTATATATGGCTCACTCTACTCAACTTGGTCTCACCTATATATTTGTATCTTGTCCTGAATATGAATCACTCTTTGGGAGCCTATATGGTGTGTCTCTTCTCTCGTCTCTCTCTCTTTGTCTCTACATCTCAACATGATATCAGAGCGGTAATGATCACGCACCAATTCAATTCATGGTGACAAAACAGTATGTGTATGCGATTCGCATGTAAGATTCAAAATTTCTACAAATTTTATTTTTGAGCATTGATTCTTGTTAACTGTGGTTGTTTTGTGTTAAGAAGAATATGATTAGTATTTTGTGTAGAATTTATTGCTAATCAATCTAATCGTTGATTACGTTTTCTTGTTGATGACACCCTGAACTTCATCTCAATTTTTGGGGGTCTTCTGCTCAAAATTTGGAGAAACGGGAAAAGCGCGATGGAGCATAGCACAATGGAACTTTTCATCCAAAACTTGTTCGTCTCCTTGAGCTCTTCGATTTGAGTTCTAGGTTTGCGTCAATCGGAGTTCGCAGCAAAAAGTTATGCTGTTTTTACTGCAATTGAGCTTGACGCATCTTTCTTCGTCGAACTTCTTCATGAAGTGTCTGCGATCGTTTTTTCTAATTTTGGCGTTAACTTTTTCGAGAAGATTTACCTTTTTGCTATTCGTATTGTGTCCGTCAATCTTGCGTCCCACGCCACTCTATTTTGAGGACTCTTTTATTATTAACGTCTCCTTTACCCTGCCTTTTTTGGGCGACGTCTCTCACATCTTTGGACGTTCCTTGAGCATCATTCTTGCGTTTATCGTTGACAGAATGCAGTTCTCATATTTCTCTCATTCTCAATTGCGGCCTTCACCATATATGGTGTGCAGATTCTGCGATCTTATTTGATACGTCTTCTCGCAACAAGATATGGCTATGAATATTCTCGTCAACGGCTTTCCTTCTGGCCAGTGTTCTGTTC
Organism: Adiantum capillus-veneris; assembly: GCF_014529385.1. Classification (NCBI taxonomy): domain Eukaryota; kingdom Viridiplantae; phylum Streptophyta; class Polypodiopsida; order Polypodiales; family Pteridaceae; genus Adiantum; species Adiantum capillus-veneris. Next base: position 90,637,114 of record NC_140944.1, read on the forward strand.
CTCCACTCCAAGGCCAAGGATTTCCAGGTTGGAAAGCAAAGATGTTATTAATTCTTGAAGGCGATGAACTCTCCGATGTTGTTCTTGGAAATCGCGTTTGTCCGCCTCAGCTTGTTGATATAGATAATGATAATGCGCTTATCAATGAAGGACCTATATTTGAAGATTGGAATGTTGCCTATATGGATTGGCAACGACGTGATAAAGCAGCTCGTCGGTATATTCCTTCTGCTCTTTTTGATTCTCTTTTGCTTGATATGTATGAACTGCCTACTTCTCACGATGTATGGAAGTACCTTATTGCAAACTTTCAGAAGAGATTGGTTACAAAAATAGTTTATTTGAGAGGGTTGCTTAACAAGTTACAATATAAAGTTGGTACTGCCATGACGGGACATATTGAATCTTTCAAATCTATTATTAATCAACTTGCTGCTGCCGGTGATCCTGTTCCACAAAAGAAACTGATTACACTTATCCTTGATATGGTGAAGGACTCTTCTTATGATAACATTGTTACTATTCTCTCTAATGAAAAAGGTCTTGATTTCGACCAAGCCTGCATGTCTTTAATTGAATACTCTCAACGTCAAGAATGTCGTAATGCTGGTCACAATACAGCTATGATTTCACAAGAGGAGACTGAGTCACAACAGGTGGAACGTGCTTTTTATGCTCGAAGGCGTCCATTCCAACGAGGAAATCACAGAGGTGGCCGTCACGGTAATATTTTCTCTCGTCTCAAATTTCCTAATAAGCAATGTTCTTACTGCAACAGAAATGGCCATACTGAAGATGATTGTTGGGCACGTCAATATGATGAAGAACACAATATTACCACGAAACAACCACGTTTATCTAGAGACTCTTCTTCTTCTTCTTGTGAATATTGTGGATGATCTGATCATCCCACTCATATGTGCTATAAGCGTCGATTCGACACAGATCGTAATAGAGTATATGCTATGAACATCGAAACAACATTGTACCAGAAACAAGTTGCGTCCTATGTTAATTTGCTCTAGACAGAATACTTCATGTACGTGATGGATCACTTTTTATTGTCGATTCTGGTGCTATATGAAATATGAAATATTAGTCTAAGTGGCTCCACAACTATCATCCACTACCAGTTCAACGTGTTGTTTATCTTGCTGATGATACTACTTGTCAAGTAAAGGGTATTGGAGACTTATATCTTGGTACCTAATCTTCTTCCACTAGAATTTTGCGAGGAGTATTACATGTACGAGATCTTCAACGTAATCTTCTTTTAGTTGCTAGACTTGTTGATCTTGGTCTGTTTGTTGGATTTGATCATACGAAATGCCGAATTCAGAAAGATGGATAGACTATAGCCACTACTCCTCGAAACGGTAATTTGTCTGAACTGTCTCTCAACAATGCTGTAGCAAATGTTGTCACAACTCCGGGTGATCATGATTGCAAAGTATGGCATCACCGTTTTGTTCATGCTGATTTCTCAAAACTCCTTGATCTTCAACGTCGTGATCTTGTTCATGGCATGGATCTTAAAGCCCATCCCCATATGGAATTTGTGAATTTTTTGCTCTTGGGAAACACAATTGTAAACCCTTTCCTCTTTCAAATACAACTCATTCTCATGACATATTGGATCTTGTTCATACTGATATATGTGGACCTCTACTGTTGGAGCTATATATGGCTCAATCTACTCAACTTCGTCTCACCTATATATTTGTATCTTGTTCTCAATATGAATCAGTCTTTGGGAGCGTATATGGTGTGTCTCTTGTCTCGTCTCTCTCTCTTTCTCTCTACATCTCAACATGGTATCAGAGCAGTAACGATCATGCGCCGATTCAATTCATGGTGACAAAACAGTATGTGTATGCGATTTGCATTTAAGATTCAAAATTGTTAGAAATTTTATTTTTGAGCATTGATTCTTGTTAACTGTGGTTGTTTTGTGTTAAGAAGAATATGATTAGTGTTTTGTGTGGAATTTATTGCTAATCAATCTAATCGTTGATTACGTTTTCTTGTTGATGACACCTTGAACTTCATCTCAATTTTTCTTGCTGTTCTGCTCAAAATTTGGAGAAACGGGAAAAGTGTAATGGAGCATGGCGCAATGACACTTTTCATCACCCAAAACTTATTCATCTTCTCGAGCTCTTCGATTTGAGTTCTAGGTTTGCGTCAATCGGAGTTCGCAGCAGAAAGTTATGCTGTTTTTACTGCAATTGAGCTTGACACAGCTTTCTTCGTCCTACTTCTTCGTGAAGCGTCCGCGATCGTTTTTCTTATTTTGGCGATAACTTTTTCGAGAAGATTTAGCTTTTTGTTATTCGTATTGTGGCCATCAATCTTGCGTCTCACGCCACTCTATTTTGAGGACTCTTTTATTATTAACGTCTCCTTTACCCTGCCCTTTTTGGGTGACGTCTCTCACATCTTTGGAAGTTCCTTGAGCATACTTCTTACGTTTATCGTTGACAGAACGCAGTCCTCATATCTCTCATTCTCAATTGCGGCCTTCACCATATATGGTGTGCAAATTCTGCGATCTTATCTTATATGTCTTCTCGCAACAAGATATGGCTATGAATATTCTCGTCAACGGCTTTCCTTCTGGCCAGCGTTCTGTTCCTCCTTTCCAAGGTCAAGGTTTTCCAGGCTGGAAAGCAAAGATGTTGTTAATTCTTGAAGGCAATGAATCCTCCGATGTTGTTCTTGGAAATCGTGTTTGTCCGCCTCAGCCTGTAGCTACGGATAATGATAACGTGCTTATCACTGAAGGACCTATATTTGAAGATTGGAATGTTGCTTATACGGATTGGCAACGACGTGATAAAGCAGCTCATCGGTAAATTCTTTCTGCTCTTACTGATTCCCTTTCGCTTGATATGTACGAACTGCCTACTTCCCACTACATATGGAAGTACCTTATTGCAAACTTTCAGAAGAAATCTGTCACAGAAATACTTTATTTGAGAGGGTTGCTTAACAAGTTACAATATGAAGTTGGTACTGCCATGACGGGACAGATTGAATCTTTCAAATCTATTATTAATCAACTTGCTGCTGCCGGTGATCCTGTTCCACAAAAGCAACTGATTACACTTCTCCTTGATACGGTGAAGGACTCTTCTTATGATCACATTGTCACTATTCTCTCTAATAAATATGGTCTTGATTTCAACCAAGCCTGCATGTCTTTAATTGAATACTCTCAACGTCAAGAACGTCGTAATGCTAGCCATAATATATCTATGATTTCACACGAGGAGACTGAGTCACAACAGATGGAACGTGCTTTTTATGCTCGAAGGCGTCCATTTCAACGAGGAAACCGCAGAGGTGGCCGTCGCGGTAATATTTTCTCTCGTCTCAAATTTCCTAATAAGCAATGTTCTTACTGCAACAGAAATGGCCATACTGAAGATGATTGTTGGGCACGTCAATATGATGAAGAACACAATATTACCACAAAACAACCACGTTTATCTAGAGACTCTTCTTCTTCTTCTTGTGAATATTGTGGACGATCTGATCATCCCACTCATATGTGCTATAAGCGTCGATTCGACACAGATCGGAATAGAGCATATGCTACTGAACATCGAAACAACATTGTACCAGAAACAAGCTACGTCCTATGTTCAGTTGCTCCAGACAGAATACTTCATGTACGCGATCGATAACTTTTTATTGTCGATTCTGGTGCTATAGGAAATATGACATATCAGTCTAAGTGGCTCCATAACTATCATCCACAACCAGTTTAACGTGTTGTTTATCTTGCTGATGATACTACTTGTCAAGTAAAGGGTATTGGAGACTTATATCTTGTACCTTATCTTCTTCCACTCGAATTTTGCGAGGAGTATTATATGTACCAGATCTTCAACGTAATCTTCTTTCAGTTGCTAGACTTGTTGATCTTGGTCTGTTTGTTGGATTTGATCATACCAAATGCCGAATTGAGAAAGATGGACAGACTATAGCCAGTGCTGCTCGAAATGGTACTTTGTTTGAACTCTCTCTCAACGATGCTGTAGCAAATGTTGTCATTGCTCCAGGTGATCATGATTGCAAAGTATGGCATCACCGTTTTGTTCATGCTGATTTCTCAAAACTCCTTGATCTTCAACGTCGTGATCTTGTTCATGGCATGGATCTTAAAGCCCATCCTCATATGGGAATTTGTGAATTTTGTGCTCTTGGGAAACACAATCGCAAACCCTTTCCTCTTTCAAATACAACTCATTTTCATGACATATTGGATCTTGTTCATACTGATATATGTGGAACTCTACCTTCTTCGAGATCACAATATCGCTACTCCATTAGTTTCAATGATGATTTCTCAAGGTATACGACTGTATTTCTACTTAGACAAAAATCTGAAGCCTTATCTGTTTTCAAACAATTCCACAAGGCTCAGGAACTTCAAACTGGTCGTCGCCTTAAGAAGCTTCGTAGTGACAATGGAGGCGAATATGTTTCTCGAGAGTTTGTGAGTTACTGTGCTGATAGTGGAATTCATCATGAACACACTATTCCATATTCGCCTCAACAGAACGGTGTTGTTGAACGAAAGAATCGCACTATTCTCAATGCTGTAAGATGTATGCTGATTCATTCTGGCTTATCTCATGTTTTTTGGGTTGAAGCTACTTTGACAGAAGTATTTATTCAGAATCATCTTCCTACTATTGCACCCTCTGGTAAGATACCCATCACATCATGGATAGGTGACACGAACAAAGCTTGATGCTCCTGGTCTTAAAGTTATTTTTATTGAATATTCTCACACTTCCAAAGGCTAAAAATTCTATGACCCTTCCTCCAAGAAAGTAATTGTGAATCGTGATGCTACTTTTAACGAACAGCTTATGGGAGGCTCATGGTCCATGGATGATTCTGATGATACTAAATCATTGCTTCAAGCTTTTCCATTTCTTTCAGAAGATGAAACTCTTCCTATAGAGCAACTTTCCTCTTCACAACCATCCATTCCGAATGTTGCCAATGATGATATTGATATTTTTGTTGATCTACCTATTGATTTTGAACATGGCTCATGTCATGTTTATGATGACGATATTGCTAATAATTCCTTTTCTACTTCTGAAGATCCCATTACTTATGATGAAGCTATATCTTCACCACAAAAGGATCAATGGCAAGAGGCTATGGAAGTAGAGTACGATTCTCTTATCTCTAAAGGTACATGGATACTAACTGAGTTACCTCGTGGTCGTACAACTATTAAATGTAAGTGGGTGTATAAGAAAAAAGTAAAAGCAGATGGATCTTTTGACAAGTTCAAGGAGCGTTAAGTTAGTTGCAAAACGCTACTCTCAAGTAGCTGGTGTTGATTATCAAGAGACTTTTTCTTCAGTTGTTCGCATTACAAGTGTTCGAGTTTTATTGCCATTTGCTGTTCAATTTGATTTAGAAGCTCATCAAATGGATGTGCGAACTGCTTTTCTTAATGGTGACTTGGAAGAGGAAATTTATATGGAACAACCAGAAGGGTTTGTTATTCCAGGTAAAGAAGACCTTGTTGCTCAACTCCATAAGGCACTATATGGTCTCAAACAAGCTTCGCGAGCCTGGTATACAAAATTTGATCTTTTTCTCACCTCTAAAGGATTCATCTCTTACTCTTCAGACCCCAACTTATACATAAAACTCCAAGGTAGCAGTATTATGATTCTTGCTCTTTATGTGGATGATACCATCCTTGTTTCCAATGATTTGGGATTTCTTCAGCAAGTGAAAAAGTTATTGTCTTCTGCATTTGATATGGTGGATCTTGGAGAGATTCACTCGTGTCTTGGCATTCAAATCCAACGGAACCGTACAAAAGGTATTTTATTCCTTCGACGGTCAAAGATTATTGCAGATACTATTCAAAAATTTGGTATGGAATCTGCACATTCAACCACCACACCTTGTCTTGCGAGCTGTACGAAGAACACTTCTGACAATGGCGGTCAACTTGTCACAAATCAACCTTATGCTAACTTGATTGGATGTCTTCAGTTTGTTGGCATAAACACTCGTCTTGATATTCTGTTTGCTGCTAATTATCTTGGACAACATCTTGCATGTCCTTCTCTTAAGCATTGGTCTTCTGCAAAACGTGTGTTGAAATACTTGAAAGGCACTACAGATTTTGGTTTAATCTATCGACGACAACTCACATCGGATTCTATGCAATCTCTTTCTCTTTTGGGTTACATAGATGCAAACTGGGCAAGCTCACATTTATCTATGCGATCTACTAGTGGAAATTGCTTCTTTATAAATGGTTGTCTTGTTTCTTGGACTAGCAAGAAACAACGTTGTGTTGCAGTTTCTACGACTGAGTCAGAATATGTTGCGGCATCACTTGCAGCTCGTGAGTTGATTTGGCTTCGACAAATGCTGGTTGATATTGGTCACTCTCCTCTTTCAAGCACACCCTTGCTGTCCATTATCATTATGTCAGGTATGAAGTACGCAAAGGAACCATTATGGTTGAACATTGTCCAAGTGACCAGATGATTGCAGACATTTTGACCAAACGCCTCAACGAGTCACGTTTCATCCTCTTACCCTCGGAGCTTGGAGTTGCTTCAACCTCACTCTTTCTAGATTAGCTTCTTTGCTATTGTAATAGCTTTGTACATATGATATTGTAATCTTTTAGGTACCATGCACTATGCACACTCCACATTTGCACGTTGTGATCTCTAAGTCACTTGAATATTTGTACATAGATGCACAATTCACTTTCACATCATCATCACTGGTTCATATTTTCACATTGTATACGGGCTTGGGTTTTTCCCTTGAACTCCCCAACGGTTTTTTCATCCAAAGCTAGAGACCTTTGTTTGAGTGGGGGTGTTGGAGCTATATCTGGCTCACTCTACTCAACTTGGTCTCACCTATATATTTGTATCTTGTCCTCAATATGAATCAGTCTCTGGGAGCGTATATGGTGTGTCTCTTGTCTCGTCTCTCTCTCTTTCTCTCTACATCTCAACATCTACCTTCTTCGAGATCACAATATCGCTACTTCATTATTTTCATTGATGCCTTCTCAAGGTATACGACTGTATTTCTACTTAGACAAAAATCTGAAGCCTTATCTGTTTTCAAAAAATTCCACAAGGCTGCGGAACTTCAAATTGGTCGTCGCCTTAAGAAGCTTCGTAGCGACAATGGAGGCGAATATGTTTCTCGAGAGTTTGTGAGTTACTGTGCTGACAGTGGAATTCATAATGAACACACTATTCCATATTCGCCTCAGCAGAACGGCGTTGTTGAACAAAAGAATCGCACAATTATCAATGCTGTAAGATGTATGTTGATTCATTCTGGCTTATCTGGTGCTTTTTGGGTTGAAGCTACTTTGACAGCAGTATTTATTCAGAATCATGTTCCTACTACTGCACCCTCTGGTAAGATACCCATCACAGCATGAACAGGTGACATTCCTTCTATATCTCGCTTTCGAACCTTTGCATGTATTTTTAATATATTTATGTTTCCAAAGAAACACGAACAAAGCTTGATGCTCCTGTTCTTAAAGTTATTTTTATTGGATATTCTGACACTTCCAAAGGCTAAAAATTCTATGACCCTTCCTCCAAGAAAGTAATTGTGAAATGTGATGCTACTTTTAACGAATAGATCATGGACCATGGATGATTCTGATGATACTAAATCATTGCTTCAGGCTGTTCCATTTCTTTCAGAAGATGAAACTCTTCCTATAGAGCAACTTTCCTCTTCACAACCATCCATTCCGAATGTTGCCAATGATGATATTGATATTTTGTTGATCTACCTATTGATTTTGGACATGGCTCATGTCATGTTTATGATGACGATATTGCTGATAATGCTTTTTCTACTTCTAAAGATCCCGTTACTAATGATGAAGCTATCTATTCACCACAAAAGGATCAAGGGCAAGAGGCTATGGAAGTAGAGCACGATTCTCTTATCTCTATAGGTACATGGATACTAACTGAATTACCTCCTGGTCATACAGTTATTAAATGTAAGTGGGTGTGTAAGACAAAAATAAAAGCAGATGGATCTTTTGACAAGTTCAAGGCGCGTTTAGTTGCAAAAGGTTACTCCCAAGTAGGTGGTGTTGATTATCAAGAGACTTTTTCACCAGTTGTTCGCATTACAAGTGTTCAAGTTTTATTTGCATTTTCTCTTCAATTTGATTTAGAAGCTCATGAAATAGATGTGCCAACTTCTTTTCTGAATGGTTACTTGGAAGAGGATATTTATATGGAACAACCAGAAGGGTTTGTTATTCCAGGTAAAGAAGACCTTGTTTCTCAACTCCATAAGGCACTATATGGTCTCAAACAAGCTTCGCGAGCCTGGTATACAAAATTTGATCTTTTTCTCACCTCTAAAGGATTCATCTCTTACTCTTCAGACCCTAATTTATACATAAAACACCCAGGTAGCAGTTTTGTGATTCTTGGTCTTTATGTGGATGATACCATCCTTGTTTCCAATGATTTGGGATTTGTTCAGCAAGCGAAAAAGTTATTGTCTTCTGCATTTGATATGGTGGATCTTGGAGAGATTCACTCGTGTCTTGGCATTCAAATCCAACGGAACCGTACAAAAGGTATTTTATTCCTTCGACAGTCAAAGTTTATTGTAGATACTATTCAAAAATTTGGTATGGAATCTGTACATTCAGCCAACACACCTTGACTTCTGACAATGGTGGTCAACTTGTCACAAATCAACCTTATGCTAACTTGACTGGATGTCTTCAGTTTGTTGGCATGAACACTCGTCCTGATATTCTGTTTGCTGCTATTTATCTTGGACAACATCTTGCATGTCCTTCTCTTAAGCATTGGTCTGCTGCAAAGCGTGTATTGAAATACTTGAAAGGCACTACATATTTTGGTTTAGTCTATCGACAACAACTCACATCGGATTCTATGAAATCTCTTTCTCTTTTGGGTTACACAGATGCAGACTGGGCAAGCTCACATTTATCTATGCGATCTACTAGTGGAAATTGCTTCTTTATAAATGGTTGTCTTTTTTCTTGGACCAGCAAGAAACAACGTTGTGTTTCAGTTTCTACGACTGATTCAGAATATGTTGCGTCATCACTTGCAGCTCGTGAGTTGATTTGGCTTTGACAAATGCTGGTTGATATTGGTCACTCTCCTTTTTCTAGCACACCCTTGCGGTGTGACAACCAAAACTCTATTAGTCTTGCAAAAGACTATGTTCAACATAATAAGTTAAAGCACATTGCTATCCATTATCATTATGTCAGGTATGAAGTATACAAAGGAACCATTATGGTTGAACACTGTCCTAGTGACCAGATGATTGCAGAAATTTTGACCAAAGGCCTCAACGAGTCACGTTTCATCCTCTTGCGCTCGGAGCTTGGAGTTGCTTCGGCCTCACTCTTTCTAGATTAGCTTCTTTGCTATTGTAATAGCTTTGTACATATGACATTGTAATATTTTAGGTACCATACACCATGCACTCCACATTTGCACATTGTGATCTCTGAGTCACTTGAATATTTGTACATAGTGATAGCCGTTTTCCTGCTCTCCGTAATTGCCATAGTGAGTTACCCCACCCTACCAAAATCACCTAAACATTGTGGCTATTCTTACCTTTTCATTGTACATAGGCGTGTGTGAGTTTGGGGGCTTTTCCCATATCTTCTTAAAACCCTCAGCTAGCTAGTCACTGGGCTAGTTGAGCCAAAAATAAATGTAAAAATCAAAAAAATAAAATATATTATGGCCCATTTGTGTGTAAATATTTCATTGTATATATGGATTTTTATAATTATTTTGGTATTTTATTTAAATATTTATACTTCGGTGTGTGTTTTATTAAACTTGTGTATGTCTTATTTCATCCTCTTATACCATAAGTATATTTTTTGCCAATATGTACATACTCTAACCTCATATTTTTTCCTTTACACAAATCACCCCCACATTTTCACCCTCACCCTTGTGAAAACAAAAAAATGATTTCTACTCCCTTAGTCACGTTTATTATATTATTTTCCTTTACTTGCATACCTTTTCCTCTTTCACCCAAAATAATACAAAGAGGGACCATATCATATGATTCTTATATCTTTCCATATCCATAATTCCTCCGTATTTTTTTATTATTTTTACTTATTATTCGAACACCATGTGCTCATTGAGCTAAAATCCATGAATAGTCGATACACTAGTCCCACCATGTATATATTGCTTTATTCACCAATAATCCTCCTCCATGCATGTGTAAAGGGAAACTTGGATGCTTTGTATTATGATATGACAAAGGAGGGGCTCACTCGTGGATGCATTGTACAAATTCAACAAAGGAGGGGACCACTAAAAGACTTTTGCAGGCATAAAAAATAGGCTTTTTGGTGCGACTTTTGTACCCATCTCCACTCCGGATTTGGAGCGGTGGTCAAAAGAGAAAATGTGGATTAAAATCTAAATAAGCACCTCAAAACTTTTGGTGATTTTTGGAGCAACCACCGGTGAGCTATGATTTTTTGAGTGGACCCCAATCTGCCCACTTTTCTCACAAGTAGCCCATAGTCTTCTCTCACCTCTTTCCACACTTCTACACATACACACACACAGTCATTACTCTCAATCCCTCACTAAAACCTGCACCTTTCATGGTTTCTCTCACCTTCTTCACCATTAACCTCCCCTCTTACTTCCATAGCTCTCATATGAGCTTTCCATGTACATACACCATCTCTATGCCTCTCTCTATTACTTCCAAAGTACAATTCCGTCTTACCCCTTCTCTATATACATAAAATTCAGCATGTGTACCATGCTTAACCTCTTCAAATTAAGAGATCTCATCATCCAAATTACCATTATCATCGCGATAATCAACCTTGGCGGCGGTGGCGTAAAGAAGAGATGACAAAGAAGAAGATCGATAGTCATTTTGAGAACCTACACAAGTAAGTCAAAAAGTTCTTCAAGCTTCATTATCACAAGGATTTTTTCACTTCATTCAACCATCCACCTCATTCTACCCATTGTAAATGTAACAGTAACTTTCTAGTGATTACTAACAACTAACATACTAACACAAAATAGCCATTGACCTAACCGTAAAAGGCACCTCACCTCAAGACATGTGCATAGTAATTCTCTCTCTCTCTCTCTCTCTCTCTCTCTCTCTCTCCTTACTTAAAACTCTACTTTCACCTTATCTACCATCAATAATGCTCTCTTTTGAGCCCACATCCATGAATCAAGCAGACAAAGAAGGCCCACAATGTTTTGATATTCAAAAAAATCATAATCCTGATTTGTTAGCTTGTAAATTAGGATTTCCAATAATCTTAATGAGTGGTCTCCAACCTATAAATAGGCCCCTCTCCTTCTTCTAAAAAGACCTCCAATATCTCACATAGCACCCCAACACTCTATGCGTGAGGAGAGACTTAGGTGTAGCAACCACTTTGTGAGCTTCACTCTTGGTGTGAGAGAAGCTTTCAAGATACACATTGCAAGTGAGAAAGCGTGAGTTCAAATTCTCAAAACCACTATTGTATATGTTCCTCCATCATAAATAAATTGAGGTTTGGTGTATCAAAGCTGTGGTTCAACGTTCAAATCTTCGTCCTTCCACTTGTGTGATACGGTTTAGTGAATTCAAGGTGACTTGTGTATTTTGAGTTCTATCATTTGATCTTGCTTTAGAAAGTGTTTTAGTGTGTTTTCATTTCCAATTTTGTGTCCATTGTAAGAGGGTATTGTGGTGAGAGGTCTCCCACACCCTAAGACAGTGTATGTGTGTTGGCAATGTTTGCATTCACTAAGCATTGAGTGAGTTTTTGTACAAGCTCTCCGATAGAAAATAACGAACCATCTCCATTTGCAAGTCACAAATAAGGTATTACGCAAGATCCATTCCTCTCTCTCTTCACTTTGCTCTAGCTCTCTCTCTCTCTTTATCTCCTTACTTAAAACTCTACTTTCACCTTATCTACCATCAATAATGCTCTTGTTTGAGCCCACATCCATGACTCAAGCAGACAAAGAAGACCCGCAATGTTTTGATATACAAAAAAGATATAATCCTGATTTGTTAGCTTGTAAATTAGGATTTGCAATAATCTTAATGAGGGGTCTCCAACCTATAAATAGGCCCCTGTCCTTCTTGTAAAAATACCTCCAATATGTCACATAGCACCCCAACACTCTATGCGTGAGGAGAGACTTAGGTGTAGCAACCACTTTGTGAGCTTCACTCTTGGTGTGAGAGAAGCTTTCAAGCTACACATTGCAAGTGAGAGAGCGTGAGTTCAAATTCTCAAAACCACTATTGTATATGTTCCTCCATCATCAATAAATTGAGGTTTCGTGCATCAAAAGCGTGCGTCAACGTTCAAATCTTCGTGCTTCAACGGTTTAGTGAATTCAAGGTGACTTGTGTATTTTGAGTTCTATCGTTTGATCTTTCTTTAGAAAGTGTTTTAGTGTGTTTTCATTGCCAATTTTGTGTCCATTGTAAGAGGGTATTGTGGTGAGAGGTCTCCCACACCCTAAGACAGTGTATGTGTGTTGGCAATGTTTGCATTCACTAAGCATTGAGTGAGTTTTTGTACAAGCTCTGCGATAGAAACATAACGAACCATCTCCATTTGCAAGTCACAAATAAGGTATTAAGCAAGATCCATTCCTCTCTCTCTTCACTTTGCTCTAGCTCTCTCTAGTACATTTTGTGTGTGTCTTGGTGTGAGGTTGCTTGTGTGTGTTTTTTGTGGTGTATCTTCTTGGTTGTGACAAAATCTCTCTTTCATCCTAGTTCGCATACCATAACTAGGTGGTGCCCCTATCTTGTTTGGGTTTGGTTGTTGGTTTGTTGTTGTGTTGTGCTTGTGGTTGCCCCGGCCCCAATTGAGCAGCACGGGAGCCTTGAGGGGTGTTTAGAGGTGGCCTCTCTTGTTGCTCGCCCCGGACTGTCTCAATTTTGGTGCCCCCATTGAGGACGGCTTGTGTATTTTTGTGTAGGATCAACCTTTAGCATAGTCAATTAGTTTGCATGAATCACGAGAATTTGTATGATCCTTTCATACCCATTGCAAGGCAAAAGATACACATAATTGTTAGTACTAAGTTGCAATTTCAGGGAGTAATTCGTAGAATTTTGGGCCCTCTTAGGTTGGCCTAGATAAACGCTTCAGTAAATCCTTTTATTTTGCCTCTCATTAGATACGACCTTAGTTTGGATGTTTATATATTTTTTTTGTTTTAAGCATTAGGTCATGCATAGACAATGGATAATGGCCCAAGAATAGAGGGTTTTCCCTTACATTTTACTCCACACATTAGAATAAACATTGCAATTAGTAGAAAAATCCATTTTCAACAACATATGGTGTTCATGTTTGGTGCCCAAAGAGTAGGAGAAATTCTCGCATCTCCAAACCCTATCATCGTGCCTCTTATTGATTATCATAGATCATTTGATGTGAATATTTTTATTTTGTTGTAGAATAGATTGCAATTTAGAAAACATTATTGTGTAAATTTTTTTAAGAAAGAAAAACAAAAACGTGTTATCACTTTGAAACTGATATTGGAGGACGAGTGAAGAGGACGAGTCCACATCCAATAGCGAGGAGACAAACTCCAGTGAGCTTGAGATGGTGTAGGTAATGCTGTCCTATTATATGCATAAAGATGTGATAGTTGCCAATATGGTTGAAGAGCAGGTGGAGCTGCCAAAGCTTGAGAATGATGGTATGCAGATGAAAGTGTTGTGCGACACCATTCTTATGTTGATATTGGTCAAAGTAGCAGTGCAATATGCTTTGACAGTAAGACAAGTTCGAAGCGCGAAGGAGAGAGCTATTGTGCCTACAGAAAGTGGACAGGTCACATGAATAGATCGGCAAGAGGCATTGGAGGAGCCATATGGATCTATTTTCTTCAATGATGAGGATGATTCGGGGTTTGATGATCCAGTAGATGAGATGGATGGAGAAACGCAAGTGCTCATTGAAAAAGCTTTGACTTGGATACAGGTGATGTGAGGGCTAGTCCCTCCACAGGTAGAGGTTCCTTTGGGAGAGCAGGAGTCTGCTTTGGTGGTTGTGCCGACAGAAGGTGCTGTGAGAGAATATGCGTATCAACCACAGTGCCCTTCATAGGATGTTTTACATGGTTGGGAGAAGGGTCGGATATGTTCGATGAAGGTGGTGGTGTGTATGAGCATGATGGTGTGCTTGATGATGTCTTGTTTAAGATGGACGATTTTCTTGTAGATGCTTGGAGCAAGGGTGTAAGGACATGGGTCCTATGGGCGAGGCCACCGGCATGGCCGGACACTGTGTACGCTAGTGGGAGGCTATAAGATTTCACGGTTTAGTGGAGACTAGCACACATTACCACCGCCCTTTCATTGGAGCTATTTTTGGGAGGAGGCTAAAAGTGGCTTGCATGTGCGTGCGACGCCCTGCTTCTCTCCCACGTTCCACAATTAGCGACATCTCCGCTGTGTAGTAAAAAGAAGACAAACACAGTTTTCTATGCGAGCAGCGCGTGGATAGACAGCAACAGCCAACCGCAGCCGCCCCATCTACGCTCTCCACAACGGGCAACCAAGGAAAACTGACCGGAAACTCAACGGCATTGAGGCTTCGAAGGCTTTCGTTGGCGCCGTTGGCTGCGCGTGTAGGAAGGCCCACTTAAGCCTTACATGAAGGAGGGTTGTTGAACCCACCCCATGAGGGTAAGAGGCCAACACTTTACCATCAAGCTATTGTCCCTTGTTGTGTATAACAAGGAAAGATAGTCTTCTTGTGTTGAAAGGAGAACTAGAAGGAAACGAAAATCTTCAAACTTCAAGGAAGTAGCTTTACCCTTCCTTTTCACTTCTTGGAGAAAGGCAAGTTTTCCTCCCAAAATTATTTTTTCCTCAAGGAGGTCGCTTCAAAGTGAAGAAAAGCCTTCACAAAAATGACAAGTTTTTGTGAAGAATCATCAAAGGTGTTCTTGCAAGGAACAACAAGTGAAGCGCTCAAATTCCCACAAGGCAAGGGTTGCATGCAACACAAATCGTGGAGCATACAAAACACAAAGACTTCAATTTCTCAAGGTACAAGTTGTAGTTTCTTTTTTTCTCTTTGCATTAGTGTGTGTTTACCATGGCTAGTGAGTATATCCCACCTACACACACGTTTGATTTTGAGCACGTAAATCAAAATCAAGGCACCACGGGTGCTGCTGACACTAATATGCATGATGATGATGATCTAGGAGATCATGGGCTTGTAGATATGGCTTCTTTCAAGACTTTGGAACATCACCAAAGCGTACTTGAAAGAAGCCTCTCTGCACTCAATGCAAATGTTACCAATCTTACAGAGTTACTTGTGAAATTTATGAATTCACAGACAACTCAAGGAGCCACAAGTGGCACGGTTCAAGGGAATCAATCTCGCACGCCTCAAGGAGTCCAAGACACAAGTGCTGTAGAAGATGCAAAAGGTATAAATGCATTACTTAAGAATATCACCATTCCTGAGTTTCACGGGGAAGAGCGTGACCGCAACAAGGATGCGGTCAATACATTCTTACGTAAATGGAGTGCTATTCATAGATTGAGACACACCCCGGATATAAAGACGGCTGTGGAAACAAGTCTATTGCTTAAGGGCAAGGCCTATAAGTGGTGGATGACATTTCCAATAGATGCTCGTCCTCCGTCTTGGACTGCATTTCAAGCTTCTTTCTCCAAAGAGTTTTTGGACTCCAATGAAGAAGATAAGAATTGGTTAGCATAGGATGCATGCCACATGTCTGGCCTCTCTCTCACAATGTACCTTTCAAAGTATCAGGAAATAATATTAAAACTAGAAGGTCTAGATGAATTCCAAAAAGATACGCGGTTTTAATAGGGGTCTTGACAAAGACTATCGTCTTCATGTCAAGACCCAACATCCAAAAACTTTGGATGAAGCCATTAGTCATGCACAAAGATATGATATGACCAACAGAGGAAAGGAAATGTTCCCTACTCTAAGAATACTTTTGCTAAGAGCCAATGGCGAGGTAGATCTCCCACATGTTCCAAGAGGAATAAGAGACAATCTACCTCTCCACGCCCAGAAGAGGCTAAGAAGCCTAAGCAATCACGAGATACTCCGCGTGGGTCTCTCAGCACTGCTGATTTTGACCGTGCAAAGAAACACAATTTGTGTTTTAGATGTCTTTTTGGACCAACATAACAAGAAAGATTGTCCTCTTTTGCAAGGCAAAGAAAAGGCCATGCACACGGTGCAACGCCTCACATTAGATTCATCTCCTAAATATCGTGTTGTAGAGGTTCTTCATATGGAAGAAAAGCACAAGTGTTGTGTGCTTGCTTCAATGTGGCAGCCCACCTTTGGCCCCCATGATTTGATTTGCATACATGGCACTATTAACGGACAACATGTTTGTATTTTAGTGGATGATGGTGCAACTCATAACTTCTTGAACTATAAGCTAGTCAAGAAATTGAAGCTTACGCAAACTCCCTGCTCTCACAAGTATGTGGTGGAGTAGATGTCTAGAAATGGTAAAGAAGTATGGGACACGGTAGTTCAAGGGGTTGAGCGTATTGTTCAAGATCATACGATGACCCTTCACTTCCAAGTTATGAACATGGACCGTGCTGATGTAGTTTTAGGACGGGAGTGGCTGCATGGTTTAGGAAACACATTGCACACTAGTTATGAACACAACTCCTTATCCTTTTTGGCCAATGGTAAACATGTGCTTTTGCTTGGTGATAAAAATATACCATCTGCACCTCTTATATGTACAGCCGAGCTATCTATTTTGCATAAGGAAATTTAATAGATGGAGTCTTTTTGTGCTACTGCTTATCTCCAAGTCTTGTCAATTCTCAAGAGCAAAGTGCGGTGAATTCTAGTAACAGTATGCAAAGTGCAACAAATTCTAATAATAACTAAGTCTTGTCAATTCTCAACGACTTCTATTGATAAACAAAGTGTTAACAAATCTAACGAGCAAAGTGCTCTCAATTTTAATTCTATAGAACAACTTGCAACTGTTGTAAAAAAAACATTATAGGAATTACAAGATTCTCCATCCCAACATAACTCTAGTTTACTTTCTCCTTTTGTAAGGCAAAAGCTAACTCATTTACTCACGGAGTATAGTGATGTGTTCTCAATTGATTTACCACCGGGTTTACCCCCTACACATGATGTGCAGCATGGCATAGATGTCTTGCCAGGCATTAAACCGGTGAGTAAACCACCTTATCGTATGAGTGCTAACGAAGCCAACGAGGTTGAGAGTCACTTGGCTGACTACCTCGCTCGTGGTCTCATTAGACCTATCACTTCGCCTTGGGCATCACCAATTCTATTGGTAAAAAAGAAAGATGGTACTATGCACATGTGCGTAGATTATCGCAGATTAAATGCGATAACCATCAATAACAAGTATCCTCTACCTTGAATGGATGAGTTGTTTTATAAAATCCACAAGGCAAGATAGTGTACAAAGATAGATCTTCATTCATGATACGACCAGGTATGTACCCTACTCACCAGGTTCAGGCATTTTGAATTTTTGGTTATGCCTTTTGGTCTAACCAATGCTCCAGCTACATTTATGACACTCATGGATAATTTCTTACGTCCCTATCTTGGAAAATTTGTTGTGGTTTTCCTTGATGATATTCTCATTTACAGTAAGACTGAAGATGAACACATTAAACACTTACGATTAGTGTTTGAACAACTACAAGCTCACGTGTTGTATGCTAAGCAAAGCAAGTGCAATTTCTTTAAAGCAGAGATACATTATATCGGTCATGTGATCTCTTATTCTTGCATCAAGATGGACACTGACAAGGTCGTTGCCATTCTTCGATGGCACATCCCAACACGGTTGAGGAGCTTCAAATATTTTTAGGCATGGTTGGATTTTCTCCATAGTATATCCGTGACTATGCCAAAATCATTGTTCCTCTTAAAGAAAAAGGTAAGACCTTTTCTTGGGAAGAAGCCCAAAAATGCAGTTTCGAATAGCTCAAGGTAGTTATAGCCACTCCTCCCATCCTAGCAATCATCGACCCACTTAAGCTGTTTGTGATAGAGACTGATGCTAGTGATAAAGCCATTGGTGTGGTACTTCTCCAGGAGGGAAGACCTATAGCCTTTGAAAGTAAAAAGTTAGATAAAGCCCAATAAAATTATTCTGTCAATGAGAGAGCTCTATGCCATAATTCATGCTTTACGAAAGTGGAGACACTATTTATATGGTGCCGAGTTTGAAGTTTATTTTGACCATGAGAGTATCAAATGGTTTACTACTCAAACAAACTTGAAGGGCCTTAAAGCTAGATGGAAAGAAATCCTTCAAGATTATGATTGTAATCTACGATATCACAAGGGGCGATATAATGTAGTAGCACATGCACTAAGTCGGATTCCTCATATTTATTCACTTGCTTTCACGGAACTAAAGAGTAGATTTTTGGAGTCATTACGTGGAAAGTGTGCACAAGATCAATCATATGCTAAAGCGTGGAGTGCTGTTTCAAAAAGGGATCCCTCACACTCACATGTCTCTCAACAGTCAGATCAACATATCTCTGCATGCGCAGATAGAAACTCCAACACACAGAGCTCCACTTGTCATGATTGTCCAAGTGCTGGTCATCCAGGTATCTGTAAGACGTATACCTTAGTTCGACGGCAATTTTATTGGCCGGGCTTACATCAGGATGTTCAAGAGTACGTACTAAACTGCTAATAGTGCCAAGTTAATATGGCAGAGCGCCTCAAGGTAGGTGGCCTTTTACATCCTTTAGAGATTCCACAAGGTAAGTGGGAGAGTATCTCTATGGATTTTGTAGTAGGACTACCTACTACAAATCGTGGCCATGATGCCATTTGGGTAATTGTAGACCGTCTCACAAACATGGGTCGATTCATTCCCAGTAAGACTACGGTTAAGACACCGGAATTAGCACGTCTATTTGTAGAGCATATATATAAACTCTACGGTCTTCCAGCTAGTATCATTAGTGACAGAGATCGAAAGTTCGATAATCACTTCTGGAGAGCTGTGTTCCAAAAGTTGGAAACTTAACTTAATCTAAGTACGACTGATCATCCAAAAACGGATGGTCAAACAAAAAGAGTTAATCAAGTGCTAAAGGATAAGCTATGAGAATACATTAGCAAGAAGGAAACCAATTGGGAAGACTACTTACCTATATTGGAATTTTCTTATAATAGTTCAAAGCAAGTGACTACAAGGTTTAGTCCATTTATGCTTTTGTATGGATTTCAACCTAGATCACCCGTTCGGGTGGGGTTGGCTAAGGAGAAGATACAACAAGCAAAGGATTTTCTCCAAGACCATTTTGACATGCTTCGAGTTGCTCGATAGAAGTTTAAGCAAGCTCAAGATCGATATAAGAAGTACGCAGATGAGCATCGACATCTTGCTATTTTTGAAGAAGGAGACAAGGTTTTCCTCAAAGTTTTGGAGCATTCAGAAAGTCTGAAGATGGAAAAAGTTGCTAAACTTTCACCACGCTATTGTGGATCGTTTACCTTTATCAAACGTATAGGTCAAGTGGCCTATAAGTTAGCTCTTCCAGAGCACTCACGAGCTCATCCTGTTTTTCATGTTAGACGTTTACGAAAACAGCTAGGACAGAATGATAATGTCATTGACACAGGTGTGTTGGTTGACCTTATCGCACCACCAAGCATTCCTCATGAGCCCAAAAAGATTTTGGATTCTCATGAGCTTTGCACCAGACATCATGTCAGACGACAAGTGTTGGTAGAATGGCTAGATAGACCTGAAGAAGGTTCTACATGGGAGAATGTCTCCGCACTTAAGAAACATTTTCCTACGTTTGTTTTAGAGGACTGAAATGATTCTCCAAGGGGGGGGGGGGGGGGGGGGGGGTAATGTAAGGACATGGATCCTATGGGCAAGGCCATCGGCACGACCAGACAGTGTGTGCTAGAGCTATATATGGCTCACTCTACTCAACTTGGTCTCACCTATATATTTGTATCTTGTCCTCAATATGAATCAGTCTTTGGGAGCGTATATGGTGTGTCTCTTGCCTCGTCTCTCTCTCTTTCTCTCTACATCTCAACATGATATCAGAGCGGTAACGATCACGCACCAATTCAATTCATGGTGACAAAACAGTATGTGTATGCGATTCGCATGTAAGATTTAAAATTTCTAAAAATTTTATTTTTGAGCGTTGATTCTTGTTAACTGTGGTTGTTTTGTGTTAAGAAGAATATGATTAGTGTTTTGTGTGGAATTTATTGCTAATCAATCTAATCGTTGATTACGTTTTCTTGTTGATGACACCGTGAACTTCATCTCAATTTTTGGGGGTCGTCTGCTCCAAATTTGGAGAAACGGGAAAAGCGCGATGGACCATAGCACAATGGAACTTTTCATCCAAAACTTGTTCGTCTCCTCGAGCCCTTCGATTTGAGTTCTAGGTTTGCGTCAATCGGAGTTCACAGCAGAAAGCTATGCTGTTTTTACTGCAATTGAGCTTGACGCATCTTTCTTCGTCGAACTTCTTCGTCAAGCGTCTGCGATCATTTTTTCTAATTTTGGCGTTAACTTTTTCGAGAAGATTTACCTTTTTCCTATTCGTATTGTGTCCGTCAATCTTGCGTCCCACGCCACTCTATTTTGAGGACTCTTTTATTATTAACGTCTCCTTTACCCTGCCTTTTTTGGGTGACGTCTCTCACATCTTTGGACGTTCCTTGAGCATCCTTCTTGCGTTTATCGTTGACAGAATGCAGTTCTCATATTTCTCTCATTCTCAATTGCGGCCTTCACCATATATGGTGTGTAGATTCTGCGATCTTATTTGATACGTCTTCTCGCAACAAGATATGGCTATGAATATTCTCGTCAACGGCTTTCCTTCTGGCCAGTGTTCTGTTCCTCCACTCCAAGGCCAAGGATTTCCAGGTTGGAAAGCAAAGATGTTATTAATTCTTGAAGGCGATGAACTCTCCGATGTTGTTCTTGGAAATCGCGTTTGTCCGCCTCAGCTTGTTGATATAGATAATGATAATGCGCTTATCAATGAAGGACCTATATTTGAAGATTGGAATGTTGCCTATATGGATTGGCAACGACGTGATAAAGCAGCTCGTTGGTATATTCTTCCTGCTCTTACTGATTCTCTTTTGCTTGATATGTATGAACTGCCTACTTCTCACGACGTATGGAAGTACCTTATTGCAAACTTTCAGAAGAGATTGGTTACAAAAATAGTTTATTTGAGAGGGTTGCTTAACAAGTTACAATATAAAGTTGGTACTGCCATGACGGGACATATTGAATCTTTCAAATCTATTATTAATCAACTTGCTGCTACCGGTGATCCTGTTCCACAAAAGAAACTGATTACACTTATCCTTGATATGGTGAAGGACTCTTCTTATGATAACATTGTTACTATTCTCTCTAATGAAAAAGGTCTTGATTTCGACCAAGCCTACATGTCTTTAATTGAATAATCTCAACGTCAAGAATGTCGTAATGCTGGTCACGATACAGCTATGATTTCACAAGAGGAGACTGAGTCACAACAGGTGGAACGTGCTTTTTATGCTCGTAGGCGTCCATTTCAACGAGGAAATCACAGAGGTGGCCGTCACGGTAATATTTTCTCTCGTCTCAAATTTCCTAATAAGCAATGTTCTTACTGCAACAGAAATGGCCATACTGAAGATGATTGTTGGGCACGTCAATATGATGAAGAACAGAATATTACCACGAAACAACCACGTTTATCTAGAGACTCTTCTTCTTCTTCTTGTGAATATTGTGGATGATCTGATCATCCCACTCATATGTGCTATAAGCGTCGATTCGACACAGATCGTAATAGAGCATATGCTATGATCATCGAAACAACATTGTACCAAAAACAAGTTGCGTCCTATGTTAAGTTGCTCTAGACAGAATACTTCATGTACGTGATGGATCACTTTTTATTGTCGATTCTGGTGCTATATGAAATATGAAATATTAGTCTAAGTGGCTCCATAACTATCATCCACTACAATTTCAACGTGTTGTTTATCTTGCTGATGATACTACTTGTCAAGTAAAGGGTATTGGAGACTTATATCTTGGTACCTAATCTTCTTCCACTAGAATTTTGCGAGGAGTATTACATGTACGAGATCTTCAACGTAATCTTCTTTTAGTTGCTAGACTTGTTGATCTTGGTCTGTTTGTTGGATTTGATCATACCAAATGCCGAATTGAGAAAGATGCACAGACTATAGCCACTACTCCTCGAAACGGTAATTTGTCTGAACTGTCTCTCAACAATGCTGTAGCAAATGTTGTCACTGCTCCAGGTGACCATGATTGCAAAGTATGGCATCACTGTTTTGTTCATGCTGATTTCTCAAAACTCCTTGATCTTCAACGTCCTGATCTGTTCATGGCATGGATCTTAAAGCCCATCCCCATATGGAATTTGTGAATTTTTTGCTCTTGGGAAACACAATTGTAAACCCTTTCCTCTTTCAAATACAACTCATTCTCATGACATATTGGATCTTGTTCATACTGATATATGTGGACCTCTACTGTTGGAGCTATATATGGCTCACTCTACTCAACTTGGTCTCACTTATATATTTGTATCTTGTTCTCAATATGAATCAGTCTTTGGGAGCGTATATGGTGTGTCTCTTGTCTCGTCTCTCTCTCTCTCTCTTTCTCTCTACATCTCAACATGGTATCAGAGCAGTAACGATCATGCGCCGATTCAATTCATGGTGACAAAACAGTATGTGTATGCGATTTGCATGTAAGATTCAAAAATTGTTACAAATTTTATTTTTGAGCATTGATTCTTGTTAACTGTGGTTTTTTTATGTTAAGAAGAATATGATTAGTGTTTTGTGTCGAATTTATTGCTAATCAATCTAATCGTTGATTACGTTTTCTTGTTGATGACACCTTGAACTTCATCTCAATTTTTCTTGCTGTTCTGCTCAAAATTTGGAGAAACGGGAAAAGTGCGATGGAGCATGGCGCAATGGCACTTTTCACCCAAAACTTGTTCATCTCCTCGAGCTCTTCGATTTGAGTTCTAGGTTTGCGTCAATCGGAGTTTGCAATTGAGCTTGACACAGCTTTCTTCGTCCTACTTCTTCGTGAAGCGTCCGCGATCGTTTTTCTTATTTTTCGAGAAGATTTAGCTTTTTGTTATTCGTATTGTGGCCGTCAATCTTGCGTCTCACGCCACTCTATTTTGAGGACTCTTTTATTATTAACGTCTCCTTTACCCTGCCCTTTTTGGGTGACGTCGCTCACATCTTTGGAAGTTCCTTGAGCATACTTCTTACGTTTATCGTTGACAGAACGCAGTCCTCATATCTCTCATTCTCAATTGCGGCCTTCACCATATATGGTGTGCAAATTCTGCGATCTTATCTTATATGTCTTCTCGCAACAAGATATGGCTATGAATATTCTCGTCAACGGCTTTCCTTCTGGCCAGCGTTCTGTTCCTCCTTTCCAAGGTCAAGGTTTTCCAGGCTGGAAAGCAAAGATGTTGTTAATTCTTGAAGGCGATGAATCCTCCGATGTTGTTCTTGGAAATCGTGTTTGTCCGCCTCAGCCTGTTGATACGGATAATGATAACGTGCTTATCACTAAAAGACCTATATTTGAAGATTGGAATGTTGCTTATACGGATTGGCAACGACGTGATAAAGCAGCTCGTCAGTATATTCTTTCTGCTCTTACTGATTCCCTTTTGCTTGATATGTACGAGCTGCCTACTTCCCACGACGTATGGAAGTACCTTATTGCAAACTTTCAGAAGAAATCTGTCACAGAAATACTTTATTTGAGAGGGTTGCTTAACAAGTTACAATATGAAGTTGGTACTGCCATGACGGGACAGATTGAATCTTTCAAATCTATTATTAATCAACTTGCTGCTGCCGGTGATCCTGTTCCACAAAAGCAACTGATTACACTTCTCCTTGATACGGTGAAGGACTCTTCTTATGATCACATTGTCACTATTCTCTCTAATAAAGATGGTCTTGATTTCAACCAAGCCTGCATGTCTTTAATTGAATACTCTCAACGTCAAGAACGTCGTAATGCTAGCCATAATATATCTATGATTTCACACGAGGAGACTGAGTCACAACAGATGGAACGTGCTTTTTATGCTCGAAGGCGTCCATTTCAACGAGGAAAACGCAGAGGTGGCCGTCGCGGTAATATTTTCTCTCGTCTCAAATTTCCTAATAAGCAATGTTCTTACTGCAACAGAAATGGCCATACTGAAGATGATTGTTGGGCACGTCAATATGATGAAGAACACAATATTACCACAAAATAACCACGTTTATCTAGAGACTCTTCTTCTTCTTCTTGTGAATATTGTGGACGATCTGGTCATCCCACTCATATGTGCTATAAGCGTCGATTCGACACAGATCGGAATAGAGCATATGCTACTGAACATCGAAACAACATTGTACCAGAAACAAGCTGCGTCCTATGTTCAGTTGCTCCAGACAGAATACTTCATGTACGCGATCGATAACTTTTTATTGTCGATTCTGGTGCTACAGGAAATATGACGTATCAGTCTAAGTGGCTCCATAACTATCATCCACTACCAGTTTAACGTGTTGTTTATCTTGCTGATGATACTACTTGTCAAGTAAAGGATATTGGAGACTTATATCTTGTACCTTATCTTATTCCACTCGAATTTTGCGAGGAGTATTATATGTACCAGATCTTCAACGTAATCTTCTTTTAGTTGCTAGACTTGTTGATCTTGGTCTGTTTGTTGGATTTGATCATACCAAATGCCGAATTGAGAAAGATGGACAGACTATAGCCACTGCTCCTCGAAATGGTACTTTGTTTGAACTCTCTCTCAACGATGCTGTAGCAAATGTTGTCATTGCTCCAGGTGATCATGATTGCAAAGTATGGCATCACCGTTTTGTTCATGCTGATTTCTCAAAACTCCTTGATATTCAACGTCGTGATCTTGTTCATGGCATGGATCTTAAAGCCCATCCTCATATGGGAATTTGTGAATTTTGTGCTCTTGAGAAACACAATCGCAAACCCTTTCCTCTTTCAAATACAACTCATGCTCATGACATATTGGATCTTGTTCATACTGATATATGTGGACCTCTACCTTCTTCGAGATCACAATATCGCTACTCCATTACTTTCAGTGATGATTTCTCAAGGTATACGACTGTATTTCTACTTAGACAAAAATCTGAAGCCTTATCTGTTTTCAAACAATTCCACAAGGCTCAGGAACTTCAAACTGGTCGTCGCCTTAAGAAGCTTCGTAGTGACAATGGAGGCGAATATGTTTCTCGAGAGTTTGTGAGTTACTGTGCTGACAGTGGAATTCATCATGAACACACTATTCCATATTTGCCTCAACAGAACGGTGTTGCTGAACGAAAGAATCGCACTATTCTCAATGCTGTAAGATGTATGCTGATTCATTGTGGCTTATCTCATGTTTTTTGGGTTGAAGCTACTTTGACAGAAGTATTTATTCAGAATCATCTTCCTACTACTGCACCCTCTGGTAAGATACCCATCACATCATGGATAGGTGACATTCCTTCTGTATCTCATTTTCGAACCTTTGGATGTATTGCTTATATTCATGTTCCCAAAGAAACACGAACAAAGCTTGATGCTCCTGGTCTTAAAGTTATTTTTATTGAATATTCTCACACTTCCAAAGGCTAAAAATTCTATGACCCTTCCTCCAAGAAAGTAATTGTGAATCGTGATGCTACTTTTAACGAACAGCTTATGGGAGGCTCATGGTCCATGGATGATTCTGATGATACTAAATCATTGCTTCAAGCTTTTCCATTTCTTTCAGAAGATGAAACTCTTCCTATAGAGCAACTTTCCTCTTCACAACCATCCATTCCGAATGTTTCCAATGATGATATTGATATTTTTGTTGATCTACCTATTGATTTTGAACATGGCTCATGTCATGTTTATGATGACGATATTGCTAATAATTCTTTTTCTACTTCTGAAGATCCCATTACTTATGATGAAGCTATATCTTCACCACAAAAGGATCAATGGCAAGAGGCTATGGAAGTAGAGTACGATTCTCTTATATCTAAAGGTACATGGATACTAACTGAATTACCTCCTGGTCGTACAACTATTAAATGTAAGTGGGTGTATAAGAAAAAAGTAAAAGCAGATGGATCTTTTGACAAGTTCAAGGAGCGTTTAGTTGCAAAACGCTACTCTCAAGTAGCTGGTGTTGATTAGCAAGAGACTTTTTCACCAGTTGTTCGCATTACAAGTGTTTGAGTTTTATTGCCATTTGCTGTTCAATTTGATTTAGAAGCTCATCAAATGGATGTGCGAACTGCTTTTCTTAATGGTGACTTGGAAGAGGAAATTTATATGGAACAACCAGAAGGGTTTGTTATTCCAGGTAAAGAAGACCTTGTTGCTCAACTCCATAAGGCACTATATGGTCTCAAACAAGCTTCGCGAGCCTGGTATACAAAATTTGATATTTTTTTCACCTCTAAAGAATTCATCTCTTGCTCTTCAGACCCCAACGCATACATAAAACGCCAAGGTAGCAGTTTTGTGATTCTTGCTCTTTATGTGGATGATACCATCCTTGTTTCCAATGATTTGGGATTTCTTTAGCAAGTGAAAAAGTTATTGTCTTCTGCATTTCATATGGTGGATCTTGGAGAGATTCGCTCGTGTCTTGGCATTCAAATCCAACGGAACCGTACAAAAGGTATTTTATTCCTTCGACAGTCAAAGTTTATTGCAGATACTATTCAAAAATTTGGTATGGAATCTGCACATTCAGCCACCACACCTTGTCTTGCGAGCTGTACGAAGAACACTTCTGACAATGGCGGTCAACTTGTCACAAACCAACCTTATGCTAACTTGATTGGATGTCTTCAGTTTGTTGGCATGAACACTCGTCCTGATATTCTGTTTGCTGCTAATTATCTTGGACAACATCTTCCATGTCCTTCTCTTAAGCATTGGTCTGCTGCAAAGCGTGTGTTGAAATACTTGAAAGGCACTACAGATTTTGGTTTAGTCTATCGACGACAACTCACATCGGATTCTATGAAATCTCTTTCCCTTTTGGGTTACACAGATGCAGACTGGGCAAGCTCACATTTATCTATGCGATTTTCTAGTGGAAATTGCTTCTTTATAAATGGTTGTCTTGTTTCTTGGACTAGCAAGAAACAACGTTGTGTTGCAGTTTCTACGACTGAGTCAGAATATGTTGCGGCATCACTTGCAGCTCGTGAGTTGATTTGGCTTCGACAAATCCTGGTTGATATTGGTCACTCTCCTCTTTTTAGCACACCCTTGCTGTCCATTATCATTATGTCAGGTATGAAGTACGCAAAGGAACCATTATGGTTGAACATTGTCCAAGTGACCAGATGATTGCTCACATTTTGACCAAAGGCCTCAACGAGTCACGTTTCATCCTCTTACGCTCGGAGCTTGGAGTTGCTTCGACCTCACTCTTTCTAGATTAGCTTCTTTGCTATTGTAATAGCTTTGTACATATGATATTGTAATCTTTTAGGTACCATGCACTATGCACACTCCACATTTGCACATTGTGATCTCTAAGTCACTTGAATATTTGTACATAGATGCACAATTCACTTTCACATCATCATCGCTGGTTCATATTTTCACATGGTATACGGGCTTGGGTTTTTCCCTTGAACTCCCCAACGGTTTTTTCATCCAAAGCTAGAGACCTTTGTTTGAGTGGGGGTGTTGGAGCTATATATGGCTCACTCTACTCAACTTGGTCTCACCTATATATTTGTATCTTGTCCTCAATATGAATCAGTCTCTGGGAGCGTATATGGTGTGTCTCTTGTCTCGTCTCTCTCTCTTTCTCTCTACATCTCAACATCTACCTTCTTCGAGATCAGAATATCGCTACTTCATTATTTTCATTGATGACTTCTCAAGGTATACGACTGTATTTCTACTTAGACAAAAATCTGAAGCCTTATCTGTTTTCAAACAATTCCACAAGGCTGCGGAACTTCAAATTGGTCGTCGCCTTAAGAAGCTTCGTAGCGACAATGGAGGCGAATATGTTTCTCGAGAGTTTGTGAGTTAGTGTGCTGACAGTGGAATTCATCATGAACACACTATTCCATATTCGCCTCAACAGAAAGGCGTTGTGAACAAAAGAATCGCACAATTATCAATGCTGTAAGATATATGTTGATTCATTCTGGCTTATCTGGTGCTTTTTGGGTTGAAGCTACTTTGACAGCAGTATTTATTTAGAATCATCTTCCTACTACTGCACCCTCTGGTAAGATACCCATCACAGCATGAACAGGTGACATTCCTTCTATATCTCGCTTTCGAACCTTTGCATGTATTGACTATATTCATGTTCCCAAAGAAACACGAACAAAACTTGATGCTCCTGTTCTTAAAGTTATATTTATTGGATATTCTGACACTTCCAAAGGCTAAAAATTCTATGACGCTTCCTCCAAGAAAGTAATTGTGAAATGTGATGCTACTTTTAACGAATAGCTCATGGACCATGGATGATTCTGATGATACTAAATCATTGCTTCAGGCTTTTCCATTTCTTTCAGAAGATGAAACTCTTCCTATAGAGCAACTTTCCTCTTCACAACCATCCATTCCGAATGTTGCCAATGATGATATTGATATTTTTGTTGATCTACCTATTGATTTTGGACATGGCTCATGTCATGTTTATGATGACGATATTGCTGATAATGCTTTTTCTACTTCTGAAGATCCCGTTACTAATGATGAAGCTATCTATTCACCACAAAAGGATCAATGGCAAGAGGCTATGGAAGTAGAGCACGATTGTCTTATCTCTATAGGTACATGGATACTAACTGAATTACCTCCTGGTCATACAGCTATTAAATGTAAGTGGGTGTGTAAGACAACAATAAAAGAAGATGGATCTTTTGACAAGTTCAAGGCGCGTTTAGTTGCAAAAGGTTACTCCCAAGTAGGTGGTGTTGATTATCAAGAGACTTTTTCACCAGTTGTTCGCATTACAAGTGTTCAAGTTTTATTGGCATTTTCTGTTCAATTTGATTTAGAAGCTCATGAAATGGATGTGCGAACTTCTTTTCTTAATGGTGACTTGGAAGAGGAAATTTATATGGAACAACCAGAAGGGTTTGTTATTCCAGGTAAAGAAGACCTTGTTATTAAAGGTTTTAGTTTATCTCAATCCCTCACTAAAACCTGCACCTTTCATGGTTTCTCTCACCTTCTTCACCATTAACCTCCCCTCTTACTTCCATAGCTCTCATATGAGCTTTCCATGTACATACACCATCTCTATGCCTCTCTCTATTACTTCCAAAGTACAATTCCGTCTTACCCCTTCTCTATAAACATAAAATTCAGCATGTGTACCATGCTTAACCTCTTCAAATTAAGAGATCTCATCATCCAAATTACCATTATCATCGCGATAATCAACCTTGGCGGCGGTGGCGTAAAGAAGAGATGACAAAGAAGAAGATCGATAGTCATTTTGAGAACCTACACAAGTAAGTCAAAAAGTTCTTCAAGCTTCATTATCACAAGGATTTTTTCACTTCATTCAACCATCCACCTCATTCTACCCATTGTAAATGTAACAGTAACTTTCTAGTGATTACTAACAACTAACATACTAACACAAAATAGCCATTGACCTAACCGTAAAAGGCACCTCACCTCAAGACATGTGCATAGTAATTCTCTCTCTCTCTCTCTCTCTCTCTCTCTCTCTCCTTACTTAAAACTCTACTTTCACCTTATCTACCATCAATAATGCTCTCTTTTGAGCCCACATCCATGAATCAAGCAGACAAAGAAGGCCCACAATGTTTTGATATTCAAAAAAATCATAATCCTGATTTGTTAGCTTGTAAATTAGGATTTCCAATAATCTTAATGAGGGGTCTCCAACCTATAAATAGGCCCCTCTCCTTCTTCTAAAAAGAGCTCCAATATCTCACATAGCACCCCAACACTCTATGCGTGAGGAGAGACTTAGGTGTAGCAACCACTTTGTGAGCTTCACTCTTGGTGTGAGAGAAGCTTTCAAGCTACACATTGCAAGTGAGAAAGCGTGAGTTCAAATTCTCAAAACCACTATTGTATATGTTCCTCCATCATAAATAAATTGAGGTTTGGTGTATCAAAGCTGTGGTTCAACGTTCAAATCTTCGTCCTTCCACTTGTGTGATACAGTTTAGTGAATTCAAGGTGACTTGTGTATTTTGAGTTCTATCGTTTGATCTTGCTTTAGAAAGTGTTTTAGTGTGTTTTCATTTCCAATTTTGTGTCCATTGTAAGAGGGTATTGTGGTGAGAGGTCTCCCACACCCTAAGACAGTGTATGTGTGTTGGCAATGTTTGCATTCACTAAGCATTGAGTGAGTTTTTGTACAAGCTCTCCGATAGAAACATAACGAACCATCTCCATTTGCAAGTCACAAATAAGGTATTACGCAAGATCCATTCCTCTCTCTCTTCACTTTGCTCTAGCTCTCTCTCTCTCTCTCTCTCTCTCTCTCTCTCCTTACTTAAAACTCTACTTTCACCTTATCTACCATCAATAATGGTCTCTTTTGAGCCCACATCCATGAATCAAGCAGACAAAGAAGGCCCGCAATGTTTTGATATTCAAAAAAAATATAATCCTGATTTGTTAGCTTGTAAATTAGGATTTGTAATAATCTTAATGAGGGGTCTCCAACCTATAAATAGGCCCCTCTCCTTCTTGTAAAAAGACCTCCAATATGTCACATAGCACCCCAACACTCTATGCGTGACGAGAGACTTAGGTGTAGCAACCACTTTGTGAGTTTCACTCTTGGTGTGAGAGAAGCTTTCAAGCTACACATTGCAAGTGAGAGAGCGTGAGTTCAAATTCTCAAAACCACTATTGTATATGTTCCTCCATCATCAATAAATTGAGGTTTCGTGCATCAAAGGCGTGCGTCAACGTTCAAATCTTCGTGCTTCAACGGTTTAGTGAATTCAAGGTGACTTGTGTATTTTGAGTTCTATCGTTTGATCTTTCTTTAGAAAGTGTTTTAGTGTGTTTTCATTGCCAATTTTGTGTCCATTGTAAGAGGGTATTGTGGTGAGAGGTCTCCCACACCCTAAGACAGTGTATGTGTGTTGGCAATGTTTGCATTCACTAAGCATTGAGTGAGTTTTTGTACAAGCTCTGCGATAGAAACATAACGAATCATCTCCATTTGCAAGTCACAAATAAGGTATTAAGCAAGATCCATTCCTCTCTCTCTTCACTTTGCTCTAGCTCTCTCTAGTACATATTGTGTGTGTCTTGGTGTGAGGTTGCTTGTGTGTGTTTTTTGTGGTGTATCTTCTTGGTTGTGACAAAATCTCTCTTGCATCCTAGTTCGCATACCATAACTAGGTGGTGCCCCTATCTTGTTTGGGTTTGGTTGTTGGTTTGTTGTTGTGTTGTGCTTGTGGTTGCCCCAGCCCCAATTGAGCAGCAGGGGAGACTTGAGGGGTGTTTAGAGGTCGCCTCTCTTGTTGCCCGCCACGGACTGTCTCAATTTTGGTGCCCCCATTGAGGACGGCTTGTGTATTTTTGTGTAGGATCAACCTTTAGCATAGTCAATTAGTTTGCATGAATCATGAAAATTTGTATGATCCTTTCATACCCATTGCAAGGCAAAAGATACACATAATTGTTAGTACTAAGTTGCAATTTCAGAGAGTAATTCGTAGAATTTTGGGCCCTCTTAGGTTGGCCTAGATAAACGCTTCAGTAAATCCTTTTATTTTGCCTCTCATTAGATACGACCTTAGTTTGGATGTTTATATTTTTGTTTTGTTTTAAGCATTAGGTCATGCATAGACAATGGATAATGGCCCAAGAATAGAGGTTTTTCCCTTCCATTTTACTCCACACATTAGAATAAACATTGCAATTAGTAGAAAAATCCATTTTCAACAACATATGGTGTTCATGTTTGGTGCCCAAAGAGTAGGAAAAATTCTCGCATCTCCAAACCCTATCATCCTGCCTCTTATTGATTATCATAGATCATTTGATGTGAATATTTTTATTTTGTTGTAGAATAGATTGCAATTTAGAAAACATTATTGTGTAAATTTTTTTAAGAAAGAAAAACAAAAACGTGTTATCACTTTGAAATTGATTCAATGGAGGCTCAACGCCAAATGTCCGGATATCCTCTTTTCTTTGGAGAGCCTGGAGAGGATGCAGAATGATTTTTACCAAATTTCAAGATGTCTTGCCGTATCAAGAGGATAGTAACTGATCAAGAACGTGTAGAAATGTTTGAGGTGGTCCTTAGGAAAGATGCTAGCACTTGGTTTGACTCTTTGCCTGAGGAAGTTAAAGGGACTTACATGGAAGTTGTGAATCATTTCAAGAGATACTTCTTTGATCCCCAAAACACTCAAAAGCTATGGCAAGACATTGTTTCTCATAAGCAAAAAGACTTAGATGACTACTAATTATACAAGCAAGAGTTTCTACGTCTTTGGGTTGTATGGGTGAGAAATGTTGATAACCCTAGTGATGGTGCAGAGTTCCTAAAGAAGGAGAGGTTCATAGCCGGACTCTTTCCTAATCTTAAGGTAAAAGTTGAGGCGGGTGCACCTGCCACCTTTGATGTAGCTAAAACTAGGACTGCTGAGAAATATAGGAAACTCAAGTGCTTAAGGGGAGAGGCTACAATAGAAGGTCTTAGACCCAAAGGTAAGTCACAAGAATCAACATCTAGGTAGCTGCCTGAGGCAATGGCAGAAGTGATTGAGAAGTTAAATGAATCTTTAAGCAGCGTGTCAATTCACCTTGCACAAACTGTAGGTCCCAAGGGACAAGCAAAGAAGTCAAAAGAGCGAGAACCACCACGACCTAGGAGAGTCTTGCAATGTTGGAATTGCAGAGAGTCTGGACATGGGATGTATAATTGTCCTTGGCCCCGTGGGGAGCCAGGGAGACCTAACTTGAACTACCCAGTGATGAATGTAGGAGAAGGAACTAGTCAACAACCACGGCTTCTAGAAAGGCCAAATGGATCAAGACCACCTCCACGAGGAGTGGAAGGAGTTCCACCTTTGCCAGACCCAAATGTGCATGTGATAGAGTTGACAAATTCCAATGAGGTTGACCTGGAAGCAAATGGCATTAAGCGTGGCCGAGGAAAAGATAAAGAGAAAGAAGGTGTCACATCACAGAGTGACCATGGACGAGGCAAGAAAGCAAAGGAGACCAAGGAAGCTAAGAGGACTAGACCTCGTATCAATCTCCAAGACTTCCCTCTTGGACATGGTATGGCTCCATACAACTTGTTGGAAGACATGAGAGGTAAGGGTCCTGATATCTCATGGCCTCAATTTCTTGCATTATGTCCACAGGGTAGGAGGGATTTAACAAGGGAAGTTAGCACTAGGAGAAAGGTAAAAGAGAGTGTGCCTATTGTAAAAATTGCACAAGCTGAAATGAATGAGGACATTACACCGGTACTAGACTGTTACATCAAGGGAAGATTGGTTAGGAAAGGTCTAGTGGATAGGGGTGCACAAATTTGCATCATGATAGAGGGACTCATGCAAAGATTAGGCATGCACATCCATGAGACACCTGAAATCAAAGTCAAGATGGAAAATAACAGCAAAGCTAGGTGTGTAGGCATTTGTAAAAATGTCTTTGTAGAGGCCTTTGGCATTAAGAAGGTGGTGGATTTTTATGTTATGTCGAGCAAGGGAAGTGGTTATCCATTTATCCTAGGAAGACCATGGCTAATGAAAATGCGAGCTTGCAGGATTGGGAGAGTGGAAAATTAGTTTGTAGGAATGACAATCATAAGAAGGTTGTCTTTGACATGAAGGAGCAACGCGAAGAGGAGCTCCATGAAGAATCATGTCAAAGTGAGACGGAAGAAGATTGGACCGATAACACTTTAGAAGACGAAAAAAGCGGCATCATTACTGAAGAGGAGTCTTCCATCGAAGTCATGGGGGTAACGTTTAAGCCAACCAACCAAGAGACCTCTTGTCAAGGTTTGGAGGAGGTAGGTTCCCAAGAGAATCAAAAAGTGGAAGATGAAGGAATGCTAGAAGGTATGTTGTCTACAACACTTACAAAGGATGAAAGAGAGCAGTTCAAATAGGATGATGGCTACTCAGGTTACTTTCAAATAGGTATCGCATTGGAAGATCAGTTGAAAACAACCTTCATCACTCCTTGGGGTTGTTATGCTTTTAGAGTCAAGCCATTTGGCCTGACAAATGCTCCTGCAACTTTCCAACGCTTCATGAACATGGTGTTTCAAGCATTCTTTGGAAAGTCCATTAGGGTTTTTATTGATGATTTTTGCATTTATAGCTCAAAATCATTGCATCTACAAAGGAAGAAGAAGGTTTAAAGAAACTCTATGACATGGAAGGTCAACTCAACCTCGACAAGTGTCACATAGGTGAGGATGATGTGATCTTGCTTGGTCACAAAGTTTCCTATAAAGGCATTGAGGTGGATCCTTCAAAGGAAAACGCTCTTATTGAGCTCCCATCACCCAAGAATCTCAAAGAGGTCATCTCATTCGTTCAAAAGGTGAAGTATATGTCACGCTTCATTCACTTAGCTTTGGAGTTGCTTCACCCTTTGCAATAGTTGACACAACAAGTAGAATGTGCATGGTCTGATGAGCTTGAAGAGTACTTTTGTAACATTTAAGTCATCGTGTCAGAGCTACCAACACTCATGCCTCCTTGTTGAGAGTACACATTATTTGTTAGTTCTAGTGTTGGGAAAGAAATAATTGGTGCGGTTCTGCTACAACAAGATCCCCATAGTACTCGGATGCGACCCATCTACTTTGGTAGTAGGGTCATGAATGCTTTGGAAAGAGGCTACATGGAGGCAAAACTCATGATGCTTTCTCTCATGTTTGCGGTGAGAAGGTTTAGATTCTACTTGCTACCAAAACCTTTTGTAATTCTCAGTGCAGAAAATTTGTTTCCTTGGGTGTCATCTCAAATGAATCTTAGCACTAGGATCTCAAAGTGGATTATGGAATTGCAAGAGTTCCAATACTCTTTCAAGGTAGAAGATAGTGTGCATGCACAATTGGCAGGGATCCTTACTTATAGGGTACATGAGAAGGAGATTAAGGTGCCTAAAGTAAAAACCCCACCATTGCCACCACCTAAAAGTATTCCTAATGCTTTTATCTTGTTCTTTGATGGAGCTTTTCAACGAGTCACAGGAAAAGCAGGGGGAGGGCTAGTATTGCTCAACCCAAGTGGAGAGGTGGTCATGAAAGAGAAGGTCAATCTACGAGGTTCAACTAGTAACAATGAAGCAGAATATGACACACTACTTCGTGGTTTGAAGATGTGTATTAGTCAAGGTATAGAACGTCTCATGGTAAAGGGGGATGCACTTCTCATTGTGAAGCAAATCTTAGGCATTTGGGCATGCAAGAATGAAATCCTTAGGACAAAGGTTCATGCCATTCGTAGGTTGTTTAATCACTTTGAAGACGTGCAACTATATCATATTCCTAGGAAACAAAATGAAGATGCCGATTTACTTGCACAACAAGCAATTACATGTGCTGAGAAAGAAGTGGAGGTCATCATGGTGGCAACAGTTGTCAAGCAACCGAGATACCAAAGGTTGGAGTCATTGGCTCCCATTATTGGCTACATTTTGGAGGGCGAGTTTCCACAAGCCTTCACTAAAGCTTAGAAGAGGAGACTCATGAAGAAGGCAAGTTTCTATCTCTTCCTAGAAGGCTCCCTCTATCAAAGAGGGAAGGATCAAGTGTGCAAAAGAGTACCAACTATCGAGGAAATTCCAGCCATTCTAAAAGGTTTGCATGAAGAGGCATGTGGTGGTCATTTTGCCCAAGAGTTAAATGTGAAGAAGATTTTGCTTGCGGGGTATGTTTGGCCAAGCTTGCATGTGGATGTTCAACATTGGTGTAAAAGCTGTCACAATTGTCAGATAAATGGAAATAGAAGGTTGGTGCATGGCCCAAGGCAAATAGTACTTGCAAATGGACCCTTTGAAAAATGGGGCATCGATGCTATGGGTCCTCTTCCTAGAACAAAGAATGGTAAACTCTACATCCTAGTGGCTGTGGACTACATGACTAGGTGGGTAGAGGCTCAAAGTGTGGCAAGGGTAAATGGGAAAACAGTGAGCAGGTTTGTCTACACTAATATTTGTTGTAGATTTGGCACACCTCTAGAGATTGTTTCGGATAATGGTCCGGGGTTCAAGAAGGGTTTATTCACAGAAGTTTGTGAAGAGATTCACATTCTACATCGTCATAGCACACCATACTGCCCACAGTCAAATGGTTTGGTGGAGAAGTCTAATGGTGTCATTGCAGGAATCATTAGAAAGATGGTGCAAAACAGGACAAAAGTATGGTATGACTTCTTGGATGGTGCCTTGTGGACATATCGAACCACATATAGGGAAGCCACGGAGTTCACACCATTTCACTTGGTCTATGGTCAAGAGGCTTTGCAGCCTATCGAGCTCAACACTCCAACAATGCGGCTTCATGGCAAAGGTGCACAAGATGATCAAGAGGTATGGGTGGATCGACTTCTTACGTTAGTGGAGCTTGAGTGGAAAAGAGAAGCAGCTTACGAGTGTTACAAGAGGAAAGCCACACAAGCGAAAGAAAAGCTCGACAAGAAGCTGAAGGACAAAGGCATCAAGGAAGGAGAGCTTGTGCTAAGGTATGACAATCGACTTGACAATCATTTTGATGCCAAGTTTGAAACTAGATGGCAAGGGACATACATCGTCAAGAAGGCTTTCAATTCAAGTTACTATCAGCTTATGGACTTGAATGGTAAAGAGCAATCCAGTACAGTAAACGGGTATCGCTTGAAGACCTATTTGAGTCTCCTTCTACCAAAGGATCTACCAAAGATTTGGCAAAAGGCCGCTGTCTCATGTAAGTATTGTTACATGAAGCATGAGTGTAACTCCAGTCAAAATTCCGAGGGGCTAAACAACGAAGATCTTGTCAAGGACTCTGAAGCACTCTCTTTGGAAAAGATGCTCTATGATGGTATATGAATATACCATCATCCTGGGGGAGGGCTAATGATAGCCGTTTTTCGGCTCTCCATAATTACCATAGTGAGTTACCCCACCCTACCAAAATCACCTAAACACTGTGGCTATTCTTACCTTTTCATTGTACATAGGCGTGTGTGAGTTTGGGGGCTTTTCCCATATCTTCTTAAAACCCTCAGCTAGCTAGTCATTGGGCTAGTTGAGCCAAAAAAAATCAAAAAAATAAAAAATAAAAAAAATATTATGGACCATTTTTGTGTAAATATTACATTGTATATATGGCATAAATATAGGGATTTTTATAATTATTTTGGTATTTTATTTAAATATTTATACTTAGGTGTGTGTTTTATTAAACCTGTGTATGTCTTCTTTCATCCTCTTACACCATAAGTATATTTTTTGCCAATATGTACATACTCTAACCTCATATTTTTCCTTCATACAAATCACCCCCACATTTTCACCCTCACCCTCGTGAAAACAAAAAAATGATTTTTACTCCCTTAGTCACGTTTATTATATTATTTTCCTTTACTTGTATACCTTTTCCTCTTTCACCCAAAATAATACAAAGAGGGACCATATCATATGATTCCAATATCTTTCCATATCCATAATTCCTCCATATTTTTACTCATTATTCTAACACCATGTGCTCATTGAGCTAAAATCCATGAATAGTCCATACACTAGTCCCACCATGTATATATTGATTTATTCACCAATAATCCTCCTCCATGCATGTGTAAAGGGAAACTTTGGATGCTTTGTATTATGATATGACAAAGGAGGGGCTCACTCTTGGATGCATTGTACAAATTCAACAAAGGAGGGGACCACTAATAGACTTTTGCAGGCATAAAAAACAGGCTTTCTGGTGAGACTTTTGGCACCCATCTCCACTCCAAATTTGGAGCGGTGGTCAAAAGATGAAATGTGGAACAAAAGCTGAATAATCACCTCAAACATTTTGGTCATTTTTGGAGAAACCATCGGTGAGATATGATTTATTGGGTGGACCCCTGTCTGCCC
The DNA here is from genome assembly GCF_014529385.1 of Adiantum capillus-veneris. Lineage (NCBI taxonomy): Eukaryota > Viridiplantae > Streptophyta > Polypodiopsida > Polypodiales > Pteridaceae > Adiantum > Adiantum capillus-veneris. Next base: position 90,675,432 of record NC_140944.1, read on the forward strand.
ACTTTTCTCACAAGTAGCCCATAGTCTTCTCTCACCTCTTTCCACACTTTTACACATACACACACACACTCATTCCTCTCAATCCCTCACTCAAACCTGCACCTTTCATGGTTTCTATCACCTTCTTCAATATTAACCTCCCCTCTTACTTCCATAGCTCTCATATGAGCTCTCCATGTACATACACCATCTCTATGCCTCTCTCTATTACTTCCAAAGTACAATTCCGTCTTACCCCTTCTCTATATACATAAAATTTTGCATGTGTGCCATGCTTAACCTCTGAAAATTAAGAGATCTCATCATCCAAATTACCATTTTCATCGCGATAATCAACCTTGGCGGCGGTGGCGTAAAGAAGAAGATCGATAGTCATTTGAGAACCTACACAAGTAAGTCAAAAACTTCTTCAAGCTTCACCATCACAAGGATTTCCTCACTTCATTCAACCATCCACCTCATTCTACCCATTGTAAATGTAACATTAACTTTCTTGTGATTACTAACAACTAACATACTAACACAAAATAGCCATTGACCTAACCATAAAAGGTACCTTACCTCAAGACATGTGCATAGTAACTCTCTCTCTCTCTTTCTCTCCTTACTTAAAACTCTACTTTCACCTTATCTACCATCAATAATGCTCTCTTTTGAGCCCACATCCATGAGTCAAGCAGACAAAGAAGGCCCGCAATGTTTTGATATTCAAAAAAATCATAATCCTGATTTGTTAGCTTGTAAATTAGGATTTTGAATAATCTTAATGAGGGGTCTCCAACCTATAAATAGGCCCCTCTTCGTCTTGTAAAAATACCTCCAATATGTCACATAGCACCCCAACACTCTATGCGTGAGGAGAGACTTAGGTGTAGCAACCGCTTTGTGAGCTTCACTCTTGGTGTGAGAGAAGCTTTCAAGCTACACATTGCAAGTGAGAGAGCGTGAGTTCAAATTCTCAAAACCACTATTGTATATGTTCCTCCATCATCAATAAATTGAGGTTTGGTGCATCAAAGGCGTGCGTCAACGTTCAAATCTTCGTGCTTCAACGGTTTAGTGAATTCAAGGTGACTTGTGTATTTTGAGTTCTATCGTTTGATCTTTCTTTAGAAAGTGTTTTAGTGTGTTTTCATTGCCAATTTTGTGTCCATTGTAAGAGGGTATTGTGGTGAGAGGTCTCCCACACCCTAAGACAGTGTGTGTGTGTTGGCAATGTTTGCATTCACTAAGCATTGAGTGAGTTTTTGTACAAGCTCTCTCTCTTCACTTTGCTCTAGCTCTCTCTAGTCCATTTTGTGTGTGTCTTGGTGCGAGCTTGCTTGTGTGTGTTTTTTGTGGTGTATCTTCTTGGTTGTGACAAAATCTCTCTTGCATCCTAGTCCGCATACCATAACTAGGTGGTGCCCCTATCTTATTTGGGTTTGGCTGTGGGTTTGTTGTTGTGTTGTGCTTGTGGTTGCCCCAACCCCAATTGAGCAGCACGGGAGCCTTGAGGGGTGTTTAGAGGTCACCTCTCTTGTTGCCCGCCCAGGACCGCCTCAATAGATGCACAATTCACTTTCACATCATCATCGTTGGTTCATATTTTCACATTGTATAGGGGCTTGGGTTTTTCCCTTGAACTGCCCAAGGGTTTTTTCATCCAAATCTAGTGACTTTGTCTTAGGGGGGGTGTTGGAGCTTTATATGGCTCACTCTACTCAAGTTGGTCTCACCTATATATTTGTATCTTGTCCTCAATATGAATCAGCCTTTGGGAGCGTATATGGTGTCTCTCTTGTCTCGTCTCTCTCTCTTTCTCTCTACATCTCAACAGTGTGTACACAAGGGGGAGGCTATAAGATAGCACGGTTGGGTGGAGACTAGCACACATTACCACCGACCTTTCAGAGGGGATAATGTCGAAAGAAATCTACATGGATGATTGGCTATGAACAGGAGTACGACTCTACAAGAGGATGTTTCTAGCGAGTGAAGATGATCAATGTCAAGTGTTTCACCCAGGGGGTGTCTATGCAGTAAAGCAGGGGGTTGGGAAACACCCATGAACAAAGGCAGCGAGAAGAAAATGCCAGTTTATGTACATATGGTAGGGGTTTTATGGTGTACAGACAGTTTGTTTTTGGTGTGCATCTTTTTAGTGCAATAAGCCCATATGTGGTTGAACATAAATGTTCAACGAGGGGGTGGGCAATGATGGTGCAACCAAAGTTGGTCGGAGCTAGGAAATTGTCTATGCCAGAAAGAGGGTGCAGGCAGGTGTAGTGCAGAAGGCTAGGGAAAGTGCCAAGGACATGGGCAGCCAGAGGATAGCGAAAGTGTATGCTCAATGTGGAAGTTTAGACCAAGAGAGCTGCGGGATGGTCCCGATGGGATGGCAAGTGAAAGTGTTTGAAGTTCTCTATCAGTCTCCTGAAATGTAGTGTTCAGTTTGCTCTAGAAGCCAGTCTAGACGGCTCATCAAACATCGCCCCGGTGTGCAAGGTACTGAAGGTTAAAGGTAGAGTGTGTAGAAAATCCCTGACAGACTGGGCAGGTGGGGACAGGTGGCCCAGGAAGGTGTCAGTGGATACAGGTGTAGTGCTAAAGTTGTGGAGCATTCCGGTCTTCTCGGATTGCCAATCGGAGCTCTGGTTAGCAAGATATGGTGAGTTGAAATTTTTTCGGGGGTCGGGTCTGAGCCCATTAGCCCTCATTCAAAAATGCACCATCTGGTGTTTTCTAGAGCTCTCCAAGTATCTCGGTGATGGTGTGCACTATGTGGAGTCAGTCGAAATTGGGTGCATGTGATTCTGAGTTCTGAGCACGGAGTTCCAGCCTGGGAAAAAAGGGAGCATTTGGTAGTGGAGTGCATTTAGATGATTTTCTCAGTTTTTATGGCCTTGGATAACGAGCTCAAAGGGGCCAGAAGGTGGTAAGGTTTTCACGGCCTAGGGGCAGTACGGTGGATATTCGATACACTCTTACGGCTCGGCCATTGGGCATGGAAGTAGTAAAAGGGAGCCTAGGAAAGAAGGGTCCAAAAAGGCTATATATGGAGTTCTTTGTAAAAATAAAATAAAATTACAAAGGATTCCAAGGCTTGGGGGATCTAGTGGATGCTAGGTGGCCCGACTAAAACAAAGATACACTCATAGTTGGGAGCAATGGAGGCCTTATGTACTGGGCCGTGAGCTCTTCATAGTGCACAAAGGGGGAGAGAGGGGACCTCCCGCACCCCACGGCGATGGTGAGCACAGTGAGCTCTGTTGCAGGTTGTGTGTGGCCCTGAAGGGATGAGACAACGGTGTTTTTGCCAGAAGGAGCAGTGGTGCATGCGTGCCCATGTGAGTTGTAGGCGGCATCGATGGCGCAATGCGCCGGTGAGGTTGACTGTTGATGTGGCAGGCGTCATTAGGGGGGCATTATCGTGGCCTTAGGGCCCCAAGCCTTTTGAAGGGAACCCCCCCACCCCAATAGCGACCTCGCTATTGATAGAAAAAGGGGAGGGTCCCATGGATGGTAAGCATAGAGAGAGAGGGAGCTCAAGGACAAATGAAAGGGGCAAGAGGCCGTTCCAAGGCCAACCAAGCAAAAGCAAGGGCAAATGGTCAGGTAAGAGCCGGGATCAAAAGGGGAGACAAAAGAAGCGAGGACAATCCAAAACAAGGCCGAGGAAGGTGGAAGCCAGACCAAGGGGAAGGAGGAGAGAGAAAAGAAGAGAGAAGTGGCAGGAGAAGTCTGATAGAAAGAGAGTCAAAGTTAGGCTAATGGTGCAGTGGAAGATAATAGCCTACCCAAAGGGGTAAAAATGAAAGAGGAAAAAATAAAAATAATAATAAGAAGCCTAGGGGCAATAGTGATGTCGCTATTGCACCCCCTCCAAGTGCAAAAGAGAGAGAAGGAGAAAGCAGATGAAACAAGACAGTGGCCCCTTCCCAAAAATACCAAATTATCAGATGGACCAATGAGAGGGAAATTTCCCAAATTGAAGACCCCCCCCCCCCATAAAAGTCAAAAATTAATCAAATTAGGGGCTTTTTTCCTGGCTTTTTGTGTCCTTTGAAGCCTGCAAAGTGGAGCTCTCTGACAGAGGAGTGTGCCTATCAAAGCTCTTTGTATTTTCTTGTGAATATGGCCATGGTGATGGCAGTGGAAGCCTATGTACGTGCTTTGTGAAGTGCAATCGAGCCACCGTTGCCCCGTCTTGCTGCTGTTTCCCCTTTCCCCCTTCTCTTTCCCCTGCTTTTATGATTCCCCTTGGTGCCGGCAGTGCGGATGTGTGTGCCTCCCTGGACCATCAGTGTTTTGTGTGAGAAAGCGAGATTGATTGGTTGTGTGTGTGTATAAGGGTGGTGATGGGGGCTTTTCACAAGCTAAGCTCCCATACCCCTCTTCTCTCGTCCCCACCCCATGAAAACCCCCTCTTAGGGAGGGAGTGATAAAAGGCATTGGAAAAAGTAAGAAAAAAAAAATTATGATTATGTAAATATATAAGAAAGGTAAAATAGGCCACCTCATGCCTGCGGGGTAGCCCATCCCCACCTTGCCTCCTTTTTCCCTCACTGTTGCCCCGCCGTGTGTCCCTTTTCCTCTCCTCCACTCAAAAGGTCAACCCCCTCTCTCTTCCTCTTGTCCTTTCTCCTCTCTTTCTCCCCTCAAGCTACCCCACCTCTCACCAATAATGCATCATAACTCACCAATAATGCACCCTAACTCACATGCAACTTACCCTATCTTCCAAAATAGTATACCCCACCCCCTCTTTCTCTCTCGTATCATATCCCATGACCCGAATATCCCCCTCTCTCTCTAAAGGGCGCCATGTCTCTTGTCTTGTAGCTAAATAACCTCTCCCACACTCACACACACTCAATTTCACTAAAAAAAGGTGCCCATAGACCCATCCCCACCCGGTGGTTACCTGATTTTTCTTGTGTTCACACACATCTGCACATAGATTCACCTTTGAACACACTCCCCTCTCTCCCCTCTTGTAATTACTTTATTCTCCATGTCACCTCTCACTTTTTTTCATCCACCCATCTCTCTCTCTCATGAGACTACTGTTCTGGCACATATACACACAGCTAGACAAGTGGGGCCCACAGTCACATGGCCTATGTAGATAATGATTTCTTCATTTCTAAATTCTAGAATTTCCCCCCCTCCTCCCCTATATAAAGAGGGGTCACCATCACACTAAACACACACACAACATCACCAAAGAACACACTATGCACTGTGTGTGCCTAGTGCACACACACACACACACCCACACCATCACCATCACCGCAATCACCATGCTTGTCTTGAGCATGACCTCTACACCCTTGGCTATGGAAGATGAAGGGAAACTAAATGAAGGATGATGGCCATAACCCTCGTGCGAGTCCTCGCCATCAACTCCCACCTATCCGCCATGTGCTCTACCACTCTCTCCCTTCTCATTCCCCTACCCTATGCTCCCCATTTCATCGCCTTATTCTCTAAATAAAGCTTGAGGTTTTGTGAGTATGTTTTCTTGCAATGTTTTGCCCATGTGAGGTGTGCGGAATCGCCACCTAATCTTGTGTTTCGAGTGAGCTTGTGTATGTGTGAAGGGTGTGCGAATTCGCCATCCTTTTGTGGTGCCTAAGTACTAAGCCGCTATACCCCCTCCCTCACTCTCTCTCTCTCTCTCACTTGATCTCATTCCCTTTCCTCTTCATCATTACTACCAAGCATCCATCTCTCTTGGATGAAAACTTTGTTATGGTGGTGTGTTGTTTGCGTCCTAGCCGCTGAAGCTAGGTGGTGCCCCTGTTTGCTTTACCATGACAGGCTCGAGGCGCTGCATTCGGTCCCCGGTGTTTTAGAGGCCATCGGGGGTTCGGGGTTCGCTTTGCTCCCATCATTTGGTGCCCCCACTGAGGATCTTTTCATGAAACCCTTCAATTTGCAAGACTGAAACCCCTAAACTATTGTGAATGGATGAGTAGCTAGCAGGATTTGCTAATTGGATGGCAGAAGAAGAAGAGCTCCAAGCACAACTAGACGAACTCCTCATCTCCATCGAAGCTCGAGTGCCACGTGTAACGGTAATCGATTTGCAGTGGGAGAGTCAACCAACACGCCAAACCCAGTGGATATACATAGTCCAAGTGCCAAGAAGAAGAAGGAGAAGGTCGAAACCATGTCCGCAACCTACAACCAACCCACAACAACAAAATGGAAGGAGATCTACACAATAGAGAATCAACACTATTCTAGTTTGAGAATCGGGTAACTCAAGTCACCGAGGTAATTATCACAGTCAGTTTTCAAGTCGCACCTGATGCTGCAGCACAGATAACGGAATCATTGGCTCACACTCTCACTAGAGAAACTAGGGATCTACTGAGTTTGTTTCAGGAAAGAACACCACCCTCTCCCACAAGCTTGGACAGTGACTAAGCACCTCTAAGCTTCACATGAATCTGTACAACCTACCTCAAGACAGATCACACATACCAACATGTGTACGCTCAATCAAGGTAATACTGGATTTGAAGGCTCACTACCAGCACGTCATTGACACCATGCTGGGTGGGGAGCGATTTTTTGAGGTTCTGGCATCAGATCAACCATTTGTCTTACCTTTGGTACAAGGCAATGTACCGTTTGAAGTTTTAATCTATGTCCTAGTATAAGAGGGTATACACGCCTCCTTGTAAAGAAGAAAAAAACTTTTGCAAGTTAAGCAGTGTGTCTTTCTAGCTCTCTCTCAGTAATCATGGCAAGTGTAGCATTTCCAACATTTAAAGGAAAGAAGGGGGAGGATTTGGTAACAGACTTCCTAGATGACTTTGAAGTAGCATGTGTAGTGAGCAACAAAGATACGGATGAATCCCGGGTTAGAATCTTTAAGCATCTCATGAAACTAGAAGCTAGATCATGGTACAATGCACTTCTACAAGCAACCAAGGATGACTGGGAACCCTTAAAAACCGCTTTTAAGAGGCGCTTTGGGGGAGGTCCCACTTCAGAAAAGTTGTGGGACAAGTTGAGAGACTTGAAGCAGGAGGGTCTTTTAGAATATGCCACCTATGAGTCCAAATTTGTGGATTTGTGGGAACAGTGGGTCACTGGCAAGGGGGAAAGCTGCACCCGATTTCCTTAAAAAAGATCGGTTCACGCATGGCTTATGGCCGCCTCTTAAGGAGAAGGTGAAAGGTAGATTCTCGGCTACGTACGAGTTAGCCGTTGAGATTGCTCGCCTTAAGGACAAGAAGCTGCGAATGAAAGCCAAAGAAAACGAGTCAACAGAAGCAGGAACATCGCCTCGACCAGCAACTACGACAACCACCATACCACCACCACCGGCTCTTGGGGTAAGAGATGACCAACAAGATATGTTGGCCCATATTACTGACCAACTGCAGAATTTGTCTGTCCACTTAATACAGCAAGGGAGGAGTCAAGAAAGAGATCAAGACCGTGGAAGAGCACGACGACAAAACAGAGAGTATCATTGCTACAACTGCGGAGAAGACGGTCACGGTATGTACTATTGTCCCAAACCACGACAAAACTATAATAGAGGAGGTAGGAGCAACCAATTGTCACCCCCAAGAGAAAGAACACCCCCACCTCGAGCACCACCCCCACCAACACAAATTCTACGTCCACCCCAGACACCACTACAAGCATCCATCCCACCTCTTCCACCAGCCCCACCACCTGATCGCCCTGTAAACATCATACGGCTAGAAGAGAAAGGAAAATCCGTAGAACTGAATCCACCCAGAGCAAAGGAGAGGGACAAGGGTAAGGAGAAGGTAACCTTTTTAGAACCACTTGAAGCCATGACTGTGAAAAGAGCTAGGAGGGAGAAAGCTACACAATCAGATGATGAGAGAAGCATGAGAGGAGAAACTAGCAAGAGGCCATCCAGGCCATGACGGAAATTGGGCATCACAGACTTCCAGCTAGGGGAAAGTTCTAAGCCCTATGATCTAACATTGGATGTGGCAGAGCAAGGACCGAAGATTACATGGCCACAGTTGCTACATCCTGTACCTAAAGTAAGGCAACAATGGTCTAAAATGGTAAGTACAAGATGCTCCAAAATAAAGTTAGCTGGAGCAATTTCAGGATGCAACATGGATGACATCCTTCCAATTGTCGACATAAACATAAAAGGAAAGAGGGTTGGAAACACCTACATTGATGGAGGTGCACAAATCTATGTAATGAGCGAAGCTATGATGCTTCGATTAGGGATCGAGGTTGACAGGCCTTCTCCATGCAAGGCAAAGATGGCAAACAACGCAAAAGTAAAGTGTGTGGGTGTGGTAAGCTCCATGAAAATCAAATCTTTCAACACTGAGGTAGAGGTAGATGTTTTTGTAATGCCTACTAAGGGGGAGGGCTATCCACTAATTTTGGGAAGGCCATGGTTAATGGCTATGAAGGCAAAACAGGACTGGGGTACTGGCCTTCTACACATGACCGGTAAGAAAGGGGAGACAATCTACTACGACATGAGGATTGGCAAGCAGAAGAAAATGGATCTGGAAACATCGACAAATGAAACCACTAGCGAATCTTCCAGTTCTGAGGAGGAGACCACATCCACCGACAAAAGTGACAGTTCCATTGATGTGATGGGTATCAATATGAAGGATCCACAAAGGGTAAGCACAACTGGTGATCCATCACCAAAAGGGCAACCCAATGAAGAGGAGAGCAAATCACCTGGCCTAGGAGGAAGTAGGTTGAAGGGTATGTTGTCTACGGAATGAACACTTGAGGAGAAAGATAGTTTTTTGCAAATGTTGATGGGATTTCCTAACCTGTTCATTGACAACTATGAAAGAATCACAGGATTTACAGTGGTGGAACATCATATTAAGCTGAAGGAAGGGGTAAAACCAGTTGTGCAAAAGCTACGATGACTAGGGGTCATACAAGAAAAGGCACTCTTGGCTGAGGTAAGGAAACTGCTGGAGGCGGGATTCATCTATCCTGTAAAAAAACTCAGAATGGGTGTCACCCGTAGTGGTGACACCTAAAAAGAATGGTAAGTGGAGGGTCTGTGTTGACTACAAACCACTAAATGCAGATACAAAGAGAGACCAATTTCCTCTCCCTTTCTTGGATGAAATTCTGAATGAAGTAGCGGGTTTTGAATGCTATACCGTCTGTGATGGTTATTCTGGATACTTTCAAATATGCATAGCCTTGGAAGATCAGTTAAAACCACTTTTATCACGCCATGGGGTTGTTTTGCATACAGGGTTATGCCATTTGGTCTCACAAATGCACCTGCAACATTCCAAAGATATGTCACATATGTTTTTCAACCGTTCTTTGGAACATCCATAAGAGTGTTCATTGATGATTTTTGTATATATAGCTCCCGTATTTCACATTTAGAAAAGGTAACTAAAGGTTTGGCCAAGTTGCAGAGCCTAGGTGGGAAATTAAATGTGGATAAATGTCACATTGGGGAGAGTAAAGTCATTCTACTAGGCCATGAAATTTCAGCAAGAGGTATCAACGCCGACCCAAGTAAGGTGTCCGCACTCACAGCCCTACCTTCAACGACCGCACGTCAACTGGTCTCTTTTCTACAGAAGGTGAGGTACTTAAGTAGATTCATACATCTACTATCACAACTTGTTCTACCACTGCAACAACTCACTCAAAGATCAACTTTCACTTGGGACGAGGAAAGCGAACATCACTACAACAAGGTAAAGGAGGTCTTAGCTACTCTGCCAACTATCTCACCACCTAAGTGGGATGAAAAATTCTATGTCACCTCAAGTGTTGGTGATGACTCATTGGGGGCTATGCTACTCCAAAAGGATACGACGACATCTTTCATGAGGCCAATCTACTTCTTTAGTCGAATGATGAAAGCAGAAGAGAAAGGTTTCACCCATGTGGAACACGTAGTCCTAGCTCTTAGATTTGCAACTACAAAGTTTAGGTCATATTTGCTGCCTAAGCAATTTGTGATTCTAACCACGGATGAAATATTTCCCTATGTTGTACAACACATGGATGCGTCTGCTAGAATTACTAAATGGCTGGTTCGTCTGCAAGAGTTTGACTACACGGTACAGGTAGAAATCACGACAAGGGCAAGTTTGGGGGGACTCATGACCTACCAAGTCTTTGAAGGGAAGGAGAAGCAATCTAAGGAAGGAGAAGTCCGATTACCTCCAGTACCACCGATGGTAGAAGGAGCATACTCTCTCTACTTTGATGGAGCCTACAAGCGAGCGTCCGACAAAGCAGCTGCAGGCATAGTGGTCTTTGATGACAAAGGGACAAAGGTATTTTCGTTGGGCCAATTGTTAGATTCACATTCTAACAATGAAGCTGAGTATGTAGCACTAACCAAGGGTCTACAATGGTGTGTCTCGCAAGGTGTACAATGCCTTAATGTATTTGGGGATGCTCTACTTCTGGTAAGGCAAGTAAATGGAGCATGGACATGCAAGAATCCTAGTTTAAGGACTCACTTAAGTGGTGTAAAAACTTCTTGTTGGGTAAGTTTAAAGAAGTTCAAATACACCATATTCCAAGGGCTCAAAACCAAGAAGCAGATGCCCTAGCAAGTGAAAGACTACAGGAAGTGGTGGTTGGAGCAATAAAACTAAAGCTCCCTCTATTTCAAGGCAGTGATGCCTTGCCTGACATAATGCATTTTTTGGAAACAGGAGAATGCCCATCAGATTTAACAAAGGGACAGAAGGAAAGGCTGACGCGGAAGGCCACAAGGTATCGACTCATCAATGACGGTGTCATAATAATCAATATCTAATTCTCCTAAATGATTTTCTCATATTAAACTGATCATTTAATGTGGGGAAGTGCCAAGGGAGAAAAAGATAGAATATTGGTTAAGCTAGCAGACCGGCCACAGTAGGGATCCAAAGGAGGGAAAATAGGGATCCAAAAGGGGGGGCCATCTGCAAAAGAGCCATGTGAAACAATGGGCCAAAAAGACCCTAAGGTTCAGCCCATTAAGACTTCCAAAATGCTAAGGTTCCAAAATTCAAAGGTTGTGTCCAAAGGTCAACCCTAGGAAAAATTGGATGCTTTGTGTGTGCCCTAAAAGTCTTTGCACATCCCTACATGGGAGGGGGCGAGCCCCAAAGCTAGGGGATGAGAGAGAAAGCCACACACACACACACAGGCTCCCTTTACACAAAGGGAATGAGGGACACATGTCAGCTCCCTAGGCCAGATGCCCACAAGGTGTGCCCAGTTCCTATTGGAAGACCCTTGAAGTGGACCAATGAGAATTAAGCTAGAGTAAATCTAGTTTAATTAATTTAAAAACATTTAATAAAAGAAACCAATGAGAATTAAGTCTCCTAGAAGACTATTGGGCAGTCTCCCAAGGGGTCCAATGAGCATTCAGGAGCCCCATGGCTTGCCTGATTCCTATTGGCCAGGAGGCAAAGGGGTCCAATGAGAGTTTAGTTTAATTATTTAATTACCTAAAGCTCTCACAAAAGGGGAAAGGGGGACACATGTCAGAAGGCTATCACTTATGCTGCTTAATTCCTATTGGCTTGACCTGGGGAGGTCCAATGAGGCAAAAGGCAGACCTAATTAGCAGCTAGGGCTCGCCCAAGAGAGAGGGGGGGCTGATTTTTGCTTGGCATTGACACACACACTCTCACACTTGACCATGTGTGAAGGGAAAATACTCTATCTCCTCCCAAGCTTTAATGGAGAGCTCATCACCTACTCCAAGCTTGTGAGATAGAAGCCTACATCAACACTCTCTTGGCATATGGATGCAAATCCAACCAAGAGCCAAGCTTCAATGCATGCTCATCTTCTCTACCAAGCTAATTACTAAGCTAAGCTATGCTAATATGAGTGATTATGTGAGGAGATGTACATCTTTCTCGTAAGATACTTCTTTTTCTTCTCAATCTACTCTCATACCCTGCTAGCTCTCACCATCTTCGAAGGTGTGTGAGGTCTTGGGTCTGAGAACGGGGATAATTCAAGTTGTGTTTGATTAAGTTTTTTGCTTGGTGTATGAAGCTTCCATCTTCATTGCACTAGCTAGTCTTGAAGGAACACAAAGAATTGTATTGTACAATGTCTCTCTTGATGGGAGAAACCATAATACAAAGCCTTTTGGAGGGGGGACCGGCTCCATGCAAAGCCGGTCCTCAACTGTTGTCAATAGCTTAATTTCTCTCTCTTTTGAAAGTATTGTCGATGCTATCTAACTAGGTGTTATGCTTTTTGTTGCTCTCTCCACCCAAGCACTCTTGTAATTCTCATTAGGAATCTATTCTAATGAAATGCCCACTATGTTCATGCTAATTTCCGCTACACATAAGATTATAGGCCATTAAATGTTACATTGGTATCAGAGCTCAAGGTTTCTCTTTTCTTGCTCAAGAAGGGAGGTCCTCAAGCTAGCTACAAATGGTTGGTATTATTAATTGCCTGTGAGTAAGTAGAATAGGGATTTTTCAGCCTTGCAGTGCGCCTGCCTTTGTGCAGTTAACGGGGCATCACCGTCGAGAGCTATGGTCTTAATAGTGGAGTCCTACGGGGCTTGCCTACGGCTTAACCACTATTGAGCTATTAGAAGCTTGACAGGAGCCGGTGCTGTTTTGGTGTCGAAAGACCCTCTCTTCTATTCCTTGCAATTAATGGTATTCGAGCCGCGGGTACAGTAGCTTGAGTGCTTTTTCTAAAGGGGTAAAGAGGAGTAGCAACTAGGGCTTGAAGTGCCAAAGTACACCTAAAAAGTTTATACCTAAAAGTTGTTAGAATGGCTGACAATAGTAAAGAGAGTGAAATTAATGTTGATAACTTTGATTTTGCTCATGAGCAAGCTACTAATGATGCTTCAATGCTTGTTAACTATCTAGTTTCTAGGCTTCAACAAGCCATGGGCAATCCATCTCTCCAAAGTGAAGTGCAACGGCAGCTCCGTGCTCACGGAATTCTCCAAGCTCATCACCATGACGAGAGAACACCTAGGAAGCCTCCTTGTGAGACTACCAAAAGAGGTCTCTCTCCGATTCGGGAAGAAGAAGAGAATCCATATGAAGGGCTCAAGAACTTACTTCTTGATGATGCATCTCCTTCCCAAAGGAGAACTCAAGAGCCTCCACCGAAGGAACGAGAAAGAAGCGAGTCTCCCGTCACCTCGGCGGAAATGGCTCCACGAAGACGGCGGGCTAAACGCTCTCCATCACCACCAAAGCGGAGAAGACCATTACACTCTTCTCCACGCCATAATTCAAAGAGGGATGATAAAAAGCAAGAGAAGAAAAAGGCGAGAAAGAGGACACCCTCTTCTCCATCTTCTTCATCCTCTTCCTCTTATGAAAGCTATGGTGAAGACGACAAAGATCAAGACAAGAAAAAGGCGAGAAAGAGGTCACCCTCTTCTCCACCTTCTTCAAATTCTTCATCTTCTGAAGCAAGTGATGGTGCAACTTTTGAACCATCAAAAAGAAGAGGCCATAGGAAATCCTATGCCGCATGGAAGAGGTCGTCCAAGCTGAAGAAATTCAAAGAGGGAGGGAAGAGCATCTCTTTCCTTACCTATGATGGCACCTTTGGTGCTACAGACAAAGTTTTGGCCTTTATCCAGCAATTCGATGCGGCGTTTGGAGATGAGGGCTTCACGGAGTCCTCTAAGCTACGCCATATAGCTATGCACTTTCAAAAGTCCGCCAGACAATGGTGGTCTAGCCTACGAGCCAACGGTGAAGCTCCACGAACATGGAAGGCTTTAAGAGCTTCCATTATGAAGCAGTTTTTGGCCACCGATTCCAAAGACAAAGTACTCACCGAATGGCGAAGCTTAAAGCTCTCTCCCAATGAGTCCATCCACAAATATGTAGACAAGTTTTGGGACCTACAACTCAAAGCCACTGTCTTCAAAAAGTTGGATTTTGGAGAGCAAAAGCAACAATTTTGTGCGGGCTTAACCGAAGAAATGGCGGAGTATGTCAACTCCCAAAGGCCACGTACCATATCGGCGGTAATACACCATACTATGGTGGCCTCGCGAATCAATTTCCAAACGGGGGGTAAAAGAAATAATAAGCCCCCGGAAAACAAGGGTTCCAATGAGCCTAAGGGGAAGGACAATGTCCAAAAGTCTCCTAAGGGCAATTCCAACAAAGCTAAAGAGAAGGGAGTTTACAAAGGAAAGAATAAACTCTCTCCTGAAGAGCTTGAGCGTTATCGTAAAGATAACCGGTGTTTCAAGTGCGGCGAACAAGGGCATGCATACCGCGCTTGTCCCCAAAAGAACAACCGCCAAGATCCTCCTAGAGCTTCTTTGGTTGAAATCCAAGAGGAGAAGATTCACCAAACTCACCACAAAGGATCTTCTCTATGCCATGCTTGGGGAAAGGTAAGAGAACACGATGCTTTTATTCTCTTTGACCCTGGTTCTACTCACAATTTCATATCTATGGAGTTAGCCACCAAGCTAGGCATACAATCCTACGAGATGGGAGATATCCTACCCGCAGACAGTGCCTTCAAGGGGCAAGAAGCTTCAGTCACTCCCTTAATCGGGAAATTGAGGCTTCATGTCCAAGGCTATGTGGACAAAGAGGACTTCTTTATCTCTCCTCTCAAGCATGAGGATGTAATCCTAGGGGCACCATGGTTTGACCGCCTGGCTACCGATGTTAAATTTCCTGAAAGGAGAATCTCCTTTAAGTTCAGGGAAAAGGACATGTATATAGATGCTAAGGAGATGGGTAACACCATCCCCATTGTACATACACCAGCTTTCAACAAGTCAATAAAGAGCTCTATTTCCGTGTACATGATTTTTGTTAAAGATTCTCAAAATGAACCTAATGCTTTAACAAAAGAAAATAAAAGCAACCAAAAGGAATTAGAGTTATCTAATTTTCTCAAGGGGTTTCAAGATGTTTTTATTGACGACATCCCTTGTGAGCTACCTCCTAAACGAGGTAATGACGACCATGCAAATGAACTTCTTCCAGGAAGTTCACCGCCTAACAAACCTCCTTATAGAGTTTCTCAAGCTCAACAAGAGGAGATTATGCGGCAAGTGCATGAGTTAGTTGAGAAGGGCATGGTTAGGCCTAGCTCATCTCCATTTTGCTCACCTGTGCTATTAGTGCAAAAGAAAGACGGCACATATCGTATGTGTGTCGACTATAGAGCACTAAATAGGATCACTATCAAGAATAGGTTTCCCGTTCCAAGGGTAGAAGACCTATTTGATAAGCTACAAGGATCGACCTACTTCAGTAGGATTGACCTAAAAAGTGGCTATCATTAAATAAGGATAGTTGATCAAGACATTGTAAAGACCGCATTTCGTTTTACATTTGGTCTTTACGAATACATTGTCATGCCTTTTGGCTTGACCAATGCACCAGCCACATTCAACCGCTTGATGGAGAAGCTGTTCAGGCCTCATCGAACCTTCACTGGAGTGTTCTTTGATGATATTATCATCTACTCTAATTCATTGGAGGAACACAAGCAACACCTCCTGGTAATATTTCAAGTTTTAAGAGAGAATAAACTTTATGTTAATCGAAAGAAAAGTGAATTTTTCTTGCAAGAGATTCAATATTTAGGTCACATTATCTCTCAAGATGGAATCCAAATGGATCCATCCAAGTTAGAGGTAATAAAAGGATGGCCTAAACCAAGGAATCTTCATGAACTAAGAAGCTTTATAGGTATGTGTGCATACTATAGACGCTTCATAGAAAAGTTCTCACGAATTGCAGGACCATTACATGACCTAACAAAGAAAAATATTAGGTATACGTGGTCTGCTAAGGAGAACAATGCTTTCGAAAAGCTTATCTCTCAACCTGTGCTTACACTACCGGATCTCTCAAAACCATTTGAGGTCCAATGTGATGCTTGTGGTGATTGCCTTGGGGCTGTTCTGCTCCAAGAAGGGCACGCCATAGGCTATGAGAGTCGAAGGCTCGACCCTGTTGAGCAAGCTCTAGGCATATACGAAAAAGAACTCCTTGCAGTTCTACATGCCTTAGACTCATGGAAGCACTATTTATTGGGGACTCCTTTCATTCTGCGAACGGATCACCAAAGTCTTAAGTACTTCATGACGCAGACCAAGCTCTCCGACAAACAAATGAGGTGGGCAAATTTTCTTTCGCAATTTCATTTTCATATTGCTCACATTGCTGGCAAGCATAATCAAGTAGCCGATGCACTCTCAAGACGACCGAGAGTGAATGCGGTTTCCATAGCAACTCACAATGATCTATCTTCAATGATAGATGAGTATGCTATTGATCCCGATTTTAGAGATGTGATTTCAGCCCTTGCATTAGGGAAGAAAGAAGAACCATTTACTTTACAAGATGATTATCTTCTCTATGGCAATAGACTATGCGTTACTAACTCACTACGTGAGAAAGTAATGTATGAATCTCATGCTCCCCCATATGCGGGGCATAGAGGGATTCAGTCTACCCTAAAGGGAATTGAAACATATTTCTATTGGCCTACCATGAAAGTGAACATACACGAGTATGTTTCCAAATGTGTGGTATGTCAAAAGACAAAATTTGATAGAGGGAAGCAACTTGGATTGCTTCAACCATTGCCAATCCCTAATTCACCTTGGGAGAGCATATCCATGGATTTTATCTTTGGATTGCCTAAGTCTATCCATGGGAATACGGGAATATGGACGATAGTAGACAGGTTCAGTAAACAAGCTCATTTTATACTTGTCAAAAAGACTATCAAAGCCCATCAAATGGCAACCCTCTTCATTTCACAAATTTTCAAGTACCATGGCTTGCCAATGTCCATAGTGTCGGATAGAGATCCTAGAATGACCAGTAATTTCTGGAAGGGTCTCTTTGAGAATTTAGGAACAAGGCTAAACTTCTCTTCGGCCTATCATCCACAAACTGATGGCCAAAGTGAAATAGCTAACCTAACCATTCTTGATCTACTAAAAGCCTATGTAACGGAAGTAGATCAAAGATCCCAATGGGAGAAGTACTTACCCTTAGTAGAGTATGCTTACAATAACACTGTACATACTTCCACAGGAAAAGCACCTTTCGAGGTAATTGAGGGAAGATCAAAAAGTCCCTTGCTACTTAAGGTACATGGGAAGATCTTCGCTGCAGATGAGTATAGCCGAGACCTACAAGAATCTTTCCAAAAGATTAAGGATGCTATCTCTATCTCACAGCAAAGGCAAAAGGCTGCTGCTGACAAGCACAGAAGAGCCCAAGCCTTTAAAGAAAACGATTGGGTCTTGTTAAAGTTTCCCAAGGCTCGATTAAGGCACACAACGGGCAAGAATCCTACGGGCCACCAAAAGTACTATGCTAAACTAGCAAAAAGGTATTATGGTCCCTTCCAGATTCTTAGGCCAATCAATGAGATGGCCTATCAACTTAAGTTGCCCAATCATTGGCTCATACACAATGCTTTTCATGTGAGCCTATTAAAGCCTTACAAAGGAGAGCCACCTCAAGAACCAACTATTGAAGACGCACCGGAGATCGAGGACCACGAGGAGGTGCTGCAGCCCGAGTCCATTCTCCGACATGAAGACAAGGTATTAAGAGGCGGTAAGACTATCCGACGATATCTTATTAAGTTTAAGAATTATCCTTTTGAAGATGCTAGATGGATGCAAGGCATACAATTAAAGGATAACCTAAACCTTGTCAATGCTTACAATGCTTCCCAAGAGTAAGCAAATGTACAAAATGTTAAAAATGAACAAATTTTTTGTCTTATAAGACTCTCTTTTTCTTTATTTGTGCACAAAAATGAAGTAGTATGCATGCTTAGATCAAGTTTGTGGAGACGACGTCTCCCAAACACCAAGTAGAGCTTGTCACTCTACTATGGAAGACTGATAGGACTAATGTGCAGACATGCTTGCGGCAGCCTCAGGCTCTCAAGCGCCAAATGGACTAGTCATCCATTATGGAATGATGTCGTAGGGTAACATAGGGATCCTCTACCCGCTAAGAAAAGGAATCATGCATATGCTTTATCTTCTCTACACCATAGTCGAGGACGACTATGATTTCAAGAGAGAGGTAATGTCATAATAATCAATATCTAATTCTAGGGATCCAAAAGGGGGGGCCATCTGCAAAAGAGCCATGTGAAATAATGGGCCAAAAAGACCCTAAGGTTCAGCCCATTAAGACTTCCAAAATGCTAAGGTTCCAAAATTCAAAGGTTGTGTCCAAAGGTCAACCCTAGGAAAAATTGGATGCTTTGTGTGTGCCCTAAAAGTCTTTGCACATCCCTACATGGGAGGGGGCGAGCCCCAAAGCTAGGGGATGAGAGAGAAAGCCACACACACACACACAGGCTCCCTTTACACAAATGGAATGAGGGACACATGTCAGCTCCCTAGGCCAGATGCCCACAAGGTGTGCCCAGTTCCTATTGGAAGACCCTTGAAGTGGACCAATGAGAATTAAGCTAGAGTAAATCTAGTTTAATTAATTTAAAAACATTTAATAAAAGAAACCAATGAGAATTAAGTCTCCTAGAAGACTATTGGGCAGTCTCCCAAGGGGTCCAATGAGCATTCAGGAGCCCCATGGCTTGCCTGATTCCTATTGGCCAGGAGGCAAAGGGGTCCAATGAGAGTTTAGTTTAATTATTTAATTACCTAAAGCTCTCACAAAAGGGGAAAGGGGGACACATGTCAGAAGGCTATCACTTATGCTGCTTAATTCCTATTGGCTTGACCTGGGGAGGTCCAATGAGGCAAAAGGCAGACCTAATTAGCAGCTAGGGCTCGCCCAAGAGAGAGGGGGGGCTGATTTTTGCTTGGCATTGACACACACACTCTCACACTTGACCATGTGTGAAGGGAAAATACTCTATCTCCTCCCAAGCTTTAATGGAGAGCTCATCACCTACTCCAAGCTTGTGAGATAGAAGCCTACATCAACACTCTCTTGGCATATGGATGCAAATCCAACCAAGAGCCAAGCTTCAATGCATGCTCATCTTCTCTACCAAGCTAATTACTAAGCTAAGCTATGCTAATATGAGTGATTATGTGAGGAGATGTACATCTTTCTCGTAAGATACTTCTTTTTCTTCTCAATCTACTCTCATACCCTGCTAGCTCTCACCATCTTCGAAGGTGTGCGAGGTCTTGGGTCTGAGAACGGGGATAATTCAAGTTGTGTTTGATTAAGTGTTTTGCTTGGTGTATGAAGCTTCCATCTTCATTGCACTAGCTAGTCTTGAAGGAACACAAAGAATTGTATTGTACAATGTCTCTCTTGATGGGAGAAACCATAATACAAAGCCTTTTGGAGGCGGGACCGGCTCCATGCAAATCCGGTCCTCAACTGTTGTCAATAGCTTAATTTCTCTCTCTTTTGAAAGTATTGTCGATGCTATCTAACTAGGTGTTATGCTTTTTGTTGCTCTCTCCACCCAAGCACTCTTGTAATTCTCATTAGGAATCTATTCTAATGAAATGCCCACTATGTTCATGCTAATTTCCGCTACACATAAGATTATAGGCCATTAAATGTTACAGACGGTTTGTATTGTAAGGGTAAGGACCAAATACTCAGGAAGGTTCCTCTCTCTCAGGAAATCACGGGAGTAATTGCTAGCTGTCACGACAGGGTTTGTGGTGGTCACTTTGCCCTAGACATAACAAGTAGGAAAATCTTGCAAGCAGGCTTCATATGGCCTAGCCTCGACCGTGATGTACACCATGGGTGCAAAACGTGTAAGTTGTGTCAAAAGGCTGGCACTAGGTCACTTATGCCTGAACCACAGACACCTATTCTCTCATATGGCCCATTTGAAAAATGGGGTATCGATGCCATTGGGCCATTACCTAGGGCCAACTCAGGAAAATTCTACATTATCATGGGGGTCGACTACATGACTAGATGGGCAGAGGCTATAGCCACCACTAGAATCACAGCGATAGAGGTAGCTAAATTTAACTACGAGCACATATGCTGTAGGTTTGGCACACCTTTAGAGATCATCTCTGATAGAGGTCTAGGTTTCAGAGCAGACTTGGTAGGAGAATTAATGCAGAAACTGGGCATTACAAGGAGGCACTCTTCACCATATTACCCTCAATGTAATGGCCTAGTTGAAAAGGTAAATGGAATGGTTTCTAAAATTATTACCAAGCAGGTAAACAATCATCCTGGAGACTGGGATAAGTATCTACTACCAGCTTTATGGGCCTACAGAACTTCATTTCGTACATCCTTGGGATTCACACCATATCATCTAGTATATGGTAAGGAAGCAATCTTGGCCATTGAAGTGCAACTACAAAGTCTCACAGTAATGGCAAGCCAGCTTCAACAGCCCAACATGCATTTGAGAGATCACATCATTAACTTGGAAAGACTGCAGCTGGACAGAGAAGAAGCAATAAATTATTATGTAGCACAAGTAGAGCATAGACGACTTAGCTTTAACGAGCATCTCCGAAAAAAATAATTGAAGAAAGGAATGTTGGTGCTGCGCTACGACAATCGCTTTGACACGCGCAAGGATAAGAAACTCCTACTCCGATGGGAAGGTCCTTTCATCGTCAGGAAAAAGTATGCCAATGGAAGATACCAGCTTATGGAGGCTGATGGAAAACTTCATAAAACCAGGGTAAATGGTTGGCGACTTAAACCTTACTTTCTTCGATTTGACCAGGCTCCACCAATTGACATTCCAGATGAGAACACACCATCAGCCGCCACCTCCGACGATAATGATCAAACAGATGAGCTAGAGACATGAATGCCTCTAGCCAAAAGGGGAGGGCTAATGATGGGGGCTTTTCACAAGCCAAGCTCCCATACCCCTCTTCTCTCGTCCCCACCCCATGAAAACCCCCTCTTAGGGAGAGAGTGATAAAAAGCATTGGAAAAAGTAAGAGAAAAAAAGAGTATGATTATGTAAATATATAAGAAAGGTAAAATAGGCCACCTCATGCCTGCGGGGTAGCCTATCCCCACCTTGCCTCCTTTTTTCTTCACTGTTGCCCCGCCGTGTGTCCCTTTTCCTCTCCTACACTCAAAAGGTCAACCCCCTCTCTCTTCCCCTTGTCCTTTCTCCTTTCTCTCTCCCCTCAAGCTACGCCACCTCTCACCAATAATGCATTATAACTCACCAATAATGCACCCTAACTCACATGCAACTTACCCTATCTTCCAAAATAGTATACCCCACCCCCTCTTTCTCTCTCCTATCATATCCCATGACCCAAATACCCCCCTCTCTCTCTAAAGGGCGCCATGTCTCTTGTCTTGTAGCTAAATAACCCCCCCCACACTCACACACACTCAATTTCACTAAAAAAAGGTGCCCACAGACCCATCCCCACCTGGTGGTTACCTGATTTTTCTTGTGTTCACACACATCTGCACACACTCCCCTCTCTCCCCTCTTGTAATTACTTTATTCTCCATGTCACCTCTCACTTTTTTTCATCCACCCATCTCTCTCTCTTAGTCTCTCTCTCATGAGACTGCTGTTCTGGCACATATAGACACAGCCAGACAAGTGGGGCCCACAGTCACATGGCCTATGTAGATAATGATTTCTTCATTTCTAGATTCTAGAATTTCTCCCCCATCCTCCCCTATATAAAGAGGGGTCACCGTCACACTAAACACACACACAACATCACCAAAGAACACACTATGCACTGTGTGTGCCTAGTGCACACACACACACACACACCTACACCATCACCATCACCGCTATCACCATGCTTGTCTTGAGCATGTCCTCTACACCCTTGGCTATGGAAGATGAAGGGCAACTAAATGAAGGATGATGTCCATAACCCTCGTGCGAGTCCTCCCCATCAACTCCCACCTATCCGCCATGTGCTCTACCACTCTCTCCCTTCTCATTCCCCTACCCTATGCTCCCCATTTCATCGCCTTATTCTCTAAATAAAGCTTGAGGTTTTGTGAGTATGTTTTCTTGCAATGTTTTGCCCATGTGAGGTGTGCAGAATTGCCACCTAATCTTGTGTTTGGAGTGAGCTTGTGTATGTGTGAAGGGTGTGCGGATTCGCCATCCTTTTGTGGTGCCTAAGTACTAAGCCGCTATACCCCCTCCCTCACTCTCTCTCTCTCTCTCTCTCTCTCTCTCTCTCTCTCTCTCTCTCTCACTCTCACTTGATCTCATTCCCTTTCCTCTTCATCATTACTCCCAAGCATCCATCTCTCTTGGATGAAAACTTTGTTATGGTGGTGTGTTGTTTGCGTCCTAGCCGCTGAAGCTAGGTGGTGCCCCTGTTTGCTTTACCATGACAGGCTTGAGGTGCTCCATTTGGTCCCCGGTGTTTTAGAGGACATCGGGGGTTCGGGGTTCGCTTTGCTCCCGCCAGTGGAGACAGACCGTGGTAGCAAGTGTGCGCTGTGTGGTGGATTTGCAGAGTGTGTTAGTAGTGGAAATTGAGCAGACGGTGGTCTGCTAGTGTAAAGATCTTTTTTGAAGGTGTCTTCTGAGAGGATAGGGGTGTTGCGGATACCTTGAGCTATAGAGAGGCCCTTCTGTTGTGCCCGGCGTGTTCCCCCATTCCCGCTTTCCAACATACATAACAGTGGTGCCCCCCAACTACTTGTAGAAGTGGACATTGACAAAGATCTTCAATGACTGATGCACTATTTTCTCTAGAGCTCCTACGTCTACAAAGGGCACAACTCTCTGCTCCACACCTTGTTATGGAAACTTATGGTTATTGACACATGTAATAGAGTGCCTAAACCTTGTGAGGCAAGACTCTCCGCTTTGCAATAATTTTATAAAAATTTATGGATGTTTATACATGTGTATTAGAGTGCCTACGCTTGGTAAGACATGAATCTCCGTGGTTACATTACTTGTTGAATAGGCCCACCACATTCGATATAGATTGATATGATGAATTGGTATGGAAAGATGAAGGGTGCCAGATGGTGGTCTATTTGGACCAATGTTGCACTCTATACCTATGTGCATTGACTTCTTGCACTCACGTCATGCAATCCACATGTTACACATTTTTCCACTTTTAAATTGATTCCTACTAATTATTGTTACTCTTTTGGTTTTCAGCTACTCAATGTGCTATGCAAGCATGTACCCAACATCTTGTACCTCACACTTGACCCCACCACTTATGTACTTTGTAATTGAGTACATTTTCTTTCCCAACCTCAGAGTATGTTATGGATAAGAAATATGTACAATTATTACTCAAGTGCTTATTACGAGCTATGGCCATTTATGCCCGTCCAACGAATGTGTATTCAATTTTGAGCATTGAAGAACCTATAAATAAATATGTGCAAGAGAAAAAATCTCGCTCTTGCACGGGGGGTTGCACCCAATGCCTATGTAGTTCTTTTCTCCTACTCCCTCTCCTCTCTCACCACGCTGGTGTAGCACTCTGCTCTAGGAGGTGCACTTGTAGTTTCTCTCTCTCTCTCTCTCTCTCTCTCTCTCTCTCTCTCTCTCTCTCTCTCTCTCTCTCTCTCTCTCTCTCTCTCATTGCATGGAGTCTTGAATATGCGCTATGGTATTTTCCATGTATGTATATTTATTTGTTTTATAGCTTGTAATACGTTGTTTTTAGGCCTCCATGCTCCCATTTGTAGCATGTGTTACATGCCAAATGTACTCAAATGTACGGCGTAGACAGGGATTGCATCCTAATTATCCCTTGGCTGTGCATTACAAGTGGGTGGTGGATTTGGTCACAATGCCTTTAGGGGTTTTGGAAAATGACATACCTGGTTCTTGCAAAAGTGGACTTGTCTACTCATCTTGAAGGAAGGGCATTAAGAAATAAAAGTACAAAAGCAATATATAGGTTCCTCTTAGAAAATGTAGTTTGTAGATATGGATGTGTTGGGAAGATAACTGCATATATAAGTGAGCTAGATTTTTTTATGAATCAAGGAATTTATTCAAAAGGTTTGGCATTAGACTTTCTCTCATGTCTGCTTACAACCTTGAAGATAATGGAAAAAGTGAATGGGGCCATCCCCCAATCATCAAGGTGTTAGCAAAGGCTTGCAGAGGCAGAGCTCGTGAATGACCGAGGCTATTACCATATGCTTTGTGGGCCGATTGTAAAACACATAGTTCAGCCATAGGTTACATGCCTACTAAATCAATGTAAGATCCAAAACCTATGATGCCTATAGAGGATGTGGTTCCCACATGGAATGTGGGAACCACATGGAATGTGTTACCTTGGAAAGAAAACGTGACTAGAGAAGATCTTCTTGCATTACGAACTCCACAAATTGAAAGAAGATTAGAGGACATTGAAACATCATTACCAAGATTAAATAACAAAGACAAGTCCGACCAAAAAACATTGAAGAAGGTGATTGGGTGCTAATGTATGATAGCAATCTAGACAATCAAGATACTGTCATGAGAAATTTTGTTAAGATATGGTTTGGCCCATATCTTGTCAAGCATGTGCATGAAAATTCCACTTATACCTTTAGTGAGCTTGATGGGACACAGATGAAGGTTCTTGTTGCTAGAAAGATTATCAAAGTATTTAAAAGAAGGATGACAATGCAGCATTTAATGAAGGTAAAAACTTGGAATCGCCAAAAGAAAGAGAAGATGAAGATATAGAAGAAGGAGACAATGAACCTTCGTCAGGATTGAACCACCAAACTTCAAGTATGCCACATACCAATGGAGGATGTGCAGGTTTAGAGGGGGTGGATGTTGTGTGATAGCACATCCATAATAGGAACAAGTGATGAATACCACGATGCATGTATTTAGATGCGTGGGAAAATTCTCCTATATATGTACATATACATGCACAATATATAAGTTAAAATTATATACCATATCTAATAAATTATTTTGAGAGTCATTTTTCTACCTCATCTTAATTTCTTTATGATATTAGTCCTCATGCATATATACTATGAAAACTATGCAACATAACCCAATGCATTAGTATGTCTTTTTCCTACCATGCATAAATTTTAAATTAATATTAATTCTGGTCAAGGGTTGCATGGCATGAATATATCCGCAATGATGCATCTACGTTTGGAAGCAAGTGACAATCTAAGAAAACCCAAGACTTATAAAAGCTAGGATTGGCTAAGAGAAAAGGCACGTGGCAAGAAGAAGACTTTCACTAGGACTAAAAGACCTCTAACAAAACAAGTGTCATCACCAACAAGGAGATGTTTTGGAGAAGCAAATATCACTCATATTCCTTACATGGAGGCAAAAGTAGCTCGAGACTTGTCCAAATGCTCCACAATGTCTTCTTCTTAAGGAGGCAACCTGACCTACAAATAGAGCTCTTCCTCCCTAATTTGGGTATTATATCACATTATGCAGCATTGTATCGTATCAATCCAAGCTAAGCCCTAGCCTCTCAACCAAACTTTCATCAAACCTATTCAATATCTCACGAGACAAGCTCTCCTACTCCAACAAGACAAGTCATCATGAGCCAAGCCCATCTATCTCTCAAACCAAGCCCGTACTACCATCATCACATACTACTCTTTCCCTTACAAGTAGCATTATAAAATCTCACATGCTCTATGTAATTTTCTCTTGTTAATAAGGCATGTTATTGACCATTAAAGAAATGTGTATAAGGGAATCTCTTATTACTCCCTCATCAAAAGAGCATCAATCTTGCAAAAATTGAGTAATTAAAGGTGTGCCACAATCCTTATTTCACGCTGAAGGTTGTGCAAGAGACTATATTGTATTTTGTCTTCTTTTCTCTTCCAATCCTTATATTTCTTTATGCCTAGTACATAAAGGTCTTTTGTCTTATTTACCTACGTTAGCTCACTTTTGACAAATTTTAGTGTTTCTTACTGAGCTCGAACAACTATGGAAAATTCTATTTTCTCTAAGAATCAAGACTTTACTTGGTTTTGCTATGAACTAAGAAGAGTTGTATACACAGCTTATCCCAATTTCTAGGAAAAATATATATATCATGGTGAGTACTGAACTACAATTCCAAAGGACGATTCATAGCATGTTTGTGCCACAAAGATTAGCTATCATTAACGCATCATTAGCACCTTTTATCCTACCTATGAATAGATATGAATTGAGCTTTGATGTCCTTATTTTTGTCTTGCTTTTAGTAAGGGATTTTGTATATATGTGTGTACAAGAGAGCTAATCTCATGTGGCTACGCTGAAAGTTTTAATCTTTCACTATTAAATCACAACGTGTCAAAGTATCCTACAATTCCTTGCAAAATCTCATAGTGAGAAGCCCCACTCTTTCATGGGAAGAACACCCACTTTTTGACAACGTCCTTCAATTTCCACAAGTGCTCTTTCTATTGTGCCATTGGCTAACTAGAAATTGATTTGAACATCCATTCCAACTAGCCAAATTTTCTCTATCTAAATTGTTGTAATAGGAGGTGACAATTTATGTTGTTCCTTATACCTTAAAATCCTCAACCGATCTTCCTTGGTGGGACTTCTCTAGTTCACCCTTGGTTCAAGGTCATTGACATTTTTTTCTCGGTTAGGACCGAGTACAGCCGTCAATGCGTTCCCCTAAGGTGAGTGTATTATAATCTACATGAATCCCTCGATCCCAAGTTGTTTCCCACTTCGTAGATCGGAATCCCTTTTCCCCGCTCTGGACTTAATTTCTAGGACAACATAAAATTGGGTTCAACTTTCCGGCCAACAATTAACCCTCCGGAATCCGCCCACCCACCGAACCGTTTGATAAATGCACCTTCACAAGGTAGTACAATGATACTAGAAAATAGTATTCCATCCATGGCGAACCAAGAATACATTTCAAGCATTTGAAAGAAGCATGCAAACTACTCATACCCTTGCAAATGTGAATTTATCAGGTGATAGGATGGGCCATTGTTTATATAGGCCCCTCCAAACTTGGTGCCTCTCTAAAAATTTGGAGGAAATTTTGAGCCCCTCGGGTTATGAAGCGGGCCCGTTGGGCAAATCAAATATCTCACCTAAAGAGGAACTCTTGATTTCAATAGGTCAATGTGAATTTCATTTTATTAACACTCCCATGGGGTGTTAATAACATGAGTTTTTTCCACTTCACACTTAACGTGAAGATGTGAATGAAATCCCTGTCTATGAATAGGCCCTAGGCTTCACATTTCCACTTAGACTTGGAGACCTTGGCAAATTCTCTCTAGCATAGAGTGACTCTACACAAAAATCACAAAAGAGAGAAAAATCTCTAGTTGATTAATCAAGGTAATTAACACTAATCTCATTAGATTGGATAAAGGCATGTCAATTTATCTCTATTTTTCTAATTATCTTATTAATCAAGAAATATTAAGTATCTCTCTACTAATAATTACACTCTTAATATTACTAATTTGTGGAATACTAAATCTCTATTTATGATTAATAATTTAATTAATTACTAACCTATAATAGGACTAAAATTATTCAATTTTGGGCTTAATTTAAAACAAATATACCAACTAAACTTTGATAATTATGAATTAATTTCCAAATCTTCTACACACTATTAAAAAGATGTGGAAATTATATCAAAATTTTTACTTAATTTTGGTATTTATTTAAGTAGAAACTATATATTTTTAATCTAAAATTAATAATAAATTTAAGAATATATCTTAATAAATCATGAGATCATTTTCAAAGGTATATTATAGTGTTAGAGACTTGTGACAATTATTTTATATTTAATAAATTATTTTTTATAATTATTATCTCTTAAATTCACTATTTCTAGTAAAAACTTAAGTAAGATAATTAGCAAATCAGCTTAAAAGCTAGTGAGATAATTTTAAGAGGTAGGTTACAGTATGAGAAATCCATAACAAGTATTTGATGTTTAGTGAATTAGTTTTTTTGATTATTGCTGATTAATCTACTTGTTTTTAGTAGAAAATTAAGTAAGATAATTAATAAATCAACGTAAAAGTTAGTGAGATAGTTTCTATAGGTAGATTATGATGTTAGAAACTAGTTAATTAGTTTTACTAATTACTATTATATAGATTCTCTATTTCTAGTTGAAATAAGTAAGATATTTAGTAACTTAGCTTCAAGGTTGATGAGATATTTTTTTTCGAAAAGAATAATAGTGGTAAAAACTCATGATATTTATCTCATTATTATTTATTTAGCTTCGCTAATTATTGTTGTATAAATTCTCTATTTTTAACAAAAGATTAAGTAAGATAATTAGTAAATCAGCTTAGTAATTCTCTATTTTTAACAGAAGATGTGATGATTATCTCATAAATATTTAATTAGTTTTACTAAACATTATTGTAAATCTAGAAGTTAATGAGATAACCTTAAGAGAAACATTAGAGTGTTAGAAACTTGTGATAATTATTTCATAATTAGTTAATTAGTTTTACTATTTACTATTATATAAATTCTTTATTTCTAACAAAAAATTAATAAATATAATTAATAAATCAGCTTAGAAGTTTAGAAGTTGATGAGATAATTTTGTAGAGATAGATTATAGTGTTAAATACTCATGATAAATATCTCATAATTAGTTAAGTAGTTTGGCTAGTTACTATTGCTCAAATTTTTATTAAAACAAAAAATTACATAAGATTATTAGTAAATTAGTGTAGAAGCTAATGAGATAATTTGGAAGGAGGATATAGTATTAAAATTTGTGATAATTATGTCATAATTTTTTAACTATTTTTTTTTATTAATATTGCATAAATTCTCTACTTTTTTTTAAAAAGTAAACAAGATAATTAGTAAATTAGCTTAAAAATTAGTGAGATAATTTTGAGAGATATATTTTAGTGTCAAAAACTTGAGATAATTATCTCATAAATATTAACTTAGCTTTACTAATTAATATGTCTAAAATAATTTTTTGGTAAAAAATTAAAGAGGATGATTAGCAAATCCACTTAGAAAATTTTAAGATAATTTCTAGAGGTATAGTACACTATTAAGAATATGTACTAAATATATCTATATCAGAGAACTACTTGAATAATTATTAAGTAAAAATGAGCTTTTTTATTATATTTAAAAGGAAAAAATTAGGAAGTTAACTTAGAAAATTACCGGATAGTTACCAAAGTTTAAAAACACCAAAAGGAATCTAAGATAAAAATATCTATCTCCCATCTATAGCTAAAAAATTACTATGTCAAAAAGTTAGTATTTTTTACTACAAATTAAAGAGAAAAGTTAGTAGGTTAACTTTTTGAATCTAGGTGTGAATTCATATGGGCAAATTAATGTCATGAGAATCCCCAATAATGATATCACACCAAAAGGAGTTATTTATGATACTATAATCCACTAAATAGTCTTGAGCTTTGGAAAAAATGGAATTAAGATATAACCCACTGTGCTGGGTCCTCACCTGTAGCTTGGCGACTTCTTTGGTAGGTCTCTTTTTCCCTTTCAAACCTTGCCTTATTTTGCTAAGGTTATTCTTGATGTGCAACCACTGCCTTCTTCTTCATCTACTCTCTTCTGGCTCTCTTCTCTTCATTGTCCGAGCTTTTGCTGGTATGTGCTTCATGAGAGCTTTCTACAGACTCTTCATGATATTTGTAAACTGTTTTTGTCGACCTTGTGGTTCTTGAAGATGGCTGTGCTAACACAATCCATGCGTTTTAATCTGGGGCAGGCGGCAAATTGTCTGCCATGCCGATAGCATGGTATGCTATTCTTGTTAGAACCTCAGATGCACCCAGATATGTGATTTTACCCTCTTTCTTGGTACCCTTCAGCGTTGATAGAACATACTTCATGTGATCAATGGGTTGCCTGGTTGTCAACTTCAACACTTGTGTGAATGTAGTCGCAACTACATGATTAGGTATTGTGTACCTTGGCGGTCTCTTTGCTAGAAAATGGAAGTGTTGATGATATAACTGTCCTAGTTCTTTTGCTTGCTTCTGGATGAGATCAAGAAAGGTTTCCACAGCAATCTCCTTGGTGAAAGTACCTGTTGTCTCTCTGTCACGGGCCCTCATTGTCATCCCCTCTATTGGCAACTTGAGAGCCTCGTCCAGAATTTCTTTTGTTATTACCACTTCTACCTAACACCATCAAGTTTTTCCAAATGGTTGTTCAAAGTCATGAGCTGCTGTTTAATTTATTGGAGATGCAATTGTATTGAACATGTGGCCATTTCTTGTTGGTGTTCTTATAGTTGGTGTTCTTATAGTTTTATGCTACATCAATTTATTGGAGATGCAATTGTATTGAACATGTGGCCATTTCTTGTTGGTTTTATTATAGTTTTATGCTACATCAATACTAACAAATCCAAAGTCCTTCAAACTATGTAGCCCATGATCTTAAAATATCACTTCAATAGTATTCACATAGTTGCCCTCCTTATAAGTTAGAGTTTGATTAAAACCCTCATAATTGTATATCAAAGTGCCCTTTGAGTGAAAAACATTTGAACAATTGCTGCTCAAGATTGATGCACTTTGTAGCGTATTGGCATAATGTTTCTTGACATAATCTTGAGCCATATCAAACACTCAAGGTAAGGATATTGGGAAGACAAAATTTTGATTTAAATTTGTGAAAAAATTACATTAGTAAAGTATGCGTTTGTGATTTTTAAAAATTTAACCACAACTCAAATTTTGTCTATGTACTTGTATAGACATTCCCCATTAATCAAGTAAAATATGAGCAAAACTATTATGAATACCAATTTGTTATTTTAGGAATCAAAGGGGGCTGTTTTTTAAAATTTCTTCTTCTCCTTTAGGCCCTCTTTACTCTCTTACCATGTACACAACTATAGGCCGAGGATTGAGCTGAGTTTATCTTTATCATACTCTATTGCATTGTATCTCAAAACATAAGGTGGTATGGACTAGTTTAGCAATGGTCAAAGAAGTCAATCTTTATTCATACTTTTTAGGTTTGTTGAGTTTCCATTACAAGATGGTTGAACCTCCTACACTTGATGGTGACTCTTGTAACATTTTTGTGTAGGACAATCAAGCTTTCACATGATGGTAGCAACTCACCTTTGATTCATGTCTCTTGTACACTCCTGATTGAGTTTTGAAATGCACTCCAAATTGGTGCAATGTAGACAACACATTGTATTCTAGGACTAGCAATTGAATTCAACCTATTCACACAAAAAATGTAGGTTGTGCCCTCAAAGGGGCATAGCCCAATAGAAGAGGTTCCTTCTCATCTTCAACTTTTAGACACACTTGTCTATCCAATCTATCCCACTTATTCAATTTCCACCAACCACTTGCCCAAGTGTTCTTGAATGTTGGGCGTGCATTCTTTCAACGATAGAGAAGAAATATTGAAGATCCATTGTTTCAATTTTTGGTTAAAAAAATTAAAGCTTTGGCTTCACATCCGTTTATCGGGAGCATTGATCAGGAGCCCAAATTGTTTTTGGTAGCTTAACCTATTGTGTAAGGGCCTAATTGTTGTGCCCTTCCTACTTGCATTTGTCAAAATTTTGCGCCCTTCCTAAATTTTGTGCCCTTCCTACTTGCATTTTTCAAAATACAACCCAAATTATCTTGTGAAACAAAAAACTCTTGATGATAAGGCCATAAAAACAAACTCGCCATGGGCTCTTCAACCTGTCTTTTTCAAGTGTAAATCAATGGGCTTTGATAAAGAAACATTTTTGAATGATGATGCCAAAAATTTGGCACCCTTCAAATTTCCATTATGAATTTGGTGACCGCGGGCAAATCAAGCTCATTGAGGGTCATCACCAGTGTTTAAAGTCCAAGCATGTCTTTTCCTTTTCAATACGGGGTCAAGACTCAATTGAGATACAATTTTCCTCAATGTTGTTGGGTGTCAAATGTTTGTTTCAAAACAATGTTACCAGGCCTTTCACACTTGCGTTTGGGAATTCAAATCAGCAGGGGTTGGTGACAAAATCAGCCTCACCGTGCCCTTCACACTTGCGCTAAAAAATGCAAATCAATAGGGGCGATTGAAGAGTTTGGAAAATCAAGCTCACCTAGGCCTTTACACGTCCATTTGGAAATGCAAATCATTAGGAGTTGGTGAAGACGCAAGCAAATGAATCTCATCGAGACCCTTGTTCGTGCGTTTCCAAACACAATACAATATGGCCCTGTGAATAGTCAGGGTGTATTGTTGATCCAGTCTAATATTGCAACTCGGCTCTAGCCTATCCGTTTTGACCTTGATGCCTTATCCCCACTAGACTTTCCTCATGCTCCCCCTTTATTATAATCACACGTACGCCCAAGCTAGATGTGCTTCTTGAGGCAACAACAATGGTGGGAAATTCCCTCAGCTTTAATAATGTCCATGTTGACCTTGATCAAAATACAATTTTTTACGTAGCTAAAGTCAATGCAGAATGAAGTAGAAATCATCAAAACCCAGCACTACATCAGTTTTGGAGTTGTGGGGGGGAGGGGGGGGCAGAGAGAAATAGAGAGAGAGACTCAAGTTGTGTCAAGGACAAAGAATTGGGGGAAGTTGACGTGCTTTTGCAAGGCAAAAAACGTGCATGCAAAGAACATGGAATCCAAATATGGTTCCCTCATAACTATTGATATGTTGGTCAAGAGAGTCGGAGAGAGAGAGAGAGAGAGAGAGAGAGAGAGAGAGAGAGAGAGAAAGAGAGGGAGAGAGAGACCTAGTTAATCTCTATGCATACGTACATACAACGTGCTTGCGTCTAGCTATTAGAAGCTAGCAATGTGGCATGCAAAATGACAACCACGACCTTGCTGCTCGTGCTGTTGGTTCACATCGCAACAAGAACCACCACTGCTAGCCGATAAAGGGAGTGGTGCATCATGTGTCTCCATCATGTGAGGATTTTATGTACCAGTGTGGAGGCTGGCAAGAACAAGGTAGAGACCTAGCCAATGATGCTGCCAAAATCTACAACGCATCCACCCCAATGATCGATGTCGTGCTCTGCAAGAGGTCTACTAGACTTGCATCTCGCCTTCTTCAACAATGTGATTTTCAGCCCCAAGACTGCCGCACGAGAGATTCAATTGAGTAGAAGAGGAAGAGTGTAACATTTAATGGCCTAAAAACTTGTGTGTAGCGGAAATTAGCATGAACATAGTGGGCATTTCATTAGAATAGATTCCTAATGAGAATTACAAGAGTGCTTGGGTGGAGAGAGCAACAAAAAGCATAACACCTAGTTAGATAGCATGAACAATACTTTAAAAAGAGAGTGAAATTAAGCTATTGACAACAGTTGAGGACCGGATTTACATGGAGCCGGTCCCCCCTCCAAAAGGCTTTGTATTATGGTTTCTCCCATCAAGAGAGACATTGTACAATACAATTCTTTGTGCTCCTTCAAGACTAGCTAGTGTAGTGAAGATGAAAGCTTCATGCACTAAGAAAAACACTTATCAAACACAACATTAATTCTCCCTAATCTCAGACCCAAGACCTCACACACCTTCGAAGATGGTGAGAGCTAGCAGGGTATGAGAGTAGATTGAGAGGAAGTAGAAGTATTCTTACGAGAAAGATGTACATCTCATCACATAATCACTCATATTAGCATAGCTTAGCTTAGTAATTACCATGGTAGAGGAGATGAGCATGCATTGAAGCTTGGCTCTTGGTTGGATTTCCATCACAAAGCCAAGAGTTGTTGTTGTAGGCCTCCCTTCTCACAAGATTGGAGTAGGTGGTAAGCTTTCCATTAAAGCTTGAGAAGGAGAGAGAGTCTTCTTTACTTCACACATGAGATTGTGTGAGTGTGTGTGTGTGATAATGCCTTGCAAAAATCATCCCACTCTCTCTCTTGGTCGACCCCTCTTGCTATTTGCTCATGCTACCCTCTCATTGGACCTCCCTAGGACTAGCCAATGACAATTAAGCAGCACAAGTGATAGCCTTCTGGCATGTGTCCCCCTTTCCCCTTTTGTGAGAGCTTTAGGTAATTTAATAATTTAACTAAACTCTCATTGGACCCCTTTGCCTCCTGGCCAATAGGAATCAGGCAAGCCATTGGGCTGTTGAATGCTCATTGGACCCCTTAGGAGATTGTCCAATAGTCTTCTAGATGACTTAATTCTCATTGGTTCTTTTATTAAGTGTTTTTACATTAATTAAACTAGATTTACTCTAGCCTAATAATCATTGGTCCACCTCCAAGGCCATCCAATAGGAATTGGGCACAACTTGTGGGCATCTGGCCTAGGGAGCTGACATGTGTCCCTCATTCCCTTTGTGTAAAGGGATCTTGTGTGTGTGTGTGACTTTCTCTCTCATCCCCTACAAGCAAGGCTCGCCCCCTCCTATGTAGGGATTTGTAAAGACTTTTGGGACACACACAAGGCATCCAATTCCCCCCAAGGTTGACCTTTAGACACAACCTTTGAATTTTGGAACCTTAGCATTTTGGAAGTCTTAATGGGCTGAACCTTAGGGTCTTTTTAGCCCATTGTTGC
The DNA here is from genome assembly GCF_014529385.1 of Adiantum capillus-veneris. Taxonomy (NCBI): domain Eukaryota; kingdom Viridiplantae; phylum Streptophyta; class Polypodiopsida; order Polypodiales; family Pteridaceae; genus Adiantum; species Adiantum capillus-veneris. Next base: position 90,709,859 of record NC_140944.1, read on the forward strand.
ACATGGATCTTTTGCAGATGCCCCCCCCTTTGGATCCCTATGGTGGCAGGTCTACTAGCTTAACCAATATTATAGCTTTTTCTCCCCTGGCACTTCCCCATATTAAATGATCAGTTTGACATGAGAAAATCATTTAGGAGAATTAGATATTGATTATTATGACATTAACTCTCTCTTGAAATCATAGTCGTACTCGACTATGGTTTAAAGAAGATAAAGCATATTCATGAGTCATTTTCTTAGCGGGTAGAGGATCCCTATGTTACCCTACGACATCATTTCACAATGGATGACTAGTCCATTTGGTGCTTGAGAGCCTGAGGTTGCCGCAAGCATGTCTGCACATTAGTCCTATCAATCTTCCATAGTAGAGTGACAAGCTCTACTTGGTGTTTGGGACACGTCGTCTCCGCAAACTTGATCTAAGTATGTATACTACTTCATTTTTGTGCACAATAAAGAAAAAGAGAGTCTTATAAGACAAAAAGTTTGCTCATTTTTAACATTTTGTACATTTGCTTACTCTTGGGAAGCATTGTAAGCATTGACAAGGTTTAGGTTATCCTTTAATTGTATGCCTTGCATCCATCTAGCATCTTCAAAAGGATAATTCTTAAACTTAATTAGATATCTCGGATAGTCTTACACCCTCTTAGTACCTTGTCTTCATGTCGGAGAATGGACTCGGGATGCAGCACCTCCTCTTGGTCCTCGATCTCCGGTGGGTCTTCAGTAGTTAGTTCTTGAGATGGCTCTCCTTTGTAAGGCTTTAATAGGCTCACATGGAAAGCATTGTGTATGAGCCAATGATTGGGCAACTTGATTTGATAGGCCATCTCATTGATTGGCATAAGAATCTGGAAGGGACCATAGTACCATTTTGCTAGTTTAGCATAGTACTTTTGGTGTCTTGTAGTATTCTTGCCTGTCGTGTGCCTTAATCGAGCCTTGGGGAATTTTAATAAGACCCAATCATTTTATTTAAAGGCTTGGGCTCTTCTGTGCTTCTCAGTAGCAGCCTTTTGCCTTTGTTGTGAGATAGAGATAGCATCCTTAATCTTTTAAAAAGATTCTTGTAGGTCTTGGCTATACTCATCTGCAGCGAAGATCTTCCCATGTACCTTAAGTATCAAGGGACTTTTTTATCTTCCCTCAATTACCTCGAAAGGTGCTTTTCCCGTGGAAGTATGTACAGTGTTATTGTAAGCATACTCCACTAAGGGTAAGTACTTCTCCCATTGGGACTTTGATCTACTTCCGTTACATAGGCTTTTAGTAGATCGAGAATTGTTAGGTTAGCTATTTCACTTTGGCCATCCGTTTGTGGATGATAGGCCGAAGAGAAGTTTAGCCTTGTCCCTAAATTCTCAAAGAGACCCTTCTAGAAATTACTGGTCATTCTAGGATCTCTATCCGACACTATGGACATTGGCAAGCCATGGTACTTGAAAATTTGTGAAATGAAGAGGGTTGCCATTTGATAGGCTTTGATAGTCTTTTTGACAGGTATAAAATGAGCTTGTTTACTGAACTTGTCTACTATCGTCCATATTCCCATATTCCCATGGATATACTTAAGCAATCCAAAGATAAAATCCATGGATATGCTCTCCCATGGTGAATTAGGGATCGACAAGGGTTGAAGAAATCCAAGTTGCTTCCCTCTATCAAATTTTGTATTTTGGCATACCACACATTTAGAGAGGGTTGCCATTTGATGGGCTTTGATAGTCTTTTTGACAGGTATAAAATGAGCTTGTTTATTGAACCTGTCTACCATCGTCCATATTCCCGTATTCCCATGGATAGACTTAGGCAATCCAAAGATAAAATCCATGGATATGCTCTCCCATGGTCAATTAGGGATTGGCAAGGGTTGAAGCAATCCAAGTTGCTTCCCTCTATCAAATTTTGTCTTTTGGCATACCACACATTTAGAAACATACTCTTGTATGTTCACTTTCATGGTAGGCCAATAGAAATATGTTTCAGTTCCCTTTAAGGTAGACTGAATCCCTCTATGCCCCGCATAAGGTGGAGCATCACATTCATACATTACTTTCTCACGTAGTGAGTTAGTAACACATAGTCTATTGCCGTAGAGAAGATAACCATCTTGTAAAGTAAATGGTTCTTCTTTCTTCCATAATGCAAGGGCTGAAATCACATCTCTAAAATCAGGATCAATAGCATACTCATCTATCATTGAAGATAGATCATTGTGAGTTTCTATGGAAACCGCATTCACACTCAACCGTCTTGAGAGTGCATCAGCTACTTGATTATGCTTGCCAGCAATGTGAGCAATATGAAAATGAAATTGCGAAAGGAAATTTTCCCACCTCATTTGTTTGTCGGAGAGCTTGGTTTGCGTCATGAAGTACTTAAGACTTTGGTTATCCTTTCCTGGAATGAAAGGAGTCCCCAATAAATACTACTTCCATGAGTCTAAGGCATGTAGAACTGCAAGGAGTTCCTTTTCATATATGCCTAGAGCTTGCTCAACAGGATCGAGCCTTCGACTTTCATAGCCTATGGCATGCCCTTCTTACAGAAAAACAGCTCCTAGGCAAGCACCACAATCATCACATTGGACCTCAAATGGTTTTGAGAGATCTGGTAGTGTAAGCACAGGTTGAGAGATAAGCTTTTCTTTAAGATTTTCAAAAGCATTGTTCTCCTTAGCAGACCATGTGTACCTAACGCTTTTCTTTGCTAGGTCATGTAATGGTCCGGCAATTTGTGAGAACTTTTCTATGAAGCGTCTATTGTATGCACAAATACCTATAAAGCTTCTTAGTTCATGAAGATTCTTTGGTTTAAGCCATCCTTTTATTACCTCTAACTTTGATGGATCCATTTGGATGCCATCTTGAGAGATAATGTGACCTAAATATTGAATCTTTTGCAAGAAAATTTCACTTTTCTTTCAATTAACATAAAGTTTATTCTCTCTTAAAGCTTGAAATATTACCTGGAGGTGTTTCTTGAAATATTACCTGGAGGTGTTGCCTCAATTTCCCGATTAAGGGAGTGACTGAAGCCTCTTGCCCCTTGAAAGCACTGTCTGCAGGTAGGACATCTCTCATCTTGTAGGCTTGTATGCCTAGCTTGGTGGCCAACTCTATAGATATAAAATTGTGAGTAGAACCAGGGTCAAAGAGAATAAAAGCATCATGTTCTCTTACCTTTCCCCAAAAATGTCATAGAGGAGATCCTTTGTGGTGAGTTTGGTGAGTCTCCTCGTCTTGGATTTCAACCAAGGTAGCTCTAGGAGGATCTTGGCGGTTGTTCTTTTGGGGACAAGAACGGGTCGCATCAAATTGTTGGATAAAAGGGCAAGACTTTGTCCGTAGCACCAAGGTGCCATCATAGGTAAGGAAAGAGATGCTCTTCCCTCCCTCTTTGAACTTCTTGAGCTTGGACGACCTTTTCCGTGTGGCATAGGATTTCTTATGGCCTCTTCTTTTTGATGGTTCAAAGGTTTCACCATCACTTTCTTCAGAAGGTGAAGAATCTGAAGAAGGTGGAGAAGAGGGTGACCTCTTTCTCACCTTTTTCTTCTCTTGATCTGCGTCATTGTCACCATCACTTTCATCAGAGGAATAGGATGAAGAAGATGGAGAAGAGGGTGTCCTCTTTCTCGCCTTTTTCTTCTCTTGATTTTTATCATCCCTCTTTGAATTATGGTGTGGAGAAGGGTGCGATGGTCTTCTTTGCTTTGGTGGTGATGGAGAGCGATCTTCGCCGAGGTGGTGGGAGACTCCATTCTTTTTCGTTCCTTCGATGGAGGCTCTTGAGTTCTCCTTTGGGAAGGAGATGCGTCATCAAGAAGTAAATTTTTCAGCCCTTTGTATGGATTCTCTTCTTCTTCCCGAATCGGAGAGAGACCTCTTTTAGAAGTCTCACTAGGAGGCTTCCTAGGTGTTCTCTCGTCATGGTGGTGAGCTTGGAGAATCCCATGAGCATGGAGCTGCCGTTGCACTTCACTTTGGAGAGATGGTGTCATCATAATAAATATCTAATTCTCCTAAATGATTTTCTCATATTAAACTGATCATTTAATGTGGGGAAGTGCCAGGGGAGAAAAAGCTAGAATATTGGTTAAGCTAGCAGACCGGCCACAATAGGGATCCAAAGGAGGGAAAATAGGAATCCAAAGGGGGGGCCATCAGCAAAAGAGCCATGTGCAACAATGGGCTAAAAAGACCCTAAGGTTCAGCCCATTAAGACTTCCAAAATGCTAAGGTTCCAAAATTCAAAGGTTGTGTCCAAAGGGTTAAAGCTTAGGGGGAATTGGATGCTTTGTGTGCTCTCCAAAGTCAACACATAGCCATACATGGGAGGGGGTGAGTTCTTCTTCTAGGGGATGAGAGATAAAGACACACACACACACACACACACAAGCCCCTTTTACACAAAGGGAATGAGGGACACATGTCAGCTCCCTAGGCCAGATGCCCACAAGGTGTGCCCAATTCCTATTGGATCGCCTTGGAGGTGGACCAATGCTAATTAGGCTAGAGTAAATATAGTTTAATTAATTTAAAAACACTTAATAAAATAACCAATGAGAATTAAGTCTCCTAGAAGACTTTTGGATAGTCTCCCAAGGGGTCCAATGAGCATTCAGGAGCCCAATGGCTTACCTGATTCCTATTGGCCAAGAGGCAAAGGGGTCCAATGAGAGTTTAGTTTAATTATTAAATTACCTAAAGCTCTCACAAAAGGGGAAAGTGGGACACATGTCAGAAGGCTATCACTTATGCTGCTTAATTGCCATTGGCTTGATTTGGGGAGGTCCAATAGGGAGCCTGCAAGTACAAATAGCAAGAGGGCTCGCCCAAGAGAGAGAGGGGGATGATTTTTGCAAGGAATTATCACACATACACTCACACACAGGCTATGGTGAAGCAAAGAAGACTATCTCTTCCCAAGCTTTAATGGAGAGCTCATCACCTACTCCAAGCTTGTGAGATAGAAGCCTACATCAACACACTCTTGGCATGTGGATGCAAATCCAACCAAGATCTAAGCTTCAATGCATGCTCATATCCTCTACCAAGCTAATAACTAAGCTAAGCTATGCTAATATGATTGATTATGTGAGGAGATGTACATCTTTCTCGTAAGATACTCCTTCTTCCTCTCAATCTACTCTCATACCCTGCTAGCTCTCACCATCTTCGAAGGTGTGTGAGGTCTTGGGTCTGAGAACGGGGATAATTAAATTTGTGTTTGCTAAGAGTTTTGCTTAGTTCATGAAGCTTCCATCTTCATTGCACTAGCTAGTCTTGAAGGAACACAAAGAATTGTATTGTACAATGTCTCTCTTGATGGGAGAAACCATAATACAAAGCCTTTTGGAGGGGGGACCGGCTCCATGAAAATCCCGTCCTCAATTGTTGTCAATAGCTTAATTTCTCTCTCTTTTGAAAGTATTGTTCATGCTATCTAACTAGGTGTTATGATTTTTGTTGCTCTCTCCACCCAAGCACTCTTGTAATTCTCATTAGGAATCTATTCTAATGAAATGCCCACTATGTTCATGCTAATTTCCATTACACACAAGTTATTAGGCCATTAAATGTTACATTGGTATCAGATCTAAAGGTTTCTCTTTTCTTTCTCAAGAAGGGAGGTCCTCAAGCTAGCTACAAATGGTTGGTATTATTAATTTCCTGTGAGTAAGTAGAATAGGGATTTTTCAGCCTTGCAGTGTGCCTGCCTTCATGCAGTTAACGGGTCATCACTGTCGAGAGATATGGTCTTAATAGTGGATTCATACGGGGCTTGCCTATGGCTTAACCACTATTGAGCTATTAGAAGCTTGACAGGAGCCGGTGTTGTTTTGGTGTTGAAAGACCCTCTCTTCTATTCCTTGCAATTAATGGTATTCGAGCCGCGGGTATAGTAGCTTGAGTGCTTTTTCTAAAGGGGTAAAGAGGAGTAGCAACTAGGGCTTGAAGTGCCAAAGTACACCTAAAAAGTTTACACCTAAAAGTTGTTAGAATGGCTGACAACAGTAAAGAGAGTGAAATTAATGTTGATAACTTTGATTTTTCTCATGAGCAAGCTACTAATGATGCTTCAATGCTTGTTAACTATCTTGTTTCTAGGCTTCAACAAGCCATGGGCAACCCATCTCTCCAAAGTGAAGTGCAACGGCAGCTCTGAGCTCACGGGATTCTCCAAGCTCATCACCATGAGGAGAGAACACCTAGGAAGCCTCCTTGTGAGACTACCAAAAGAGGTCTCTCTCCGATTCGGGAAGAAGAAGAGAATCCATACGAAGGGCTCAAGAATTTACTTCTTGATGATGCATCTCCTTCCCAAAGGAGAACTCAAGAGCCTCCACCAAAGTAATGAGAAAAAAGTGAGTCTCCCGCCACATCGGCGGAGATGGCTCCACGAAGACGGCGGGCTAAACGCTCTCCATCACCACCAAAGCGGAGAAGACCATCAGACTCTTCTCCACGCCATAATTCAAAGAGGGATGATAAAAATCAAGAGAAGAAAAAGGTGAGAAAGACGACACCCTCTTCTCCATCTTCTTCATCCTCTTCCTCTGATGAAAGCTATGGTGGAGACGACGAAGATCAAGACAAGAAAAAGGCGAGAAAGAGGTCACCCTCTTCTCCACCTTCTTCATATTCTTCACCTTCTGAAGAAAGTGATGGTGCAACCTTTGAACCATCAAAAAGAAGAGGCCATACGAGATCCTATGCCGCATGGAAGAGGTCGTCCAAGCTGAAGAAAATCAAAGAGGGAGGGAAGAGCATCTCTTTCCTTACCTATGATGGCACCTTTGGTGCTACGGACAATGTCTTGGCCTTTATCCAGCATTTCATTGGGGCGTTTGGAGATGAGGGCTTCACGGAGTCCTCTAAGCTATGCCATGTAGCTATGCACTTTCAAAAGTCCTCCAGGCAATGGTGGTCTAGCCTACGAGCCAACGGTGAAGCTCCACGAACATGGAAAGCTTTAAGAGATTCTATTATGAAGCACTTTTTGGCCATCAATGCCAAAGACAAAGTACTCACTGAATGGCGAAGCTTAAAGCTCTCTCCCAATGAATCCATCCACAAATATGTAGACAAGTTTTGGGACCTACAACTCAAAGCCAGTGTCTTCAAAAAGTTGGATTTTGGAGATAAAAAGCAACGCTTTTGTGGGGTTTAACCGAAGAAATGGCGGAGTATGTCAACTCCGAAAGGCCACATACCATATCGGCGGTAATACACCATACTATGGTGGCCTCTCGAATCAATTTCCAAACGGGGGCTAAAAGAAATAATAAGCCCCTGGAAAACAAGGGTTCCAATGAGCCTAAGGGGAAGGACAATGTCCAAAAGTCTCCTAAGGGAAACTCCAACAAAGCTAAAGAGAAGGGAGTTTACAAAGGTAAGAACAAACTCTCTCCTGAAGAGATTGAGCGTTATCGTAAGGATAACCGGTGTTTCAAGTGCGGCAAACAATGGCATGCGTACCGCGCTTGTCCCCAAAAGAACAACCGCCAAGATCCTCCTAGAGCTTCCTTGGTTGAAATCCAAGAGGAGGAGACTCACCAAAATCACCACAAAGGATCTCCTCTATGCCATGCTTGGGGAAAGGTAAGAGAACATGATGCATTTATTCTCTTTGAACTTGGTTCTCCTCACAATTTTATATCTATAGAGTTGGCCACCAAGCTAGGCATACAAGCCTATGAGATGGGAGATGTCCTACCCGCAGATAGTGCTTTCAAGGGGCAAGAATCTTCAGTCACTTCCTTAATCGGGAAATTGAGGCTTCATGTCCAAAGCTATGTGTACAAAGAGGACTTCTTTATCTCTCCTCTCAAGCATGAGAATGTAATCCTAGGGGCACCATGGTTTGACCGCCTGGCTGCCAATGTTAAATTTCCTAAAAGGAGAATCTCCTTTAAGTTCAGGGAAAAAGACATGTATATAGGTGCTAAGGAAATGGGTAACACTATCCCCATTGTACATACACCAGGTTTCAACAAGTCAATAAAGAGCTCTATTTCTGTGTACATGATTTTTGTTAAAGATTCTCAAAATGAACCTAATGCTTTAGCAAAAGAAAATAAAAGCAACCAAAAGGAATTAGAGTTATCCAATTTTCTCAAGGGGTTTCAAGATGTTTTTATTGACGACATCCCTTGTGAGCTACCTCCTAAACGAGGTAATGATGACCATGCAATTGAACTTCTTCCAGGAAGTTCACTGCCTAACAAACCTCCTTATAGAGTTTCTCAAGCTCAACAAGAGGAGATTATGCGGCAAGTGCATGAGTTAGTTGAGAAGGGCATGGTTAGGCCTAGCTCATCTCCATTTTTCTCACCTGTGCTACTAGTGCAAAAGAAAGACGGCACATATCGCATGTGTGTCTACTATAGAGCACTAAATAGGATCACTATCAAAAATAGGTTTCCCGTTCCACGGGTAGAAGACCTATTTGATAAGGTACAAGGATCGACCTACTTCAGTAGGATTGACCTAAAAAGTGGCTATCATCAAATAAGGATAGTTGATCAAGACATTGTAAAGACCGCATTTCGCACCACATTTGGTCTTTACGAATACATTGTCATGCCTTTTGGCTTGACCAATGCACCAGCAACATTCAACCGCTTGATGGAGAAGCTGTTCAGGCCTCATCGAACTTTCACTCGAGTGTTCTTTGATGATATTATCATCTACTCTAATTCATTAGACAAACACAAGCAACACCTCTAGGTAATATTTCAAGTTTTAAGAGAGAATAAACTTTATGTTATGAGAGTCGAAGGCTCGACCCTGTTGAGCAAGCTCTAGGCATATATGAAAAGGAACTCCTTGCAGTTCTACATGCCTTAGACTCATGGAAGCACTATTTATTGGGGACTCCTTTCATTCTGCGAACGGATCACCAAAGTCTTAAGTACTTCATGACGCAGACCAAGCTCTCCGACAAACAAATGAGGTGGGCAAATTTCCTTTCGCAATTTCATTTTCATATTGCTCACATTGGTGGAAAGCATAATCAAGTAGCTGATGCACTCTCAAGACGGCCGAGAGTGAATGTGGTTTCCATAGCAACTCACAATGATCTATCTTCAATGATAGATGAGTATGCTATTGATCCCGATTTTAGAGATGTGATTTCAGCCCTTGCATTAGGGAAGAAAGAAGAACCATTTACTTTACAAGATGGTTATCTTCTCTACGGCAATAGACTATGTGTTACTAACTCACTACGTGAGAAATTAATGTATGAATGTCATGCTCCACCTTATGCGGGGCATAGAGGGATTCAGTCTACCTTAAAGGAATTTGAAACATATTTCTATTGGCCTACCATGAAAGTGAACATACAAGAGTATGTTTTTACATGTGTGTGAAGGGTCGGAAACATGTCGTCCAACAATGATGGGCTAAATCTCCCAAAGAGACTTGGGACAATTTGTTGTCATTGGCTGTGACCAGAAAAAAGGCAAGGAAGCTGCAGTTGGAGACTGAGCTGAATACTGTTCAAGTATATCCATCAATGACTATTCTCTGAAGATAAAGAATGTACGTGAGTCACTTGCATCGATTGGTGTTATAGTCAATGATGATGATAAATTAGAAGTCTGTTTGCAAGGTTTGGGTCCTGAGTACAAAAAATTTAAAACTGGCATCCATCTTGGAGAGAAAAAGTCACTTGCTACCTTAGGTACATGGGAAGATCTTCGTTGCAGATGAGTATAGCCGAGACCTACAAGAATCTTTTCAAAAGATTAAGGATGCTATCTCTATCTCACAGCAAAGGCAAAAGGCTACTGCTGATAAGCACAGAAGAGCCCAAGCCTTTAAAGAAAATGACTGGGTCTTATTAAAGTTTCCTAAGGCTCGATTAAGGCACACGACGGGAAAGAATCCTACTGGCCACCAAAAGTACTATGCTAAACTAGAGAAAAGGTACTATGGTCCCTTCCAGATTCTTAGGCCAATCAATGAGATGGCCTATCAACTCAAGTTGCCCAATCATTGGCTCATACACAATGCTTTCCATGTGAGCCTATTAAAGCCTTAGAAAGGAGAGCCACCTCAAGAACCAACTACTGAAGACCCACCGGAGATCGAGGACCAAGAGGAGGTGCTGCAGTCCGAGTCCATTCTCCGACATGAAGACAGGGTATTGAGAGGCGGTAAGACTATTCGACGATATCTTATTAAGTTTAAGAATTATCCTTTTGAAGATGCTAGATGGATGCAAGGCATACAATTAAAGGATAACCTAAACCTTGTCAATGCTTACAATGCTTCCCAGGAGTAAGCAAATGTACAAAATGTTAAAAATGTTAAAAGTTTTTGTCTTATAAGACTCTCTTTTTCTTTATTGTGCACAAAAATGAAGTAGTATGCATGCTTAGATCAAGTTTGCAGAGACGACGTCTCCCAAAAACCAAGTAGAGCTTGTCACTCTACTATGGAAGATTGATAGGACTAATGTGCAGACATGCTTGTGGCAGCCCCAGGCTCTCAAGCACCAAATGGACTAGTCATCCATTATGGAATGATGTCGTAGGGTAACATAGGGATCCTCTACCCGCTAAGAAAAGGACTCATGAATATGCTTTATCTTCTCTACACCATAGTCGAGGACGACTATTATTTCAAGAGAGAGGTAATGTCATAATAATCAATATCTAATTCTCCTTAATGATTTTCTCATAATAAACTGATCATTTAATGTGGGGAAGTGCCAGGGGAGAAAAAGCTAGAATATTGGTTAAGCTATCAGACCGGCCACAGTAGGGATCCAAAGGAGGGAAAAAAGGGATCGAAAGGGGGGGCCATCTGCAAAAGAGCCATGTGCAACAATGGGATAAAAATACCCTAAGGTTCAGCCCATTAAGACTTCCAAAATGCTAAGGTTCCAAAATTCAAAGGTTGTGTCCAAAGGGTTAAAGCTTAGGGAAAACTGGATGCTTTGTGTGCTCTCCAAAGTCAAAACATATCCCTACATGGGAAGGGGCGATCCCTTCTTCTAGGGGATGAAAGAGAAAGCCACACACACACACACACACACAAGCCCCTTTTACACAAAGGGAATGAGGGACACATGTCAGCTCCCTAGGCCAGATGCCCACAAGGTGTTCCCAATTCCTATTGGATGTCCTTGGAGGTGGACCAATGAGAATTACGCTAGAGTAAATCTTGTTTAATTAATTTAAAAACACTTAATAAAAGAACCAATGAGAATTAAGTCTCCAAGAACACTATTGGACAGTCTCCCAAGGGGTCCAATGAGCATTCAAGAGCCCAATGGCTTGCCTGATTCCTATTGGCCAGGAGGGAAAGGGGTCCAATTAGAGTTTAGTTTAATTATTAAATTACCTAAAGATCTCACAAAAGGGGAAACGGAGACACATATCAGAAGGCTATCACTTATGCTGCTTAATGGCCATTGGCTTGACTTGGGGAGGTCCAATGGGGAGCCTGCAAGTGCAAATAGCAAGAGGGCTCGTCCAAGAGAGAGAGGGGGATGATTTTTTCAAGGCATTATCACACACACTCTCACACACAGTCTATGGTCAAGCAAAGAAGACTGTCTCTTCCCAAGCTTTAATGGAGATCTCATCACCTACTCCAAGCTTGTGAGATAGAAGCCTACATCAACACACTCTTGGCAAGTGGATGCAAATCCAACCAAGATCCAAGCTTCAATGCATGCTCATCTCCTCTACCAAGATAATTACTAAGCTAAGCTATGCTAATATGAGTGATTATGTGAGGAGATGTACATCTTTCTCGTAAGATACTCCTTCTTCCTCTCAATCTACTCTCATACCCTGCTAGCTCTCACCATCTTCGAAGGTGTGTGAGGTCTTGGGTCTGAGAACGGGCATAATTAAATTTGTGTTTGCTAAGTGTTTTGCTTAGTGTATGAAGATTCCATCTTCATTGCACTAGCTAGTCTTGAAGGAACACAAATAATTGTATTGTACAATGTCTCTCTTGGTGGAAGAAACCATAATACAAAGCCTTTTGGAGGGGGGACCGGCTCCATGAAACTCCGGTCCTCAACTGTTGTCAATAGCTTAATTTCTCTCTCTTTTGAAAGTATTTTTCATGCTATCTAACTAGGTGTTATTCTTTTTGTTGCTCTCTCCACCCAAGCACTCTTGTAATTCTCATTAGGAATCTATTCAAATGAAATGCCTACTATGTTCATGCTAATTTCCACTACACACAAGTTATTAGGCCATTAAATATTACAGATGGATTTCCCATGGCTTGTTGAAGCCTACAAACAAGATAGTTAACAAGCATTGGAGCATCATTAGTAGCTTGCTCATTAGCAAAATCAAAGTTATCAACATTAATTTCACTCTCTTTACTATTGTCAGCCATTCTAACAACTTTTAGGTGTACTTTGGCACTTCAAGCCCTAGTTGCTACTTCTCTTTACCCCTTTAGAAAAAGCACTCAAGCTACTGTACCCGTGGCTCAAATACCATTAATTGCAAGGAATAGAAGAGAGGGTCGTTCAACACCAAAACATCATCGGCTCCTGTCAAGCTTCTAATAGCTAAATAGTGGTCAAGCCGTAGGCAAGCCCCGTAGGACTTCACTAATAAGACCATAGCTCTAATGGTGATGCCCCGTTAGCTGCATGAAGGCCGGCGCACTGCAAGGCTGAAAAATCCCTATTCTACGTACTCACATGCAATTAATAATACCAACCATTTAAAGCTAGCTTGAGGACCTCGCTTCTTGAGCAAGAAAAGAGAAACCTTGTGCTCTGATACCAATGTAACATTTAATGGCCTAAAGACTTGTTTATAGAGGAAATTAGCATGAACATAGTGGGCATTTCATTAGAATAGATTTCTAATGAGAATTACAAGAGTGCTTGGGTGGAGAGAGCAACAAAAAGCATAACACCTAGTTAGATAGCATGAAAAATACTTTCAAAAGAGAGAGAAATTAAGCTATTGACAACAGTTGAGGACCGGATTTACATGGAGCCGGTCCCCCCTCAAAAAGGCTTTGTATTATGGTTTCTCCCATCACGAGAGACATTGTACAATACAATTCTTTGTGTTCTTTCAAGACTAGTGAGGGCAATGAAGATGAAAGCTTCATGCACTAAGCAAAACACTTATCAAACACAACATTAATTCTCCCCGGTCTAGTTACCATGGTAGAGGAGAAGCATGCATTGAAGCTTGGCTTTTGGTTGGATTTGCATCACATAGCCAAGAGTTGTTGGTGTAGGCCTCCCTTCTCACAAGCTTGGAGTAGGTGATAAGCTTTCCATTAAAGCTTGAGAAGGAGAGAGAGTCTTCTTTACTTCACACATGAGATTGTGTGAGTGTGTATATGATGATTCCTTACAAAAATCAGCCCCCTCTCTCTCTTGGTCGACCCCTCTTGCTATTTGCTCATGCTACCCTCTCATTGGACCTCTCTAAGGCTAGCCAATGACAATTAAGCAGCATAAGGGATAGCCTTCTGACATGTGTCCCCCTTTTCCCTTTTGTGAGAGCTTGAGGTAATTTAATAATTCAACTAAACTCTCATTGGACCCCTTTGCCTCCTGGCCAATAGGAATCAGGCAAGCCATTGGGCTGCTGAATGCTCATTGGACACCTTGGGAGACTCTCCAATAGTCTTCTAGATGACTTAATTCTCATTGGTTCTTTTATTAAGTGTTTTTAAATTAATTAAAGTAGATTTACTCTAGCCTAATTCTCATTGGTCCACCTCCAAGGCCATCCAATAGGAATTGGGTACACCTTGTGGGCATCTGGGCTAGGGAGCTGACATGTGTCCCTCATTCCCTTTGTGTAAAGGGAGCTTGTGTGTGTGTGTGTGTGTGTGACTTTCTCTCTCATCCCCTACAAGCAAGGCTCTCCCCCTCCTATGTAGGGATTTGTAAAGACTTTTGGGACACACACAAAGCATCCAATTCCCCCCATGGTTGACCTATGGACACAACCTTTGAATTTTTGAACCTTAGCATTTTGGAAGTCTTAATGGGCTGAACCTTAGGGTCTTTTTAGCCCATTGTTTCACATGGATCTTTTGCAGATTCACCCCCCTTTGGATCCCTACTGTGGCTGGTCTTCTACCTTAACCAATATTCTATCTTTTTCTCCCTTGGCACTTACCCATATTAAATGATCAGTTTAAGATGAGAAAATCAGTTAGGAGAATTAGATATTGATTATTATGACAAAGGGGCTTGTCTTTGTTGTGAGCTAACAAAAGCGAGAACCAGAGGGTCCCAACAACGACGTCCATCATACAAGTACCAATGCCCCTTCCATCTTTTCAGTAATACTTCCAAATACGTACATAGCTTATAAGAAAAGCAGTGGTTGTGCAATGTAGCTCAAAATAAGGACTTGGCCTTCATTAATAAAAAGCAAAGCAGCTTTCATAAAGAGAGAGAGAGAGAGAGAGAGAGAGAGAGTTCTATTATCATCCTCGGAGGTTGAATATGACCTATGGGACCAAATGAACATGTCACATGGTGTGAGTGGAGGTCATAAGTGACTCTTGATGCTCAAAAATGGCTGAAATGGTTGGGAGAGGAAGGTATGTAGGGAGAGCTCATGGCTGAATATATGGGAAAAATAGGACCTAATGTGGTCAAAAGATGAGTACTCAAGTAGTGTGTGGTACTCACTCTCTTGCACTTGACGAGGGCATAAGGTGCAAAGTCGATGAGACTCCTCGCCAGTGCCCCAATGTCTTGTCTCGCAGTGTAGAGAATGGGAGCTAAGACGAATGGATGCAATGGTGTGGATCGCACTCAATAGGATGGGTTCACGGATGTAGGGATGGGTTCGGTTACCGCGTTCGAATAAGAAGAGAGATTTGTACTTTGGGGCAATGTGTGTGGTATAATGGCTGAAGAGAGAACCTTCGGATTTCTCCCAAGTCGTGATACATTGGCATTGTAAGAAGGCCTCATTAACTTGGAGTTGATCGACGTATCCTTGACCAAGTGACATGCATCCCATCTTCCAAACCATTTATTGATGTCAAGCATCCACCCCAAACTTAGTATTTTGCTCTTGCATGTCTTTTGGACTTTTTGACTTGCTTCATACGCGATTCTAGGAAGTCGATAGAAAGGGTTATGTTCTGTCTTAATCATGTACTCCACAATCCTTTGCATGCCCAAGACCTCAATGGGAAGCGATCTGGACTCAAGAAGTAAGAGCATATGTAGGGTGTTTGTGTCTTGACTTGGAGAAAGTTGGTGAGAAAACGCTTTTGGACATTCTCAAACTCTTTCCAAGTAGACTTCCCGATGCTACCACCCCACACCTCCACTCCATAAGCAAGTATCGGTGTCACCAATGTGTCAAAGAGGTACTTTATGAGAGCCCAACACTTGATCTCTCCAGCATTGCATATGTTCTCAAATGCATAATAAGTCCTCTTTCCGGCTTTTAAGTGACACATTGCGTAATCCTTCAATCTATGATTGGATGGAACCTCAAGGCCAAGGTACTTGAAGCTATCTACCACTTCAAGTTGCTCATTGTTGTATACAATGTGTGGATTTTCATCATTGAGAGTCTTTACAAGCATAACCTTGGTTTTGGATCCATTCATGATTAGCCCGCTGTTGGGAGAAGAGGGGGAGATTGACCGCTTAAAGTACTCAACATAAGCTTTCAAGCCATCACCATCAAACTGTCCACTTCTTCTTCCAATTTCCAAGCACACACACTCACCTAGACTATGACACACACACACACACAGTAAACAGAGAATTGATATAGACAAGCTTGTAAGGAGGTGTAAGAGATGTGTAAGAGATGTGTAAGAGATGGGGACTAGATTAGAGAGTACACAGCAAAATAACCATAGCTTAAGAGAGTAGAGAAGAGAATCTGCAAGAGAAAGGCCTAAATCTAGCCCCAAACTCCACGGCACCTCTCTTGTGGAGTTGGTATTTAATATATTATTTTTTAGTTTGAGGTGCCAAAAATTGAGGCCCCTCTGTTACAACCACTTCACTTTTGTAAATGAGTGAAGCTCATTAGTTCTTGCATGACCCATAAGGGGAGTTCCCACTACAAATATTTACAGAGCCATAGTGGCTTATTGAAATGAGATTCTAAGATACTGTGCAACTATAAAATGGCCAAGAATAATTGCCGTCGCCTCTTCATCAACTCCCCGCATTCCACTCTACAAAATCATCATCAACTCAATTAGTAAAGTAAATAGATAGCACATAATTAACCATTACGCCCAGCTATCCCAATTGCAGTTAACCACTACAACAGGAGGGTGCCCAGTCTCGTAACATCCCTCCCACCAGGGATAGCAACTGTCCTCAGTTGCTCAATAGAGAAATCAACTGGACCGTGAGTGATGGAAAGTGTGGAGAAGGTTGGGAAAGTTGTGAAAAAACTTTTCAGGCATCCATTTGGCATCCTCTCTAGGGTGGCCCTTGAAAGTCAAAAGGTAACGGTTATAAACCATTCCAGTGCGTGTAGTGGTGGTCTCATGGTCAACTATTTTGTCAGGGATGAGTTGCTCTTCTTGGTCTACAAGTGAAGGTGGGTCTTCGTAAATGTGGTGTGTAGGTAGGGGTCCTTTGAATGGTCGTAAAAGACTAATATGAAATGCATTGTGAATGTGCCAATGTGCAGGTAATTCTAAACGAAAAGAAACATCATTAATGACAGCTGAAATTTTGAAAGGTCCATAAAAACGAGGAGCAAGCTTAATAAAGATATTAGTATCAACACTTTTGATCCTTCGTTTTTTGATGCGAAGTAAAACATGATCACCTTCTTTGAATTGGTGTGCCTTGCGGTGCTTGTTAGCATGCTTGGTGTAAAGTTCTTGTGAGTGTTTAATGGCAGAATGCACACTTGCATAAATATCATGAAAGTCAGTAGTGAAATCATCAGCGGCAGGCACAACATTAGAAAGACGTGAAGCAGGAGTAGGAAGTGAGTGACCGTATACAATTTCAAAGGGAGATGTACCCGTGGCAGTGT
This sequence comes from Adiantum capillus-veneris, assembly GCF_014529385.1. Classification (NCBI taxonomy): domain Eukaryota; kingdom Viridiplantae; phylum Streptophyta; class Polypodiopsida; order Polypodiales; family Pteridaceae; genus Adiantum; species Adiantum capillus-veneris. The sequence goes on from NC_140944.1 coordinate 90,726,867, forward strand.
GAGTGGTGTTGTTGTATGCAAATTGCAAAATATGTAGGTAGTCATCCCATTTCTTAGGTTGAGAGGAAACATAAGCCTTCAACAAGTCAATAATAGTGCGGTTGGTGACTTCGGTTTGACCATTAGATTCAGGATGAAATGCAGAAGTAAAGTCAAGTGTAGTGCCAAGATTTTCAAATACAGTAGTCCAAAAAGCACTACAAAATTTTGAGTCTCGATCGGAAATAATCACTTTAGGCAAACCATGATGTTAAAAAACAGTCTTCAGAAACAAAAGTGCAGCTTGATGTGCTGTGAGTGTTTTCTTACATGGAACGAAGTACGCTTGTTTAGAGAAACGATCAATAATAGTCCATATCATGTCATGTTTGTGCGTTGTGAGTGGGAAACCAATAACAAAATCCATTGAAATATGTTCCCAAGGTCTTTCAGGAATGGGGAGAGGGTGTAAAAGTCCCAATTTCTTACCTGTAGCTGCTTTGATTTTTTGACAAATCAAACAAGTGGACACATACTGTTTAACATCCATTCTCATAGTAGGCCAATAGAAATCACGACATAAATTTTGAAAAGTTGCAGCAAATCCTCTATGTCCAGCATAAGGTGGTTTGTGCAATTATTCAATAATTAATGTACGAAAAGATTTAGTCACACACAATTTTTGTTTGAAATAAAGGAAGTTTTCTTGAATAGTGTATTCGAGAAATGTGTGTACAGAATTATCAAGCATGTGCAACCATGTCGTTTTGAAGTCATCGTCATGTGCATAAGTGTCAGGCATAGTGTCAAATGAAGTTCCCGCAATGGTTGATAGATGATTAAGTGAGGGTCTTCTACTCAAGGCATCAGCTACAACGTTTTCTTTACCAGGCTGGTATTGAATGTTGGGCTGAAAACTTTGAATAAAAGCGGCCCACTTAATATGTCTATCATCTATTAAAGGATGAGAAAGTAAATATTTGATACTTTGTTGATCAGTTTTAATGATCAAGTCAGTACCCATTACATAGTGTTTCCAGATTTTCAATGCATGTACCACAGCAGTCAATTCTTTATCATAAGTACTGAACTTTATTTCAGACGGTTTGAATTTACGACTTTCGAAAGCAATGGGATGGTTATCTTGCATAAGGACTGCACCGATACCTTTACCACTAGCATCAGTGACTACCACAAAGAATGGTCGTTCAAAATCAGGCAATTGCAATACAGGTGCATTAGTCAAAGCATGTTTAAGTGCATTAAATGAGCTTTCTTGCAAATCAGTCCATTCATAAGGCGTGTTTTTCTTCAACAAGAGAGTCAAATAATGTGCTTTGTAAGCAAAATTACGAACAAATTTCCTGTAATAGCTGCAAAGACCAAGAAAAGATCGTAGCTCATGCAAGTTTTTGGGTCTAGGCCAGGATTGAATGGCTTCAATTTTCTTTGGATCGACATGAATTCCTTTACCCGATACAATAGGTCCCAAATATTCAATTTCAGATTGGAAAAATGAACTCTTTTCAGGATTCAAATACAAGTGATTTTGTGCAAGCAGATCAAATACACGTGTTAAATGTTGCTTATGGTCTTCTTCAGATTTACTGAATACCAAAATGTCATCAAAAAATACAATCACAAGATCTTGATGGTCAATGAAAATTCGATTCATCATGCGTGTGAATGTAGCTAGTGCATTTGTCAAACCAAATGGCATGACAAGAAATTCATAGTGCCCAGTTTGTGTTCTGAAAGCAGTTTTGTAGACATCATGTTCAAACATTTTGACTTGGTGATATCCTGATTTAAGGTCAATTTTGCTAAAGATGTTTGCCCCTTTCAGTTTGTCTAGTAGATCATCCACTCTAGGAATAGGAAACCTATTCTTAATGGTGATCTTGTTTAAAGCCCTGTAGTCAATACACATACGAAATGTTCCATTTTTCTTCTTAACAAGAAGTACTAGAGCTCCGTATGGTGAACTACTAGGTCGGATTAGGCCTCGGTCAAATAAATCAGTGATTTGAGTTTGTATTTCCCTGTGTGCGGTAGGATTTACACAATAAGGTGCTCTACAAGGAGGTTCACTACCCGGTATGATGTCAATTTGGTGGTCTTCTGGGCGTGATGGTGGAATTCCAAGTGGGAGATCATGCATGAAACAATCTTTAAATTGTGAGAGAAATTCATCGTGTGTGGAGTTACGTGAAGTTTCAGTTTCAACAGAAATTTGATCTACCAATACTAGATATGTTTTCCCCTGTTTTCGAATTGCTCGTTTGGCTTGAGTGTGAGAGAGGAGTGGAAATTTTTGATGTGCCAGTGTTGCTTGGATGGAGAATTTTTTATTTTTATGAGTGAGAGACATTGTACGTGTTTTATAATTAATCAACGGGTCAAATTCATGATGAAATGGCATTCCCAAAATCATATCGAGTCCATGCAATGGTGCTACCAAAAATGTACGTGCTTGTGTGAATTCACCAATGCAAACTTCAACAGTGACTTGAGTTTTACAATTAAAACGTTGATTATTAAAAACAGTTTTGACCTTGTGGGGTGATGAAATTTCAGAGAGTGATAGTTGTTGTGCCAATCGTGTGGAAATGAAATCATGGCTACTACCATCATCTAGCAGAATGGTGACATTTTCACCCTTAACAGTGCCTTGCACTTTAAACAAAGTGTGAGGAGATATAGGAGTACCTGAGGATGGGTTGTCATCGTTATCATAATCAGGATCATATCCCTCACCGTAGTTAACTTCCACTTCATTGTCGTCGGGTGTAGCATCTTTGATGAGGTTAAGAGTAGCTCCGTTGGGGCGGTTGTTGTTGAAGGGTTTTTGACTTGAATTCCTGTTGACTCCATTTGAATGGCCATTGGATTGACCATTGCCCTTAGCATGACCATTTGGGCACTTATCTGCATAGTGACCATATTGAAAGCATTTAAAACACTTCACCTTTTTGTTACCATTAGAATTTGGAGGAAAACGCTGGTTGAAAGGATGTTGGTCGCCTCGTTGTTGAGTGTTGTTGTGGTTGTTGCTCGTATGAGGATGAGCAGTGGCAGGAGGATTGTCAAATCTTCGTCTTTTAAAAAAGGTACGGCTTTGGTGTTTGCTTCTGTCAGAGTTAGGAGAGAAAGGAGGTCTCTTGTTGCGGTTAGTGTTAGCAGGTTGATCAGTGTGAGAGGAATGTCCACCTTTCTTCTTTTTTGCGTTGAGAGCCAAGTTAATGGCCTTTGACAGAGAATCTGGTTCGAACATATCTACCTCAGCACTAATTTGTAGTGCCAAGCCTGATATGTACTTTCACTTCAATTTCCTGCGACTAACATGTTCAATAGCTTGCAATTGAATTAGACAATTCCAAAAACGGTCAGTGTAACCCTGTACATCTTCATTTCTACCCTGTCGAATTAAATCCCATTGACGTCGTGCTTTAGCTTTGTACTGTGTTGGCAAAAATTGGGGTAAAAACACTTTTTTGAATGCATTCCAGGTGCGTGGTCTTCTTCCATGTTGTTTGGTGGCGTTCCACCACAATGCAGCGCTGCTAGTGAGATGATTGGATGCACACTTTACCATTTCACGCTCAGGAAAGTCTTCATCATGAAAGTAGTCATCTAACTGACTAGCCCATGCTAGAACCGTGCTAGCATCTTTAGTGCCATCAAAATCTTTGAAAGTGAAGGCTTTTCTGCTAATTTTGTTTTTCTTGGGTGTCGGTGCAGATTCGGTGCGTGCAGAATGTAATAATTTATCTTCAAGTTCTTGCCTTCGCATGCGTTCATATGTGAGTGACTGCTGCAAATTTTGAAGTTGCTCTGCAATCGTGGGTGCATGAAGAAGATGTGCCATGATTGCGTGCTTTTCTTTTTTCTTCTTTTTTTTTTAAAATTTTTTTTTTTTCTTTCTTTCTTTTTCTTAAAAAAAAGTAAATAATTAAATGGTAATGCTTAAAAAAGCTATTTGGTGATATTCACAGATGCAATATGTGGAATAAAATAAAATAAATAACAGAAATGTAATCTACTTAGCTGAAAAAGAGCGGTGGCGTCCAGTCCAGAATGGCGATGCGCTAGGAAATTGCCAGAGAATAGACAGTCCGACGGTGTGTCACCGAGCCAGTTGAATTTCGTGGCACCCGATCTCTCGTATTCCCAAAATTAATGGTATTACATTTGGTAATTTAACCATCCAATTAAATTGAATGTTATTTTTGAGTTTCCTGTATAGCTAGGCCAATGGAGCAGGTATTGTTCTTTTTTTTTTTTTTTTTTTTTTTTTTAATGCTCGCTTGCCGGCTTAGGACAGAGTGACCACCTTCTTATGCACTTCAACCCTTGAGTTGGCCAAACTTTGTAAAGAATGTCTTCTAAGCTTAATGTTCAATGGCACTCTTTTTTTTTTTTTTTTTTTTTTTGAAGCTTAATGGCCTCACTTTTTAAAGAGGTAAAGTTTTGAGGCTTGAAGCTTAATAGCCTCACTTTTTAACGCGTAAAGTTTTGAGACTTTCTTAATGGCCACACTTTGACTTAAAAGGTGTGAATTGCAATTGCATGGAAAAAGTTGAAGACAGCGAGCTCTCTCAAGCTGAGAACGACAGTGCCATTAAAGAATTGCACATGGTGACTAAAGGAGGAGGTTTCGGCCCGAGTGCAAGAAGGCAAAAGTACTCACACAGCTTGGGCGTCCATGTTGATAGAAATTTTGAGCTTTTTCGAATAGGTCGATCGAGAAATTTTTTTGTGTGTAAGCAAGGATTCCCACATAAATTTCTCGCCTTCTTTCTTCTCTTCGTTTATGCCTTCCGATGCCGCTTCCCAATGACAAGCTGAATCGATGTGACTAAAATTTCCCTGCTTGCTTTGACTCTTGCTCTCTCTTTTCTTTAGTAAACCATAATCCGCCTTCTCGTTCCCAATTTCAACTTCTCTTTCAAAGTTGTAATTAAGCTTTTCGACTTCTTTCAATTATGCGTCAGCTCACTGTCTTGTCCGTATCTTCATGTATACGCAAGGTTAACTAGTGCTTAAATTTAACCACTGAACATACCCGTTCTTGATCGTCTTGAAGCCGAATTTGAAAATTGATTGCCGATTAGCCACCAATTAACAATCGAGTTTTTCTTCTGTGAACTCGATCAATTATACTTCGAATTTCCACGAACCCTTGAATCCTTGAATTGCAAAGTCGATGAATTGCAATTGGGGTTTTGTCGATTAGAGAAAACTCCTTCTTAAAACTAAAATCTGGTGCCGATTAATCCTCGAACCTGAGGCTCTGATACCACTGTTGGGAGAAGAGGGGGAGATCGATCGCTTAAAGTACTCAACATAAGCTTTCAAGCCATCACCATCAAACTGTCCACTTCTTCTTCCAATTTCCAAGCACACACACTCACCTAGACTATGACACACACACACACACAGTAAACAGAGAATTGATATAGACAAGCTTGTAAGGAGGTGTAAGAGATGTGTAAGAGATGTGTAAGAGATGGGGACTAGATTAGAGAGTACACAGCAAAATAACCATAGCTTAAGAGAGTAGAGAAGAGAATCTGCAAAAGAAAGGCCTAAATCTAGCCCCAAACTCCACGGCACCTCTCTTGTGGAGTTGGTATTTAATATATTATTTTTTAGTTTGAGGTGCCAAAAATTGAGGCCCCTCTTTTACAACCACTTCACTTTTGTAAATGAGTGAAGCTCATTAGTTCTTGCATGACCCATAAGGGGAGTTCCCACTACAAATATTTACAGAGCCATAGTGGCTTATTGAAATGAGATTCTAAGATACTGTGCAACTATAAAATGGCCAAGAATAATTGCCGTCGCCTCTTCATCAACTCCCCGCATTCCACTCTACAAAATCATCATCAACTCAATTAGTAAAATAAATAGACAGCACATAATTAACCATTACGCCCAGCTATCCCAATTGCAGTTAACCACTACAACAGGAGGGTGCCCAGTCTCGTAACACCCGCTATGTAGGCAAAAGCGTTCCAAGATGTCACAGGAACAGAATAATAGAGATAGACAGCAAAAGATAGACAAAAAGATCTTTGTATTGATGAATCTTTGCAGAGTTTTGATACAACAGAGGAGCAATTGAATATGGGCGCACTCCGTTGTACGGAGCTCGAACCTCCCGACCACCCCCGAGGTTCAGTCCGCTTGCATGCAGCGTCTCACTCGCACTCACACTCGCCGAAGAAGAGATCTGTGTATGATCCCCAAACGCACTACCCGTCGTTCCTTTATCCTTCTTTTCCTCAAAAAGCATGCGACTTCTCAAAATAATCGCTTTTTAGGCGTTCGATCGACTCGATTTTCGCACCAAATATACCGGCGATAATAAGATAAGAACGTGATCGCGAAGCGATCTGTAAAGGTTAGATTTTTAAAATTTTTCAATTTTTTTTTTAAGGCCTAAAATTTATAGTTGTCTTTAACTGAACATAACTCCCAAAAAGAGCCAAAACAGCCCAAGTCCGTCTCACACAATCTTGTTGCTCTCGTTGCGCTCTTCGACAACTATGTGATGGAAAATCTCCATAGCCTGCTCAGATTTGCTAAAAATCAACCTGCAAAACAGCATTTTCTACAAAACGATGCAAAAACAACAAATCTCACTTTTCCCTTAATCTTTGGCCCTCAACGAGCATCAAAACATCAAAATCTCTAAAGACTCAGAGAGCCAAAGTTGTTGCTTATAGCACAGGCTTCAATCGCTTCATACATCACTTTTCCAAAATCACACGTTAACAACTTCAAAAATGACCCAGAAAGTGCCTTCCAGCTCAAAAAAAATTATTGGACGAAAACAATCCACACATCCTTCTACACAGTGGACCAACTTTAAAACGACCAAAACTTTCTAGAAAAACATAATTTATTGCTAAAACACTTCAAAAATCGAGTCCTGTTACAATCTCCCCTTTTCAAAATTAACTCTGTCCTCAGAGTTGGAAGGAGGAAAATTCTCTTTGCAAAAAACTAAGATCAACCCATGATGCATCCTCTACTAGATAGTTCTGCCACTTAACCAAAACTTCCACAATGTCTCTATTTCTCAGATGTTTAACACGCCTATCTAGCACTAAGTCTGGTTCTACTGTCAATGTTCCGTCATCTTTCAACTTAGAGTTGTCCTGTAAAACATGATGCACATTAGGAACATATTTTTTCAATAAACTCACATGAAATATAGGATGCACTTTAACATGAGAAGGCAATTCCAATTTTTAAGCTAATAAACCAATGCGCTTCAAAATTTTAAATGGCCAGCAAATCATGGAGACAATCTTTTATCCTTTCCAAGAATCAAATGAGACTTCTCAGGAATAACCTCTAAGAAAACCATATCACCAGTTTCATACTCCACAACACGATGTTTCTTATCATAATACAATTTATGTCTCTGTTGAGCTTCTCTAATATTCCCCCTGATTTTGGCCAACTCGCTATCCATTTTCTCAAGCATCTCACGTGACAGTTCTACCTTATTCCTCGAGTTAAGAAAACTAATAGGTGTGGGATAGTTGTAGCCATACATTGCCTCAAACGGAGTCATCCTAATAGATGAATGATATGAACTGTTATATGCAAATTCAATCAAAGGCAGATATTCATTCCAATTAGATTGGTTTTCATTGACATACATTCGTAACATATCTTCTAAAATACAATTCACTCTCTCCATTTCCCCATCAGTTTGAGGATGAAAAGCAGTAGACATGCGTAACTGGGTACCTATACAGTCAAAAGTCGCTCTCCAGAATTGAGAAGTGAACTTAGAATCTCTGTCAGACACTATACTCTTGGGCATGCCATGTAAATGAAATATCTCTTTCACAAAAAAGCGTGCAATGGTCAATGCAGTATCAGTTATTTTTACAGGAAAGAAGTGAGCTTGTTTTGTGAGGCTATCTACCACCACAAAGATCGAATCATATCCTCCACGAGTAGTAGGAAGTCTAATGATAAAGTCCATGGATATAGACTCCCACTTCTGTAAAGGAATGTCTAAGGGTTCAAGGTCACCACGCATCCTCTTATGCTCAATCTTAACTTGTTGACATTAAAAACATTCATGCACATAATTCTTCACATCCAATTTCATACGCGGCCAAAAGAACGAACTTTTAATCTTCTCATATGTCTTATTCAATCCAAGATGACCAGAAAAAGGTGAATTATGATACTCATGCAGAATTTGACTCTCAAAAGAATAATTTGCGGGAATACACAAGCGGTCATAATAATACAAATTTCCCTTATACAAGTGATATCTGTTCGCATACATCTCACCAATATTTTCACACAAGAATTTCAAAATAGGCATATAAAAAGAATCATTTTCAACTTCAGCCTGTATATCATCAATCAAATTAGACTGCACAACAGTCAACAAATTACACATGGGCCTACGACTCAATGTCTTCAGGGTCTCAAAAGCAGTCTCACAACTAGAAGTCCACACTAAACCCTTGTCTTTCTTGGTCAATTCGGTCAAAGGACTTGCTATCTTAGAGAAATCTTTAATGTGTGCTCTCTCATATTGTGCTAGACCCATAAAGTTTCTTACATCTCTTAATGACTTAGGTGTTGGCCACTCCACAATAGTCTTAACTTTATCAAGATCAATGTGAATCCCCTCTTTAGAAATCACTCTTCCCAAATACACAATCTGATCCTTGGCAAAAGAACCACTGTGTCCATCCCATATACTCTCATGAAACTCTTGCATGAGCTTTACCTGAGTCTCTTTTTTACATATAACCCTTTGTGGTGTAGCACCGTTTTGTTTAGGATGCTTCCACAAGTAACCATCCCTCAAAAAGTAGCCATATGCTTTTCTGTGTATCCTCTTGAATTCATGTTTAGACCAATCATCTTGTTTTGTTAGAGTACTCAAGTAGCTTCCAATAAGAAGCCAATCACCTTCATACAGATCTTTCAAGAACAATTCAAGTGGATTAGTCATGCATACATTGTTACCTTTTTTGACATGAGACATGGAATAGAACTTTGTGCCCCCATCATCTCCCTCATCAATCATCTGTGACTCATCTTCAGACCTTGCCCTTGATAGCATATCTACCACTGTATTTTCTTTACCTGCAATGTGCTTAAACTCAGGGTTTAAGGATTAATGTAGTCAATCCACCACAACATACCAATGTTTGGTGTTGAGCATCTTGTAATCATCCCAAGAACTAGTAGAAAATCTATTTCTACAACCACACATGCACCAATTAGGTACTCTTTCCCATTTTTCAAGGCATTAACCATACCCCATAACTCTCTCTTTATCTGTGGATAGTTTCTTTGGCAAGCACTTAGTACCTTTGCTCCAAACCTCACCACATACATGTGTCCTTCTTCGTCATCTTTCCCTATTGCCCATCCAATCCCTGTAGGACTGGTTTCTACTATCACAATTACTGGCCTTTGACACTCATAGTCTACCTTTCTTAAATGGAGAAACTCTTTTATCTTTTTCATGGATTCTACATGTGCTTCTGTCCATTTAAACTTTTGATTCTTTCTAAGCATATGATAAAGAGGATCAACTACATGTGCATAATGTGGAATCCAAATAACATAAAACCTCACCACATACATGTGTCCTTCTTCGTCATCTTTCCCTATTGCCCATCCAATCCCTGCAGGACTGGTGTCTACTATCACAATTACTGGCCTTTGACACTCATAGTCTACCTTTCTCAAATGGAGCAACTCTTTTAGCTTTTTCATGGATTCTACATGTGCTTCTGTCCATTTAAACTTTTGATTCTTTCTAAGCAACTGATCAAGAGGATCAACTACATGTGCATAATGTGGAATCCAAATAACATAGAAGACACATGCTCCCAGAGACCTTCTAACCTTAATGATGCTAGTGCACGTTTCTTTCATTCTTTGGATGGCATCTACCTTTGTTGGACAAGGTTTCCTACCATATGTTCCGCTCATGTGCCCCACAATGAGCACTTCATTGACACCAAAAATAGACTTTTTCCCTGACAAAGTAAGATTCACTTCCTCCAACCTAGATAGAATTTTATCACAATCATTTATGTGATTTACCACAAACCGACGACATTCCCTGAGATCCAAAGCTTCATCTTTCTCACTTTCTTCACATCCTTTGATAGGCAAATCATGAATAAAAGGCATTGTAATTTGAGGAATAAAGTCACGTAAGACCTTATTCATCCCACTCATCATATGTGCAACCGAGTTGGTTGCTCCCTATGGCAAGGTACACATCCTTACCAAACCCAAAGGTGTCCTCATGGTTGTCAAGTCTCTCCTTTCGATTGCAAGCTGAAATTGATCTTACCCTCAGTAGAGATCCCCCATTGAGTAGATTGCCCTCCTTGCAAACTCATCCACAATTGGACCTATACCTACATTTCTAATTGTCACCTTGTTCACTGGTTGCATATATTGGATGAAGCGTAGAGAACCATTCTTCTTTGGAACTGTGAATCACGTGTTTGAGTATGGAGCACAAGAAGGCTCCAAGATTCCCATTTTTATTTTCTCATTTAGTAGCTCTACTAACTTTGGCAAATGAGCCTTTGAAACCGGAATAGGCCGTAGATTCCAAGGCACATGAGATATTGTGAAAATTACCATAGGAGCTACAATAGAAGGATCAGCACATCCTATCTCATGTGGCTCAAATTCAAAAGCCTTACCATGCTTTGAAAGAATTTCTTTGAAGCATTTTGTCTCCTCCTGTGTTAGAAACTCCTCGCGACCAATCTGCAACTCTTGGAAAGACTCCTTTGTGAAGGTATGCCCAATATTTTTAGGATTCATTAAACTTAGTTGCAAAGAAGCTTGCTCAATCTTTTCCCTGTTGTTGAGTGGTAAGGATGAAGCTACTGGTTTCACCTTCTTTGTTATACTCTTGTATTTCATTTCAACATGGACTTCTGGGCCAACTGTTTGGTTTTCTTTAAAGGCTTCTATCACTTCATACATTTCCATAGGGCCAACTTCCACAACTTCATTTTCAAGATGCAAACTAGACCCCATTATAGCATCAAGATCACCCATAGTATCTACAAAAGAAACTTGTTCACACAATCTCAGTAGGCTCTAGCAACCCACTCTTTTTCATGCCTATTTGTACATTATGTACATATTGCCTCTCACATTTCTTCAAATCTTTAAGTTTTGTAAAAAATGGTGATCCATTCCTTGTTACCAAAGAGCCAATTGAGAAAGCTTTACCTATTTTTGGATCAGGCAAGACCCTTTTTCTTTCTGTACCACCGCAATCCCGCTTTACAATGGTACTTGGCCAAAACCCATCATTTCCCTATGATCAAGAAACTCTATGCTCACCTTTGGTAGAGGATGTTCTCTATGGTTGCCAGGATTTATTGCAGGGTTTACACAAACTGTGAGAAATTGGACATCACATTTACCATCTTTGCTGCATATCCTAGCATATGTTGAACCATCGTCCATTACCTTTGTTTCCGTTCAAACTCCCACAATGTAGGGCTGTCCAAGGATGAGATGATATGAAGATGTATCTTGTACAAAGAAGTTTTGTTCAATCTTTACATCACATATTGTCACCTTCACACCTAGACATGCTACATACAATTAACCGGATGAATTGTTTGCCACTTTTACCATCCAACCATGATTTGTGTCCATCGGCCATTTGCACTTGTTGTAGAGACTCTTTGACATTATGTTTATTTTCGAACCATGGTCAATCAAGGCAACAAATGGCTCTTCAAGATCACCTACCTTGACCAAAGTTTCTGTAGTAGCCCTTGCCCAGTGACTTCATGAATAGTAGCTCTGAGGAATAGATTCAACTTCTTCATCATCATTTGAGAAATGCACTTGCTTCACTCTCCCACTAGATTGGCAGCATCCTACCACAGGTCCATCATCCTCGTTATTTTTCAACTGTATCCGTTGTGTCTTCAAGGTTTCTCCGTCAACCTGTGGACGAGAAACCTCAGCAAGATTTTGCCTCTTTCTCTTGTTGATGTCAATGATTTCCTCGTGGAATTCATGCTTTGTAATGCCAAGGACTTCTCCCAGAGTGAACTCAATCTTGCTATTCAAAATCCTTTCCTTCAAGACTTTCTTTAAATTTGTAGCAGCCTCAACATCAGATTGTAGTTTATAGGTTAGGCCTTTTGTCTTACCTTTTGTTGGCTCTTTCTTCTTTCTTGTTGTAGACTCCTCCATGAGTACTTTAGGTGGAGATGCTCCTTGTGTCGAGGGTGTTTGAGAAGGCATTGAGTCTCTTCTTCCCCCACTTTTAGAAGCTCTTTTTGATGGTCCTTCATCAGCATTCTCACGTCTGCGCTTCTCTTATACAATAGCCTCATTTTGTTCGCATTTTGTAATGTAGGCATGCACTGACAATGAGTCCACTAGATCATTCCATCCTGTTTCTAGACGTATACAATCACCTGCTTCATGCATAATCTCTTTTGTAAGCTTTACCTTTTTAGCTAATTGCATGACATTTGGCCAAATTTGACCATGATGGTCACTCATCTCTTCATCACTAAGATGCTCAATTTAACTCCATAAGTAGTTGCCTCAACTGAAGAGGTGGCATGGTTAGTTGCCATATCTTCAAATAAGGTTTGTATTCCCCCCTTTCCAAAGTTAGTTCTCAAGGGTAGACTTGTCTCTCTTAAGTGTATTTTACCATCCTTAAAAAGACAACATCTTTTGACAAAGCATCACTAAAATCATCACAATCCCTACTTACATGGTCTATGCTATCACACCAAATACATCTATTAACAAACCCTTCTTTGGGCTTGAAACTCTTTAGCTGCAGCTTGTAAGAAAAGATCTATCCTATCTGCATCTAGTGTGGCCCTTTCTGTCTCGGTGAGTTGTGCATAGTGCCGCTCAAATTTCCTAAGTAGCTCCGTTATTGACAGTGCTTGATTTGGCTTGACTACCCATTCTAAGAATGTCCTTTTTGTCACTCTCTTAGAGTCCTCCATGAAATATTCCTCCTTTAAAGCTACTTTGAGTTCTTCCCAGTTTCTCCCATGCCCAGCTTTAATTGCCCTAACATGTTCCGTAATTTCTGGAGCAACAACTAGCTCAAAGCTTTGAATCATCTCACCTTCTGACACACGATGTAGCTCCATCTCCTTCACATACTCGCGTAAGTACTCGGTTACATCTTTGCCATTAAACTGATCCATTCTGTTAAGGACCACTTGTATGGCCTTGGTTGCTGAAATATCCTTTCTTTCAGTGGCATGTTGTTGTTGAAAGAACATTACAAATTCTTGAAACATTTGCATTGTTACTGGGTCAAAATGCATACCCTATTGCTCAACATGATCAACCATGGTTACCCAAAAACTCTCACCCTAGCAGATGCATGTTGGGCTCACCAAAAATATGTCGAGAAATTTGCGGTCTTGTTAGGAAAGCACCGGGCTTTTGGTTGTGAGAGTTTGTGAGAGAACTCCAAAAAACTATATGAAGGAGTTAAACCATAGATGCCATGAAGACTAGGGTTTGGAAGGAAGTGCAATCAAAGAAGCCCCACTCTTTCTATCTTACACTCACATACACAAACAAAGAACACAAAAGAGAATATCAAAACAACACAAAGATGAAATCATTAAGGGTCATATCGTATCATGGGTAATATGAAAGGATTAATTGATGAGTTAATGGCGTTCAATCTTTGCCGACCAAACAGGTTGCGAATTGTTCTTTGAAATTGTATTTTTGTGTTTACCATAATATATATGTTTTGTCTGGTGATTGTTTTTAATTGTGTGTACAAATCCTCTTGGTTCATAGCAAGATAACTACACTTACGTCAAAAGAAAAGTTATAGTCTATAAGAGGTAGTATGATGGGATCCGGTGAAAGAAGTATTTCATTGAGCCTTTCTGGGCCAAAGAGAAACACTATATGTTGTTGAAAGTGTATTTTATGGCTAATCCATACGTTAATTCTAATAGATCGCACAGAGTGGAAGCAATAGAAATTCTCATCATGTGGATTATTCATCTAGGATAGTATGTGAGAAATGTAGATATGAGAGAAGTGAAGAGATGAGAAGTTTCCCTCCCAAGCCCTATTCTTGCCCGTAGGCAATAAGGATATTGCAGGGAGAGATGTACCTGTAGCAAGGAGAACCTATAATTTGTAGAGAGAATGAATTTCAAAGAGTGATAGAGATAGGTTTGGTTAAGGAGATGAGATTAGGTATATATATGTTGGATTAGAGATGAAAAAGAAAACAACAAGAAATCAACAAAATATCAATGTAGAACATGTCTTACTTGTCAAACCCTTCGGCACCATTTTTGATGGAGAAAGAAGAAGAGGGAAGAATTCAACTTTGATTGATACACCAAGTCCAATACCTTCTTAGATTAGAGTTGATCTTCCAAGGATAGCTTACAAGAATGGCTAGTCTTCTTCTAGGAGAAAGTGTAGGCTTAGGCTTATGTTAATGACTAAGTACAATTAGGAATTACTACTCACTCCCTCATGCATTCCTCTCATCAATGACTTGAATGCTTCAATGGTTTTCAAGGAAGGAAAGATCCATTTTATAAGTGAAGGGAACCCCCAAGGGTTTACACAAGAAGAGAAGAGCCAGTGTGAACAACAACTGGAAAAGTTGGAAATGAGATGTCCCTACATAATGTGGGCAGACTCGGGTCCAGTATTTTGATTATATCTCCTCAACCATGGCTCCAAATACAAAAGTAAAAATATGGGCCAAAATTTCACGTGATTAGCTACGACTCCCATTTTATATACTTTTTCCAATTAGAAATTGGAACCTTGTGTAAAAATTTATCAAAATAGGATACAGTTTTGGAAGCAAAAGTCTTCTTGTGGTCCTCTTAGCCTAGACTTTTATTTGATTCCAATTGACACCTCATGCCATATGAAAGCATGAACTTTCTCCTTGACAAAGTTTTGTAATCATGCTTGCAATAATGCATTAAAATAAGTGTATCTTTGAAATCATGCCACCTAGTGTCCCACTAGGATTTGATTCCCTCCTAGTAGCTATTTAAAAAGAAATATATAAACAATACATAGAATACATACATATATATTGAAATTTACCCTAGATATAGGATCTAGCTAGGGTGTAAGATGATAATTACCTAGTAGAAATAAATAATCAATGCTTTTTGCCCCAAGTCTATTGACGTTTTTTTCCCCTAGTACTTTTTGATGGTGAAGTAAGAATACGTTACCCTTGAGATAAATAATAGGATAAGATAGAAAGATTATTATTATACTTGGATATGAATATGTACATTATAGGAAATATAATTATGTATCTAAAAAGTTACAAGAAAGATCTTGTAGCATGCGCTCCCACTATGTACGTGTCACAGCACGACAACATCTCCAAAGATTTCCTCGTGGTACCATGTCAAAAGCTTTCTTGAAATCCACAAAGAAAGCTCAAAGAGTGACAAGGTGATCAATAGTGCTATGATTCTTTGAAAAACCTGTTTGGCCTAGCGTACATTTGCCATTCTTTTCATCCCATTCACTTATCTTCATCTCCCTGATACATCAAAATAACTTTTCCATCAAAAAACCAACCATTATAGTGCAATAGTTGTTCACATTGTTTACATCTCCTCCTTTGTGCAAAGGTTTGATCCAATTTTCACTCCAATCATGAGGCATGCCATGCTGAAGTGCAAGGTTAAACATATTGTGTATCCAATATTGTGTTTTCTTGCTTGTCTATTTAATCATTTCATCCTTGACACCTTGAAGGTCCCTTGCCTTGTGAGTAGAAAGTTTCTCAAGCGTGCAACATACATCTTCAATGGTAAAGAAGGGAGGCATAAATGGAAGGGAGCTACAACACTCCATCTTATCAACATTGTGTTGCTCATAGAGGTTCTTGCAATGCGTATACATATCTTCAAGATTCAAGTCACCAAAGCTCTCAACACGCTTGTCTTTTAGATTTTGCCAAAACTTGCCACATGCATGTGCGTTCTCTTGTGCTAAAAGAAGTTGTCTTTGGACTTCCCACCTTCTCCTCTTTTTTTGAACAAGTTCTTTGTATGTGCGTGAACATTCCAAGTAACCTTCTTTGTCTTTGCTTGCATCCAACCTTAGCAAGTGCTTTTGCGCTTTATTACATTCCACATCAAACCATTTCTTGTTGGTGCTACCCTTCTTAGATCTTTGGCAAGACATGTGTTTCACCGAAAATCATTCCTTCGCACAATAGAAAATTACTTCTTTGAAAACTTTACACTTGCATTCTAATGTTGGGATCTCTTGATGCTCTGTCATGCTTAGTAATTGGTCCACCATATCAGCATATATAAGTGCTCGTTTGAAGTCTAGACATAGGTACGAATGATTCACATCATGATTGGAGGCTAAATGCTCGGGTCTTTTACCACACTTGAGGTCAATACATAGAATCCTATGATCTGATTCTGGATTCCATTCACCAAGTATAAAGCTTTGTATGCATTCTAGAGTGACTTCCACCATTGTGCTTTCTACATGTAAAGTCATTGGTGCCTTGCCATAAAGATACACCATTTGCAATGAGCATTTCGGTACTATTGTACATATGTAGAAGTGACTTTTCATAGTGATCCAATTTTTTTGCATCATTAGAACTTCGATTATACATGTGTGAGTCATCCATTATTCTTGAGACATGCGGCATGTCGACTTGTTGTGTGTTGTGTCTTAACGTATTTGTGCAAGCATTCATGTCTCCAAAGACAATGACTTCACCTAATCCTTGTAATGAGACATGTCTTCCTCTAATTCAACAAAGGACTGATCTCTATCCATATCTAAGCGAGCATAAAAGTTGGAGTCATAGTGACGAATGTAGCAACCCACCACAAACATGACTTGACCATTGGGTGGACTTATTTTCAGCCATAAGTAGTGTTTATACTTATCTTATTTGACAATGGAAACATCTTTCAAACCCTTTTTGATCATACATGCTACACCTCCTTGGCCTCTACGTTGCTTTGTATTTTTGGTCCACATCAAAGAATGCACATCATATTTGTCAAATCCAAGAATTCATTGCGTATCATGCTCCCATGTTTTGACAAGAAGTATCACATTGGAATCATTGGTAAGCTCATCAATGCCAATTACCACATTCCATGACAATTCCAAAAGCTTATTTGCAAGCATGAGTTGGTCTCATAGATCATGTGTCCCTATTTGTTGGGTGGACTTGCATCCTCCTCAAGTGACTTTTCTTATTCAGATGACACCTTGACCTTCTTGGTTCTTTCCTCATATGCTTTGTGACGTACATTTTGTTTCATAAGAGTGTGATCCTCATATACATTACAACCCGTTCCTTTGAGGTAGATCCAACTATTATCAAGGATGATCCTTCTCTTTTCCTCATCAGTCATGGTACATACAATAGGTCTTTATCCCGAGCGAGGGACTCCTTTTTTTCCAACTCGATGTGCACCATAATCCATGATTTCATACATGCCCAAGTATGTAGCAAAAAACTCTTTAATAGCAACCACAAGAGATTGGGGTGTTTCCATGATTTCCTCCTTGATTCCACAATGACGATGTTCTTTGAGCGTTTTTGCCATTCTTGCAATTCTTGAGTGTCCACATGCTCTACATTCTTTTCTTAGACAACGGCTTGCATGATAGGAGATGTAGAAACCACATTATCCTTACATATATCAGCCCATGATTTGGATGCATTTCTCATCTCATATACATCATGTCGTATTGTGTCTATCGTTTCCTCTTTCAATACAAGATCACTCTCAACTTTCCTCAAGCACTCTTTCAATACATTCATGTCCACAAAAGAGCACTTACATTGTTGAACTTCATTCTCAAGATGCGCCAAGCTTGTTGTTTGCATTTCAAGAACCTTCTTGAGGTGCTCATTCTCCACAACAAGAACTCTTAAAGTGCCATTCTATTACAAATGCGCGTAACTCTTCACCTTGCTTGTTGACGGTTTCTTGTAATGAGATCAAGTAAGCCATGATCATTGCTTCCATTTTTGTAGATGATGTGGTTTGATTAGCATCCAAATTCCTTGGAGATTTTTCATCATTCTTTATGGAGAGTGTGAGAGAGAGAGAGAGAGAGAGAGAGAGAGAGAGAGAGAGAGAGAGAGAGAGAGAGAGAGAGAGAGCAACATTCACAATCTTCCAAACATTGTCTTTTAAGCTCAAAGTCAAAAGTTATGTGCAGTTTATTCATTTTATCAAGGTAGGGCATGATATCAAAGCAAGCATGCCCTACAAGAAAGACTACCACAACTAAGCTAGCATTGACAAGAATTCACTTGCTTTGTACAGAGAAGTTGGTGATGCAATTCTTGATTGAATGCATATATCTCATGCAATTTTGATAATGTGAAACACATATCAAATGATGATTAGAACTCATGATCAAGACTACAAGCTTGTCTACAACCCATTCTCCATCATAAGCCATAGCCACAAGAAGGTGTTTGCTATTTTTAGAGCATGTAGATTGATGTCTACCAATCCATGGTAATTCAAAACCCTAGTCTTCATGGCATATATGGTTTAACTCCTTCATGTAGTTTTGTTTTTAGTTCTCTCACAAACTCTCACAGCCATAGGCCCGGTGCTTTCCCGGCAAGACCGCAAATTTCTCGACAGCGTGAACATTCCAAGTAACCTTCCTTGTCTTTGCTTGCATCCAACCTTAGCAAGTGCTTTTGGGCTTGATTACATTCCACATCGAATCATTTCTTGTTGGTGCTACCCTTCTTAGATCTTTTGCAAGACACGTGTTTCACCGAAAAGCATTCCTTTGCACAAGAGAAAATTACTTCTTTGAAAACTTTTCACTTGCATTCTAATGTTGGGCTCTCTTGATGCTCTGTCATGCTTAGTATTTGTTCCACCATATCAGCATATATAAGTACTCGTTTGAAGTCTAGACATAGGTACGAATGATTCACATCATGATTGGAGACTAAATGCTCGGGTCTTTTACCACACTTGAGGTCAATACATAGCATCCTATGATCCAATTCTGGATTCTATTCACCAAGTGTAAAGCTTTGTATGCATTCTAGAGTGACTTCCACCATTGTGCTTTCTACATGTAAAGTCATTGGTGCCTTGCCATAAAGATACACCATTTGCAATGAGCATTTCGGTACTATTGTACATATGTAGAAGTTACTTTTCATAGTGATCCAATTTTTTTGCATCATTAGAACTTTGATTATACATGTATGAGTCATCCATTATTCTTGAGACATGCAGCATGTCGACTTGTTGTGTGTTGTGTCGTAACGTTGTTGGGAAACAAACAAACTGAAACACCTCTATAGTGATGTCACCCAAGAGCGTTGAAAGAGAACTAAAACAAAACCAAAAGATTTGGAGAATAACTTTGAAACACCACAATTCCGATAAGAGCAGACCCTTGGGAATTTACGAGCCATTGCCCACCCAAGAGACTATGTCACATAGGAGCAAAACCCTGTCAAAGCACGGATTTATAGCACACGCCGACCAATGCATATAAAGACAAGAGCCTCTCCTTTCACAATTAAACATCACAAACCCACAAATTCAACATCAATTTCACAATTCATTCATACATGCCCTCCAATTCTGTCAGCACACAATTTGCCACTAGGCTGGCATAGCCATAACCCTGCAGAGAACTAGTCGTAACCTGATGAGCACAACTCCAATTGGGGCACTTTATAGCTTGAGAGAAAGCTTGAAAAATGACTGGCGAGAAAGCTTAAGATGACCAAATTTGATTCCATACTCCGCCATGAGGAAAATTGATGCGAATAGAAAGCTGTCCCCGCACGACTACACGTAGGGAAGGCTAGTCGGGGCAAAAAAATGCATCCAAAAGCATCAAGAAGCCACAATGACCCAAAACCTGCAAATTTTTTATGTTTGTCTGAACTTTTTTAAGTTTGTACATGAGTTTTAGTTATATATAAGGCTCCCTTCAAAAAACTCACTCACGGACACTTATAGTAGTCCTACAACTGTCACTAGAGCAGCGACTTGCAGTGCATGTACATGTGCTTGCTAAAGCAAGCTAAAAAACCCACAAAAATAAATCCCACATGCCCTTTTGACATCGTGCGTCATGTCCATATGTAAAAATTTACAAAAATTGGGGTGTCAGAAATGCGCCCAACATAGTTTGCCACACCCCAGCCTGCTAGATCATTCATGATGAGTAGCACAAAAGAGATCCTGTAAACCACATGAGGGAGTCTTCACTTCATCTTCATCATTAGTCACACGATCAAAAATTTATTCAAAATAAGGTTCATCCTCAATCACAGTCATCAAGCCTGCAATATACTTCTTCAACCTGTAGCCATTCACACGTGCTTTATGTGGGGTACCATCCAAGTCGGCAAGCTGATATGTGCCATTTGGAAACCTGTTTAAGACCAAGAAATGACCTTTCCACTTTATTTGAAATTTCTTTTGAAAAGTGCTATCAAGCTTACTATTGTAACGAAGCACCATGTCACTCTTCTTGATGTCCTTGTCCTTTACCTTCTCATTTTCCTTTGCTTGATTCTTCTTCAAGACCTTCTCATAATGCTCAAAATCTAACACTCTATCCAATTGTACACATTGAAAATAGAAAAGTCTTTCCTTGAATGCATCATTGGGCTCTTATTCAAGCTTTAGCATCATCTTCAAGGCTGGTATCTCCACCTCAATAGGAAGTAAAGCCTCTTTGCCAAAAAATAGATGGAAGGGAGAAAAACCAGTACCTGATTTGATGGCAGTCCTATAAGCCCATAGAGCACAAGGTAGCTCTAAATCCCAAGTCTTCACATTGTTTCTTGTCATCTTTGTAAGCATCCTTATAAGATCTCCATTAAACCTTTCATTCACACCATTGCATTCGGGATAATATGGAGTAGTAAACTTGCGATGCACATGAAGCTTCTCACATAAATAGTCCACCAACTCTCCCCTGAAACCTGGACCCTTGTCAGAAAGTAACTCCAATGACATGCCAAATTTGTAGAAAATATCTTCATATATAAATAAGGAAACATCTTTACTCGTGATATGCTTAACAGCTTTGGCTTTGGCCCACCTGGATAGATAGTCAACAGTAGTAAGTATGTAACATTTGCCTCTAGTTGTCATAGGTAGAGGACCTATTGCATCAATACCCCACTTCTCAAACACATCATAAGCCACAATGGTGCCTCTAATTTCTGATTTGAGGACCCTATTTTCCATGCTTTGACACTCTTTACAAAACTTGCACCAATGATGAACATCACGTTGAACACTTGGCCACAAATAACCCTCCTGCAAGACTTTATGCAAAGTGATCTTTGAAGCAAAGTGACCACCACAAGAACCCTCATGATTCTCCTCTAAAATTTTGTAGATTTCCTCTTTCCAAGGCACTTTTCTCATTACAAGATCAGCCCCCTTCATATACAAGGCATCACCAAGTAGCACATACCTTTTGGAACGACGTAGGAAGGCGTACTTTTTTGGCTTCTCCAACTCTGATGGAAGCATAACTGTTTGTAGAAACTCTTCCTCCCTCTCTAAATCTTCCCTTCCCAAATAAAGAGGAGAATCAGCCCTTATCACATACAATTTCCCAATTGAAGCTTGCACTACACCATGTGCTTCTTCATTTTGAGACCTGTCCACATGCCTTAAGCTCCAAGCTTCAAAATGCTTAAGCAGATTCTTCACTTGAAAACACATATTTTTCAGCCTTGGATTCTTACTTTTCCACACCCCAAGTACTTACTTGACCACCAAGAGAGCATCACCTCTTACCCTCACACGATGGATGCCAAGCTCAAGGCAAAGGTTGAGACCTTTCTCCAAAGTAGCATACTCAGCTTCATTGTTGCTTTGTGCGGTAAGCTTCAAACTCCTTTTAGTTACCAAAGCAACTTGAGGATCATAAATTACCACACCTCCTGAAGCTTCACCATGCGCTTTCCTGTAAGAGCCATCAAAAAACAATAGATAGGCATTGTCTATGTCAGGAGCTTCCATGTGTTGCTTCTTCACTGCATCCTCCTTAAGAAGAAGAGGGCTTTCGTTATAGGTAAGCAAATCATCCAATGTAGCCCTTGTACTCTCCTCAACAATAAAAGAGAATTGGAATTCCTGTAGCTCCACAATCCACTTCATAAGCCTCTTTGACAAAGTAGTGCTATTCACCAATTGAGGTAGAAGAGTGTAGCTAGTGAGGAATGTGAATGGTTTAGGGATAAGGTAGTGACTAAACCTTCTACATGCATAAATCACGCTTACCATAATGATCTCCACCTTATTATAGCCTCTTTCCACCTCTAGCTTTACCCTGCTAGCACAATATATAGGCTTCATGTAGTGGGAATTGTTACCTCGTTGAAGAAGCATAGCTCCAATAGGATCCTCACCTACTGATGGATTCACATAAAACTCCTTATCCCAATTAGGAGCTTGCATAGCAGGAAGAGAACCAAGAACCTCTTTGATACCTTGAAAAACCTCTTCACATTCATTTGTCCATTGTAGAGGATCCAACCTTGCTACTTGTTGTAGAGGATAAATAAGTTCAGAGGACAAAGGAATGAACCTTGCCATATACTTCACCTTTTGAATAAAATTAGAAAGTTGCTTTGTATCTTTAGGTGATGGGAGGAGCACCAAAGCCTTCACTTTGTCAGTATCCGCTTCAATCCCATTCTCTGTGATCATATGCCCCAAAACCTTCAATCTTGGTTGAGCAAGATGACACTTCTTTGGGTTGAGTTCACCTCCACTTTCATTGTATTGCTTCAATGCCATCCCAAGCTTTGCACAATGATCCTTTCTAGAGATATAAACACAAAATTCATCAATAAGATCCTTCACAAACTTGCCAAGAAAGGGAGAGAACACCTTGTTGACGTGCTTTTGATACCACGCACAGCCATTCATAAGACCAAAAGGAAGCACACAATAACAAAAGCATCCCCATGGTGTGATAAATGTGGTCTTCTTTCGATCTTCTAAAGCCAAGGTGAGCTGAAAATATCCAGAGAATCCATCACATACGTTATACCTCTCATGCCCTACAATAGAATCAAGTATGTCATCTATGAAAGGAAGAGGGTATGGATCCCTCTTCATGGCTGCGTTTAGGGGCTTAAAATCAACACATATCCTCCACTTTCCATCCTTCTTGGGTGTGAAAACAATAGGACTCACCCATTCTGCAGTGTTCACAGGACAAATGAAACCTGCTTCAAGAAGCTTGTCTACCTCTTCCTTTAAAGCATTAAGTTGTACTTGTCCCATTCTTCTTAGCTTTTGGCGTACGGGCTGAGCTCCTTCCTTGATTGGAATGTGGATTTCCTCTCCCTTAAATCCTCTAATTTCCTCATAAGAAGTGATGAATAAATGGGGAAATTGTTGTATCATATATAGGTACTCACCCTTCTCATGACTAGTCAAGTCGGGAGACAACATACCTTGTATCAGCTCCTGTTTGACATTAGGTTGAACTTTGGGTTGCATCAGCTCTTTAATTTTCTCATAAGGACCAGAGATATCCTCATTCTCCATAAGGCCAATAAATCTTTGTTTCTCATCATGATCTTCTTCAAGAAACAAGGAGGAAACATCTAGATCACTATCGTTGCTATCTTCCACTTCATTGCCATCATCCCCATTGTCTTCTTGTTCACTTGAGTACTCTTCTTCATCACTTTTGTCATCAAAATCAGTATCCAAAGATTGCTTGCTAGCCATGTCAAACCTCTTCTTATCACCCCTTCTATTGTAGAGAGTGATGGTACCATGTCCCCAATCCTGTATAGCTTTGGTTGCCTGTAACCATGGTCTTCCAAGGATGAGAGAGAAATCACCAATACCTGCGGGCATAACATGGCAATTGACCAGTACTTTAACGTCAAATACATCCACCTCCAAGTCCTTTACAACTCTCAAGCACCTCACCCTTGATTGGTTGGCAAGCTTTATGCGAAAACCTGAATTCTTCACCATGTTGAGTCCCAACTTTGATACACAAGCTTGAGTAATAACACATACCTGTGTACCTCCATCAATATAATCCTCTCCAATGCACTTACTCTTATGCCATGCATCCATAGTAGGGAATATATCCAAAGAAATACAAGTCCTATTGAGGTGGTCCGGGGTAGGCAAGGAGGTGTGTGTGTGTGTGTGTAGAAGTGGGAAAGGAGGTGAGAGAAGACTATGAGTTACTTTGTGAGAAAAGTGAGTAGACTTGGGTCCACTCAAAAAATCCTATCTCACCGGTGGTAGCTCCAAAGATCATGAAAACATTTGAGGTGATTACTCAGCTTATGGGCTACATTTTCTCTTTGACCACATCTTCAAATTCCAAACGGAGATAGATACCAAAAATCTCACCAAAAAACCTGTTTTTTATGCTGCAAAAGTCTTTTAGTGGCCCCCTCCTTTGTTGAATTTGCACATGGCTCCAATGGTAAGCCCCTCCTGGCATGAGAGAATGACCTAATTGATTCTTAGAGGTTTGAAAATATGTATGGTTGTGGATTATGCATAAATATAATATATGGATATGATGAAAAAAGACACGCTAGTATATATAAACAATTTATAGAATCTAGAATAGTGTAGGCTATAAATATATAAAATGTAAATATATGAGGAATCAAATGAGGAGGACCCTTATTTGTTGTATTGATGTATATTTATCTACAAGAAGTAAGAAAGAGTTCCTATAGGAAATAGAAATTTAGTGAAAGACAATGACTGATGGTGGAAAGTATTTTTGAGGTTTTTTCTTAGGAGTGGATTCACACCAAAAATAAGAGAAGCTTGTGTGAAGATATTTTTATATGGAATGAAGAGTATGCAAAATGGTAAGAAGATTGTGGTAATGGTGAGTCAATGTACATAGCATATATAGGCAAATAACACACACCTAGGTAGTTCAATATTTAAATAAATACCAAAATAATCATAAAGGATTTCTATATCCACGCCCTATGTACAATGACATATATACACACAAATGGGTCATGATATATTTTATGTTTTTGATTTTATTTATTCTTTGGCTCAACTAGCCCAATGACTAGCTGCTAGCTGAGGATTTTAAGAAGATATGGGAAAAGCCCCCTAACTCACACACGCCTATGTAGAATGAAAGGTAAGAATAGCCACAGTGTTTAGGTGATTTTGGTAGAGTGAGGTAACTCACTATGGAAATTAAGGAGAGCCAAAAAATGGCTATCATTAGCCCCCCCCGCCCCCTAGATAATGGTACATTCATGTACCATTTATCCGATCACACAACATGTAGATCATGTAACGTCTGTCTTCGTCTTCTTTCATCTTTGAAGAACCTTTGTTGTATGATTAAAAAACCTTGCGTGATATGAAAGGTTCTCAAAGCCAGTAGTAGGATGTAATGAAGTAGCTGAGTAAACCTCCTCCATTGAGAAAGTTTCCATAAGCACCCCCCAGGATCAAAGACCTTGAAATTTCTTTCCCAAATCGAGATGTATGGTATGGAATCACTTATTGAATCCGGTTGAAGAAACTTGTAGATCTTATTGTTTTCCATTGTTGCATCGATCACTATGAATTTGATATAAAAGATTGATTGCTCTTTCTCCTGTGTAAAGTTGATGTATCTGCTACGATCTTCAAGAGCTTGTATGAGCAAATCTCTGAACTGTAGCTCATAGAATTCATTCAACCTAGGTAGGCTCATCACGTCAAAAATTCTATGACCTTAAAATGATTTAGGAAATCTTGATCCATGCTTCCAGTTGCTATTGGAAGATATTGCAAATAGTTTACCACATAAGTAGATAATAGACGAAGGTTTCTATTGCTTCCAATACATTGGAAGAGAATAGATTTTGGTACGGATTGATGAATCATCCACATGTAGCAATCAACAATTTTTTCATCTATGATGAAGACTAGAAGCATCACAATGTGCGATCTCCATACACCAAATAACCAAATGAAGAAGGTTTAGAAACATCCATTCATCACCAAGTATTCATGTCCTCTTCTCCTTAAGAAGATATGGTGCCCCCGATGAAAGGTATATGTGAAGAGAGGAGAAGTTGACTTTGAAGAGGTTAAACCCAATGTGAAGCTGATTGGGGCTTCAAAAGCTTGGATTTTTTTGCTAAGGGATTGTCCCATGAATGAAAAGCCACCCACTAAAACACCATTGGAGAGAATGATACCCTTCTGATAGTTTCCTTTTATGATTTTGTTTTTTACTACTTTTTCATGTTCTTAATCCCTTTTTAAGCCCCCCCTTTGACAAGGTTGTAACTCCTCACATTGTACCACCTCAAAGGTTGATGGATTACTTTTTAATTTTGTGAAAACTTTGGCTTCTTGCATGATAGGTTTCTTCATGCTTAGCATACATGGGTCATACCAATGCTCTTCAACATCTTCAAACACTTCTTGAAGATTATCCTCAGATGGATTCAAATCACACTCTTCTACTTTCTTTTGGAGTTTGCATTACATGTACACAATCATCTCTTTATGATCAACGTGGTCTATGATCTCCCCACCTATGATTTCATCTTGTTCTTCACTCTCTTCTTTTAGACAAGAAACGCTCTCAGAACATTCCATAAGATCAAGGTTACCTTCAAGGTCTTCATTGTCCATAGATTCATCCTGATAAGCATAGTAGTCTTAACCATGTTGTTGAAGTCTCCCTAATGAAGCCCATGCTTTCTCCATTGTTGGAACTTTAGAGAATCTGGTCGATCTTAAAAGCTTTGGAAATTTGGGTATATCCATCTTCAATCTGAGAAGACATACTCCAAAACCATTGCTCAGCGTTGCCTCTCTAAGGCATAGCAACAAAAAATCCCCTTTTTCAATGTCATCCCTTTTACCAAGGATATAGCAAACCATTCTAAAATCAGCAAGAAAATCAACAAAATTTTCTTCCAAATTTCTGAAGAGAATTGGGATCTCGTCAAAGGTATATCGTGTCATAGTCTCTCAATGCTAGCACCACACAAAGATTAGTTCCAAACAATCATTTTCTCTCATGACATCAACTAACTCCACAAAGTTTTGAAAGAATTTTCAACATGAATTGTAGATTCTTATGTGAAAATGTTTTCCTTTCTTATGTTATGCTAATCCAAACCATATTCTAGATCAATTTGTGTTGCCTTGAAATTAAACTGGGCATACACGTTTTCATGATTTATATAATCTACTTGATTATGCTAAAATTCAATCATTCATGCAATGCAACAACAATAAGCACAAAGTCATTCGTCAGTGGGGGCACCAAAATTGACGTGGTCCGGGGTGGGAAACAAGAGAGGCGACCTCTAGACACCTCTCAAGGATCCCGTGCTGCTCAATTGGGGCTGGGGCAACCACAAGCACAACACAACAACAAACCCACAGTCAAACCCAAACAAGGTAGGGGCACCACGTAGTTATGGTATGCGAACTAGGACGCAAGAGAGATTTGGTCACGACCAAGAAGATATGCCACAAAACACACACAAGCAACCTCACAACAAAACATACACAAAATGAACCAAGGAGATCTGGAGCAAAGGGAAGAGAGAGAGGAAGGGATCTTGTGTAATACCTTATTTGTGACTTGCAAATGGAGATGGTTGTTATTGATGCTATCGTAGAGCTTGTACAAAACTAACTCAAAGCTTAGTGAATGCTAAACATTGCCATACACACACACTGTCTTAGGGTGTGGGAGACCTCTCACCACAATACCCTCTTACAATGGACACAAAATTGGCAATGAAAACACACTAAAAAACTTTTGAACACAAGATCTACCGATAGAAACTAAAAATACATAAGTCACCTTGAATTCACCAAACCGTATTGCCTAAATGAAAGGACGAAGATTTGAACGTAGAATCATGCCTTTTATGCACCAAACCTCAATTTATTGATGATGGAGGAGCATATACAAAAGTGGTTTTGAAATTCTTGAACTCACGCTCTCTCACTTGCAACGTGTAGCTTGAAAGCTTCTCTTACACCAAAAGTGAAGCTCACAAAGTGGTTGCTACACCTAAGTCTCTCCTCACGCATAGAGTGTTGGGGTGCTATGTGAGATATTGGAGGTTGTTTTACAAGAAGGAGAGGGGCCTATTAATAGGTTGGAGACCCCTCATTAAGATTATTGGAAATCCTAATTTACAAGGTAGCAAATTAGGATTATGATTTTTTTGAATATCAAAACATTGTGGGCCTTCTTTGTCTGCTTGAGTCATGGATGTGGGCTCAAAAAAGAGAACTATTGATGGTAGAGAAGGTGAAAGTAAAGTTTTAAGTAAGAGAGAGATAGAGTTACTATGCACATGTCTTGAGGTGAGGTGTCTTTCATGGTTAGGTCAATGACTATTTTGCGTTAGTATGTCAGTGGTTAGTGTTAGTAATCACTAGAAAGGTAGTGTTATATTTACAATGGGTAGATCAGATGGATGGGTGAAGTAACATGGTTGAATGAAGTGAGGAAATCCTTGTGATGGTGCAGCTTGAAGAAGTTTTTGACTTACTTGTGTAGGTTCTCAAAATCACTATCAATCCTCTTCTTCGTCTTCTCTTCTTTACGCCACAGCCACCAAGGTTGATTATCACGATTAAAATGGCAATTTGGTTCATGAGATATTCAATTTGCAGAGGTTACGCATGGTTTACATTCTGAATTATATGTATATAGAAAAGGGATAAGATAGAATTGTACTTTGGAAGTAATAGAGAGAGGCATAGAGTTGGTGTATGTAAATGTAGAGCTCATATGAGAGCTATGGAAGTAACAGGGGCGATTAATGGTGAAGAAGGTGAGAGAAACCATGGAAGGTGCAGGTTTGAGTGATAGATTGAGAGGAATGAGTGTGTGTGTGTGTGTGTGTATAGAAGTGGGAAAGGAGGTGAGAGAAGACTATGGGTTACTTTGTGAGAAAAGTGAGCAGATTGGGGTCCACTCAAAAAATCCTATCTCACTGGTGGTAGCTCCAAAAATCATGAAAACATTTGAGATGATTACTCAGCTTAT
Organism: Adiantum capillus-veneris; assembly: GCF_014529385.1. NCBI lineage: Eukaryota > Viridiplantae > Streptophyta > Polypodiopsida > Polypodiales > Pteridaceae > Adiantum > Adiantum capillus-veneris. The sequence goes on from NC_140944.1 coordinate 90,755,955, forward strand.
GGGCTACATTTTCTCTATTGAGCACATCTTCAAATTCCGAGCGGAGATAGATACCAAAAATCTCACCAAAAAACCTGTTTTTTATGCTGCAAAAGTCTTTTAGTGGCCCTCTCCTTTGTTAAATTTGCACATGTCTCTAAAGGTGAGCCCCTCCTTGCATGAGAGAATGACCTAATTGATTCTTAGAGGTTTGAAAATATGCATGGTTGTGGATTATACATAAATATAATATATGGATATGATGAAAAAACAGAGGCTAGTATATATAAACAATTTATGGAATCTAGAATAGTGTGGGGCTATAAATATATAAAGAGTAAATATATGAAAATAAAGGGAATCAAATGAGTAGGGTGCTCATTTGTTTTATTGATGTATATTTATTTACAAGAAGTAAGAAAGAGTTCCTGTAGGAAATAGTACTTTAGTGAAAGCCAATGACTAATGGTGGAAAGTGTTTTTGAGGTTTTTCTTAGGAGTGGATTCACACCAAAAATAAGATAAGCTTGTGTGAAGATATTTTTATATGGAATTAAGAGTATGCAAAATGGTAAGAAAATTGTGGTAATGGTGAGTCAATGTACATAGCATACATAGGCAAATAACGCACACCTAAGTATAAATATTTAAATAAATACCAAAAAAATTATGAAAATTTCCTATATCCAGGCCCTATGTACAATGAGATATATACACATAAATGGGCCATAATATATTTTATTTTTTTTATTTTAGTTATTCTTTGTCTCAACTAGCCCAATGACTAGCTACCTGAGGGCTTTAAGAAGATATGGGAAAAGTCCCCTAACTCACGCACGCCTATGTACAATAAAAGATAAGAATAGCCACAGTGTTTAGGTGATTTTGGTAGGGCGAGGTAACTGACTATGGCAATTACAGAGAGACAAAAAACGGCTATCATTAGCCCCCCCGCCCCCTAGATAATGGTACATTCATGTACCATTTATCCGATCACACAACACGTAGATCATGTAACGTCTGTCTTCGTCTACTTTCATCTTTGAAGAATCTTTGTTGTTTGATTAAAAACCTTGCGTGATATGAAAGGTTCTCAGAGCCAATAGCAGGATGTAATGAAGTGCCTGAGTAAACCTCCTCCATTCAAAAAGTTTCTATAAGCACCCCCCAAGATCAAAGATCTTGAAATTTCTTTCCCAAAGAGAGATGTATGGTATAGAATCACTTATTGAATTTGGTTGAAGGAACTTGTAGATCTTGTTGTTGTCCATCATTGCATCCATCACTATGAATGTGATATAAAAGATTGGTTGCTCTTCCTCCTGTGTAAAGTTGATGTATCTGCTATGATCTTCAAGAGCTTGTATGAGCAAATCTCTGAATTGTAGCTCATAGGATTCATTCAGCCTGGGTAGGCTCATCAAGTAAAAAATTATATGACCTTCATGATTGAGGAAATATTGATCCATGCTTCCAGTTGCTATTGGCAGATATTGCAAATAGTTTACCACATAAGTAGATAATAGAGGAAGGTTTCTATTGCCTACAATACATTGGAAGAGAATAGATTTTGGTACGGATTGATGAATTATCCACATGTAGCAATCAACAATATTTTCATCTTTAATGAAGACCAGAAGCATCACAATGTGCGACCTCCATACACCATAGAACCAAATGAAGAATGTTTGGAAACATCCATTCATCACCAAGTATTGATGTCCTTTTCCCCTTAAGAACATATGGTGCCCCTGATGAAAGGTATATGTAAAGAGAGGAGAAGTTGACTTTGAAGAGGTGAAACCCAATGTGAAGCTAATTGGGGCTTCAAAAGCTTGGATTTTTTTGCTAACAAATTGTCCCATGAATGAAAAGCCACCCACTAAAACACCATTGGAGAAAATGATACCCTTCTGATAGTTTCCTTTTATGATTTTATTTTTTACTACTTTCGCATGTTCTTAATCCCCTTCTAAGCCCCCCCTTTGGCAAGGGTGTAAGTCCTCACATTGTACCACCTCAAAGATTGATGGATTACTTTTTGATTTTGTTAAAACTTTGGATTCTTGCATGATAGGTTTCTCCATGCTTAACATGCATGGGTCATACCAATGCTTTTCAACATCTTCAAACACTTCTTGAAGATTCTCCTCACATGGATTCAACTCACACTCTTCTACTTTCTTTTGGAGTTGGCATTCCATGTACACAATCATCTCTTTTTGATCAATGTGGTCTATGATCTCCCCACCTATGATTTCATCTTCGTGTTCACTCTCTTCTTTTAGACAAGACACACTCTCAGAACATTCCATAAGATCAAGGTTACCTTCAAGGTCTTCATTCTCCATAGAGTCATGTTGCACAAAACCTTCTTCTGCTCTGTCTAAAATTTGGCCCTCAAAAAGGTTGGATATATCCACTATTGAACCATCAATGCCATTTGTGATATCTTGTGTTGATTTTTGCATGTTTGTGATAAAGTTAGAAGAAAGAGATGCCAAATTTGAATCTCAGCCACACACTTTAGCACTTGAATAATCAGTTGGCATGTAAATATCTTCTTCAACATTTGCCGGAGTAAAAGGAGACAAGTATGGCAAAGGAGATGACTCCTTGATAGAAACACTTTCATGATGGTTGGCTCTTCCAGCATGATGGAAACCATTTTTGGTGTAGAAGTACTTGTGAAACTTCCTTCGGGCACTAGTGACTGCTTCTTCAAAGGTAGAGGGTCCACTACAAGTAACCTTAGTCTTTAGGAAAGGAGACAAACCCGAAATAAATTTTTCCTTTTTTACATAATCTGTAAATGTAGAACTAAATCCACATCCTCCCCATTGACGAGAAGAAATATTCTAATAAGCATATTAGTCTTCACCTTGTTGTTGAAGTCTCCCTAATGAAGCCCATGCTTTCTTCGTTGTTGGAACTTTAGAGAATCTGGTCTTCAAAGCTTTGGAAATTTGGGTATATCCATCTTGAATCTGCGAAGACATACTCCAAAACCATTGCTTAGTGTTTCCTCTAAGGCATAGAAACAAAAAATCCCCTTTTTCAATGTCATCCATTTTACCAAGGATATAACAAACTATTCTAAAATCAGCAAGAAAATCAGTAACATCTTCTTCTAGATTTCCGAAGAAGATTGCGATATCGTCAAAGGTATAGCGTGTCGTAGTCTCTCAATGCTAGAACCACACTAAGATTAGTTCCAAAAAATCATTTTCTCTTATGACATCAACTAACTACACATTGTTTTGAAAGACGTTTCAACATGAACTCTAGATTCTTATGTGAAAATGTTTTTCCTTTCTTATGTTATGCTAATCCAAACCATATTCTAGATCATTTTTTGTTTCCTTGAAATTAAACTAGGTCATACAAGTTTTCATGATTCATATCATCTAGTTCATTATGGTAAAATTCAAGCATTCATGTAATGCAACAACAATAAGCACAAAGTCATTCCTTAGAGGGGGCACCAAAATTGAGGCGGTCCTGGGAGGGCAACAAGAGAGGTGACCTCTAAACACCCCTCAAGGCTCCCGTGCTGCTCAATTTAAACTTGGGCAACCACAAGCACAACACAACAACAAACCCACAGCCAAACTGAAACAAGTTAGGGGCACCACCTAGTTATGGTATGCGAAATATGACGCAAGAGAGATTTTGTCACGACCAAGAAGATGTGCCACAAAACACACACAAGCAACCTCACAACAAGACACACACAAAATGAACCAAGGAGATCTAGATTAAAGGGAAGAGAGAGGAAGGGATCTTGCGTAATACCTTATTTGTGACTTGCAAATGGAGATGGTTGTTACTGATGCTATCGTAGAGCTTGTACAAAACTAACTCAATGCTTAGTGAATGCTAAACATTTCCATACACACACACTGTCTTAGGGTGTGGGATACCTCTCACCACAATACCCTCTTACAATAAACACAAAATTGGCAATGAAAACATCCTAAAACACTTTCTAAAACAAGATCAACCGATAGAAACTCAAATATATAAGTCACCCCCAAAACCGTATTGCATAAAGGAAAGGAGGAAGATTTGAACGTCTAATCATGCCTTTCATGCACCAAACCTCAATTTATTGATGATGGAGGAGCATATACAACAGTGGTTTTGAAATTCTTGAACTCACACTCTCTCGCTTGCAATGTGTAGCTTGAAAGCTTCTCTTACACCAAAAGTGAATCTCACAAAGTGGTTACTACACCTAAGTCTCTCCTCACTCATACAGTCTTGGGGTGCTATGTGAGATATTGGAGGTTGTTTTACAAGAAGGAGAGGGGACTATTTATAGGTTGGAGATTCCTCATTAATATTAATGGAAATCCTATTTTACAAGCTAGCAAATCAGGATTATGATTTTTCTGAATATCAAAACATTGCAGGCCTTCTTTGTTTGCTTGAGTCATGGATGTGGGCTCAAAAAAGAGTACTACTGATGGTAGATAAGGTGAAAGTAAAGTTTTAATTAATGAGAGAGAGAGAGAGAGAAATAGAGAGAGAGAGAGAGAGAGTTACTATGCATATGTCTTCAGGTAAGATGTCTTTCATGGTTAGGTCAATGACTATTTTGTGTTAGTATGTTAGTAGTTAGTGTTAGTAATCACTAGAAAGTTAATGTTATATGTACAATGGGTAGAATGAGGTGGATGGTTGAATGAAGTGAGGAAATCCTTGTGATGGTGAAGCTTGAAGAAGTTTTTGACTTACTTGTGTAGGTTCTTAAAATGACCATCAATCCTCTTCTTCATCTTCTCTTCTTTACGCCACTACCTCCAAGGTTGATTATCGCGATAAAAATGACAATTCGGTTGATGAAATCTTCAATTTGCAAAGGTTAAGCATGGTTTACATTTTGAATTTTATGTATATAGAGAAGGGGTAAGATGGAATTGTACTTTGGAAGTAATAGAGAGAGGCATAGAGATGGTGTATGTAAATGTAGAGATCATATGAGAGCTATGGAAGTAATAGGGGAGATTAATGGTGAAGAAGGTGAGAGAAACCATGGAAGGTGCAGGTTTGAGTGAGAGATTGAGAGGAATGAGTGTGTGTGTGTGTGTAGAAGTGGGAAAGGAGGTGAGAGAAGACTATGGGTTACTTTGTGACAAAAGTGACCAGACTGGGGTCCACTCAAAAAATCCTATCTCACCGGTGGTAGCTCCAAACATCATGAAAACATTTGAGGTGATTACTCAGCTTATGGGATACATTTTCTCTATTGACCACATCTTCAATTTCTGAGCGGAGATAGATACCAAAAATCTCACCAAGAAACTTGTTTTTTATGCTGCAAAAGTCTTTTTGTGGCTCTCTCCTTTGTTAAATTTGCACATGTCTCTAAAGGTGAGCCCCTCCTTGCATGAGAGCATGATTCTTAGAGGTTTGAAAATATGCATGGTTGTGGATTATGCATAAATATAATATATGGATATGATGAAAAAACACAGGCTAGTATATATAAACAATTGATAGAATCTAGAATAGTGTGGGCTATAAAAATATAAAAAGTAAATATATTAGGAATCAAATGAGGAGGGACCTATTTGTTTTATTGATGTATATTTATCTACAAGAAGTAAGAAAGAGTTCTTGTAGGAAATACGAATTTATTGAAAGGCAATGACTGATGGTGGAAAGTATTTTTGTGTTTTTTCTTAGGAGTGGATTCACACCAAAAATAAGAGAAGCTTGTGTGAAAATATTTTTATATGGAATGAAGAGTATGCAAAATGGTAAGAAAATTGTGGAAATGGTGAGTCAATGTACATAGTATACATAGGCAAATAACACACACCTAGGTAGCAATATTTAAATAAATACCAAAATAGTTATGGTATGCAAACTAGGATGCAATACGGATTTTGTCACAACCAAGAAGATGTGCCACAAAACACACACAAGCAACCTCACAACAAGCCACACACAAAATCAACCAAGGGGATCTAGAGCAAAGGAAAGAGAGAGAGGAAGGGATCTTGCGTAATACCTTATTTGTGACTTGGAAATGGAGATGGTTGTTACTGATGCTATCGTAGAGCTTGTACAAAACTAACTCAATGCTTAGTGAATGCTAAACATTGCCATACACACACACTCTCTTAGGGTGTGGGAGACCTCTCACCACAATACCCTCTTACAATGGACACAAAATTGGCAATGAAAACACACTAAAACACTTTTTAAAACAAGATCTACCGATAGAAAATTAAAATACATAAGTCACCTTGAATTCACTAAACCGTATTGCATAAATGAAAGGACGAAGATTTGAACGTCGAATCATGCCTTTTATGCACCAAACCTCAATTTATTGATGATGGAGGAGCATATACAAAAGTGGTTTTGAAATTCTTGAACTCACGCTCTCTCACTTGCAACGTCTAGCTTGAAAGCTTCTCTTACACCAAAAGTGAAGCTCACAAAGTGGTTGCTACACCTAAGTCTCTCCTCATGCATAGAGTGTTGGGGTGCTATGTGAGATATTGGAGGTTGTTTTACAAGAAGGACAGGGGCCTATTTATAGGTTGGAGACCCCTCATTAGGATTATTGGAATCCTAATTTATAAGCTAGATAATCAGGATTATGATTTGTTGAATATCAAAACAATGCGAGCCTTCTTTGTCTGCTTGAGTCATGGATGTGGGCTCAAAGAAGAGCATTATTGATGGTAGATAAGGTGAAAGTAAAGTTTTAAGTAAGGAGAGAGAGATATAGAGTTACTATGCACATGTTTTGACGTGAGCTGTCTTTCATGGTTAGGTCAATGACTATTTTTTGTTAGTATGTTAGTGGATAGTGTTAGTAATCACAAAAAAGTTAATGTTGTATTTACAATGGATAGAAGGAGGTGGATGGTTGAATGAAGTGAGGAAATCCTTGTGATGGTGAAACTTGAAGAATTTTTTGACTTACTCGTGTAGGTTCTCAAAATGACTATCGATCCTCTTCTTTGTCTTCTCTTCTTTACGCCACCGTCGCCAAGGTTGATTATCGCGATGAAAATGACAATTCAGTTGATGAGATCTCAATTTGCAGAGGTTAAGCATGGTTTACATGTTGAATTTTATGTATAGAGAGATAAGATGGAATTGTACTTTGGAAGTAATAGAGAGAGGCATAGAGATGGTGTATGTAAATGTAGAGCTCATATGACAGCTATGGAAGTAAGAGGGGAGATTAATGCCCGGGGGATTCACCATGGAAAACTTACCACACCACGTAAGTGCAAGGGAGGGTTTTTTTTTTTAAAAGTTACATTAGCGTATAAGTTACGGGTAGGCCCCCATGAATTTATCTCCCTAGCTTAAAAATAAGGGAGGGGGTATCATATTTAGGGGAGGGGGGGGGGGGGGGGGGGGGGGGGGGAGAAGTGAGAAAATGGAAACATGAGAGGAAGTTTTTGTGCATCAAAATCATGTCTTTCCAAAAGATTCTACCCTCAAACTGTGAGTCAATAGCTACAAGGATACATGCAAGAACTACCATTGCTTTGTATATAGTTCATTTGTTGAGGGATGAAAGCTATAAAGAGTTTGTATCGATGTAAATTTACACAGAGAACCTAACAAAACTTTGTAACCATGTTTTCTGAGTAATTTAGATGGTTCAGAATTGGACGAGTAGCTAGAGTGCAGGCTAAATGGGCACATATTTTGAAAGTCAAACTAAGACACATTGAGGGTACATCTAGTTATCAATAGAAGTGGTTCCTTAGTAAGTTGCTAGTCACTATGCTACACGCTCTTTGACTATTTTTACTCAGTTAGATCATGTAAGACTTAAATTTTATATGTAAGATAGGGGTATGGTAGTTTTTTGCATGGATTGTCGTATAAGCGTAGAAAGGGGGTCATATTCTCTAATATGAGTCGTATATAGGGGTTTTGTCAAAGTTGTTCGCTCACAGGTGGCGTCCTGTTTTGTATATAGAGTGAATCCCCCGGGATTAATGGTGAAGAAGGTGAGAGAAACCATGGAAGGTGCAGGTTGAATGAGAGATTGAGAGAAATGAGTGTGTGTGTGTAGAAGTGGGAAAGGAGGTGAGAGAAGACTACGGGTTACTTTGTGAAAAAAGTAGGCAGACTGGGGTCCACTCAAAAAATCCTATCTCACCGGTGGTAGCTCCAAAAATCATGGAAACATTTGAGGTGATTACTCAGCTTATGGCTACATTTTCTCTGTTGACCACATCTTCAAATTTTGAGTGGAGATAGACACCAAAAATCTCACAAAAAAACCTATTTTTTATGTTGCAAAAGTCTTTTAGTGGCCCCCTCCTTTGTTGAATTTACACGTGGCTCCAAAGGTGAGCCCCTCCTTGCATGAGAGCATGACCCAATCGATTCTTAGAGTTTGAAAATATGCATGGTTGTGGACTATGCATAAATATAATATATGGATATGATGAAAAAAGACAAGCTAGTATATATAAACAATTTATGGAATCTACAATAGTGTGGACTATAAATATATAAAAAGTAAATATATGAAAATATAGGGAATGAGGAGGGCCCTCATTTGTTTTATTGATTTATATTTATTTACAAGTAGTAAGAAAGATTTCCTGTAGGAAATAGGAATTTAGAGAAAGACAATGACTGATGGTGGAAAGTATTTTTGAGGTTATTTCTTAGGAGTGGATTCACACTAAAAATAAGAGAAGCTTGTGTGAAGACATTTTTATACGGAATGAAGAGTATGCAAAATGGAAAGAAAATTGTGGTAATGGCGAGTCAATGTACATAGCATACATAGGCAAATAATGCACACCTAGGTAGAAATATTTAAATAAATACCAAAATAATTATCAAAATTCCTTATATCCAGGCCCTATGTACAATGAGATATATACACACAAATGGGCCATAATATTTTTTATTTTTTTTATTTTTTTGGCTCATCTAGCCCAATGACTAGCTAGCTGGGGGTTTTAAGAAGATATGGGAAAAGCCCCCTAGCTCACGCACGCCTATGTATAATGAAAGGTAAGAATAGCCACAATGTTTAAGTGATTTTGGTAGGGTGAGGTAACTCACTATGGCAATTACGGAGAGCCAAAAAACAGCTATCACTGTATGAGCTTATTATTTAGGATGAGCTCTCATGAAAGAGGGAAATGGGGAATAAACTAGGAATTGTCAACATATGCGCAATGTGATGAAGCCTTTGGACTTTTTGGAGTCCATGCAGCATCTTCGTTTCTTCCCAATGCAATCAATTTTTGTTGTGTATTTTTTATACCATACACAAAAATATGGCACTGCATCAAACATAGGATACAGCACTTAGAGACTGTTTCAACTTGATCTTATGGATGAGTGACAATTTTTTATAAAGACAACAGAGTAATTATTTTGAATCCTCCTTATGATTATTCTGTTTCTCTAGGTGCTTTCCAAAAATGGAGAGCCATGATTAAAATTTATGCATCTATCAGCAATAAACATTAAACTACACACAAGAAAAAAAGCTGCTTCAAAAGCAACTAGGATGTATGTACGTGCTTGATGCAAGTGAAATTGTGCATAATTTTGTGGGGATACCAAGCATTCATTTTTAAAAAAATGCAAAGTAAAAATTATAGGATATTTCCCAAAAATTTTGTAGGAATCCCAAGAACGTTTTACCAAATAAATATCTCTTTGTTAGGAAGTTTCATGTGAGATCATCTATACACATATACACACCCAAAAAAAAAGATGTATGTGGGGTTTTTCATGGTGTTCAAAGTAATTATTATGAAACAAGACGGATTGTATTAAGCGTTCAAACTTCACCTTGATTTCGTACCATGCATGAACTTATATGTGTTAGTACCTTGCATTTTCATTGGCGACATAGAGATTAGTGTACGTTTCATATCAATTGTGTTATCTTGAGAGAATTTAAATATCCAAAATGTATACGTTTATACATTAGAGAGGATGGGAAGAGGGGGGTTTTAAAATAGGCTCTTCGTGTAAATAGAGTATGTGTATGGCGGTATTCTTAATAACCTCTTGAACACAAGTGATATACGGATTGATAAGCATCTGCCCCGAGTTTTTGAGATGACTCGTAGATAATAGTATATGACATCATGGTAATCTAAAAATAAATATTTTCTCATGTAGTAGAGTTTATAGTAAAGATTCATTTTGTTGCTTTGTATTGGATTCTTTTGGTGTTATTATTTAGCCTTACCATGTTTCTTCTCACTTTTCACCCTCGCTCGCTTTTAGCTGCTCATTCTCCGATCATTAAATGATATCACCCATCCTTGTACACCTCAACTCAAATACTTGTGCCTGGAAATATGAGAGTGAAAATTGATGAAGACCTAGAGGAGAAGCATTTGCTAATCAGAAAACCTAGCGTGAGGTTTTTTAAAACCAATGAAGATCTCATCAACCGAATTTCCATTTTTATCGCGATAATCAACCTTGGTGGCAATGGCATAAAGAAGAGAAGAAGAACAAGAGGATCGATAGTCATTTTGAGAACCTACACAAGTAAGTCAAAAACTTCTTCAAGCTTCACCATCACAAGGATTTCCTCACTTCATTCAACCATCTTACTTCAACCATCCACCTCATTCTACCCATTGTAAATATACCATTAACTTTCTAGTGATTACTAACACTAACCACTAACATACTAACACAAAATAGTCATTGAACTAACCATGAAAGACACCTCACATGAACACATGTGCATAGTAACTCTCTCTCTCTCTCTCTCTCTCTCTCTCTCTCTCTCTCTCTCTCTCTCTCTCTCTCCTTACTTAAAACTTTACTTTCACCTTATCTACCATCAATAGCGCTCTTTTTTGAGCCGATATCCATGACTCAAGCAGACAAAGAAGGCCCGCAATGTTTTGATATTCAAAAAAATCATAATCCTGATTTGCTAGCTTGCAAATTAGGATTTCCAATGATATTAATGAGGAATCTCCAACCTATAAATAGGCCCCTCTCCTTCTTGTAAAACAACCTCCAATATCTCACATAGCACCCCAACACTCTATGCGTTAGGAGAGACTTAGGTGTAGCAACCACTTTCTGAGCTTCACTTTTGGTGTAAGAGAAGATTTCAAGCTACACATTGCAAGTGAGAGAGCGTGAGTTCAAGAATTTCAAAACCACTGTTGTATATGCTCCTACATCATCAATAAATTGAGGTTTGGTGCATAAAAGGCATGATTCAACATTCAAATCTTCATCCTTTCATTTATGCAATACGGTTTGGTGAATTCAAGGTGACTTATGTATTTTGAATTTCTATAGATTTATCTTGTTTTAGAAAGTGATTTAGTGTGTTTTCATTGCCAATTTTGTGTCCATTTTAAGAGGTTATTGTAGTGAGAGGTCTCCCACACCCTAAGACAGTGTGTGTGTATGGAAATGTTTAGCATTCACTAAGCATTGAGTTAGTTTTGTACAAGCTCTACGATAGAATCAATAACTACCATCTCCCTTTGCAAGTCACAAATAAGGTATTACGCAAGATCCCTTCCTCTCTCTTCCCTTTGCTCTAGATCTCCTTGGTTCATTTTGTGTGTCTTGTTGTGAGGTTGCTTGTGTGTGTTTTGTGGCACATCTTCTTGGTCGTGACAAAATCTCTCTTGCGTCCTAGTTCGCATACTATAACTAGGTGGTGTCCCTACCTTGTTTGGGTTTGGCTGTGGGTTTGTTCTTGTGTTGTGCTTGTGGTTTCCCAAGCCCCAATTGAGCAGCACGGGAGCCTTGAGGGGTGTTTAGAGGTCACCTCTCTTGTTGCCCGCTCCGGACCGCCTCAATTTTGGTGTCCTCACTAAGGAATGACTTTGTGCTTATTCTTGTTGCATTACATGAATGCTTGAATTTTACCATAATCAAGTAGATTATATGAATCATGAAAACTTGTATGACCCAGTTTAATTTCAAGGCAACAAAAATTGATATAGAATATGGTTTGGATTAGCATAACATAAGAAAGGAGAAACATTTTCACATAAGAATATAGAATTCATGCTGAAAGGTCTTTCAAAACTTTGTGTAGTTAGTTGATGTCATAAGAGAAAATGATTGTTTGGAACTAATCTTGGTATGGTTCTAGCATTGAGAGACTACGACACCCTATACCTTTGACAAAATCCCAATCTTCTCCAGAAATCTAAAGGAAGATGTTACTAATTTTCTTGTTCATTTTAGAATGGTTTGCCATATCCTTGGTAACATGGATGACATTAAAAAAGGGAATTTTTTGTTGCTATGCCTTAGAGGCAACACTGAGCAATGGTTTTGGAGTATGTCTTCTCAAATTCAAGATGGATATACCCAAATTTCCAAATCTTTCAAGACTAAATTCTCTAAAGTTCCAACAATGGAGAAAGCATGGGTTTCATTAGGGAGACTTCAACAACATGGTGAAGACTACTATGTTTATTAGAATATTTTCTCTCGTCAATGGGGAGGATGTGGATTTAGTTCTACATTTCTAGATTATGTAAAAAAGGAGAAATCTTTTTCGGGTTTGTCTCCTTTCCTAAAGACTAAGGTTACTTGTAGTGGACCCTCTACCTTTGAAGAAGCGGTCACTATTGCCCGAAGGAAGTTTCACAAGTACTTCTACACCAAAAATGGTTTCCATCATGCTGGAAGAGCCAACCATCATGAAAGTGTTTTTATCAAGGAGTCATCTCCTTTGACATACTTGTCTCCTTTTACTCTGGCAAATGCTGAAGAAGATATTTACATGCCAACTGATTATTCAAGTGCTAAAGTGTGTGGCCGAGATTCAAATGTGGCATCTCTTTCTTCTAACTTTATCACAAATATGCAAAAATCGACACAAGATATCTCAAATGTCATTGATGGTTCAATAGTGGATACATCCAACCTTTTTGAGGGTCAAATTTTAGTCAGAGCAGAAGAAACTTTTGTGCAACATGACTCTATGGAGAATGAAGACCTTGATCTTATGGAATGTTCTGAGGGTGTGTCTTGTCTAAAAGACGAGAGTGAAGAAGAAGATGAAATCATAGGTGGGGAGATCATAGATCACATTGATCATAAAAAGATGATTGTGTACATGGAATGCCAACTCCAAAAGAAAGTAGAAGACTGTGAGTTGAATCCATGTGAGGATAATCTTCAAGAAGTGTTTGAAGATGTTGAAAAGCATTGGTATGACCCATGTATGTTAAGCATGGAGGAACCTATCATGCAAGAAGCCAAAGCTTTCACAAAATAAAAAAGTAATCCATCAAACTTTGAGGTGGTACAATGTGAGGACTTACAACCTTGCCAAAGGGGGGGCTTAGAAGGGGATTAAGAACATGGGAAAGTAGTAAAAAACAAAATCATAAAAGGAAACTATCAGAAGGGTATCATTCTCTCCAATGGTGTTTTAGTGGGTGGCTTTTCATTCATGGGACAATCTCTTAGCAAAAAAATCCAAGCTTTTGAAGCCCCAATTAGCTTCACATTGGGTTTCACCTCTTCAAAGAAAACTTCTCCTCTCTTCACATATACCTTTCATCGGGGGCACCATATGTTCTTAAGGGGAAGAGGACATGAATTCTTGGTGATGAATGGATGTTTCCAAACATTCTTCATTTGGTTCTATGGTGTATGGAGGTCGCACATTGTGATGCTTCTGGTCTTCATCATAGATGGAAAAATAGTTGATATCTACATGTGGATAATTCATCAATCCGTACCAAAATCTATTCTCTTCCAATGTATTGGAAGCAATAGAAACCTTCGTCTATTATCTACTTATGTGGTAAACTATTTGCAATATCTGCCAATAGCAACTAGAAGCATGGATCAATATTTTCTCAATCATGAAGGTTGTATAATTTTTGACTTGATGATCCTACCCAGGTTGAATGAATTCTATGAGCTACAATTCAAAGATTTGCTCATACAAGCTCTTGAAGATCGTAGAAGATACATCAACTTTACACAGGAGGAAGAGCAACCAATCTTTCATATCACATTCATAGTGATATATGCAATGATGGACAACAATAAGATCTACAATTTTCTTCAACCAAATTCAATAAGTGATTCCATACCATACATCTCTCTTTGGGAAAGAAATTTCAAGATCTTTGATCCTGGGGGGTGCTTATGGAAACTTTTTGAATGGAGGAGGTTTACTCAGCCACTTCATTACATCCCGCTATTGTCTCTGAGAACCTTTCATATCACGCAAGGTTTTTAATCATACAACAAGATGAAAGCAGACGAAGACAGACGTTACATGATATACATGTTGTGTGATCGGATAAATGGTACATGAATGTACCATTATCTAGGGGGCGTTTTTTGGCTCTCTGTAATTTCCATAGTGAGTTACCTCACCCTACCAAAATCACCTAAACATTGTGGCTATTCTTATCTTTTATTGTACATAGGCATGCGTCTTCTTAAAACCCTCAACTAGCTAGTCATTGGGCTAATTGAGCCAAAGAATAAATAAAATAAAAAAATAAAATATATTATGGCCCATTTGTGTGTATATATCTCATTGTATATAGGGCCTGGATATAGAAAATTTTCATAATTATTTTGGTATTTATTTAAACATTTCTACTTAGGTGTGTGTTATTTGCCTATGTATGCTATGTTCATTGACTCACCATTACCACAATTTTCTTACAATTTTGCATACTCTTAATTCCATATAAAAATATCTTCACACAAGCTTATCTTATTTTTGGTGTGAATCCATTCTTAAGAAAAAACCTCAAAAATACTTTCTACCATCAGTCATTGTCTTTCACTAAATTCGTATCTCCTACAGGAACTCTTTCTTACTTCTTGTAGATAAATATACATCAATAAAATAAATAAGGGCCCTCCTCATTTGATTCCTCATATATTTACTTTTTACATATTTATAGCCCACACTATTCTAGATTCTATAAATTGTTTATATATACTAGCCTGTCTTTTTTCATCAAATCCATATATTACATTTATGCATAATCCACAAACATGCATATTTTCAAACCTCTAAGAATCAACTAGGTTATGCTATCATGCAAGGAGGGGCTCACCTTTGGAGCCATGTGCAAATTCAACAAAGAAGGGGGCCACTAAAAGACTTT
This sequence comes from Adiantum capillus-veneris, assembly GCF_014529385.1. Taxonomy (NCBI): domain Eukaryota; kingdom Viridiplantae; phylum Streptophyta; class Polypodiopsida; order Polypodiales; family Pteridaceae; genus Adiantum; species Adiantum capillus-veneris. The sequence continues at coordinate 90,771,047 of NC_140944.1, forward strand.
TGCAGCATAAAAAATAGGTTTTTTGGTGAGATTTTTCGTATCTATCTCCACTCAGAATTTGAAGATGTGGTCAAAGAGAAAATGTAGCCCATAAGCTGAGTAATCACCTCAAAGGTTTTCATGATTTTTGGAGCTACCACCGGTGAGATAGGATTTTTTGAGTAGACCCAATCTGCTCACTTTTCTCACAAAGTAACCCATTGTCTTCTTTCACCTCCTTTCCCACTTCTACACACACACACACACACACACACACACACACACTCATTCCTCTCAATCTCTCACTCAAACCTGCATCTTCCATGATTTCTCTCACCTTCTTCACCATTAATCTCCCCTATTATTTCCATAGCTCTCATATGAGCTCTACATTTACATACACCATCTCTATGCCTCTCTCTATTACTTCCAAAGTACAATTCCATCTTACCCCTTCTCTATATACATAAAACTCAGCATGTAAACCATGCTTAACCTTTGCAAATTGAAGATATCATCAACCGAATTGCCATTTTCATCGCGATAATCAACCTCGGCGGCGGTGGTGTAAAGAAGAGAAGACGAAGAAGATGATCGATATTCATTTTGAGAACCTACACGAGTAAGTCAAAAACTTCTTCAAGCTTCACCATCACAAGGATTTCCTCACTTCATTAAACCATCTTACTTCAACCATCCACCTTATTCTACCCATTGTAAATATAACATTAACTTCTAGTGATTACTAACGCTAACCACTACCATACTAACACAAAATAGTCATTGACCTAACCATGAAAGACACCTCACCTCAAGACATGTGCATAGTAAATCTCTCTCTCTCTCTCTCTCTCTCTCTCTCTCTCTCTCTCTCTCTCTCTCCTTACTTAAAACTTTACTTTCACCTTATCTACCATCAATAGTGCTCTTTTTTGAGCCCACATCCATGACTCAAGCAGACAAGGAAGACCCTCAATGTTTTGATATTCAAAAAAATTATAATCTTGATCTGCTAGCTTGTAAATTAGGATTTCCAATAATCTCAAAGAGGGATCTTCAACCTATAAATACGCCCCTCTTCTTCTTGTAAAACAACCTGAAATATCTCACATAGCACCCCAACACTGTATGCGTGAGGAGAGACTTAGGTGTAGCAACCACTTTGTGAGATTCACTTTTTGTGTAAGAGAATATTTCAAGCTAAACATTGCAAGTGAGAAAGCGGAAGTTCAAGAATTTCAAAACCACTGTTTTATATGCTCCTCCATCATCAATAAATTGAGGTTTGGTGCATGAAAGACATGATTCGACGTTCAAATCTTCGTCCTTTCATTTATGCAATACGGTTTTGTGAATTCAAGGTGACTTATGTATTTTGAGTTTCTATCAGTTGATCTTGTTTTAGAAAGTGTATTAGTGTGTTTTCATTGCCAATTTTGCGTCCATTGTAAGAGGGTATTGTGGTGAGAGGTCTCCCACACCCTAAGACAATGTGTGTGTATGGCAATGTTTAGAATTCACTGAGCATTGAGTTAGTTTTGTACAAGCTCTACGATACCATCAGTAACAACCATCTCCATTTGCAAGTCACAAATAAGGTATTACGCAAGATCCCTTCCTCTCTCTCTTCCCTTTGCTCTAGATCTCCTTGGTTCATTTTGTGTGTGTCTTGTTGTGAGGTTGCTTGTGTGTGTTTTGTGGCACATATTCTTGGTCGTGACAAAATCTCTCTTGCGTCCTAGTTTGCATACCATAACTAGGTGGTGCCCCTACCTTGTTTGGGTTTGGCTGTGGGTTTGTTGTTGTGTTGTGCTTATGGTTGTCCCAACCCCAATTGAACAGCACGGGAGTCTTGAGGGGTGTTTAGAAGTCGCCTCTCTTGTTGCCTGCCCCGGACCGCCTCAACAGGACTTGTATTTCTGTGTAAATTACCATGGATTGGTAGACATCAATCTACATGCTCTAAAAATAGAAAACACCTTCTTGTGGGTATGGCTTACAATTGAGAATGGATTGTAGACAAGATTGTAGGCTTGATCATGAGTTCTAATCAGAATTTGATATGTATTTCACATTATCAAAATTGCATGAGATGTATGCATTCAATCAAGAATTGCATCACCAACTTCTCTATACAAATCAAGTGAATTCTTGTCAATGCTAGCTTAGTTGTGGTACTCTTGCTTGTAGGGCATGCTTGCTTTGATATCATGCCCTACCTTGATAAAATGAATAAATTGCACATAGATTTTGACTTTGAGCTTAAAAGACAATCTTTGGAAAATCGTGAATGTTGCTCTCTCTCTCTCTCTCTCTCTCTCTCTCTCTCTCTCTCTCCACACTCGCCATAAAGAATGATGAAAAATCTATAAGGAATTTGGATGCTAATCAAACCACATCATCTACAACAACAGAAGCAATGATCATGGCTTACTTGATCTCATTACAAGAAACCGTCAACAATCAAGGTGAAGAGTTGTGCGCACTTGCAATAGAATGGCACTTTAAGAGTTCTTGTTCTGGAGAATTAGCAACTCAAGAAGGTTCTTGAAATGCAAACAACACGCTTGGCGCATCTTGAGAATGAAGTTCAAGAATGTAAGTGCTCTCTTGTGACATGAATGTATTGAAAGAGTGCTTGAGGAAAGTTGAGAGCGATCATGTATTGAAAGAGGAAACGATAGACACAATACGACATGATGTATATGAGATGAGAAATGCATCCAAATCATGGGCTGATATATGTAAGGATAATTAATGTGGTTTCTTGTCCTCCTATCATGCAAGTCTTTGTCCAAGAAAAGAATGTAGAGAATGTGGACACTCAAGAATTGCAAGAACGGCAAAAACGCTCAAAGAACATCGTCATTGTGGAATCAAGGAGGAAAGCATGGAAACACCCCAATCTCTTGTGGTTGCTATTGAAGAGTTTTTTGCTACATACTTTGGCATGTATGGAACCATGGATTATGGTGCACATTGAGTTGGAAAAAAAGGAGTCCCTCGCTCGGGAGAAAGACCTATTGTATGTACCATGACTGATGAGGAAAAGAGAAAGATCATCCTTGATAATAGTTGGATCTACCTCAAAGGAATGGGTTGTAATGTATATGAGGATCACACTCTTATGCAACAAAATGTATGTGGCAAATCATATGAGGAAAGAACCAAGAAGGTCAAGGTGTCATCTCAATAAGAAAAGTCACTTGAGGAGGATGCAAGTCCACCCAACAAATAGGGACACATGATCTATGAGACCAACTCACGCTTGCAAATAAGCTTTTGGAATTGTCATGGAATGCGGGAATTGGCATTGATGAGCTTACCAATGATTCCGATGTGATACTTCTTGTCAAAACATGGGAGCATGATACGCAATGAATTCTTGGATTTGACAAATATGATGTGCATTCTTTGATGTGGACCAAAAATGCAAAGCAACGTAGAGGCAAAGGAGGCGTAGCATGTATGATCAAAAAGGGTTTGAAAGATGTTTCCATTGTCAAATAAGATAAGTATAAACGCTACTTATGGCTGAAAATAAGTCCACCCAATGGTCAAGTCATGTTTGTGGTGGGTTGGTACATTCCTCACTATGACTCCAACTTTTATGCTCGCTTGGATATGGATAGAGATCAGTCCTTTGTTGAATTAGAGGAAAACATTGCTCATTACAAGGATTAGGTGAAGTCATTGTCTTTGGAGACATGAATGCTTGCACAAATACGTTGTTGGGCGCATTTCTGACACCCCGTTTTTTGTAAATTTGTACACATGGACATGACGCCCGATGTCAAAAGGGCGTGTGGGATTTATTTTTGTGGGTTTTTTAGCTTTCTTTAGCAAGCACATGTACATGCACTGCAAGTCGCTACTCTAGTGACAGTTGTCGGGCTACTGTAAGTGTCCGTGAGTGAGTTTTTTGAAGGGAGCCTTGTACATAACTAAAACTCATGTACAAACTTAAAAAAGTTCAGCCAAACATCAGAAATTTGCAGGTTTTTGGTCGTTGTGGCTTCTTGATGCTTTTGGATGCATTTTTTTGCCCCGACTAGCCTTCCCTACGTGTAGTCGTGCTGGGACAGCTTTCTGTTCACATCAATTTTGCTCATGGAGGAGTATGGAATCAAATTTGGTCATCTTCAGCTTTCTCGCCATTCATTTTTCAAGCTTTCTCTCAAGCTTTAAAGTTCCCCAATTGGAGTTGTGCTCATCAGGTTACGACTAGTTCTCTGCAGGGTTATGGCTATGGCAGCCTAGTGGCAAATTGTGTGCTGACAGAATTGGAGGGCATGTATGCATGAATTGTGAAATTGATGTTGAAGTTGTGGGTTTGTGATGTTTAATTTTGAAAGGAGAGGCTCTTGTCTTCATATCCATTGGTCGGCGTGTGCTGTAAATCCGTGCTTTGACAGGGTTTTGCTCCTATGTGACATAGTCTCTTGGGTGAGCGACGGCTAGTAAATTCCCAAGGGTTTGCGCTTATTGGAATTGTGGTGTTTCAAAGGGATTTTCCAAATCTTTTGGTTTTGTTTTAGTTCTCTTTCAACGCTCTTGGGTGACATCACTATAGAGGTGTTTCAGTTTGTTTGTTTCCCAACAGTGTTTTGGTGCCCGCCACTGAGGAATCGCTTCAAGTTACCTTTTGTTTACAGGTTTTAGAAGACATGGCATTTAATTTTCCAGAGTTTAGTGGGAAATCAAATGAAAGTTCTTAAGGTTTCATTGAGAGAATGGAGTTTTCTTGCCTTCTTGCTGACAAGCAAGACCCAGTGTTGGTGCTGCGAATCTTCTATTTCTGTTTGAAGGGAGATGCTAGGGAATGGTTGGAAAGCTACGAAAAGGAGCTACAATCAGCCCAACCTCCTCAAGTTATGACCTATGAAATGGTAAGGCATGCTTTTCTTACACACTTTCAACAGGTGGAAGACCCACAAAAGGTATGGCAGTCTATTCAAGGCTTGGTCCAGGGTGAAGGCCAGAGAAGACTTTGTGAAGGCATTCAATGCGTTATGGGCAAAGTGGTGTACATCTTTGGGGATTGAAATTCCTCCAGCCATGGTGAAGAAGGACAGGTTTCTTGCAAGCTTGAGGAGTAACCTACGCTTGAAGGTAGAGCTTAAGCAGCCAAGGACCTTTGAGGAGGCAATTGAAATTGCAAAAAATAAAGAGTGGAAAGCAGAGCGTCTTCATCAACTTGGAATCAATGTCGAGCCAAAGCTTGAAGTGAAAGCGGTAGAGCAACCAAGGGTCCTCATCAGGGAGCCAGGTTATGATCAACAAGCTTCTCATGACGTGAATGCCTTTCGCAAGGAGATGCAAGAGGTTGTAGGTCTTATGAAGAATCTTAGTGTGCATATGATGGGAGGTGGAAGAGGTCAAATCTATGGATATGGACGTGGTTATGGAAGCAATGAAGGTTATACAGGTGGTAGAGGAAGAGGCATGGCTGGAAGAGGGGATATGTTTCAATGTTACAATTGTGGTGAATGGGGTCATAAAAGACCTCAATGTGACAAGCCAAAGAGAATGGGTGGTGACATGTTTCCTCTTCCTCCACAAATTCCTTCTCGAGCTCAAGATTATGGTATTGAGATTAAAGGGGAAGCAGGACCAAGTGGATTGACAACAGAAGAAAAGGGAAAAACAAAAGTGGTAAGCATAATTCGTTTGGAGAAGAAAGAGGATGATTTGGGAGCTATGTTCATGCCTGTAGGTAAGAGGGTTACAAGAGATCATGACATGAGTGATGCAAGTCCCAGCCATAAAAGAGGGAAACAGGTTGAAACAGGTACAGGTAAAGAGAAGAAGAAGAGAAAGCCCAAGAAACATTACAATGCATCTGACTTTACTTTGGGAGAAGGGCAACCAAATTATAGTTTAAGGGCTGATTTGGTGGGTAGAAAGGCTGATGTTACCTTTGGGCAACTCATGGAGATGTGTCCCAAGTTAAAGACCAAGTTCAGTAGAGTGAGCCATATATATAGCTCCAACAAAACCATTGACTTTAAAAAGAAAAAGAAAAAGAAAATGTTGGAGTAAATTCGGGTTCAATTCAAGCACCAAAGTATACTCACGAAACACTTTCGAGACTTACACCATGGGAATAGGGACATAGCCAATGCATGGAAAAATAGCTTTTTATTTTGAGAAAATGAATATAAAGAAAAAGATAAGGAGAAGAGAAAAGATAAGATAAGGAAAAAGGAAAAATAAAATATAAACAAGGAGAAGATAAGGATAAGGATGAGGTGAGTAAGTAGCTTGTTGAAAAAGTTATCAAGATAAGTTGAAAATACCTTGTCGATAAGGAAGATAACCTATCACGATAAGTAAAGGAACTTATCATAAATATGCATAGAAATAGGGCTTCAATTATCATTTTACATTTCTCTCCTTCACTTTCTCAAGGTCCAAACTTGAGAGTAAGCTTGAGAAAGCCATAGCTAAGCCTCTTTCACACACACCCCTCTCCAAGAGAAACCATGACCAAAACCCTAATCAAGTTTTCTCTTCTTCTTTACCTTAACATGTCCCTCTCCTTTCTTCTAATTCTCAAGCATTCAATAGCCTATATTGTCTTTTACCTCTTGCCATTCTCTCATTCTAGATGGCCTAATGTGTGGTATTCAAGAAAAGTGAAGAGGGAAAGAGAAAACATCAACTCACTTCTTGAACACTCTCCCAAAGCAAAGAGAAGGCTCTACCACACACACACTAAGATAGTTTTATCTTGTTCTCTTTATGCTATTAAACTTTTTTCAAAGTGATTTACTCTTATACTTACTAGAATTCATGCTTAAGCTCTCATATTTTCATTTTGCTTGGAAAGAAGAAATAGCTTCTTAATTTTGTTGTTTCCATCTAATTATGGCTCATTACTAATCATAACTAACCATGTTGCTAACGATGTTATTTCAAGTTTCTTAGACTACCAGATTAATATAGCATAGAGAGAGTAGAAAGCACTCTCTATAACCATAGGTGATTGGAGGTCATAGTTATCTAAATATTTCAAGTTCCTTTATTTCAAGTTTCTTAGATAACAGATTAATTTGACATAGAGAGAGTAGAAAACACTCTCTTTAACCATAGGTGACTAGAGATCATAATTACCTAAATAGTATGCATGAAGAAATGGTGACTAATATACTTAATTGTACCTTAAACTTTGGCATAAACCTTTTTATTCATTTTTAAGCTACTTTTATTCTATTACCTACACAACCCTTATAAAGGTAAATAATACAAATCAAAGGCAACTAGGTAATGGAGTTAGTCTTGGAACAAACCTTACTTTTTAAGAAGAGAAATTATAATTTTTCCAAAAGACATGCTCTTGATTTTAAATAAATTATGTGTGTAAAAGTTTTAGTGACGTATTAAGTTAATATCTAATTTTTAAAAGGAAGTTGAGTTTTACAGGGTAAGTTTACAATAACCAAGAAAGTTTCCTTTGAGAAAGTGTTGAGATGTAGAGAGAAAGAGAGAGAGACGAGGCAAGAGACACACCATATACGCTCCCAAAGACTGATTCATATTGAGGACAAGATACAAATGTCCAGGAATAGTTTTTTCCAACAGCACGTAGTCTTTATGTTTGGGCCAAGAAGATTACGAGAGATCTTGAGATGCCCTTTGCCTGTTGTAATTCTGATGATTAACTATGAAAACTCATTTGATGTGCATGTGTTTGTCCTTATCTAAAGTTGATCTCCATTGAAGTTTCTGGGAATTGAGTCAGTAAAAAGTTTGGGTTCTTGCACGTGTGGTAGAAGGGGTTCTTAGAGCATTGAAACTTGGGTAGACATGGATTTCTCTTATCCCAAGTTTCATGGAAGAAGTGATGAAGATGCAGAAGACTTTTTGGAAAAGATGGAGGTTGCCTGCACTAGCAACCAGATTCATGACCCAACGTAGATGTTACGTCTTCTCCAAATCTGTTTGAAGAGTGATGCACAAGTTTGGTCCAAAGCATTTGAAGAGGAGTTGCATATGGCTGATCCACCTGTAAGATTGAGTTGGGACAATCTAAGGCATGGATTGGAAGTGGAGTTTGTGAAGATAGAAGATCGTGACAAAGTGTGGCAAGAAGTATAGGCTTTAGTGCAAAAGGAAGGTGAGCCAATAGATGCGTACATACGTAAGTTTTCATTGGCATGGGAGCGGATGTGCAAGGCCTTAGCACCACAGGTACCTCCACCTGACATGATGAAGAAGGACAGGTTCTTGGCTGGTCTTTGAGAGAATATACGTTGGAGAGTGGACCTAAAGAAAGCTAGGATGTATGAAGATGCACTAGAGGTAGCAAGGAACAAAGAGTGGAAGCTGAGGAAAATGAGCCATTTAGGGGTGGAGTCTTTGCCCATGAGGTCTGAATTTCAGCCTATGGATTCTTTGCAAGGTCACATGCCAGGGGTTCATCATGACCCAGTGGTTGCTATTACTCCTTAGGTTATGCCAGCAGTGGTCACTACAACAGTGCAAGATGATGGGCTAAGGCAAGACATGAGGCAAGGGGTAGATTCAATGAAGAATCTCAGCCTAAACATGCTAGGTCAAGTAGGAAATAATCGAGGTCGAGGGAGGTTTTCAAATCAGCCAGGAGGTGAAGAAAGACCTAAGAATGGTGTTGGACAAAGCAATGGTAGGTTCTGGAGGCAGACGCCCACACGTTACAATTGTGGAGAGTTGGGACACATCAGCCCGCAATGTGATAAGCCACCAAGGATGGGGGGAGACATGTATCCATTGCCAAGATAGGTGCTAACTAGGCCAAATGATTATGGCATTGAAATTAAAGGAGAAGAAGGAACCAGTGGATTAACCCAGGAGGAAAAGGGAAAGACAAAAGTGCTAAGTGTAGTCACCTTGGAGAAGGCATCAAAGCTAGAGGATACATTAGTGATGCCTATTGGGAAGAGTACCATAGAGGACAAGGAAGGAAGAAGTGCGCGAGGTCCTAGTAAGAAGAAGGGAAAGAGCCATGAAGGCAAGGATGTCAAGGCCAAGAGTAAAAGGAGAGCTCGTTGCAAGTTTCATGTTTCAGATTTTGCACTAGGGGATGGGCAATTAAGCTATGACTTGAAGGAGGATCTGACAAGCAGGAAGGAAGATGTTACTTTTGGGCAGCTTATAGAGATGGTGCCTAAGCTAAAGCGACAATGGAAGAGGATGGTTAACCCAATGGAGAACGAGCTAGAGAGATGTTCAGTAAAGGTGTTGGCGATGGATGACCTACCAGACATTTGTCCAATAGTAGATGTGTGGCATAAAGGAAAAAATATGGGACAAGGTTATGTGGATGGTGGAGCCCAAATATGTGTCATAACACACTCATGCGTTGAGAAGATGGGTCTCACAGTGACTGGGGTGTCAGGCTTCCGGATCAGATTGGCAAACCGTCAAAAAGTAAAATGCTTGGGTGTTGTAAAGAGCTTAGAGGTGGAGGCATATGATGCAAAGGCAGTGGTTGATTTTCATGTGATGCTAGCGGGGTTGGGAGCTTATCCTATTATACTGGGTAGACCATGGTTATGTGGGTACAATTAGCCTCTATGGAAAGACAGGTGCCAAGAAGTTATATAATATGGACACAAGGAAACAATTGGAAGAGCTTTATGAGGATGACTACTCCACAGTGTCTGATGAGAACAGTGATAGTACTACCAGCAGTGATGAGGATGTTGATGTTGCATTTCTTTTGATGAATAAAGGAATCTAGGAGTCTGGTTTAGTTGCATTTGCGAATAAGGTTAAAGATGAAAGTGAAGGGCCTTATGAAGTGATTGAAGGGCTGATGCAAACCAAGGTTGAATTGTCAAAGAAGCACGAATTGATAACACAACTGATTAGTGGAGACCTCTCAACTATGGAGAAGGAGATATATTTGCACATGCTGGCTAGTTTTCCTGATTTGTTCATTACTTCATCTGAAGAGATCAGAGGGTTCAAGGGTGAAGAGATGCATAAAGAGATGAAAGAAGGTGCTAAGCCAGTGTGGCAAAGGCTAAGAAGGATGGGTCAAGAGCAAATGAAAGATTTGCGGGAAGAGGTGGACAAGTTATTGAAGGCAGGGTTCATAGTCCCTGTGGAGACCACAGAATGGGTGAGTCCAGTAGTAGTCAGTCCAAAGAAGGATGGGAAGTGGAGGATTTGTGTAGATTTTAAGCCCTTAAATATAGCCACTAAGAAGAACCCGTATCCTCTTCCATTCATTGACCACATCTTGGATTCAGTGGCAGGTTATGAGAGGTTCAGTGTGTGTGATGGTTTTTCAGGCTATTTTCAATTGAAGATTGCTCTTAAAGACCGCACAAAAACAACTTTCATTACGCCATGGGGTTGCTATTGCTGTACGGTATTGCCATTTGGGTTGTCAAATGGACCTTCCTTCTATCAAGAGAGAGAAAATTGGGTATTGGAACCATTCATTGGTAGTTGTGTTAAAGCTTTTATGGATGACTTCTGTGTCTACAGTAGTAGGGCTGAACACCATGAGAAGTTGCAAATGGTATTGGCTTGATATGATGAATGTGGAGGACAACTAAATCCAAGGAAATGTCATCTAGCACAGCCAAGAGTGAAGTTATTGGGCCACATGGTGTTAGAAAATGGCATTGAGGCTGATCCAGACAAGGTTAACTCTATTATGCTTCTTCCATCACCTACGAGTACAAAACAAATGGCAACCTTTAAACACAAAGTGAAGTACATGGCACAGTTTATTCCATTGTCTTCTCAGCTTCTTTATCCATTACAACAAGTGGCAAAGCATGATCCATTGCAATGGGATGACAAGTGCAAAGAGGTGTTTCAAGAGGTCAAAGAGGTGTTAGGGGGGTTGTCAGCCATGCAGGCTCCTGATTGGGAGAAAGTTTTTTATGTAAATCCATCAGTAGGGGATGATGCCATTGGAGCCATGCTATTGCAAAAGGGCAAGGGAAGCCATTAAATGAGGCCAGTGTATTGTGCAAGCCGAGTGAAGTTGGTAGTAGAGAGAAAATTCTCGAAAGTAGAGCTAGTGATGGCCAATGTAATATTTGTTTGTCGACGATTTCGTCATTACTTGCTACCATGACCATTTGTTTTCTTGACGAGTTATGCCTTTCTGCCACAGTTAATTAATGGCACTAACATGTCAAACGTGGTGAAGAAATGGGTAATTGAGCTGCAAGAGTTCGAGTTCTCTTTTCTAGTGGAAGACAGTACAAGAGCTACCCTAGCTAATTTGTTGACTTACAAGGAGAATCCCCTTCTTGTTAAGGAAGAGGTGGTGAGAAAGGTAGTTCAAGAAGTGCCACATATAAGAAATTCACATGTGTTGTTCTTTTATGGCTCATACAAGAAGAGCCATGATGCGGCCTCAGGGGGTATAGCACTTTATGATCCAGAGGGGAAGCTAGTATGCAAGAGAGGGTTCAAATTGGATGCTCATAGTAACAATGAGGCTGAATATGCTACGTTGGAAGCCGGATTACACATTTGTTTGAAGCAGGGGATTAGAAGGTTGAGCATAAAAGGTGATGCCTTGTTAGTTGTGAAGCAAGTGCTGGGTGTGTGGAAGAGCAAGAACACCTCATTGAAGGAAATGTGTTTCAGAATTAAAGTCCTGTTAAAAAGGTTTGAAGCATGGAGCATCAGACACATTGAACGTGCTCTAAATGGAGAGGCACATGAAGCGGCTGAAGGCATGATTGGGGAGCTATTTGTGTTGAGGACCAACTTACCTCTTTACCATGGTCGGGAAAGTTTGGCTCAAGAAGAGGAGTTTTTACTAACAGGAATCATTTTGAAAGACATTCAGAAGTCTAAGAAGTATGGCTTTGTGCGTAGAGCATACAGGCACAAATTGATTGGTGATGTCTTGTACATGAAAGGGGCTGATCTTGTGTTGAGACGTTTACCTTGGCGAGAGGAGCTGTATAGAGTGTTGGAAGAGAATCATGAAGGCGCACGTGGCGGACATTTTGCTCTAAAGATCACCTTGCTTAAGATTTTGTAAGAGGGGTATGTATGGCCTAGTCTGCACAAGGATGTTCACCATTGGTGTAGGTCTTGCAATAGGTGTCAAGAATTTGGGAAGAGAGTGTTGAAGCCAAAGCTACTGACGAAGGAAATTTGGAATGGCGGCCTCTACACCAAAACAAACTCCATTGCGCCACAAGGGAAATGAGATAAGGGCACCACCTAGTCTTGAAAGCGTGGGCTAGGACCGCTACACAAAGAGAGAGAGAGAGAGAGAGAGAGAGAGAGAGAGAGAGAGAGAGAGAGAGAGAGAGAGATCACTATGAATGAAGCATTAACCTTAGTGTGTGTACAAGGAATGGATGACTTCAAACACTCCCAACACAAATAGCATGTAGATTACCAAACAACCACTCAAGGATTAGCCAAGATCACATCAAGCACTCGCACACATATATAAAAGATTTCTCTTAATTAACATAAGTAAGAGAAGGAGAGGTCACTAGCATGAAACAATTTGCACTCTAGAATGTGCAAGAATAGAGTGAATGAATGAGCTTATGGGCTCATGGTGAGTGATACAAAGACCCAATGGGCTGAGGGAGGCTTCAAATTACAAAGGGGAAGGCCTCTTTATATAGGAAAGAGAGTGATTAGGAGCGAGGTTAAGATCCAAGTGTAATTTGTACAAATGAAGCTTGATTAGGGACATTCAACCAATGAAGAAGCTCCTTCCATGTGATTTGTTGAACAATTAGCTCCATCATCACTTGTGTTGTCTTCACTCCTTCCTCCATAGCTTGAGTCCAAGAGCTTCCTTATTTTAAAATGTAAAGAATCTACATAAAATCAATACATATCTAGTAATAATAGAAAGGGGTTGAATGAGAACTTATGAATTACAACAAGATTAAGCATGACTTGAGAGGTGATTAGAAGAGGAATTTTGATGGGTTTTTGAGCTTGAGAGAGAGGAGGAAGGAGAGGAGGGTGAGAAGACTAATGGCTGATTTTTAGAGAAGGTCTCAATGTGGAAAAGGAAGGGTGTGTGTGTGTAAAGGTAGAGGGGGTGGTCTCCACCACAGTTGAAAAAACTGGCGTCCGCCATTTTGGCCATATCTCCTAGACCGTAGAGACAAAAATTATAAAAAAAATATGGCCAGAATCTCCAGCTCATCAGCTACAACTTTGATGAAGACAACTTTTCTTGGATCGGAGTGGAAGTATTTTTTAAAAATTCAGCAAATCATGTGTCTGGTTCCTTCCTTTACCAAGTCTTCCACTTGGATCCCATTTGTTTGAATCATCATATGGCTCCAAAGCCATGATGATATGAGCCACTCATGACCCTTGAATCATGGGTGCATGGCTCCACAACCACATCATATCTTTTCTTTTCACATTTACATATTTTTCCTTCCCTTTACCACTAGGTTCTCCCTCTACCTTTCACCTCCGGTGAACTAGTCAAGAAAAAATTCCTATGAAATCATTTTTTTTAAATTTTTCCAAGAGGTGGTTCTCACTCTTTCTTTTATTGTAAACCTCTAGAAGCAAGGAAAACCAACAAAATATAATAAACAAAAATTTGTGATAGGCTCGGATCATAGCCCCCCCAAACCTGGCTAGGGGTATTTATGCCTCTAGCCTACTTTCTTTGATCTTGAGCCGACCTTATCCTGATGTGATAAGGCTTTAGAAGCCATCCATTTCTCCTGGTCTTGTGCACTTTACCATCAATGTCTTGAAGTCTGTAAGAGCCATTTTTGAACTTTTTGGTGACCAAGAACGGGCCTTCCCATCGGAAAAGAAACTTTCCATCCTTACGAGTGTCGAAGCGATTGTCATATCGAAGCACCAGAGATCCCTTTTTGATGTCTTTGGATGCTAGCTTTTTGTTGAACTTTTCTCTGCGCTTCTCTGCTTCTTGAGAATAGTGGTTGATGGCTTCTTCACGATCCAATTGCAGCCTCTCTAAATCCATGATCCTTTGATGTACTTTCTCCTTTTGAGAGCCTACCTGGCTACCCAATATTCGAAGACTTGTTAACTTCACTTCAATGGGCAAAAGCGCCTCCTTTCCATAAACCAAATGAAAGGGTGTGTACCCTAATGTGGTTTTGAAGGAGGTTCTATAGGCCCATAGAGCTCCATTCAGGTGTTTGTCCCAATCTTGGCGCCTGGCATGTACCTGTTTGGTGAGAATTTTGCAAATGATTCCATTTACCTTTTCCACCAAACAGTTGCACTGAGGGTAGTAAGGAGTAGAGTGTTGATGCTGAATATTTAGCTTCTTCATGAGTTCTCCTACCAAGTCTTCTCTAAACCCTGGTCCTCTATCAGATAGTATTTCAAGAGGGGTGCCAAACCGGCAACAGATGTGGTCAAAGATGAGCTGACTCACATCCTTAGCAGTAATTCTATTGGTCGGCATAGCCTCAACCCATCTAGTCATGTAGTCTACTCCCATGATGATGTACTCTTTACCTGACTGAGTGCGTGGTAGAGGCCTTATGGCATCAATTCCCCACTTCTCAAAGGGCCCATATACTTTTATTGGGTTCTGAGGTTCATCTATGAGCCGTCGTGGTCCTGCTTTCTGACATTCATCACATGTTTGACACCATTATTTGACATCACGATGAAGACTTGGCCAAGTAAACCCAGCTTGTAGAACTTTTCTACTAGTGACGTCGTGTGCAAAGTGTCCTCCGCACATATCATCGTGACAAGATTTTAAAATCTCTTCAATTTCACTCTTCAAAGGCACTCTCCTAAGCACACCATCCTTACCAAGACAATACAAGTCATCATTTACTATGCGATACCTGGTAGCCTTCCTAGCTAACCATCGCCTTTCCCCTGCATTCAAGTGTTTAGGAGCCTCTCCTTGCTCCAGAATGTGCATAATATCTTCCAAGTCCTCCTTGCCTTGCTGAAGTGGAAGTTTGATGGCACTGCTCCCACTATTGACTCATTTAACTTTGATGATGCTAGGTGGTCTGCATCCTTATTCTGGTCTCTTGGCACATGATGTACTTGTGCCTCCCTAAATCTCCTCATAAGAGCCTTGGCTTCTCTCATTTTAGTAGAGAGACGGGCATTTTTGCAAGCCCATGTACCTTGCATTTGCCTTACCAAAAGCGTTTAATCTCTTAATTGAATTATCGAGGCACCAACAAAGGCCATGAATTAGAGCATGATATTCTGCTTCATTGTTGGAGTGGACATCTTCTAGAGTGATCCCTTCACCATGGATCCTCTCTCCCAATGGAGATAAGACCACGATGCCTACAGCTGCCTTATCCTTGGTTCTCTTGTATGCTCCATCAAAGTAGAGGCTATAAGCATTGACCAAAGCCTCTGGAGCTGGAGGTGGTGGAAGTTCCTTTCTCTTCAAATGGAAAACTTTTTCATAGCACTTGTTTGTTAAAATGTCGGCTAAGCATGCTCGAGTTGTTCTTTCAACCTGTATTGTATAATCAAACTCTTGAAGTCGCACCACCCACTTTGCTATTTTGTCAGAGATTTCCATATGTTGTAGTGCATAGGGGAACATATCCTCCACAGTGATAATTACTAACCTCTTCGGCAGCAAGTATGGCCAAAATTTGGTTACCGCAAACATGAGAGCTAACACTAGCTGTTCCATCAGGGTGTAGGCCTTCTCTGTGTTTTCCATGAGGCGGCTAGCAAAATACACAGGCCTCATAAAGGATGTTTTTGGATCTTTTTGTAGGAGGGCAACACCAATGGCCTCTTCTCCCACACTAGGGTTTACAAAGAATGTTTCTTCCCAACAAGGTTGGAGGATTACAGGGAGTGACCCTAACATTTTTTTAATCTCTCTAAAATGTCCATCACTTTCTTCACTCCAAACAAGCGTCTCTTGACGAGTCAGCTGTTGTAGAGGAAATATCACTTGGGAGGGTAAGTGTATGAATCTACTCAAATATCTTAGCTTTTTCAAGAAAGAGATTAATTGTTTGATGGAAGTTGGGGAAGGTAGATTTAGCAATGTTTCTATCTTTTCAGGATCTACCTCGATTCCATCAATGGACACTACATGCCCTAATAGTGTAACCTTGCTTTCCCCAATGTGACATTTGTCCTTGTTTAGTTGTCCACCTAGCTTAGCTAAATGAGTAAATCCTTCATCAATCTTGCCGAGATGCATACTTTTGGAGCTGTAAATACAAAAGTCATCTATGAAAACCCTTACGGACTTACCAAAGTAAGGTTGGAAGACCATGTTCATGAATCGTTGAAAGGTGGCTGGAGCGTTGGTGAGACCAAAAGGCATGACTCGAAATGCAAAACATCCCCATGGTGTGATGAAAGTAGTCTTTTTCTAGTCCTCCTTTGCAATGTGTATTTGAAAGTAGCCAGAGTAGCCATCACACACTGTGTATCTCTCATGGCCTGCTACTTCATTTAGAATCTCATCTTGAAATGGGAGAGGGAAGTGGTCCCTCTTTGTTGCAGCATTTAGTGGCTTGTAATCGACGCACACTCGCCATTTACCATTCTTCTTTGGCCTCACCACTACTGGGGAGACCCATTCTGAATCTTCTACTGGGTATATGAATCCTGCTTCTAAGAGACTCTTCACCTCAGACAACAGTGCATTTTGTTGCACAACACCTAATCTTCTTAGTTTTTGTACTACTGGCTTGCTCCCTTCTTTTAGATGGATATGATGCTTCACTGCAGTGACACCTGTAATGTGAGTATAATCAGAAATAAACAATGATGCATGCTTCTTGAGAACATTTACATAACCCTCCTTTTCTTCTTTCTTTATATCCTTGGATAACATCTCCTCTAGGCTGGCATCCCACACATTCTCCATTTGGATCCTTGGGTTGTCTTCTGATGAGGTAGTTTCCTTTATGGTGACGCCCATGACTTCGAGAGTGCTATCACTCTCTTCACTTGAACTCTCTTCCTCGTCCATGGATGAGGAGCATCCACTTGAGCTCCACTCATCAGCTGACATCTCTAGTTCAAGGTTCTCTTGTCGCCCATTCTTTAAGTTATAAACCACCTTCCGACTATGGCCACCCATGCGAGGCCTCAACTCCAAGTCTCCTGTTGCCCAATCTTGCCTAGCTCCTATACCCATGAGCCAAGGTCGTCCTAAAATAAGGGGGTATCCTTCTCCCTTTACTGGCATCACATAAGCATCAACCTCTGTAGTGATTCCAAAAACAGAAACTCTCAAAGCTTTCACTACACCCACACAAGTGACAGAGACATTATTGGCCATTTTTGCCCTAAAGTTTGATGATTCCATTACCTCTAAACCCAATTGATGCATTAGATTTTCTGTCATGACACAAACCTCTGCTCCACTGTCAATGTAAGTTTTTGGAATCCGTTGTCCCTTAATTTGAGCCTCCACCAAAGGCACTATATCCTTGAGACCATATGCTTTGATTACACTTACTAGCTTACTTCGCTTTGCCCTCGTGCTCACCATTTTTGACCATTGTCGTTGAAGCTTTGGGGAGATATGAAGTAGTTGTGGCCAAGTAATCTTTGGTCCTTGAGCACTCACATCAGCTGTCAAGTCATAAGGTTGTGTCCGAGATCCCATAGGGAAATCAGAGATGTCAATTTGAGACCTAGTACGGGTCTTTCTCTTCTTGGCTTCATCTTTAGTTGCCCGAGATGTACTTGCTTCATTGCTTGCATCCTTGCTTGTTTCTTTACCTACTTCATCTTGGACACGCACACGTTTGATAGGCATTGTAGCCACTTCATCTATCTTCATCTTCCCTTTAGCTATTTCTTCCTGGTTGCTTCTGCCCTTGAGGACCTCCTCCATCCTTATGATGCTCACATTTGGTTGAGTAGCAGGGGCTTGAGCTTGAGCACGAGGTGGCTACAAAATTTGAGGTTGCGGTTGCTCTTGTGCTTGAGCTCTAGCACGGGGAGGACTTACTTGTTGTCGAGGACCTCTGACAGGGTAGTCATATCTTCTGGGATGAGGGCAATTATACATGCTGTGGCCATTTTCCCCACAATTGTAACACAACATTTCCCTTGCTTGACGTCGCATTGGTGGCCGATTCCCACCATTTCCCTCAATAGGCCTTCTTGCACCCTGCACAAGATTTACTCTCAACCCCTCTAGCTGGTTTGTGAGATTGTTTATTTGTTGGAGCATATCTTCTTGTTGACCTCTATTGAGGTCTGGTGCATTAGGCACATTTGGAGGTATGTGAGAAGCTTCTATAGTTGTGATATTGACTCCCAAAGCTAGCTGGCCAGCTTGGGCTTGATAGAGAATCTTTCTATTCTTTTTCCTAGCAATTCTGAAGGCATCTTCAAAAGCATTTGGAAATTTTCTCTTTACCTTCTCCCTTAGCAAGGGGTACAAACCTGAGATAAATCGATCCTTTTGGAGGCAATTGGGAGCTCGCTTACCAGGGTTTAGTGAGTTTGACCATTGCCCCCAAAGTTTCAGATAAACTTCCTCATAGGTTGCATAACCATGAGGGTCAACTTGATGAAGGGCTAGAAGCCGTTGCCATAGTTCTTCTGCCGAATTGGCTCGTTGAAATCTTCGTAGGAAAGCCGCCTTCAATCCCTCCCAATCAATTCTTTGGGTTGGATCTAGAGCCTGGAACCATACCCTAGCTTCTTCTTTGAGCACCAAAGGAAAAGCTCTCAATTTCAATGGTTCGTCATCCCTCCCAGAGACAAGGAAAGCCATCTCCAAGTTATCCAAAAAATCCCCAGTATTTTCCCCACTACGCCCAAAAAAATTTGGAAAAGCCATCATAAAAATGGGTTGCCTTCCTCTCAATACAGCACAAAGATGAAAACGTCTAGGCCCAAATCATATCTTATTAAGGGTAGAATAAATGGATTGATAGATACATTAATCTCAGCTAGACGACGAGGGCCTAGTAAGTTCCTTATGATGTTTTGGAACCTAAGCTTTGTGCTAGCTATTGATAGCCGTTTTTCCGACTCTCTGTAATTGCCATAGTGAGTTATCTCACCCTATCAAATCACTCAAACGCTATGGTTACCCTCACCCTTTCACTGTATATAGGTGAGTGTGAGTTAGGGGACTTTTCCCATATCTCCTTACTGAAATAAAAAACCCTCAATTAGCTAGGCATTGGGCTAGTTGAGCCAAAAAAATAAAAAATATAAAAAATATAAGTATACTATGGCCCATGCGTATGTAAATATTTCTTTGTATATAGGGCCTAAATAAAAGATTTTTTCATAATTATTTTGGTATTTATTTAAATAATTTTACCTAGGTGTGTGTTATTTATGCTCTGTACATTGTCTCACCATTACCACAATTTTTCTTACCATTTTTCATACTCTTTATTCCATATAGAAATATTTTCATGTAAGCTTCTCTTATATTTGGTGTAACTCCACCCCAACAAAAATCCAAAAAAACTAGTTTTATTTATGTGTATATTTTTTCACTATTGTGATTTTTCCCTTCCTACATCTATTTTGTTTTTTTCTAAAAAATTAGAACACCAAAAATATTTATCTTTTTATGGTAGCCTCATAATGAGAGAGATTTCTTTTGACCCCTTTATATTTTTTCCACTTATATTATTTATATTTGACATGTACATATTTTTTAGACCCCTCAATATTTGATTTTCTTAGTTGTACTATTCACTTATATCATGATCTCAACAATATCTTTAATTATAGACCTACCAAATAAGGTCAAGGGTAGGTGGCATGCATACATGCACTATGGAGGGCTCACTCTTGGAGGTATTCAAAAGAATCATCCAAAGAAGGACCCCACAAGGACCTTGTGCAGTGGAAAAAAACGGTCGGTTTTGCTGAATTTTAACAGTTCACTTGCTCTCCGAATTTGGAAAGGTGATACAAACAAAAGTTGTAGCTCGTGGGCTGAACTTTTGCCTCAACTTTTTTCATATTTTTTTGAGCTACGAGCTGTGAGCTATGATTTTATTAGTGGACCCCAGTTTTCCCATGCTATGCAGCCACACTCTCTCTTCCACTTTATCATTTTCCTCTTTCACACACACTTCTCCACTCATCATCCCCACCTCTCTCACCACTCCTCTCTGCACCCTACTCACCTTCTCCTCAACCTTGAAGAATAAGAGAAACCATGGTGAACTCATACCTCCCACACACAATTCCATTCCAAAATTGACCACCTAGTCTCATTTTTCCTCCTCCAAATTACCCATATCTATCAAAAAAACCACAAAATTCAGCCTCTTCTCTTAAACGACAGCATCATGGTGGTTGATTACTCAGCTTCAATTACCTTGTCTCTCAAGGAAGGTCAAAAGTGGAGAAAAAATGTACCGTCAAAGCTAGTGGACCGTCAACAAGCGTCAAAATTGGCCCTACTCAAGACACTTGGAGCATCAACCTTGTAAGAAATCCACCTTTTCTTACCTCTTAAGAGTTTTTCTCCTCATTTGTATCCTACGTGGATACTCCCATTGTAAATATCCAATTCCATTTGTAAATTAATACTAACTCTACTAACACTAACCCACTATGAAAAGTCCTATCACCTCCATTTCTCTCCTCTCTCCTTCCCCACCAAATTCTTGATAATTCCAAGCAAAAGAAATTAGATAAATTGCTGAAAATCTAACCCAACCATGGTTAGAGGAGTAACCCTAGCCTTCAAAATTGCTATAAAAGGAGGGTGTAGCTAGCACAAAAAGGGGGGGAGCCATAAGCAAGAGCACTATGCTATAGCTTGAGAAGCCAAGCTCAACCTCTCTAGAAGGAGCTCTTGAGTGGAAGCTCATTGTCTTATGCATGTGCATGTGTTGTAATAGGGGATTAGCAAGGGAACTCTATGCCATTGTAAGAGAGAGAGTGATCATTCAATTGAGAGTAGGAAATCTATCATTTCTCCTACTAGTGTAAGCCCAACATTTGCTAAATCAAGGAGGGTGGATTTAGACTAAGCTTGGATACTTTGTCTCCCTTCCAACGTGAAGTAATGGACAACAATGATGCGTAAGTGTCTTGGTGTTTTTTGTTAAGTTCTTGATAGCTTGTCTCTGGTGTTGTCTTCAATCTAGCCATAAATCCCACATACTGTAAGAGGGCGACAGGGTGGAGAGGACTCCCCTGGCTTTAAGACAGTGATTGGGGTGGCTTTTCTTGTGATGTGTTGTGGTGAAATTTACGCCAGCTATGTTGAACAAATACTAATCTCACTTTGATTTGTCATGACAGATTTGTAAGAAGGTATTAATGCAACAAGCACCCCCTCCCCCTTTCTCTCTCTTTCTTAAATATATAGTTGTGTTTGCTTGATCATTGCCGATACGTTTCAAAGCAGCCCAAGCACTATCTCTCTCCCTCTCTCTCTCTCTCTCTCTCTCTCTCTCTCTCTTGTGTTTTAGTGTGCGATAGTGTTCCATTGGTGTTAGAGTTAGTGTAAATTCCTTGCTTGTTTGTGGGTTGCTTTCACGATTCTCCTCTTTTGCGTCCTAGTTCGCTCTTAAACTAGGTGGTGCCGCTTGTCTAGTTGGGATTTGGCTGTGGGTTTGTTTTTTTGGTTTGTGTTGTGTTGTGCCCCAGCCCCATTGAGAAGCACAGAAGCCTTGAAGGGTGTCTAGAGGTTGCTCTTCTTGTTGCCCGCCCCGGACCGCCTCACTATTATATGCACAGTTTGTCTAGCAAGAGGTTGGAAAGGTCCATATAAATCCCTATGATTCATGGAGTATGCTTAAAGCAAGATGAGGATGTGAACATCAAAAGATACATTATACTCCAAGTGGAGAGGTGGTCATGAAAGAGAAGGTCAATCTACCAGGTTCAACTAGCAACAATGAAGCAGAATACGACCCACTACTTCATGGTTTGAAGATGTGCATTGGCCAAGGGATAAAGCGCCTCATGGTAAAGGGATATGCACTTCTCATTGTTAAACAGATTTTAGGCATTTGGGCATGCAAGAATGAAAGCTTAAGGACAAAAGTTCATGCCATTCGTAGGATGTTTAATCAGTTTGAAGAAGTGCAACTATATCATATTCCGAGGAAACAAAATGAAGATGCCGATTTACTTGCACAGCAAGTAGTTACATGTGTTGAGAAAGAAGTGCAGGTCATCATGGTGGTGGCTGCTGTGAAGCAACCGAGGTACCAGGGATTGGAGTCATTGGCTCCCATCATTGGCTACATTTTGGAGGGTGAGTTTCCACCAGACTTCACAAAAGCTCAGAAGAGGAGACTCATGAAGAAGGCAAGCATGTATCTCTTCCTAGAAGGCTCCCTCTATCAAAGAGGGAAGGATAAAGTGTGCAGAAGAGTACCAACTATTGCGGAAATTCCAGCCATTCTAAAAGGTTTGCATGAAGAGGCATGTGGTGGTCATTTTTCCCAAGAATTAACTGTGAAGAAGATTTTGCTTGCGGGGTATGTTTGGCCAAGTCTGCATGTGGATGTCCAACATTGGTGTAAAAGTTGTCACAATTGTCAGGTAAATGGGAATAGAAGATTGATTTATGGTCCAAGGCAAATTGTGCTTGCAAATGGACCCTTTGAAAAGTGGGGCATTGATGCTATGGGTCCTCTGCCTAGGACAAAAAATGGTAAACTCTACATTCTAGTGGCTGTAGACTATATGACTAGGTGGGTGGAAGCACAAAGTGTGGCAAAGGTAAATGAGAGGACAGTGAGCAAATTCGTCTACACTCACATTTGTTGTAGATTTGGCACACCTTTGGAGATTGTTTATGATAATGGTCCAGGGTTTAGAAAGGGATTGCTCACAGAAGAGTGTGAAGAACTTCGCATTCTACATCGTCACAGTACACCCTACTATCCCCAATCAAATGGTTTGGTAGAAAAAGCTAATGGTGTCATTGCAGGCATCATTAGAAAGATGGTGAAAAACAAGACAAAGTTGTGGGATGACTTCTTGGATGGTGCCTTGTGGGCGTATCGAACCACATATAGGGAAGCCACGGAGTTCACACCATTTCACTTGGTCTATGGTCAAGAGGCTTTACAGCCAATTGAACTAAACATTCCAACAATGCGACTTCATGGCAAATCAGCACAAGATGATCAAGAAGCATGGATGGATCGACTTCTTACCTTAGCTGAGCTTGAGTGGAAAAGAGAAGCAGCATACGAGTGCTATAAGAGGAAAGCCACACAGACAAAGGATAAGCTTGACAAGAAACTGAAGGACAAAGGCATCAATGAAGGAGATCTTGTGCTAAGGTATGACAATCGATTCGATAATTGTTATGAAGCCGAATTTGAATCAAGATGGCAGGGGCCATACATAGTCAAGAAGGCTTTCAATTCAAGTTACTATCAACTTATGGACTTGAATGGGAAAGAGCACTCCAGGAAGGTAAACGGCTATCGCTTGAAGCCTTACTTGAGTCGCCTTCTACCAAAGGATTAACCAGAGCAAAAGGCAACTATCCCATGTAAGTATTGTTCCATGAAGCATGAGTTAACACAAACCAAAATTCCAAGGGGCCAAACAATGAAGAACTTTTCAAGGACTCTGAATCACTCTCTTTGGAAAAGATTCTTTAAAATGGTACATGAATATACCATCATCCTGGGGGAGGGCTAATGATAGCCGTTTTTTCGGCTCTCTGAAATTGCCATAGTGAGTTATCTCACCCTATCAAATCACTCAAACGCTATGGTTACCCTCACCCTTTCACTGTATATAGGTGCGTGTGAGTTAGGGGACTTTTCCCATATCTCCTTACTGAAATAAAAAACCCTCAATTAGCTAGGCATTGGGCTAGTTGAGCCAAAAAAATAAAAAATATAAAAAATATAAGTATATTATGGCCCATGCGTATGTAAATATTTCTTTGTATATAGGGCCTAAATAAAAGATTTTTTCATAATTATTTTGGTATTTATTTAAATAATTTTACCTAGGTGTGTGTTATTTATGCTCTGTACATTGCCTCCCCATTACCACAATTTTTCTTACCATTTTTCATACTCTTTATTCCATATAGAAATATTTTCATGTAAGCTTCTCTTATATTTGGTGTAACTCCACCCCAACAAAAATCCAAACAAACTAGTTTTATTTATGTGTATATTTTTTCACTATTGTGATTTTTCCCTTTCTACATCTATTTTATTTTTTTCTAAAAAATTAGAACACCAAAAATATTTATCTTTTTATGGTAGCCTCATAATGAGAGAGATTTCTTTTGACCCCTTCATATTTTTTCCACTTATATTATTTATATTTGACATGTACATATTTTTTAGACCCCTCAATATTTGATTTTCTTAGTTGTACTATTCACTTATACAATGATCTCAACAATATCTTCAATTATAGACCTACCAAATAAGGTCAAGGGTAGGTGGCATGCATATATGCACTATGGAGGGCTCACTCTTGAAGGTATTCAAAAGAATGATCCAAAGAAGGACCCCACAAGGACCTTGTGCAGTGGAAAAAAACGGTCGGTTTTGCTGAATTTTTAAAGTTCACTTGCTCTCCGAATTTGAAAAGGTGGTACAAACAAAAGTTGTAGCCCGTGGGCTGAACTTTTGCCTCAAATTTTTTTCATATTTTTTTGAGCTACGAGCTGTGAGCTATGATTTTATTAGTGGACCCCAGTTTTCCCATGCTATGCAGCCACACTCTCTCTTCCACTTTATCATTTTCCTCTTTCACACACACTTCTCCACTCATCATCCCCACCTCTCTCACCACTCCTCTCTGCACCCTACTCACCTTCTCCTCAACCTTGAAGAATAAGAGAAACCATGGTGAACTCATACCTCCCACACACAATTCCATTCCAAAATTGACCACCTAGTCTCATTTTTCCTCCTCCAAATTACCCATATGTACTAAAAAAACCACAAAATTCAGCCTCTTCTCTTAAAAGACAGCATCATGGTGGTTGATTACTCAGCTTCAATTACCTTGTCTCTCAAGGAAGGTCAAGAGTGGAGAAAAAATGTACCGTAAAAGCTAGTGGACCGTCAACAAGCGTCAAAATTGGCCCTACTCAAGATACTTGGAGCATCAACCTTGTAAGAAATCCACCTTTTCTTACCTCTTAAGAGTTTTTCTCCTCATTTGTATCCTACGTGGATACTCCCATTGTAAATATCCAATTCCATTTGTAAATTAATACTAACTCTACTAACACTAACCCACTATGAAAAGTTCTATCACCTCCATTTCTCTCCTCTCTCTTTCCCCACCAACTTCTTGATAATTCCAAGCAAAAGAAATTAGATAAATTGCTGAAAATCTAACCCAACCATGGTTAGAGGAGTAACCCTAGCCTTCAAAATTGCTATAAAAGGAGGGTGTAGCTAGCACAAAAATGGGGGGAGCCATAAGCAAGAGCACTATGCTATAGCTTGAGAAGCCAAGCTCAACCTCTCTAGAAGGAGCTCTTGAGTGGAAGCTCATTGTCTTATGCATGTGCATGTGTTGTAATAGGGGATTAGCAAGGGAACTCTATGCCATTGTAAGAGAGAGAGTGATCATTCAATTGAGAGTAGGAAATCTATCATTTCTCCTACTAGTGTAAGCCCAACATTTGCTGAATCAAGGAGGGTGGATTTGAACTAAGCTTGGATACTTTGTCTCCCTTCCAACGTGAAGTAATGGACAACAATGATGCGTAAGTGTCTTGGTGTTTTTTGTTAAGTTCTTGATAGCTTGTCTCTGGTGTTGTCTTCAATCTAGCCATAAATCCCACATACTGTAAGAGGGCGACAGGGTGGAGAGGACTCCCCTGGCTTTAAGACAGTGATTGGGGTGGCTTTTCTTGTGATGTGTTGTGGTGAAATTTACGCCAGCTATGTTGAACAAATACTAATCTCACTTTGATTTGTCATGACAGATTTGTAAGAAGGTATTAATGCAACAAGCACCCCCTCCCCCTTTCTCTCTCTTTCTTAAATATATAGTTGTGTTTGCTTGATCATTGCCGATACGTTTCAAAGTAGCCCAAGCACTATCTCTCTCCCTCTCTCTCTCTCTCTCTCTCTCTCTCTCTCTCTCTCTCTCTCTCTCTTGTGTTTTAGTGTGTGAGAGTATTCCATTGGTGTTAGGGTTAGTGTAAATTCCTTGCTTGTTTGTGGGTTGCTCTAACGATTCTCCTCTTTTGCGTCCTAGTTCGCTCTTAAACTAGGTGGTGCCCCTTGTGTAGTTGGGATTTGGCTGTGGGTTTGTTGTTTTGGTTTGTGTTGTGTTGTGCCCCAGCCCCATTGAGCAGCACGGGAGCCTTGAAGGGTGTCTAGAGGTTGCTCTTCTTGTTGCCCGCCCCAGACTGCCTCAAATTGGTGCCCCCATGGAGGACGGCTTGTGTATTTTTTTGTAGAATCAACCTTTAGCATAGTCAAGTAGTTTGCATGAATCACGAAAATTTGTATGATCCCTTCATTCCCATTGCAAGGCAAAAGGTACACATAATTGTTAGTACTAAGTTGCAATTTCAACGTGTCATTCATAGAATTTTAGGTCCTCTTAGGTTGACCGAGATAAACGCTTCAGTAAATCCTTTTATTTTGCCCCTCATTAGGTACGACCTTAGTTTGGACGTCTATATTTTTGTTTTGTTTTAAGCATTAGGTCATGCATAGACCATGGATAATGGCCCAGGAATAGAGGTTTTTCCCTTCCATTTCACTCCACACATTAGAATAAACATTGCAATTAGTAGGAAAATCCATTTTCAACAACGTATGGTGTTCATGTTTGGTGCCCAAAGAGTAGGAGAAATTATCGCATCACCAAACCCTATCATCCTACCTCTTATTGATTATCATAGGTCGTTTGATGTGAATATCTTTATTTTGTTGTAGAATAGATTGCAAGCTAGAAAACATTATTGTGTAAATCTTTTTAAGAAAGAAAAACAAAAACGGGTGTCACTTTGAAATCAATTTAATGGAAAGCCAATGCCAAATATCTGGGTATCCTCTTTTCTTTGGAGAGCCTGGAGAGGATGCATAATTATTTTTAGCAAATTTCAAGATGTCTTGCCGTATCAAGAGGATAATAACTGATCAAGAACGTGTAGAAATGTTTGAGGTGGTCCTTAGGAAAGATGCTAGCACTTGGTTTGACTCTTTGCCTGAGGAAGTTAAGGGGAATTACACAAAAGTTTTGAATCGTTTCAAGAAATACTTCTTTGATCCCCAAAACACTCAAAAATTATGGCAAGACATTGTTTCTCATAAGCAAAAAGACTTAGATGACTACTACTTGTACAAGCAATAGTTTCTACGTCTTTGGGCTCTATGGATACGAAATGTTGCTAACCCTGGTGATGGTGCAGAATTTCTAAAGAAGGAGAGGCTCATAGCCGGGACTCTTTCCTGACCTTAACGTAAAAGTTGAGGCGGATGCAGCTGCTACCTTTGATGCAGCTGAAACTAGGGCTGCTGAGAAATATAGGAAACTCAAGTGCTTAAGGGGAGAGGTTCCAATAGAAGGTCTTAGACCCAAAGGTAAGTCACAAGCATCAACATCTAAGGAGCTTCCTGAGGTAATGGCTGAAGTGATTGAGAAGTTAAATGAATCTTTAAGCAGCCTGTCAATTCACCTTGCACAAGCTGTAGGTCCAAAGGGACAAGCAAAGAAGTCAGAAGAGAGAGAGCCACAAACTAGGAGAGTCTTGCAATGTTGGAATTGCAGAGAGTCTGGACATGGGATGTATAATTGTCCTTGGCCCCGTGGAGAGCCAGGGAGACCTAACTTGAATTACCCAGTGATGAATGCAGGAGAAGGAGCTGGTCAACAACCAAGGCTTCTACAAAGGCCAAATGGACCAAGACCACCTCCACAAGGGGTAGAAGGAGTTTCACCTTTGCCAGATCCAAATGTGCATGTGGTAGAGGTAACAAATTCAAATGAGGTTGACATGGAAGCTAATGGCATTAAGCGTGGCCGAGGAAAAGGTAAAGAGAAAGAAGGAGTCACATCACAGAGTGACCATGGACAAGGCAAGAAGGCAAAGGAAACCAAGGAAACCAAGAGGACTCGACGTCGTATCAACCTCCAAGACTTCCCTCTTGGACATGGTATGGCTCCATACAACCTGTTGGAAGACATGCGAGGTAAGGGTCCTGATATCTCATGGCCTCAGTTTCTTGCATTATGCCCACAAGTTAGGAGGGATTTAACAAAGGCAGTTAGCACTAGGAGAAAGGTAAAAGAGAGTTTTCCTGTTGTAAAAATTTCACATGCTAAAATGAACGAGGATATTACACCTATGCTAGATTGTTACATAAAAGGAAGATTGGTTAGGAAAGGTCTAGTGGATGGGGGTGCACAAATTTGCATCATGACAGAAGGGCTCATGCAAAAACTAGGCATGCACATCCATGAGACACCTGAAATCAAAGTGAAAATGGCAAACAATAGCAAGGCTAGGTGCGTAGGCATTTGTAAAAATGTTTTTGTGGAGGCCTTTGGCATTAAGAAGGCAGTGGATTTCTATGTCATGTCTACCAAGGGAAATGGTTACCCATTTATCCTAGGAAGACCATGGCTAATGAAAATGCGAGCTTTGCAGGATTGGAGAGTGGAAAGCTAATTTGCAGGAATGACAATCACAAGAGGTTGTCTTTGACATGAAGGAGCAATGCCAAGAGGAGCTCCATGAAGAATCATCTCGAAGTGAGACGGAAGAAGATTGGACTGAAAACACTTCAGAAGAAGAAAGTAGCGGCAGCATTACTGAAGAGGAGTCCTCCATTGAAGTCATGGGGGTAAGGTTTAAGTCAAACAACCAGGAGACCTCTTCTCGAGGTTTGGAAGACGTAGGTTCCCAAGAGAACCAAAAGGTGGAAGATGAAGGAATGTTAGAAGGTATGTTGTCTACAACACTTACAAAGGATGAAAGAGAGGAGTTCAAATGTGTGCTAAGGAAATTTCCGAGGCTTTTTTGCTAAAGACTACACCGATGTGCGTGGAGTAGATGTTGTTCAACACAAGATTGAGTTGAAGCCAGAGGCCACACCTAGGCTCAAAAGCTACGAAGGCTAGGAGTCATTAAGGAGCAGGCTCTACTCAAGGAGGTAAGAAAGCTTCTAGCAGCAGGTTTCATTTATCCAGTGGAGAATTCAGAGTGGGTCTCTCCCGTTGTTGTCACTCCTAAGAAAAAACGGCAAGTGGAGGGTGTGTGTGGATTATCGTCCACTTAATGAGGCAAAAAAAAGAGATCACTTTCCCCTCCCATTTCAGGATGAGATACTAAATGAAGTAGCTGGTCATGAGAAGTACACTGTGTGTGATGGCTACTCGGGTTACTTTCAAATAGGTATCGCATTGGAGGATCAATCGAAAACAACCTTTATCACTCCTTGGGTTGTTATGCTTTTAGAGTCATGCCATTTGGCCTGACAAATGCTCCTGCAACTTTCCAACACTTCATGAACATGGTGTTTCAAGCATTCTTTGGAAAGTCCATTAGGGTTTTTATTGATGATTTTTGCATTTATAGCTCAAAATCATCATTGCATCTACAAAGGGTAGAAGAAGGTTTAAAGAAGCTCTATGACATGGGAGGTCAACTCAACCCCGACAAGTGTCACATAGCTGAGGATGAAGTGATCTTGCTTGGTCACAAGGTTTCCTATAAAGGCATTAAGGTGGATCCTTCAAAGGCAAAGGCTCTTATTGAGCTCCCCTCACCCAAGAATCTCAAAGAGGTCATATCATTCATTCAAAAAGTGAAGTATATGTCACGCTTTATTCACTTAGCTTCGGAGTTGCTTCATCCTTTGCAAAAGTTGACACAACAAGTAGAATTTGCATGGTCTGATGAGCTTGAAGAGTATTTTTGTAACATTAAAGTCATTTTGTCAGAGCTACCAACACTCATGCCTCCTTGTTGGGCTTTGTTAGCTCTAGTGTTGGAAGGGAAAAAATTGGTGTTGTGTTGCTACAACAAGATCCCCACAGTACAAGGATGCGATCCATCTACTTTGCTAGTAGGGTCATGAATGCTTTGGAGAGAGACTACACAGAAGCAGAACTCATGATGCTTTCTCTCATGTTTGCGGTGAGAAAGTTTAGATCCTACCTGCTACCAAAACCTTTTGTAATTCTCACTGCAGAGAATTTGTTCCATTGGGTGTCATCTCAAATGAATCTTAGTACTAGGATCTCAAAGTGGATTATGGAGTTGCAAGAGTTTCAATACTCTTTCAAGGTAGAAGATAGTGTGCGTGCACAATTGGCAGGGATTCTCACTTATAGGGTGCATGAAAAGGAGATTAAGGTGCCTGAAGTAAAGACCCTACCATTGCCACCACCAAAAAGTATTCCCAATGGTTTTACCTTGTTCTTTGATGGAGCTTTTCAACGAGCCACAGGGAAAGCAGGGGGAGGGCTAGTGTTGCTCAACCCAAGTGGAGAGGTGGTCATGAAAGAGAAGGTCAATCTACCAGGTTCAACTAGCAACAATGAAGCAGAATACGACACACTACTTCATGGTTTGAAGATGTGCATTGGCCAAGGGATAAAACGCCTCATGGTAAAGGGATATGCACTTCTCATTGTTAAACAGATTTTAGGCATTTGGGCATGCAAGAATGAAAGCTTAAGGACAAAAGTTCATGCCATTCGTAGGATGTTTAATCAGTTTGAAGAAGTGCAACTATATCATATTCCGAGGAAACAAAATGAAGATGCCGATTTACTTGCACAGCAAGTAGTTACATGTGTTGAGAAAGAAGTGCAGGTCATCATGGTGGTTGCTGCTGTGAAGCAACCGAGGTACCAGGGATTGGAGTCATTGGCTCCCATCATTGGCTACATTTTGGAGGGTGAGTTTCCACCAGACTTCACAAAAGCTCAGAAGAGGAGACTCATGAAGAAGGCAAGCATGTATCTCTTCCTAGAAGGCTCCCTCTATCAAAGAGGGAAGGATAAAGTGTGCAGAAGAGTACCAACTATTGCGGAAATTCCAGCCATTCTAAAAGGTTTGCATGAAGAGGCATGTGGTGGTCATTTTTCCCAAGAATTAACTGTGAAGAAGATTTTGCTTGCGGGGTATGTTTGGCCAAGTCTGCATGTGGATGTCCAACATTGGTGTAAAAGTTGTCACAATTGTCAGGTAAATGGGAATAGAAGATTGATTTATGGTCCAAGGCAAATTGTGCTTGCAAATGGACCCTTTGAAAAGTGGGGCATTGATGCTATGGGTCCTCTGCCTAGGACAAAAAATGGTAAACTCTACATTCTAGTGGCTGTAGACTATATGACTAGGTGGGTGGAAGCACAAAGTGTGGCAAAGGTAAATGAGAGGATAGTGAGCAAATTCGTCTACACTCACATTTGTTGTAGATTTGGCACACCTTTGGAGATTGTTTCTGATAATGGTCCAGGGTTTAGAAAGGGATTGCTCACAGAAGTCTGTGAAGAACTTCGCATTCTACATCGTCACAGTACACCCTACTATCCCCAATCAAATGGTTTGGTAGAAAAAGCTAATGGTGTCATTGCAGGCATCATTAGAAAGATGGTGAAAAACAAGACAAAGTTGTGGGATGACTTCTTGGATGGTGCCTTGTGGGCGTATCGAACCACATATAGGGAAGCCACGGAGTTCACACCATTTCACTTGGTCTATGGTCAAGAGGCTTTACAGCCAATTGAACTAAACATTCCAACAATGCGACTTCATGGCAAATCAGCACAAGATGATCAAGAAGCATGGATGGATCGACTTCTTACCTTAGCTGAGCTTGAGTGGAAAAGAGAAGCAGCATACGAGTGCTATAAGAGGAAATCCACACAGACAAAGGATAAGCTTGACAAGAAACTGAAGGACAAAGGCATCAATGAAGGAGATCTTGTGCTAAGGTATGACAATCGACTCGATAATTGTTATGATGCCAAATTTGAATCAAGATGGCAGGGGCCATACATAGTCAAGAAGGCTTTCAATTCAAGTTACTATCAACTTATGGACTTGAATGGGAAAGAGCACTCCAGGAAGGTAAACGGCTATCGCTTGAAGCCTTACTTGAGTCGCCTTCTACCAAAGGATTAACCAGAGCAAAAGGCAACTATCCCATGTAAGTATTGTTCCATGAAGCATGAGTTAACACAAACCAAAATTCCAAGGGGCCAAACAATGAAGAACTTTTCAAGGACTCTGAATCACTCTCTTTGGAAAAGATTCTTTAAAATGGTACATGAATATACCATCATCCTGGGGGAGGGCTAATGATAGCCGTTTTTTCGGCTCTGTGAAATTGCCATAGTGAGTTATCTCACCCTATCAAATCACTCAAACGCTATGGTTACCCTCACCCTTTCACTGTATATAGGTGCGTGTGAGTTAGGGGACTTTTCCCATATCTCCTTACTGAAATAAAAAACCCTCAATTAGCTAGGCATTGGGCTAGTTGAGCCAAAAAAATAAAAAAATAAAAAAATATAAGTATATTATGGCCCATGCGTATGTAAATATTTCTTTGTATATAGGGCCTAAATAAAAGATTTTTTCATAATTATTTTGGTATTTATTTAAATAATTTTACCTAGGTGTGTGTTATTTATGCTCTGTACATTGCCTCCCCATTACCACAATTTTTCTTACCATTTTTCATACTCTTTATTCCATATGGAAATATTTTCATGTAAGCTTCTCTTATATTTGGTGTAACTCCACCCCAACAAAAATCCAAAAAAACTAGTTTTATTTATGTTTATATTTTTTCACTATTGTGATTTTTCCCTTTCTACATCTATTTTGTTTTTTTCTAAAAAATTAGAACACCAAAAATATTTATCTTTTCATGGTAGCCTCATAATGAGAGAGATTTCTTTTGACCCCTTCATATTTTTTCCACTTATATTATTTATATTTGACATGTACATATTTTTCAGACCCCTCAATATTTGATTTTCTTAGTTGTACTATTCACTTATATCATGATCTCAACAATATCTTCAATTATAGACCTACCAAATAAGGTCAAGGGTAGGTGGCATGAATACATGCACTATGGAGGGCTCACTCTTGAAGGTATTCAAAAGAATCATCCAAAGAAGGACCCCACAAGGACCTTGTGCAGTGGAAAAAAACGGTCGGTTTTGCTGAATTTTAACAGTTCACTTGCTCTCCAAATTTGAAAAGGTGATACAAACAAAAGTTGTAGCTCGTGGGCTGAACTTTTGCCTCAACTTTTTTCATATTTTTTTGAGCTACGAGCTGTGAGCTATGATTTTATTAGTGGACCCCAGTTTTCCCATGCTATGCAGCCACACTATCTCTTCCACTTTATCATTTTCCTCTTTCACACACACTTCTCCACTCATCATCCCCACCTCTCTCACCACTCCTCTCTGCACCCTACTCACCTTCTCCTCAACCTTGAAGAATAAGAGAAACCATGGTGAACTCATACCTCCCACACACAATTCCATTCCAAAATTGACCACCTAGTCTCATTTTTCCTCCTCCAAATTACCCATATCTATCAAAAAAACCACAAAAGTCAGCCTCTTCTCTTAAACGACAGCATCATGGTGGTTGATTACTGAGCTTCAATTACCTTGTCTCTCAAGGAAGGTCAAGAGTGGAGAAAAAATGTACCGTCAAAGCTAGTGGACCGTCAACAAGCGTCAAAATTGGCCCTACTCAAGACACTTGGAGCATCAACCTTGTAAGAAATCCACCTTTTCTTACCTCTTAAGAGTTTTTCTCCTCATTTGTATCCTACGTGGATACTCCCATTGTAAATATCCAATTCCATTTGTAAATTAATACTAACTCTACTAACACTAACCCACTATGAAAAGTCCTATCACCTCCATTTCTCTCCTCTCTCTTTCCCCACCAAATTCTTGATAATTCCAAGCAAAAGAAATTAGATAAATTGCTGAAAATCTAACCCAACCATGGTTAGAGGAGTAACCCTAGCCTTCAAAATTGCTATAAAAGGAGGGTGTAGCTAGCACAAAAAGGGGGGGAGCCATAAGCAAGAGCACTATGCTATAGCTTGAGAAGCCAAGCTCAACCTCTCTAGAAGGAGCTCTTGAGTGGAAGCTCATTGTCTTATGCATGTGCATGTGTTGTAATAGGGATTAGCAAGGGAACTCTATGCCATTGTAAGAGAGAGAGTGATCATTCAATTGAGAGTAGGAAATCTATCATTTCTCCTACTAGTGTAAGCCCAACATTTGCTAAATCAAGGAGGGTGGATTTAGACTAAGCTTGGATACTTTGTCTCCCTTCCAACGTGAAGTAATGGACAACAATGATGCGTAAGTGTCTTGGTGTTTTTGGTTAAGTTCTTGATAGCTTGTCTCTGGTGTTGTCTTCAATCTAGCCATAAATCCCACATACTGTAAGAGGGCGACAGGGTGGAGAGGACTCCCCTGGCTTTAAGACAGTGATTGGGGTGGCTTTTCTTGTGATGTGTTGTGGTGAAATTTACGCCAGCTATGTTGAACAAATACTAATCTCACTTTGATTTGTCATGACAGATTTGTAAGAAGGTATTAATGCAACAAGCACCCCCTCCCCCTTTCTCTCTCTTTCTTAAATATATAGTTGTGTTTGCTTGATCATTGCCGATACGTTTCAAAGCAGCCCAAGCACTATCTCTCTCCCTCTCTCTCTCTCTCTCTCTCTCTCTCTCTCTCTCTCTCTCTCTCTCTTGTGTTTTAGTGTGCGATAGTGTTCCATTGGTGTTAGAGTTAGTGTAAATTCCTTGCTTGTTTGTGGGTTGCTTTCACGATTCTCCTCTTTTGCGTCCTAGTTCGCTCTTAAACTAGGTGGTGCCCCTTGTGTAGTTGGGATTTGGCTGTGGGTTTGTTGTTTTGGTTTGTGTTGTGTTGTACCCCAGCCCCATTGAGAAGCACAGGAGCCTTGAATGGTGTCTAGAGGTTGCTCTTCTTGTTGCCCGCCCCGGACCGCCTCACTATTATATGCACAGTTTGTCTAGCAAGAGGTTGGAAAGGTCCATATAAATCCCTATGATTCATGGAGTATGCTTAAAGCAAGATGAAGATGTGAACATCAAAAGATACATTATACTCCAAAATAGGAAATATTATAGGGTCAGGGGACAACAATATCTCTCTTAACCTCTCAGCTCCAAAATAGAAGACCAATCTTTGTTGGAAAAAAATCTTTCTATTAATGCGCACATTCATCCTAACATTCTGAACTGATTGAAAGTTGTAGAAAATGGGATTATTCATTGGTGCATTAATTACAAACTTCCATGAAGCACTTCATTGAAGTTGAGCTCTCTTGGATCCCACCATTTGAGAGATGCGAAGAATTTGCTCACCATTGATTAGCCTAGCTTTGGTGTGACCATCTTCATCTTTGTAGAGTTCATAGGGTTTGATGGCTACCCTCTCAACCACCTTGAGCCTTCTTGCTAGTAGTAGTTGGAGTGCATCACCATATGTAGCCTCTTGCCAATACCGCACCCCATTGATGTGTAGCTCCCCCTCCAAAAACTTGTTAATACCCGAGTTTGAGAGTGCTTTCACCACCTGAAGTCAAGGCTTCAAAGGAAGTGTCTTCACACTAGCCACAAAGCACTCAACACAATTTTTTGACCTAGGGACTTGATGACTACAAGAATTTCCTTGAAGCAAAGAAGGGTGTGTGTAGTTAACTCTCTTTACCTGCATACGTGCCGTTTGTCGATAAAGACGCTTCTTTTCTCGAGCTTCTTGGGGAGACCATAGTGGAAGTCTCGGAGAATTTGATGGATCTTCCTTCATAGGATTGATAGAGCGCTGCTTGAGAAATCCTCAGTGGGGGCACCAATTTATGACGAAGGAAATTTGGAATGGCGGCCTCTACACCAAAACAAACTCCATTGCGCCACAAGGGAAATGAGATAAGGGCACCACCTACTCTTGGAAGCGTGGGCTAGGACCGCTACACAAAGAGAGAGAGAGAGAGAGAGAGAGAGAGAGAGAGAGAGAGAGATCACTATGAATGAAGCATTAACCTTAGTGTGTGTACAAGGAATGGATGACTTCAAACACTCCCAACACAAATAGCATGTAGATTACCAAACAACCACTCAAGGATTAGCCAAGATCACATCAAGCACTCGCACACATATATAAAAGATTTCTCTTAATTAACATAAGTAAGAGAAGGAGAGGTCACTAGCATGAAACAATTTGCACTCTAGAATGTGCAAGAATAGAGTGAATGAATGAGCTTATGGGCTCATGGTGAGTGATACAAAGACTCAATGGGCTGAGGGAGGCTTCAAATTACAAAGGGGAAGGCCTCTTTATATAGGAAAGAGAGTGATTAGGAGTGAGGTTAAGATCCAAGTGTAATTTGTACAAATGAAGCTTGATTAGGGACATTCAACCAATGAAGAAGCTCCTTCCAAGTGATTTGTTGACCAATTAGCTCCATCATCACTTGTGTTGTCTTCACTCCTTCCTCCATAGCTTGAGTCCAAGAGCTTCCTTATTTTAAAATGTAAAGAATCTACATAAAATCAATACATATCTAGTAATAATAGAAAGGGGTTGAATGAGAACTTATGAATTACAACAAGATTAAGCATGACTTGAGAGGTGATTAGAAGAGGAATTTTGATGGGTTTTTGAGCTTGAGAGAGAGGAGGAAGGAGAGGAGGGTGAGAAGACTAATGGCTGATTTTTAGAGAAGGTCTCAATGTGGAAAAGGAAGGGTGTGTGTGTGTAAAGGTAGAGGGGGTGGTCTCCACCACAGTTGAAAAAACTGGTGTCCGCCATTTTGGCCATATCTCCTAGAGCGTAGATGCAAAAATTATAAAAAAACTATGGCCAGAATCTCCATCTCATTAGCTACAACTTTGATGAAGACAACTTTTCTTGGATCGGAGTGGAAGTATTTTTTAAAAATTCAGCAAATCATGTGTCTGGTTCCTTCCTTTACCAAGTCTTCCACTTGGGTCCCATTTGTTTGAATCATCATATGGCTCCAAAGCCATGATGATATGAGCCACTCATGACCCTTGAATCATGGGTGCATGGCTCCACAACCACATCATATCTTTTCTTTTCACATTTACATATTTTCCCTTCCCTTTACCACTAGGTTCTCCCTCTACCTTTCACCTCCGGTGAACTAGTCAAGAAAAAATTCCTATCAAATCATTTTTTTTAAATTTTTCCAAGAGGTGGTTCTCACTCTTTCTTTTATTGTAAACCTCTAGAAGCAAGGAAAACCAACAAAATATAATAAACAAAAATTTGTGATAGGCTCGGATCACTACGAAAAACCATTATGGCATTTGATGTGTTTAAAAAGTGGGGGATTGATGCAATAGGTCCGTTACCTATCACAAGCAGGGGCAAAAGCTATATTTTGACTGCAATGGACTATCTCTCTAGATGGGTAGAGGCTATAACAGTAAAACAGATCACTGCAAAGGATGTGGCAAAATTTGTGTATGATGAAATATGTTGCAAGTTTGGGGTTCCACTAGAGCTACTTTCAAATAAGGGGCCAGGATTTAGAGCTAAACTGCTAGATTTTTTATGCGCAAAGATAAAGATTAGGCACCACCATACCACTCCTTACTATCCACAGTGTAATGGCTTCAATGAAAGATTCAATGGTGAGTTGGTGCAAATTCTTTCGAAAGTGACAAAGCACCAAGGAAAGAATTGGGATTTGGAATTGCCTAGTGCATTATGGGCTTACCGTACTTTGGCGAAGACAGGTACAGGGTTTAATCCATTTCATTTGGTATATGGAAATGAAGCACTATTGCCTGTGGAAGTAGAGTTGCCTGCAGTAAAGATGCTAGAGAAGTTGCTTGGGCCGCCTAGCGATGCATTCAAAGAGAGGCTCTTACACTTACAAGAGGTTCAACTGGATAGGATGAGTGCATTGGAACATTATGGGCAGATGCAAGATAAGGCTTTGGCAAAGATAAATGAAAAGGTCAAAAGTAAGGGTATCAAGAAGCATGACTTGGTTTTGTGGTACAACAGTAAGCTGGACAACACCTTCCAAAAGAAGGTTCAAGTTAAGTGGGAAGGCCCTTTCAAGGTAGTGGAGTGTTTTATGAATGGTACATATCAGTTGTCTAACCTGGATGGTGTTCTACATAAGTCAAGGGTAAATGGATTGCGTCTTAAAATATATCATGCCAGGTTGATGATGGTGGAGCAAGATGAGTTGTCTGTGGATCAAGCAGTGCTGGTGAAAGATGAGGAGACTTGTGACGCGGCGAGTCTCATATCTCTTTTTGTTGCTACTGATCATGAATGATCTAGCAGGCTAGGGGATGGACAAATTATGTCAGGAGTTTTTTGGAGCAAGGGATTGTGAATACGTACATACACATGCATGGTGCATCGAATAAAGGATTTCCCACTTTCAAGAGCCAGGTGGTTACGTGGGGCCCACATGTGTACAAGTAAGACACGGTGTACATAGTGCAGCGATTTTCACTATCACCAGTACCAATGTGTTTTTTCTACAATAATGAGGAGTTGGTAGCACGTAAAAATTCTCAAGGAAGCTATCTGCGGGCCGACGACATGAGGTAAGCGGGTGCCTCACATAGCATCTAGTGGCGTCAGGAGGTCGAAATGGGGTCAATAGTTGCACGTGGAGAAGTACGAACACAACGTGGATGTTTTCTTGTGATAATTATGCAGAAAGGTCATCATGAGGACCATATTTTGGGGCCACTTCATGTGGTTGTGGGATGCATTATTGGAAAAAGCTGAGTGCTAGGTGTGCATATGGATGCAGCAGGGTGACAACTATGTACTACGAGGTCAGGTTTTGGCATGTTCTGGGTCCGTTTGCGGTCATCTAAAAGGCCAAGGGTGTCCAAGTAATAAAGCT
The DNA here is from genome assembly GCF_014529385.1 of Adiantum capillus-veneris. NCBI lineage: Eukaryota > Viridiplantae > Streptophyta > Polypodiopsida > Polypodiales > Pteridaceae > Adiantum > Adiantum capillus-veneris. Next base: position 90,809,820 of record NC_140944.1, read on the forward strand.
AAGTGTGGGAACTGAAAAAACAGAGAGAAGACCAGAAAAAAAGTGGAGAGAAGAGGAGGAGCAACCGCAACTGTGTTTTTGGTGTTTTTGGAGCCTGTTTTGGTCCTAAACTGCTCAGCTGAGGTCGGATTTGAGCACTTTGACATTGTAGACTGGGGTTTTGGGCCCTTCCATACGCGATGGTGCTGTCCATTTTGCGAAATTCCTCACCGTTTTTTTGCTATTTTGGCTGTGTAAGTTTCTCCTATGAGCGACGCTTGTGCTCCAATTTGTGATTCTGTTTGGCATATTTCATTAGGCAAAATTTGCACTCACAAAGGGGCCCTTTAAGGAGTTTGACTTTACCTCTCTCTACCAAAATGGGCGCATGGATAAATTTTTGCAAACAAACTCCAAAGTTGGCGGAGGTTTGACAGTTAGAATGTCCTCTTCAAGCTCTATCTACTGATATATAGCACGCCATGAGATTCCTCATATTTTAGAAGATTCTTTTTTTGATTCACTTAGATTGCGACAGAGTTGTCACATCATAGGTGAATAAAAAAAAAGAATCTTCTAAAATATGAGGAATCTCATGGCGTGCAATATATCAGTAGATAGAGCTTGAAGGGGACATTCTAACTGTCAAACCTCCGCCATTTTTGGAGTTTGTTTGCAAAAATTTATCCATGTGCCCGTTTTGGTAGAGAGAGGTAAAGTCAAACTCCTTAAAGGGCCCTTTTGTGAGTCCAAATTTTGCCTAATGTACCCAAATTGTGTGAGCTGTTTGCCCCATTGGTGTTGGCCCAAGCTCAATCGTATCTACACATCAGAAATTTTCCACTTTTGAGATGAGTTTTTTTTGTGTGTGTGTGTGTCTCTCTGTGTGGAGTGGGTAAACAGACAGTCTCTCTCCTCTTACTCAAGCGGTGTTTTCCCTATCTCGGCCAAGTGGATTGTGTAAGCTGAGTGGTGCCCCATAGTGTGTGTGTGTGTGTGTCATTCCAAGAGTGTGTGTCGGGTCATTATACAGGCGTTGTGTGTGTTTCCATCCCGCTCACATTGTGAAGTCTATCCTCATCTCTTACGGAATTCTTACCTTCATCTTTGTCTTTTCTTCCCATCTCCTCGTCAAGAACTTCTTAGGATTGTATCTTTTAATCCTTTCCGTTGTCTCTGTGTTCATAACCTTACTTTATGGATTAGTGTCAATAGATGGTTTTATCTATGGCCATCGCTCATTTGCAATAAACAAGTGAATCTGCTAGAAGATATTTTGTGAGATAGTATGAGCACCTGCTCTTCCCTTACTTGGGAGCTTCAGTAGCTCAAACCAAATGGTGTACATTCGGAGACATAACAAGGGTGACACTTTTGGGTCCGGATCACTTTCGCAACAATCTCCGCTTGGTTATGGTAATTAAGGCAATGGGTTTAATTTGGGTCCTTGCTACTGTTACGTGATGAGGTGGATGTATAGTGGGTTCTCCACGCTAGTCTTTTTGCTTGCACAATTTCTTTCTCATCAAAAGACATATCTTTACCCTCACTCTAGTTTACCTCTAAGAGTGCCCTTTAACTTCTCACCTCATACTTCAAAGACCAGTGCAAGAATTTCACAGTGAATTATCCCTATGGATGAAACTCGAGGGGTTCACCATTTATTACTCCCCTATATAATGTGCGTTCATGGGGTATTAAAAAAAACCCTCTTTTAACATGTTTGAATGACTAGAATGACCCCCTATTTTAGGTTTTTTTTCCAAAATTGAATATAAAACCCTCGTATTTAAATGTATTTATCTTAAATTTCCTAGAACTTTTGAATTTTTAAACCACCTCATATCGAACTCACCTTATACATTAACATGATTACATAGTACACCCCCCGAGGGATCAAAGGCCTAATATGTGTGATGCTCGTGATCATGTGATGGATGTGCTTATTGACTTGTAAAAAATACATCTTAGTTGTATCTCTCAACAAGTTCTTTGTTTATTAAGATCTTGAATCTTGTCTTAAATCCTTCTTTCTCTAAAGACCATATTAGGTAAAGTGGGAAAATCCCAATTCCCAGGTTGGACAACTTTCAATATATCATGTATAAAATATAGAGATTTTGTCAAAAATTTGAGTTTTCTTAAGGTCTCATTCCACTTTATGCACATACAATACACAATGAAAACAACTAAAATATCATGGTTTCAATCAATTGGATTATTAGGAGAGGAGTATATTGCATCCATTATCGTTGTCTATGTTCTAATGTCCTACCTACAACTTATCTCAACATGGAGAGCTTGGTTTCTAGGTCCACCACTTGTCCAAGTTAATGTAAAAGTGACTCAAGGTTCACAACTTGTGAAAGCAAGGATCCATTGAGGAATACAATCCACTTGGCTATTTTTCCTTAATTTATTGCATGTGACATTTAAGCAAGGTCCACTTCTAATCTATAACTTCTATAATTTGAGGCATGGGGCATACATCAAATATGTAGCATATGCTCTATTGCCTCAATAGGAAGGTTTGGTTTCAAGGTGCACTTATCCATGCTAGCCTATCTTGGAGAAATGATGGAGCTTTCTTCTCTCCTTGTTTCAATGGAGACTAGCTTGGACAAGTGGTGGACCTTTGCTTCTCTCTATGTTTCAATAGAGTTAGCTTGGACAAGTGGTGATCTTGGAACAAAACCCCCATGTAAAACATATCATGGGTATTCCAAGTGATTAGAAAGATTACCATTTAAGATAAACCTTATAGGTTGGACAACTAGATCTTGGCTTGGAAAATGGTGGACCTTTGATTCTCTCCATGTTTCAATGGAGTCTATCTTGAGAAATGGTGGAGCTTGCTTCTGTCCATGTTTCAATGGAGCCTAGCTTGAACAGTTGGTGGACCTTTGCTTCTCTCTATGTTTCAATAGAGTTAGCTTAGACACGTGGTGGATCTTCAAAATAAACCAACTACTATCAATGTTGCCTAGCTTGGACAAGTGGTGGAGTGTTTCTCTACTCCATGTTTCAATGGATCTTAGCTTGGACAAGTGTTGGACCTTAAAACAAAAACCCCATGTACAACATAGAATGGATTTTCTAGATTTCAATGGAGTCTAGCTTTAACAAATGGTGGAGCTTGTCTTCATCCATGTTTCAATGAAACTAGCTTGGACAAGTGGTGGACCTTGTAACAAACCCTCCCATGTACAACATATCATTGGTTTTCTAAGTGATGGGAAGGAATACCATTCAAGATATAAACTTATAGCTTGGATAAGTAGTTGACTTTAAAACCAAATTCATCATAATACAATGAAATACAGGTCAACCAATTCCTAAATCTTGAGACCAAACCTCCCATGCTATTAGAGATAATATATTGGATAAGTGGTGGACCTTCTATTATTTTCCCATGCCTAGTTTAGACAACCGGTACACTTTGCAGCTATAAAGGTTGGACGAGTTGTGGAGCCTTGTTTCTATCCATGTTTTAATGGATCCTAGCTTGGACAAGTGGTGGACCTTGGAAAAAAGCTTCCATGTACAACATATATGAGGTTTTCCATGTTTTAATGGAGCCTATCTTGGACAAATGGTGAAGCTTTCTTCTCTCCATGTTGATTTTGGAACTACCTTAGACAAGTGGTGGAGCTTTTCTTTTCTACTCTTCATAATACAATGAAGTATATGTTGGTTACATGGTGAATCTTAAGGCCAAACCTCCCATTTTACTAGAGATGATAGGTTGGACAAGTGGATCAACCTTCTATCATTTCTCCATGACTATATTGGACAATTAGTAGACATAACATCTCTCTATGTTGTCTAGAGATGAGCTTGGACAAGTGATGGACCCTGCTTCTCTCTCCCCTTGGTTTACTAGTTTGAAGACTCAGTATATATACTTTCTTAGATCTAGCTTGAACAAGTGGTGGACCTTGCATCCACAATCTTAATTCAGTATAAAAAAGTATATGAAAAAATAACATAGGAATCTTGGTTTGAAGGTCAAGCAATTAGGTTCCAAATGCACATAATAATATATTTTCCACCCATATTAAAAGAAAGTTAAATATGCAAATAATAATATATTTTCCAAATGCACATAATAATATATTTTCCACCCATATTAAAAGAAAGTTAAATATGTTATTACCAAATGACAAAGGTAACGTCCAAGAATTATATCTTTCCATCTTGTCAGATCTAAATCTTCATCAAGGCGACATGCATGTATACATCAACTTTCAAGCCATTCAAGAATACATGCACTTAGATTCCATAGTTTTGTTTTCAAAGTCTTTTAGATTCTAAAACTCTTTCACATAAAGTATGTAATGACAAAATTCTTGAAGCAAACATTTGTGCCCAAGAAAAAGATCCCTCTCACATATTTAAAGTCCATGAATTCTCTGATCCACACTTACAAGTTTTATTTTGACATCAAACATCAATTCTTTCATAGTTCCAAATAAATGCAACCTCGATATGAATTGACAAAAAATGAATTTCTTTTACTATATGACCCAACATAGGCCCCAATCAAATAAAAAATGAGTCCCCAAAAATTTGGGTGCACTCTAGCAATACATCAGAGTCCCCTTACAATAGGATGCACTCCAATAGTACATTGAAGTCCCCTTAGAGTAGGGTGCACTCCATTCAAGTGTTCATAAAATTGACACACCTTTTATAAAAAAAAAAAAGACTATATCAAATTATACAAATGTTGAAAGATACACACTAGAATAAAAAAAGCATCTTATAGCCATATTTATTCAATGCTTTCGTGTTGACAAGTACACACCAAGGACATAATTTGTCTCAGAATCACTATACTGATTTACAATTGTGTTATATGTATAGACTCTCTTATCTCTTGCATACAACCATCCTACCAACCATGGAATTATGGTTCTCTGCAAGAAGTTTTGAAGTTGCTCGGAAGTTTGCCTCCACATCTTTGGAAATATAAGATATGTCCCTGGCATGTTCCACATCACCCTATATGGAGTGTCATCAAAAATTAAGGTATTGTTTGCATCCAAATCCTCAAATATCTTCCAAATATCACTCAGATTTTTGTGATAAACCCTTGTAAATCCTAACATGATATTTGGATTTTGGCAATTTTTGTTACTCATAAACACCTTGAACTTGGTATACTGCTCAGGAAAACACTTTTGTGTGATGCGTTGCACCCTTGTTAAGTTATAGCAACTCCATATCCATAGCTCAAAGTATTCAGCACAAAAATCCAAAAAACTTTGTGCGTCTGGTCGCACCACATGATAAACTTCATCTTTGTCCTCCACAAGTCGCATGTGTTGAGCCCAAGATGGCATAGAATCTCCATGTTTCATTTCAACTGTCTTGAGAAGTAACCCCTCTAGATCCAAGATAAGTACTCTTTTGATGTCCTTGAAAGCAAGTGGTAGGTGATAAGGAGGTGATTCATTCCTTGGACAAGGTCTTGGAGGAGGTTGGATGGGTAATTCAATAGTTTTCTTCAATTTATGCCAGCATATAGCCAATCCATTTTTCTGTAATGGTTCTTGAAATTAAAGAACAAGAACACTTAATGCAAACACAACAATAGACATGATTTTTACATTGTCTACCCTAAGGTTTTATTAGATACCAAAATCCATCTATGATCTACTCATTAATAGAAAGAAAGTCAAATTAAAATCCTGACTCTTTTTTATGCTACACTCTCTCTTAGTCTCAATACCATGGAGTTCAACTAGATTTAAGTCAACTAATAACTACTACTTGTTGTTAAAGGTATGCTTGAAGTGTATAAGGCTTAACCAATGCTCTAGTGTAGAATGGGTATTTAGGTCTCAAGGTCTACCACTTATCCAAGCAAAGATCCATTTAGATATGGAAACCCAATTTTTCTTAATATAATGATATAGAGTGGACAAGTGGTGAATCCTGAGACAAGCTGCCCATCATGATAAGTAGTGGATGTATAGGTTGGACAATGTAGGTGGAGAATAAGGTATTGTGTAGGTATTTCAATGGGACATGGTCTTGGCATCTTGGGTAAACATGGACTCTAGCATGGAAACATGGTGGAGCTTACTCTCTCCTGTTTCAATGGAGTCTATCTTGGATAAATGGTGGAGCATCATTCTCTCCATGTTTCAATGGAGCCTACCTTGGACAAGTGGTGCATGTTTGTTTCTCTCTATGTTTGAACATATCTAGCTTGGACAAGTGGTGGACCTTGGAACAAAATCCCCATGTAAAACATATCATGGACATTACAAGTGGTGAGAAAAAATACCATTCAATATATAACCTTATAGGTTGGAAAAGTGGTGGACCTTAACACCCAATTATTATTAATATAATGACATAGAGTGGACAAGTGGTGAATCTTGCGACCAAACCTACTAGGAAAAGTACGTTGGACAAGTGGTGGACCTTGAATGCAAACCCCCCATGTACAAAATATTACTCATGCTACTAGGAATAATTTGGTATTAAGGTCCATGTTTCAATGGAGCCTAGCTTGGAAAAGTGGTGGACCTTTGTTTCTCTCTATGTTTCAATAGAATTTTCTTGGACAAGTGGTGAACCTTGGAACAAAACCCCCATGTAAAGCATGTCATGGGCATTACAAGTGGTGAGAAAAAATACCTTTGAAGGTATAACCTTATAGGCTGGACAAGTGGTGGACCTTAGCACCCAATTCCTCTTATTATAATGACATATAGTGGAAAAGTGGTGAATTGTGAGACCAAACCTACTAGGGATAATAGGTTGGAGAAATGGTTGACCTTGAATGTAAATCACCCATGTACAAAATATCATGGGTTTTGCGTATTTCAATGGAGCCTAGCATCTTGGAGACATGGTGGAACTTACTTCTCTCCATGTTTTAATGGAGCCTATCTAGGAGAAATGGTGGAGGTTCCTTCTCTCCATGTTTCAATGGAGCCTAGCTTGGACAAGTCGTGGACCTTTGTTTCTCTCTATGTTTGAATATGGTTAGCTTGGACAAGTGGTGGATCTTGGAATGAAACTCCCATGTAAAACATATCATGGGCATTTCAAGTGGCGAGAAAGGATACCATTTAAGATATAACCTTATAGGTTGGACAAGTGGTGGACTTTAACACAATATAATGACATAGAGTGTACAAGTGGTGAATCTTGAAACCAAACCACTCATGCTACTAGGGATAATAGGTTAAACAAGTGGTGGGCCTTGAAATAAAACCCCCTAGAGTGTTTCAATGGATCCTAGCTTGGAAACATGGTAAAGCTTGCTTCTCTCCATGTTTCAATGCAGCCTATCTTGGATAAATGGTGCAGCATCATTCTCTCCATGTTTCAATGGAGCCTAGATTGGACAAGTGGTGGACCTTTGTTTCTCTCTATGTTTAAATAGAGTTATCTTGGAAAAGTGGTGGACCTTGGAACAAAAACCCCATGTAAAACATATCATGGGCATTACAAGTGGTGAGAAAAAATACCATTCAATATATAACCTTATAGGTTGGACAAGTGGTGGACCTTAACACCCAATTATTCTTAATATAATGACATAGAGTGGATAAGTGGTGAAATTGGGACCAAACCTACTAGGGAAATAGGTTGGACAAGTGGTGGACCTTGAATGTAAACGCCCCATGTACAAAATATCACTCATGCTACTAGAAATAATTTGGTATTAAGGTCCATGTTTCAATGCAGCCTAGCTTGGAAAAGTGGTGGACCTTTGTTTCTCTCTATGTTTCAATAGATTTATCTTGGATAAGTGGTGTACCTTGGAACAAAACCCCCATGTAAATCATGTCATGGGCATTACAAGTGGTGAGAAAAAATACCATTCAAGCTATAACATTATAGGTTAGACAAGTGGTGGACCTTAACACCTAATTCCTCTTAATATAATGACATAGAGTGGACAAGTGGTGAATCATGAGACCAAACCTACTAGGGATAATAGGTTGGACAAGTGGTGAACCTTGAATGTAAACCCCCCATGTACAAAAAATTATGGGTATTGGGTATTTCAATGGAGCCTAGCAACTTGGAGACATGGTGGAGCTTATTTCTCTCCATGTTTCAATGGAGCCTATCTAGGAGAAACAGTGGAGGTTCCTTCTCTCTATGTTTCAATGAGCCTAGCTTGGACAAGTGGTGGACCTTTCTTTCTCTATATGTTTTAATAGAGTTAGCTTGGACAAGTGGTGGACCTTGGAATGAAACCCCCATGTAAAACATATCATGGGCATTTCAAGTGGTGAGAAAGGATACTATTTAAAATATAACCTTATAGGCTGGACAAGTGGTGGACTTTAACACATATTTCTTCTTAATATAATGACATAGAGTGTACAAGTGGTGAATCTTGAGACCAAACCACTCTTGCTACTAGGGATAATAGGTTGGACAAGTGGTGGACCTTGAATGTAAACCCCTCATGTACAAAATTATGGGTTTAGGGTATTTCAATGGAGCCTAGCTTGGAGACATGGTGGAGATTGCTTCTCTCAATGTTTCAATGGAACCTATCTTGGAGAAATGGTGGATCATCCTTCTCTCCATGTTTCAATGGAGCCTATCTTGGACAAGTGGTGGATGGAGTTAGCTTGGACAAGTGGTGGGTCTTGGAACAAAACCCCTTTGTAAAACATAGCATGGACATTACAAGTGATGAGGAAAAATATCATTCAAGATATAACCTTATAGGTTGGAAAAGTGGTGATGGACCTTGATAAGTGGTGAAGGATACCATTTAAGATATACCCTTATAGGTTGGACTAGTGGTGGACCTTAACACCCAGTTATTCTTAATATAATGACATAGAGTGGATAAGTGGTGAATCTTAAGACCAAATCACTCATGCTACTAGGTATAATACGTTAGAGAAGTGGTAGACCTTGAATGCAAACACCCCATGTACAAAATATCATGGTTTTAGGGTGTTTCAATGGAGCCTAGAATCTCGGAGACATGGTAGATCTTGATTCTTTCCATGTTTGAATGGCACCTATCTTGGAAAAATGATGGAGGTTACTTCTCTCCATACTTCAACGGAGCCTAGCTTTGACAAGTGGTGAACCTTTGCTTCTCTCTATGTTTGAATAGAGTTAGCTTGGACAAGTGGTGGACCTTTGCTTCTCTCTATGTTTGAATAGAGTTAGCTTGGACAAGTGGTGGACCTTGGAATGAAACCCCCGTGTAAAACATCTCATGGGCATTTCAAGTGGTGAGAAAGGATACCATTTAAGATATAACCTTATAGGTTGGACAAGTGGTGGACCTTAATACATAGTTCTTCTTAATATAATGACATAGAGTGTACAAGTGGTGTATCTTGAGACCAAACCACTCGTGCTACTAGGGATCCTAGCTTGGACAAGTGGTGGACCTTGGAAAAAAGTCCCCCTGTACAACATAGATGAGTTTTTTCATGTTTTAATGGAAGAGAGATTCGACAAATGGTGGAGCTTGCTTATCTCCATGTGGATTTTAGAACTAGCTTGGACAAGTGGTGGAGCTTTGCTTTTTTACTCTTCATAATACAATGATGTATAGGTTGGTTACATGGTGAATCTTAAGGCCAAACCTCCCATCTTACTAGAGATGATAGGTTGGACAAGTGGTCAACCTTCTATCATTTCTCCATGCCTATAATTAGACAATTAGTAGAACTAGCATCTTTCTATGTTGTCTAGAGCTGAGCTTGGACAAGTAGTGGACCTTGCTACTCTCTTCCCTTGGATTATTAGTTTGAAGACTCATTATATATACTTGCTTAGATCTATATAATTACTCATTAGTTAGGTTACAAGTGGGTATGTAATTTGTTAGCTTCAAGGGACTTTGAATATTGAATAGTAAGACCAAGTGCTGGTTTGAAGATCTTTTGCTTATCTAAACTAGACTCTAACTCAATAATAAGTTTCATAAGTTCCACGAATTGTCCTATCTAGGCTCCAAAAGAGTCTTAATTGGTTTGTGCTAGATTATAACTTCCTTGATGGGGTAGAATCCTAGAAAAATGAGGCACTATAAGTTTTACCTTAGCTCAAATGGATTTTTCACTTAAACTCGACTGCAATTTGGCTATCTAGTCTTTGTCTCGATGGAGTTTAACACTAGATACATAGTAGTGATATTTAAGCTTCATGTCTCTTCACTTGATCGAGATATGAGACCATACTTTCAAGGTCACCACTTGTCTTACCTAAAGACCAATGTGAGACATGGGAGCAAGAAAGCCATCCGATATTGTTTTAAGGACTATTACATAGGCAATCAATAACTTAAGTAAAGAAAAAAAACTTGGATCTTTCACAATTAATAACTTAAGTAAAGCCAAAAAGACTTGGATCTTTGACAGTTTTTTTCAAAACTAAAAAAGCACAATCTCAGCTAACAAAACTATAAATCACAATTGAAAGGTTTGAACAAGAAAAAGATCAACAATCTTAATAAGACGGATACTTTTCATTTCATTTGATGATTACAAACTAAAATAAAGTCTCTCAAGAAATTGATAAACAAAAAATGTAGGTGACTGCTTCATTATTTTGAGCAAAATATCAAATCTCTATTGATTGAGCTCCATCTAGTAGTATCCTTTGTAAGATCCTGCAAGAAGGAATAAAAAGAAAGATTTGTTAGATACCATGCACATGAGTGTTCAAGCATGTGTATCAAGAATATATGACATGTCACTAGTACCTTAGGGTTGCTTTCTATCCAGCCTTAGAAGATTGTTCTCAGCTTTCACCTTATTTATATAAGCCTTTGCTGTGGTTGCCTTCAAAACTCCTTTTGTGTTACAACCCAATTGCCTAGCTAAAGTGGTCAATTGTGACGCCTTCATGCTTTCAATGGGTGTACGCTCCTTTGCCAAGATCTCTTGTATTTGGGCTCTCTCTCTCATTTCATTGCGGTGGCTTGTGTCACTTGCATCTTCATTCAATGATAGTTTCATCTCTGTCACCTTTTGCAGGTGGTATTCTTCTTGTAAAGAACACCTTAGCTGACCAAACATCATTTTTCTGCTTCCAATACTCCATGATTTGTTTGTATTCACTATCATTTGTCACTATAGGTTGTCCATAACGATTAGAAGCAATTAAATCACGCACATCCCTTCTCTCATCAAGCTGAATCAAGTATGGCAGTAGCTCCTCCAAGAGCATATTGTCAACCATCTTCTCAGCATCAAATTGTGGTGGAAAAATGCAATTGTTTGCTGGTGAAATACATCCCTTGTAAGGAGAGTCATCAATAAGCACTGTTCTTTGTGGATCACATTCAAACCCCATGGCAATTTTGGCTAGAGGCTTGAACATTGCCTCAACGTTTGGATTGTCGGGTCTAAACAATTTTTGAGTTTGAGCGGTGTAGCAAACATCTTGCGACCAAATTGCAAAGAAAGGCAATGTATCCTCAGCTAAGTTGTTTAGTGCTGCAAGGATTTGATACACATTATTCCTAGTAGCTGTCGACCAAATTGCAACATTAAACCTTTGTAAAATAGTCTTCAAGAATTGGATGCAACCTGGCCTGAGTATAATATATCTTTTTGAATCCATTTGCACTGAGTTGTGGTGTGAGGATGGTTGAGGGGAACGTTTCAACAATAGACCATTTAAATCCAATATAATTGTAAGCATGGATTTCTCAACATCTACGCTACATGACGTAGTACCAATTGGCAATAGCTCGTGAGTGGACTTTTCAGTCTCTTTTGATGTATGTTGCATTTTTGAAGCATCGATTTCTTGGTTCTCATTATTGGAAGCTTGCTCAAGTTGCACAACACTAGACTCTAGTATAGAAATATCATCCATCTTGGGCACTTTAGAAACCATAGAATCTATGGATTCTATAGTTGTTGACTGAACCATAGGAGCGTTATCCATCCCAGTTTGTGAATCTAAGAAAACACACACACAAATGGTATCTCAAAACCACTAGAATTTTATTCACCATATTTATATGTAGAACTCCTAGTAAGAAATTTATTTAAGGTAAAGTCGTTGTTAGAATCCTTGCAACCATTTTCAGCATTCGTACACCAAACACCACTTGTCTAAAATACAATCTACTAACTCAACATTTTCCATCCTACACTTTATTAAAGATGAGTACTTAAAGTGAAAACTAAAAGCCACCCTTGTTGAGGAAACATGGATACAAGGTCCACCAAATGTCCAACCTAGACTACAAGAAAATAATTAGAGATTTGGCTTAGATTTGGATTCAAAGGCCACCACTTATTCAAGTAAGATAACTCCACTTGTTTAAGACAGTAATGTTTGAAGCCCCACCACTTGTCCAACCTAGACATTGATTAAATTTTGGTAAGATTTATCACAAATCTAGAGTAGAATCAAGATTCTATGGCCAAGGTAGTCAAATATGTTAGACAACACACAAAGCATAAGAGCACTCTAGATTCTCGTTGAGCATAAACTAAACAATAATCAAATGTTATATTCACTTGAGATTTCATCCATGAAAAATGAAAATGATGCATGTACTTGAGATTTCCATCCATGTACAATACTTTACAATGTCAAGTAAAGTTATAGTCAGCAAACAACTCTTCTCCTGCTTCAACTTGACAAATAGTCTCAATGCATACATGGCCATATTCTTCTGACTTGATGTGTGAAGAGGTGCATTTATGCCAAGGTGGCAAATTTGGATCAAATGTATAGCGTACGTTGGGACAGACATTTGTACTGTGAGAACTATTTATATAGCCCGACACGTTTCCTTCTTCTACACAACCAATAATGTATGATTGATCTTCCTCTTCTTCTATGTTTGGATCCTCTAGAAGAGAATATTTATAAGCTCTTGGAAATATTTTGCATATCTTTTTCCAGTCTTGAAATCTATACTTATGCCCTCCATAGTTTAGAATAGTCAAACCACTTTCCAGGGTAGTATGCACAAATAGCCCATAACCAGCTCCTTCAATACATGAAAGTCGCACTTCAAAATCCACACCGTTAATATGGAAAATTACATCTTTGGGAATAGGAAAAGTTGGTGTCCCAAAAGGATCTTCATGCCAATCATAGTGTGAAATACATCTAGATTTTATATCACTTAACTCCTTTGTGTCTGCAAAAAGAAGAAAATATTATGCATAAAATAATGACAATATCAAAGAAAGATATCATTATTTTATAGTCCAATAGGTCCATTGTATGGAAGACTTAGAGTGCCTCTTACATGGTGCCTCCAAGGTTTCCAAAAAATAAAATCATTGGAAAAAAAAGCCACTGTGTCTCCAATCTATTGCCCATTTGAAGCATAGAGAGAACCAAGGTCCACCACTTGTCCAAGCTAGACATGGAGCATTGACACAAGATCCAGCACTTATCCAAGAACCCTATAGTATATGTGGTAACATGGGATGCATTGATGCAACAAAAGTAGTCTAGCCTCCTCATCCATCTCTTTTTTCTTGTAGCCTAGAGGGATTAGTTTCAAGGTCTATCACTAGTCAAAAACTACACATAGAACATTGATACAAGGTTCCACCACATGTGAAACCTATCATCTCTAGTAGCATGGATGGTTTGATATCAAGGTTCATCGCGTGTCCTACCTATACTCTATTGTAGCATATAGATTCTGGTTTGGTGGTACTACACTTGTCCAAACTTGGCTTGTTGTTGATATCTGGAGGTAATCAAGGGTCCTCCACTTGTCCAAGTTAGGCATATAAAACAATTGCAAGGTCCACCATGTGTACAACATATGATTGATTATAGCATGCATGGTCTTATTTCATGGGCAACCATCTTCTCTCCAACATGTGTCCAACCTCGGCTCCATTGAAGCATGGAGAGAAGCAAGGTCCACCACTTATCAAAGCTATTATTTTCTCCCAGTGCTTTCAAAACCCATAATACGTTGTACATGGGGGGGGGATTCTTGTTTCAAGGTCCACCCCTTGGCTAAGATTGGATCCATTGAAACATAAAGAGAAGCAAGCTCTACCATTTGTCCAAGCTAGGAGCCATTGAAACATGAAAACCCCATAATATGTTGTATACGAGGGGTGTTTTTCAAGTCTACCACTTGTCTAAGCTATGGTCCATTGGAACATGGAGAGAAGCAAAGCTCCACCACTTTTCTAAGCTAGGATCCATTGAAACATGGAGAGAAGCAAGCTCCATTGTTTGTCTAAGCTAGGCTCCATTGGAACAAGGAGAAAACAAGCTCCACCACTTGCCTATTATTGCATAGAGATTCTGGTTTGAAGGTCCACCACTTGTCCAACCTTGCCTTCATGTATGGAGATAATCAAGAGTGCAATGCTTCTCTAAGCTAGGGACATAAAAGAGTTTCAAGGTCCACTACATATACGATCTATGATGGGTTGTAGCATGGGAGGTTTCATTTTAAGGTTGACCACTTCTCCAGCTCCGCTTGTCCAACCTCAGATCCATTGAAGAATGGAGAATAAAGGTGTACCAACTCTCCAAAATAGGCAGGACAATCTCTATAAAACCCATGAATTGTTAATATATGCTATGCTGTGGAGTTTTGTTTGAAGTTCCACTCCTTATCCAAGCTACAATCCATTGAAGCATGGAACTAAGTAAGATATATCTCTAGTCCAAGATAGGATCCATTGAAACATAGAGAGAATCAAGGTCCACCACTTGTCCAAGCTATGCATGGGTAATTGATATAAGGACCACTACGTTTTCACCTATACTATGCTCTATCATGGATGGTTTCATATCCTACCAATTTTCCAACCTATTTAGTAGGTTGTATTATGGGGGTTTGGTTTCAAGGTACTTCACTTGTCTGAGGTGGGTTCCATTGAACCATGGAGAGAAACTATGTCTACCACTTGTCCGAAATATGCTCCTTTAAAACATAAAAACAAGGTCCACCACTTGTCCAAGCTAAAGTTTCTCTCCATTGAAGCATGGAGAGAAACAAGGTCTACCACCTGTCCAAAATATGCTCCATTGAAACATAAAAGCAAGGTCCACCACTTGTCCAAGCTAATATAACAAATGGGTGTTGGTTACAAGGTGTACCACACTTGTCTAAACTAGTCTTCATGCAAGGTCTACCACATGTCCAAGCTATATGAGCTTGTTTTGAAGGTCTACCACACCTCTTGAAATTAGGATCCATGTAAGGTCCACCTTTTGTCAAGCTATGCATTTAATGAGTACTAAAACTAAGTAAATTGCAGTACTTAAATACCTTTCCAAGCTCATTAAGATTTTGGTCTCTAAGGCCGGCCACCACCACATGTCTAATCTATGCTCTAATTGATTACTTATGCTATTTCTCTCAAAGTCCAAACATAAGCTCCCTTCTAGCAAGGTTAGTTTAAATTTAGGCTCCAGCACCTGTCTAAGCTAGGTTCAATTTATGAAGCATCACCATTTAACCATGCTACGATCTAATGTATCATATCAAGGGGGTATTGATAAAAGGTCCAAAACTTATTGAGTTCAAGCTCTTAAGTAATTAAGTCTTTGTGAGTATTAAATGTTTAGTTTTAGTCTACAGATCCACCATTCAAAAACTCAAGTAATTTACTATTTACATTCAAACCTTGAATGCTTGAGATAAAAAATACAAGCTCAATCAATACTATATAAAGCAAAATCTAACATTAAGAGTATCAAATCAGTAACAAGAAACACTAACATGCACAAGAAACTCAAAACATACGTGTCTCCATTTCCAAAAAGTCCTCCATTGACAGATGATGGTGTTGTTGTTGTTCTTCTTCTCTTTGTGGAGAGCACTCCTCTGTAACAGGCACAATGTCGCCTGATTGCGAAGTGGATTGTTGAAGTCCAGCCCATTTTTCTATATCTTCATGAGACTTAACAAAGTCTAGCAGCATGGTCTCCATGCTTTTTGCCTCCTCCACACTATCAATTAAGCAGATGACTTCTTTTTTCTGTTGTATTCCTTCTTGTGCAACCAAGGAGCCATCACCAAAAACATCAACAAGCTTGCGGTCTTCAAAACAATATGTACGAATGTAGTGCTTGACCAAAGCTCTTTTTTTGGCCTCCAAATATTGCAAATCTGACATATCGTTATCTGCTACTTGAAGAAGAGAACAATCAATTGGCATGGGATGTTCCTCTGATCTTCTTCTCAGGTCTTCAAATGCATTGCCTTGTCCCAAGAAGGCAATAACTGTTAGGAATTGAATTGCTCCTTTGCAAGGAGCTGATGGAAAGTGATGCAATGCACCACAACAATGGTAGCTCAATTATCTCCCATGGCGTGAAAGGCACATTGCAATTTTGTGAAGTTAGTGAAATCCACAAATGCAAGAAAGACAAATCCAGGATCTGTTGACCCTCCAGCAATAGCCAAGATCCCATCCAAAGCATTGTTAAATGTCTCCTCACTCCACTTCAAATTGCCTCCAACGTTTTTTGTCATATCTAAAACACATAAGCCAATAGGCACTTTATTATTGAAGTGGCGCATCAAGTAGAGATTGCCTTCCATTTGTAGGCTCACCACATAGATTGACCATGGCAAATCTCTAGGCTCAGTTTTCTCCTTTTGAAGGTGAATTGCCCATTGCATGTATTTTATTGCTCCATCTGGAAAAGCCATTTTCTTTGTTCCACGCGTCAAACTAGATCTGATCCATTCCTCGCATAGCATTAAAATTGTTTTATAAACAACATCATTGATGTTATACATTTTGACCACCTCCTCCCAGTCTTTACATGGTGAAGACTCATTCAAATTGTTGAAGCCTTCAAGAAGTGCATCTTGAATCAATTTGTCTTGCTTCAACTGCTTGATTCGATCATACATGTCAGTTGCATCACCATCCTTTGCACTCTTTGACAGTAAAATCTTCTCATCTCTAATCTCTTCTTGAATAGTCTTTACCTCTGATTCCTCAAGGCCACAAAGATATCTAAATACAGTTGTTGGGGGTTTCTTATTCTCCTCTTCTAGATTTTCAATGATTTCTATCCAGCAATCATAAACTAAATCAGAGTAGGTGACCATGTGTGCCTGTTTAGCAATCCAACTTGCTGCTGCACTCATTCTTGCCAATCGAAGAAAACCCTGAAAAGAAATAGAGAAATAATTAAACTATTGAGCAAGATTTGTTAATTAAACACTATCAAAAAGACAAAGAAAATAACTTACATCCCATCCGGCACGAGATGCATGTCCCTCTGCAATTCCACTTGCTGCCTTTGGTGGTCGTCCTGCGAAGATCCATTGACTCCGTAAATGTCTCAATATTTGGCTGTAAGGTTGCTTGACATACAATGCCTGAGCCTCCTCATTTGCAATGGCAGATATAGCAGTTGCAACAAATGGAGGAGCATTCACAACAATGCGAGCCTTTCTAAATTTATACACGCTAATCAGTCTTTCAAAGATCTCTTTGTTGTTTTGTTCATTGTGAAGCAAAACTTTTGCAGCATAGATTGAATGCTGCCCATCAAGAATCCAATAATGATAATCTTTAATTTTTTGCTCCTCTACCTCTTCTACTGCCAAAGGAGTCCCCTTCTTTGATTTTGCATTTCGAACAGGCATCAAATATGCACATGCTGCAGGCTTGGTCGTACTCCGTGAAAATCCAAATAACACACTTTCAGCGTGTTTTTTATCCATAATACGTGCATTATAGTGATCAGGAGCAAGCCAACAATTTTGAATAGGGATATCAAATTCCCTATATTGGAAAGGAAAATAATTTATGTACTTATTCATTCCACCTGTATCTTTTTCTTGTCCTTTCATGGCCTCAGCTTCTAAAACATCTGGATCCACAATTCTCATCTTTGACATTGAACCCTCTGTTGATGAGGATGCCAAAGATGCCTTGTCTACATCCAAAATGGAGCTAGTTCGCTTAGCTTCTACTTTCTGCACTTTTGCTTGCTTCTTTGTGGATGGTGGTCGTGAAGCTTTCACCTTTTTTCGTTGTAGTGTGGCAATGATGGAGCTTTGAAGTTGATCTGCTGTGATATTTGGATTTGATTCTGCAAACTTCCATCCTCGAGAAAACATTGTCTCTTCTTTGTTTCTAGACATGCGCTCCAATGCATATGCTCCTGGAGATAGTTGAAATTCTAGATTCATTGGAACTAGAATGTCAATGCATTCCACCTCTGGATGACTATCAACTACAGAGACAGATGCTTCCACAACTTGTCCAACATCTTCAAACAAGCTGTCATTATCCTTTTTGGCAATAAATAGATGCACCTTATGAAATTGTGCACCCTCTATACCATGTATGTCCAAATACCATTTCCTAAGATCATTGCAAGTATAGTCAACTGAGACAGCAACCCTTGCAACCTGTTTTTTTGGAGCCATCTTTCCTGAAACAAAAAAAACCAAATGTTATTTTAACATATACTTTTTTGTAATGGATTAAGTTTGTGTGAATACAAGTTCCACCACTTGTTCAAGCTAGATCTAAGCAAGTATACATAGTGATCATTTAAGCTAGTAAACTAAGGGAAGGGAGAAGTAAGGTCCACCACTTGTCCAAGCTTAGCTCTAGACAACATGGAGAGATTGGAGGTCTACTAATTGTCTAATATAGGCTAACTATATTGAAACATAGAGAGAAGCAAAGGTCCACCACTTGTCCAATCTAGGGTCCATTGAAACATGGAGAGAAGGATGCTCCACCATTTGTCCAAAATAGGCTCCATTGAAACATGAAGAGAAACAAGATGCACCATGTCTTTGAGATGCTAGGCTCCATTGAAATACCTTAAACCCATGATATTTTGTATATGTGGGGTTTAAATTCAAGGTCCACCACTTGTCCAACCTATTATCCCTAGTAGCATGAGTGGTTTGGTCTCAAGATTCACCACTTTTCCACTCTATGTCATTATATTAAGAAGATCTGGGTGTTAAGGTCCACCACTTGTCCAACCTATAAGGCTATATCTTAAATTGGAATGCACATGATGGGTTTTACATAGGGGTACGGTTCCAAGGTCCACCACTTGTCCAAGCTAACTCTATTGAAACATAGAGAGAATCAAAGGTCCACCACTTGTCCAAGCTAGGCTCCATTGAAACATGGAGAGAAGGATGCTCCACCATTTGTCCAAGCCAGGTTTGATTGAAACATGAAGAGAAGCAAGCTGCACCATGTCTCCAAAATGCTAGGCTCCATTGAAATATCTTAAACCCATGATATTTCGTACATGGGGGTTTACATTCAAGGTCCACCACTTGTCCAACCTATTATCACTAGTAGCATGAGTGGTTTGATGTCAAGATTCACCACTTTTCTACTCTATGTCATTATATTAAGAAGATCTGGGTGTTAAGGTCCACCACTTGTCCAACCTATAAGGCTATATCTTAAAGGGTATTCTTTCTCACCACTTGGAATGACCATGATAGGTTTTACATGGGGGTTTGGTTCCAAGTTCCACCACTTGTCCAAGCTAACTCTATTGAAACATAGAGAGAAGCAAAGGTCCACCACTTGTCTAAGCTAGGGTCCATTGAAACATGGAGAGAAGGATGCTCCACCATTTGTCCAAGATAGGCTCCATTGAAACATGAAGAGAAGCAAGCTGCACCATGTCTCCAAGATGCTAAGATCCATTGAAATACCTTAAACCCATGATATTTTGTACATGGGGAGTTTACATTCAAGGTCCACCACTTGTCCAACCTATTATCTCTAGTAGCATGAGTGGTTTGGTCTGAAGATTCACCACTTTTCCACTCTATGTCATTACGTTAAGAAGATCTGGGTGTTAAGGTCGACCACTTGTCCAACCTATAAGGGTATATCTTAAAGGGTATTCTTTCTCACCACTTGAAATGTCCATGATATGTTTTACATGGGGGTTTGGCTCCAAGGTCCACCACCTCTCCAAGCTAACTCTATTGAAACATAGAGAGAAACAAAGGTCCACCACTTGTCCAAGCTAGGCTCCATTGAAACATGGAGAGAAGGATCCTCTACCATTTGTCGAAGCTAACTCTATTGAAACATGGGGGGTTTACATTCAAGGTCCACCACTTGTCCAACCTATTAACGCTAGTAGCATGAGTGGTTTGGTCTCAAGATTCACCACTTTTTCACTCTGTCATTATATTAAGAATATTTGGGTGTTAAGGTCCACCACTTGTCCAACCTATAAGGCTATATCTTAAGGGTTATTCTTTCTCACCACTTGGAGTGACCAGCATAGGTTTTACATGGCGGTTTTGTTTCAAGGTCCACCACTTGTCCAAGCTAACTCTATTGAAACATAGAGAGAATCAAAGGTCCACCACTTGTCCAAGCTAGGGTCCATTGAAACATGGAGAGAAGGATGCTCCACCATTTGTCCAAGATACACTCCATTGAAACATGAAGAGAAGCAAGCTACACCATGTCTCCAAGATGCTAGGCTCCATTGAAATACCTCAAACCCATGATATTTTGTACATGGGGGGTTACATTCAAGGTCCACCACTTGTCCAACCTATTATCTCTAGTAGCATGAGTGGTTTGGTCTCAAGATTCACCATTTTTCCACTCTATGTCATTCTATTAAGAATATATGGGTGCTAAGGTCCACCACTTGTCCAACCTATAAGGCCATATCTTAAACTTTATTCTTTCTCACCACTTGGAGTTACCAAGATAGGTTTTACATGGGAGTTTGGTTCCAAGGCCCACCACTTGTCCAAGCTAACTCTATTGAAACATAGAGAGAAGCAAAGGTCCACCACTTGTCCAAGCTAGGCTCCATTGAAGCATGGAGAGAAGGATGCTCCACCATTTGTCCAAGATAGGCTCCATTGAAACATGAAGGGAAGCAATCTGCACCATGTCTCCAAGATTCTAGGATCCATTGAAATACCTTAAACCCACGATATTGTTTACATGTGGGGTTTAACGTCAAGGTCAGTCACTTTTCCAAGCTATTATCCCTAGTAGCACTAGTGGTTGGGTCTCAAGATTTACCACTTTTCCACTCTATGTCGTTATATTATGAAGATCTAGGTTCTAAGGTCGACCACTTGTCCAACCTATAAGGCTAGATCTTAAAGGGTATTATTTCTCACCACTTGGAATGACCATGATATGTTTTACATGGGGGTTTGGTTTCAAGGTCCACCACTTGTCCAAGCTAACTCTATGGAAACATAGAGAGAAGCAAAGGTCCACCACTTGTCCAAGCTAGGCTCCACTGAGACATTTAGAGAAGGATGATCCCCCATTGGTGGAAGATAGGCTTCATTGAAACATGAAAAGAAGCAAGTTGCACCATGTCTCCAAGATTCTAGCATCCATTGAAATACCTTAAACCCACGATATTGTTTACATGTGGGTTTAACGTCAAGGTCAGTCACTTTTCCAAGCTATTATCCCTAGTAGCATGAGTGGTTTGGTCTCAAGATTCACCACTTTTCCACTCTATGTCATTATATAAAGAAGATCTAGGTGTTAAGGTCGACCACTTGTCCAACCTATAAGCGTATATCTTAAAGGGTATTCTTTCTCACCACTTGAAATGTCCATGATATGTTTTACATAGGGGTTTAGTTCCAAGGTCCACCACTTATCCAAGCTAACTTTATTCTTCTCATAGAGAGAAGCAAAAGGTCCACCACTTGTCCAAGCTAGGCTCCATTGAAACATGGAGAGAAGGATGCTCCACCATTTGTCGAAGCTAACTCTATTGAAACATGAAGGTTTACATTCAAGGTCCACCAGTTGTCCAACCTATTAACGCTAGTAGCATGAGGGGTTTGGTCTCAAGATTCACCACTTTTTCACTCTGTGTTATTATATTAAGAATATTTGGGTATTAAGGTCCACCACTTGTCCAACCTATAAGACTATATCTTAATGGTTATTCTTTCTGACCACTTGGAGTGACCATGAAAGGTTTTACATGGGGGTTGGTTCCAAGGTCCACCACTTGTCCAAGCTAACTCTATTCAAACATAGAGAGAAGCAAAGGTCCACCACTTGTCTAAGCTAGGGTCTATTGAAACATGGAGAGAAGGATGCTCCACCATTTGTCCAAGATAGACTCCATTGAAACATGAAGAGAAGCAAGCTGCACCATATCTCCAAGATTCTAGACTCCATCGAAATACCTTAAACCCACGTTATTTTGTACATGGGAGTTTACATTCAAGATCAACAATTTGTCCAACCTATTATCGCTAGTAGCATGAGTGGTTTGCTCTCAAGATTCACCACTTTTCCACTCTCTATCATTATATTAAGAATATTTGGGTGTTAAGGTCCACCACTTGTCCAACCTATAAGACTATATCTTAATGGTTATTCTTTCTCACCCCTTGAAAGACTATATCTTAATGGTTATCCCTAGCTATTATTGCTAGTAGCCTGAGTGGTTTGGTCTCAAGATTCACCACTTTTATTAAGAATATGTGGGTGTTAAGGTCCACCACTTGTCCAACCTATAAGGCTACATCTTAAAGGTTATTCTTTCTTACTACTTGGAGTGACCATGATAGGTTTTACATGGGGTTTGGTTCCAAGGTCCACCACTTGTCCAAGCTAACTCTATTGAAACATAGAGAGAAGCAAAGGTCCACCCCTTGTCTAAGCTAGGGTCCATTGAAACATGGAGAGAAGGATGCTCCACCATTTGTCCAAGGTAGGCTCCATTGAAACATGAGGAGAATCAAGGTGCACCATGTCTCCAAGATGCTAGGCTCCATCGAAAAACATTAAACCCACGATATGTCGTAGATGAGGGGTTTACATTCAAGGTCCACCACTTGTCCAAGCTATTATTGCTAGTAGCCTGAGTGGTTTGGTCTCAAGATTCACCACTTTTCCACTCTATGTCATTAAATTAAGAATATGCGCGTGTTAAGGTCCACCACTTGTCCAACCTATAAGGCTATATCTTAAAGGTTATTCTTTCTCACCACTTGGAGTGACCATGATAGGTTTTACATGGGGTTTGGTTCCAAGGTCCACCACTTGTCCAAGCTAACTCTATTGAAACATAGAGAGAAGCAAAGGTCCACCACTTGTCCAAGCTAGGGTCCATTGAAACATGGAGAGAAGGATGCTCCACCATTTGTCCAAGATAGGCTCCATTGAAACATGACGAGAAGCAAGCTGCACCATGTCTCCAAGATGCTAGGCTCCATCGAAATACATTAAACCCACGATATTTCGTAGATGAGGGGTTTACATTCAAGGTCCACCACTTGTCCAAGCTATTATTGCTAGTAGCCTGAGTGGTTTGGTCTCAAGATTCACCACTTTTATTAAGAATATGTGGGTGTTAAGGTCCACCACTTGTCCAACCTATAAGGCTACATCTTAAAGGTTATTCTTTCTTACTACTTGGAGTGACCATGATAGGTTTTACATGGGGGTTTGGTTCCAAGGTCCACCACTTGTCCAAGCTAACTCTATTGAAACATAGAGAGAAGCAAAGGTCCACCCCTTGTCTAAGCTAGGGTCCATTGAAACATGGAGAGAAGGATGCTCCACCATTTGTGCAAGGTAGGCTCCATTGAAACATGAGAGAATCAAGGTGCACCATGTCTCCAAGATGCTAGGCTCCATCGAAAAACATTAAACCCACGATATGTCGTAGATGAGGGGTTTACATTCAAGGTCCACCACTTGTCCAAGCTATTATTGCTAGTAGCCTGAGTGGTTTGGTCTCAAGATTCACCACTTTTCCACTCTATGTCATTAAATTAAGAATATGCGCGTGTTAAGGTCCACCACTTGTCCAACCTATAAGGCTATATCTTAAAGGTTATTCTTTCTCACCACTTGGAGTGACCATGATAGGTTTTAATGGGGGTGGTTCCAAGGTCCACCACAACTTGTCCAAGCTAACTCTATTTAAACATAGAGAGAAGCAAAGGTCCACCCCTTGTCTAAGCTAGGGTCCATTGAAACATGGAGAGAAGGACGCTCCACCATTTGTGCAAGGTAGGCTCCATTGAAACATGAGGAGAATCAAGGTGCACCATGTCTCCAAGATGCTAGGCTCCATCGAAAAACATTAAACCCACGATATGTCGTAGATGAGGGGTTTACAGTCAAGGTCCACCACTTGTCCAAGCTATTATTGCTAGTAGCCTGAGTGGTTTGGTCTCAAGATTCACCACTTTTCCACTCTATGTCATTAAATTAAGAATATGCGCGTGTTAAGGTCCACCACTTGTCCAACCTATAAGGCTATATCTTAAAGGTTATTCTTTCTCACCACTTGGAGTGACCATGATAGGTTTTACATGGGGGTTTGGTTCCAAGGTCCACCACTTGTCCAAGCTAACTCTATTGAAACATAGAGAGAAGCAAAGGTCCACCACTTGTCCAAGCTAGGGTCCATTGAAACATGGAGAGAAGGACGCTCCACCATTTGTCAAGGTAGGCTCCATTGAAACATGAGGAGAATCAAGGTGCACCATGTCTCCAAGATGCTAGGCTCCATCGAAAAACATTAAACCCACGATATTTCGTAGATGAGGGGTTTACAGTCAAGGTCCACCACTTGTCCAAGCTATTATTGCTAGTAGCCTGAGTGGTTTGGTCTCAAGATTCACCACTTTTTCCACTCTATGTCATTAAATTAAGAATATCGCGTGTTAAGGTCCACCACTTGTCCAACCTATAAGGCTATATCTTAAAGGTTATTCTTTCTCACCACTTGGAGTGACCATGATAGGTTTTACATGGGGGTTTGTTCCAAGGTCCACCACTTGTCCAAGCTAACTCTATTGAAACATAGAGAGAAGTAAGGTCCACCACTTGTCCAAGCTAGGGTCCATTGAAACATGGAGAGAAGGATGCTCCACCATTTGTCCAAGATAGGCTCCATTGAAACATGAGGAGAAGCAAGCTGCACCATGTCTCCAAGATGCTAGGCTCCATCGAAAAACATTAAACCCACGATATTTCGTAGATGAGGGGTTTACAGTCAAGGTCCACCACTTGTCCAAGCTATTATTGCTAGTAGCCTGAGTGGTTTGGTCTCAAGATTCACCACTTTTATTAAGAATATGTGGGTGTTAAGGTCCACCACTTGTCCAACCTATAAGGCTATATCTTAAAGGTTATTCTTTCTCACCACTTGGAGTGACCATGATAGGTTTTACATGGGGGTTTGGTTCCAAGGTCCACCACTTGTCCAAGCTAACTCTATTGAAACATAGAGAGAAGCAAAGGTCCACCCCTTGTCTAAGCTAGGGTCCATTGAAACATGGAGAGAAGGACGCTCCACCACCATTTGTCCAAGGTAGGCTCCATTGAAACATGAGGAGAAGCAAGGTGCACCATGTCTCCAAGATGCTAGGCTCCATCGAAAAACATTAAACCCACGATATGTCGTAGATGAGGGGTTTACAGTCAAGGTCCACCACTTGTCCAAGCTATTATTGCTAGTAGCCTGAGTGGTTTGGTCTCAAGATTCACCACTTTTCCACTCTATGTCATTAAATTAAGAATATGCGCGTGTTAAGGTCCACCACTTGTCCAACCTATAAGGCTATATCTTAAAGTTATTCTTTCTCACCACTTGGAGTGACCATGATAGGTTTTACATGGGGGTTTGGTTCCAAGGTCCACCACTTGTCCAAGCTAACTCTATTGAAACATAGAGAGAAGCAAAGGTCCACCCTTGTCCAAGCTAGGGTCCATTGAAACATGGAGAGAAGGACGCTCCACCATTTGTGCAAGATAGGCTCCATTGAAACATGAGGAGAATCAAGGTGCACCATGTCTCCAAGATGCTAGGCTCCATCGAAAAACATTAAACCCACGATATGTCGTAGATGAGGGGTTTACAGTCAAGGTCCACCACTTGTCCAAGCTATTATTGCTAGTAGCCTGAGTGGTTTGGTCTCAAGATTCACCACTTTTCCACTCTATGTCATTAAATTAAGAATATGCGCGTTTAAGGTCCACCACTTGTCCAACCTATAAGGCTATATCTTAAAGGTTATTCTTTCTCACCACTTGGAGTGACCATGATAGGTTTTAAATGGGGGTTTGGTTCCAAGGTCCACCACTTGTCCAAGCTAACTCTATTGAAACATAGAGAGAAGCAAAGGTCCACCCTTGTCTAAGCTAGGGTCCATTGAAACATGGAGAGAAGGACGCTCCACCATTTGTGCAAGATAGGCTCCATTGAAACATGAGGAGAAGCAAGTGCACCATGTCTCCAAGATGCTAGGCTCCATCGAAAAACATTAAACCCACGATATGTCGTAGATGAGGGGTTTACAGTCAAGGTCCACCACTTGTCCAAGCTATTATTGCTAGTAGCCTGAGTGGTTTGGTCTCAAGATTCACCACTTTTCCACTCTATGTCATAAATTAAGAATATGGCGTGTTAAGGTCCACCACTTGTCCAACCTATAAGGCTATATCTTAAAGGTTATTCTTTCTCACCACTTGGAGTGACCATGATAGGTTTTAAATGGGGGTTTGGTTCCAAGGTCCACCACTTGTCCAAGCTAACTCTATTGAAACATAGAGAGAAGCAAAGGTCCACCACTTGTCCAAGCTAGGGTCCATTGAAACATGGAGAGAAGGATGCTCCACCATTTGTCAAGATAGGCTCCATTGAAACATGACGAGAAGCAAGCTGCACCATGTCTCCAAGATGCTAGGCTCCATCGAAAATACATTAAACCCACGATATTTCGTAGATGAGGGGTTTACATTCAAGGTCCACCACTTGTCCAAGCTATTATTGCTAGTAGCCTGAGTGGTTTGGTCTCAAGATTCACCACTTTTATTAAGAATATGTGGTGTTAAGGTCCACCACTTGTCCAACCTATAAGGCTATATCTTAAAGGTTATTCTTTCTTACCACTTGGAGTGACCATGATAGGTTTTACATGGGGGTTTGGTTCCAAGGTCCACCACTTGTCCAAGCTAACTCTATTGAAACATAGAGAGAAGCAAAGGTCCACCCCTTGTCTAAGCTAGGGTCCATTGAAACATGGAGAGAAGGACGCTCCACCATTTGTGCAAGGTAGGCTCCATTGAAACATGAGGAGAATCAAGGTGCACCATGTCTCCAAGATGCTAGGCTCCATCGAAAAACATTAAACCCACGATATGTCGTAGATGAGGGGTTTACAGTCAAGGTCCACCACTTGTCCAAGCTATTATTGCTAGTAGCCTGAGTGGTTTGGTCTCAAGATTCACCACTTTTCCACTCTATGTCATTAAATTAAGAATATCGCGTGTTAAGGTCCACCACTTGTCCAACCTATAAGGCTATATCTTAAAGGTTATTCTTTCTCACCACTTGGAGTGACCATGATAGGTTTTAAATGGGGGTTTGGTTCCAAGGTCCACCACTTGTCCAAGCTAACTCTATTGAAACATAGAGAGAAGCAAAGGTCCACCCCTTGTCCAAGCTAGGGTCCATTGAAACATGGAGAGAAGGACGCTCCACCATTTGTCAAGGTAGGCTCCATTGAAACATGAGGAGAATCAAGGTGCACCATGTCTCCAAGATGCTAGGCTCCATCGAAAAACATTAAACCCACGATATGTCGTAGATGAGGGGTTTACAGTCAAGGTCCACCACTTGTCCAAGCTATTATTGCTAGTAGCCTGAGTGGTTTGGTCTCAAGATTCACCACTTTTCCACTCTATGTCATTAAATTAAGAATATGCGCGTGTTAAGGTCCACCACTTGTCCAACCTATAAGGCTCCATTTTATTTTCTAAATCTTAAAGGTTATTCTTCTCACCACTTGGAGTGACCATGATAGGTTTTAAATGGGGGTTTGGTTCCAAGGTCCACCACTTGTCCAAGCTAACTCTATTGAAACATAGAGAGAAGCAAAGGTCCACCACTTGTCCAAGCTAGGGTCCATTGAAACATGGAGAGAAGGATGCTCCACCATTTGTCCAAGATAGGCTCCATTGAAACATGAGGAGAAGCAAGGTGCACCATGTCTCCAAGATGCTAGGCTCCATCGAAAAACATTAAACCCACGATATTTCGTAGATGAGGGGTTTACATTCAAGGTCCACCACTTGTCCAAGCTATTATTGCTAGTAGCCTGAGTGGTTTGGTCTCAAGATTCACCACTTTTATTAAGAATATGTCATTAATTAAGAATACCACTTAGTCCAACCTATAAGGCTATATCTTAAAGGTTATTCTTTCTTACCACTTGGAGTGACCATGATAGGTTTTACATGGGGGTTTGGTTCCAAGGTCCACCACTTGTCCAAGCTAACTCTATTGAAACATAGAGAGAAGCAAAGGTCCACCCCTTGTCTAAGCTAGGGTCCATTGAAACATGGAGAGAAGGACGCTCCACCATTTGTGCAAGGTAGGCTCCATTGAAACATGAGGAGAATCAAGGTGCACCATGTCTCCAAGATGCTAGGCTCCATCGAAAAACATTAAACCCACGATATGTCGTAGATGAGGGGTTTACAGTCAAGGTCCACCACTTGTCCAAGCTATTATTGCTAGTAGCCTGAGTGGTTTGGTCTCAAGATTCACCACTTTTCCACTCTATGTCAGTAAATTAAGAATATGCTCGTGTTAAGGTCCACCACTTGTCCAACCTATAAGGCTATATCTTAAAGGTTATTCTTTCTCACCACTTGGAGTGACCATGATAGGTTTTAAATGGGGGTTTGTTCCAAGGTCCACCACTTGTCCAAGCTAACTCTATTGAAACATAGAGAGAAGCAAAGGTCCACCCCTTGTCTAAGCTAGGGTCCATTGAAACATGGAGAGAAGGACGCTCCACCATTTGTGCAAGGTAGGCTCCATTGAAACATGAGGAGAATCAAGGTGCACCATGTCTCCAAGATGCTAGGCTCCATCGAAAAACATTAAACCCACGATATGTCGTAGATGAGGGGTTTACAGTCAAGGTCCACCACTTGTCCAAGCTATTATTGCTAGTAGCCTGAGTGGTTTGGTCTCAAGATTCACCACTTTTCCACTCTATGTCATTAATTAAGAATATGCGCGTGTTAAGGTCCACCACTTGTCCAACCTATAAGGCTATATCTTAAAGGTTATTCTTTCTCACCACTTGGAGTGACCATGATAGGTTTTAAATGGGGTTTTGGTTCCAAGGTCCACCACTTGTCCAAGCTAACTCTATTGAAACATAGAGAGAAGCAAAGGTCCACCACTTGTCCAAGCTAGGGTCCATTGAAACATGGAGAGAAGGATGCTCCACCATTTGTCCAAGATAGGCTCCATTGAAACATGACGAGAAGCAAGCTGCACCATGTCTCCAAGATGCTAGGCTCCATCGAAATACATTAAACCCACGATATTTCGTAGATGAGGGGTTTACATTCAAGGTCCACCACTTGTCCAAGCTATTATTGCTAGTAGCCTGAGTGGTTTGGTCTCAAGATTCACCACTTTTATTAAGAATATGTGGGTGTTAAGGTCCACCACTTGTCCAACCTATAAGGCTACATCTTAAAGGTTATTCTTTCTTACTACTTGGAGTGACCATGATAGGTTTTACATGGGGGTTTGGTTCCAAGGTCCACCACTTGTCCAAGCTAACTCTATTGAAACATAGAGAGAAGCAAAGGTCCACCCCTTGTCTAAGCTAGGGTCCATTGAAACATGGAGAGAAGGACGCTCTCCACCATTTGTGCAAGGTAGGCTCCATTGAAACATGAGGAGAATCAAGGTGCACCATGTCTCCAAGATGCTAGGCTCCATCGAAAAACATTAAACCCACGATATGTCGTAGATGAGGGGTTTACAGTCAAGGTCCACCACTTGTCCAAGCTATTATTGCTAGTAGCCTGAGTGGTTTGGTCTCAAGATTCACCACTTTTCCACTCTATGTCATTAAATTAAGAATATGCGCGTGTTAAGGTCCACCACTTGTCCAACCTATAAGGCTATATCTTAAAGGTTATTCTTTCTCACCACTTGGAGTGACCATGATAGGTTTTAAATGGGGGTTTGGTTCCAAGGTCCACCACTTGTCCAAGCTAACTCTATTGAAACATAGAGAGAAGCAAAGGTCCACCCCTTGTCTAAGCTAGGGTCCATTGAAACATGGAGAGAAGGATGCTCCACCATTTGTCCAAGGTAGGCTCCATTGAAACATGAGGAGAAAACAAGGTGCACCATGTCTCCAAGATGCTAGGCTCCATCGAAAAACATTAAACCCACGATATGTCGTAGATGAGGGGTTTACATTCAAGGTCCACCACTTGTCCAAGCTATTATTGCTAGTAGCCTGAGTGGTTTGGTCTCAAGATTCACCACTTTTCCACTCTATGTCATTAAATAAGAATATGCGCGTGTTAAGGTCCACCACTTGTCCAACCTATAAGGCTATATCTTAAAGGTTATTCTTTCTTACCACTTGGAGTGACCATGATAGGTTTTACATGGGGGTTTGGTTCCAAGGTCCACCACTTGTCCAAGCTAACTCTATTGAAACATAGAGAGAAGCAAAGGTCCACCACTTGTCTAAGCTAGGGTCCATTGAAACATGGAGAGAAGGATGCTCCACCATTTGTCCAAGATAGGCTCCATTGAAACATGAAGAAGCAAGCTGCACCATGTCTCCAAGATGCTAGGCTCCATCGAAATACATTAAACCCACGATATTCGTAGATGAGGGGTTTACATTCAAGGTCCACCACTTGTCCAAGCTATTATTGCTAGTAGCCTGAGTGGTTTGGTCTCAAGATTCACCACTTTTATTTAGAATATGTGGTGTTAAGGTCCACCACTTGTCCAACCTATAAGGCTACATCTTAAAGGTTATTCTTTCTTACCACTTGGAGTGACCATGATAGGTTTTACATGGGGGTTTGGTTCCAAGGTCCACCACTTGTCCAAGCTAACTCTATTGAAACATAGAGAGAAGCAAAGGTCCACCCTTGTCTAAGCTAGGGTCCATTGAAACATGGAGAGAAGGACGCTCCACCATTTGTGCAAGGTAGGCTCCATTGAAACATGAGGAGAATCAAGGTGCACCATGTCTCCAAGATGCTAGGCTCCATCGAAAAACATTAAACCCACGATATGTCGTAGATGAGGGGTTTACAGTCAAGGTCCACCACTTGTCCAAGCTATTATTGCTAGTAGCCTGAGTGGTTTGGTCTCAAGATTCACCACTTTTCCACTCTATGTCATTAAATTAAGAATATGCGCGTGTTAAGGTCCACCACTTGTCCAACCTATAAGGCTATATCTTAAAGGTTATTCTTTCTCACCACTTGGAGTGACCATGATAGGTTTTAAATGGGGTTTGGTTCCAAGGTCCACCACTTGTCCAAGCTAACTCTATTGAAACATAGAGAGAAGCAAAGGTCCACCCCTTGTCTAAGCTAGGGTCCATTGAAACATGGAGAGAAGGATGCTCCACCATTTGTCCAAGGTAGGCTCCATTGAAACATGAGGAGAATCAAGGTGCACCATGTCTCCAAGATGCTAGGCTCCATCGAAAAACATTAAACCCACGATATTTCGTAGATGAGGGGTTTACAGTCAAGGTCCACCACTTGTCCAAGCTATTATTGCTAGTAGCCTGAGTGGTTTGGTCTCAAGATTCACCACTTTTCCACTCTATGTCATTAAATTAAGAATATGCGCGTGTTAAGGTCCACCACTTGTCCAACCTATAAGGCTATATCTTAAAGGTTATTCTTTCTCACCACTTGGAGTGACCATGATAGGTTTTAAATGGGGGTTTGGTTCCAAGGTCCACCACTTGTCCAAGCTAACTCTATTGAAACATAGAGAGAAGCAAAGGTCCACCACTTGTCCAAGCTAGGGTCCATTGAAACATGGAGAGAAGGATGCTCCACCATTTGTCCAAGATAGGCTCCATTGAAACATGACGAGAAGCAAGCTGCACCATGTCTCCAAGATGCTAGGCTCCATCGAAATACATTAAACCCACGATATTTCGTAGATGAGGGGTTTACATTCAAGGTCCACCACTTGTCCAAGCTATTATTGCTAGTAGCCTGAGTGGTTTGGTCTCAAGATTCACCACTTTTATTAAGAATATGTGGGTGTTAAGGTCCACCACTTGTCCAACCTATAAGGCTACATCTTAAAGGTTATTCTTTCTTACCACTTGGAGTGACCATGATAGGTTTTACATGGGGGTTTGGTTCCAAGGTCCACCACTTGTCCAAGCTAACTCTATTGAAACATAGAGAGAAGCAAAGGTCCACCCCTTGTCTAGCTAGGGTCCATTGAAACATGGAGAGAAGGACGCTCCACCATTTGTGCAAGTAGGCTCCATTGAAACATGAGGAGAATCAAGGTGCACCATGTCTCCAAGATGCTAGGCTCCATCGAAAAACATTAAACCCACGATATGTCGTAGATGAGGGGTTTACATTCAAGGTCCACCACTTGTCCAAGCTATTATTGCTAGTAGCCTGAGTGGTTTGGTCTCAAGATTCACCACTTTTCACTCTATGTCATAAATTAAGATATGCGCGTGTTAAGGTCCACCACTTGTCCAACCTATAAGGCTATATCTTAAAGGTTATTCTTTCTCACCACTTGGAGTGACCATGATAGGTTTTAAATGGGGGTTTGGTTCCAAGGTCCACCACTTGTCCAAGCTAACTCTATTGAAACATAGAGAGAAGCAAAGGTCCACCCCTTGTCTAAGCTAGGGTCCATTGAAACATGGAGAGAAGGACGCTCCACCATTTGTGCAAGGTAGGCTCCATTGAAACATGAGGAGAATCAAGGTGCACCATGTCTCCAAGATGCTAGGCTCCATCGAAAAACATTAAACCCACGATATGTCGTAGATGAGGGGTTTACATTCAAGGTCCACCACTTGTCCAAGCTATTATTGCTAGTAGCCTGAGTGGTTTGGTCTCAAGATTCACCACTTTTCCACTCTATCTATTATAATTAAGAATATGCGCGTGTTAAGGTCCACCACTTGTCCAACCTATAAGGCTATATCTTAAAGGTTATTCTTTCTCACCACTTGGAGTGACCATGATAGGTTTTACATGGGGGTTTGGTTCCAAGGTCCACCACTTGTCCAAGCTAACTCTATTGAAACATAGAGAGAAGCAAAGGTCCACCACTTGTCCAAGCTAGGGTCCATTGAAACATGGAGAGAAGGATGCTCCACCATTTGTCCAAGATAGGCTCCATTGAAACATGACGAGAAGCAAGCTGCACCATGTCTCCAAGATGCTAGGCTCCATCGAAATACATTAAACCCACGATATTTCGTAGATGAGGGGTTTACATTCAAGGTCCACCACTTGTCCAAGCTATTATTGCTAGTAGCCTGAGTGGTTTGGTCTCAAGATTCACACACTTTTATTAAGAATATGTGGGTGTTAAGGTCCACCACTTGTCCAACCTATAAGGCTACATCTTAAAGGTTATTCTTTCTTACTACTTGGAGTGACCATGATAGGTTTTACATGGGGGTTTGGTTCCAAGGTCCACCACTTGTCCAAGCTAACTCTATTGAAACATAGAGAGAAGCAAAGGTCCACCCCTTGTCTAAGCTAGGGTCCATTGAAACATGGAGAGAAGGACGCTCCACCATTTGTGCAAGGTAGGCTCCATTGAAACATGAGGAGAATCAAGGTGCACCATGTCTCCAAGATGCTAGGCTCCATCGAAAAACATTAAACCCACGATATGTCGTAGATGAGGGGTTTACAGTCAAGGTCCACCACTTGTCCAAGCTATTATTGCTAGTAGCCTGAGTGGTTTGGTCTCAAGATTCACCACTTTTCCACTCTATGTCATTAAATTAAGAATATGCGCGTGTTAAGGTCCACCACTTGTCCAACCTATAAGGCTATATCTTAAAGGTTATTCTTTCTCACCACTTGGAGTGACCATGATAGGTTTTAAATGGGGGTTTGGTTCCAAGGTCCACCACTTGTCCAAGCTAACTCTATTGAAACATAGAGAGAAGCAAAGGTCCACCCTTGTCTAAGCTAGGGTCCATTGAAACATGGAGAGAAGGACGCTCCACCATTTGTGCAAGGTAGGCTCCATTGAAACATGAGGAGAATCAAGGTGCACCATGTCTCCAAGATGCTAGGCTCCATCGAAAAACATTAAACCCACGATATGTCGTAGATGAGGGGTTTACAGTCAAGGTCCACCACTTGTCCAAGCTATTATTGCTAGTAGCCTGAGTGGTTTGGTCTCAAGATTCACCACTTTTCCACTCTATGTCATTAAATTAAGAATATGCGCGTGTTAAGGTCCACCACTTGTCCAACCTATAAGGCTATATCTTAAAGGTTATTCTTTCTCACCACTTGGAGTGACCATGATAGGTTTTAAATGGGGGTTTGGTTCCAAGGTCCACCACTTGTCCAAGCTAACTCTATTGAAACATAGAGAGAAGTAAAGGTCCACCACTTGTCCAAGCTAGGGTCCATTGAAACATGGAGAGAAGGATGCTCCACCATTTGTCCAAGATAGGCTCCATTGAAACATGACGAGAAGCAAGCTGCACCATGTCTCCAAGATGCTAGGCTCCATCGAAATACATTAAACCCACGATATTTCGTAGATGAGGGGTTTACATTCAAGGTCCACCACTTGTCCAAGCTATTATTGCTAGTAGCCTGAGTGGTTTGGTCTCAAGATTCACCACTTTTATTAAGAATATGTGGGTGTTAAGGTCCACCACTTGTCCAACCTATAAGGCTACATCTTAAAGGTTATTCTTTCTTACTACTTGGAGTGACCATGATAGGTTTTACATGGGGGTTTGGTTCCAAGGTCCACCACTTGTCCAAGCTAACTCTATTGAAACATAGAGAGAAGCAAAGGTCCACCCCTTGTCTAAGCTAGGGTCCATTGAAACATGGAGAGAAGGACGCTCCACCATTTGTGCAAGGTAGGCTCCATTGAAACATGAGGAGAATCAAGGTGCACCATGTCTCCAAGATGCTAGGCTCCATCGAAAAACATTAAACCCACGATATGTCGTAGATGAGGGGTTTACAGTCAAGGTCCACCACTTGTCCAAGCTATTATTGCTAGTAGCCTGAGTGGTTTGGTCTCAAGATTCACCACTTTTCCACTCTATGTCATTAAATTAAGAATATGCGCGTGTTAAGGTCCACCACTTGTCCAACCTATAAGGCTATATCTTAAAGGTTATTCTTTCTCACCACTTGGAGTGACCATGATAGGTTTTAAATGGGGGTTTGGTTCCAAGGTCCACCACTTGTCCAAGCTAACTCTATTGAATAATAGAGAGAAGTAAAGGTCCACCACTTGTCCAAGCTAGGGTCCATTGAAACATGGAGAGAAGGATGCTCCACCATTTGTCCAAGATAGGCTCCATTGAAACATGAAGAGAAGCAAGATGCACGATGTCTCCAAGATGCTAGGCTCCATCGAAATACCTTAAACCCACGATATTTCGTAGATGGGGGGTTTACTTTCAAGGTCCACCACTTGTCCAAGCTATTATCGCTAGTAGCATGGTTTGGTCTCAAGATTCACCAGTTTTCCACGCTATGTCATTATATGAAGAATATCTGGGTGTTAAGGTCCACCACTTGTCCAACCTATAAGGCTATATTCTAAATGATATTTTTTTTGACCACTTGGAATGTGCATGATATGTTTTACATGGGGTTTTATTCCAAGGTCCACCACTTGTCCAAGCTAGATCTATTACATATATATTATACATACAATATTCAACTAGATTCCCTACCTATCATGTCCAGTAGCATGGATGCTCTAGCTTGAAGGTCCACCACTTGTCCAACCTATACTCTCTTATGTAAGGGAGATCTCGCTATAAATTCAAAACCTTCCCGCCTAAATTTAAAATATCCCTCCCAAATCTTAAATATCCCGCCTAAATTTTAAACTATCCCGCCCAAATTTTAAAATTCAAACTTTTTTATAAAAATTTAAATTTTACTACTTAAATTTAAAATATTCTACGCAAAATTGATTTTAAATTCAAGTTTACCACAAAAAGATATCATTATACCACCTAAATTCAAATATGCAAACCTCAAATCATTATATTGTACATAAATTCAAACAAATTCAAATTAACAAGCCTAAACTGATATTAGTTTGCATAGATATGAATTTATCACACCTAAATTATGTCACCATGTTAGAGAGAGTGGTTAGAGAATTTGAACAAGGTCCACCACTTGTCCAACCTAGATACCAAGAAGGATTGAGTGTACAAGGTATTGTTTGGAGGTCCTTATAGTCCATTGGTCTTAAGGTCCACCACTTGTGGTAAGGGTCACCAAAAAGTGTATATATTCATCCAAAGAAATACACGTATTTTTGGTCTACATGTCCTAGTTTAAACCATTTATGTCCATTAGGTGTATCACTAAACAACACTACTATTTTTGAGAAACAGAAGTTACAATCATATCTACAAATGGATTAGAGGAAAATCAGCTCAGCATACATCCAGAACTCGCTACAAGAATCGACTTTAACAGATCACGCAAGTAAGTCTTCCATTCAATTTTACTAGTATTACAATGTGTTAGTTATTTGTGATATTTATGTATGTATATATACTATGTGTGCATATCGTAATTAAGTGTAATTGTGTATCTGCATTATGTATGAGTATTACAATGAAATAACACAAATATACATACATACACATAGATAACACAGACGCACACATACATGAGCATGTATTTTCAAGAGAGAGATAGCAAATACAGAGATAGATAGATAGAGAGAGAGAGAGAGATAAATAACTGTTTTTTAGAGAGAGGAGAGAGAAAGATAACAGATTTCACTGTGTTTATGTATGTGGAAGAGAGGAAGACGATGTATGGGAATATGTGCACGTATTTTCAAGAGAGAGACAACAAGATAACAGATTTCATTGTGGTTATGTATGTGGAAGTGAGGAAGACGATGTGTGGGAATATGTGCATGTATTTTCAAGAGAGAGACAGCAAGATAACAGATTTCACTGTGGTTATGTATGTGGAAGAGAGGAAGACGATGTGTG
Source organism: Adiantum capillus-veneris (assembly GCF_014529385.1). Classification (NCBI taxonomy): domain Eukaryota; kingdom Viridiplantae; phylum Streptophyta; class Polypodiopsida; order Polypodiales; family Pteridaceae; genus Adiantum; species Adiantum capillus-veneris. The sequence continues at coordinate 90,846,790 of NC_140944.1, forward strand.
GGAATATGTGTATGTGTGCAGGGATACGTTTAAACTATGTATCTCTGTCTTTTGACGAGAGAGTGTGTGTGCAAGAAGAGTTACAGAGAACCATCTTCTCTATATGGAGAAAGACAGAGAGTGAGAGAGAGAGAAATACCTGTTTTTCTCTATTCGTGAGGTGTGCAATGTCTCCTGAGAAGACTGCCCGATCCTGCCCTTCTGGAAAGCGTTGTGTATGCTGCTGTTTCTTTGTCTTGTGCGCGAACTTTCAATCCTGTGCACTCCACCTGTGTGTTGTGTACGATGCCGAGCTTGCTCCTCTACGCGCGCGTATACTCCAGCTGTGTGCGATCCGTGTGCGCTTTCTGTGTTTTTGCTGCTCGCCTGCTTTCTCTGTGTGCGTTTCTCGTGCGCTCTCTGTGTGCCTAATCTTGATAGGGTTTATTAGAATGCCACGTATGCTACAAGTCCATGTTTTATCATAGGATTAAAAAAAACAAAAGCAATATAAAAAATTAACCAATTCACACGGCCAAAATTAAAGAAATCATGGTTGAAAATATGAAAAACATGCATAACTCTATACTAGGCTGCCCCGGACCCCGACCTGGGCGCTGCCCCAGGACCCCGCTCAGAACAATATCCCAAAATCAACCTCCCAAGCCCCGCCATCGAGAGCGCTATATTCCACATCCCCATCAAGAGCGCTACCCCCAAACCTCACGTGGAAGCGCTGCCTTGTCACCCCATTGTGGCATTGCCCTAAGACCCCGCATCTGGAGTGCTAAATGGGAACATTCTTCATTAGTGAAATTTTGAACATAAATTATATTAGCATATACTTAAATATAATACAAATATTAACATATTAGCTATACTACTAATTTACTATAGCAGTTCTAGATTATGTCCCATACTATATTTAAGGTGCCAAAGGTTTGGCCTTATGGTCCTAGATTTAGCCAAGTGGTCAACACATATAGGACCAAGTGCACACTGTGCCACAAAACTTGGCCACCACTTCACTTGCCAAAGTTTAGGCCACATGGTCAATCCTAACTTTCCAATGTTCTTATTATGTCACCTTTTGCCTCGTGGAAAACCTAGGCTTGTTTTCACATACTCAGGCACTTCAAGCCACAATAAATTGTCATTACTCTTCAACAACCCTTTTGTTCAAGTCTTTGAAAAAACATTGTTTAAGGCCACCCTAAACCATTTTCATTTAGGGGTGTCTAAAACTAGCTTTTTGGCAATTCGAGAAGAAAATGGTCAAAGTTTTATACTTAGTTTTAACCACTTGACCAATTCAAATATTGGAAAGCAAGGTCTTGTAATACTTTTCTTTGGACATCACACATTAAAACTAGGTCCCTCACTTGTCCAAGCTATGCTCTAATACAATAAAGGGCTTTTGGTTTCAAGATGCACCACTTTCCCAACCTTGATTCCATTAAAGAAGCTAGCTCTACTTAGACATTTAATAGCAAGGTCTTGCAGCAGTTCAGATTGAACATTTTCCATGGCAGCTAGGTCCACCACTTATCTAAGCTATGCTCTAATAGAGTAAGGGGGTTTTGGTTTCAAGATCCACCACTTGTCCAAACTTGATTTGGGAAGCAAGGTCCTATAATAGTTTGCTTTGGACATTCACCATTACAACTAAGTCCACCACTTCTCCAAGCTATGTTCTAATACACTAAGGAGGTTTTGGTTTCAAGGAGAACCACTTGTACGACTCTGTTTTTGGAAGTAAGGTCTTTACATAGTTCACCTTGGACCTTGGACATTGGATACTACAACTAAGCCCACCACTTGTCCAAGATATCCTCTATATATAGCCAAAGGGTTTGGGTTTCAAGATTCACCACTTTTCCAACCTTTCTTCCATTAAAGAAAGGAGGGGCTTTATAACTAGGTCCACCACTTGTCCAAGCTATGCTCTGATATGAAAGGGGATTTTGGTTTCAAGGTCCACCACGTGTTCAACCTTGCAAGACTCAAGGGATACTTGGACATTGGAAAGCATAGTCCTATAGTAGTTGATAGGTGGCAGTGGGTATTACAACTAGGTCCAACGTATGCTCTCATATCGCAAAGAGGCTTTGCTTTCAAGGTCCACCACTTGTCCAACCTTGCTTCCATTAAAGAAATGAGGGGCTACGTAAACATTGGCAAGCAAGGTAGCAAGGTTCTAAGGTGTTTCACCTTGGATATTGGGCATTATAACTAGGTCCACCACTTGTCCAAGCTATGCTCTGATAAAGAAAGGGGATTTTCGTTTAAAGGTCCACCATGTGTTCAACCTTTCTAATATAGAAAGGGGATTTTGGTTTCAAGGTCCACCACGTGTTCAACCTTGCAAGACTCAAGGGATACTTGGACATTGGAAAGCATAGTCCTATAGTAGTTGATAGGTGGCAGTGGGTATTACAACTAGGTCCAACCTATGCTCTCATATCGCAAAGAGGCTTTGCTTTCAAGGTCCACCACTTGTCCAACCTTGCTTCCATTTAAGAAATGAGGGGCTACGTAAACATTGGCAAGCAAGGTAGCAAGGTTCTAAGGTGTTTCACCTTGGATATTGGGCATTATAACTAGGTCCACCACTTGTCCAAGCTATGCTCTGATAAAGAAAGGGATTTTCGTTTAAAGGTCCACCATGTGTTCAACCTTTCTAATATAGAAAGGGGATTTTTGGTTTCAAGGTCCACCACGTGTTCAACCTTGAAAGACTCAAGGGATACTTGGACATTGGAAAGCATAGTCTTATAGTAGTTGATAGGTGGCAGTGGGTATTAAAACTAGGTCCAACCTATGCTCTTATATAGCAAAGAGGCTTTGGTTTCAAGGTCCACCACTTGTCCAACCTTACTTCCATTAAAGAAATGAGGGGCTACGTAAACATTGGCAAGCAAGGTAGCAAAGTCCTAAGGTATTTCACCTTGGATATTGGGCATTATAACTAGGTCCACCACTTGTCCAAGCTATGCTCTGATATAGAAAGGGGATTTTTGTTTCAAGGTCCACCACGTGTTCAACCTTGAAAGACTCAAGGGATACTTGGACATTGGAAAGCATAGTCCTATAGTAGATGATAGGTGGCAGTGGGTATTACAACTAGGTCCACCACTTGTCCAACCTATGCTCTCATATAGCAAAGAGGCTTTGGTTTCAAGGTCCACCACTTGTCCAACCTTGCTTCCATTAATATAGCAAGGAGGATTTGGTCTCAAGGTTCACCACTTGTCCAACCTATGCAAACCTTTTTCATGTTGTAGCATGATTTTTTGGTTTGAAGAGTATTTTTCTATAACTATGGATTTAACAATGTAATCTTTTTACTTACAGGATGGACTTTGAATCTGGGGAGAAAGTACATATGATACTTGACAATGAAATCGTTGGTATTGGTTGTGTGTGTAGAACAGATCCAGATTCCACTTGTGGTGGTACAAAGATAGGGCTGGGAAATGTCTCCATACTAGTGGAGGAATGCTTGAAGGATGTGGTCCTACCTTTTCCTACAATGGATACTTCATCTCTCCAAGGCTCATTATGGAGTGCTGTTCGATGGTCAAAGCTTCTTTTGCAATCTTTTGTATTAAATGGGAACTTAATTGATCCACACGAAAGCTACAATGGTGATGAAGAACATGATCATTCTGATCCTCTAGTTACAGATGCAATACCTATGACAAGCCCAGAATTTGAAGCAATGATTCGAGAGTCTTGGAGAAATCAGAGGGTCCTTTTAAAAGATGACACAATGATGCAAACCATGAATGAAGGGACCATCTTATATGTATTTCCACATGATTATGTCAACTTTCAGGAACTTGGTCCTGATTGTGTGGGTGTGGGTATTGAAAGAGAAAATGCAAGCATTCATGATGTGGTTGAAGTGGGTAGCATCACTTTGCTAAAGTGGCCCATCAAGCAGACAACAATGTTGAATGGGAGCCCATTACAACGCTTTGTTCCTGTTGATGGCATGCATGCTACATATGAGGATGTATCCAACGATGGAAATGTTGGAAAAAAACTTGATGGGAGTAATGTTGTCCAGTTGTCAAGGAAGAGACGATACACTTTCATGAACAGGACTCAAAAATCAAAAGCAGCACCAGCTTCGACTTTTTACCTTTCAAACAAATCAATTCAAAGGGTATCATGCATTGATTGTTGTGCACAAAAATGCTGCCAATTTGCAGATCGTGATATGGTGACAAGGTTACGACAACAATTTTGGGGAGAGTCTCAAAAATCACGCACTAATTATGTTTATGATGTTCTTTCTATATGTTATCAGAAAGATGAGAAGTCACGATACCAATTCAGGCTAAATGGCTCTATTGTTTGTTGTAGAGCATGGTATGAGCTACATGGAATACCAAAGACATCATTTTATCGATACAAGGAGAACTTTGAAAATGGTGTGCGCCAATATGTACATGGGAACACATGTACATTGAGAAGGGGACTTCAACATACTAGTTTAGCAAGAGCACTACTAAACGAGTTTGTGGAAAATAACTCTGAGAAAATGCCACATAGAAGTAGAACACTGCTAGATGGCTCAAGAGAGACTCAATTGGTGATTCCATCAACATACAAACAAGTGGATATTTTATGTGAAATCAACACGACACTTGACCAAATGGGCTATGAGAAGAAGCTATCCCAATCTTCTTTTGGTAGAATTTGGAACAAAGAGTACCCACATGTCACTTTAACAAAGACGAGTGAGTTCTCTAAGTGCAATATTTGTAGCTCAATCAAGGCAAGGTTAGAAGCTAAACCTTCTCTTGAAGAGAGAGCTCTTCTCTTGAGGGAGAGAGAAGTTCACATGGCACAACAAAAGAGTTGCAGAAGCCTATATTATGCATGGCGCACGTATTCAGAAACTCAACCACAAAAATATGTATGCATAATCCATGATAAGATGGATCAAAAGAAGACTGCCATTCCTAGATTACGCATTGTTCCCAAGGGTGTGGATTCAGGATATAATCTGCAGGTGGCATTGATTGGCATGATCACTCATGGACATGGAGAAGGTCATTACGGACACTTTGTCTTGAATGGTTTGTGGCCAGCTGATCCAAATCTTACAATTGGCTCAATTGCTAATTGTTTACATAACCTCGAGAGGATAGATAAGCATCCTCTTGGTGATCTAGTAACAAATGGACTTCCAAGGAGCAATATTTCACTACTACATGCTTTGAACTCAAGGGATGCTTTGGACTACCATAACTTGAGTGATGGAAAAGAGCCCATTGTGCAGTCGTCAGAAATTGCAGAAGAGGAATTGGGGTCAACATTTCGCAGATTGCCAGAGAACTTGTTGCTACAATTGGATAATTGTGCAGGGGAAAACAAAAATCGATACTTATTTGCCTATTTGTCAATGCTTGTTGCAAGGGGTGTTTTCAAAACCATCCAGCTGGGATTTTTAATGGTTGGGCATACACATGAGGACATAGACGCCATGTTTAGTAGGTTTTCAGAGAAGTTGAGAGTTACACAAACCTATACTTTGCCACATTTGATGGATACATTACGAAACAGCTCATCTTCATCTCCAGCTCCATTTTTTCTCACAAAGATCCCTGATTTCAAGCAATATTGTGATGGCTATCTTTGTGATGGACAAGACATACTTGTTGGACATTCCAAACCGCTTCAGTTCAGGTTCTTTATGCAAGATGAGACACCAATGATGCAATATAAGGCACATGTAGGTGTATCAAGTTGGAGTGGAAGTATTCGCCTTTGGAAAACAGACACAGAAGGCAAGCCAATGTTACCACATGGAGATCCACCTCTAGTACAAATGGCGGAGTATGTCAAGGCCCACGAAGAAGTCATTTTGGGGCTAAAGAACTATATAAAATTTTGGAAAAATTTAGGGAATGGTTCAAGTATTCCGCGATATTATAGACCCGTGATAGATTATTGGAGTAAGGTAATTGAAGAGATTGGAAAAGCAATCATATCAGAGGGAGTCTTGTATGAAATGTTTTGGCCAAAAACTCAAGAATATTCTCATCTACAAAGCACTACAATGAATTTGCAACAAGGAGCAGAAAGATTCCTAGGCCTTGAAGAGTTGAATGATCATTTTTGTGGGCCTCAACGAGATAGGCCAAGGGAAGAGTTTGACCCTATGTCTGATGTGCACCAAGGTGACTTTCTTATGCTTGTTCCGAGTGACACAGAAATCTATCCAGTGTGGCTTGCAATGGCTTTATCTGACATTGATAATGAGCCTACATCACCAAACTACAGAAAACTCTTGATTCAATATTGGGCACCTTGCGCGAGAAAAAGTGGGATGACAGATACTCAAGCTTACAGTAATTGTTGGAAGGGTTATTGGGCTGTCAACTATAAGGACCCACAAGTGTGGGAAACTATAGATGCAATTGTTTGGTCCTGGAGACCCAACAAAGAAGGACCATTTTCTAGAATAAAGATTCCAGAAAGACATGCTCTAAAAGCCAAAGAAGGCCTCACTCGTGCACATCAGCCACACTTGGATCAAAGTTCAGATATGGTATCAAATGTGGAGTAGAATTATGTGGAGCTTCTATTGTGACTATACTAGTCAATTTGTAAACAAAATCTTTTTTGTATCTTCCTTTGTTTTATGTAATTTATAGTTATTATTCAAATCCATGTGTTGTACATCCTCTTGACTTTTGGTGTTTATCAACACCACAATCCTATGAGATTTTCACTTTATTTACTAGCCACACACCTCAATTTTTCCCACTTTAAGTGGAAAATTCCCAAATTACATGAATTCGGTCGATTTGGAGATTCCCATAATGTGAGATTTTTACCAAAATACCTAATATGGTCTTTCTAATTTCTCTTGACAAATACAATGAAACTTGTTCTTAGCTTCCTATTTCTGGTAGTTTGTAGAATCCCTTAATAGAATACAAACGTAGCTAACTTAGTTACAAACAATAACACCAATCTTGTTATTATGTAGCTAAAATAGCCGTATTACAAAAGATAGCATTTCTTGAGTGACACAAAAAGGTAGCAAGATGGAGCTTGTTTTCATCAATTACATCGGCTAGGGAAGATTAGTATGATCACAAAAGGAGAAATCTCATTACAAAAAGATGCGGAAACTAAGAAATAATATTTTCGTGGTCTTCCTAGGGAGTAACTTCAATGGGATAGCCCTCCGACTTGACCAAAACCTCCAAAACTATCCTCTATGTAGGAGATTGAGTTCCTCAATGTCTAAATTTTATCTAGCTCCATCCTCATACACTTCTTTAGTCTCCAGAATGTGGAATTACCAGTCACGATTAAGTATAGTATCCAAGGTAGCATAAACATTGCCTTGTTCATCTATCCCATCCTTTACGGAGACAAAGTTTACTACTGCTAATCTAGGTGGATTGACTGTTGGTCTTTGAGAACAAAAATGAGTGGTAGGGGGATTTCTGACTTGGGTTAGATTTCTTCCTCTTGATCCAAGGTTTTTGAATTGTCCCCCTTGATTGGGTGGATTTTCAAGCTTAACATGGAGGCTTGAATTACTAGGGTCATTTCCTTTAGGGCACTAGGCCTTCTTATAACCACATTCCAAGCATTCATAGCAATGGATTTTCCTTCCACTCTAAGTGATTGTAAGAGCATTCACATGAAAAAATTGCAGTGGTGATTGGGGTTGGACAGTTGGATTTGGTATAAATGGTAGTTTGGTTGCTTGGCGAGGTTGAGTGGGCTAGGAAGGAAATTCTTGCTTCCTATTGGTTGTAGTGCCTCTCTAAAAAAGTCTCATATGATTTGACTTGGCCCGGACTAGAGCATCTGTGAGTGAGGTAGGTCGAAGGGACTCTACCTTGAGAGCCACATCTTCTCCAAGCCCAAGGATGAAGCGACTTAGTTTTTGTTCCTCTATCATGAGAGAAGCAAATCGAGCAAGTCGGACAAACTCCTCATAGTAAGATTCAATAGATTTGTTTCCCAGATTGCAAGAAAGAAACTAAGTCATCTTAGTAGTGGAATATTCTAGGTGAAGATATCTCTCCTTCAAATGATGCTTTAACTCATCCAGCTTTGGTTCACCTCTACTTGGCAAGATTGGTAGTTGAGCTTCCACCATGTTTTTGTTGGTCCTTATAGCTTAGCTCTCCCCATTATTACTTGTCCTGCTGCATTGTACCTTACATGAGCAAAGTACTCAACCATATATATTATCCATTCTTCTATTTGATTAGGCACATCATCACCTATCCCTAAAAATGAACGTGGTTGCACAGATTTGAGAAGGGCCTTCAGATCCTTATCACGTCCAAAATCTTGTACGAGTGTTGTAGCAAGCGACATCTCATTTAGTACAAGGACAACTTGAGGTGTTGGCGACGCTTGTGTATCAAGACGCACCAAATTTGAAGTGTTAGCTACAAGCGAGTCCCAAGAAGCTCTATCTCTTGGGAGTTTATGTGGCATATTTTTATGGCTATGGAAAAAAAATCTCAAATACTCAAGGGTAGATTAAAAATTATTTAAAAGTCATCCATTCAAAAGATGGATTCTCTTTATCTCACCCAAAATCTATATTTGGGAATTAATTAACGGTCAAGGAAAGCAATTCTTTAATTATTATTTTTTTAAATTCTAAGTTCTCGCATCATGTTTTTCAAAGGATTGTCTTAAATTCTGTAGGGTTCATAGTAATGCAGAATATAAGATTATAGACTTGGATAAATAAATGACTTGCGAGCCCAAATTACAATGCCACTTTGTTTTCAACAAGGGTCCAACCTGATTATTTGGGACCTACTCTCAAATTTTTCTATCATTATTTCTAGATAGAGATTATCCAAGTCATATTAATGGCCCCCGAGGAATTATTCTAGCTATATTGTACTCAGTCTCCCATATTTGCATATTTCCTAATTCGTTTCTTTGGTATAAAAGATGAGGTAGACAAATTTCTTTATCATGCCCTCTTTCTTTTCTTCATTATTTTCTACAGTTGCTATCTCCATTTGTTCTTACACAAACTAGAGAACTTGAATCTATTCTTTATATTCCCATGTCATTTTGTCAATACCTCACTCCCTTCCTACATAAGTTCATACTACAAATGTTTGCCTAGACAAGGATAGAAACTACGCTTAGATACCACTTGCTAGGGCCATGCTCGGGGACAACCAGTTGTACCATCTCCCAATGGATACATTGTGATCTCTGACATCCCTCGTACTTGAGACTGACACCAAGACAAGACTCCTCCTGCTCTCAGATGCCAACTCAAGGGGGTGATAAGATTCACTTTCTCTCATATGGATCCCTTAGCCTCAAAGCACCCTTGCTTACCGGTCCAACTTTCCAATTGAAGTCATCAGACTAAATTAGAAAATTAATCTTCCAAGGTCAACTGGTGGGAGTTCTCTAATTCACCTTTGGTTCAAGGTCATTGACTTGGGTATCCTCTCTCTATGTAAAAATTAGTCTAGTAATCTAAGAAACTTGAAATCATGGAGCTTGAAATATTTAGAATAATTTTGACCTTTAATCACCTATGGTTAAAGACCGTGCTTTATACTCTCTCTATGCCATATTAATCTGGTAGTCTAAGAAATTTAAAATAACAAAACTTGAAATAACATCGTGGTGGCTAGTTGTTAGAAACATGGTTAGTAATGATTAGTAATGAGCCATAATTAGAGGGAAACAACAAAATTAAGAAGTTATTTCTTCTTCCCAAGCAAAAAGGCTTGCTTATGAAAATGTGAGAGCTTAATAAGCATGAATTTTAGTAAGTATAAAAATAAATCACTTTCAAGAAAGTGTAATAGCATATAAGCATGAATTTTAGTAAGTAAAAGAATAGACCAGTTTCAAGAAAGTGTAATAGCATAAAGAGAGAAAAAAATTATTACCTTAGTGTGTGTGTGTATAGTAGAGCCTTCTCTTTGCTTTGGGAGAGTACTGAAGAAGCGAGTTGATGTACATTTCTTGAAGACCACCGATTATGCCACTTGGAATGAGAGAATGGCAAGAGGTGAAAAAGAGTTCAATCTATGGAAATCTTGAGATTAATTAGGAGAAAGGATAGGACAAGTTAATGTGAAGAAGAAGATCAAGTTTTGACAAACTTGATAGGGGTTCTGGCCATAGTTTCTCTTGAGGAGAGGTGTGTGTAGGAGGTGTTTGTGAAAGAGGCTTGGCTATGGATTTCTCAAGGTTACTCTCAAATTTTCACCTTGAGAAAATGAAGGAGAGAAGTGTAAAATGAGAATAGAAGCACTCTTTTTATACATATTTATGATAAGTGCCTTTACTTCTCGTGATATGTTATCTTCCTTATCGATAAGGTCTTTTTAACTTATCTTGCTTCTCAAAACATCTTCAACAAGCTACTTGCCTCATCCTTATCCTTATCTTTGCCTTGTTTATCTTTTCCTTTTCCTTTTTTCTTATCCTATCTTTTTCCTTTTCCTAATCTTTTTCTTTATGTTTATTTTCTCAAAATGAAAAGCTTGTTTTTCATGCATTCATTATGTCCGTATTCCCATGGAGTAAGTTAAAAGTGGCTCATGGAAATTCCTGGAATGCAATTTTGGATTATATCTGCAAGCCCAATGTATACTTGATGATACCTTAATCATAAATCAATTTTTGCATTAGGAGAAATTTGGACTCAGTTTTTGGGCCCTATAGAAAACACCACCTCAACATAGAGAGAGGTAATTTAAAAAAACATAAGAGTAGGAATTTTATTTCTCATCATTCATATGCAAAAGATCAATCAATCCCTTGAATGCATGCTCCTACAAAATGCTTTTCAAGAGCCCAACTTAATGTGCATATAAATCCATGTCCATGAATCTTAATGAGTGATGTGATGTGCAATGAGATAAAACACATTCGAGATGTTTTCAAATGCCAAAAAGAACACCATGAATGCATCCAAAACGTCAAAAAACCTTAGGATAGCACTTTAAAACACTCAAATATGATGTCTCTAGCTTAAGATATAGCCTTTTAAAGCGCAAGGCCTTAGGAGGTCAGAACTCAGTGAATAGAGGCCCAAGAGACCCCTCATGGACCTCATGGTAACATATCTCATATTTGCATAATCTTGTGGTTACTCTATATACAAAGTTTCCTCCAAGTCTCCATTCAGAAATGCATTCTTTACATTTATTTATTTCAACACCTGTTTTAACACAACAGGCATTGCAATAAACATCTGAATGATAGACTTCTTGGCTACAAGGCTGAACATCTCCCTATAATAAATCCCAAGATTCTGTGCATAACCTTTGGCCATAAGTATAGCCTTGTACCCTCTCAAAATGCCATCAGCATTATGCTTTATTTTGTAGACCCACTTACGTTCATTTGTGTTGTTTTCCTTTGCTAATGGTACCGATTTTTATGTTCCATTTGTATCAAGTGCAACCATCTCTTCATCCATAGCTTGCCACCAATTTTCATCCTCAAAACATGTGGGTTCTGTCATAAAAAATAATATATAATTCTCCCAAAAGATTTTCTCATGTGAAACTGATCATTTAATATGGGGAAGTATCAGAGGAGTAAAAGCTAGAATATTGGTAAGGCTGCCAGACCGGTATCTGTACGGATCCAAAGGAGGGAAAATAGGGATCCAAAGAGGGACAGTCTGCAAAAGAGCAATGTGCTTCAATGGGGCTTAAAAGACCTAAGGTTCAGATCCATTAAGACTTCCATAGGCTAAGGTTCCTAATTTTATTAGAATTGTCCAAAGGCCAATGTAGGGGAAAAATGAATGGTCATGGGAAGACTTTTTAGTCTTCCCACATCCCTATCAACGAGGGGTCAAGCCATGAGAGTAGGGGATGACTATTGGACAGTCTACCAAGGGGTCCAATGAGCATTCAATAGACCAATGGATTTTCTGATTCTTATTGGCCAGTACCTAATGCTCTCACAAAAAGGGAAAGGGGGACACATGTCTCGAGGCTGTTAACTATGCTGCTAATTTGTGATTGGCTAAGCTTTACTGGAGCCAATGGGATTGCCTTCATGAGAAAATAGCAAGAGGGGTCGACCAAGATGAGAGGGAAGACTGCATTCTACTCCAACACTAGGTGTGTTTTCCAAGCCTAAATTGGTGCATGAACCTTCCATCTTCATTGCACCATCGAGTTTTGTTAAGGAACAAAAAGATTGTACTGTACAAAAGTCTCCTTTGATGGGAGAAGCTGTAATACAAAGCCTTTATGGGGGGGGGGGGGGGGGACTGTCTCGTTGTAAATCTGGTGCTCGATCAACTGTTGACTGTTGTCAATTATTATATTTCTCTCTCTTTTCAAGTATTTTCAATTCCAAATTAGCTAGGTGTAAATTTATAGGTTGCTTTCTCAAATTAAGTACTCTCTCTATGCTCATTACGAACTTGTTCTTAATGAAAGGATCACTATGTTATCAATTTCCGCTACAAACAAGTTACTAGTGCATTAAATGTTACAAGTTCTACTTCCTTTGTAATCCTTACCATAAATTCACAATGATGAGCCACATAACTATCATAAATCAAACTCCACACATGATTTCTTGCTCTTTCTGACATGTGTGGTCAAGGATCATTTCTAGCTGCCCTATATCCATACTTGCATCCTTCTTATACCCGGAGTCTTCATAGGGGGTATTCCAAACTTCTCATCCAAACTCTGTGCAGAACCACTGCTATCCCCATCATCATAACTAACACGCAAATTTGGTAACTTGGGGGCATCATCAACTTTTTCCTTTCCTTTCCTTGATACATTTGAATTTTTCCCAGGACTCACTATTTCATGTTATTGGGAAACAAGAAAACTGAAACACCTCTATAGTGATGTCACCCAAGAGCGTTGAAAAAGAACTACAAGACACCAAAAGCTTTGCAAAATCCTTTTCAAACACCACAAGTCCAATAGGAGTAGATCCTAGAGAATTTACTAGTCGTCGCCCACCCAAGAGACTATGTCACATAGGAGCAAAACCTAGTCAAAGCATGGATTTACAGCACATGCCGACCAATGAAAATGAAGACGAGAGCTTCTCCTTTCACAATCAAACATCACAAACCCATAACTTCAACATCAATTCCACAATTCGTAGATACATGCCCTTCGAATCTGTCTACACACAATTTGCCACTAGGCTGCCATAGCCATAACCATGTAGAGAACTATTCGTAACCAAAATTGATTCCATATGCCTACATGAGTAAAATTGACGCGAACAGAAAGCTGTCCCAACACGACTACACGTAGAGAAGGCTAGTCGGGGCAAAAAACTGCATCCAAGAGCACCAAGGAGACCCAACGAGCTAAAACTTGCAAATTTCTGATGTTTGGATGAACTTTTGTAAGTTTGTACATGAGTTTTAGTTATATACAAGGCTCACTTCAAAAAACTCACTCACGAGCACTTACAATAGCCCGATAGCTGTCACTAGACTAGTGACTTGCAGTGCATGTACATGTGCTTGCTAAAGCAAGCTAAAAAACCCACAAAAAGAAAGCCCACACGCCCTTTTGACATCGGTCGTCATGTCCATATGCACAAATTTACAAAAACCAGGGTGTCAGAAATGCGCCCAACATAGTTTGCCACACCCTAGCCTGCTAGATCATTCATGATCAGCAGCGCAAAAGAGATCCTGTAAACCACATGAGGGAGTCTTCACTTTATATTCATCATTAGAAACATGATCAGAAAATTCTTCAAAAGAAGGCTCATCCTCAATCACATTCATCAATCTTGCAATATACTTCTTCAACCTGTAGCCATTCACACGTGGTTTATGTGGGGTACCATCCAAGTCAGCAAGCTGATATGTGCCATTTGGAAACTTGTTTAAGACCAAGAAAGGACCTTGCCACTTGATTTTCAATTTCTTTTGAAAAGTGCTATCAATCTTACTATTGTAACGAGGCACCATGTCACCCTTCTTGATGTCCTTGTCCTTTACCTTCTCATTTGCCTTTGCTTGATTCTTCTTCAAGACCTGCTCATAATGCTCAAAAGCTAACACCCTATCCAATTGTACACATTGCAAATATAAAAGTCTTTCCTTGAATGCATTATTGGGCTCTTCTTCAAGCTTTAGCATCATCTTCAAGGCTCGTATCTCCACCTCAATAGGAAGTAAAGCCTCTTTGCCAAAAACTAGATGGAAGGGAGGAAAACCAGTACCTGATTTGATGGCAGTCCTGTAAGACCATAGAGCACAAGGTAGCTCTAAATCCCAAGTCTTCACATTGTTTCTTGTCATATTTGTAAACATCTTTATGAGCTCTCCATTAAACCTTTCATTCATGCCATTGCATTGGGGATAATATGGAGTAGTAAACCTGCGATGCACATGAAGCTTCTCACATAGATAATCCACCAATTCTCCCCTGAAACCTGGATACTTGTCAACAAGTAACTCCAATGGGATTCCAAATTTGCAGCAAATATCTTCATATATAAATAAGGAAACATCTTTACTCGTGATGTGCTTAACAGCTTTGGCTTCGGCCCACCTGGATAGATAGTCAACAATAGTAAGTATGTAACATTTGCCTCTAGCTATCATAGGTAGAGGACCTATTGCATCAATACCCCACTTCTCAAACACATCATAAGCCACAATGGTGCCTCTAATTTCTGATTTGAGAACCCTATTTTCCATGCTTTGACACTCTTTACAAGACTTGCACCAATGATGAACATCACGCTGAACACTTGGCCATACATAACCCTCCTGCAAGACTTTATGCAAAGTGATCTTTGAAGCAAAGTGACCACCACAAGAACCCTCATGATTCTCCTCTAAATTTTGTAAATTTCCTCTTTCCAAGGCACTTTTCCCATCACAAGATCAGCCCCCTTCATATACAAGGCATCACCAAGTAGCACATACCTTTTGGCACGACGTAGGAAGGTGTACTTTTTTGGATTCTCCAACTCTGATGGAACCATACCTGTTTGTAGAAACTCTTCCTCCCTCTCTAAATCTTTCCTTCCCAAATAAAGAGGAGAATAAGCCCTTATCACATACAATTGCCCAATTGAAGCTTGCACTGCACCATGTGCTTCTTCATTTTGAGACCTGTCCACATGCCTTAAGCTCCAAGCTTCAAAATGCTTAAGCAGATTCTTCACTTGAAAACACATATTTTTCAGGCTTGGATTCTTACTTTTCCACACCCCAAGTACTTGCTTAACCACCAAAAGAGCATCACCTCTTACCCTCACACGACGGATGCCAAGCTCAAGGCAAAGGTTGAGACCTTTCTCCAAAGTAGCATACTCAGCTTCATTGTTGCTTTGTGCAGTAAGCTTCAAACTCCTTTCAGTTACCAAAGCACCTTGAGGATCATAGATCATGCGCTTTCCTGTAAGAGCTATCCAAAAACAATAGATAGGCATTGTCTATGTCAGGAGCTTCCATGTGTTGCTTCTTCAGTGCATCCTCCTTAAGAAGAAGAGGGCTTTCCTTATAGGTAAGCAAATCATCCAATGTATCCCTTGTGCTCTCCTCAACAAGAAAAGAGAATTGGAATTCCTGTAGCTCCACAATCCACATCATGAGCCTCTTTGACAAAGTAGGGCTATTCACCAGCTGAGGTAGAAGAGTGTAGCTAGTGAGGAATGTGAATGGTTTAGGGAGAAGGTAGTTCCTAAACCTTCTACATGCATAAATCACGCTTACCATAATGAGCTCCACCTCAGTATAGCCTCTTTCCACCTGTAGCTTCACCGTGCTAGCACAATAGATAGGCTTCATGTAGTGGGAATTGTTACCTCGTTGAAGAAGCATAGCTCCAATAGCATCCTCACCTACTGATGGATTCACATAAAACTCCTTATCCCAATTAGGAGCTTGAGTAGCAGGAAGAGAACCAAGAACCTCGTTGATACCTTGAAAAACCTCTTCACATTCATTTTTCCATTGTAGAGGATCCAACCTTGCTACTTGTTGTAGAGGATAAAGAAGTTGAGAGGACAAAGGAATGAACCTTGCCATATACTTCACCTTTTGAATAAAAGTAGAAAGTTGCTTTGTATCTTTAGGTGATGGGAGGAGGACCAAAGTCTTCACTTTGTCAGGATCTGCTTCAATCCCATTCTCTGAGATCATATGCCCCAAAAAATTCACTCTTGGTTGAGCAAGATGACACTTCTTTGGGTTGAGTTGACCTCCACTTTCATAATATTGCTTGAATGCCATCCCAAGGTTTGCACAATGATCCTTTCTAGAGCTATAAACACAAAAGTTATCAATAAGATCCTTCACAAACTTGCCAAGAAAGGGAGAGAACACCTTGTTGACGCGCTTTTGATACCACGCACAGTCATTCATAAGACCAAAAGGAAGCACACAATAACAAAATCATCCCCATGGAGTGATAAATGTGGTCTTCTTTTGATATTCTAAAGCCAAGGTGAGCTGAAAATATCCAGAGAATCCATCACATATGATATACCTCTTATGCCCTGCAATAGAATCAAGTATGTCATCTATGAAAGGAAGAGGGTATGGACCCCTCTTCATGGCTTCATTTAGAGGCTTAAAATCAACACATATCCTCCACTTTCCATCCTTCTTTGGTGTGAAAACAACAGGACTCACCCATTCTGCAGTGCTCCCAGGACATATGAAACCTGCTTCAAGAAGCTTGTCTACCTCTTCCTTTAAAGCATTAAGTTGTACCTGCCCCATTGTCCTTAGCTTTTGGTGTACGGGCTGAGCTCCTTCCTTGATTGGAATGTGGATTTCCTCTCCCTTAAAGACTCTAATTTCCTCATAATAAGTGATTAATAATTGGGGAAATTGTTGTATCATATGTAGGTACTCACCCTTCTCATGACTAGTCAAGTCGGGAGACAACATACCTTGTATCAGCTCCTGTTTGACATTAGGTTGAACTTTGGGTTACATCAGCTCTTCAATTTTCTCATAAGGACCACAGATATCATCATTCTCCATAAGGCCAAGAAATCTTTGTTTCTCATCATGCTCTTCTTCAAGAAACAAGGAGGAAACATCTAGATCACCATCGCTGCTATCTTCCACTTCACTGCCATCATCCCCATTGTCTTCTTCTTCACTTGAGGACTCTTCTTCATCACTTTTCTCATCAAAATCAGCATTCAAATATTTCTTGCTAGCCATGTCAAACCTCTTCTTATCACCCCTTCTATTGTAGAGAGTGATGGTACCATGTCCCCAATCCTGTATACCTTTGGTTGCCTATAACCATGGTCTTCCAAGGATGAGAGGTAAAGCACCAATACCTCCAGGCATAACATGGCAATTGACCAACACTTTAACATCAAATACATCCACCTCCAAGTCCTTTAAAAATCCCAAGCACCTCACCCTTGATTGGTTGGCAAGCTTTATGCGAAAACCTGAATTCTTCACCTTGTTGAGTCCCAACTTTGATACACAGGCTTGATTAATAACACATACCTGTGCACCTCCATCAATATAAGCCTCTCCAATGCACTTCCTCTTATGTCATGCATCCATAGTAGGGCATATGTCAGGTAGCTCATTCAAAGATAGGAATCTCACTGACCCCCTTGTAGGCTCCTTCTTCATGGGGTTGACTATGTGCTTGCATTGCCTCTTTAACTTGGGACACATCTCCATGAGTTGCCCAAAGGTAACATCAGTCTTTCTACCCACCAAATCAGCCCTTAAAATATAATTTGGTTGCCCTTCTCCCAAAGTCAGATACATTGTAATGTTTCCTGGGCTTTCTCTTCTTCTTCTCTTTACCTATACGTGTTTCAACCTGTTTCCCTCTTTTATGGCTGGGACTTGAATCACTTATATCATGATATCTTGTAACCCTCTTACCTACAGGCATGAACATAGCTCCCAAATCATCCTCTTTCTTCTCCAAACGGATTATGCTTACCACTTTTGTTTTGCTCTTTTCTTCTGTTGTCGAACCACTTGGTCCTGCTTCCCCTTTAATCTCAATACCATAATCTTGAGCTCGAGAAGGAATTTGTGGAGGAAGAGGAAACATGTCACCACCCATTCTCTTTATCTTTTCACATTGAGGGATTTCATGACCCCATTCACCACAATTATAACATTGAAACATATCTCCTCTTCCAGCTGCCTCTTCTTCTACCACCTGTATAACCCTCATTGCTTCCATAACCACGTCCATATCCATAGCTTTCACCTCTTTAACCTCCCATCATATGCACACTAAGATTCTTCATAAGACCTACAACCTCTTGCATCTCCTTGCGAAAGGCATTCACATCATGAGAAGCTTGTTGATCATAACCTGGCTCCCTGATGAGGACCCTTGGTTGCTCTACTACTTTCACTTCAAGCTTTGGGTCGACATTGATTCCAAGTTTATGAAGACGCTCTGCTTTCCACTCTTTATTCTTTGCAATTTCAACTGCCTCCTCAAAGGTCCTTGGCTACTTGAGCTCTACCTTCAAGCGTAGGTTACCCCTCAAACTTGCAAGAAACCTGTCCTTCTTCAACATGGCTAGAGGAATTTCAGCCCCCAAAGATGTACACCACTTTTTCCATAATGCATTGAATGCCTTAACAAAGTCTTCTATGGTTTGGCCTTCACCCGTACCAAGCCTTGAATAGACTGCCATACCTTTTGTGGGTCTTCCACCTGTTGAAAGTGTGTAAGAAAAGCATGCCTTACCATTTCATAAGTCATAACTTGAGGAGGTTGGGCTGATTGTAGCTTCTTTTTGTAGCCTTCGAACCATTCCCTATCATCTCCCTTCAAACAGAAATAGAAGACTCGCAGCACCGACGTTGGGTCCCCGGAGAGGTCACCTAATAAAAATGTAACCTATCACGTGAGTTCAACAGAAGGGTATTGAAAGTTCTTCAAACTTATAGAAATATATATACAAAAGGGCATTATTTTTTCAAATTTGAAAAAACCTTATAGATTTTAGAAGAAAACGGTACATTTTATTCTCAACAAAATTCACAGATAAAGGCTTTTACAAACATGTCTTGAACGCACGTGATATAGTAGTTTTACACATAGTGAACCCCCTGCCGCTGGGTCTTGCTTGTCAGCAAGAAGGCAAGCAAACTCCATTCTCTCAATGTAAGCTTTGGAACTTTCATTTGATTTCCCACTAAACTCCGGAAAATTAAATGCCATATCTTCAAAACCTGTCAACTGAAGGTAACTTGAAGCAATTCCTCGGTGGTGGGCACCAAAACACTAGGAAATAAGCAAACCGAAACACCTCTATAGTGATGTCACCCAAGAGCGTTGGAAAAGAACTACAAGACACTGAAAGCTTTGCAAAATCCTTTTGAAACATCACAAGTCCAATAGGAGTAGACCCTTGGGAATTTACTAGCCGTCGCCGACCCAAGAGACTATGTCACATAGGAGCAAAACCCTGACAAAGCACGGATTTACAGCACACGCCGACCAATGCAGATGAAGACGAGATCCTCTCCTTTCACAATCAAACATCACAAACCCATAACTTCAACATCAATTCCACAATTTGTAGATACATGCCCTCCGAATCTGTCTACATACAATTTTCCACTAGCCTGCCGTAGCCATAACCCTGCAGAGAACTAGTCGTAACCAAAATATATTCCATATGCCTCCATGAGCGAAATTGATGCGAACAGAAAGCTGTCCCAACACGACTACATGTAGAGAAGGCTAGTCGGGGCAAAAAACTGCATCCAAGAGCACCAAGGAGACACAACGAGCTAAAACCTACAAATTTCTGATGTTTGGATGAACTTTTTTAAGTTTTTACATGAGTTTTAGTTATATACAAGGCTCACTTCAAAAAAATCACTCACGGGCACTTACAGTAGCCCGAAAGAGGCCCGAAAGCTGTCACTAGATTAGCAACTTGCAGTGCATGTACATGTGCTTGCTAAAGGAAGCTAAAAAAGCCCACACGCCCTTTTGACATCGAGCGTCATGTTCATATGCACAAATTTTAAAAAAACTAGCCACTCCATGGATTCTCACCATGACTTGCACTAGAGGACCCTTGCGGCCCACTCAAGACTTGACCTGTATTTTTTGCAGCCACATTCTCTCTCACATCGGCAGCCAAATCATCTTTTTTGTGAGCATACCCACTTGCCATTTAAAAAAAAATGTTATCCTTGCTCACTTGAACTTTACGCGTGATAGGATTGTAACACTTGTACTCTTTTTTCTCAAGGGAATAGCCAACAAACACGTTATTTTGGATCAATATTACTTATTATTTCATTTGGAGCATGCACATAAGCAATACATCCAGACTATTTAAAATCCAATGCATTTCATGTTTCACCACTGAGTGTTTCTTCAGAATTCATATCATTTACTATAGTAGTAGGGGTCATGTTCATAATGTAGACACCTGTGGCAACAACCACAAACCAATAACAATGAGGCATGTTCTTCTCATTGATCAATGCTCTAGCCACTTCTCTTATGATCCTATTCTTCCACTCAACAACACCATTTTTCTACGAAGTGTACCTTAATGAAAACTACCTTTGAATTCCATGCTTTTTCAGAAAACCATTGAATTCATTGGAAAAGTATTCTCCCCCTCCATTTGACCTAAGGCACTTTACATGTTTCCCAATCTAATTTTCAAGCAGAACGGTGAAATTTTGAAAATGCATAAACACCTCACGTTTTTGCTTCATGATGTAGACCCATACCTTCCTCGTATGGTTGTCAATGAAAGTCACATAGTATCTACATCCACCCATAGATGCCTATAGATGCTACCTAAATCCATGCATTTGTATGCACTAAATCCAATGCATGGTTGCATGCTTATCATGAGAAAAGGATTCTTTTGCTTGCTTTCCAAATTGACAAGCTTCACATACTTTTTGCACTTCAATAACCTGAAACGTAGGTAAATTTGTTACAATCTCTTTAGTATGCATCATTTTTAGCCTCTGCAAATTTACATGATCAATCTGTTTATGTCAGATCTCTACATCTAGAATAACACCTGCACCTTGCACAAACATGATAGCATTCACTTTGGGCACATTTACATCCAAAGTAAACATTCTGCCCACTTTCCTTCCTTGTGAAACCAAGTTTTTGTCCTTATTATGCTCTTTGACAAAGAGACCATTGGAGTTAAACCTGATCTGTAAACCCTGCTCAATCATTTACCCAATAAAGACCAGGTTCTTTGTAGTACTGGGTACATGTAGTACAGTAGCCATGTACTTCAATTTACCATCTATCATAGACAATGGCAGATTTCCTATAGGCATAATAGGACGTGTAGTATCATCCCTAGTTTCTACATAACCAACACTTTATAAAGTCTTCATTTCCTTAAACCATTCACCATGGCTGGTCATGTGGTTTGATGCACCAGAATCCACATAACAAACATTATCACTAGATTTTTCCGTAGGTGCAAACATAGTATTCAACAGATTCTTCCACATTTGGAGACATAGTATTCATCATGTGTTGCACCACAAATAGCCCCTCGGGCTCATCTGCATTCATGCTAGTGGTTGCATAGTTGTTTGTTGCCTCCTATCTTGACAATCAAATTCAAGGTGACAATGTCATCCATAGCCCCAACATACTATATTCCTGTGTTGACATGCATTATTGCACTACACCTTTCTAGACCCTCTTTGGCTCCCCTTGCCTCAAAATTCTCCTCGACCACCACCTCCTGCAGCCCCTCAGACACAACCAGACTTTGTTATCATGTCAAGAAATAGAGCAGAAGAGAGATTTTGCAAGCATGCACACACACACACACACACAGACACACACACACATGCATGCACACACACAAAGATGGATGCAAAAGACGACACTTATTGTTCTTGACAAACTAAAGATAAGAGGGCTACAAAACATAAAGGAAAATACAACATAAAAGGGGAACTCGTACAATGGTTTAGTATGAACCTCTAGTGAGTGCGGTAAGTAGATAACTGTGCCATCACTCTAGTAGGTAGACCAGATGTGTGTAGTACAATTGTAGTATTACGCACAGAGATATGTGTATCCACCAAGGCACCCCAATGATGATGACTGTCAGTGGTATTCATCCAAGAGTCATACAGGTTGACCTTGACATCTCGACAGGTTTGGTGTGCTCTTGAGTCTTTGACGTGGTGTCCCTTGTGCTTGTTATTGTCTATGTCTCATGAGCCTACGATGAGACCTCTCTGTAACTATCTTGCCCCGATGTTGATGAGCCCCAAGAATGGCCAAGTATTTGTAGGCTTTTGCTTGTGTTTCAAAGACACACTGACCTCTTGCAACCTTGGGGAGTGTTTTTGTTAGTAGGGGATGCTCTTTGATGGTTTATTGAGAAATTCCAAAGTGACAACTGAGTGGATCTTATATTTATAAGGGCTCTTTTTAAAAGATCCCATTTTAGGAGGGCCCTTAATTCACACTATACTTTTTTTTAAAGAGCTATTATCTTTTAAATGGTTTGGACAATGATTCTACAAAGGCTGTATATGTTTGGCTACCAATCCACCAAAGGCCAATTGAACTTACAGGCAAGCTACATGAGTATCTCATAAGCTCAGCAAGACCTTGATCTAGACAAGGTCACCGCAAAAGAATCTACAAAGGTAATCCAATAAACATAGCTATAGAATCAAAGTTGATTAAACAAGTATAGAAAAGGAACCCTCAATGCCAATTTGGTCCTTCAAAAATCCACTTTTTCTACTTTTACAAGAGGAAATATTTGTGGTAAGCACAATATTGTAAAAAGCGAGGACGCGAGGGTGCAAAAAACACTCTTTGGCTAGCAAAGCATTAGTCCAGAATCTTCAATTAAATCTTTGTACTTAAGTGTGGTAGTTTTTAGGCTTATTCTCTCTAGCTTATAGACAAGATGAGCATACCTAAGTCACGTCCCTCATGCTGGAAGAGATAAGCATAATAATCAAAGTCTATTAACTTGATCCTTGTTGTTTGGCCATTTTAGCAAACAGGTGCCCATCTTTCTCGACACTAGGCTAAAATCATGCATTGGTGGTAGAAAAAAAGGATCTTTTTTGTTCCTACCTAGTTGGTACTTCTACATATTTCCAGGTTGTTTTAATGCGACCCTCTTTTGTCCTCTAAATTTAAGTACTATAGGAGGGAATGTATTAACTATTTTTTTATAGAGAGTAGGAACTTGAAAGTACAAATGTATTAAATTTTGAAACACCACTTGTTTCAAAGAAAACATGGATGCAATTATGGATGGGAGTTGCGCATTTGCACTCATGTGACATGACCACTACCACTCTCCATCCCACATCACTCACTACGCCCTCCACATCACAACTCTCCACCCCTCAGTCCATCTACACCTCCCTTGTAGACCACCTTTCTCAAGCCTTTTTGAGAAAATTCTTTGCATCTCTCTCACAGGCAGCACGTTCTTCATTCTATTATGCAGATAGCGAGGTCTTTGACTTTGCACCATCTCAACTATGAGGATACCTGTAAGGAAATCTGTTGTCAAGGCTTCACCAAACAAGGGGAAGAAGCATATGACCATGGATGCAAGATCCCTCTTCACAAGTACAAAATATCCTCGGTGCATGAACACCCCAAACACGAGATCTTTAAGGGGGGACTTCTCTGTGGAGAAATCAGCTAAGTTTGGAGCACTTTTTGATGAGGATGAGACTCGATCATCTACAAAGTCCAGGGGTTGGTGTTCCTCCTTTGCATATGTACACTGTTGTTTTGTCTCACTTTCATGATTTTTTTTGCATGAAAGGTAGATATTGTCATTTGAAGATTTTGAGGTTTTGAGCTCAACATTTTTAACTTCTTGTTAAATTGCTTGCATGCAAGTGTTTGTATGGTATCTTGAGAGCTCTGCAATTTTTATTGAGTCATTGCATGCATGCAAGTATATGTGCTGGGAACCGAACACAAATTTCAAGCTCTATAGGGAAGTGAAGGTTAGCATATAAATTGAGTCACTTTAGAGTACCAAATTTTATACTTTACAGTTTTGGTACTGCACAATTTTAGACTTTGCATTGGCAAGGTTATCCATGTGGTAAAGAGAAGTTTAGAATCTCTGTGTTGAGTTTTGCATACCCTCTTCTAACCAAGTTTTGGTATACAACCAAAGAGCTACATAAGGAGTATGATCTAGCATGGAGGGTGTGCTTCCAAAGGGTCTTACGGAAGAAGACCTCCTTGATGACCAATGGATGATTTTTTTTCAAGCAATGCTACTAGAAGAATGCAAAGATTTACTTAATTCCTGTGCAGCCAAGACTGGTTGAAGATTGCAACTTCTTGTTCCATACCAAGCCCCTCCATCTTGTGGTGAGATCAAAGTTTGCATGCTGCTTTGCTTTCAAAAATTTCCATGCATCAACAAAGGACCCTGCATGCTACAGATGGAAATGTTGCAAGCCTTGCAAACTAGCAAAAATAATATACTACAAGCCATGGAACAAACAAATCTGCATACCTCGAATCACACAACGCATAATCCAAGTTGTACACAAGCAAAAAGAGACAAAGAGCAATATAGATTGAGAGAGCACATGCAGGCGCACCTTCTAGAGTGGAGGGCTACACCAACATGACGAGAGAGAAGAGGGGGGAGGAGGAGGAGAATAACACAGACACTGGGTGCAATCTCCCCCCGTGCAAGAGTGACCATTTCCCTCTTGCACGTATTTGTTTTATAGATTTCTTAAATGGTCAAAGTGAGTACAAATTGACCGGCCGGTCATAAATGGCCAAAGCTCATAAATAGCACTTGAATAATCAAATATACATAAAATATAATATCCTTTTGCAATAGCCTAGCTCGGTCAAGCCTTTTCCACCTGCCAGCTACAATAAATAGTAGAATATCAATTCCATAACATACCTCTCTGTTGGAAAGCAACTGCCCTCAGTTGCGAAGATAGAAATTTACAAACAATACTTGTCAAAAATAGTGATTAGAAATCTGTATCAAAACTATCACATAGTAAAAGAAAATTTTTATAACATTGCTTATGCCTGCTGTCATCCACATACTACCTATTCTAGTGTCCCATACCACTAGAATAAGCAATATATGTCATACCCTAATGAATCAGGATATCATTGGGCAAACTCAGCATTCAATAAGCAATTCTCATCCATCTCAAGTTCACTTTCATAAATATTATCGCGAGTTAAAAAACATCATATACCAATTCCCAATCCAATTCCAAATCCAAATATCTGTCAGCATGTACATATACCCAGGTAACAAAATCATACCAGCTACACTGGTGGCCAGGCACTGTAGCATGATTTCGTGATTAGTGTTGCCTAAATGGGTGAATCTACACCAATAATACGTTGTTGTGCTGCTCCGCTCCCATGACAAGAAAATTAGCAAAGGGATGCCAATCAAGTGTATATGAATCCTATATGATTATTCAACAATTATAAGGGCTTGCTAACAAGCCAATTATAAGCTAAAAGTGTGCCAAGTGAGGCTCTAAGGCCAAAACGATGTCTTGGTAGTGCTAAACAGCGAGTATTCTTGAAGTGGTCATAGATGAGTTTTTAACAATCAAAGTTAAAGTACTTGAAGGGCTCTACATGCATGTCTTTACGGCTTGTCAATCGGAGCTACCGATAAGAAGTTATGACAGTTTTAAGTTGAGTCAGTAGCAGATCCGTACCGGATTGAGCACCTACTGATTAAAGGTCAAAGATGATAGGAATGCATGGGTCGGAAGTGCTCACTTCTAGGAGCATGTCGGTCTTTTCAGTTTGTCAATCGGGGTTTCGATTAGCAAGATATGGCCAGTTTAAGTATAATCGGGGGCCGGTTTCGAACCGCCCTGGTCACCTTGATCAGTCAAGTTCATCTAGTAAGTTTTGAGCTGCAAACATATTCTGGGAAATGGAGCCGTCACAACAAAATTAGTGGCAACAAAAGGCCCAAGGTATTTTCGAGTTGGCTAGTATATAGGCTTAATTTAGTGCAGTGCCGATATGTACAGCAAATGTGGGCCGATACGAAAGCATTTTTATAGATATCTAATTCCTTGCCTTGACGGGCACTTATACTTGCATCTTGAAAGCTATGGTGCCATTCAACACACTAGAGTGGGCTGTAGAATTCAGGGTGATATTGCTAGTCAGTGGATGTTGAAAAATGATTTCATGGAGGCAATGCCTTGGTCGATATCTATGCCCAAATGTAGTGCGCGCTCTTGAGCAGAGTGGCTGCTCGCAATAAGATTGGCCGCCCAATTAAAGGGCATGGTTAATGGCCACCGTAATTCAATAAGGGGGGGAAGCCAAAAGAAAATAAAAATTAAGAGCATTGCATCAAGGAGATGACGCGCTCATGAAGGCCAGAGGACTGCTCATACGAGCCCGATTATGAAGCGAAAAAGGCTCAGCAGCCCCATGCACCCTTTTTTGGCTTTACTCTTGCCGAATTCTGTGCTGGTCAGGATCCACCACTGCCATGTCATAGGGTGGCTACCCATTAGCGACATCGCTAATGGGTAGTCTATTTTTAGCAAGGTAAAGTGCTTATGCAACCTATAAAGGAAAAGGGGAGGCTCTCTTGGACTCTCTCTCATTTTTTATTATCCTCTCCTCTTCTCATTGAGCACCTTCTCTCTAGGGAAGAAAATGAGAGGTCTTAAGCCATCCTAATCCAAAAATCTCTAAGCTAAGCCTAATCTCACTCTCATTAGCCAAGCTTGATCTCTCCCTCTTAAGACAAACCTTCTCGGATTATCATAAGCCCGCTTAAGCCAAGCCAAGCAAAGATCTTGATCTCATTAAGCTCTCATTAGCCATCTTAAGCCTTGAAGACCATAATCTCTAATTTCTCATATAAGCTTGGCCAAAGCTTCTCAAACTCATTAGCCATATTCCTAAGCTCTCTAAGCCTAATCTCGGAAGCCATTAGCCTTGTTAAATACGAGCTCTCCAAGTCAAAGATCTCGCTCTCCTTAAGTCGCACCTAATCAAACTCCTAATCCAAGCCTAATCCTTATCTCATTAGCCAAGCTTAAGCTCGGATTACCATAAACTCTAAGCTAAGATTTCATACGAGCCCTAAGCCAAAGCCCCAATCTCATTAAGCCAAAATTAGCCTTGATAACCATAATCTTAAGCTCTCTAAGCCATAATCTCCAAGCCCGTTCAAACCCAGATTAAGCCGGTAACCTTAAACCAAATCGGACCACCTAAGGCCATTCGAAGTCGAAGCTCCTAAGCCATCGTGGAAAGAAGTTGAAGGCATTACAAGGCCGTTCAATTTTGATTTTCTTGATTAGCACCTGGATTAAACCAGGACAATCCTTGTAAGGAGCATAAACTCCTCCATTAATTTTTGATTAAAACACGGATACTGTTGATTATTTGGTTTAAGGTAAACTGTCTGTTTTAAGCTCTATTCCCATTAATTGTGTCTACAGCAACTCTTTTCCTCACACCTCTCACATCGAGGAACCTGGTGCCTTTCCGGATCACCTTTCGAATACAAATCTCCCAACAACGTTGGTACAACTGAAGATGGTGGTCGGCCAATGGAAGTGCAAGAATCCCAGTCATAGTAGTTTGCAGGCAAATGACAGGGACCTTGAGTAGGTGTTTGATGCAGCTAGGAGACAGGTACACAGAGATGGAGCACTCTGTAGTCAAAACTGCAAGTGTTACTTGCTATGAGAGGTGACATGAGAAAATGTTGATATCACAAGGTTGGGAGCGGGACAAGGGGTTCTGGATACAGATGCTATGAGGTTTATGATATGGGATTCTGATTTAGAGTCTACAGGACATGCAAGACACTCTAGTGCTAGGATGTGTATGCCAAATGCGGCATTGTATAGGTCATTCGTGGTGCTAAGATAATATGTTTGTCAGATGTGACACATACCAGGTCAAACGTCTACTCTGGGAGGGATTTAGCATATTGAAGCCCTAAGTGGTGGTGCCATGGTGTATGCAGAACGGGTGCTAAAGCTCGGCGAGTTCAAAGTTTTTTGTGAGCTTGAAGGTCGTTATTTGGCGACTCTCAAAGTGGATGATATAGCAGTCATATCACTCTTGGTGGTGCTAAAGTCCCAATGAGATAGGACGAGAAGTTTTCTTCACCATGGTGAAGCGTGTCAGCAGGCGAGTAGTGCAAAAGAAAGCTAAACACCCACTTTTTAAAAGAAAGCTAAACACCCACTTTTTAATGTAATCGATTCAAATGGCCCATTGATGGCGTGGTAAAGTAAACTAAAGCTTGGAGTTAGTATAGAAAAAAAGGGCTGCATGAGAGAGGATGCGACTGCAGGTGGAAGGAGAGGAGTTTTGCAAGGTGGTGCCGCCATCAGGAGGTGCATGGAGGGCTGAGCTGTCAGTAAGGAGGAGTGCCATCTGTAGGGAGTCGGCTGGTTTGCATGAGGTGAGCATGGGTTGCCACAGAAAAGAAAAGCCGCCTGTTGGGTTGCATGGTAATGGGCCAGGTGGGGAGTGCATGAAAGGAAAGGACCACTAGCTGCATGGGAGGGGGGACACGTAGGAGAAAAAGAAGGACAAGGAGAAGCCGGGGGCTGAAAGGGTGCAGGGCCGCTAGAAGGTTGTCCTAGAGCAAGAGGGAGAGAGAGCGCCAGAGGGCAGCAGACAGATGGCGCTATTGCAGCTAGCTAGGCCGTGAGCAATGGAGGGCCACCTTGAGATGTGCTGGGTTGGGAGTCCGGGCTGGCCGAGATGCAGAATATTGAGGGCGCCATGAGCTACAGGGTGAAAAGTGTGCAAAGACATGGCTGAGGAGGTTGCTTGAGAAGTGTGATGGCATTCGTGGGTTGCATGCTATAGAGAAGAGGGAGGAGCCAGCGCTACCTGGGGATGACAGGTGGGAGGAAAATATGTGAAAGAGTTGGCCATATGCAGTGGATTCGGCAGTGAGCATGGGTTGCAGAGCACGGTATTTAGGAGCTGAAGGTCACCATCTATAAGGGCAGTTGAAGGCCAAGGGCATGTCGAGAGGCCGAGGGTGAAGAAGGAGAGAAGGTCGCCGAGGGTGAAGAAGGAGATCAATCAGAGAAGCTGCCACCATTGTACGGGGATTGTTGTTGTTTTTTGTGCTATGGATAAGTGAATTCACAGTACGGTAGGATTACTTTTCATGTTGAGTTTGCCATCAATCATCTCGTCTATCTCGTCTCGTGCCCCACGCCTGTGGTAGCGTTGGCTCCGGGTTTTCTGTATGTGTGTGTGTAGAGAGGGAGGGAGAGAATGATTGAGTGAGCTATTCTGTGTGTGGTCGAGGCTTGTGTTGCCTCCCAGGGATTGTGTGTTTACCTATTTGGTGTAGGTATAGTTGTGTATGATAGTGTACTATCAAGCCGATTATGTTGAGGTGTTTATGTGCGAACGTGTACAGCTGAGAATGCTCGAAGGTGAGTCTGTGCTGTGAAGGTTGGCAGAAAGTATGCGTGTGTGTGAGTTTCTATGTGGTTAGGGGTGCGGGTTTATAGAGAGGCGAGTTGGGAGTGTGCAGGGTTTGTTCCCCCTTTCTATTAGTGGTGCCCCAACTGAGGAGCTACTGATTGCTTCTCAATGAAGTCAAGGACGTTGTTGCGGTGATACCAGTTTCAAAGAGCAAGTGCTGCTAAGCAAGATGTGGTCGGGTTTTTTGACTTTTACAGGTGTTGAAGATACAAAAGTGTGGCTGCAGGACTATGGCCTATTTTTAATGCAGAGCGGCTTGTCGAAATAAGAGGGAGTGACTCAGGTGTTCCCACTCCTGGTTAGTGGAAAGGCCAAAACATGGTACGATGTCTTGCAGGCTGAGAAAAGTTAGATTGGAACACCCTGGAAGCGGCATTCCGAAGGAAATCAATTGAGGGAAGTGAAGCAAAGGATGGATGATCTAAAGCAAAGCCTGGATGGTCAATTTCAAGCGTTTGTGTTGGATTTCGAAGCGCTTGTGTGGAGAAAACTCATAAAGGTAACTATTGTAGAGAATACTGACTTTTTGAAATTAAACAAATTCATGGAGTTCTTGCATGTGGATGTTCGTGATAAAGTTGAAGTTGATGGACTGGTGTCATATGTGGAGGCAGTGGCCTTTGCAAAGGCCCACAAAGAAGCTCTTGAAGAAACGTCAAGCAAGGCAAGGATGGTCCAATCAGATAGCATTAATAGAGCCAGTTGAAGCAAAGGAGATAAAAGCATAGCGGATACTAGAGGGTCTGCATATGCAAGAAGAGTGAAAGATATTATGGCTGTAGAGAGACAGGGTTATTCCTATCCCTCGGATGCCACACAAGGTGGTGGCGCCATCAGGAGGTGCATGGTTGTAAGACAAGGGAGGCTAGAGCCTGAGCGTCTACCAGCCATTATATAGGTAAGCCCCTGGCCCTTTGCCCTAGTTGGACTCCTCGTTCCACATCGCCTAGCCCGGCCCTGCTCTTGTCTAGTCTGGCCTTGCCAGTGTCCTCTCATTACTCCCCCCTTAAGAAGAGTTTTCATCCTCAAAAACGAAAGTGGGGAACTTCATCTTAAGAACACTAATGTTTTCCCAAGTGGCACCTTCTTCAGGTCGGTCTTTCCACTTGATTAAGGCTTATTGGCATCCGTGATGGAGTGTCTGCAACTCATGATAATCAAGGACACGTTCAAGTTCATGCGGTAGAGTAGGAGATTCAATGAACTCAACCAAAACTTGTTGGTCAATGACATTGTCGTTCCCATGTAACCGCTTACGTAAATGTCTTACATGAAACACCAGATGAATGCAAGAATGTGAAGGTAATAATAATTTGTAGGCACGATCAACTACTCCCTTTAGTATTTTGAAAGGCCCACAATATTGGGGAGATAATGTAGGCGTCGGCCCAGTTTTCAGACTTTCTAAATGTTATGGCACACGTAAAAATACTTCCTCTTTTTCTTCGAAGGTAACTTGCCGACGTTTCTTATCAGCATACTTCTTATACCGATCCTGTGCTCGTCGGACATTCTGACAAGTAAGTTTCAGCATATCCATGTGGTCTTGGAGAAAATCCTTAACCTGTTGGAGTTTTTTGGTTGCCAACCCCATCGTAACTGGTGGCCTAGGTTGAAACCCGTACAAAAGCATGAAAGGACTAAAACCTATTGTGACACGCTTAGCACTGTTGTAGGCAAACTGGAGAATAGGTAAGTATTCTTCCCAGTCTGACTGTCTCTTGCTGACGTATGCTCTTAGCATATCCTCTAGCACCTAGTTAACTTGTACTGTTTGACCATCTCTTTCTAGATGATCACCTGTACTGAGGTTTCGTTGTGTACCCAATCGTTTAAATACAACTCTCCAAAAGTGGCTATTAAACTTTGGATCACGGTCACTAACAATGTTACTTGGCAAATCATACAATTTGTATAGATTGTCCACAAATAACTTGGCTAGTTTTGGTGTCTTAACGGTTGATTTGGTCGGAATAAACTTACATAGTTTAATCAACTTGTCTACGACCACCCATATTGAGTCATGATCTCGTATAGTGGTTGGTAAACCTACAATAAAATCCATAGAGATGCTTTCCCATTTTCCATTGGGAATCTCCAAAGGATGTAAGAGTCCTCCTGCTTTCAGGCGCTCTACCTTGTTAACTTCACATTTTTGACAGTGCAAGACATAAGCTTGAACAAAGCCATGTAGACCTGGCTAGTAAAGCTATCGTCGTACGAGAGCATAAGTTTTTCTAATCCCCGGGTGCCTTGCACTTGGACTATCATGACATTCATAAAGAATTTGACGCCGAATGTCCGGGTCGGTACACAAACTCTCCCCTTGTGGAGTAGGTACCCATTGTTGATGGTAAAATGCTTCCATCGCTCTAGTTCATCACTTGATAAAGGAGAACTAGGTGTGGAGGTTAGCTGTACACAACCGTCATCGGAGTGAGAAGGATCCCTCTTTTGAACATGGCTCCACACTTTGGAATATGCTGATATTTGTCCTTGAGAGAATCTAAAAATTCACTATGAAGTTCCGTGAACAAGAGCAAATTGATCTCTAGCATTCGACTTAGAGTGTTTGCCACTACATTGTATCGGCCTTTGTGATACCTTAGCCTGGCGTCATATTTCTGAAGGATCTCGGTCCACCTGGCTTTTCGACCCTTTAAATCCGTTTGTTGTGTAAACCATTTGATGCTTTCATGGTCAAACACAATCTCGAACTGAGCACCATACAGATAATGCTACCATGTTTTTAAGGCAAACACTATTGCATAGAGTTCACGTTCGTAAGCAGAATAGTTCTGCTGAGCTGCATCAAGCTTCTTGCTTTCAAATGCAATTGATCGCCAGTCTTGTAACACTATTGCTCCAATAGCACGGTCACTGGCATCCGTTTTCAAAACGAATGATTTCAAGGGATTGATAATAGCAAATATAGGAGCTGTAGCTAATGCATCCTTGAGCGTATCAAAACTTTGCTGCTGAGCGGATCCCCACTGAAAATCTTTACCTTTGTCTTTTAGTTGATCCCTCATAGGAACAACAATTCGAGCGTAGTTTTTAATGAACCTTCGGTAAAAACCTGCAAATCCTAAAAATATTTGTAATTCTTCCAGATTTTTAAGAGGAGGCCATTTTCTTATGGTATCCACTTTGGACTGATCTATGTATAGGCCATTAGCTGAAATAACATGCCCTAAATAATGAATTTTATCCTTTAGAAAATCACATTTAGATTCCTTGGCATATAACTTGTTTGTGCGTAACAACTCAAACACTTGCCTGAGATGTTGTAAGTGTTCTTCTTCAGAAGCACTGTAGGCTAAGATGTCATCGAGGAAAACAATGACAAATTTGCCTTAATATGGCTTCAAGACACTATCCATAAGTGTCATGAATGTTGCGGGCGCATTGGTTAACCCAAAGGGCATTACCAAAAATTCGTAGTGTCCAAGCCGTGTTCAAAATGCAGTTTTAGGTATATCGGCAAGCCGAATACGGGCTTGATGATATCCTGACCGCAATTTGATTTTTGTAAAAATGCGAGCATGAGGGAGCTTATCAAACAACTCATGTACTCTAGGCAATGGGTATTTGTTGTTAATTGTAACCGCATTTAAGCCCTGGTAGTCTACGCACATGTGCATACTGCCGTCCTTTTTCTTCACCAAGAGGATAGGCAAAGCCCATGGTGAAGAACTAGGTTGTATAAGCCCTCTGCTAAGGTAGTCCGCAAGCTGGCGTTCCACCTCAGCAACCTCTAAAAAACTCATACGGTAAGGTGGTTTACTAATAGGTTTACAGTCTGCAGCCACATCAATGCTATGTTGTACTGATCATGTCGGCAGTAATCCTGATGGCAAATCATTAGGGAATAAATCTTGAAATTCCTTTAATAATTTTTGTAATTGACTAGCAACGTTTACGTGTTTAGAATTAGAAAATGGTGGAATAGAGGAGAGAGAATCATGCGGCGTTGAGGAATGTTCAACATACTCAATGTTAGAAAGAACATGAGACAGTGAGTAACACAAGAAAACCTGATCTATTTCATTATCAGAGACGAGCTGCATAAGCTCAATGATACAAATTAGTAGTGATGAAAGGATATCTTTTTTTCCTAGCAACAACACATGTGCGCCATGGGATTCAAACATCAATCTGTTGTGCTCATAGCTACGCTTCAGTGATGGTCCTAAGCTATGCAACCACACCCTACCAAGAACCACATCAGCCCTTTCCATGTTCATAACTTGAAAATCCAAACAAGTAGAGTACCCTTGTACTTCCAATGGAACAACTCGGCATTGAGTATCCCTAATGTCAGTATCATATACATTCATCATTGCTACCTTGTAGCGGTGGGTACTCAGAGTTTGAGGCAGTTTGAGATTTTTCACCAATCCGTAATTGATGAAATTGTGCGTAGCACCATCATCTACCAAGATGCACACCTTGTGTCCTTGGAGATATCTGTGCATATGTACTAACTCATGTGGTCCAAAGATTGGTTGTCACATGGAAGCTGGAGACAGCATTCATGCACCACCTCCGTGTGTGTTACTTCCACTGTAGAGAATCTTGAGGAAGACTCAAGAGGTAGCAGTTGCACCATGTGCATTGCTTTCTTCTTTTCCTGAGCAGCAGATTTCCCCTTGGGACAATCCTTTTTGGCATGAACTCTTCCTAAACATTGAAAACATAAATTTTCTTTTTTTGCTTTATCAAAATACTCAGGAGAAAGAGGACCAACCCCTTGGGTTTTTTAGATGCCTCTGAATTAGCAACTATAAATTTTCTTTTATTGTGCCCATACTGAGTGCGTGTATTACTATTTATACTAGCAGGCACGTGACTATTATGTGTTTTCTTCTCATGAGGATCATCATAAATATGTGCTTTCACTATGGCTTCCTCAAGTGTTTTAGGGTCTTGGGTCTTGACATACTTCTTAAGCTCGGGTGTCAGACCTCATATGAACCCCCACACTTGTTGAAAGGTATCCAAGCCCTCCAACTTGAGGCTAATGTCTTGATATTGAGAGATATATTCAAGGAGTGATGGGTATTGGCACATGGAACATGTGTTCCAAGCCTTCCAATTCCGATCGGCCTCATTTGTAGGAAAACATTCTTTGCTAAATATTGCTTCAAAAGCCGCCCAACTCTGTGGTATGATGTTCTTCTACTTGAGAGACATCCACCATTTGTAGGCCTTGCCTTCCAGAGTTAAGCTCGTTTGCAGAGCTCTGACTGCATTCGGAGTACGTTGCAAGGCGTGAATTCCATCCCACTTGGTGAGAAAGATATTCAGTACATCCTTATTGCGGTCTCGGTCTTCTGCCTTAAAGATTGGTGGTTTAAAGTTCTTTAACAAGTCATCCACCTCTTTGGCAGTGAGAGTATGCAACCTATCAGCAGTTGGGCCATGCCCTTGTGTGTCAATGTGCTCATGCATGTGGGTGTCAGCAGGACTCTTAGACTACTGATGCATTAATTGAATTACTAATGTGGATAGTTTAGTAGCATTTTCATTTAAAGCTTTAAAATTTTCTTCATGACTGTCATGCGTGTCTAAAGTGCATGAAATTCTTGAATATCTAGCAATTCATAAGTATCTTCTCCTATCGTAGCGTCGTGGGTACTCTCGTTGAGAGGATCCCGGTCGCGGGCCATCATTGGTAGGATCAGGAGTACTTTGCTCAAAATCGAATGTCATATTGATATCTGAATCCATGTCTACACAGTGCGGTGAAATAAGTACTCAAGAAAAATACCTGATAGTGAGAGCACTCGCAAAGTATAGAAGCTTTGCTACCTGCGTCAAAATTGAGAATAATCCGAGAATAATCCGGTGGAAAATGATTTGAGGGTGAAAGCATGTTAACGTGTCGCGCTTTTTGTGCTAGTTAGCATTTTCAAGTTAGCACATTCTAAAAACGTTGGGCATTCGGTAAATTTTTTAGCACTTATATCAAAATTTATCGGAGGTTGTACATTTGGATTCCTTGTTTCAAGAGCTTTCTACTGATATATCATATGTCATAGATCTTGGAGATGTAGCTCATGTTATTGTACTAGTTAGCATATGTCAAAATTATGCTAGTTAGCATTGTCCGGGACATCAAAAAGTGTGACACGTTAACATGCTTTCACCCTTGAATTGTCCACCGTCTATGGAATTCCACTAGCTCTTGATAGTCGAATCAATTAGACTTGAAAGCGATAATTGATGGCAACAAAAACTTGTACTGCAACTTCGCCAATTTGGTTGTCTTGAAATTTCTAAGTTTCTACGTAATACGCAGGAAATTGTCGTCGAAATGCGTGCCTCCTTCGTTGATTCCGCCTTGCTCGGCCTTGCCGTACTCACACGTATGCAAGCCTTAGCAAGGTACGCAAGTCTGCATGAGGTGAGCATGGGTTTCCACATAAAAGGAAAGCCGCATGTTGGGTTGCATGGTAGCGGGCCAGTTAGGGAGTACATGAAAGGGAAGGACCACCAGCTACATGGGAGGGGGGACACATAGGAGAAAAAGAAGAAGGCCAAGGAGAAGTCGGGGGATGAAAGGGTGTAGGGCTGCCAGAAGGCTGGCCTAGAGCAGGAGGGGGAGAGAGCACCAGAGGGTAAGAGAGAGATGACACTATTACAGCTAGCTAGGCCGTGAGCAATGGAGGGTCGCCTTGAGGTGTGCTGGGTTGGGAGCAATGGAGAAGAGTCTCGGCTGGCCGAGATGCTGAAGATTGAGGGCGCCAAGAGCTACAGGGTGCAGAGCGTGCAGAGACATAGATGAGGAGGTTGCTTGAGAAGTGTGATGGCACCATAAGTAGGTGGGGGCATTCGTGGGTTGCATGCTATACAAAAGAGGGAGGAGCCACTACTACCTGGGCATGCCAGAGGGGAGGAAAGTATGTGAAAGAGTTGTCCATATAGAGTGGACTCGGCAGTGAGCAAGGGTTGCAAAGCACGGGATTGAGGATGTAATGGCCACCATCTATAAGGGTAGTTGAAGGCCAAGGGCATGTCGAGAGGCCGAGGGTGAGGAAGGAGAGAAGGTCGCCAAGGGCTTCAAGGAGATCAATCATAGAAGTCGCCATCATTGTGTGGGGATTGTTTTTTTTTTGTGCTATGGATTTTTTTTAATTTTTTTGTTGAGTTTTCCATCAATCTTCTCCTCTCGTGTCCCACTCACGTGGTAGCGTTTGCTCCGGGTTTTGTGTACGTGTGTGTGCAGAGAGGGATGGAGTGAATGATTCAGTGAGCTATTCTGAGTGTGGTCGAGGCTTGTGTCGCCCCATAGGGATTGTGTGTTTACTTATTTGGTGTAGGTATGGTTATGTGTGATGGTGTACTGTCAAGACGATTATGTCGAGGTGTTTATGTGTGAACGTGTACAGCTGAGAATGCCCGAAGGTGAGTCTGGGTTGTGAAGGTTGGCAGAAAGTGTGCGTGTGTGTGAGTTTTTGTGTGGTTACTGGTGCGGGTTAATCCCTCGGCTATAGAGAGGCAAGTTTGGAGTGTGTTGGATTTGTTCCCCCTTCCCTCTTTCCAACGTACTGT
Organism: Adiantum capillus-veneris; assembly: GCF_014529385.1. Classification (NCBI taxonomy): domain Eukaryota; kingdom Viridiplantae; phylum Streptophyta; class Polypodiopsida; order Polypodiales; family Pteridaceae; genus Adiantum; species Adiantum capillus-veneris. The sequence goes on from NC_140944.1 coordinate 90,883,812, forward strand.
CTAGATCGGCGAGTTTGCACTAATGTTGCCTACCTCGGCGAATATGCATTTAATATTTTTTAAAAGCTCATAAATCTACAATTTATCAACATGCTGCCTAAATCAGCGAATCTACACCAAGATGAGTATCTACACATTGCCTAAATCAGTGAATCTATGTGTCTGTGACCAATGGACTAGGCTAGGCATAAAAATATAATATCTATCACAATATGTGAGACCAATATGGAGCATGTTTGAGTAGGAAGATACTTACAAACTGTTGTTCACAGTCCCAGAGCACCTTAGCTCACATGAGTAGCTATATAGCTTAATGACAAATGATCATAATGAAAAATCCTTTAAATTAATGAGAAAGCAAAGTTGAAGCAGCGTGTGCGTGCATAGAGAGCTATAATTGAAAGAATGACCATTTGGATTAGGTAATCGTATAAAAATAGAATGCTCGTACAAGTTGGAGAGGGTTGTAACTGTGTTGTTCTCTTTTGAAATGGGAGCAATAGACACATCCAGAGTTGTAGACAAGAGATTTAGCATACTTAACAAATGAAGTACTGAGTAAGAGATTAGGTTAGATAGTAGATCGGTACACAAAGAATGCCAACTGAGAATCTTTTAGAATAGTGTTAGTGGAATATGACCTGAATGTGATAAATAATACTGTAAAAACAAAAGAAGGGGATTCACGGTGTGATAAGTGAGCTTCATGACAACGTAAAATTACGTATCTGGAGGCGCTTTGAAGAAGTGACTAGTATCCAAATCGTCAAATGCTAAACAAGTTCTTGAAAATAAAGGGCAACAGTAAAATACATCACTTGAGTAATGTCATGCAAGATAGAACAAACCAAAGTACATATGCCATAAAGTTCAAGTTGTATAGATGGGTGTCATATATCGCTGAGGTGGGTTGTATATATGAGTGAGTTTTTAAACCGTTGATTGTTGTCGCAAGAAAATTCCAAGCTACGTGTTATTGACAATAGCTAAAATAGTAAAACATCGGCTAGATTCCATGCTTTCCTTCAAGCAAATCGGCAATGTTTTACAAATTTTAGTGTGAATACCTGAAAATCTTCAAATTTTGACCTAAAAAAACAAAAGAGCTTTAGGTGTGCCCTTAGATGTTGTGTGGATAGTATCTCAAAGCATAACTAACATTTGGATCGTATGCATGTTACCGTGCCAACTGATATGACAAGTTGTGATGGCACTTTTAATGATCATTGCGACTATTAATCCTTGAGAGCACCCTTATCTAGAGATAATCCATAGATAATCAATCCCAAATGAGTTAACAACCTTGGACACATACAAAACTTCTGGAATACATAAATTCCTATACAAAATGACACCCATTTGGCTTATACTTCTTCCCCATAAGGTAGCTCGCACACTCGACACACCGCAAGGCTGGTATCCTTTACATACACCACACCTACTCTATAACCACTTGAATACATGTCCTAGAGTACATGAGCATGAGATCTATAGAGAAAAAATAAATATGCACTCAAACAACAAGCATATGGAGGTTAGAACTTAGAACTGAGCAGACGAGCTAATAGACACATTGTGTGTGTTTCCATCCTGCTCACATTCTTTTGGTGCCCCCACTGAGGAGCTAGTTTGAGTACCTTCAAATAGAGATTTGAGAGGTGGTTACATATTCAAAAGTGCAAAATTTGATCAAGATTTCAAATAGATGCAAGTGAGGTCTATCATGTATATTTCTTTTGTGGAAGGAAAGGTGAAGATGTACAATCATGGGTGGCTGTAGTTGTAGATGATGAGGAAAGGGCTTATTTTATGTATCAGGGCTTGTGCAAAGATGCTTTTAATTTTTACAAAGTCTTCAAGCTAGACATGTGCAATACGATTGGCAATTGATGAAGGTTGCTTTGCTAAAGCGTTATGTAGAGCTCGAGGTGCCAGCCATGCATTCTTGATACTTTTATGGTAAAAATGAGGAATGCATAAAGTCTTGGATTGCACAAGTGGAAGAAGAAATGACACATATTTGCATTGTAGATGATGGGGCAAAAGCGAACTTTGCATCTCAGGGACTTTCTCGTGATGCTTTTGTCTTTATGGATATGCTTCCTGATGATTGGCGCCATAATTGGTTGGCTTTTAAGTTTTCATTGCTCATGCGTTATTGGAGGCTTCCAAAGCCCAAGGATCCAATAGAGAGTTCTCTTGTCATTACTTTTCAGTCATTGCAAAATGAGTTTTGGGGAATGTTGCAGAGTCCATTTGATGTTGATGTATATTGTGATGATAATGCGTATCGTCTATCAGATTTGCATGCAAATAGAGGTTAACAAATGGTTGATGAGGCTTCAATCAAGTTGTTTGATGGTGATGATTTATCTGAGAGTGGCTATTGTAGTGAATTGGAATCTGATGATTTTAGTGGAAGCTTGTTCTCTGCTGTTGGCAAGTCTATGGATTGTATTCCAGTTGATGGAGCATTTACTGATGAGAGGTATTCTTGTGATGACTCTACGATATTTGACCTCTCTCTATACATGAGAAGCATCAGATTAGGATGTCTAGATGAGGCTCGTAATGCTGAGTAAGGGAATCAGGCTTTGGAATCCTTGATGTGAGGGAAGATTCTTGTAGGGAAACTTATCATGAATATAATGCATGCGACCCTTCCTGTAATGCTTGTCAGCTTACAAGTTCTTTGCCTCTTGCTACCGATGCTCATGACTGTGAGCAAAGCGATGATGCTCCTGATGCATACTCTAAGTACAATGTAGTGTTTGTAGATGATCAACCTTTGTCTCATGACGAAGAGGCTTCTGATCGAGGTTCTAGCCAGCCAACTTTTATGTATAGAGATGTGGATATTCATGATGTGAGCTCATCTCAAAACCCTAGTGTGGATACATTTGTTGATGATAAACCAGATTGGGGATTTGATTTACCTGTTGTGGAAATGGATGCAGATATGGCCAGCTATGTCAAGAAGGCTTCTGAGAGATTGCAAATTTTAAGAGGAACTGATCAGACATATAATTGTAGGATGTTGAATACACTATTTTTCCATGAAGTTGAGGGTGTTGGTAGCAATAAAGGAGAGTCTAATGGTCTGTCAGAAGTTGGACACACCCCACGGCAACTAACTACTCGGAAGATTATTATTTTTGTAATTATTCATTCATTGAGGAAAACCTGATTTTTCACCTTGTAAATATTGGGACTTATAGAAGTTTCCAGATTGTATCCCAGTTTTGATAGTTAGATTGAGTAGATGGTTGATTTTGGAACTTTAGGGTTTGAGAATTAAAAGGTATATATACCACTTTTTTGACCTTAATGAGAGACCTTTTGTCATTTTTAAAACAAGTTTTGAAGTCTGTGAGTGAGCGTATTGTGTACGCGAGAAAGTGTGAGCTTCATCTTGACGCTACGTGTGCACCGGTGGTCGGAATCGAGTGCGGAGAAGTGTAGCGTGTTGCCCCCGACGAGAGCTATGCGCCAATACCTACATTGTGTGTGTACAGTCCGGTTTTGCAAGCTCCTTCTACGAGCTTCATCTGGTGTTTGGGTGAGCATACGTTGTCCGATTTTGCATTGCAGCATATCCACGTGTTCACATTGAGTAGAACTACACATTAGGCACTTTAGATTTTGGAAATGAAGACCTGCAGCTTTCGGCCAGACATCCTACGTGATTTTGCACCGGGTGTTTTGGGTTGGGATTTTGGTCCATAGACCTTAGGGAGAGTGACCTATTGGTGTTAGTAGGGTCTCCTTCAAGTTCTATGGTGTTTTGAGATTGTTTGATGGGTGTTCGGCTCTAGAAAGCGTTGTAGGAAGTTTCCTCTTATGCACTCTTGAAGGCTGTGACTTAGACAACTGGTAGAGACCTCTGTAGGAATCAGTTAGGAGTCGGTCGAGTGTAGGTTGACACCTTATGCTTGCTTCCACGCGCCTACGGGTCGAGCTTCATCCTTAGTTGACATTATATGTTAGGTGAGTTCTTGATGTGCTGACGTCCGTCGCGGCGTATCCGTCCAACATTGGCGCGGCTGCTGAGGACGAAAACCTTAGGTAGGTGACGGAGACTAATCCTTGACGATTGGGATTTTTGGCTTGCCAAGAGTCTTGTTTTACATTTAGATAGGATCAGAGGGTGGAGGACTCTCTAGGTCTTAGAGGGAGTGTAAGAAGCGTGTGACTGGCCTAAATCCTTCGACTTAGGTAGACCAAGATAGTTTTAGGTAGTAGTTGAGTCTTGAGTAGGACTTGGAGTGGTAGAAGTGGTGAGAGGAGATCTTGAGAGTCCGGAGAGGCCAGAAAGCAACCAAAAACACCATTATCACCAGTTCACATGATGAGTAGGAGTAGAGTAAGTAGGACATCATGATTTAGGATCTAGAGCATTCATGCATGTATACTTGCTTGGTAAAGTCATCACAAGTTTGTAAAAGACGCAAAAGTGTGTCTGAAAGCCTGAGTGAAGTCCAAAAGTTACTGTGAGTGTTTTTGATAGAGCTACAGAGCATCAGGAGCATTTCTGTCAGGAAAAAAATTAATTTTAAGCCAGGAGACATCCTACACGTAGGATGTCTACAGGCTAATCTGGTGGGAATTTTGGAATTTTGAGTTGACCAGTGTGTTCAGAAGGTGGGGTTTACCCTAATTTCAACTGGAAAGTGGAAATTTGACCATATCTTGACAGGATAAGGCCAAATAGACTGAAATTGCCAGAAATCCTACCCAATTTGTGCCAGAACATTATTTTGAGACCAAAACCATAAGATGGCTGCATGAACATGTCTTGCATGATACATTGAGTGACTGAAAGGGGTTTCACCTCATCTGGGTGAGAAAATTGGGTTCAAAGCGGACTTTAGCACTTTTGACTGAAAAAGGCAAAAACTTTTGAAATCCAAACCAAAATCTAAGAATACCACTGGGTTACTGACATCAAGGGGAAACTGTGGGACAAGTCCGGGGTCAAACAGGTCAAAAAGACATCCAACGCGTAGGATGTCTTCTGTGTGATTTTAGACTCCAAACCAAATTTTGAGCATACCAAAGTGATCAGCAACTCAAGGGGAGCCTGTGGTTTGAGTTTTAAGCCATTTTGATGAGAAAGACATCCTATACGTAGGATGTCTAAAGCAAGAAATTGAAGCCAGACTTTGACCGTGAGCATAGCAAGGTGTTGTATAGCCTAAGGCAAACCCCCTAGTCAATTTTGGTCCAAATTGGAGTTGATTAGACTGATCAAGATCAGCAACAGGCTGTCGGAACAGATTTCTAACTCATTGACCAGCTAATAGGTGTCCAAATCAAAAAGTAAAAACAGCAGTGGGTTCAGCACATCAAGGGGAAACCATAGTGCAAAAATCCAGGCAAAACAAAGCAGGAGACATCCTACGCGTAAGATGTCTATTGGGGCCTACTGAAGAGAAAATTTGACTGGGTTTAGACAGTGAGATTCCATTTGGCTTAAGGGTTCCAGAACTTCTTTCAGAAGTGAATTCGGGCCTTGTTTTCCCATTTGACGGAGCAAAGACTGAATTCATACTTTTTTGCATAAATTGACCAACATCCGAGGGAAGTACAGTTCAGATTAGCAGACCTAATCCAGAACATCAGCAGTGTAGAAAATACAGTAGTGGTTGAGATTAACTCTCCAGTTATACCCATCATTACTAAGATCACCTCTAGCAGATAAATGCTTTGATTCGATTGCCGAAATTAAACGCTTGTGTACAGGTATATTCAGCAACAAAGCAAGAAGTTGTGCAGAAACTGATCCTTTGCCAGGTGAGTGGTTGGATTTGTGATAAATTGCATTGATAAGTTTAATGAATTTAAGATCAGGAAGATACATTGTTAGAGACCTAAACGTGGCAGGTGACCAAGGTAGCTTAGTGTTACTGAAGAGAGTGTAACTCAGGCAAGGCTAGATCCACTAGCATCGATTATTGAGGAAGGTAGTGATACTGATACTTCATCAAACAAATCTTTCTTCATGATGGGTAGTCAACAGCCGGGAGGTTTCACCTATGAAGGACCGATGCTAGGAGGGAGCACCTCCCAAAATCCTTTGAATGATTCCAAACTCAAGGTGATCTTCTTAGAGGGAACAAACTCGAGGGGAGCCCTAGTCTATTATGACTATCGAGGACGCAAGTGCATTTGTATCGAAGAGAGGCCAGCTCAGAGATTGGAGATAATCCGAGTCTATGATGATGGAGATAGATTCCAAGACAAAAAGAGGAACCACTATCTGATAGTCAGTAACCCTGAAGATTACAACAGATATGGAGATAATGTGGCGAAAGGGAAAATGGTTTCAGAAGCTCAAGAACCGCCACCAAACATTGATCGGCCCGGATCTATTTTTATGTATGATAAGAAAACAACAAGGGTTCCAACTTATAACGAGAACGTGGGAATCTACAAGTATGAGAGTGAGGGTATAGTCGCTTACTTTCGCAGCAAAGAACCATACATAAATGAATTAAGCAAAGACAAGGTTCTTTACTTATTCTCTTATGAAACTACCATGGGGAAGGGTATAGTTTTTGTTGTTAGATACGGGCGAGAATAGCAACATATTCTCCCAGAGGAGGTAGAAAGGGCAACAGGTCCAGGAGCGTCAGCATATGCCCTTGAAGAAGTGCCAAGAGCCACCTACACCCCAAGCAATTCAAGGAATCCTTTTTCATAAGATTATGATGCTACCTCACATTCCACCCGACTGCAAGCATTCAACAACCAAGACCAACCAGCAAACGAGCCATCATTGCAGGCTTGGCTTCGACAGAGTGCAACATTGGAACAAGACCGAAGTCGACAGGGTTATCAAGCCACACGAGGGCTAAGGAATTTGCAAGAACCACCACTCTATTCAAGGTATCAAGGAGAGAGTAAGCCAAAGACTCAAGGGTCAACAGAGCCTGGAGGACCACCCATAGAACGAGTTCGAAGAGATGAACCATCTCTGGCGAGAACTATTAGAAATTATGGCTTAAGAGCACCACTGGGAGAGGAACCAGCCTATTACAGGAGACCTGAGGAGGTATATCAATTAGGACGTGGAGATCCAATGATGAGGTTTGTATACCATCGGAGAACTAGACCTTCTCAAGTGCAAAAATGGGTAAACAAGAAATATAGAGGAAGTAGAGACCCAAGAGAACATGTAGCAGCCTTTGTGCGTGTAATTAGAGCCAAAGAGGTGTTAGACTTTCCTACCCAATTTGCAGGGTTTGGACTAACCCTAGCGGATGATGCTGCCATTTGTTTGACTCTGTAGAGCGTAGAGACTTTGAGTCTATGGAGGAAGTGTTTGACGAATTTATCAAGGATCGAATTCTCACAAAGTGGGATAGCTCATAATACCGTCTCACAAATCCATAAATTCAAACAAAAAGATGGGGAATCTGTACGAAAGGCAGCCCTAAGACTAAAAAGATATGTTAATTTATGTCCTGTGGAAGAACTGCCAACTCAGTCCAGGCTCATGCTGATATTCATCCAAGGACTAAGGAATGCGGATCTCTAGAAAGACTTAAATATGAAGAGGAGCACGAGGTTGAATGAGTTGACCAAGGAGGCTCTTTACCTTGTGGACAATTGTGCGTTGTACAAAGAGGGGGAGTTCAAGGACCTTGACGACGATTCACCTTCACAACAAAGTGGAAGCAAGTCTTCTAAGAACACCAAAAGGAGAAGTAGCTGTAAACCAAGAGCAGCTTGTAGATGAAGTGCTAAAAAGGATTAACTTGTACGCTAAACCCCATGCTAAATAGCCCAAGTGGTGTGCTATTGAACAAAAATGGACAAACCATGGGACCGAGGAATGTTATTATAACAAGGGGTATGCGAGAGAGAGACCTTACGCTCCCCAAGCTCCGGTAGCTTCTCCTCAAGTTCCACCGATGTCTAGGTATCAAGCAGGCAACTTACCAGGACCTGTAGGTGTAGAAAGACCACAACCGGTGTCGGGGCAACAACCACCCCTACCAGGATTACGACCAGTTGGTATAAGATATACACCAACCGTAACCAAATCAGAGGATAAGGCTTTGGTTCCTATGCATGCATATTATGAAGATCCCAATGGATATGCGGCAAACATTGTCTATTATCCACCGGAAGATCCCTCGACACTAGAACCATGGAGCATGATAGGAAATACAGGACCACCAACTACTGTACAGGTAGCAGGAGAAGGAAGATATAGCTTAGATGAACGAACATTGTTGTTCATAGCCAATGGGGGCATGGGCAGACAGAGACATGCTTACCAACAAAGAGCAGCTCAAGGAGCACCTCAACAACCCAAGGGACCCTGCTACAAGTGTGGTGGAGACCATTGACTGAGAGACTGTCCTCATGATGAAATTATTAGAGTCAACGTGTATTGCACTGAGTGTGGAGTTACTCATTTGATTCCCGATTGCCCTAAAAACCCGAGCAAAGGAGCAAAAACCACCTTGAACATTCTGAAAACAGTACCTTCTAGTGGAGGGTCGGAAAATAAAACAATCATACTTATTCAGGCAGTAACACGATCCCAAGCTCAAAGAATGACGAACTAACCCATAGTTGAAGAGCCAAAAACCGATGCCCAAAGTTCAGAAACAAAAGATCAGGGAAGCACTTGGAAAGCTAGAAAGGTGCGTATGAAATCCAGGAAGGAACGAGAGCAAACAACTCTATCCGAAGAGTTGAAACATACAAAGGATAGATTAGAGAGGTTAGAGGATCTAGCTAGCTTAAGTTCACACACCAAGGCAACCATAGCACCCAAGGAAATAGCAGATTCCAAAAGTGCGAGATCGGAAGGATTTGTACTGGCAGACAAGGTAAATGAGCAGTTGGATGCGCTTCGAAAAGCTTATGAAGCTAGACTAAAAAAGAACCAAACCTAGGAGCAAAGGTGGATGACTTATCCATATAAAGAAATAGAAAAACAGAGATTGGAAATGTGCAAAAAGATGATCGAAACAGCTTAATCATTGATGGAAGACCCGCTGGGTAAACCTGCAAATTGGCGTGAGACACCAGCTCCAACCCCTATCCAACCACTTTAGAGAAACATGTAGAAACAAAGGAAAGACTCACTAATGCCTATGAGTCCAAAGGAGAGCCTATCATAGTGCCCAATACCACAGATGAGACAAGTGACGGGTTCCAGCCTAAAATATTGGCAGAAATGGGTAAGGACTGTAACGGTCTAGACGATCTGTGGAAGAAAATCCGTGAGGCCAGCGAGGCTAATAGGATGAGTAACCACATGAATAGCACGAGAAAAGAACAGAATGTAACCTTACCTCCTATTGAAGAATTTGAGGCAAGATGACAAATAATCTTTGAGACACATTCACAAGGGGGAGACCAAGGATCAATTAGTTCGGGGCACAGCCAACCGGACTCGCTGAGAACTTTACCCTCTTACCTAGGAGAGTATGAAGCCAAATTGGTAGTGAGAGCAATCCCATCTCAAAGACTTTCTTCTAACAAAGTGACGGATTCGCAAGGATTGATTGAGTTGTTGTCCACTCCGGTGGCATGCACCATCACATTAGCAAAACTCCTAAAGTTACGGCCAAACATGTGGACCACAATAGGTAAATGCCTAGAAAAATTTGGAGTGAAAGACCCCACCTTGAAGCTACAGGAAGGGATCAGAGAGTTGGACACGCCTCAACTAAACACTAGGCCAGTACCATTGAACAAGGTTGGAGAGTACTGCGAGGGAGAAGATGGAAACACCACGCTACCAGTAGAATTCCAGGGAGTAGTTTCCAAAGCTATTCTTGACAGTGGAGCGGGAGTTGCTATTGCCACCAAGGAAATCTGGAAAAAATGGGGAAAACCAGCTTTGAGGGCTACCAGAATGAAATTGCAATTGGCAGATGGGTTCATGGAGAAGCCTCTAGGACTCTTAGAGAAAGTGATTGTCACTTCGTGTGGAATCGAGTATGAGCATACATTTGCAATAGTCGATTTCGACAAAAAGAACAATTATGAGATCATCTTGGGATGACCATTCATGCGACAATCGAAAATAGTCCAAGATTGGGGTTACGACCACATATACCTCAGACATGGTGAGACAACAACTAAAATACACCTGAAAGACCATAGTTACAAAGATGTGAACCAAACACCTCTGGAAGAGTTTGATTCAGCTACAATAGCAGGATCAGAACTCATAGCATGGTTAGGGCAACGAAAAGAGCTATGGATGTGCGGAGCTTCACGTTGTGGAAGCTTAAGAAGAGAGGAATGCGTCTTGGAGAGAGCAAGTGAGGACAAGGAGTATATTCCGGATCCTTTCCCTGAAGATGCCTTGGAAGCTCTAGAATGGGAACACATACTAGCAACATTGGATGTCTATACCATTACAGATAGTCCAACAATAAAATTTAGCGATAAGGATGGCTATGATGTGCTACCCTATTACATGGTAAATATTATACCATGAGAAGATGAGACGGTAGAACCACCAGAACAAGAAGAGTTTTATAACTCCTCTGAACATCGGGAAGTAAATGATGATACAAATAATGAGTGTTCAGACACCTCAAGTGAGCGTGGAAGGGAAATCGAGAATATCAAGTTTTATGATTTTGCTAATCAACACCCTAGACGCCAGGAAGGCTATAGGAGGAAACGAGAAGGAAACAAAGCCAGAGAAAACCTGATGCCCAGGATAAAAAGTAAAACTCACTATTTGATGCTTGTAAAAGCAGAGGATTGTGTGAAAGATCAATAAGAATATTCTGAAAAGATCGAAGGGAAAGAACGCAAGAGGAATTAAAACAGGAACGAAAAGCTAAAACAGAAACAAAATCACAAAAATCTCAAAAATCAAAACAAGAAACAAGAAAAGACCAAGAGTGGACCAAAGTAGATCGTAAAAAGAAATACCAAGAACTGAAACGGTCTTTACGTGAGATATGGACTACTGAAGAAGATAGTGATGGTAAAGGGGAGTCAAAAAAGGGGAACATGAATGTACCATCACACTATCGGAAATTTACTATCCAGGACAGAAAAATCATCATGACACCACCAGCCAGGGAAAGAAACAACCAAGAATCTTACGATGGGCCAAAAAATGCAAAAAGGATAGACCTTGCGGAACCAAGTGAAAAGCCTCAGCCGGTCTATATAGCCAACGATTTAGAGCCTGAAGAAGAAGAACGGCTAACACAACTCCTCAAGAAGTATAAATATGTGTTTTCATGGTCATATAAAGACCTCAAGGGAGTTGATCCATCGATATGCCAACATACAATTCCTTTGAAATCGGATGCAAAACCTAGCAAACGTTTCCTTATACTTATAATGACACATTTGCTAAACGAATCAAAGAGGAGATTGATAAACTGATGGAAGCTGAATTCATCTATGAAATCGAACATACAAATTGGGTGTCACCCATTGTGGTAGTTCCCAAAAATAATGGAAAACTGCGAGTGTGTGTAAACCTCAAAAAGGTAAATACAGCCACCATAAGGGATAATTATCCCTTGCCTATCACAGAAGACGTGCTTGAGCGAGTGACCCAGAAACGGGCTTATTCCTTTCTCGATGGGTTTTCAGGATACAACCAACTGGAAATAGCAAGGGAGGATCAACATAAAACAGCGTTTGCCACAGAATTTATGCGTATCGAGTTATGCCTTTTGGCTTAACTAATGCCCCAGCTACCTTCCAAAGGTTAATGAATCACGCATTCAAGGAATATCTAAGAATATTCTTAGAAATTAACATGGATGATCTTTGTGTACACTCTCTTCTACGAGAGGAACACATCCACCATTTGCAAAAGGTCTTTGAAAAATGCAGGACATATCGAATCTGTCTTAACCCGAAAAAGTGTGTATTCATGGTTAAGCAAGGCCGCATCTTAGGACACATTGTCTCAAGAAATGGCATAACAATTGACCTAGACAAAGTCAAAGTCATTGTAGACCTACCCAGGCCTACTAATGCAAAACAAGTGCAATCCTTCATGGGACACTGCGGATATTATCGATGATTCATATACATGTATGCGGTTATCGCACAACCTCTGTATCGTTTGCTAGTCAATTTCGATTGGACCGAGGAGTGTGAAACTTCATTCCAAAAGCTGAAGGAAAACCTGATATTAGCACCTGTACTAAAGGCACCAGATTGGGAAAAGATATTCCATGTTCACATTGATGCTTCTGCATATGCCATTGGAAGTATTCTGGCTCAACCTGGAGACGGAACAATGGATTTTCCAGTTTGCTATGCTAGCTGACAGCTAAATAGTGCGGAAAAGAACTACACAACCACCGAGCGGGAAGGGTTAGGAATGATTTATATTGTAAAGAAATTTCAGCATTATTTGCTCGCAAACAAATTTTTGTTCTTTACAGATCATCAAGCTCTTTTGTATCTGGTAAATAAACCATGCAATACAAGGAGGATTGTATGCTGGTTTATTATATTGCTAGAGTTTGACTTCACAGGGGTGGTCAAAAAGGGTAAAACCCATCTATGAGCAGATCATCTTTCAAGGATATACAACCGGAAAGCTCCTGAAGGAGTATATGATGACATACCAGATGCTTATCTTTTCAATATTGAAATGGTACCCAAATGGTCTCAGGAAATTGTTAGCATTCTTTCCTTTGAAAGTGGGTTTGATAACACGAAATAAAGATCCAAACAAGAAACAATTCGACAAACAAAAAACTTCCAATTGATAGCAGGACAGGTGTATCATCTAGGATCAGACCAAATCCTACGATTATGTATAAATCCGGAAGAATTTGAGTGCTACCTTGAAGAAGCACATGTCCAGGATTGTGCATTTCATTTTTCAACAGTCAAAACACACCAGAGACTCAAACAGTTAGGGGTTTATTGGCCAACCATGTATGCGGACACACATTCTGATGTTACCAATTGTACTATATGTACTCCCAAACGACCAGTGGATCACGCGACATTGTTTCAGGTAAACATTGCACCTGCATGGAGTCAATATATCATTGACTTCTTAACCACCAGGACATTCCCTAAGAACATCACAAGAGCACGGAAAAAATCTATAGAGATGGAAGCTCATGACTTTCAGTTAATTGGGAACAAACTCTATAAGCGAGGAAAGGACAATCAACTTAGAATCTGTGCAAGTGAAAGCGAATACCTGCTGATTCTAAAACATGCCCATAGCGGAATAAGTGGAGGCCATTTTTTGAGCGATAAGACGGCAAAAATTTTCTTAACCGCAGGTATATGGTGGCCTACATTGCACATGAATGCTGAAGAGTTTGTAAAGCGTTGTGACGCCTGTGAGTGCACCAAGGTGCCAATAAAAAGAGATGAGATGCCACTACGGCCAATGATGGGAGCAAGAGTATTTGCAAAATGGGGCATTGATTTTGTGGGACCTATCTCACCCCCTGCATATCGCATCCATACCCAATATATCATTGTGGCTACGGACTATCTCACAAAATGGGTCGAAGAAAAAGCTACACAAAAAGCTGATGCAAGGACTACTGCACAATTTTTGTATGAGAATGTCTTCGTAAGATACGGATTACCAATAGAAATTGTCAGTGATAGTGGGACACATTTTCTCAATGAAGTCATTGAATATCTGCTAGAGGAATTCATGGTCATACATAGGAAATCAGCTCCATACCATCCACAGACAAATGGACAAGCTAAGGCCACAAATAAAACACTATGCCTGGTTCTCACTAAAATAGTGTCAGAATCAAGAATAGATTGGGATCAACAGCTACACTCAACACTATGGACATACAGCATAGCTTACAAAACATCAATAGGAACAACACCATACAACATGGTGTTTGGCCTAAATGCTATACTACCCATAGAGTTTTTAATTCCAACTCTATGAGTAGAAAAACTCTTAGAATGGACAGGGCATGAGCTCTCTTCAAGAATAGATGATCTTGAAAAGCTAGATGAACTACGCTTGAGAGCTGTAGCTTCAATCTATGCTAAAAAGAGAAGACAAAAATAATTCTTTGACAAACATGTGCGCAATAAAGAGTTCAAAACAGGTGATTACGTACTTGTTTATACTTTGAAGAAACATGCCAAGAAACTTAAAAAGCGAGGGATGGGACCATTTGTGATTAGTGATCTATCACAAAGTGGAGATGTCAAGCTTGCTACATTAGCAGGTGAAGAAATGCAGAACTGGATTAGTGGATGTCGACTAAAGAGATATCATCTACCACTCACACAGGATATGCTCCAACAAATTCATCAAGGAAAATAATGAATGAAGGAAAAACAGAGAGTACGAGAGGAAGCTCAAGCAGAAGCAAAGGAACGCATTGCAAAACGAAGACTTCTGCGACAACAACAACAAAGTGGAGCACCATTGTGAATCAATGTCATTCGACTGAAGAAGTTGGATGAAGACACAGTGGAGCCAATAATTGCAGTCAAAGTGGGCAGCTCTCAAGTTGAATCGACGGCATTGCTTGATTCTGGAGCTCAAGAAAATTTGATCTCTTACAGATTATATCAACAGCTCAACACCACACGTCAACTTCATCATACTCCTCAAGTGTTGGAAAGTAGCACATCACACCCGTTGAATACATTTGGATGGACTATATTGCATGTACAGATACATCAATATATTTACCCACACAAATTCTATGTGGTGGAGGATGAAAGCACACAACACCCAATGATGTTGGGACAACCGTGGCAAAAAGAGTATAATGTGCAGATACATTGGAATGCAAAGGCAATCAAAATTCAGCATGCACATGAACAACAGGTGATAGCCTTTGCTTAGCAATACCAGAATAATCAGCTGGCAAGCCATGCAATCACAGGAAAAAGAGCCAAAAGAAAAAATGTCACCAAAGAACAACATGATACCTGAGACCAACAATCAGATAAAGGCAAACCATGCTAATTACATACATAAAAAGTCACCAGCCTCAATGTAAAGTTCTAGGTTACCAAAACAACAGAAGCAAGTATAGATGCAGAAGGATAGAAATGACATGGCAGACAAACAACAATGCCACAAAAGAATTCCAATGAAGCAGATGGTTCAACCAAAAACCAAGGGCATAAAACAGGTATGGATCCCCAAGAAAATACTTCACCATAACCCAAATGTCACTCGCATTTGGATACCAAAATAAAAGCAAAAGGAACTCCCTTCAGTACAAGCAACAACGGAAGGCAGACAACTGCACTTGAAAAAGGAAAGCCGGCTTATGTGGATGCCAATCAGCAACAAAATAGTAGCAACAAAGGAAGTAGCAAAACATTTCCAAAAAGTGGCAAAAGCAAAATATCAATGGAAAGCAAAGGCAATACGGCCCATAGCCATTCCAGCCAAGCCAATCCTCTCCATAGAAACATCTATGGTTATATCAACAGTGTCGGCAAAGCAATTGCCTTTTGCAAAAAAGACAATTAAACAGAGAGCAGTAGAGTTACAGCTGTTACTTGCAAAGAAAACAGGAAACCTCTACGGCGAATGCCAATAAGCATCTTGCTTATTCCCTTCTCTTGCACATCATTAATTTTTCCATGCATTGACTGAGTGTGCATAAAATAGGGCCACATTAATCGGCCAGGCATTAGCACAACTTTTTCAACCTATGCATGACACATACTCCGAGGCGATACCTTGTCGTCCAGGAGGACTCCGGCTAGGAGGGGGGGAGGCATTCTCAAATACGGAAGGAGCAAAAACGGGCATGATTTTTGACTATTTTAAGGGTTGTTGTTTGATTGTGAAATTTTTTGGAGTAACCCAAGTACATATGCCCTTATACAGCATGTATCTATAGATATATGGGGCCAAACGCTAAATCAAGCCCTAGGTGTGTGTATATAGGTAGAAATAGCTATTTTTCGGGCAAAATATTGGTAAAACGGAGGATTCCGGCCATAAAAAATTCCATGTGAGTGTATATAATATTTTGCGGTGATGTTTGTGATTTATTATGATTTTTGGGGATTTTTTGGGTTTTATTTGCTATTTTCCTTTTAATTTTACTAATTTTCAGTAGAAACACTTCAAAAATACAAAAAGCAGGTGAAAAACGGTCGTAATGAAAAACAAAAAATATGGGGATGATCAGTGACTATAGAAAAACCTATGGTACAATGGGGGTGCAATTATGAGATTGGAGTGGACAGCGTGTTTTGGCCAGGTTTTGATCGAAATGACAAAATTCTGGTAAACACAGAAAATGGAGTCCAAATAAGAAAATTTTTTAGCCTAAACCGCATCTCGCAAGAAGATAGGAGCACATGTCAAATTTCAGGAAAAGTGGTTCGGGGACCTCCATTATAAGAAATTTTCACCTCATTCTCACTATTGACTTTGTGGAGAGAGCTTCTGCCACCTAGAGCGGACCGACCTTCCAGCAGCTTCTACGATGCGCACGACTACTCGACGAGCTCCAGACATGAGAGGTAGGCTCACCACCTTCAACTTTTCACGCATGTTTGTCGTTTTGTCGCGAAAACTAGCGTGGGGGTCAAACACAAAGCGGGCGGTAGAGACCTACAAGGAGAGACGGCGGCCTAACGGCTAACCCAAAAGCAACAAGACTTCATCGGCAGTTTACCCTAGCCTAGGAGACCAGTGGTGGATGTCCAAAGGCAGTAGAAATCCATCGAGAAAAAACCTAATTCCTAGAAACCCGCAAGAGGCCACCAAATGGGAAATTGGTGAAAAGGCGACCAAATGCTACCAAATTTCATGGGTAGGAGCATCTTGACATGCTCGACAAGTCTATGTGACCCGCATGACCAAAAATTGACCCGAAGCGGCACTAAACTTCAGAAACCGCATCAGACATACAAAGCATCAAATTGCTCTTGCAACCAAACCGCAAACCCGTTTGCCACCACACTTCACGAGCGGCTTTCCTAAACCATCAACAACCAAGTCCTATGGTGGTAGACCACCACAAATCATCGAAGGTATGTAAACATAACCACGGGTGCTTCTAGAGCGACAAATTACCAAATGAAGCTCCAGTGAAGACAAAGTCGACAAAAACCATACGGCAAGGATCCCCAAGGGATCGGGAAGTTATGGAGACCAACATCAAGAAATTTCATCGCCAAAAAGCACTCCAAAAGTCAGAAAATGGCTCGGAGACTCTGAAGTCCACATAGGGAGTTATTTTCTATCCATTTGACTTTTTTGTTGAAATTAGGCTCAAAAGGGACTCAGGGGGACTAAGGGCAGGCACTAGGAGCACCATCCATGAAAAAATCATCATGAGACATCCTACGCGTAGGATGTCTCAAGGGCACTTTTGGGCACAAACTCCGACATTTTTTATCATACATGTTTTCTGAATGACCTTTACAAGCTATCCACCAAGTCTCATCACATTTGGACCAGCATTGACCTCATATGCATGACAAAACGCAAAGTTAGGGCATAGAGGCAATAATGGACCATAGAACTACCAAATCTTGTCCAAATCAGCTGAAACTTGCACAACACATTCACCAACATATCACCAACCAATCTGTGTGGTCAAAAGCAAAAATTGGTGAAGTAGACATCCTACGTGTTGGATGTCTATTTGACTTTTTTGGCCTGCAGAGGATGTGTGTTCATTCCAGATCCAATCACCTCATCATCAAGAGCTCATATATCAATTTTGAAGCCATTCTAATCATTTTTGACCCCCAACACCTTCAAGATACACTTTTGAAGCTCAAAAACACCCCACAAGCCCTTACAAGCATCAATCCTTGTCCAAATCCAAATCCAAGAGCATGGCCATGTTCCATAGGCCAAGGACTACCCACAGAACAAATTTCATGTCATTTTGATGAAAAAGACATCCTACGCGTAGGATGTCTCTAGCATAATTTAGGCCTTCTGAGCAAAGAGTGACATCATGGGAGCCAATACCATGGTGCAAAGAGCCCATATACCAATTTTCAACCCATTTGGACATCAATTGCTACCTATGATGGACTTTCTACCCAATTTGTGACCTAAAGCCTGAATCAACCCAAAAATCCACTTTTTGATATCCAAACCCAAATCCAAGCATATAGCCATGTTCCATGAGCCATGCACTACTAGCATGGCAAGTATGAACCAATTTTGATGAAAAAGACATCCTACGCGTAGGATGTCTAAATGGAAAATTTTGGCCAGATTTTCACTGTGAGCACATGCACAACTTCACAAGTTCCTTTTAAGCTTTCTTTTCAATTTTCAAGTCATTTGGATAGTTAAAACTCAATTTCGCAGCTAATATGGAAAAAACGCTAATTTCGGACTACTGAGTGCAACAGGATCTATGGTAGCCGTGAAGTCACTGGAAAATAAGAAAAGAATGACCATCAAGGATTACCTCGAAGAAGTAGAACCCTTAGTCATTCCAGAAGGAACACTAAAGCCCACTAGCACATGGATACAAGAAGATATGTTAGAGTCCAGCGACCTAAAGATCTACCAAGGAGTGTTCAAAGACATTGAAGGAAATGTCATTGAGCTACCAATCCTGTCGCGAGAACTCAATGAGTTCGTAAGAAGCAAGATGGCCGGGTACTTGGAGAAGATTGATCTCCACAACTACTTTGAAGCAATACCGGCAGGGGTGGACATAAAGAGAGTCTGGGAGTTTGTGAGAACCATCAAAGAGGATGGAGTGTCCAAAGTAACAGATCTACAAGGCAGGCTAGAAACATAAATAATCATCACTGAGAAGGTTGTAGCAGATGCACTAGACCTCTCCAACAACGGGGATAGTGTAACTAAAAGAAGGGATGAGGTCAAGGTGTACAATGAGAAGAAAGGGAATTATACCTTTGAAGATATTGCCAATTGAAGAGTGGCAATCATGAGCTAGTTATACAACCAATACTTCCACATGTGTAGGAAGAGGCCACAGAAGTACAGAATGCCGCCAGGTGCAATTGCCACGACATTCACTTGGGCAATGACGAAAGGCACCCCAAAGATAATCAATTATGCGACGTATATACATGAAAACCTAGTAAAGATGGGTAACAAGAAGCCAACCTATATTGTGCCAAGAGAACTAATCACTAAGGTGATTTATGGGGCACTACACACAAAAGGAAGGTGGCCTGACCCTCCGTCTCAGAACGACTGGCTGAGGCTAAAAGAAGACAAACAAGACGAGCCCCAAAGAGCACCAAGGGTGGCTACAAGACTGAAAAGACGGCTAGAGCCAGTTCAAGAGGAGCAGTCGCAGCAAAAGAAAGGAAAGAAGTAATTTGCCCAAGTACCTGCAAAAGAAACAAGGTCACAAAAACCGCCAAGATTAGAGAGGCTGATGGAGAGCTTCAAAGCAGAGAGAGCCCTTAAGGGTGATTTAAGTGAACGCTGGAAGCCTTCCCTAGAAGCTATATCGAGATCATCCCCAAGAGTGCAAAGGGACAGATTCGAGGATTATATCAAGAACTTTGAGATTCTTCATGCCGCATCAGAGAATATACCACATGTCCCTTTCATAGAGGAGGAAGTGGAGCAAATACGGCAGAAACTGCTAGATGATCAAGAGAGCCAAGAAAGAGAAAGAAAAACTAAAGCAGACAGAGATTTAAAGGGCAAGCCTACATCTCTACCGGCCGGCCAGCCCTAAACCCAGCCCACAGCCCTCACCACCTCCTAGCAACCCTCCACAAGAAGAGAAAGAGGCTGAAGACAAGCCAGAAGAACGGGAAGAGGCAAGCAAGAGCAGAGCCAGGAGCGGGAGCCAAAAGAAGAGGCTCAGCCTCGAAGTGAGCAAAAAGAGTTGGATGATTCATATCACACGTTTTTGGACCTGCTAGCTACAGGATACACGAAGGAAGAAGCCGCCACAGTCGCATTCGACTTGGCAAGCACAGGGCCTAAAGAACCAATGCAAGGCATTAGGCTAGTGGAATTAAAAGAAATTTCCATAGATACAATAGATCTGCACCCGCCATCCAACGACTGGAACGTGGTGATGATGAAGCTAACCGGGTTAAGAGCGCAATCCATGGCTTCAGAAACAGAGATGGCAGCTCTCAAGGCCACTGAAGTGAAGATTAAGATGGAAGTAGATACTCTACAAGGACAAAGCCAAAGGCAGAAGGAGAGGGAAGCTGAGCTATAGGCCAGCCTAGCAAGGGCACTGCAAAGATGCCAGGCAATGGAGGAAGCAAATCAAGCAGTAGAAAAAAGAATGCAAGGAGTTCAAGAAGAATGTCTGCAGCTCAACAAATCACTGCTACACGCCGAGAGGGAAAGAGATAACCTGACCCTACAGCTGGCGGAAGAGTCTAAAGAAGTAGAATCCATGAGAAACTCCGAAGAAAAGGTAGAGATAGATCAAGAAGAAAGCTAGGATGAGGTCCTTGAGCTCAAGGACGAGCTCAAAGTAAAAGATCAGACCATCTAGAGGCTGCGAGCATCACCTGCCAGAGTCAAAGCTACTAGCTCGACTCACATCACTATGGAGAGTAAACTCTATGAAGAACAGATGCAAGAACTTCAAAAGGAGATGACTCTAGAGAAAAAGCAGAGACTGATGATGGCAAAAGGATCTATCGTCATGCAAACAAGAATGGAAGAAGATCAAAAATCCCTTCAAGAGGAAGTAGAAAGTATGAAAAGAAAGCTTGAGGATGTGGAGAGAATAAACGCCGAATTAAATGACCTCCTTGTGAATATGAACGAAGAAGCGGAAACAGAAAAGCAAAAACTCCTGAGGCAAACTGAGGAGTTGAAAGGACATCAAGCAGGATAGCAAGAGGGCACAGGGCCAGCAGCCAATGAGGGCATTGATTTAGAAAATGTGGCAGATCGGATGGACACGCCTATGCAAGAGGAAATCCTAGAAGCATCCTCTCAAGAGCCACATGATCTAACGCAGGAAGAGGAAGAAAAGTTGCGTAAAGAAATAGAGGTGGATATCAGAGAGACATCAAAGGAAGCCTTGGAGTGGGAGTAGAGGGTTTTCAAGTCTATGACCATTCAGAAGATCGACGCGAGCAACCTCAGGCGTGAGTGGCTTCAACCCTCTCTCCCATATCCATTGCTGAAATATGAGGCAGCCACCATCAACAAGCGGATAAGAGAAGAGCCGACCGTACCACTTTACAATGCAAATACCTCACAACCAGAAGGGGTCAAGCTAATTGTTGATTCTAAGCCAAAGTGGAGGAAGGCCTGGCTCATAAAGTACGCACAATACCTAATCTACTTGGTAGAGGCACCGAAAAATATCAGAGACAACCTCAGCTTTTGTCCTCTACCAAGGATCAGGACGTGGAAAGTGCAGAAAATCTTGCAAAGGAGCCAACCCACTTGGTTGAATTACCCTAAGCTGCCGGGCTTGAAGGCAGGTGAGAGAATAAGTGTCCAATACATGGTGAAAACCCTAACGGGCACCATCAAGTTGCTCACTGACTCACCTGACCTTACATGCATCATGATGAAGAAAGTATGCAAAACCCTTTGAGCAATGTTTGAGACTTTCAAGCGAGGCCAGGTGACCGACATCATCTTTTTCTTCCAGGATACTTACAGATGCGCTTATGATCTGTCGGGTCATCCTTCCAAGGAGGTGATACATGCAATGTATCAGAGGATAATGTTTCTACCATCCTATCACCTCCAGGCCTTTGAAGAAGCGTTCTACATAGGATTCTTCACAATAAACACAGATATTTTTGGCCCAACAATGATGAATCTACATGCAAGATACGAATCACTGATCAAGATGCGAGAAACAATACGATGAAGAAGCGGATCAGCGGCCATGTCGGGGACAACATGAGCAAGGAGGGGGGGAGCTGGACACACCCCACGGCAACTAACTACTCGAAAGATTATTACTTTTGTAATTATTCATTCATTGAGGAAAACCTGATTTTTCACCTTGTAAATATTGGGACTTACAGAAGTTTCCAGATTGTATCCCAGTTTTGATAGTTAGATTGAGTAGATGGTTGATTTTGGAACTTTAGGGTTTGAGAATTGTAAGGTATATATACCACTTTTTTGACCCTAATGAGAGACCTTCTGTCATTTGTAAAACAAGTTTTGAAGTCTGTGAGTGAGCGTACTGTGTACGAGAGAGAGTGTGAGCTTCATCTTGACGCTACGTGTGCACCGATGGTCGGAATCGAGTCGGAGAAGTGCAGCGTGTTGCCCCCGATGAGAGCTATGCGCCGATACCTACATTGCGCGTGTACGGTCCAGTTTTGCAAGCTCTTTCTACAAGCTTCATCTGGTGTTTGGGTGAGCATACGTTGTCCGATTTTGCATTGCAACATATCCACGCATTCACATTGATTAGAACTACACATTAGACACTTTAGATTTTGGAAACGAAGACCTACAAATTTCGGACAGACATCCTACGTGATTTTGCACCGGGTGCTTTGGGTTGGGATTTTGGTTCATAGACCTTAGGGAGAGCGACCTATTGGTGTTAGTGTAAAGAATGAGGATGCAAGAGAGCTACACAAGACAAGCAAAAAGCACACAGAGATGGAAAGCTTCTTCTTCTTCTTCTCAGAAAAGAGAGTACAAAAATGACTAAGTGCTAAAGCTGAAAAGTAGCACATATGTACATGCGGTCACTAAGTGTGAACTCGCTAGAAGCGTTGTCAGGAGTTTTTTGGAGCAAGGGATTGCGCATATGTACATATACATGCATGGTGCATCAAATAAAGGATTGCCCATTTTCCAGAGCCAGGTGGTTACGTGGGGCCCACATGTGTACAGGTAGGACACCATGTACATAGTGCATCGATTTTCATCGTTACTAGTACCATTGTGTTTTTCTACAATAAGGAGGAGTTGGTAGCGCGTAAAACTTCTCGAGGAAGCTATCCGCGGGCCGACGACGTGAGGTCAGCAGGTGCGTCAGATGGCATCTAGTGGCGTCAGGAGGGCGAACGAGGTCAATATTTGCACGCAGATGAGGACGGACACAACGTGGGTGTTTGCTTGTGAGAATTATGCAGAGAGGTCATCATGAGGATCTTTTCTTGGGGCCACTTCACGTGGTGGCGAGGTGCATTATTGGAAAAAAGCTGAGTGCCAGATGTGCGAATGATGCAAAAAGGTGACAACTATGCACTGCGAGGTCAGTTTTTGGCCTGTTCGGGGTCCGTTTGAGGTCATCTAAAAGGCCAAGGGTGCCCAACTAAAAAATCTAAGTGTGGGAACTGAAAAAACTGAGAGAAGACCAGAAAAAACGTGGAGAAGAGAGGAGGAACAGCCGCAGCTGTGTTTTTGCTCATTTTGGAGCCTGTTTTGGCCGTAAACTGCTCATCCGAGGTCGGATTTGAGCACTTTGACATTGTAGACTGGGGTTTTGGGCCGTTCCGGACGTGATGGCGCTGTCCATTTTGCCAAATTCCTCACTCTTTTCCTGCTGTTTTTCTGTGTAAGTTTCTCCTATGAGCGAAGTTTCTTCTCCAATTTGTGATTGTATCTAGTATCTTTTACCCATATTGTGTGAGCTGTTTGCCCCATAAGTGTTGGCCCAAGCTCATTTGTATCTAAACATCAGAAATTCTCCTCTTTTGAGCTGAGTTTTTTGGGTGTGTGTGTGTGTGTGTGTGTCTGTGTGGACTGGGCAAGTGGATAGTCTCTTTCCTCTCACTCCAGAGGTGTGTTCCCTGTCTCGGCCAGGTGTGTTGTGTAAGCCGAGTGGTGCCCCATAGTGTGTGTGTGTATCTTCCCAAGAGTGTGTGTCGGGTCGTTATAGAGGCGCTCTGTGTGTTTTCATCCCGCTCACATTCTTTTGGCGCCCCCACGGAGGATCTTCTTCGAGTACCTTCTGCGTCGAGCTTCAAGCTTCGAGATTCGGGGTTACAGGTTGCAGGTTGCAGATTACAGGTTCTAGGTTACAGGTTACAGGGACAGGTACAGGTACAGGTGATTCACACAGGTACAAGTAGCTGGAGTACAGTGATATACTAGCAGTGATGTCACTTGCAGTTGTTGTGGGAATGCATCACTTGGCGCCTATTTGAGCGCATTGTCTGTTGGATTGTACGTTACTTGTGGAAACTGCCATTGTACGCATTTGTGGAGCCATACTTGGTTGTATTTGGCAGTCCCAGCCATTTCTGAGACTTGGTCTGGAAGATAGTCATTTCTGAGACTTGACTATATGCGATTTGCATTAGCCTTCGTGTGAGGGTCGATAGCGTGAGGTTTTTATTGAGCTGGGGGATTCTCAAATGTGGAGATCCTTTCGGTGATACAGGTAGCTGGAGCACCCTTTTTGTGACCTCGCCATAGGCTATGTACTAGTGAGTCCTATTTGATGCTCGGGTTCTATTGTTGGCAGTTTATGCATACAGATACAGTCTATATTTTGGGTTCTCATTGCTCTACTTCTGGGGAAACTCTGTCAAAATTTTTCCAAGTTATGATGGCTGGTCTTTTGGTCTTTTGAGCCATTTTATGCTGTTATGCTGCTGAAATTTTGGCAAAATCAGAGGATAAAACAGGTGTGCTTTCTTGGGAGCTTCATGGTTGGCTTTAATGGATGATCAAAATGGCCCTCAGTTCACTCCTTTTCATTTAACTCAAAGAATTCAGATTAATGTTCATGTGTCCAGGAAGATCTTTTTCCAGCAGCGCATAGTCTTTATGTTTGGGCCAAGAAGATTGAGAGAGATCCTGGAATGTCCTTTGCCTGTTGTCATTCCGATGATTAACTATGAAAACTCATTTGATGTGCATGTGTTTGTCCTTATCTAAAGTTGAGCTCCATTGAAGTTTCTGGGGATTGGGTAGTGAAAAGTTTTGGGTTCTTGCACGTGTGTTCAAAGGGGTTCTCAAAGCATCATAATTTGGGTAGCCATGGCTTTCTCTTATCCCGAGTTTCATGGAAGAAGTGATGAAGATGTGGAAGAATTTTTGGAAAAGATGGAGGTTGCCTGCATTAGCAACCAGATTCATGACCCTACGCAAATGTTACGCCTTCTCCAAATTTGTTTGAAGAGTGATGCACGAGTTTGGTCTAAAGCATTTGAAGAGGAGTTGCTTATGGCTGATCCACCTATAAGATTGAGTTGGGACAATCTACGACATGGGTTGGAAGTGGAGTTTGTGAAGATAGAAGATCCTGACAAAGTGTGGCAAGAAGTACAGGCTTTGGTGCAAAAGGAAGGTGAGCCAGTAGATGCGTACATACGTAAGTTTTCATTGGCATGGGAGCGAATGTGCAAGGCTTTAGCACCACAGGTACCCCCGCCTGACATGATGAAGAAGGACAGGTTCTTGGCTGGTCTTTAGGAGAATATACGTTGGAGAGTGGAGCTAAAGAAGCCTAGGACATATGAAGATGCACTAGAGGTAGCAAGGAACAAAGAGTGGAAGTTGAGGAAAATGAGCCAGTTAGGGGTGGAGTCTTTGCCAATGAGGTATGAATTTCAGCATATAGAATCTTTACAAGGTCGCATGTCAGGGGTTCATCGCGAACCAGTGGTTCCTGTTACTACTCAGGTTATGCCAGCAGTGCAAGATGATGGCCTAAGGCAAGACATGAGGCAAGTGGTTGATTTGATGAAGAATCTCAGCCTAAACATGCTAGGTCAAGTGGGAAATAATCGAAGTCGAGGACGGTTTTCAAATCAGCAAGGAGGTGAAGAAAGGCCTAGGAATGGTGTTGGACAAAGCAACGGTAGGTTTTGGAGGTAGATGCCCACATGTTACAATTGTGGAGAGTTGGGTCACATCAGCCCGCAATGTGATAAGACACCAAGGATGGGGGGATACATGTATCCATTGCCAAAACAGGTGCTAACTAGGTCGCATGATTATGGCATCGAAATTAAGGGAGATGAAGGAACCAGCGGATTAACCCAAGAGGAAAAGGGAAAGACAAAAGTGCTAAGTGTAGTCACCTTGGAGAAGGCATCAAAGCTAGAGGATACATTAGTGATGCCTATTGGGAAGAGGACCACAGAGGAAAAGGAAGGAAGAAGTGCCCCAGGTCCTAGTAAGAAGAAAGGAAAGAGCCATGAAGGCGAGGATGTCAAGGCCAAGAGGAAAAGGAGAGCTCGTCGAAAGTTTCATGTTTCAGATTTTCCACTAGGGGATGGGCAATTAAGCTATGACTTGAAGGAGGATCTGACGAGCAGGAAGGCAGATGTTACTTTTGGGCAGCTCATAGAAATGGTTCCTAAACTAAAGCGACAGTGGAAGAGGATGGTTAACCCAATGGAGAAAGAGCCAGAGAGAGGTTCAGTGAAGGTGTTGGCAATGGACGAGCTACCAGACATTTGTCCAAGAGTAGATGTGTGGCATAAAAGGAAAAATTTGGGACAAGGTTATGTGGATGGCGGAGCCCAAATATGCGTCATAACACACTCATGCGTTGAGAAGATGGGTCTCACAGTGGCTGGGGTGTCAGGGTTTCGGATCAGATTGGCAAACCATCAAAAAGTAAAATGCTTGGGTGTTGTAAAGAGCTTAGAAGTGGAGGCATATGATGCAAAGGCAGTGGTTGATTTTCATTTGATGCCAGCAGGGTTGGGAGCATATCCTATTATACTGGGCAGACCATGGTTACGTGCAGTGGGAGCTGTTCAAGATTGGCGACATGGTATGATTAGCCTCTATGGAAAGACAGGTACCAAGAAGCTTTATAATATGGACACAAGGAAACGATTAGAGGAGCTTTATGAAGATGAGAATGAGTCTAGTGATGAAGACTCTTCCACGGTGACAGATGAGGACAGTGATAGCACTACCAGCAGTGATGAGGATGCTGATGTTGCATTTCTTTTGATGGATAAAGAAATCAAGGAGTGTGGTTTAGTCGCATTTGCGAATGAGGTTGAAGATGAAAGTGAAGGGCCTTATGAAGTGATTGAAGGGCTGATGCAAACCAAGGTTGAGTTGTCAAAGAAGCAGGAATTAATGACGCAATTGATTAGTGGAGACCTCTCAGCTATGGAGAAGGATATATTTTTGCATATGCTGGCTAGTTTTCCTGATTTGTTCATTACTTCATATGAAGAGATCAGAGGGTTCAAGGGTGAAGAGATGCATATAGAGCTGAAAGAAGGTGCTAAGCCAGTGCGTCAAAGGCTAAGAAGGATGGGTCAAGAGCAAATGGAAGCCTTTCGGGTAGAGGTGGACAAGTTATTGAAGGCAGGGTTCATAGTTCCAGTGGAGACCACAGAATGGGTGAGTCCAGTAGTAGTCAGTCCAAAGAAGGATGGGAAGTGGAGAATTTGTGTAGATTTTAAACCCTTAAACGCAGCCACTAAGAAGAACCCATATCCTCTTCCATTCATCGATCAGATTTTGGATTCAGTGGCAGGTTATGAGAGGTACAGTGTGTGTGATGGTTTTTCAGGCTATTTTCAATTGAAGATTGCTCTTAAAGACCGCACAAAGACATCATTTATTACGCCATGGGGCTGCTATTGCTACACACTGTTGCCGTTTGGGTTGTCAAATGGACCATCTTTCTATCAAGAAAGAGCAAATTGGGTGCTGGAACCATTCATTGGTAGTTGTGTTAAGGCTTTTATGGATGACTTCTGTGTTTATAGCAGTAGGGCTGAACACCATGAGAAGCTGCAGATGGTATTGGCTCGATATGATGAATGTGGAGGATAACTAAATCCAAAGAAATGTCATCTAGCACAGCCAAGGGTGAAGTTATTGGGCCATATGGTGTCAGAAAATGGCATTGAGGCTGATCCAGATAAGGTGAAGTCTATTATTCTTCTTCCATCACCTATGAGTACAAAGCAATTGGAAACCTTTATACACAAAGTGAAGTACATGGCAAGGTTTATTCCATTGTCTTCGCAGCTTCTTTATCCATTACAGCAAGTGGCAAAGCATGATCCATTGCAATGGGATGACAAGTGTGAAGAAGTGTTTCAAGAGGTGAAAGAGGTGCTAGGGGGGTTGTCAGCCATGCAAGCTCCTGATTGGGAGAAAGTTTTTTATGTAAATCCATCAGTAGGGGATGATGCCATTGGAGCCATGCTATTGCAAAAGGGGAAGGGCAGCCATTATATGAGGCCAGTGTATTGTGCAAGCCGAGTGAAGTTGGTAGCGGAGAGAAAGTTATCGGAAGTAGAGCTAGTGATGGCCAGTGTAATATTTGCTTGTCGACGATTTCATCATTACTTTTTACCACGGCCTTTTGTTTTCTTGACGAGTTATGCCTTTTTGCCACAGTTAATTAATGGTATTAACATGTCAAATGTGGTGAAGAAATGGGTAATTGAGCTGCAAGAGTTTGAGTTCTCTTTTCTAGTGGAAGATAGTACAAGGGCTACCATAGCTGATTTGTTGACCTACAAGGAGAATCCCCTTATTGTTAAGGAAGAGGTGGTGATAAAGGTAGTTGAAGAAGTGCCACAGATCAGCCATGCACATGTGTTGTTCTTTGATGGTTCATACAGAAAGAGCCACGATGCAGCTTCAGGGGGTATAGCACTTTATGATCCAGAGGGGAAGCTAGTATGCAAGAGAGGGTTCAAATTGGATGCGCATAGTAACAATGAGGCTGAATATGCTACATTGGAAGCCGGATTACACATTTGTTTGAAGCATGGGGTTCGAAGGTTGAGCATAAAAGGTGATGCCTTGTTAGTGGTGAAGCAAGTGCTGGGTATGTGGAAGAGCAAGAACACCTCATTGAAGGAAATGTGCTTCAGAATTAAAGGCCTGTTAAAAACGTTTGAAGCATGGAGCATCAAACACATTGAACGTGCTCTAAATGGAGAGGCACATGAAGCAGCTCAAGGCATGATTGGGGAGCTATTCGTGTTGAGGACCAATTTACCTCTTTATCATGGCCGGGAAAGTTTGGCTCAAGAAGAGGAGTTTTTGCTAACAGGAATCATTCCAAAGGAGATTCAAAAGTCTAAGAAGTATGGCTTTGTGCGTAGAGCATACAGGTACAAATTGATTGGTGATGTCTTATACATGAAAGGGGCTGATCTCGTGTTGAGACGTGTACCTTGGCGGGAGGAGCTTTACAGAGTGCTGGAAGAGAATCATGAAGGCGCATGTGGCGGCCATTTTGCTCTAAAGATCACCTTGCATAAGATTTTGCAAAAGGGGTATGTATGGCCTAGTTTGCACAAGGATGTTCACCATTGGTGTAGGTCTTGCAATAGGTGTCAAGCATTTGGGAAGAGAGTGTTGAAGCCAGAGCTACGAAAAACCATTATGGCGTTTGATGTGTTTGAAAAGTGGGGGATTGATGCAATAGGCCCGTTACCTATCACAAGCAGGGGCAAAAGCTATATCTTGACGGCAGTGGACTATCTCTCTAGATGGGCAGAGGCTATAGCAGTAAAACAGATCACTGCAAAGGATGTGGCAAAATTTGTGTATGATGAAATATGTTGCAAGTTTGGGGTGCCATTAGAGCTACTTTCAGATAAGGGGCCAGGATTTAGAGCTAAACTGGTAGACTTCTTATGCACAAAGATGAATATTAGGCACCAGCATACCACTCCTTATTACCCGCAGTGTAATGGCTTAAATGAAAGATTCAATGGTGAGTTGGTACAAATTCTTTCTAAAGTGATAGAGCACCAAGGAAAGAATTGGGATTTGGAATTGCCTAGTGCATTATGGGCTTACCGTACTTCGGTGAAGACAGGTACTGGGTTTACTCCATTTCATTTGGTGTATGGAAAGGAAGCACTATTGCCTGTGGAGGTAGAGTTGCCTGCGGTCAAGATGTTAGAGAAGTTGCTTGGGCCGCCTAGTGATGCATTCAAAGAGAGGCTCTTGCAGTTACAAGAGTTCCAGTTGGATAGGATGAGCGCATTGGAGCATTATGGGCAGATGCAGGATAAGGCTTTGGCAAAGATAAATGAAAAGGTCAAAAGTAAGGGTATCAAGAAACATGACTTGGTTTTGCGCTACAATAGAAAGCTGGACAACACCTTCCAAAAGAAGTTTCAAATTAAGTGGGAAGGCCCTTCCAAGGTAGTGGAGTGTTTTCCAAATGGCACATATCAGCTGGCTAACCTGGATGGTGTTCTACATAAGTCAAGGGTAAATGGGTTGCGTCTTAAATTGTATCATGCTAGATTAATGATGGTGGAGCAAGATGAGCTGTCTGTGGATCAAGCAGTGTTGGTGAGGGATGAGGAGACCTGTGATGCGGCGAGTCTCATATCTCTCTTTGCTGCTGCTGATCATGAATGATCTAGCAGGCTAGGGGATGGGCAAATTATGTCAGGAGTTTTTTGGAGCAAGGGATTGCGCATATGTACATATACATGCATGGTGCATCAAATAAAGGATTGCCCATTTTCCAGAGCCAGGTGGTTACGTGGGGCCCACATGTGTACAGGTAGGACACCATGTACATAGTGCATCGATTTTCATCGTTACTAGTACCATTGTGTTTTTCTACAATAAGGAGGAGTTGGTAGCGCGTAAAACTTCTCGAGGAAGCTATCCGCGGGCCGACGACGTGAGGTCAGCAGGTGCGTCAGATGGCATCTAGTGGCGTCAGGAGGGCGAACGAGGTCAATATTTGCACGCAGATGAGGACGGACACAACGTGGGTGTTTGCTTGTGAGAATTATGCAGAGAGGTCATCATGAGGACCTTTTCTTGGGGCCACTTCACGTGGTGGCGAGGTGCATTATTGGAAAAAAGCTGAGTGCCAGATGTGCGAATGATGCAAAAAGGTGACAACTATGCACTGCGAGGTCAGTTTTTGGCCTGTTCGGGGTCCGTTTGAGGTCATCTAAAAGGCCAAGGGTGCCCAACTAAAAAATCTAAGTGTGGGAACTGAAAAAACAGAGAGAAGACCAGAAAAAACGTGGAGAAGAGAGGAGGAACAGCCGCAGCTGTGTTTTTGCTCATTTTGGAGCCTGTTTTGGCCGTAAACTGCTCATCCGAGGTCGGATTTGAGCACTTTGACATTGTAGACTGGGGTTTTGGGCCGTTCCGGACGCGATGGCGCTGTCCATTTTGCCAAATTCCTCACTCATTTCCTGCTGTTTTTCTGTGTAAGTTTCTCCTATGAGCGAAGTTTCTTCTCCAATTTGTGATTGTATCTAGTATCTTTTACCCATATTGTGTGAGTTGTTTGCCCCATAAGTGTTGGCCCAAGCTCATTTGTATCTAAAAATCAGAAATTCTCCTCTTTTGAGCTGAGTTTTTTGGGTGTGTGTGTGTGTGTGTATGTCTGTGTGGACTGGGCAAGTGGATAGTCTCTTTCCTCTCACTCCAGAGGTGTGTTCCCTGTTTCGGCCAGGTGTGTTGTGTAAGCCGAGTGGTGCCCCATAGTGTGTGTGTGTATCTTCCCAAGAGTGTGTGTCGGGTCGTTATAGAGGCGCTGTGTGTGTTTTCATCCCGCTCACAGCGTACTAGGCTGGCACTATAAGTGTAGTCCAGATGTAGAATCCCTGGCAGAGATCCTCCGTGTCGGTCACCTAACGCGCCAGTGAGTAAATGCCGTAAGCGGCCAAGACCCATAGTGGATGCTAGCTCAAGGTGTAGAGCTCGACATCTCAACACTCCCCCTCGAGCTCTGCATGTCGCAGAGTCCAAGCATAGTCCGGAAACGTCGAAGCTTCTCAGCTCCGAGGGCCTTGGTAAAGATATCCGCTATCTGCTCCTCTGTGCTGACGTAGACCAAGTCAATGTCGCTCGCCAACACTTGCTCTCGAACGTAGTGGTAATGGACCTCTATGTGTTTGGTCCTGGCATGGAACACTGGGTTCCTAGCCAACTGCATGCTGCTGAGGCTGTCACAATGGATGAAAATCTGTTGGTTCACTTGCACTCCCAAGTCCTCAAGTAATGTGCGTAGCCAAGCTACCTCGCACGCCGCAACTGCTGCACCTCTGTACTCGGCCTCTGTTCTCGATAAAGCAATCGTAGGCTGCTTTTTGCTGCTCCAAGTAGCAGCAACACTCCCAAAAGAGAACATGAAGCCACTCGTAGATCTCCTATCAACAATGCTACCTGCCCAATCTGCATCTGTATACCCATACAATGCTAATGGTGCATCTGCTGCATAGAACAATGCGTAGTCAAGAGTACCTTGCACATACCTAAGTGTGCGTCGTACTCCATCCAAATGTGGCTTCCTCGGAAGCTGCATGAACTGAATCTCCAAGCCTACTGTGTAGCTCAACTCTGGCCTCGTGATAGTCAAGTAGATTAGACTACCCACAATCTTCCTGTACATGTTGACATCCTCAACAACATCACCCTTCTCTGCACTCAGATTTGCATTCACATCCAAGGGAATAGAAATTGGCTTACAATCAGCCATACCATACTTTGACAGCATGTCCAAAGCACCCTCTGGAGTCCTGATCACCTCAATGCCAAGAAAGTAGCGCAACTCGCCTAAATCTTTCATTTCAAACTCCTGTTTGAGAAGACCCTTCACATGGTCAATCTCCATAGCATTGTCACCAACAATAATAAGGTCATCTACATATATGGTAATGACCACAATCCCCACATCACTCTCACGTACATAGAGTGAATGATCAGCATGAGCTCTCCTAAAACCAATACTGACAAGATACTTGGCAATCCTGTCATACCATGCTCTAGAGCCCTGCTTCAAACCATACAAAGCTTTATGAAGTCTGCATACATAATCTGGGTAACTTGGATCGACATAACGAGGTGGCTGATCCATATACACTTCCTCTTGCAACTCACCATTCAAGAAGGCATTCTTTACATCCATTTGATGCATAATCCATCCTCTAGATGCAGCCACTGCTATGACAGCTCTCACAGTCGTCATCTTTGCCACTGGAGCAAAGGTCTCCTCATAGTCTATGCCATACGTCTGTGCATAACCCTTTGCGACCAACCTTGCCTTGTGACGCTCAATGTTACCATCAGCCTTATGCTTGGTTTTATACACCCATTTACAGCCAATAGCTTTCTTGCCACTTGGCAATGGCACCAACTCCCATGTGTCGTTTGCTTCCAATGCAGCCATCTCTTCATTCATTGCATCATCCCAATGCACATTTCCAACTGCATCCTCAAAACATGTGGGCTCCACATCCTCTATCACCTTAGACATGTAGGCTTGGTGATGCGCTAGATATCCATCATAAGTCAATTTTTGAATTGGATTTCTGACTCTATTAGATATGCGCGGTCCTGGGTCACTCGTTTGCCCTCTAGCATCTTCTTGTACTTTCCTTACACCAGGTGTCCTGACAGCCGGAA
The DNA here is from genome assembly GCF_014529385.1 of Adiantum capillus-veneris. Lineage (NCBI taxonomy): Eukaryota > Viridiplantae > Streptophyta > Polypodiopsida > Polypodiales > Pteridaceae > Adiantum > Adiantum capillus-veneris. The sequence continues at coordinate 90,917,014 of NC_140944.1, forward strand.
TTCCAAATTCCTCATCAAGACTTTGTTCAGAACCATCTGAATCCATGTCTACATGTGAAAAACCTGATGATGCATCAGCCATAAAGGGAGGTTCATCAACCTTTTCCTTTCCTTTTTGTGATACATTGCCTGTACCTGTTGGTGGAGTAACCTGCGTACGTAGTCTACCATTCCATGGTTTCTCAACAGAGCCACGAGAAAAGGACTCTTGTGGTCCACTCAAAACCTGTGACTGTGGCCTCACATTTTGTACAACCACATCATCTTTTACATCAGCCCCAATAGTGGCATGTGCATTACTGTACCAGCTGCTCATCTCATCAAAGACTACATCTCTGCTCACTCGTAATTCTGGTGTAGTAGGATTGTAGCACCTGTACCCCTTTTGTTCAAGTGAATATCCCACAAGAATACATTTCTCTGCTTTAGGATCCAATTTCCTACGCAACTCATCTGGTACATGCACGTAAGCTATGCAGCCAAACACTTTCAAGTGTGCCAAATCAGGCTTTGTACCTGTAAACTTTTCCTCACGTGTTACATCATGCACCGCAGCTGTAGGTGTCCTGTTCATAATGTACACATCTGTATTTACGGCTTCAGCCCAGAAATGATGAGGCATGTTCTTCTCATTCATCAATGCACGTGCAACCTCTGCAATGTGCCTGTTTTTCCTTTTTGCGACCCCATTATGTTGTGGAGTATATCTGCATGTAAACTGCCTGCGTATACCATGCATTCGTAGAACATCTGAAAAATCATTGGAGAAGTCCTCTCCCCCTCCATCTGACCTCAATGTCTTGATTTGCATATCTGTCTCCTTCTCAATCATGACTTTGAAGTCTTGAAAGTGACCAAACACTTCACTTTTGTTACGCATGAAGTAGACCCATACTTTTCTTGTATGGTCATCAATGAAAGAGACATAATACCTGCAACCATGTATACTTGCAGTATCGGTTGGACCCCAAACATCTGTGTGCACCACCTCAAGTGGCTTTTTACATACATTGCGCTCATGTGGAAATGAGCCCTTTGACTGTTTTCCAAACTGGCATGCTGCACACACTTTATGCATACCATCCACCTTGAATTTGGGCAAACCTTTTACAATCTGTTTTGATTGCATGCTGCGCAATCTCTGCTCATTGACATGGCCAATGCGTTTGTGCCAAATGTCAACATAAGCCACAACACCTGTGCCCTGTGCAAATAATGCAGCTTTTACCTCAGGCATGTCTACATTCAGCGTAAACATTCTACCCACACATTTTCCCTCTGTGATCAGCTTACAGCCATTCTGGAAATCTTCTACATAACAGCCATTTGGATTGAAGCGAACCTACAAACCCTGCTCAACCATTTGTCCAACAGAAACAAGATTCTTTGTAATGTTTGGGACATGAAGTACATCTGCTAAGTACTTTGATTTCCCACTCTTCGTATTTAGAGGTATGTCCCCTACATGAGCAATGGGGTGAGCTGTGTCATCTCCTGTCTGCACATAGCCTGGCACATCTGGTTTGCGCATATCTCTAAACCACTCTCCACGAGACGTCATGTGATTAGAGGCACCTGAATCCACATACCAAACATCATCTTGGGTGGAATTCTCTGCAGTCATTGTATTCATTACATGCTGCATAACAAACATGCGCTCGTTTTTGCTGTCATCCGCATCTCTGCTAGTAGATGCATAGTTGCCCTGTTCTCTCTTTCCACTTGCTTTTCCCTTTGGACAGTCACGTGACATGTGACCTCTTTCACCACAACTCCAACATTCTCTGCAATCTGGAGTATGTTGCTGCCTGCTTGATCCTGCACCACGACCTCTTTGACTCCCCCTGCTTTGAGACTCGTTTCCCCTGCCACCTGTATTGTTTTGATTTGATTGACCTTCCAGAAATTGGCCCCTGCAACCCCTTGGGCCTCGACCACGACCTCTACCTCTACCTCTGTTGGAGTTAGAATAGAAGGGCTGTTCAGAATTATTTCTGCCATGAGAAGAAGATGTGTCAAGGTTCTTCTCCTCAAGAATAAGCATAGAAATCAAATCTTGGAACACGGGGATGTTGTCTCTTGTATTCATGGAAGACCTAAAATGTACATACTCATCTCCTAGACCATCCAAGCATGCACGGACAATGTCATCATCTTCCACTAAGACTTTAATAGATCTAAGATCCTCAATGATACTCTTGATCTTCAAGGAATAATCATTGATTGAGAGGTTGTTCCTCTTAACCTGATTTAGCTCCGACTTTAGTTGAAGCTTCTTAGCCTTGGTGTTCACCTCGAACACTCTGCCTAAGTTTCTCCATGCAATGGCGGGGGTTTCAACATCCTGTAGATAGCCCATCATGCCATCTCTGATGCTCATAGAAAGCCAATACATCACTTTGCTCTGGCCTTGTTGCCAGTCCCTCAAAGCTTTCCTTTGTTCTGCTGTAGCATTTGCCTCGGGAGTCTCTGGTTCCTTTTCATTGTCTCCTTCTACATAGTCCCAATAACCTTTTCCTTTTAGGAAATTTGTTATTCTGAACTTCCATGCAAGGTAGTTATTTTTCTCAAGCTTCTCAGTAAAAATCTGACTGAAACCTTTAGACATCTTGAAGCACTAAGACAAAATAGCTGCAATCTGCAAAAACCTGCAAATCTGTTGAACCTGCTATCGTGGTACCTGTAACGCTTTCTACACTCAACGAGTGTCCACAATCAAGCGTACATACAACCACTGTACTTGTACAGTAAATCTCTGTATACTGCACTTTGGAGACCTGTTCAGAAACTTGTGCGAAAAACCCCTAAAAGGGCATCTGCTCGTGGATTGCGAACGAAGGGATTGTGATGCTCTTGCTCTCTTAGCCTCTCTTGCCTACACCAAGCTCTGATACCATGTAAAGAATCACGATGCAAGAGAGCTACACAAGACAAGCACAAAGCACACAGAGATGGAAAGCTTCTTCTTCTTCTTCTTAGAAAAGAGAGTACAAAAATGACTAAGTGCTAAAGATGAAAAGTAGCACATATGTACATGCGGTCACTAAGTGTGAACTGGCTAGAAGCGTACTAGGCTATCACTATAAGTGTAGTCCAGCTGTAGAATCACTGGCAGAGATCCTCCGTGTCGGTCACCTAACGCGCCAGTGAGTAAATGCCGCAAGCGGCCAAGACCCGTAGTGGATGCCAGTTCAAGGTGTAGAGCTCGACATCTCAACAGTTAGTAGGGTCTTCTTCAAGTTCTATGGTGTTTCGAGATTGTTTGATGGGTGTTTGGCTCTAGAAAGCGTTGTAGGAAGTTTCCTCTTATGCACTCTTGAAGGCTGTGACTTAGACAACTGGTAGAGAGCTATGTAGGAATTAGTTAGGAGTCGGTCGAGTGTAGGTTGAAACCTTATGCTTGCTTCCACGGGCCCGCGGGTCGAGCTTCTTCCTTAGCTGACATTATATGTTAGGTGAGTTCTCGCTGTGCTGACGTCCGTCGTGGCGTATCCATCCAACATGGTCAACAAATTTATGATGAATTTGGTAGTGAGGTGCTTACCAATAAGGTGGATTTGGTTGCTGAATTTGGTCATGTATGCTCTGACATGGTGAGCTGGTTTGAGACCGATAGCAAGAGTAGTCAAAAGGGGCAGTTTAATGAATCTAAGGATGTGCCAGCACTTGAGGCTAAAATTAATACGATGTTACAAGAATTGCCAGATGTAAGCATCAGTCATCCCTAGGTGAAAAGTCTGTATATGAGGTGTATGCATATAATTCTCATGGTCATGAAGACAAATTGCAAACACAAAAATTCATTTTATGCAATAGTGTTGATGTTTATGAAATTGCACCTGCATCGCCGCTCTTTGAAGATTTTTTTCTTTCTTTGATTATGTGCGATCTGCCTACCTTTGTGTGGGATCCAGGTGGAACGTTATGAGAATCTGCTACTGTTCCTTATGAGCATGAATGCTCTAGCAGGCTAGAGGGGTTGGCAAACTATGTTTGGATTTTTTTGGTTTGATGTTTGCCAGCCCACGTATATATGGTGTGCTTGATTTTCCCACTTTTGCGTGTGCTAAGGCTGCTTGTACAATGCTAGGTAATGTTAGTCTCTGATGCGTTCTCTTGACTCTCATCATCAGAGGAACCATGGAGCCTCTCTTTGCTTCCCCCACCATCCTCATGCCTATAGACGACCCCTGCAAGGTTATCTTCGAAACTGTGCCGCCAAAAGCATGTCAAAAAGTGACCCTATCATCAATGCTGTTCCGAGTTCACATTACTTATGATATGGTTTCTCACATGCAGGTTCGTGCCAGAATTGAATCTTTGATGCTCCTTTTTTTGAATAGCCTTACAGTAGTTCGGCAATCAATCCTAGACCTTCTCCTGGAGCAAATTAAAAAAGCTTTGGTGAGAGGTGACATAGCACGAGTTGAACTATAATGTCAAAATTTGGCAAGTGGCGGGTAATGATGGGCAATATGGGTCAGGGCGAACAGAGCCTCCAGAGAGTGAAAAAGGGTTAAAAGGGCCCATGCCACTGCGAGCTGGTGAAGGGGGAAATGAAGCTGTGGTGAAAAGGGCAAGAGGCGGGAAATCTGGAGAGGCTGCAGGTGCTGCGACCTGAGAGAGGAGAAGGGTGCCGACCTCCACGGGTGTGTGACAGGAGCAGCCAATCTTAGAGAGGGGTGGCCGATTTTGAATTAGAAGGGGGGATCTGTAGCAAGGTTACAAGGTAGTGCATGCAGGAAAGAGGTTTGAGGCTGATCAGGTTTCCAAGCTACAGGAGGGTATTGGTCTCCAATCAAGTGAGGTCGCCATGCTCATTTGAGGAGTCATTTTAATTGAAAGGGGCAATTGCGCTAACAACCAAGTGAAGAGAGGGCAATAGGAGTCGAGAGGAGGTGCACTAGAGAGGGCTGCAGGGACCAGATAGAGAAGGGCTCGAGGCCACCAATTGAGAAGAGAGGGATCTGAATTCAAGCGGCCATGGAAGTTAGATTAAGAAGTGTATCTCGCAGTTATAAGGGGGGTACGTGAAGAGGTAGCCTAGTCAAGAGTGACACAAGCTTCCAGCATGAACACATAGGGAGAAGCAGGTGGCCATGCTCAAGAAATGGTGGGCTACTGCAGTATGAAGAGGGGATGCAATCCTGCAGGTAGGGGCACTTGCCATCGATCATAAGCAGAGGAAGCCATGGTCCTAGGTGGTTGGATATAGAGAGAAGAGAAGCAAAAGTGGGCGGCAAAAGTGAGGGGTACTATATTTAGCTGGAATTGGTTGGTAAAGGGGGCCTCCATCTGTTCATATGATCAGGACGAAGGTGAAGTCCTAGTTGATCAGAAAGAAGAAGAAAATGCCATCAAGTGCAGCTATACAACCGTAGGTATTTGGTGTCAGGATTTGGGCCTCTTGGTGTCCTTGCATGCAGGTTGCAGGTGATTTGGCTTACACCCTTATTGGTGTTCCCAGCTCGCCATTGTAGAGCTTGAGGTCGGCGTGAGCTGTAACTCCTCATGGCCGATGGCTTGAGTTGATGTGAGAAGACGATTTTCAAGGTCATTTGCAAGTCTTTTGTGTGTTTGGTTTATATGTTCTCTAGCTGCAGGGGAGGCTAAGCTATAGAGGTGCCCCGCTTTCGCTCTTTGTCATTTTTTTGGTGCCCCCACTGAGGATCTTCTTCGAGTACCTTCAGCTTTGGGATTACAGGGTGCATATTACAGGTTACATGTTACAGGGATTCACACACGTACAGGTGATTCACACAGGTACAGGTAGTTGGAGTAGAGTGATATATTGGCAAGTGGAAGTCACTTGTAGTTGTCGTGGGTATGCATCATTTTGCGCCTGTTTGAGCGCATTTTCTTGTACTGTACGTTACATGTGGATACTGCCATTTTACGCCTTTGTGGAGCCATACTTGGTTTTTTTGGCAGTCGCAGCCATTTATGAGACTTGATGTGGAAGATAGTCATTTCTGAGACTTGACTGTATGAGATTTGCATAAGCTTTTGTGAGAGGGTCGATAGCGTGAGGTTTTGTTAAGCTGGGGGATTCTCAAATGTGAGATCCTTTCGGTGATATAGGTGGCTGGAGCACCCTTTTTGTGATCTCGTCATAGACTATGTACTAGTGATTTCTATTTGATGCTCGGATTCTATTGTTGGCAGTTGATGCATACATATATCGTCTATATTTTGGGTTCTTGCTGCTCTACTTCTGGGGAAACTCTGCCAAAATTTTTTCAAGTTGTGATGGCTGGTTTTTTGGATTTTTGAGCCATTTATGTTGTTATGCTGCTGGAATTCAAGTAAAATCAGAGGATAAGTCAGTTGTGCCTTCTTGGGAGCTGCATGGTTGGCTTTAATGGATGATCAAAATGGACCTTAATTCACTCCTTTCCATTTAAAACAAAGAATCCAGATAAATGTTCATGTGTCGAGGAAGATTTTTTTCCAACAATGCATAGTCTTTATGTTTGGGCCAAGAAGATAAGAGAGATATTGGAATGCCCTTTGCCTGATGTAACTTTGATGATTAACTATGAAAACTCATTTGATGTGCACGTGTTTGTCCTTATCTAAAGTCAAGCTCCATTGATGTTTTTGGGGATTGAGTCAGTAAAACGTTTGGGGTTCTTGCACGCGTGTTTGAAGGCGTTCTCAAACCATCATAACTTGGGTGGCCATGGCTTTCTCTTATCCGGAATTTCATGGAAGAAGTAATGAAGATGTGGAAGACTTTTTGCAACAGATGGAGGTTTCTTGCATTAGCATTCAAATTCATGATCCGCAAGAGATGTTACGTCTTCTTCAGATATTTTGAAGAGTGATGCACGAGTTTGGTCCAAAGCATTTGAAGAGGAGTTTCATGTGGCTGATCCATCTGAAGATTGAGTTGGGACAATCTAAGGCATGGATTGGAAGTGGAGTTTGTGAAGACAGAAGATTCTGACAAAGTGTGGCAAGAAGTACAAGGTTTGGTGCAAAAGGAAGATGAGCTAGTAGATGCATACATATGTAAGTTTTCATTGGCATAAGAGCGGATGTGCAAGGCCTTAGCACCACAAGTACCCCCACCTGACATGATCAAGAAGGATAGGGTCTTGGCTGGTCTTTGGGAGAATATATGTTGGAGAGTGGAGCTAAAGAAGACTAGGACTTATGAAGATGCATTAGGGGTGGCAAGGAACAAAGAGTGGAAGCTGAGGAAAATATAGGAGTAGATTCTTTGCCCATGAGGTCTAAATTTCAGCCTATGGACTCTTTACAAGGTCGCATGCCAGGGGTTCATCATGAACCGGTGGTTTCTGTTACTCCTCAAGTTATGCCAGCAGTGGTCACTACAGCAGTGCAAGATGATGGGCTAAGGCAAGACATGAGGCAAGTGGTAGATTTAATGAAGAATCTTAGCCTAAACATGTTAGGTAATGTGGTAAATAATCGAGGTCAAGGGAGGTTTGCAAATCACTCAAGAGGTGAAGAAAGACCTAGAAATGGTGTTGGACAAAGCAATGGTAGATTCTGGAGCACATGCCCACATGTTATAACTGTGGAGAGTTGGGACACATCAGCCCACAATGTGATAAGCCACCAAGGATGGGGGAAGACATGTATCCATTGCCAAGATAGATTCTAACTACATCAAATGATTATGGAATCAAAATTAAGGGAGAAGAAGGAACCAATGGATTAACCTAGGAGGAAAAGGAAAAGACAAAAGTGCTAAGTGTAGTCACCTTGGAGCAGCATCAAAGCTAGAGGATACATTAGTGATGCCTATTGGGAAGAGGACCACAGAGGACAAGGAAGGAAGAAGTGGCCCAGGTCCTAGTAAGAAGAAGGGAAAGAGCCATGAAGGCGAGGATGTCAAGGCCAAGACGAAAAGGAGGGCTCGTCGCAACTTTCATGTTTCAGATTTTCCACTAGGATATGGGCAATTAAGCTATGACTTGAAGGAGGATCTGACAAGTAGGACGGCAGATGTTACTTTTGGGCGTCTTATAGAGATGGTGCCTAAGCTAAAGTGACAATGGAAGAGGATGGTTAACCGAATGGAGAAAGAGCCAGAGAGAGGTTCAGTGAAGGTGTTGGCAATGGACGAGCTACCAAACATTTGCTCAATAGTAGATGTGTGGCACAAAAGAAAAAAATAGTGACAAGGTTATGTGGATGGTGGAGCCCAGATATGTGTCATAACACACTCATGCGTTGAGAAGATGGGTCTTACAGTGACTGGGGTGTCAGGTTTCTGGATCACATTAGCAAACCATCAAAAAGTAAAATGTTTGGGTGTTGTAAAGAGCTTAGAAGTGGAGGCGTATGATGCAAAGGTGGTGGTTGATTTTCATGTGATTCTCGTGGGGTTGGGAGCATATCCTATTATACTTGGTACACCATGGTTACGTGCAGTGGGAGCTGTTCAAGATTGGAGATGTGGTACTATTAGCCTCTATGCAAAGATAGGTGCCAAGAAGCTATATAATATGGACACAAGGAAACAATTGGAAGAGCTTTATGAAGATGAAGATGAATCTAGTGATGAAGACTATTCCACAATGACTGATGAGGACAGTGATAGTACTACCAGCAATGATGAGGATGTTGATGTTGCATTTCTTTTGATGGACAAAGGAATACAGGAGTTTGGTTTAGTTGCATTTGCAAATGAGGTTGAAGATGAACGTGAAGGGCCTTATGAAGTGATTGAAGGGCTGATGCAAACCAAGGTTGAATTTTCAAAGAAGCAAGAATTGATGACACAAATGATTAGTGGAGATCTCTCAGCTATGGAGAAGGAGATATATTTTCACATGCTGGCTAGTTTTCCTGTTTTTTTCATTACTTCATATGAAGAGATTAGAGGGTTCAAAGGAGAAGACATGCATATAGAGTTGAAATAAGGTGCTAAGCCAGTGTGGCAAAGGCTAAGAAGGATGGGTCAAGAGCAAATGGAAGCCTTGCGGGAAGAGGCTGACAAGTTATTGAAGGTAGGGTTCATAGTCCCAGTGGAAACCAAAGAATGGGTGAGTCCAGTAGTAGTCAGCCCAAAGAAGGATGGAAAGTGGAGGATCTGTGTAGATTTTAAACCCATATCCTCTTCCATTCATTGATAAGATCTTGGATTCAGCAGGCTATAAGAGGTACAATGTGTGTGATGGTTTTTTAGGCTATTTTCAATTGAAGATTGCTCTTAAAGACCGAACAAAGACATCTTTCATTACGCTGTGGGGTTGTTATTGTTACACGGTATTGCCATTTGGGTTGTCAAATGGACCATCCTTTTGTCGAGAGAGAGAAAATTGGGTATTGGAATCATTCACTGGTAGTTGTGTTAAATCTTTTATGGATGACTTTTGTGTCTACAGAAGTAGGGTTGAACACCATGAGAAGCTGCAGATGGTATTGGCTCGATATGATGAATGTGGAGGACAACTAAATCCAAATAAATGTCATCTAGCACAACCAAGAGTGAAGATATTGGGCATTGAGGCTGATCCAGACAAGGTTAAGTCTATTATTCTTCTTCCATAACCTACGAGTACAAAGCAATTGGCAACCTTTATACACAAAGCACCTACTTTCTTTCCTTGTGAAACCAACTTTTTGTCCTTATTATGCTCTTTGACAAGAGACCATTGGAGTTAAACCTTAACTGTAAACCCTGCTCAATCATTTACCCAATAAAAACCAGGTTCTCTGTAGTGCTGCGTACATGTAGTACATCAGCCAGGTACTTCAATTTACCATCTATCATAGACAATGGCACATTTCCTGTATGCATAATAGGATGTGTAGTATCATCCCTGGTTTCTACATAACCAACACTTTATAAAATCTTCATTTCCTTAAACCATTCACCATGGTTGGGCATGTGATTTAATGCATCAGAATCCACATACTAGACATTATCACTAGATTTATAGTATTCAACAGATTTTTCCACATTTTCAAACATAGTATTCGTCATGTGCTACACCACAAATAGCCCCTCGACCTCATCTGCATTCATGCTAGTGGTTGCATAGTTGTTCGTTGCCTCCTATCTTGACAATCACATTCAAAGTGACAATGTCATCCATAGCCCCAACATACTATATTCCCATGTTGACATGCATTATTGCACTACGCATTTCAAGAACCTCTCTAGCTCCCCTTGCCTCAAAAGTCTCCTCGACCACCACCTTGTTATGGCCATGATTTTTGTTTTGTTGTTGTGCTTGGTGGTTGCCTTTTCCTTGGCTTTGTCCATGATCTGTATCACATCCTCTTCCTCTTCCTCTATTGTTGAAAAGGACACATACAAAAAAACAATCACCATATGTAGAGAAATGTTCTCTCCAAGATGGATGCCAGTTTTAAATTTTTTGTACTCAGGACCCAAACCTTGCAAATAGACTTCTAATTTATCATCATCATTGACTATAACACCAATCGATGCAAGTGACTCACGTACATTCTTTATCTTCAGAGAATAGTCATTGATGGATATACTTGAACAGTATTCAACTCAGTCTTCAACTCCATCTTCCTTGCCTTTGTTGTGGTCCCAGCCAATGACAACAAAGTGTGCCAAGTCTCTTTGGGAGATTGAGCACCCTCTATATGTCAATCATAGTGTCCTACACACTAAAAAAAGGCCAATACATGACCTTCCATGCTCCCAGGTTCCAATATTTAAATGTCTTAAATTGCATAACACTTGCACCGTCCTCTAACAGTGGTGGTGCTATCTCATGCTCTTCATCAATGTAGTTTCAACAACCTTTGCCCATAAGGAAATTGGTCATTCTAAACTTCCAAGCATGAAAGTTTTTCTTGTCTAGCTTTTCACTGACAACCTAGTTAAGCCCATGATTGTTGGACAACATGTTTCCACCCCTTCACACAATCTTTTAGCAGCCTACTAAAAATAGTTGGTTACCACTTGTAACCACAATCTACGAGACACTTGTGTCACTGTACTAAATAGTATCTGTGCGTAGTGCATCCAAACCAAAGCTTTCCGCACCACCTTTTTGCAGATATGTAGATTCTTGAATCTTAGCATTTCTGTACGCGAACGCACTCTAACACGAAAATGAGGAACTAAACGGGTTCAAAATTGAAATTTGACTACAGATTCTCCGGGTTAAGGACCTTTATATGCACACACTCCAAAAGGAATCACCTTAATTGGAGATCATTGATGATGAATCCCGGGAATACGGAAGTTGCTTCCTAGATTGCTCCTGTAGCCCCTCACACACAACCAGGCTCTGTTACCATGTCAAGAAATAGAGCAGAAGAGAGATCTTGCAAGCATGCACGCACACAAAGATGGATGCAAAAGACGGTACTTATTGTTCTTGAAAAACTAAAGATAAGAGGGATACAAAACATAAAGGAAAAGACAACATAAAAGGGGAACTAGTGCAATGGTCTAGTATGAATCTCTAGCGAGTGAGGTAAGGAGATAAGTGTGCCATCACTCTAGTAGGTAGACCAAATGTGTGTAGTACAATTGTAGTATTACTCACAGAGATATGTGTATCACCAAGGCATGCCAATGATGATGAGTGTCGGTGGTATTCATCCAATAGTCATACAAGTTGACCTTGACATATCAATAGGTTTTGTGTGTTGCTTGACTCTTTGACGTCGTGTCCCTTGTGCTTGTTGTTGTCTATGTCACATGATCCTACGATGAGCCCTCTCCATAACTACCTTGCCCAGTTGTTGATGAGCCCCAAGAATGGCCAAGTGTTTGTAGGCTTTTTCTTGTGTTTCAAGGACACACCAACCTCTTGCAACCTTGGAGAGTGTTTTCGTTAGTAGGGGATGCTCTTTGATGGTTTATTGAGAATTTCCAAAGTAACAACTGAGTGGATCTTATATTTATAAGGTCTCTTTTTAAAAGAGCCCGTTTTAGGAGGGCCCTTAATTCACAATATACCTTTTTTTAAAGAGCTATTATCTCTTAAATGCTTGGACAATGATTCTACATAGGCTGTATATATTTGGCTACCAGTCCACCAAAGTTCAATTGAACTTAGAGATAAGCTACATGAGTATCTCATAAGCTCAGCAAGACCTTGATCTAGAGAGGGTCACCACAAAATAATCTACAAAGATAATCCAATAAACATAGCTAATTTGGTCCTTCAATAATCCACTTTTTTTACTTTTACAAGAGGAAATATTTGTGGTAAGCACAATAATGTAAAAAGCGAAGACTCAAGGGTGCAAAAACAGCTCTTTGGCTAGGCTTCTAAGCTATGAATTGAGAAAATAATTAGTCCATAATCTTCAAGTCTTAATGAACTCCGTACTTAAGAGTGGTAGTTTTTAGGCTTATGCTCTCTAGCTTATAGACAAGTTGAGCATACCTAAGTCATGTCCCTCATGCTGGAAGAGATCAGCATAATAATCAAAGTCTACTAACTTAATCCTTGTTGTTTGGCCATTTTAGCAAACAGGTGCCCATCTCTCTTGACACTAGGCTGAAATCATGCATTGGTGGTAGAAAAAAAGGATCTTTTTTGTTCCTACCTAGTTGGTACTTCTATATATTTCCAGGTTGTTCTAATGCGAACCTTTTTTGTCCTCTAGATTTAAGTACTGTAGGAGGGAATGTATTAAATGTTTTTTAGAGAGTAGGAATTTGAAAGTACATATGTATTAAAATTTGAAACACCACTTTTTTCGAAGAAAACATGGGTGCAATTATGGATGGGAGTTGCACATTTGCACTCATGTGACGTGACCACTACCACTCTCCGTCCCACATCACTCACTACACCCTCCACCTTGCAACAACTCTCCACCTCTCAGACGATCTACAGCTCTCTTGTAGACCACCTTTGTCAAGCCTTTTTGAGCAAAGGCTTTGCATCTCTCTCACGGGCAGCACGTTCTTCATTCTGTTTTGTAGATAGCAAGGTCTTTGAATTTGCACCATTGCAACTATGAGGATGCTTGTAAGGGAATCAGTTGTCAAGGCTTCACCAAACAAGGGGAAGAAGCATATGACCATGGATGCAAGGTCCCCCTTCACAAGTACAAAATATCCTCGGAGCATGAACACCCCAAACACGAGAGCTAGCAGGGGGACTTCTCTGTGGAGAAATCAGCTAATTCTAGAGCACTTTTTGGTGAGGATGAGACTCAATCATCTACAAAGTCCAGGGGTTGGTGTTCCTCCTTTGCATATGTACATTGTTGTTTTGTTTCATTTTCATGATTGTTTTTCATGAAAGGTAGCGATTGTCATTTGAAGATTTTGAGTTTGAGCTCAACATTTTTAATTTCTTGTTAAATTGCATGCATGTAACTTGCAAGTGTTTGTATGGTATCTTGAGAGCTTTGCAATTTTTATTGAGTCATTGCATGCATGCAAGTATATGTGCTAGGAACCGAACAAAAATTTAAAGCTTTGTAGGGAAGTGAAGGTTAACATATAAACTCAGGCACTTTACAATACCAAATTTTATACTTTACAGTTTTGGAACTGCACAATTTAGACTTTGCATTGGCAAGGTTATCCATGTGGTCAAGAGAAATTTAGAATCTCCGTGTTCAGTTTTGGATACCCTCTTCTAACCAAGTTTTGGTATACAAACAAAGAGCTAGATAAGGAGTATATCTAGCATGGAGGGTGTGCTTCCAAAGGGTCTTACGAAAGAAGACCTCCCTGATGACCAATGGATGATTTTTTTCAAGCAATGTTACTAGAAGAATGCAAAAATTTACTTGAATCCTGTGCAGCCAAGACTAGTTGAAGATTGCAACTTCTTGTTCCATACCAAGCCCCTCCATCTTGTGGGGAGATCAAAGTTTGCATGTTGCTTTGCTTTCAAAAATTTCCATGCATCATCAAAGGACCCTGCATGCTACAGATGGAAACGCTGCGAGCCCTGCAAAATGGCAAAAACAATATATTACAATCCATGGAACGAGAAAATCTGCATACCTCGAATCACACAACGCATAATCCAAGTTGTACACAAGCAGAGAGAGACAAAGAGCAAGATAGATTGAGAGAGCACGTGCAGGTGCACCTTCTAGAGTGGAGGGCTACGCCAACACGACGACAGAGAAGAGGGTAGAGGAGAGGAGAATAACACAAACACTGGGTGCAATCTGACCCCGTGAAAGAGTGACCATTTCCCTCTTGCACTTATTTGTTTTATAGATTTCTTAAATGGTCAAAGTGAGTATAATCTGACTGGCGGGTCATAAATGACAAAAGCTTATAAAGAGCACTTGAATAATCAAATATACAAAACATATAATATCCTTTTGCATAGCTTAGCTCCGTCAAGCCTGCTCCACCTGTCAGCTGCAATAAATAGTAAAATATCAATTCCATAACATACCTCTCCGTTGGAAAGCAATTATCCTCAGTTGCGAAGATAAAAATTTGCCAACAATACTTGTCAAACATAGTGATCAGAAATTTGTATCAAAACTACCACATAGTAAAAGAAATTTTTTATGACATTGCTTATGCCTGCCGTCATCCACATAGTACCTATTCTAGATGCCCATACCACTAGAATAAGCAGTATATGTCACACCCTAATGAATCAGAATATCATTGGTCACACTCATCATTCAATAAGCAATTCTCATCCATCTCAAGTTCACTTTCATAAATATTGTTGCGATTAAAAAAACATTATATACCAATTCCCAATCCAATTCCCAATCCAATTCCAAATCCAAATCCAAATAGTTGCTAGCATGTACATCTACCCGGGTAACAAAATCATACCAGTTACAGTGGTGGCCAGCCATTGCAGTAGGATTTCGTGATTAGTGTTGCCTAAATCGGCGAATCTACACCGATAAGACATTGTCATGCCGCTCCACTCACACGATAAGAAAATGAGGAAAGGGATGCCAATCAGGTGTATTTGAATCCTACATGATTATTCAACAGTTATAAGGGCTTGCTAACAGGCCAATTTTAAGCTAAAAGTGTGCGAGGTGCGACTCTAAGGGAAAAAGGATGTCATGGAGGCAATGCCTTGGTCGATATGTATGCCCAAATGTAGTTCTCTTGAGCAGAGTGTCCGCTCGCAATAAGAATGGTCGCCCAATAAAACTGGCCACCCAATTAAAGGGCATGGTTAATGGCCACCCTAATTCAATAAGGGGGGGAAGCCAAAAGAAAATAAAAGTGAAGATCATGTCATCGAGCAAGCAGCAAGCGGCTGCTGCGCGAGGAGATGACGTTCTCGGGGGATAAATGTGCGAAAGTTAAGCCAGGAAGGCATCGACGGGCCTCTGGCTGTGAGAGGTGCGGGGAAAAGAGAGCAGCAGACACAATTAACGACAACAGAGTTTAAAACAAGCAGCTCTCAAGCAGTTCAACAAAATCCATGGTTAATCAATCACTAATGGAGGATTAATGCTCCTTACAAGATGAAACCTGGCTTAATCCACGTGTTAATCAAGGAAATTATCAATGACCTTATTTGAACGGCCTTCTGCTTCTTCTCGATAAAGCAAAGGAGTTTCTTCTTCCAATGGCTGCTTGATTTTTGCTTCTACTTCCCGATTCGAATGGCTAATGGAGGTTTAGTTTGAGGATTTTAATGGCTAATCAAGTTTAAAATAAGACTAGGATGGATTAAGGTTGATGATTGAAATTGCTAATGATGGCTTAGAAGCTTTGGCTTAAGGAAATTAGGATTAGATTGTTCTAAGGACGAGATTAGGCTATGAAGCTTGGCTTAAGAGGTTAAGAGCCTCGGCTTATGGGATTAGAGAGTAGGTTCATGAGAGCTTATGAGCTTAAGAGTAGGTTAATGAGAGCTTATGAGGTTAATCTTGAAGATTCGAATGGCTAAAACGCTTAACTTTGGTAATCCGAGGTTAATTGCCTTCCTTGAGTAAGAGGGCTTTTGCTTAGCTTTCTATTCTTCTCTGGAGAGAAGAGCTTTCCCCCAAAACTAGAGGTCCCCACAAGCACATGAATTCCCCTTTTTATAGGTTGCATGGCACTCACTTGCTAAAAAATGCTTAGGCACCCATTAGTGGCGTTGCTAATGGGTCCCCGCCTTGGTGACGTGGTAGGGACGGATTGTGGGCAACACCAAATCACGCGGTTTTTGGCTTGAACGTGAGCGCCTAGACATTCTTGGCACTTTTCATCTCATCGTCGAGCTCACCTGAGCCTTGTGTAGGCCAGCGCGAGCGGTTTTGAAGCTTCCTGCATGCGTGCTCGCTGCCTGCAGCTCCATGCCATGTTTTGTTTTTCCTTGGCTTCACACCCTATTAAAAATAGGGTGGCCATTTTCTTTAGGCCTTTGGTTCAATTCGGTGGGCACTTTCGTTTTACTTTGGGCGACTTTAGGCCCTTGGCCATTTTAAGAAGGGCATCACATTTGGCATAGCTATCGAGCAGTGCATTGCTAAGCTTCCCAATGGCGGCATCCGGGCGCACTTATCGGCCATGCAATGTTGCAAAAGACTTTATGTCCGGTACACATGTTGGCTAAGGAAAATCTTGGGACTTCACATCCAGAACGCATGTTGGCCAAGGCAATGCCAAGCTTTTCCTTCATTGGCGGCCATACTATAAGGCATAACATTTGGCACAAATGCCGTGCAAGTACTATCAAGCACACCATCTTCCTTCAATTGCCATCGATTAGCAATATCATTGTTAGGAGTTTTTTTGGAAGAAGTGATTGCGTATATGTACATACCCATGCATGGTGCATCGAATAAAGAATTGCCAATTTTCTAAAACCAGGTGGTTATGTGGGTCCCACATGTGTACAAGTAGGACAACATGTACATAGTGCATCGATTTTCACTATCACCAGTACCAGTGTGTTTTTTCTATAATAATGAGGAGTTGGTAGCACGTAAAACTTCTCGAGGAATCTTTTCGCGGGCCGACGACATGAGGTAAGCAGGTGCGTCAGATGGAATCTAGTGGCGTCAAGAGGTCGAATGGGGTCAAGACTTGCACGTGGATAAGTACATACACAACGTAGGTGTTTTCTTGTGATAATTATGCAAATTTTCATCATGAGGAACATCTTTTGGGGCCACTTCACGTGGTGGCAGGATGCATTATTGGAAAAAGTTGAGTGCCAAGTGTACAGATGGATGCAGTAGGGCGACAACTATGCACTGCGAGGCCACTTTTTGACATGTTTGAGGTGTGTTTGAGGTCAACTAAAAGGCCAAAGGTGCCCAAGTAATATAGCTAAGTGTGGGAACTGAAAAACCAGAGAGAAGACCAGAAAAACATGGAGAGAAAAGGAGGAACAGTCCCAACTGAGTTTTTGCTGTTTTTGGACCCTGTTTTGGCCATAAACTTCTCATCCAAGGTCGGATTTGAGCACTTTGACATTGTAGACTGGGGTTTTTGGCCATTCTAGATGCAATAGTGCTGTCCATTTTGCCAAATTCCTCACTAGTTTTTTGATTTTTTGGCTTTGTAAGTTTCTCATTTGAGCGAAGCCTCTCCTTCAATTTGTGATTGTATCTGGCATATTTTACCCATATTGTGTGAGCTATTTGTCCCATTTGTGTTGTCCCAAGCTCAATTGTATCTAAAAATCATAAATTCTCCTCTTTTAAGGTGAATTTTTTGGGAGTGTGTGTGTGTTTGTCTCTCTGTGTGGAGTGGACAAATGGATAGTCTCTCTCCTGTCACTCCATCGGTATGTTCCTTGTCTCGGCCAGGTGGGTTGTGTAAGCCGAGTGGTGCCCCATAGTGTGTGTGTGTGTATCATCCCAAGAGTGTGTTTCGGGTCATTACAGAGGCGTTCTGTGTGTTTCCATCCCGCTCACATTCTTTTGGTGCCCCCACTGAGGATCTTCTTCGAGTACCTTCAACTTTGGGATTACAGGGTGTAGATTACAGGTTACAGGTTACAGGTTATAGGGACAGGTATAGGTACAGATGATTCACACACATACAAGTAGCTAGACTAGAGTGACATACTGGAAAGTGGAAGTCACTTGCAGTTGGCGTGGGTATGCATCATTTGGTGCCTGTTTGAGCGCATGGTCTTGTGTTGTACGTTACTTATGGATACAACCACTATACGCCTTTATGGAGCCATACTTGGTTTTTTTTTGTCATCCCAGTCATTTTTGATACTTGGTCTGGAAGATAGTCATTTTTGAGACTTGACTATATGAGATTTGCATAAGCTTTCGTGAGAGGGTCGATAGCGTGAGGTTTTATTGAGCTGGGGGATTCTCAAATGTGAGATCCTTTCGGTGATACAGGTGGCAGGAGCACCCTTTTCTTGACCTTGTCATAGGCTATGTTCTAGTGATTCTTATTTGATGCTTGGGTTCTATTGTTGGCAGTTTATGATTACATATACCGTCTATATTTTGGATTCTTACTGCTCTACTTCTAGGGAAACTCAACCAAAAAAATTTCAAGTTGTGATGGCTACTTTTTTGGTCTTTTAATCCATTTATGCTGTTGTGCTGCTGGAATTCTAGTAAAATCAGAGGATAAGTCAGATGTGCCTTCTTGGAAGCTGCATAGTTGGCTTTAATGGATGATCAAAATGGACCTCAATTCACTCCTTTTCATTTAACACAAATAATCGAGATAAATGTTCATATGTCCAGGAAGATTTGTTTCCAACAACACATAGTCTTTATGTTTGGGCCAAGAAATTTAAAAGAGATACTGGAATGCCCTTTGCCTATTGTAATTGCGATGATTAACTATGAAAACTCATTTGATGTGCACGTGTTTTTCCTTATCTAAAGATGAGCTCCATTGAAGTTTTTGGGGATTGAGTCAGTAAAACGTTTGGGTTCTTGCACGTTTGTTCAAAGGGGTTCCTCAAGCATTGTAAATTGGGTAGCCATGGATATCCCTTATCCGGAAGAAGTGATGAAGATGTGGAAGATTCATTAGCAATTAGAGTCATGATCCGGCACAGATGTTACGTCTTCTCCAAATTTGTTGGAAGAGTGATGCACGAGTTTGGTCCAAAGCATTTGAAGAGGAGTTGCATGGGGCTAATCCACCTATAAGATTGAGTTGGGACAATCTATGGCATGGATTCGAAGTGGAGTTTGTGAAGACAGAAGATCCTGACAAAGTGTGGCAAGAAGTACAAGGTTTGGTGCAAAAGAAAGGTGAGACAGTAGATGCGTACATACGTAAGTTTTCCTTGGCATGGGAGCGGATGTGCAAGGCCTTAGCACCACAAGTACCCCCACCTGACATGATGAAGGAGGAAAGGTTCTTGGTTGGTCTTTGGGATAATATACGTTGGAGAGTGGAGCTAAAGAAGCCCTGGACATATGCAGATGCATTTGAGTTCGCAACAAACAAAGAGTGAAAGCCAAGGAAAATGAGCTAGCTAGGAGTATAGTCTTTGCCCATGAGGTCTGAATTTCAGCCTATGGACTCTTTACAAGGTTGCATGCGAGGGGTTCATCATGAACTAGTGGTTTATGCTACTTCTCAAGTTATGCCAGCAGTGGTCACTACAGCAGTGCAAGATGTGGGCTAAGGCAATACATGAGGCAAGTGGTAGATTTAATGAAGAATCTCAGCCTCAACATGTTAGGTAATGTGGGAAATAATCGAGGTTGAGGGAGGTTTGCAAATAAGTCAGGAGGTGAAGAAAGACCTAGGAATGGTGGTGGACAAAGCAATGGTAGATTTTGCAGGCAGACGCCCACATGTTATAATTGTGGAGAGTTGGAACACATTAGCCCGCAATGTGATAAGCCACCAAGGATGGGGGGAGACATGTATCCATTGCCAAGATAGATGCTAAGTAGGTCAAATGATTATGGCATCAAATTTAAGGGAGCAGAAGGAACCAGTGGATTAACCCAGGAGGAAAAGGGAAAGACAAAAGTGATAAGTGTAGTCAGCTTGGAGAAGGCATTAAAGCTAGAGGATACATTAGTGATGCCTATTGTGAAGCGGACCACAGGGGACAAGGAAGGAAGAAGTGCCCTGAAGGCGAGGATGTCAAGGCCAAAAGGAAAAGGAGGGCTCGTCGCAATTTTCATGTTTCAGATTTTCCACTAGGGGATGGGCAATTAAGCTATGACTTGAAGGAGGATCTGACAAGCAGGAAGGTAGATGTTACTTTTGGGCAGCTTAAAGAGATGGTGCCTAAGCTAAAGCAACATTGGAAGAGCATGGTTAACCCAATGGAGAAAGAGCTAGAGAGAGGTTCAGTGAAGGTGTTGACAATGAACGTGCTACCATACATTTCCCCAACAGTAGATGTGTGGCACAAAATTAAAAATCTAGGACAAGGTTTTGTGGATGGTGGAGCCCAAATATGTGTCATAACACACTCATGCATTGAGAAGATGGGTCTTACAGTGACTAGGGTTTTAGTTTTTTGGATCAGATTGAGAACCATCAAAAAGTAAAATGTATGGGTGTTGTAAAGAGCTTAGAAGTAGATGCGTATGATGCAAAGGTGGTGGTTGATTTTCATGTGATGTCAGCGGGGTTCGGAGCATATCGTATTATACTTGGTAGACCATGGTTACGTGCAGTGGGAGTTATTCAAGATTGAAGACGTGGTACTATTAGCCTCTATGGAAAGACAGGTTCCAAGAAGCTATATATTATGGACACAAGGAAACAATTGGGAGAGCTTTATGAAGATGAAGATGAGTCTAGTGATAAAGACTATTCCACAGTGATTGATGAGGACAGTGATAGTACTACCAGCAGTGATGAGGATGTTGATGTTGCAGTTATTTTGATGGACAAAGGAATTCAGGAGTCTGGTTTAGTTGCATTTGCAAATGAGGTTAAAGATGAAAGTGAAGGGGCTTATGAAGTGATTGAAGGGCTGCTGCAAACCAAGGTTGAATTGTCAAAAAAGAAAAAAATTGATGACACAAATGATTAGAGGAGACCTCTCAGCTATGGAGAAGGAGATATATTTGCACATGCTGGCTAGTTTTCCTGATTTGTTCATTACTTCAAATGAAGATATTAGAGGGTTCAAAGGAGAAGAGATGCATATAGAGTTGAAAGAAGGTGCTAAGCTAGTGCAGCAAAGGCTAAGAAGAATGGGTCAAGAGAAAATGGAAGCTTTGCAGGAAGAGGTGGACAAGTTATTGAAGGCTGGGTTCATAGTCGCAGTGGAAACCACATAATGGGTGAGTCCACTAGTAGTCAACCCGAAGAAGGATGGAAAGTCGAGTATTTGTGTAGATTTTCAACCCTTAAACGCAGCCACTAAGAAGAACCCATATCCTCTTCCATTCATGGATTAGATCTTGGATCCAGGCAGTTATGAGAGGTACAATGTGTGTGATGGTTTTTCAGGCTATTTTCAATTGAAGATTGATCTTAAAGACCGAACAAAGACAGCTTTCATTACGCCGTGGGGTTGTTATCGCTACACGGTATTGACATTTGGGTTGTCAAAGCATGATCCATTGCAATGGGATGACAAGCGTGAAGAAGTGTCTCAAGAGGTGAAAGAAGTGTTAGGGGGGCTGTCAGCCATGCAGGCTCTTTATTGGAAGCAAGTATTTTATGTAAATCCATCAGTAGGGTATGATGCCATTGGAGCCATGCTATTGCAAAAGGGGAAGGGCAGCCATTATATGAGTCTAGTGTATTGTGCAAGCCGAGTGAAGTTGGTAGCAGAGAGAAAATTCTAGGAAGTAGAGCTAGTTATGGCCAGTGTAATATTTTCTTATCGACGATTTCGTCATTACTTGCTACCATGATCTTCTGTTTTCTTGACAAGTTACACCTTTCTGCCACAATTATTTAATGGCACTAACATGTCAAATGTGGTGAAGAAATGGGTAATTGAGCTGCAAGAGTTTGAGTTCTCTTTTTTAGTGGAAGACAGTACAAGAGCTACCCTAGCTGATTTGTTGACTTACAAGGAGAATCCCCTTCTAGTTAAGGAAGAGATGGTAAGAAAGGTTGTTGAAGAAGTGCCACAGATCATCAATGCACATGTGTTGTTCTTTGATGGCTCATACAGAAAGAGCCATGATCCGGCTTCAGGGGGTATAGCACTTTATGATGCAGAGGGGAAGCTAGTATGCAAGAGAGGATTCAAATTGGATGCGCATAGTAACAATGAGGCTGAATATGCAACTTTGGAAGTTGTATTACACATTTTTTTGAAGAATGGGATTAGAAGGTTGAGCATAAAAGTTGATGCCTTGTTAGTTGTGAATGAAGTGTTGGGTGCGTGGAAGAGCAAGAACACCTCATTGAAGGAAATGTGTTTGAAAATTAAAGGCCTGTTAAAAAAGTTCAAAGCATAGAGCATTAGACACATTGAACGGGCTCTAAATGGAGAGGCACATGAATCAACTCAAAGCATGATTGGGGGGCTATTTGTGCTGAGGACCAATTCACCTCTTTATCATGGCCGGGAATGTTTGGCTCAAAAAGAGGAGTTTATGTTAACACGAATCATTCCAAAGGACATTCAAAAGTCTAAGAAGTATGGTTTTGTGCATAGATCATCCAAGTACAAATTCATTGGTGATGTCTTGTACATGAAAGGGGTTGATCTGGTGTTGAAATGTGTACCTTGGTGGGAAGATCTTTATAGAGTGTTGGAAGAGAATCATGAAGGCGCATGTGGCGGACATTGTTCTCTAAAGATTACCTTGCATAAGATTTTGCAAGAGGGGTATGTATGGCCTAGTTTGCACAAGGATGTTCACCATTGGTGTAGGTCTTGTAATAGGTGTCAAGCATTTGGAAAGAGAGTGCTGAAGCCAGAACTACAAAAAACAATTATGGCCTTTGATGTGTTTGAAAAGTGGGGGATTGATGCAATAGGCTCGTTACCTATTACAAGCAGGGGAAAAAGTTATTTTTTGACTACAGTAGACTATCTCTCTAGATGGGCAGAGGCTATAGCAGTAAAACAGATCACTGCAAAAGAAGTGGCAATATTTTTTTATGATGAAATATGTTGCAAGTTTGGGGTGCCACTGGAGCTACTTTCGGATAAGGGGCCAGGATTTAGAGCTAAACTGCTAGACTTTTTATGCGCAAAGATGAAGATTAGGCACCAGCATACCACTCCTTATTACCCACAATGTAATGGCTTAAATGAAAGATTCAATGGTGAGTTGGTACAAATTATTTGAAAAGTGACAGAGCACCAAGTAAAGAATTGGGATTTGGAATTTCCTAGTGCATTATGGGCTTACCGTACTTCAGTGAAGACAGGTACAAGGTTTACTCCATTTCATTTGGTATATGGAAACGAAACACTATTGCCTGTGGAAGTGGAGTTGCCTGCACTCAAGATGTTAGAGAAGCTGGTTGGGCCGCCTAGTGATGCATTCAAAGAGAGGCTCTTACAGTTACAAGAGGTTCAGCTGGATAGGATGAGTGCATTGGAACATTATGGGCAAATGCAGGATAAGGCTTTGGCAAAGATAAATGAAAAGGTCAAAAGTAAGGGTATCAAGAAGCATGACTTGGTTTTGTGCTACAACAGTAAGCTGGACAACACCTTCCAAAAGAAGTTTCAAGTTAAGTGGGAAGGCCCTTTTAAGGTGGTCGAGTATTTCCCATATGGTGCATATCAGCTTGCTAGCTTGCATGGGATTTTACATTATTCAAGGATAAATGGATTACGTCTTAAATTTTATCATGCTAGATTGATGATGGTGGAGCAAGATGAGTTGTCTGCGGAGAAATTAATGTTGATGAGGGATGAGGAGACTTGTGACGCGGTGAGTCTCATACTCTTTTTGCTGCTGCTGATCGTGAATGATGTAGCATGCTCGGGGATGGACAAATTATATAAATAGTTTTTTGGAAAAAGTGATTGCATATATGTACATACCCATGCATGGTGCATCGAATAAAGAATTGCCCATTTTCCAGAGCCGGATGGTGATGTCGGACCCACATGTGTACAGGTAGGACAACATGTACATAGTGCATCAATTTTCATTATCAACAGTACCAGTGTGTTTATTGTATAATAATGAGGATTTGGTAGTGCATAAAACTTCTCGAGAAAGCTATCCGCGGGCCGAAAACATGAGGTAAGCAGGTGCGTCAAATGGCATCTAGTGGTGTCAGCAGGTTGAATGGGGTCAAGACTTGCACGTGGATAAGTACATACACAACGTGGGTGTTTTCTTGTGATAATTATGCAAAAGTTCATCGTGAGGAACATCTCTTGGGGCCACTTCACGTGGTGGCGGGATGCATTATTGGAAAAAGTTGAGTTCCAGGTGTGCGAATGGATGCAGCACGGGGACAACTATGTACTACGAGGCCACTTTTTGGCCTGTTCGAGGTCCGTTTGAGGTCAACTAAAAGGCCAAAGGTACCCAAGTAATAAAGATAAGTGTGGGAACTAAGAAACCAAAGAGAAGACCAAAAGGAACAACCGCAAGTGAGTTTTTGTTGTTTTTGGAGCCTGTTTTGGTCATAAACTGCTCATCCGAGGTCGGATTTGAGCACTTTGACATTATAGACTGGGGTTTTGGGCCATTCCGGACGCGATGACACTGTCCATTTTGCCAAATTCCTCACTATTTTTTCTATTTTTTGGCTGTGTAAGTTTCTCCTATGAGCGAAGCCTCTCCTCCCATTTGTGATCGTATCTAGCATATTTTACCCATATTGTGTGAGCTATTTGCCCCATTGGTGTTGGCCCAAGCTCAGTTGTATTGAAACATCAGAAATTATCCTCTTTTGATCTGACCTTTTTGGGTGTGTGTTTGTGTGTGTCTCTCTATGTGGAGTGGGCAAATGGATAGTCTCTCTCCTGTCACTCCATCGGTGTGTTCCCTGTCTCGACCCGGTGGGTTGTGTAAGCCGATTGGTGCCCCATAGTGTGTGTGTATATCATCCCAAGAGTGTGTTTCGGGTCATTATAGAGGCGTTGTGTGTGTTTCCATCCCGCTCACATCGTCATGAATAAAATCTTCCTGCAAGCAAGTGTAAGTGACTGCTTTTGGAGAGTTGCCCTGTCAAGGCTAGGCATATTATAAAAATTCTCCCGCATCGGCCCACATTTGGCATACAGATCGATCACCACACTACATTAAGCCAAATGAATGTGACTGGTTAGGGCAATCGGGGCGGTTCGAACCCGGCCCCCGGCGATACTGAAATTGGCCATATCCTACCAATCGAAATCCTGATTGACAAACTGAAAATAAACCTCATTGGCTTTCCTTTGCTCATTTTAGTGGAGTCGCATGACACCCACCCCCTCTAAACCTACACAGCCTCCGGTCTGTGCTAACCAGTCTTCTGGCTGTATCTTCTATAAATACCTTAAGTTACTTGTCATCCCACTCAGGTAGTTTGTAAAGACATGTAAAATAAAATAAGTTTAAATCATAACATCAATAGTCTAGCTTAGTAGTCTAGCTCAATTATCTGATAGCTATCCCATCACAAATATTTGAACCATATTGGTCGTATCGCAAAAGAATTCAATTATGAAAAAAAAATTGTCTAATGAAACCCGCCAAACTCAAGTGCTCCAGTTACTTATGCACACGGTTTGACCATCAACTCTCTTTAGGGAACCCTGTCAAGCTCAAGTATGCCTTACTCTGTCTGCACACGAAATGTTCGTCAAGTCCTTTGCTTCAAGTTCTGGTAGCAGAACCTTCTCAAAAGATGTGAAGATATTATAACAATTGTCCAAAGATGTCAACTGGAAGCTAGCCATGTAAGCTTATTGATCATATAACTAAAAACACTTCTGTCTTAGCATACATCCAAAAATAAATCTACTGCCAAAGTAACCTACTATAGGAAAATAAATGATATCTTTGAATCTGCAAGTTGCTCTTCAATAGCTCCTAAGATCAAATGGGATAATAAGGAATTGCCCCAATAGTGGAGCAGCATAATATCCACATGAGAATACATATTCTGAATATATCAACTTCAAGCATTTCTGCTCCATATATGCTATTCCAGGATCTAGCAGAAAGAAACCATAATGTAGACCCAAAAATACCCATCCATAGTGAACCTGCTTTTGAAGATCTTTTGAATCACCTGGATCAAATACCAGTAAGATAAGATAGCATTGATGGACTTTGAAATATACTAGAGCTTCATCTGAAGCATAGTGCAGCAGCCACATCTCATAATGTTTTGGTGACTTAAGGTCGTTACCAACAAGAATTAAAGAATTCTGACTCCCTTTTACGGGTTTCCAGGACATCACTAATATAAGAATTAGGAGTAATATCCAAACCCAACCACATTTGGCACATTATCCAAGAAAATGAAAAACCTTGTGCACCTTATGCAGTATCAAGGATGATTTAGCATTATCACCCCCTCTAGCTTCATAGCCATTACAAAAATCTTAGGACTTTCTGGACGTGTGTCATCGGAAAGATTTTTACCTAGCTTTTGAGGTTGATAATGAGTAATAGCTTTATCCTGTAGATATTCATCCATAACATCCTTGGAAAAATCAACCTTAGAAGTCTCATTATTCATCAAAGCGCTTATAGATGTACAATACATGTCAATATCCTGTTCATAATCAGCATGATGTAGGCAATCTTCAATATCATCCTCTACTTCCTCATCTGCATCCATGCTACTTAGCAAGACATTATAACTTTGAAAAGTTTCATCAAGCACCCTTTCTAAAGGGGTACATGCATCACAAAGTTCTTCTATACTGCTATAACCTTCCCCTTTAGGTTGGGCCAAAAAATCATCATATATGGAATCTACTTCTGTGATAATAGAATCAGCAAACATATTTCCAGAAGCAACTATAGGTTCATTGACATTATCAAGTACATCCTGTGTTAGGTCCATAATTTTGGTCACTTCATCAGCTATTGTATATATAATAGATTTGTTTATGCAATCATCTCTAATAAGTTTGCTACTTCTTAAAAGGCATCGAGGTGGATCCTTCAAAGTCAAAGGCTCGTATTGAGTTACCATCACTGAAGAGTCTTAAGGAGGTCATCTCATTCACTCAAAAGGTGAAGTATATGTCACGCTTCATTCACTTAGCTTCGGAGTTGCTTCATCCTTTGCAAAAGTTGACACAACAAGTAGAATTTGCATGGTCTGATGAGCTTGAAGAATATTTTTGTAACATCAGTCATTCTGTCAGAGCTACCAACACTCATGCCTCATTGTTGGGAGTACACATTATTTGTTAGCTCTAGTGTTGGGAAAGAAACAATTGGTGTTGTTTTGCTACAACAAGATCCCCACATTACCAGGATGCAACCCGTCTATTTTGCTAGTAGGGTCATGAATGTCTTGGAGAGAGGCTACACGGAGACAGAACTCATGATTCTTTCTCTCATGTTTGCAGTGAGAAAGTTTAGATCCTACTTGCTACAAAAACCTTTTGTAATTCTCATTGCAGAAAATTTGTTTCCTTGGGTGTGATCTCAAATGAATCTTAGTACTAGGATCTCTAAGTGGATTATGGAGTTGCAAGAGTTCCAATACTCTTTCAAGGTAGAAGATAGTGTGCGTGCACAATTGGCAGGAATTCTCATGTATAGGGTACATGAGAAGGAGATTAATGTGCTTGAAGTAAAAACCCTACCATTGACACCACCTAAAAGTATTCCTAATTCTTTTACCTTGTTCTTTGATGGAACTTTTCGACGAGTCACAGGAAAAGATGGGGGTGGGCTAGTGTTGTTCAACCCAAGTGGAGAGGTGGTCATGAAAGAGAAGGTCAATCTACCAGGTTCAACTAGCAACAATCAAGCAGAATATGACACACTACTTCATGGTTTGAAGATGTTCATTGACCAAGGTATACACGTCTCATGGTAAAGGGGGATGCACTTATCATTGTGAAACAGATTTTAGGCATTTGGGCATGCAAGAATGAAATCT
This sequence comes from Adiantum capillus-veneris, assembly GCF_014529385.1. NCBI lineage: Eukaryota > Viridiplantae > Streptophyta > Polypodiopsida > Polypodiales > Pteridaceae > Adiantum > Adiantum capillus-veneris. The sequence continues at coordinate 90,944,837 of NC_140944.1, forward strand.
TAAGGACAAAAGTTCATTCCATTTGTAGGTTGTCTAATCAGTTTGAAGAAGTGTAACTATATCATATTCCTAGGAAACAAAATAAGGATGCCAATTTACTTGCACAACAAGCAGTTAAATCTGTTGAGAAACTAGTGCAGGTCATCATGGTTGCAGCAGCTGTCAAGCAACCAAGATACCATGGATTGGAGTCATTGGCTCCCATTATTGGCTTCATTTTGGAGGACGAGTTTCCACAAGACTTTACAAAATCTCAGAAGAGGAGACTCATGAAGAAGGCAAGGTTTTATCTCTTCCTAGAAGGATCCCTCTACCAAAGAGGGAAGGATCAAGTGTGCCGAAGAGTACCAACTATCGAGGAAATTCCAGCCATTCTAAAAGGTTTGCATGAAGAGGCATGTGGTGGTCATTTTTCCCAAGAGTGAAGATTTTGCTTGCGGGGTAAGTTTGGCCAAGCCTACATGTAGATGTCCAACATTGGTGTGAAAGTTGTCACAATTGTCAGGTAAATGGAAATAGAAGGTTGGTGCATGGTCCGAGGCAAATAGTGCTTGAAAATGGACCCTTTGAAAAGTGGGACATTGATGCTATGCGTCCTCTTCCTAGAACAAAAAATGGTAAACTCTACATCCTATTGACTATAGATTACATGTGTAGGTGGGTAGAGGCTCAAAGTGTGGCAAGGGTAAATGGGAAAACGGTGAGCAGGTTTGTCTACACTAATATTTATTGTAGATTAAGCACACCTCTAGAGATTTTTTCTGATAATGGTCCAGGGTTCAAGAAGGGTTTACTCACAAAAGTTTGTGAAGAGCTTCACATTCTACATCATCATAGCACACCCTACTATGCACAGTCAAATGGTTTGGTGGAGAAGGCTAATGGTGTCATTGCAGGCATCATTAGGAAGATAGTGCAAAACAAGACAAAGTTGTGGGATGACTTCTTGCATGGTGCCTTGTGGGCATATCAACCACATATAGGGAAGCCACGGAGTTCACACCATGTCACTTGGTCTATGGTCAAGAGGCTTTGCAGCCTATAGAGCTCAACATCCCAATGATACAGCTTCATGGCAGAGGTGCACAATATGATCAAGAGTTATGGATGGATCCACTTCGTACACTAGTTGAGCTTGAGTGGAAAAGAGAAGCATCCTATGAGTGCTACAAGAGGAAAGCTACACAGGCGAAGGAGAAGCTTGACAAGAAACTGAAGGAAAAAGGCATCAATGAAGGACATCTTTTGCTAAGTTATGACAATCGACTCGATAATCATTTTGATGCCATGTTTGAAACTAGATGGCAGGGACCATACATAGTCAAGAAGGCTTTCAACTCAAGTTACTATCAGCTTATGGATTTGAATGGGAAAGAGCACTCCAGGAAGGTAAACGAGTATCACTTGAATCCCTATTTGAGTCCCCTTCTATCAAAGAATCTACCAAAGATCTGTCAAAAGGTAGCTATCTCATGTAAGTATTGTTCCATGAAGCATGAGTGTAACTCCAGCCAAAATTCTAAGGGGACAAACAATGAAGATCTCGTCAAGGACTCTAAAGCACTCTCTTTCTAAGTTGCATTATTTGTTATTCAGGAGACAGATAATACTCGAATAATGGGCGTATTATTCGTTTATTTAAATAATACGGCCGTATTATATGGTGCCGCATCAGCATACACGGCCAAACGTATAACTTCTTAGTTTTTCGATCAAAAAACTTTTTGAACAAAATTATTTTCGATCTAAAATAATAACTATCGAAAAAAATATGGGCCGAAAAAAAAACGATCGAATATATTAGTATATAAAGCAACACGCGACAACCAATTTTCACACCATCATTCACAAAGTCAGTGTTTTCCATGTGAGTATTCTCACCAAACAAATAAAAGAATAATATGGAAAAGAATAAAAACAATTTGAATTAGATAAAAATTAAAATTCAATGGATTTTAAGTTTTGTGTTTCAAATTTATAAATTTGTTTGAATAAATTAGTAAATAGGTAAAACTTTGTATTTTGTGAAGAATTTAATCTCTCACCTGATACAAAATGTAATTATAAGAATCACTTGTCAATGTCTTCAATTAATTGACACTTGAAAGTGACTAATTAAAAAGATTAGGATATTATCGTTGTGTGTAGAGTGCACTCTCACATGAGATAATTAGTTTAAAAATATAATTACATAAAAAAATAATTTTATGTAATTTAAAGTTTGATTTTGATGTGTAGAGATTTTCTCTCACTTCAAAATGAATATAATGAAACAAAATTATATTTTTACATCTTGTGTAGAGCTATTCACACTGCTATGCTCTCACTAGAGTAAAAATTTAGGAAAAACATGTTCAAAAATATTGATATTCTCTTATCTTTATTTGGAATATAAAATCTATCGTACTGTGTGAGAGCATACACATGCTCGCATTGTAGATAGGTAATTGCTTAAAAATCTATGGTAAAGTGTAAGAACTTTTTGTTCGCAGTTTACATAGATATGATAATTATCAAGTATTTTAAGTGATTATCGTTTTGACATTTAAAAATGTCACTTATCGCTCTTGTAGCTATAACAATTCATAATGATAATCGTTTTAATACTTGATTTAATTGTAATTATTGATTATCATAATGTGTTAAAGCTATAAGCTTGCACTTTAGATAAATCGATGCAAAATATATATAATCCAATGGTATTGTTTTTTATTATTTTATTTTTGTTCAATCATTGTTTTTAATTATTTTTATTTTGTTGAATCGTTGTTAGTTAAATTAATTTAATGTTTAAATTGATTTTGATTATGAAAATGATCATTGAATTTGTTTTCACTAGCAGATTACTTTTGTGCATCATGGTGAAAGGACAAGAGTGGAGTTATGTGCATGAGTTAGCTGCTGGGAGAAATACATCTCACCTTAAATGTAAATCTTGTGGCCACTAGTTCAGTGGTAATGCAACCATAATTAAAGAGCATTTATTTAAAGTCCCTAGCAATGTTGAAAAGTGTGGGGCACCACCAAGAGATATTCATGAAAAATTTCCCATGTATTCTCGCAAAGTAAAGTTGATTCTTGCAGCTAAACATAAAGGTGATGTTTCTAAAGATATACATGCGAATATTGAAGCATCTATATGCAATGAGGTAACAGAACAAGTGTTTACCACTCAAGTAAACGATGAGAGTTCTCAATTGAACCCTCTTCATGGACATGCTTCTACATCAGGAGAAGTTCCTAGCACAAGCAAATCCGGTAGAGCGTCATCCAATGGACAGACGGTGCCTGAAGCATTAGATAAACAGTGGTTGCTTGAGCTGCATTTAAAATGGACACAAGCATTTGTTGCATGTGGAATATCGTTCAATGCTATGTGCAATCCAATATTTCAAGATGCTTTGATGAGTACAGCCAAAAAAGGATTTGTGCTTCCTGACTATAACAAGATGTGAACTAAATATCTTGATAAAGTCAAAGACAGTACTAAAGCCATTTTCAAACGCATAGTGCTAGAGTTTGTTCCAGCATATGGATGCACCATAGCATTGGATGGATGGACTACTTGTCAGAAAAAACCTTTAATCAATGTAAAGCTTATTAACCCTAGAGGGGCTATGTTCGTGGAAGCAATTGACAGCTCATTGAAAGAGAAGACTATCACCTACCTAGCAGGGGTGTATGAGCGTGCAATTGCAAAGACAGGTGGACCAAAGAATTGACTGTTATTGTCACAGATAATGCGGCCAACTACAAAGGAGCAGGAAGAGCTATTCAAGTCAAGTATCCGGAGATTTCTTGGGTACCATGTGCAGCTCACACTCTAAATTTTCTTTTAAAAGATATTGGTAAAATGGCATGTGTGAAGAAAACTTTATTGGATGCAAATCATGTGGTGAAATTCATAGAGAGCATCAATTTTTGTATGCTCTTTTTCGAACCAAGTCACCAAATAAAGCTTTGCAAATATTTTGTGCGACAAGGTTTGCTACGGCATACTATGTTCTTGCTGCTTTGCAAGAGTTGAATCTTTCATTGATTGAAAACCTTAGCAAACAGAAGATGGGATGGATGGCTCAGCAAGTATCCAAGTTATCACGAAGCAGTTGGTCGATGTGCGCAAATAGTAAACTCGCCAGTCATTTGGCGTAATGTAGACAGAATAGTAATTGTGTCAAAGCCATTTGTAGATCTTTTGAGAGCAGTTGACACAGGTTCTTTTATTTTTGGTCGGGTCTACTAGTATATGTCAGAGGCTATATGAAGCTAAGAGAAAATGTCAGTTTCAGTACAAAGGATAAAGCTACCATGATTATAATTGTTAACAAGCATTGGGTGCAGTTGTATACGCCATTGCATGGTGCGGCTTTTGTATTGGATCCTAAGTTTCAAATGCATCAGCAATCTGCCAACAAAGAAATTATGTCCGACTTCAAAACAGTGTGCTCCCAACTTTTAGGGCACAAAGATGGAAAAGCAGCTTTTCATCAACGAGTAGATTATGCCAACAGAACTGGTATGTTTCAGGATCCGTGGCATATAGATGCCATTGGCAAAACAAGTGCACCTTTATGGTGAAAGGAGTACGGTGGAGAGAAAGTGGAGTTGAAACACATTGCAGTTAGAGTTTTATCAGTAGCTGCATCAAGTGGAAGTTGTGAGCGAAACTGGTCAGCATTCGACTCTGTGCACACTAAAAAGCGAAACAGACTTGATACTAAATATGCTGCTGATTTGGTGTATGTTTTTTGCAGTATGAGACTTATTCATAAGCCTCAAAACATTGCAACTAGAGCCGCTCAAAAGCAATATGGAGTCTTCCAAACGCATGAAGCTATTTCTGCAGAACTTGATGATGATGATGATATGGAATGGGAGATAGTTTCAAAATTCTCAGATATGGACGAAGTAGATGATATGGTTGCAGCTTTTGAAGATGGAGATGATTTGTGAGAGTACCATTGTAATACTTACTGACCAAGTTTTTGTATATGATGAAAGAAATTGTTATCTGGTTGTCGTCCACATCAAAACCTCTCTCTCTCTCTCTCTCTCTCTCTCTCTCTCTCTCTCTCTCTCTCTCTCTCAGACACACATATTCACTCACACTCAAATATATACACAATTAAGAGATGTGGTCTCTTCATTTGAAAATAATAAACTACCGATAATATCTTGTCGAATAAAAATTACATAAAGTCGATGTAGGTTTAAAATTACAACAAGGTTCTGGGAAATCACTCAATCGAAAAGAGTTTGATGTAATTTTGAGATTATAAAAATCTTTTGAGTGACTTATGAGTTTGATAGATCTGCTATAAGTTCGTCTATGGTAAAATCTGTAATTCCTAGCTCAGGGGATGGTTCAGAAACATCTTGATGTGAAGTGGTAGTATCGTGTGGCAAAGGTCCGTACAATGATTCATATCGTTGAAGCTTTGCTTGTGCATCACTTATCTCTATTTCAAGCTCAAGAATCCGGCCACGAAGCATGTCTGATGTTTCTCCTTGGCTCGCTAATTCAGTCACTGTTTCTGACTCTTTAGGAAGTAAAACAATAGGACACTTGCGAGGGGGCATTGGAGTATTTGCATTGCGTGGTGCCACCTTTTCTGCAATACGTCCATGTCCAACGCCAGCAGTGCTTGGACGATCTAATCAATCCACTCTTCTCAGCAAAACATATCGAACATAGCATTGCTGGATAAAGTAAATTGCTACTTGGTTGTTGTTTGGTAGGCATCTCTCTTATTGTATACACCTTTGCAGCAATACACGTGCCAGTCCTTTATGTTGCAAATCAGAGAGCTTTAACGAAACTGTATCTTTTGCATTGCCACTTATTTGAAATAGTTGATGGCATACAAAGTGATTAGGGCAAAGCTTTTTGCACTCTTTAAGGGTTAATGGTTCGCCCTACATCTCAGATTCATCTTCTTCAATGTTGGCAATAGTAGAAAGATCTTCTTGTCCACATCTAACTTGTTCTTCTTTAAAAATTGCCTGAACTTCAGTGTGGTTGCATTCTTCTTCCATATGTGCATATCAGGTGAACATGTCATTACTTTTAAATACCCATTCAATTAATTTGACAGTATATCAAATGACAAACATAGAATTTTTGCTCAATTAAACATACAATTAAATCTGACACCAAAAGTAAAACAATGATGAAATCATGAGACTGTGTTTCCATTAATCATCAACTGGTCGTAAGCCAAATGTCATTACAATGTTGTAACCCACTCTATGGGCACCATTTAAACATAAGGAGAGATCAAAAGCATTATGCCTGGTTTTGGGGTGAACGTGCTTGCCGCTTTCAAGATGGGCAAGTACATTACTCAAAAAATGTCTCTTGCTTTGTTATTAGGGGTCTGGTAAGCACTTCAAAATGCGTTTACATGTATGACACATGGAATAAATATCTGTAGCTTTGGTCCAGGAGGGAGGATTACTAGATATACGTTCGGGGGCTGCCCACGGATAATCTCTCTCATATTGTTTTCTAGTTTCTATCTGCATATCGCGTAGAGGAGGAAAACCGGCTGTCGTATTTGTTTTGGTGCATGAACCCCAATCCACAATGCCGACGTAAAGACCTTTTTTGCCAAAATGCAACATCATATTGCGAGAGTGTAGATCATTGTGGAGGTAGTTATGCGCATGTATATACTTCAAAGTTTGGAGGAGAGCATTGATGATCTACAAAATATTCTCCTGGAATAGCTCTATTGTTCCTGTAGTGAGTATGTAATCGTGAATGACAAGCTGGCTGCCATCTGCAGTGCATTCTTTTATCCATTGCTCCACATGGCCGCCGTTCCAAAATCGTGAAATGAGCATAGGTCGCTCCACATGGTGCACCATGGCAAGAGGGTAGATAATACCACGATGTGAAATATCCAAAATTGTTGCTTCGTCTTTGACCTATTGCTGCATGGTGAGCCCATGTAAGTGTACTTTGAACACTTTTGTAGCATACAGTTGATCTTTGAAAGCGGGATGTGTGACACCCACACGCTTCACATGTGCCCATCTTCCCTCTCCCAGCTATGGAGCTTGAATATTGAAGATGGTTCTGTCGGATAAAAGGTGTAAAATAGGTGGTAGCTGAGAGAGGTCTAATGCAGCAACGGATTACGCTGCAGGCTCTGTTCTAAGAAGGATTTCTGGTTCAACAACAGCTTCAAAAGAGCTGGCTTCCACTCTTGCATGCTTTGTTGCTCTTTCTAACTTTTCCTTGCTCTTGAACTCTATATAAAGCTGTTGCACACAATGTATGCGCTCAGCTATGTTTGGCAAGGAAGTAATTGTAGGATTTTTCAGTTCCTGAAAGGTTTTCATGATCTTCCGAATGGTTTGTTTGACCATGTTTACTAAAGAACCTGATGTCATGAGGGCTATGTCAAAAATAGCTGGTGTAAACTCTGCCTAGAACTGTTCAAACACAAACTTGGTCAGAGTCTCTATAAGCTGATAAAAATGCTCCGGAGCGACATGGTTTAAACAACAACTAATCTCTACCTCTGACATGTAATGAAAGTGTCTCACAATCACTTCGGAGACGAATTTTCGTTGATGTTTCTCTACCTTCGTGTCTGCCATATCTGTATGAAAAAATTATAAATTAAGAATCTTACGATAAGATTGTACACGATAGTTATTATATAATGAGAGTTAACCCTATATATATGAAATGATGATACAAATTTATTAAACAATACTATGAAAATTAAATTAGAGAGAGAGAGAGACAGAGAGAGAGAGAGAAACAGGCCACGAGTGTGAGATGCTCTCAGCATAAGAACTGGACCCTGCTATATACAGAAGTGTGAGATGATGAAAGAAATGACATCTAAAGGATTGGAAAATCGTACACGTGAACAGCCCAGCTGGTGTGAGATATTCTCAACACAAGTCCTGGATGCTATTGTAAAATAGATTGATAGTTTTTATCAATCTAATCCCTGATAAAGTGTGTGGAACTCACAACACAACAATCAGCGGATAAATTAACAATTGCAGATGTAATTTACCTATCGTATGTGTTTACGTCCAAAACAACACCAAGTCATTTAATGATGAAAAATGATGTTTCGTTGGAATATGACACACACGAGTAGTAGTATGTCACATTAAGATGAAGAGGGCCTGAAAATATGCATCTCTTCACTCTTAATATAATGAGTGATAACGCTTGTGTTTCTATGTAACACATATGATAGAAAAACTTAATCTAAAATTGTAAATTTTATAAGCTATTTCTAATGGAGTGTGTGGAACACACAACACAACCATCAGCAAACAGGTCAACAATCTCAAATGTAAATCAATTGTTGTATATATCTACGTTCAGAGTAACACCAAGTCATTTGCTGATGAACAATGATGTTACTACAAAAATATAAGCACAAAAATAACGAAAGTCACATTAAGATGAAGAGGAAATAAAGTATGTTGGAGCTATATATGGCTCACTCTACTGAGCTTGGTCTCACCTATATATTTGTATCTTGTCCTCAATATGAATCAGTCTTTGGGAGCGTATATGGTGTGTCTCTTGTCTCGTCTCTCTCTCTTTCTCTCTACATCTCAACATGGTATCAAATCCGTAACGATCACGCGCCGATTCAATTCATGGTGAGAAAACAGTATGTGTGTGCGATTCGCATGTAAGATTCAAAATTGCTACAAATTTTATTTTTGAGCATTGATTCTTGTTAACTGTGGTTGTTTTGTGTTAAGAAGAATATGATTAGTGTTTTGTGTGGCGTTTATTGCTAATCAATCTAATTGTTGATTACGTTTTCTTGTTGATGACACCCTGAACTTCATCTCAATTTTTGGGGGTGTTCTGGTCTCAAAATTTGGAGAAACGAGAAAAGCGCAATGACACTTTTCATCCAAAACTTGTTCGTCTTCTCCAGCTCTTCGATTTGAGTTCTAGGTTTGCGTCAATCGGAGTTCGCAGCAGAAAGTTATGTTGTTTTTACTCCAATTTAGCTTGATGCAGCTTTCTTCGTCTTACTTCTTCGTGAAGCGTCCGCGATCGTTTTTCTTATTTTGGCGTTAACTTTTTTGAGAAGATTTAGTGTTTTGCTATTCGTATTGTGGCCGTGAATCTTGCGTCTCACGCCACTCTATTTTTGAGGACTCTTTTATTATTAACGTCTCCTTTGCCTTTTTTGGGTGACGTCTCTCACATCTTTGGACGTTCCTTGAGCATCCTTCTTGCGTTTACCGTTGACAAAACACAGTCCTCATATTTCTCTCATTCTCAATTGCGGCCTTCACCATATATGGTGTGCAAATTTTGCGATCTTATCTTATACATCTTCTCGAAACAATATATGGCTATGAATATTCTCGTCAACGGCTTTCCTTTTGGCCAGCGTTCTGTTCCTCCTTTCCAAGGTCAAGGATTTCTAGGTTGGAAAGAAAAGATGTTGTTAATTCTTGAAGATGATGAACTCTTCGATGTTGTTCTTGGAAATCGTGTTTGTCCGCCTCAGCGTGTTGATACAGATAATGATAACGTGCTTATCACTGAAGGATCTATATTTGAAGATTGGAATGTTGCCTATATGGATTGGCAACGATGTGATAAAGTAGCTCGTCGGTATATTCTTTCTACTCTTACTGATTCCCTTTTGCTTGATATGTATGAATTGCCTCCTTCCCACGACGTATGGAAGTACCTTATTGCAAACTTTCAGAAGAAATATGTTACATAAATAATTTATTTGAGAGGGTTGCTTAAAAAGTTACAATATGAAGTTGGTACTGCCATGACGAGACATATTGAATCTTTTAAATCTATTAATAATCAACTTGCTGCTGCCGGTGATCCTGTTCCACAAAAGCAACTGATTACACTTCTCCTTGATACGGTGAAGGACTCTTCTTATGATAACATTGTTACTATTCTCTCTAATAAAGATGGTCTTGATTTCGACCAAGCCTGCATGTCTTTAATTGAATACTCTCAACGTCAAGAACGTCGTAATGCTGGTCACGATACAATTATGATTTCACAAGAGGAGACTGAGTCACAACAGATGGAATGTGCTTTTTATGCTCGAGGGCGTCCATTTCAACGAGGAAATCGTAGAGGTGGCCGTCGCAGTAATATTTTCTCTCGTCTCAAATTTCCTAATAAGCGATGTTCTCACTGCAACAAAAGTGGCCATACTGAAGATGATTGTTGGGCACGTCAATATGATGAAGAACACAATATTACCACAAAACAACCACGTTTATCTAGAGACTCTTCTTCTTCTTCTCGTGAATATTGTGGACGATCTGATCATTCCACTCATATGTGCTATAAGCGTAGATTCGACACAGATCGTAATAGAGCATATGCTATTGAACATCAAAACAACATTGTACCAGAAACAAGCTACATCTTATGTTCAGTTGCTCCAGATAGAATACTTCATGTACGTAATGGATCATGTTTTATTGTCGATTCTGGTGCTATAGGAAATATGACATATCAGTCTAAGTGGTTTCGTAACTATCATCCACTACCAGCTCAACATGTTGTTTATCTTGCTGATGATACTGCTTGTCAAGTAAAGGGTATTGGAGACTTATATCTTGGTACCTTATCTTCTTCCACTCGAATTTTGTGAGGAGTATTACATGTACCAGATCTTCAACGTAATCTTCTTTCAGTTGCTAGACTTGTTGATCTTGGTCTGTTTGTTGGATTTGATCATACCAAATGCCGAATTGAGAAAGATGGTTAGACTATAGCCACTGCTCCTCGAAAGGATAATTTGTTTGAACTCTCTCTCAACGATGTTGTAGCAAATGTTGTCACTGCTCCAGGTGATCATGATTGCAAAGTATGGCATCACCGTTTTGTTCATGCTGATTTCTTAAAACTCCTTGATCTTCAACGTCGTGATCTTGTTCATGGCATGGATCTTAAAGCCCATCCCCATATGGGAATTTGTGAATTTTGTGCTCTTCGGAAACACAATCGTAAACCCTTTCCTCTTTCAATTACAACTCATTCTCATGACATATTGGATCTTGTTCATACTGATATATGTGGACCTCTACCTTCTTCGAGATCACAATATCGCTACTTCATTACTTTCATTGATGATTTCTCAAGGCTGAAGCCTTATCTGTTTTCAAACAATTCCACAAGGCTGCGGAACTTCAAACTCGTCGTGGCCTTAAGAAGCTTCGTAGTGACAATGGAGGCGAATATGTTTCTCGAGAGTTTTTGAGTTACTGTGCTGACAATGGAATTCATCATGAACACACTATTCCATATTCGTCTCAACAGAACGGCGTTGCTGAACGAAAGAGTCGCACTATTGTCAATGCTGTAAGAAGTATGCTAATTCATTCGGGCTTATCTCGTGTTTTCTGGGCTGAAGCTACTTTGACAACAGTATTTATTCAGAATCATCTTCCTACTACTGCACCCTCTGGTAAGATACCCATCATAGCATGGATAGGTGACATTCCTTCTGTATCTCATTTTCAAACCTTTGGATGTATTGCTGATATTCATGTTCCCAAAGAAACACGAACAAAGCTTGATGCTCCTGGTTTTAAAGTTATTTTTATTGGATATTCTGACACTTCTAGAGGCTACAAATTCTATGACCCTTCCTCCAAGAAAGTAATGGTGAATCGTGATGCTACTTTTAATGAACAACTTATGGGAGGCTCATGGTCCATGGATGATTCTGATGATACTAAATCATTGCTTCAAGATTTTCCATTTCTTTCAGAAGATGAAACTCTTCCTATAGAGCAACTTTCCTCTTCACAATCATCCATTCTGAATGTTGCCAATGATGATATTGATATTTTTGTTGATCTGCCTATTGATTTTGAACATGGCTCATGTCATGTTTATGATGACGATCTTGCTGATAATGCTTTTTCTACTTTTGAAGATCCAGTTACTTATGATGAAGCTATCTTTTCACCACAAAAGGATCAATGGTAAGAGGCTATGGAAGCAGAGTACGATTGTCTTATCTCTAAAGGTACATGGATACTAATTGAATTACCTCCTGGTCGTACAACTATTAAATGTAAGTGGGTGTATAAGACAAAAGTAAAAGCAAATTATCCTAAGTTGCAAAAGGTTACTCCCAAGTAGCTGGTGTTTAGTTGCAAAAGGTTACTCCCAAGTAGCTGGTGTTGATTATCAAGAGACTTTTTCACCAGTTGTTCTCATTACAAGTGTTCGAGTTTTATTGGCATTTGCTATTCAATTTGATTTAGAAGCTCATCAAATGGATGTGCGAACGGGTTTTCTTAATGGTGACTTGGAAGAGTAAATTTATATGGAACAACCAGAAGGGTTTGTTATTCCAAGTAAAGAAGACCTTGTTGCTCAACTCCATAAGGCACTATATGGTCTCAAACAAGCTTCGCGAGCCTGGTATACAAAATTTGATCTTTTTCTCACCTCTAAGGGATTCATCTCTTGCTCTTCAGACCCCAACTTATACATAAAATGCCAAGGTAGCAGTTTTGTGATTCTTGCTCTTCATGTGGATGATACCATCCTTGTTTCCAATGATTTGGGATTTTTTCAGCAAGTGAAAAAGTTATTGTCTTCTGCATTTGATATGGTGGATCTTGGAGAGATTCACTCGTGTCTTGGCATTCAAATCCAACGGAGCCATACAAAAGGTATTTTATTCCTTCGACAATCAAAGTTTATTGCAGATACTATTCAAAAATTTGTTTTGGAATCTGCACATTCAGCTAACACACCTTGTCTTGCGAGCTCTACGAAGACACTTCTGACAATGGCAGTCAACTTGTCACAAATCAACCTTATGCTAACTTGATTGTATGTCTTCAGTTTGTTGGCATGAACACTTGTCCTGATATTCTGTTTGCTGCTAATTATCTTGGACAACATCTTGCATGTCCTTCTCTTAACACTAGGTTGGTAATGGGACACTTTTATGTCCTCTTAAGTGACCATTTTCCTTGAATTATGTCAAGAGTTTCAAAATGGATTTTGAGGTGCTATTTGTCTAGAAAGTTGTCTCATAAGCTGAAAAAAACTTGACATTTTTTGGGAATATCAACTCCATCTTTAACCTTGTCCTTGCACAACATTTCACAACCTAAATTGTGTGAAAAAACGGGTTCTGTTTTTGGCTTTTTTCAACTTTTTGCAACTATACCACTCTAGAATTCATGTTTGTGAGATCTATAATGCTAGAGAAATATCTTTAGTAGTTGTCAACATGTGCTCGTGCTTATAGGGAGAAATAAATGTTAAAGTTGTAAGTTATGACCAAATTACAAAAATTGTCAAATCCTGTTTTTTAGCCAATTTTAGCTCTTCTATGATTTTTTTGGTGGCTTTCATGATATCCAAATGCAGTTTTGATTTTCTATGTGGCATATTGTGTAACATAAAGCTAATATTCCTTGAGTTTTGGGGCACCTAATACCCTATTTTGCATAGTAGACAACGATGGTTGATTTTTTCAATTATAGAAGAAAACGAAACATTCTAGTATATCAAGTATAGCTTTTTCAATATTGTTAGTTTCTTGTGACAACTACATGCATTTTGTAGGTAGTAACCATATCTAGTCATAAGGATCAAATTTGCCTAGATATTGAATAGTTTCTATGGGATTCTACAACTCATAATGTTGAACCCAGTTTTTTCATGTTTGCTGTATTTATCACTTCATCTTTGTCCACAAGATTCCCCTTGGTAAGAGATGTATTATTATTTTGACATGCTCCATGGTTCCTTATGAACCTAAAGGACAATAGGGAAATAAGAAAACATGCATATATTATTTGTATTGAGCGTGGCTATAGAAACTTTGGTGATAGGTTTGCAGAATGGTAAAAATTCAATATTTTTGTACCTATTTCTTTTGCCAAAACAAAAAATAGTGAGTGACAAGCAATCATATGTTCTGATCACCAACCCATTGAAGTTAACTAGGGAATTTATCTCAAGTCCTACAAAAATCCCTAATCTTATTTTTATGCAACAAAACGTAAGAAATGACTGTTTTGATGAAAATGTACTGGTCCATCAACTTTGGAGGCTTGGTGTGACCAAAAGATGAGAAAATTTACAAGTTTCTTAATTTTTTCATGTGTAGTAGGCCTTGAAGTATAACCTCAGGAAAGGATTTTACAAAATGAGTGGATCTATTATGGTTTTGGAGTTTTTTTCAAAACCCTAAAAGAACACTTTTATGTCCTGTTAGGTTACCAACCCAGTGTTAAGCATTGGTCTGCTGCAAAGCGTGTATTGAAATACTTGAAAGGCACTACAGATTTTCGTTTAGTCTATCGACAACAACTCACATCCGATTCTATGTAATCTCTTTCTCTTTTGGGTTACACAGATGCAGACTGGGCAAGCTCACATTTATCTATGCGATCTACTAGTGGAAATTGATTCTTTATAAATGGTTGTCTTGTTTCTTGGACCAGAAAAAAACAACGTCGTGTTGCAGTTTCTACGACTGAGTCAGAATATGTTGTGGCATCACTTGCAGCTCGTGAGTTGATTTAGATTCGACAAATGCTGGTTGATATTGGTCACTCTCCTCTTTCTAGCACACCCTTGAGGTGTGACAACCAAAGTGCTATTAGTCTTGCAAAAGACTATGTTCAACATAATAAGTAAAAGCATATTGTTGTCCATTATCATTATGTCAGGTATGAAGTACGCAAAGGAACCATTATGATTGAACACTGTCCAAGTACCAGCTGATTGCAGACATTTTGACCAAAGGCCTCAACAAGTCACATTTCATTCTTTTGCGCTCGGAGCTTGGAGTTGCTTCGGCCTCACTCTTTCTAGATTAGCTTCTTTGCTATTGTAATAGCTTTGTACATATGACAGTGTAGTCTTTTAGGTACCATGCACTATGCACACTCCACATTTGCACATTGTGATCTCTAAGTCACTTGAATATTTGTACATGGATGCACAATTCACCTTCACATCATCATTGCTGGTTCATATTTTCACATTGTATAGGGGCTTGGATTTTTCCCTTGAACTCCCCAAGGGTTTTTTCATCCAAAGCTAGAGACCTTTGTTTGAGTGGGGGTGTTGGAGCTATATATGGCTCACTCTACTAAACTTGGTTTCACCTATATATTTGTATCTTGTCATCAATATGAATCAGTCTTTGGGAGCGTATATGGTGTGTCTCTTGTCTCGTCTCTCTCTCTCTTTCTCTCTACATCTCAACAAAGTATGCATCTCTGCACTCTTAAACTGACGAACGTTAATCTTTGTGCTTCTTTGTATAATAATCAACAACGACTTAATTTAAGATTGTAAATTTTATAGGCCACTCTGAAGTGAGAGGTGTAGCTTCATGCGTACTACACTCCACGAGTCGACCTCTAATCCTAACTCATCTCTATGGTGAGAGGTATACGACTACACCATACGAGTGAGAATCTAAATTTACCCTAAGCCTTCCCTGGAGTGAGTCATATGACTTCACACCACGCGAAAGGAGACTATATTCTACACACTTCTGGAGCGAGCCATATGGCTACACACAACGAAGTGGCCTACGACCTGCAAGCCAACTTTATGGTGAGAGTCGAAACTACTGCACCACACAAGTCTGGCACAACACAAAAAAAATGTAAGTATTTATTGAAAATTAAAAAATATATCTGAAAATCGCTTTAAATTGAAGGGGCTGTCGCTATCTGCTACTCTCTCAAAAGCTCCAAGTGTGCTAACTCCCAAAATCTCCAGAATGGTTTTCGATCGAATACGGTGACAGTTGTATATATATAGGCGTTTTTTATCAAGATATTTTTCGTTTGAAAAAGTTTTCGATCGAAAAATATATTGATCGAAAACTATTTTATACGGGTGTTCAGGTATTATTCGGAAATACGGCATATAATGATGTTTTATACGTATAATTTTTGCTATATGGACGTATAAACGTAACCCAGCTCTCTTTGGGAAAGATGCTCTATTATGGTACATGAATATACCATCATCCTGGAAGAGGGCTACTGATAGCCGTTTTTTGGCTACAATTAGAAATTGTCATAGTGAGCTACCTCACCCTATCAAATCACTCAAACACTGTGGTTATCTTCACCATTTCACTGTACATAGGCGTGTGTGAGTTAGGGGACTTTTCCCATATCTCCTTAAAAACCCTCAATTAGCTAGTCACTGGGCTAGTTGAGACAAAAAATACAAACAAAAAAGTATATTATGGTATTTTTTGTGTGTAAATATTTCATTGTATATATGGCGTAAATATAGGGATTTTAAGAATTATTTTGATATTTTATTTAAATATATATACGTAGGTGTGTGTATTATTAAACCTACGTACGCGTTCTTTCATCCTCTTGCACCATAAGTATATTTTTTGTCAATGTGTACATACTCTAATCTCATTTTTTTCTTTTATATAAATCACCCCCACATTTTCACCCTCACCCTCGGGAAAACAAAAAATTGATTTCTACTTTCTTAGTCACGTTTATTATATTGTTTTCATTTACTTGCATACCTTTTTCTCTTTCACCCAAAATAATACAAAAGAGGGACCATATCAGATGATTCCAATATCTTTTTTCATATCCATAATTCTTCCATAATTTTTTCTTATTATATACTCATAATTCTAACACCATGTGCTCATTGAGCTAAGATCCATGAATGGTCCATACACTAATCCCACCATGTATGTATTTATTATTTTATCAATAATCCTCCTCCATACATGTGTAAAGGTAACTTGGATGCTCTCTATCATGATATGACAAAAGAGGGGCTCACTCTTGAATGCATTGTGCAAATTCAACAAAGGAGGGGGCCACTAAAAGACTTTCGCAGCATAAAAAACAAGTTTTTTGGTGAGATTTTTGGCGCCTATCTCCGCTCAGAATTTAAAGATGTGGTCAGCAAACACAATGGAGCCCATAATTTGAATAATCAACTCAAATGTTTTCATGATGTTTGGAGCTACCACCGGTGAGATAGGATTTGTGGACCCCTGTCTACCCACTTTTCTCACAAAGTAACCCATAGTCTTCTCTCACCTCCTTTCCCACTTCCACACACACACACATACTCATTCCTCTGAATCCCTCACTCAAACCTGCACCTTCCATGGTTTCTTTCACCTTGTTCACCATTAACCTCCCCTCTTACTTCCATAGCTCTCATATGAGCTCTACATGTACATACACTATCTCTATGTCTCCCTCTATTGTCTCCAAAGTATAATTCCATCTTACCCCTTATCTATATACATAAAATGCAACATGTAAACCATGCTTAACCTTTGCAAATTGGGAGATCTCATCAACCAAAGTGTCATTTTCATTGCAATAATCAACCTTGACGGCGGTGGCATAAAGAAGAGAAGAAGAAGAAGAGGATCGATAGTCATTTTGAGAACCTATACAAGTAAGTCCAAAACTTCTTCAAGCTTCACCATCACAAGGATTTCCTCACTTCATTCAAACATCTTAATTCAACCATCCACCTCATTCTACCCATTGTAAATATAGCATTAAATTTATAGTGATTACTAACACTAACCACTAACATACTAACACAAAATAGCCATTGACCTAACCATAAAAGACACCTCACCTCAAGACATGTGCATAGTAACTCTCTCTCTCTCTCTCTCTCTCTCTCTCACACACACACACACACACACACACACACACTCTCTCTCTCTCTCTCTTTCTCTCTCCTTCCTTAAAACTCTACTTTCACCTTATTTACCATCAATAATACTCTCTTTTGAGTCCACATCCATGACTCAAGCAGACAAAGAAGGCCCGCAATGTTTTGTTATTGAAAAAACAAAATCCTGATTTGTTAGCTTGTAAATAATGATTTCCAATAATCTTAATGAGGGATCTCCAACCTATAAATAGGCCCCTCTCCTTCTTATAAAACAACCTCCAATATCTCACATAGCACCCCAACACTCTATGCGTGAGGAGAGACTTAGGTGTAGCAACCACTTTGTGAGCTTTACTTTTGGTGTAAGAGAAGCTTTCAAGCTACACATTGCAAGTGACAGAGCATGAGTTCAAGAATTTCAAAACCACTTTGTATATGCTCCTCCATCATCAATAAATTGAGTTTTGGTGCATCAAAGGTGTGATTCGACGTTCAAATCTTCGTCCTTCTATTTATGAAATACGGTTTGGTGAATTCAAGGTGATCTGTGTATTTTGAGTTTCTATCGGTTGATCTTGTTCTAAAAGTGTTTAAGTATGTTTTCATTGCCAATTTTGTGTCCATTGTAAGAGGGTATTGTGGTGAGAGGTCTCCCACACCCTAAGACAGTGTGTGTGTATTGGCAATGTTTAGCATTCACTAAGCCTTGAGTGAGTTTTGTACAAGCTCTACAATAGTATCATAATGAACCATATCCATTTTCAAGTCACAAATAAGGTATTACACAAGATCCATTCCTCTCTCTCTTCCCTTTTATCTAGCTCTCTTTCTTCCATTTTGTGTGTGTCTTGGCGTGAGGTTTCTTGTGTGTGTTTTGTGGCGCATCTTCTTGGTTGTGACAAAATCTCTCTTGCGTCCTAGTTCTCATACAATAACTAGGTGGTGCCCCTATCTTGTTTGGGTTTGGATGTGGGTTTGTTGTTGTGTTTGTGCTTCTAGCTGCCCCAGTCCCAATTGATCAGCACGGGAGTCTTGAGGGGTGTTTAGAGGTCGCCTCTCTTGTTGCCCACCCCGGACCACCTCAGTGTATAGCTTAAAATCATGTACAGACTTAAATTTTTTTTAGCCAAACTCTAGAATTTTTCAGGTTTGAGCTTGTTGTGCCTTCTTGATGGTTTTTGTTGCAGGTTTTTGCCCTCATCTTGCCTACTCTACGTGTAGTCGTGTTGGGACAGCTCCCTGTTCACATCAATTTTGCATGTAGTAGCGTGTAGATTTAAATTTGGTCATCTTCAGCTTTCTCGCCAGTCATTTTTCAATATTTCTCTCAAGATTTAAAGTGCCCCAATTGGAGTTGTTCTCTTCAGATTACAACTAGTTCTCTACAGGGTTATGGCTATGCCAGCCTAGTGGCAAATTGTGTGCAGAAAGATTCGGAGGGCATGTATGTATGAATTGTCGAAGTGATGTCGAAGTTGTGGGTTTGTGATGTTCAATTGTGAAAGGGGAGGCTCTTTTTTTCATATGCATTGGTTGGCGTGTGTTGTAAATCCGTGCTTTGAGACGGTTTTGCTCCTATGTGACATAGTCTCTTGGACAACCAGTAAATTCCCAAGGAGACTACCCTTGTTGGACTTGTGGTGTTTCAAAGGGATTTTCCAAAAATTTTGGTGTTCTTGTAGTGCTCTTTCAATTCTCTTGGGTGACATCGCTATAGAGGTGTTTCAGTTTTCTTCTGGACATGGTACTTGCTTTACTATATGAGTTTGACAAACAACCTCATGACATTGTATTTTCTACCATATGCAGCTTAGTGTTGTGGATTATATGGAAGGCTCACTGTGCTCAGGTTCTAGGTGGTATTCCCTTTCATGTTACCACTACTTTGACTTCAATTTGGTATGAGCTTTTGCATACCTTGTGCAGCCAATGGGATTTTTCAACAGGTCTCTCTAGGGTAGTAGAGAGAAGGAGAGATCAGTTTCTTCAACCATGGGCGCGTACTATAGTTCACTTTAGTATGTATAGCGACAATATCATGTGGCATTATGCCCCTCCACGGTGGTTTATTCATCATTCTTCTGAGTTTCCACCTTGATGTAGATTTAACCTTGCCACTGATCATCCACAATTTGTACTTCTGGAAGAGCTTCTCTAGAAGTCTCTATGTACTTAGTATAAATCAATTGTTCTTCCGTGCAAGGGAGGGAGGGAGTGAGGGTTTCAATTTTCCTGGTTGAGCACTTCTCGGTGATGGCCCACCCAAAATTGTGGTCTCGGCCTTCATTCGGATTCATGGAATTTAGAGCAGGCTTCGTCAAGCCAAGCAACTCCTCTGTTCCCCTTGTTGGCTACCTTTTCGGGTGTAGCCACAACTCTCCTTGGTTCTTCATCGGCTTCTTATCACCCATCCTTATTGTTTCTGGTATCTGTTTCTTCTTAGCACTCTGCGGTTTTGGGTAGCCTTGGCTACCCCCTTACCATCTATTGGAGGATCCCTATTTTGATAGTATTAAGGTGCCTATTTTTCAGAGGTTGCTGTGGAACCACTCTTATCTTGGATCTTCATTGGTTCCAGGAGCACTTTTTACCCTCATTAGGAGGGGTTCTTCCCCCCTTGTTTTTTCAGCTTTGTAGCCTGCAGGCATTAGCCTCCAGTTATTATAGTTATGGGCCTTAGTCTCTTACACGTTCTATGCCCTTTGGCAGCCTTTTACTTTGTCTTCAGGCGGTTGTATCAAGGGGGGTTTCCTCAGCTGAGTCTAGAGGACGGACTGCTGATAGTGATCAGCCAGCCTTGATAGATTGACAAAGGCAGAGACAAAGGTAGAGGTAACGAGAGAGAGAGAGAGAGAGAGAGAGAGAGAGAGAGAGAGAGAGAGAGAGAGAGAGAGAGAGAGAGAGAGAGAAGCAGTGAGGCAAGAGCATACTCAGCCTGTTCTTGTATATAGACGGAGAGAGCCTGTCAAAGATGCAGAGCATACTACAGACAAGTATGCTTCCAATTATTCTATTGATCACGCATATATGACTTAAGGACATCGAAGGATAAGTGATTGTAACTCTCAGTTTGACCATCGGACTATGGGTGAAATGATCATGCCATGTTAATTTTTTGGCAATATTTGAAGTGTTAACCAAAAGTGTTTATATGTTAACTTGTGGATTTTATACAAAATCAACTTAGTATGCCTTTGTATATCACAGATATTAGGGTTACATACAAGATATTTTGATCCCTATGTATGTAAATATCATTAAAAAATCCCAAAATTTTAAAAGTTTTGCTTAATTTTTGTGGTCATTTGCAATAAAGATAGCTTAAATGGAGTGATCCACCAAACATATAGATGGATTTTGAGTATTTTTATGAATTAGTGGATTCAATTTCTATTTTTTTGTTGGAATTTTATTATTTTCTACTATTTTTATAACAAAATTGTCCAAAAGTAGAATTAATAGCAATTAGACTTAGCTGGAGAAATTGGATACACTCTAGTGATTAAGAAGATCTTGTCTAATTTTGATGATACAGACATAAAGACCAAATTAAATTGACGGTGCTTGATTTTCTAAAACTTCTACAAATTGAGAAACAAAGTCCAGATTATGAAATTTTAAAAATAAAAGTAAATTTTGCAACTTATTGGGACACACGGATATGAGAGAGTTTTTCCTATGGGGTCTAGGTATAGATAAACTACGTAAGCCAAAACTAGCTTCATTTTCACATATCACTACTTGGAGAGAGCTCCCGAAGACCTATTTCTACGTCCATTTGAAGAATTCTATCAACCACCACCATATACCATTCTATACCAAACATGTAAGGGTCAATTATTAACTCATTAATGAGCTTGTTTTATCATGGTGATGTTAGTTAGAGTATTGTAAGGCTGTGAGATTTGTTGCACCTATTATGGGGGAACACCCTCTCCACATCATTACACTTATGTGGACAAACCCATCTGACTACACCTATGTGGAATCCTGGTGTGTAGCCTAGTTGGCAATTCATATGACATAATTAGCGATGTGTGCTATCATACCAATCTCGGGCTTTAAAAGGAGCTTGTGTATTCACTGTAATCAAGCAATCAATCCATTTAGTCTACTTATGTCCATACTTTTTCCCAATCTCTATTATCATTGTCATTACCATAAATGCATCTCTCCATTATCTCCCTTAATCTTTTCAATTTGTATTAAGGCTTATGGAGGTGATTAGAACTTTTTAATTATCATAAGATCCTAGTCATAACCCTCTATACTAGATTTTATGGGTCCTCTCTTGCTCACAAAATTGATCAATTGCTTTGAATTTGTATTTTTTTAAGATTAGCATGCACGAACTTATTTCCTAATTAACTTGTAATTGTGGGATATGTTCATTGGACTAGCCCATTTAGCCACTACTCCCATTATGAGCTTTATTAGGTAAGCAATTAGTATATTTTATCTCTCCAAATAAGATCACTAATTGAGCATTCTCAATCTATTGATTTCTCACTCTCCAAGATTGATCTCCTTGCATTAGTCATGTGTGGCAAATACTCTCTTCACCAGCTCTTGATAGATCCCCAAGCTTTGGATTTGGTAACCATTAGCCCATTCAATTGATCCCTTGATCCTTTGCTAAAAGAAGATGTGTGCAACACTGCATATGATAATTTAGATTTACTTTTATTGGGGTCATTGACACAAGAAAAGTCTCTTGGGCTAGCAAATAGCACATGATCTCTAATCTTGGCATGTGGTGGCGCACTATTTTTAGTGTAGAGAGAGTGGATAGACCCGTGGAACATGCTCAATTGTAGCCTATAGCCTTTATCATATTGGGCCTCCTTCTCATGACGGGCTTCCCTTTTTCTTGAATTGGGTGGCCAGCTTTGGCCCTATTCCAGCCTTCCACCCACGTACCTAGTCATTTCCGTTGTACTTGCATATCCAAGCCTTGACTCTTGCATTTGCACTCTAATTTTCCACTTACATGCTCCAAAGGTCTAACCCCTTTTTCCTTAAAGGGATTTGCATCCTCCAAAAGGTTCAAACCCTTTTGCTTAAAGGGGACTCCAACCATAGCTTTTACACTAAGCGCCAAAGGGAATTCCTTTTCCACAATTGTAATCATCAATTAGAGACTAGACACTACTCAAATAGATGGGTAAGAACTTCTCCACATTGCACTCTAGCTAACCATGGGGAAAGAATCATTAACCATTTTTTTATGGCAAAGGATTCCATATGTAGATAATCAAAACAAAGGGAATGAAAAAGGAATTATGGTCCACATTCAAGCCATTGAGAGGGGGGAGAGAGGATCAAGACTAGATGGTTACAACATGAGATGAACAAGCATTAGGAATCCTTCTCATAGTAGTAGGGGACAACTACATCCACTATCTAGATGAGTGCACTACTTCCTATGATGCATAGATCACACTAGAGAGAAACGTTTGAGCCATAGCCAAAATTTCTCTCAAAATACAGCTCTATGTCTCACTATGGAACCAGGAGAATATCTTCCCTCTCTTGCAAATAGAATGAAGAGCATTTGCGCCCAATTGGCATACATTAAGTGCGCGGCAGAAAATGAAGTCCAAGAAGACATTCTCCTTAAAGCCATACAAAATATGAAATAGAGTCAAATTATCATTATACTCAAAGACAATGAGACTGTTCGCAACCTATCAACTTGCTCCAAAAGCACGAGAAGAAAATCAAATGAAATTTGAAAGAAACAGTGGAGCTTTTGTGGTGTCTTCCAATCGCTTCACCAAAAAGAGCTAGAAATGTACACATTGTGGCTACACCAACCATCTTTGCAAGAATTGCAATTTGCAACAAAATAAAACTATGTAAAATATATGGAAAGAATAACCAGGATACAAAATATTGCAGATTCAAATATAAACCACAAAAAACCACCAACCATAAAGAGCAATACAAAGACAGAGGAAAAGATAAAATCAATCTTGTTGCCACTGAAGATGATTTTGATGATAACAACTCCATGAGTATAGTCTACACCAATGTATTGTAAAACAAACAAAAAACACTCTATGACTTGTACCCCTACCACCTATCTATGCTCCAAGGTAAGGCTTGTGCCTCACCAATGTGAAATTTGAGTGGAGGAATTGTGAGTGCAACAAAGCTCTAAGGGGGGATGGGATTGTAAGGGTGCGATTTTTTTTTCACCTATTATATGGAACACTCTTTCCATAGCATTTTACCTATTTGGAAAAACCCATATGACTACACCTATGTGGAATTCCAGTGTACAGCCTAGTTGGCATCCATATGACATAATCCACGATGTGTGCTAGAATGCTACAAAAGGAGATTGTGTGGTCACTCTCATCAAGCAATCAATCCATCTACTGTACTTGTGTCCATACTCTAACCTAATCTCTATTATCATTGTAAT
This sequence comes from Adiantum capillus-veneris, assembly GCF_014529385.1. Taxonomy (NCBI): domain Eukaryota; kingdom Viridiplantae; phylum Streptophyta; class Polypodiopsida; order Polypodiales; family Pteridaceae; genus Adiantum; species Adiantum capillus-veneris. Next base: position 90,968,944 of record NC_140944.1, read on the forward strand.
TAGCATGTCATTACCATGAATGCATCTCTTTGTTATCCCCCTTAAACCTTTCAAGTGCTTTGAGAAACCCTAAGTCATCTGGGCCATCTTAGAGTAGAAGGACACAAACTACAGTGTAGCAACCAACCTACTAAACTAAACTTGAAGGAGACCATAGCATAAACTTATAGAACACTTGTATAGTTTCAAAAGATTGTCTGGTGGGGGTCCACAGGGTTGGCTACAAAATAATCCAGATGTTTGCAAAATTTACAAATAGAGAACCGATTTCCAAAAGGGCTTCTACATAGTATCTATAACCAAGAAAAACTCCCAAAGAAAGTCTATGGTATCAAAAAACAGATCAAAGAAATACAAAAGAATAATTTTTGACCCCCAATGATAAATTAACACCAAACTAGCTTAAATTTGACATTGTAAGTTTAAACAATGTATTAAGCCAGGTGGGCCGAGATCCTTCAGGAATATGACACCAAGCTAAGGTATCTCAAAGGCCTATACAATGTAGTGGCAGACGCTCTAAGTCGAATACCAGAGATCAATTTTCTCTTGTCCATGGAACTTCAAAGTGAATTTTTAGATTCTCTCAAGGGAAAATATGAGCATGATGAAGCATATTCCAAAGTGTGAAGCCATGTTCAAAAGAGGGATCCTTCTCACTCCAATGATGGTTGTGTACAGTTAAGCTCCACACCTAGTTCTCCTTTATTAAGTGATGAACTACAGTGATTGAAGCATTTTACCATCGACAATGGGTACCTACTCCACAAGGGGAGAGTTTCTGTACCAACGGACACGGACATTCGGCACCAAATTCTTTATGAATGTCATGATAGTCCAAGTGCGATGATAGCCGTGTAGTCCAAATTCTCTCGTACGACGATAGTTTTACTGGCTAGGTCTACATGGCTTTGTTCAAGCTTATGTCTTGCACTGCCAAAAATGTGAAGTTAACAAGGTAGAGCGCCTGAAAGCAGGAGGACTCTTACATCCTTTGGAGATTCCCAATGGAAAATGGGAAAGAATCTCTTTGGATTTTATTGTAGGTTTACCAACCACTATACAAGGTCATAACTCAGTATGGGTGGTCGTAGGCAGGTTGACTAAACTATGTAATTTTATTCCAACCAAATCAACGGTTAAGACACCAGAACTAGCCAAGTTATTTGTGGACAATCTATACAAATTGTATGGTTTTCCAAGTAACATTGTTAGTGACCGTGATCCTAAGTTTAACAACCACTTTTGGAGAGGTGTATTTAAACGATTGGGTACACAACTAAACCTCAGTACAGCTGATCATCTAGAAACAGATGGTCAAACAGAATGGGTTAACCAGGTGGTAGAGGATATGCTGAGAGCATACGTCAGCAAGAAACAGTCAGACTGGGAAGAATACTTACCTATTCTCAAGTTTGCCTACAACAGTGCTAAGCATGTCACAACAGGTTTTAGTCCTTTCAAGCTTTTGTACGGGTTTCAACCTAGGTCACCAGTTACGATGGGGTTGGCAGCCAAAAAACTCCAACGAGTTAAGGATTTTCTCCAAGACCACATGGATATGCTGAAACTTGCTCGTCAGAATGTCCGGCAAGCACAGGATCGGTATAAGAAGTACGCTGATGAGAAACATCGGCAAGTTACCTTCGAAGAAGGGGCGAAAGTATTTTTACGTGTGTCAGAACATTTAGAAAGTCTAAAAACTGGGCTGACGCCTACAGTATCTCCCCAATATTGTCGACCTTTCAAAATACTCAAGCGAGTAGGTGATCAGGACTACAAATTATTACTACCTTCACATTCTCGCATTCATCTGGTGTTTCATGTAAGCCATTACGTAAGCGGCCACATGGGGACGACAATGTCATTGACCAACAAGTTTTGGTTGAGTTCATTGAACCTCCTACTGTACACATGAACCTGAATGTGTTCTTGATTATTATGAGTTGCGTACACGTCATCACGTACGCCAACAAGCCTTAATCAAGTGGAAAGACTGACCTGAAGAAGGTGCCACTTGGGAAAACATAAGTGTTCTTAAGAAGTTCCTTACTTTTGTTTTCGAGGACGAAAACTCTTCTTAAGGGGGGAGTAATGTCAGGACACTGGAAAGGCCGGACTAGACAAGGGCAGGGCCGGGCTAGGCGGTGTGGAACGGGGAGTCCAACTAGGACAAAGGGCCAGGGTCTTGCAAGGTGGTGGACTCTTAGGCTCTAGATTCCCTTGTCTTACATCCATGCACCTCCGGATGGTGCCACCACCTTGCAAAACTCCTCTCCTTTCACCTGCAATCGCGTCATCTCTCATGCACCACTTTTTTCTATACTAACTTCAAGATTTAGTTTAGTGAAAAAATCCATGTGTGGCATACTTTTCCATGCCATCAATACGCAATTTGAATCAATTACATTAAAAAACGGGTGTTTAGCTTCCTTTTGTACTGCTTGCCTGCTGACACTCTTCACCATGGTGAAGAAAAATTCTCTTCCTATCTCATTAGAATTTTCACCACACCGAGAGTGATATGACTGCTATGTCACCCAATTTGAGCGTCCCCAAATAACGACCTTCAAGCTCGCAAAAAACTTTGAACTCACCTAGCTTTAGCACCCATTCTGCATACACCATGGCACCACCACTTAGGGTTTCAATATGCTAAATCCCTCCCAATGTAGACCTTTGACCTGTTATGTGTCACATCTGACAAACACATTATCTTAGCACCGCGAATGACCTATACAATGCCGCATTTGGCATACACATCCTAGCAGTAGAGTAGCATCTTTATCCAGAACCCCTTGTCCCGCTCCCAACCGTGTGATATAAACATTTGCTCATGTCACCTGTGATAGCAAGAAATACTTGCAATTTTGACTAGAGAGTGCTCCATCTCTATGTACCTGTCTCCTAGCTGCATCAAACACCTGCTCAAGGTCCCGATCATTTGCCTGCAAACTACTATGTCTGGGCTTCTTGCACTTCCATAGGCCGACCATCTTAAGTTGCACCATTATTGCCCACCCCCTCATTGAGCATTGATGCTCTACCATAGAATTAATTAGATAAGAGATGATTTCATAATAGAAAACTGATACTTAGTATGTACATAAGTAGTAGATAGATAGAGAGAGATTTTATTAGCTGTAGAATCCCCTCGAATCAAACGGAAAGGCATGAGATGCCCCATGTGTGACGTCAGCGCCACCAGGATCAAATTGATGGCATTGAGAATAGCCACTTGTCTGTAAAACATGTGTGAGCAATATATCCTCGGCACCCACAAACCTGTAAACAAGCCACTCTGGTAGCCTTACATAGCATGGTTCTTCAATAACCTGTATTCATACGCATGCTTGATACCCAAAATGAGCGGATACACCCACATTGATTGTAAATCAACCTTCAAAAGTATACTTATCAACAAGATGGTACCAACCTTCGATACCCTATCATCCCAAAGCAAACGAGAGGGTTTCCTAACACCTTGGTCCACACAAGGCATCTCTATACCTGTCTCATGCAGCTCTGCGACCACCTCATCTACATGCCTCATGCTCTTCCCCTGTCTCAAAATATGGAATCTCGTCCATCACTACTACTTCAACCGTATCAACAAATCTCACTTGTGAGCCATGTGCACACTCCCCAGGGATTTGACTATCCATAGATGAATCTGCCAAGATATTTTCCTGGCTTGGAACCATCAGCACCCCTTCAACCACTGGATCTTTCTTGTGTGGCATGCATGGCATAGGAATAACCCTTGTCTCTCTACAACCATAATATCTTTGGCTCTTCTTGCATATGCAAACCCTCTAGAATCCGTTGTGCTTTTATCTCCTTGGCTTCAACTAGCTTTGATGCTATCGGATTGGACCATCCTTGCCTCGCTTGACATTTCTTCAAGAGCTTCTTTGTGTGACCTTTTGCAAAGGCCACTGCCTCCGCATATGACACCAGTCCATCAACTTCAACTTTATCACGACATCCACATGCAAGCACTCCATGAATTTATTTAATTTCAAAAAGTCAGTATTCTCTACAGTAGTTAACTTTATGAGCTTTCTCCATAGCGCTTCGAAATTCCACACAAACGCTTGAAATTGACCATCCAGCCTTCGCTTCACTTCCCTCAATTGATTTGCTTCGGAATGCCGCTTCCAATGTGTTCCAATCCAGCTTTTCTTCAGCCTGCAAGCCATCGTACCATGTTTTGGCCTTTCCACTAACCAGGAGTGGGAACACCTGAGCCACTCCCTCTTATTTGGACAAGCCGCTCTCCAACAAAAATAGACCATAGTCCTACAGCCACACTTTTACATCTTCAACACCTGTAAAAGTAAAAAAACCCGACCACATCTTGCTTAGTAGCACTTGCTCTTTGAAACTGGTATCACCGCAACCACGTCTTCGACTTCACTAAGAAGCAATCAGTGGCTCCTCAATGGGGGCACCATTGATTGAAAAGGGGAAGGGGGAACAAACCCTGCACACTCCAAACTCGCCTCTCTATAGCCCATGGATTAACCCGCATCCCTAACCATACAGAAACTCACACACATGCACACTTTCTGCCAACCTTCACAGCACAGACTCACCTTCGAGCATTCTCAACTGTACACGTTCACACATAAACACCTCGACATAATCGGCTTGACAATACACCATCATACACAACCATACCTACACCAAATAAGTAAACACATAATCCCTAGGAGGCAACACAACCCTCGACCACAACAGAATAGCTCACTCAATCATTCTCTCCCTCCCTCTCTACGCACACATACACAAAACCCAGAGCCAACGCTACCACAAGCGTGGGACACGAGACGAGATAGACGAGATGATTGATGGCAAACTCAACACGAAAAATAATCCTACCAAACTGTGAACTCACTTATCCATAGCACCAAAAAAAACAACAATCCCCATACAATGGTGGTGCCTTCTCTGATTGATCTCCTTCAAGTCCTCGGTGACCTTCTCTCCTTCTTCACCCTTGGCCTCTGGCCATGCCCTTGGCCTTCAACTGCCCTTATAGATGGTGGCCATCAGCTCCTCAATCCTGTGCTCTGCAACCCATGCTCACTGCTGAGTCCACTGTATATGGCCAACTCTTTCACATATTTTCCTCCCCCCCGTCATCCCCAAGTAGCACTGGCTCCTCCCTCTTCTCTATAGCATGCAACCCACGAATGACCCCGCCTCCTTATGGTGCCATCACCCTTCTCAAGCAACCTCCTCAGCCATATCTTTGCACGCTTTTCACCTTGTAGCTCGTGGCGCCCTGAATATTCTGCATCTCGGCCAGCGCGGACTCCCAACCCAGCACACCTCAAGGCGGCCCTCCATTGCTCACGGCCTAGCTGGCTGCAATAGCGCCATCTGTCTCTTGCCCTCTCGTGCTCTCTCTCCCTCTTGCTCTAGGCCAACCTTCTGGCGGCCCTGCACTCTTTGAGCCCCTGGCTCCTCCTTGGCCTTCTTTTTCTCCTGCGTGTCCCCCCTCCCATGTAGCTGGTGGTCCTTTCCTTTCATGTACTCCCCACCTGGCACACTACCATGCAACCCAACAGGCGGATTTCCTTTTCTGTGGCAACCCATGCTCACCTCATGTAGACCAGCCACCTCCCTACAGATGGCACTCCTCTGTACTGACAGCTCAGCCCGCCATGCACCTCTTGATGGCGCCACCACCTCGCAAAACTCCTCTACTTCCACCTGCAGTTGCATCATCTCTCATGCAGCGCTTTTTTTCTATACTAACTCCAAGCTTTAGTTTAGTAGAAAAGTCCATGTGTGGCATACTTTCCCACGCCATCAATGGGCCATTTGAATCGATTACATTAAAGAATGGGTGTTCAGCTTTCTTTTGGACGGCTCGCCTATTGACACACTTCAACATGGTGAAGAAAACTTCTCTTCCTATCTCACTGGACTTTGCACCACACCAAGAGTGATATGAGTGCTATATCATCCACTTTGAGAGTCGCCAAATAATGACCTTCAAGCTCGCAAAAAACTTTGAACTCGCCCAGATTTAGCACCGGTTCTGCATACACTAGGGCACCACCACTTAGGGCTTCAATATGCTAAATCCCTCCCAATGTAGACGTTTGACCTGTTATGTGTCACATCTGACAGACACATTATCTTAGCACCACGGATGACCTATACAATGCCGCATTTGGCATACACATCCTAGCAGTAGAGTGTCTTGCATGTCCTGCAGACTCTCAACCATATCATAAACCTCATAGCATCTATATCCAGAACCCTTTATCCCACTCCCAACCTTGTGATATCAACATTTTCTCCTGTCACTTGTGATAGCAAGTAACACTTGCAGTTTCGACTAGAGAGTGCTCCATCTCTATGTATCTATCTCCTAGCTGCATCAAACACTTGCTCTACGTCCCTGTCATTTGCCTGCAAAATACTATGCCCAAGCTTCTTACACTTCCATTGGCCGATCACCATCTTCAACTGTACCAATGTTGTCAGGGGATTTGTATTCGAAAGGTAATCCAGGAAGGCAGTGGGCCCATGGATGTGAGAGGTGCGAGGAAAAGAGTTGCAGTAAACACAATTAATGGGAATAGAGCTTAAAACACACACTTTACCTTAAACCAAATAATCAGCAGTATCCCTGTTTTAATCAAATATTAATGGAGGAGTTTATGCTTCTTACAAGGATTGTCCTGGTTTAATCCAGGTGCTAATCAAGAAAAACAAAATTAAACGGCCTTGCACTGCCTTCGGCTTCTTCCCATGATGGCTTAGGAGCTTCGACTTCCAATGGCCTTAGGTGGTCTGATTTGGTTTAAGGTTACCGGTTTAATTCCGGGTTTGAACGGTCTTGGTGATTATGGCTTAGAGAGCTTAAGATTATGATTATCAAGGGTAATTTTGGCTTAATAAGATTGGGGCTTTGGCTTAGGGCTCGTATGAAAGCTCAGCTTAGAGTTTATGGTAATCTGAGGTTAAGCTTGGCTAATGAGATTAGGATTAGGCTTGGATCAGGAGTTTGAGATTAGGTTCGGCTTAAGGAGAGCGAGATCTTTGATTTGAAGAGCTCGTATTTAACAAGGCTAATGACTTCCGAGATTAGGCTTAGAGAGCTTAGGAATATGGCTAATGAGTTTGAGAAGCTTTGGCCAGGCTTATATGAGAGATTAGAGATTATGGTCTTCAAGGCTTAAGATGGCTAATGAGAGCTTAATGAAATCAAGATCTTTGCTTGGCTTGGCTGAAGCGGGCTTATAATAATCGGAGAAGGTTTGGCTTAAGAGGGCGAGATCAAGCTTGGCTAATGAGAGCGAGATTAGGCTTAGCTTAGAGATTTATGGATTAGGATGGCTTAAGACCTCTCACTTTCTTCCCTAGAGAGAAGGCGCTCAATGAGAAGAGGAGAGGATAATGAAACACGAGGGAGAGTCCAAGAGCCCCCCCCCTTTTCCTTTATAGGTTGCATGTGCACTTTACCTTGCTAAAAATAGCCTACCCATTAGCGATGTCGCTAATGGGTAGCCACCCTATGACGTGGTAGTGACGGATCCTGACCAACGCATAATTCCCAAGAGTAAAGCCAAGAAAGGGTGCATGGGGCTGCTGAGCCTTTTTCGCTTCATAGTCGGGCTCGTATGAGCAGTGCTATGGCCTCCATGACAGCGGCATCTCCTCAATGCCATGCTCTTCATTTTTATTTTCTTTTGGCTTCCCCCACTTATTGTATTAGGGTGGCCATTAACCATGCCATTTAATTGGGTGGCTAGTTTTATTGGGCGGCCATTCTTATTGCGAGTGGCCACTCTGCTCAAGAGCACTACATTTGGGAATAGATATCGACCAACGCATTGCATTCATGACATCATTTTTCAACATCCATTGACTAGCAATATCACCGTCAATTCTACTGCCCACTCTAGTGTGTTGAATGGCACCATAGCTTTCAAGATGCAAGTATAAGTGTCTGTCAAGGCAAGGAATTAGATATATATAAAAATGCTTTCGTATCGGCCCACATTTGGTGTACATATCGGCACTACACTACATTAAGCCTATATACTGCCCAACTCGAAAATACCTTGTTAATGGAGATGGACCTTTAGTTGCCACCAATTTTTCTCTGACGGCTCCACTTCTCAGAATATGTTTGCAGCTTAAAAGTTACCAAATGAACTTGACCGATCAAGGTGACCAGGGCGGTTTGGAGCCGGCCCCGGGTGATACTTAAACTGGCCATATCTTACCAACCGAAACCCCGATTGACAAATTGAAAAGACCGACGTGCTCTCGGAAGTGAGCACTTCGGACCCATGCATTCCTATTATCTTTGACCTTTTATCAGCAGGTGCTCAATCCGGTACGGATCAGCTACTGACTCAACTTAAAACTGTCATAACTTCTTATCCATAACTCCAATTGACGAGCCATAAAGACAGGCATGTAGAGCCCTACAAGTACTTCAAGTTTGATTAATAAAAACCCAGCTATGACAACTTCAAGAATAGTTGTTGTTTAGCATTTCCAAGACATCTTTTTGCCCTTAGAGTTGCACCTGGCACACTTTTAGCTTAAAATTGGCTTGTTAGCAAGCCCTTATAATTGCTGAATAATCATGTAGGATTCAAAAACACTTGATTGTCATCCCTTTGCTCATTTTCTTGTCATGGGAGTGGAGTAGCACAACAACGTCTTATTGCTGCAGATTCACCAATTTAGGCAACACTAATCACGAAATCATGCTGCAGTGGCTGGCCAACAGTGTAGCTGGTATGATTTTGTTACTCGAGTAGATGTACATGCTGAAAGATATTTGGATTTTGATTTGGAATTGGATTGGAAATTGGTATATGATGTTTTTTTAGTCGCGACAATATTTATGAAAGTGAACTTAAGATGGATGAAGATTGTTTATTGAATGATGAGTTTGACCAATGATATCCTGATTCATTAGGGTATGACATATATTGCTTATTCTAGTGGTATGGGACACTAGAATAGGTACTATGTGGATGAAGGTAGGCATAAGAAATGTTATAAAATTTATCTTTTACTATGTGATAGTTTCGATATAGATTTCTAATCACTATTGTTGACAAGTATTGTCTGCAAATTTTTATCTCCGCAACTGAGGACAGTTGCTTTCCAACGGAGAGCTATGTTATGGAATTGATATTTTACTATTTATTGCAGATGACAGGTGGAAAAGGCTTGACCGAGCTATGCTATTGCAAAAGGATATTATATTTTATGTATATTTGATTATTCAAGTGCTCTTTATGAGCTTTGGCCATTTATGACCCGCCGGTCAATTTGTACTCACTTTGACCATTTAAGAAATCTATAAAACAAATATGTGCAAGAGGGAAATGGTCACTCTTGCACAGGGAAAGATTGCACCCAGTGTCTGTGTTATTCTCCTCTCCTCTCCCCTCTTCTCTCTCGTCGTGTTAGCATAGCACTCCACTCTAGAAGGTGCGCCTACACGTGCTCTCTCAATCTATCTTGCTCTTTGTCTCTCTCTGCTTGTGTACAACTTGGATTATGCGTTTTGTGATTCGAGTTATGCAAATTTTTTTGTTCCATTGCTTGTAGTATATTGTTTTTGCTATTTTGCAGGGCTCGCAAAGTTTTTGTCTGTAGCATGAAGGGTCCTTTGTTGATGCATGGAAATGTTTGAAAGCAAAGTAGCATGCAAACTTTGATCTCCCCACAAGAAGATTTGTTCGTTCCATGGCTTGTGGTATATTGTTTTTGCTATTTTGCAGGGCTTGCGACGTTTCCATCTGTAGCAGTGGTATCAAAGCACAAGCTACACTCTAATCACCACAGATTTGGATGATGAACAGCTAAGTATTTTCCTTTTTTTTTCATGGATGTCCTTCACAGAGATCAACTTGTCGAAATTTGTGTGGATTGCATAAAAATGTTATGGTGTTGGGAATCTATTAAAGATCATTTTCTTTTATCAATTATTTTTCATTCCCAGTGTGATCATATTAGTTATACATAATAGGTATTCTGTGCTCGTCACATAAAGGTACTTATACCATGGCTAATTTGTATTACAGGGTCGATTAAGTTAATCAAGTGATAATATGAAGTGAATTACAATATTAATAATATATATATATACACACACGTGTGCTCGCGTGCACACACACACACACACACACGTATATATAATGGTATGTAGACATAATTAGAGAGAGTACTATCTAATAGAAACTCTTTCTTGAATGATTAGCTATGCCTGGTGTTGCAAGATTGAGAAGAAGAAGATTGTTAAAATAATCGATACGCGGGCCCGATGGGGCAAGAGAAGAATGAACAGGGAGAATTAGGAGTAATAGCAATTGGCTTCAAATCTAATCTAGCATTGGGTGACAATGCCTCCACACAGACACAAACTAACACGTGCCACACGGTTTGTGTGGTCTCTGTGAGTGGGGAGCACAAGTAGCCTGGTGGGCGCACACTCACACTTAGTGCCGGTGGGCACCCATGTCTACTCGACCTTTACCCGCCACCCACCATCGCTCAGATGCTTCCATGCAACCTCACCACCTTACAGCGACTGCCATCATATAGTAGCCACACATAGACACAGATTATTCTTTTACCAAACTCCCCTGCACCACACGCCTACCTTGACGTCAAGTGGGCTGCAGCTCTCCTCTAGGAGCAGTCGGCCATGCAACAAACTCTCCTCCCACCACTCGTTGCAGCTTTTCTTTCCTGACCCAGTAGCCCCATATTCATGCAGAGCAGTTAACCTTTGGAATAATTCTCTCTCTCCCTGAAGCCCCCGACCTCGACCAGAGTTAAACTCTCTCTCATTGTCTCTCCTCAACCTGTATCTTTCTTTCTCATAGTTGGGGACCAACTACTCTCTCATCGGCCAGCAGCCGCCATGCACACTTTTAATGGAGCTTTCCCTCTAGTTTCCTACTCTCACACAGACACACGTAGTCCCATAATACTCTCTCTGTGTCTCTCCCCCCTCTAGTCATCTCTCTCTTTCTTTCACTGTCGCTCTCTGTCCACCACCCGCCATCAACCTCTCTTTATTACTCTTTTTTTGGAGTTTATCACCAACCCCCACGGTCCCTCTCTCTCTCACACATAGTCGTCGACCTTTTTGCTCTGCAGTTCGAACTCACTTTCACCCACCACTTCGACTCCGTCCATGCGTGCATGCACTAGCTGCTATCATAATCCCTCTCTCACCTCATCCGCCCACCATGCAGCATAGGAGCTTCCTCGCCTGCCACTTTCAGCCATGCAGAGCGGTATCAACCACTGCATGGACCCCTCATAACACTGCTATGTGAAACCACCTTCACTTACCCCCTGCAGTGATCACCTTTGCAGTAAATCTGCCGACCCTCAATGCTCGCTTTCCCTCTTTCTCTGCTCATGGACACCGCCCTTGGCTCGGCTCTGTATACACTGCGTTTTCCCTTTCAACCGCAGGCCCGAGAGCAGCGCCATCCTGACGGCAAAGCCCATCCAACTCCTCCCTTTTCATTTGATCTGCAGTACCACCCTCTCTTTTGGACAATACCCACTCTACATAACCACCCCCCATGCATCCTCACAATGCCATCACCCTATAGCATTGCTTCTTCTCGGCGCTCTGCAAACCTTGTGGTAATGAATGCTTCAGCTTCTCCTACTGGTTCTGAGAGAAATGAAAGGAGAGAGTTAGCACGCAAAAGGTCCACAGAAGAACATTATTGCAGGGATCTACAGGTTGCAAAAGACAAAAAAAGAAGGGGGTGACCATAAGAATCTGATCGAGTGCAACAAGGAGTAGTGCATGGTGTTGAACAGCAAGGCAGGGTTGAATGGTGGCGACTAAGGCGCGCAGAAATGAAGGGCTCAAGCTGCCATGACGAGAGGGCCCTATTAAAAAAAAAACAAGGCATTGCCTTTGATTGTTACGAGGAGTACGACGTCAAAGAAATTAAGGAAATTGAGGGGCCTCCACTTTAAGCTCATCGGTAGAGTCGAGGTGTCAAATATTGGAGGTTTCCATGAGGATATCAAAAGGAGGGGGAAAGCTATTCCGGTTCTCCTGTTTATTATCCATCGTAGAATTGCCAGAAGTCACACCAAGTAGCGTAAAATTTTAAAGAAATCCATCCTTGTATTGCATGCTCTAATCTAAGTTCATCGGCTTAGTTCTAAGTTCTAACCTCCATATGCTTGTTGTTTGAGTGCATATTTATTTTTTCTCTCTCGATGTCATGCTCATGTACTCTGGGACATGTATACAAGTGGTTATCGAGTAGGTGTGGTGTAAGTAAAGGATACCAGCCTTGCGATGTGTCGAGTGTGCGAGTTACCTTATGGGGAAGAAGTATAAGCCAAATGGGTGTCATTTTGTATAGGAATTTGTGTATGGTAGAAGTTTTGTAAGTGTCCAAGGCTGTTAACTCATTTGGGATTGATTATCTATGGCTTATGTCTGGGTAAGGGTGCTCTCAAGGATTAATAGTCGCAATGATCATTAAAAGTGCCATCACAACTTGTCATATCAGTTGGCATGGTAACATGCATACGATCCAAATGTTAGTTATGCTTTGAGATACTATCCACACAACATCTAAGGACACACCTAAAGCTCTTTTATTTTTTTAGGTCAAAATTCAAAGATTTTCGGGTATTCACTCTAAAATTTGTAAAACTTTGCCGATTTACTTGAAGGAAAGCATGGATTCTAGCCGATGTTTTACTATCTCAGCTATTTTCAATAACACTGGTGCAATTTTACTAGCTTTGAATTTTCTTGTGACAACAATCAATGGTTTAAAAACTTACTCATATATATAGCCCACCTCACCGATATATGACACCCATCTATACGACTTGAACTATATGGCATATATACTTTGGTTTCTTCTATCTTGCATGACATTACTCAAATGATGTATTTTATTGTTGCCCTTTATTTTCAATAACTTGTTTGGCATTTGACGATTTGGATACTAGTCACTTCTTCAAACCGCCTCCAGATACGTAATTTTACGTTGTCATGAAGCTCACTTATCACACCGTAAATCCACTTCTTTTATTTTTACAGTATTATTTATCACATTGAGGTCATATTCCACTAACACTATTCTAAAAGATTCTCAGATGGCATTCTTTGTGCACCGATCTACTATCTCACCTAACCTCTTACTCAGTACTTCATTTGTTAAGTATGCTAACTCTCTTGTCTACAACTCTGGATGTGTCTGTAGCTCCCATTTCAAAAGAGAACAACACAATTACAACCCTCTCCAACTTGTACGAGCATTCTATTTTTGTACGAGCATTCTTCTACTAGCATTGCTTGAAAAAAATTATCCATTGGTCATCAGGGAGGCCTTCTTTCGTAAGACCCTTTGGAAGCACACCCTCCGTGCTAGATTCTAAACTTCTCTTTACCACATGGATAACCTTGCCAATGCAAAGTCTAAAATTGTGCAGTACCAAAACTGTAAAGTATAAAATTTGGTACTGTAAAGTGCCTCGGTTTATATGCTAACGTTCACTTCCCTATAGAGCTTTAAATTTGTGTTCGGTTCCTAGCATATATACTTGCATGCATGCAATGACTCAATAAAAATTTCAGAGCTCTCAAGATACCATACAAACACTTGCATGTATGCAATTTAACAAAAAGTTAAAAATGTTGAGCTCAAAACCTCAAAATCTTCAAATGACAATAGCTACCTTTCATGAAAAAAAATCATGAAAGTGAAACAAAACAACAGTGTACGTATGAAAAGGAGGAACACCAACCCCTGGACTTTTCCGATGATTGAGTCTCATCCTCATCAAAAAGTGCTCCAGACTTAGCTCATTTCTCCACAAAGAAGTCCCCCCTACTACCTCTCATGTTTGGGGTACTGTTCATGCTCTGAGGATATTTTGTACTTTTGAAGGGGGATCTTGCATCCATGGTCATATGCTTCTTCCCCTTGAAGCCTTGACAATAGATTTCCTTACACGCATCCTCATAGTTGCGATGGTGCAAAGTCAAATACCTCGCTATCTGCACAATAGAATGAAGAACGTGTTGCCTATGAGAGAGATGCAAAGCCTTTGATCAAAAAGGCTTGACAAAGGTGGTCTGCAAGAGAGGTGTAGATGGACTAAGAGGTGGAGAGTTGTTGTGATGTGGAGGGCGTAATGAGTGATGTGTGACGGAGAGTGGTAGTGGTCACGTCACATGAGTGCAAATGTGCAACTCGCATCCATAACTGCACCCATGTTTTCTTTGAAACAAGTGGTGTTTCAAATTTTAATACATTTGTACTTTGAAATTCCTACTCTCTATAAAAAAAAGTTAATACATTCCCTCTACATTACTTAAATTTAGAGGACAAAAAAGGTTCGCATTAAAACAACCTGGAAATATGTAGAAGTACAAACTAGGTAGGAACAAAAAAGATCCTTTTTTTCTACCACCAATGCATGATTTCACCCTAGTGTCGAGAGAGATGGGCACCTTTTTGCTAAACTGGCCAAACAACAAGGATCAAGTTAATAGACTTTGATTATTATGCTGACCTCTTCCAGCATGAGGGACGTGACTTAGGTATGCTCAACTTGTCTATAAGCTAGAGAGCATAAGCCTAAAAACTACCACTCTTAAGTATGGAGTTTATTAAGACTTGAAGATTTTGGACTAATGCTTTGCTCAATTCATAGATTAGAAGCCTAGCCAAAGAGTGTTTTTTGCACCCTCGCGTCTTCGCTTTTTACATTATTGTGCTTACCACAAATATTTCCTCTTGTAAAAGTAGAATAAGTGGATTTTTGAAGGACCAAATTGATATTGAGGGTTCCTTTTCCGTACTTGTTTAATCAACTTCGATTCTATAGCTATGTTTATTGGATTACCTTTGTAGATTCTTTTGCGGTGACCCTGTCTAGATCAAGGTCTTGCTGAGCTTATGAGATACTCATGTAGTTTGCTTGTAAGTTCAATTCGCCTTTGGTGGATTGGTAGCCAAATATATACATCCTATGTAAAATCATTGTCGAAACCATGTCAAAGATAATAGCTCTTTTGAAAAAAGTATAGTGTGAATTAAGGGCCCTCCTAAAACTGGCTCTTTTAAAAAGAGCCCTTATAAATATAAGGTCCACTCAGTTGTCACTTTGGACTTTCTCAATAAACCATCAAAGAGCATCCCCTACTAACAAAAACCCTCTCCAAGGTTGCAAGAGGTCGGTGTGTCTTTGAAACACAAGCAAATGCCTACAAACACTTGGCCATTCTTGGGGCTAATCAACATCTGGGCAAGGTAGTTACGGAGAGGGCTCATCGCAGTCTCATGATACATAGACAATAACAAGCACAAGGGACACCATGTTGTCAGGAGTTTTTTGGACCAAGGAATTGCGCATATGTACATATACATGCATGGTGCATCAAATAAAGGATTGCCCATTTTCCTTAGCCAGGTGGTTATGTGGGGCCCACATGTGTACAGGTAGGACAGTGTGTACATAGTGCATCGATATTTACTATCACCAGTACCAATATGTTTTTTCTACAATAATGAGGAGTTTATAGCGCGTAAAACTTCTCGAAAAAGCTATCCGCGGGCCGACGACATGAGGTAAGCAGGTGCGTCAGATGGCATCTAGTGGCGTCAGGAGGGCGAACGGGGTCAATATTTGCACGTGGATGAGTACGTACACAACGTGGGTGTTTCCTTGTGATAATTATGCAGAAAGGTCATCATGAAGACCAATTTTTGGGTCCACTTCACGTGGTAGCGAGATGCATTATTGGAAAAAGCTGAGTGCCAGGTGTGCGAATGATGCAAAAAGGTGACAACTATGCACTGCGAGGTCAGTTTTTGGCCTGTTCGGGGTCCGTTTGAGGTCATCTAAAAGGCCAAGGGTGCCCAAGTAATAAATCTAAGTGTGGGAACTGAAAAAACAGAGAGAAGACCAAAAAAAAAGTGGAGAAGAGAGGAGGAACAGCCGCAGGTGTGTTTTTGCTCATTTTGGAGCCTGTTTTGGCCGTAAACTGCTCATCCGAGATCGGATTTGAGCACTTTGACATTGTAGACTGGCGTTTTGGGCCGTTCCGGACGTGATGGCGCTGTCCATTTTGCCAAATTCCTCACTCTTTTTCTGCTGTTTTTTCTGTGTAATCTTCTCCGGTGAGTGAAGCTTCTTCTCCAATTTGTGATTGTATCTGGTATCTTTTACCCATATTGTGTGAGCTGTTTGCCCCATGGGTGTTGGCCCAAGCTCATTTTTATCTAAACATCAGAAGTTCTCCTTTTTTGAGCTGAGTTTTTTTGTGTGTGTGTGTGTGTGTGTGTGTGTCTGTGTGGAGTGGGCAAGTGGATAGTCTCTCTCCTCTCACTCCAGAGGTGTGTTCCCTGTCTCGGCCAGGTGTGTTGTGTAACACGAGTGGTGCCCCATAGTGTGTGTGTGTATCTTCCCAAGAGTGTGTGTCGGGTCGTTATAGAGGCGCTGTGTGTGTTTTCATCCCGCTCACATTCTTTTGGCGCCCCCACGGAGGATCTTCTTCGAGTACCTTCTGCTTCGAGCTTCAAGCTTCGAGCTTCGGGATTACAGGTTTCAGGTTACAGGTTACAGGGACAGGTACAGGTACAGGTGATTCACACAGGTATAGGTAGCTGGAGTACACTGATATACTCGCAGTGATGTCACTTGCAGTTGTTGTGGGAATGCATCACTTGGCGCCTATTTGAGCGCATTGTCTGCTGGATTGTACGTTACTTGTGGAAACTGCCATTGTACGCATTTGTGGAGCCATACTTGGTTGTATTTGGCAGTCCCAACCATTTCTGAGACTTGGTCTGGAAGATAGTCATTTCTGAGACTTGACTATATGCGATTTGCATTAGCCTTTGTGTGAGGGTCGATAGAGTGAGGTTTTCATTGAGCTGGGGGATTCTCAAATGTAGAGATCCTTTCCGTGATACAGGTAGCTGGAGCACCCTTTTTGTGACCTCGCCATAGGCTATGTACTAGTGAGTCCTATTTGATGCTCGGGTTCTATTGTTGACAGTTTATGCATACATAGACAGTCTATATTTTGGGTTCCTACTGCTCTACTTATGGGGAAACTCTGTCGAAATTTTCCCAAGTTATGATGGCTGGTTTTTTGGTATTTTCAGCCATTTATGCTGTTATGCTACTGAAATTTTGGCAAAATCAGAGGTTGAGTCAGGTGTGCCTTCTTGGGAGCTTCATGGTTGGCTTTAATGGATGATCAAAATGGCCCTCAATTCACTCCTTATCTAAAGTTGAGCTCCATTGAAGTTTCTGGGGATTGGGTAGTAAAAAGTTTTGGGTTCTTGCACGTGTGTTTGAAGGGGTCCTCTAGCCATGGCTTTCTCTTATCCGGAGTTTCATGGAAGAAGTGATGAAGATGTGGAAGAATTTTTGGAAAAGATGGAGGTTGCCTGCATTAGCAACCAGATTCACGACCCTACGCAAATGTTACGCCTTCTCCAAATTTGTTTGAAGAGTGATGCACAAGTTTGGTCCAAGGCATTTGAAGAGGAGTTGCGTGCAGCAGATCCACCTATAAGATTGAGTTGGGACAATCTAAGGCATGGATTGGAAGTGGAGTTTGTGAAGATAGAAGATCCTGACAAAGTGTGGCAAGAAGTACAAGGTTTGGTGCAAAAGGAAGGTGAGCCAGTAGATGCGTACATACGTAAGTTTTCATTGGCATGGGAGCGAATGTGCAAGGCTTTAGCACCACAGGTACCCCCGCCTGACATGATGAAGAAGGACAGGTTCTTGGCTGGTCTTTGGGAGAATATACGTTGGAGAGTGGAGCTAAAGAAGCCTAGGACATATGAGGATGCACTAGAGGTAGCAAGGAACAAAGAGTGGAAGCTGAGGAAAATGAGCCAATTAGGGGTGGAGTCTTTGCCAATGAGGTCTGAATTTCAGCCTATGGACTCTTTACAAGGTCGTATGTCAGGGGTTCATCATGAACCAGTAGTTCCTGTTACTACTCAGGTTATTCCAGCAGTGGTCACTACAGCAACGCAAGATGATGGGCTAAGGCAAGACATGAGGCAAATGGTAGATTTGATGAAGAATCTCAGCCTAAACATGCTAGGTCAAGTGGGAAATAATCGAGGTCGAGGCAGGTTTGGAAATCAGCCAGGAGGTGAAGAAAGGCCTAGGAATGGTGTTGGACAAAGCAATGGTAGGTTTTGGAGGCAGACGCCCACATGTTATAATTGTGGAGAGTTGGGTCACATCAGCCCGCAATGTGATAAGCCACCAAGGATGGGGGGAGACATGTATCCATTGCCAAGACAGGTGCTAACTAGGTCAAATGATTATGGCATCAAAATTAAGGGAGACGAAGGAACCAGTGGACTGACCCAGGAGGAAAAGGGAAAGACAAAAGTGCTAAGTGTAGTCACCTTGGAGAAGGCATCAAAGCTAGAGGATACATTAGTGATGCCTATTGGGAAGAGGACCACAGAGGATAAGGAAGGAAGAAGTGCCCCAGGTCCTAGTAAGAAGAAAGGAAAGAGCCATGAAGGCGAGGATGTCAAGGCCAAGAGGAAAAGGAGAGCTCGTTGAAAGTTTCATGTTTCAGATTTTCCACTAGGGGATGGGCAATTAAGCTATGACTTGAGGGAGGATCTGACGAGCAGGAAGGCAGATGTTACTTTTGGGCAGCTTATAGAGATGGTGCCTAAGCTAAAGCGACAGTGGAAGAGGATGGTTAACCCAATGGAGAAAGAGCCAGAGAGAGGTTCAGTAAAGGTGTTGGCAATGGATGAGCTACCAGACATTTGTCCAATAGTAGATGTGTGGCATAAAAGGAAAAATTTAGGACAAGGTTATGTGGATGGCGGAGCCCAAATATGCGTCATAACACACTCATGCGTTGAGAAGATGGGTCTCACAGTGGCTGGGGTGTCAGGGTTTCGGATCAGATTGGCAAACCATCAAAAAGTAAAATGTTTGGGTGTTGTAAAGAGCTTAGAAGTGGAAGCATATGATGCAAAGGCAGTGGTTGATTTTCATGTTATGCCAGCAGGGTTGGGAGCATATCCTATTATACTGGGCAGACCATGGTTACATGCAGTGGGAGCTGTTCAAGATTGGCGACATGGTACGATTAGCCTCTATGGAAAGACAGGTACCAAGAAGCTTTATAATATGGACACAAGGAAACGATTAGAGGAGCTTTATGAAGATGAGGATGAGTCTAGTGATGAAGACTCTTCCACGGTGACAGATGAGGACACTGATAGCACTACCAGCAATGATGAGGATGCTGATGTTGCATTTCTTTTGATGGACAAAGAAATCCAGGAGATTGGTTTAGTCGCATTTGCGAATGAAGTTGAAGATGAAAGTGAAGGGCCTTATGAAGTGATTGAAGGGCTGATGCAAACCAAGGTTGAGTTTTTAAAGAAGCAGAAATTAATGACAAAAATGATCAGTGGAGACCTCTCAGCTATGGAGAAGGATATATTTTTGCATATGCTGGCTAGTTTTCCTGATTTGTTCATTACTTCATATGAAGAGATCAGAGGGTTCAAGGGTGAAGAGATGCACATAGAGCTGAAGGAAGGTGCTAAGACAGTGCGGCAAAGGCTAAGAAGGATGGGTCAAGAGAAAATGGAAGCCTTGCGGGTAGAGGTGGACAAGTTATTGAAGGCAGGGTTCATAGTCCCTGTGGAGACCACAGAATGGGTGAGTCCAGTAGTAGTCAGTCCAAAGAAGGATGGGAAGTGGAGGATTTGTGTGGATTTTAAACCCTTAAACGCAGCCACTAAGAAGAACCCATATCCTCTTCCATTCATCGATCAGATCTTGGATTCAGTGGCAGGTTATGAGAGGTACAGTGTGTGTGATGGTTTTTCAGGCTATTTTCAATTGAAGATTGCTCTTAAAGACCGCACAAAGACAACTTTTATTACGCCATGGGGCTGCTATTGCTACACAGTATTTCCATTTGGGTTGTCAAATGGACCTTCCTTCTATCAAGAGAGAGCAAATTGGGTGTTGGAACCATTCATTGGTAGTTGTGTTAAAGCTTTTATGGATGACTTCTGTGTCTATAGCAGTAGGGCTGATCACCATGAGAAGCTGCAGACGGTATTGGCTCGATATGATGAATGTGGAGGACAACTAAATCCAAAGAAATGTCATCTAGCACAGCCAAGGGTGAAGTTATTGGGCCATATGGTGTCAGAAAATGGCATTGAGGCTGATCCAGATAAGGTGAAGTCTATTATTCTTCTTCCATCACCTATGAGTACGAAGCAATTGGCAACCTTTATACACAAAGTGAAGTACATGGCACGGTTTATTCCATTGTCTTCGCAGCTTCTTTATCCATTACAGCAAGTGGCAAAGCATGATCCATTGCAATGGGATGACAAGTGTGAAGAAGTGTTTCAAGAGGTGAAAGAGGTGTTAGGGGGGTTGTCAGCCATGCAGGCTCCTGATTGGGAGAAAGTTTTTTATGTAAATCCATCAGTAGGGGATGATGCCATTGGAGCCATGCTATTGCAAAAGGGGAAGGGCAGCCATTATATGAGGCCAGTGTATTGTGCAAGCCGAGTGAAGTTGGTAGCGGAGAGAAAGTTATCGGAAGTAGAGCTAGTGATGGCCAGTGTAATATTTGCTTGTCGATGATTTCATCATTACTTGCTACCACGGCCTTTTGTTTTCTTGACGAGTTATACCTTTTTGCCACAGTTAATTAATGGTACTAACATGTCAAATGTGGTGAAGAAATGGGTAATTGAGCTGCAAGAGTTTGAGTTCTCTTTTCTAGTGGAAGATAGTACAAGGGCTACCCTAACTGATTTGTTGACCTACAAGGAGAATCCCCTTATTGTTAAGGAAGAGGTGGTGAGAAAGGTAGTTGAAGAAGTGCCACAGATCAGCAATGCACATGTGTTGTTCTTTGATGGTTCATACAGAAAGAGCCACGATGCAACTTCAGGGGGTATAGCACTTTATGATCCAGAGGGGAAGCTAGTATGCATGAGAGGGTTCAAATTGGATGCTCATAGCAACAATGAGGCTGAATATGCTACTTTGGAAGCTGGATTACACATTTGTTTGAAGCATGGGATTCAAAGGTTGAGCATAAAAGGTGATGCCTTGTTAGTGGTGAAGCAAGTGCTGGGTGTGTGGAAGAGCAAGAACACCTCATTGAAGGAAATGTGCTTTAGAATTAAAGGCCTGTTAAAAAAGTTTGAAGCATGGAGCATCAGACACATTGAACGTGCTCTAAATGGAGAGGCACATGCAGCAGCTCAAGGCATGATTGGGGAGCTATTCGTATTGAGGACCAATTTACCTCTTTATCATGGCCGGGAAAGTTTGGCTCAAGAAGAGGAGTTTTTGCTAACAGGAATCATTCCAAAGGAGATTCAGAAGTCTAAGAAGTATGGCTTTGTGCGTAGAGCATACAGGTACAAATTGATTGGTGATGTCTTATACATGAAAGGGGCTGATCTCGTGTTGAGACGTGTACCTTGGCGGGAGGAGCTTTACAGAGTGTTGGAAGAGAATCATGAAGGCGCATGTGGTGGCCATTTTGCTCTAAAGATCACCTTGCATAAGATCTTGCAAGAAGGGTATGTATGGCCTAGTCTGCACAAGGATGTTCACCATTGGTGTAGGTCTTGCAATAGGTGTCAAGCATTTGGGAAGAGAGTGTTGAAGCCAGAGCTACGAAAAACCATTATGGCGTTTGATGTGTTTGAAAAGTGGGGGATTGATGCAATAGGCCCGTTACCTATCACAAGCAAGGGCAAAAGCTATATTTTGACGGCAGTGGACTATCTTTCTAGATGGGCAGAGGCTATAGCAGTAAAACAGATCACTGCAAAGGATGTGGCAAAATTTGTGTATGATGAAATATGTTGCAAGTTTGGGGTGCCACTGGAGCTACTTTCAGATAAGGGGCCTGGCTTTAGAGCTAAACTGCTAGATTTTTTATGTGCAAAAATGAAGATTAGGCACCAGCATACCACTCCTTATTACCCACAGTGTAATGGCTTAAATGAAAGATTCAATGGTGAGTTGGTACAGATTCTTTCGAAAGTGACAGAGCACCAAGGAAAGAATTGGGATTTGGAATTGCCTAGTGCATTATGGGCTTACCGTACTTCGGTGAAGACAGGTACAGGGTTTACTCCATTTCATTTGGTGTATGGAAAGGAAGCACTATTGCCTGTGGAGGTAGAGTTGCCTGCGGTCAAGATGTTAGAGAAGTTGCTTGGGTCGCCTAGTGATGCATTTGAAGAGAGGCTCTTGCAGTTACAAGAGGTCCAGTTGGATAGGATGAGCGCATTGGAGCATTATGGGCAGATGCAGGATAAGGCTTTGGAAAAGATAAATGAAAAGGTTAAAAGTAAGGGTATCAAGAAACATGGCTTGGTTTTGCGCTACAATAGTAAGCTGGACAACACCTTCCAAAAGAAGTTTCAAATTAAGTGGGAAGGCCCTTTCAAGGTAGTGGAGTGTTTTCCAAATGGCACATATCAGCTGGCTAACCTGGATGGTGTTCTACATAAGTCAAGGGTAAATGGGTTGCGTCTTAAATTGTATCATGCTAGATTGATGATGGTGGAGCAAGATGAGCTGTCTGTGGAGCAAGCAATGTTGGTGAAGGATGAGGAGACCTGTGATGCGGCGAGTCTCATATCTCTCTTTGCTGCTGCTGATCATGAATGATCTAGCAGGCTAGGGGATGGGCAAATTATGTCAGGAGTTTTTTGGACCAAGCAATTGCGCATATGTACATATCCATGCATGGTGCATCAAATAAAGGATTGCCCATTTTCCTTAGCCAGGTGGTTATGTGGGGCCCACATGTGTACAGGTAGGACAGTGTGTACATAGTGCATCGATATTTACTATCACCAGTACCAGAATGTTTTTTCTACAATAATGAGGAGTTTATAGCGCATAAAACTTCTCGAGGAAGCTATCCGCGGGCCGAGGACATGAGGTAAGCAAGTGCGTCAGATGGCATCTAGTGGCGTCAGGAGGGCGAACGGGGTCAATATTTGCACGTGGATGAGTACGTACACAACGTGGGTGTTTCCTTGTGATAATTATGCAGAAAGGTCATCATGAGGACCACTTTTTGGGGCCACTTCACGTGGTAGCGAGATGCATTATTGGAAAAAAGCTGAGTGCCAGGTGTGCGAATGATGCAAAAAGGTGACAACTATGCACTGCGAGGTCAGTTTTTGGCCTCTTCGGGGTCCGTTTGAGGTCATCTAAAAGGCCAAGGGTGCCCAAGTAATAAATCTAAGTGTGGGAACTGAAAAAATAGAGAGAAGACCAGAAAAAACATGGAGAAGAGAGGAGGAACAGCCGCAGGTGTGTTTTTGCTCGTTTTGGAGCCTGTTTTGGCCGTAAACTGCTCATCCGAGGTCGGATTTGAGCACTTTGACATTGTAGACTGGGGTTTTGGGCTGTTCCGGACGCGATGGCGCTGTCCATTTTGCCAAATTCCTCACTCTTTTTCTGCTGTTTTTCTGAGTAATCTTCTCCGGTGAGTGAAGCTTCTTCTCCAATTTGTGATTGTATCTGGTATCTTTTACCCATATTGTGTGAGCTGTTTGCCCCATTGGTGTTGGCCCAAGCTCATTTTTATCTAAACATCAGAAGTTCTCCTTTTTTGAGCTGAGTTTTTGTGTGTGTGTGTGTGTGTGTGTGTGTCTCTGTGTGGAGTGGGCAAGTGGATAGTCTCTCTCCTCTCACTCCAGAGGTGTGTTCCTTGTCTTGGCCAGGTGTGTTGTGTAAGCCGAGTGGTGCCCCATAGTGTGTGTGTGTGTATCTTCCCAAGAGTGTGTGCCGGGTCGTTATAGAGGCGTTGTGTGTGTTTTCATCCCGCTCACAACGTCAAAGACTCAAGAAACACACCAAACCTGTTGAGATGTCAAGGTCAACCTGTACCACTCTTGGATGGATACCACTAATAGTCATCATCATTGGCGTGCCTTGGTGGATACACATATCTCTGTGAGTAATACTACAATTTTACTACACACATCTGGTCTACCTACTAGAGTGATGGCACACTTATGTACTTACCTCACTCACTAGAGGTTCATCCTAGACCATTGTACTAGTTCCCCTTTTATGTTGTATTTTCCTTTATGTTTTGTAGCCCTCTTATCTTTAGTTTGTCAAGAACAATAAGTACCTTTTTTTGCATCCATCTTTGTGTGTGTGCATGCATGTGTGTGTGTGTGTGTGTGTGTGCATGCTTGCAAGAGCTCTCTTATGATTTATTTCTTGACATGGTAACAGAGCCTGGTTGTGTCTGAGGGGCTGGAGGAGCAATCTAGGAAGCAACTTCCGTATGCCCGGGAGCCATCATCAATGATATCCAATTAAGGTGATTGCTTTTGGAGTGTGTGCATCTAAAGGTCCTTAACACTGAGACTTTGTAGTCCGATTTCCATTTTGAACCCGTTTCACTCCTCATTTTGGAGTAAGAGTGCGTTCGCATACAGAAATGCTAAGATTCAAGAATCTACATATCTGCATAAAGATGGTGCAAAAAACTTTGGTGTGGATGCACTACGCATAGATACTATTTAGTACAGTGACACAAGTATCTGGTAGATTGTGGTTACAAGTGGTAACCAACTATTTTTAGCAGGCTGCTGAAAGAGTGTGTGAAGGGGTGGAAACATGTTGTCCAACAATGATGGGCTTAACTAGGTTGTCAGCGAAAATCTAGACAAGCATAACTTCCATGCTTGGAAGTTTAGAATGACCAATTTCCTTAAGGGAAAAGGTTATTGAAACTACATTGATGAAGAGCATGAGATAGCACCACCACTGTTAGAGGACGGTGCAAGTGTTGTGCAATTTAAGACATCTAAATATTGGAACCTGGGTGCGTGGAAGGTCATGTATTGGCCTTTTATTAGTGTGTATGGCACTATGATTGACATATAGAGAGTGCTCAATCTCCCAAAGAGACTTGGGACACTTTCTTGTCATTGGATGTGACAAGAACAAAGACAAGGAAGCTGTAGCTGAATGTTGTTCAAGTATATCCATCAATGACTATTATCTAAAGATAAAGAATGTCGTGAGTCACTTGCATCGATTGGTGTTAGTGTCAATGATGATGATAAATTAGAAGTTTTTTTGCAAGGTTTGGGTCCCTAGTACAAAAAATTTAAAACTGGCATCCATCTTCGAGAGAACATTTGTCTATGTATGGTGATTTTTTTTTTTGCATATGTCCTTTTCAACAATAGAGGAGAGGAAGAGGATGTGATATTGATTGTGGACAAAGCCAAGGAAAAGGCAACCACCAAGCACAACAACAAAACAAAAATCATGGCCATAATGCAAGTGGTGGTCGAGGAGACTTTTGAGGCAACGGGAGCCGAAGAGATTCTAGACAGGTGTAGTGCAATAATGCATGTCAACACGGGAATATAGTATGTCGGGGCTATGGCTGACATTGTCACCTTGAATGTGATTGTCAAGATAGGAGGCAAAAAACAACTGTGCAACCACTAGCATGAATGCAGAGGAGCCCAAGGGGTTATTTGTGGTGCAACACATGATGAATACTATGTCTGCAAATGTGGAAAAATCTGTTGAATACTATGTTTGCACCTGTGGAGAAATCTAGTGATAATGTCTTGCATGTGGATTCTGATGCATCAAATCATATGACCATCCATAGTGAATGGTTTAAGGAAATGAAAACTTTATAAACTCTTGGTTATGTAGAAACTAGGGATGATACTACAGTTCCTACTATGCATATAGGAAATGTGCCATTGTCTATGATAGATGGTGAATTGAAGTACCTGGCTGATGTACTATATGTACCCAGCACTACAAAGAGCCTCGTTTTTATTGGGTAAATGACTGAGCAGGGTTTACAGATCAGGTTTAACTCCAATGGTCTCCTTGTCAAAGAGCATAATAAGGACAAAAACTTGGTTTCACAAGGAAAGAAAGTGGGCAGAATGTTTACTTTGGATGTAAATGTGCCCAAAGTGAATGATGTCATGTTTGTGCAAGGTGCAGGTGTTATTCTAGATATAGAGATTTGGCATAAACAGATTGGTCATGTAAATTTTCAGAGGCTGAAAATGATGCATACTAAAGAGATGGTTACAAATTTACCTACGTTTCAAGTTATCGAAGTGCAAAAAGTATGTGAAGCTTGTCAATTTGAAAAGCAAGGAAAGGAATCCTTTTCTCATGATAAGCATGTAAGCATGCATTAGATTTAGTGCATACAAATGCATGGATTCAAGTAGCATCTACAGGCATCTATGGGTGGATGTAGATACTATGTGACTTTCATTGACAACCATACGAGGAAGGTATGGGTCTACTTCATGAAGCAAAAAAGTGAGGTGTTTATGCATTTTCAAAATTTCAACGTTATGGTTGAAAATTAGATTTGAAACATGTAAAGTGCCTAAGGTCAAATGGAGGGGGAGATTACTTTTCCAATGAATTCAATGGTTTTCTAAAAAAGCATGGAATTCAAAGGTAGTTTTCACGAAAGTACACTTCGTAGAAAAATGGTGTTGCTGAGTGGAAGAATAGGATCATTACAGAAGTGGCTAGAGCATTGATGAATGAGAAAAACATGCCTCATTGTTATTGGGTTGTGGTTGTTGCTACAGGTGTCTACATTATGAACATGACCCCTACTGCTATAGTACATGATATGAATTCTGAAGAAACACTCAGTGGTGAAACATGAGATGTGTTAGATTTTAAATTGTTTGGATGTATTGCTTATGTACATGTTCACATGAAATAATAAGTAATATTGATCCAAAAGAACGTGTTTGTTGGCTATTCCCTTGAGCAAAAAGAGTACAAGTGTTACAATCCTATCACGCGTAAAGTGCGAGTGAGCAAGGATAACATGTTTTATGAAATGGCAAGTTGGTATGCTCACGAAAAAGATGATTTGGTTGCCGATATGAGAGAGAATGTGGCTGCAAAAAACATAGGTCAAGTCTTGAGTGGGCCGCAAGGGTCCTCTAGTGCAAGTCATGGTGAGAATCCATGGAGTGGCAGGTTACGTGAAATAGTGAGTCCTGGGAAAACTTCAAATGTATCAAGGAAAGGAAAGGAGAAAGTTGATGATGCCCCCAAGTTGCCAAATTTGCGTGTTGATTATGATGATGGCGATAGCAGTGGTTCTGCACAGAGTTTGGATGAGAAGTTTGGAAGTAAAATGCAATCTTCCCTCTCATCTTGGTTGACCCCTCTTCCTATTTGCTCATGCTGGCATCCCATTGGCTCCTGTAAAGCTTAGCCATTCACAAATTAGCAGCATAGTGAATAGCCTTGAGACATGTGTCCCCCTTTCTCCTTTTTTGAGAGTGTTAGGCACTTAAATAAATCAATTAAACTCTCATTGGACCTCTTAGTCTTCTAGCCAACAAGAATCAGGAAATCCATTGGGCTGTTGGATGCTCATTGGACCCCTTGGTAGACTGTCCAATAGTCTTCTAGGGATATTAATTTCTATTGGTTCTTTTATCAAGCATTTTAAAATTGATTAGACTAAATTTACTCTAGCCTAATTCTCAGTAGTCCACCTCTATGGCCATCCAATAGGATTTGAGGGGAGGTTGGGGACAATTAGCCTAGGAGGTTGAATGTGTCCAGTATTCCCTTTGTGTAAAGGGGAAGCCTTGGAGTGTGTGTGTGTGTGTTTCTCTCTCATCCCCTACTCTCCCTGATTGACCCCTCCTTGATAGGGATGTGGGAAGAATTTTTAGTCTTCCCATGACCATCCAATTTTCCCCTACATTGGCCTTTTGACAATTGTAATAAAATTAGGAACCTTAGCCTATGGAAGTCTTAATGGAGCTGAACCTTAGGTCTTTTAAGCCCCATTGAAGCACATTGCTCTTTTGCAGACTGTCCCACTTCCTTAGGTCTTTTAAGCCCCATTAAAGCACATTGCTCTTTTGCAGACTGTCCCACTTTGGATCCCTATTTTCCCTTCTTTGGATCTGTACAGATACCGGTTTGGCAGCCTTACCAATATTCTAGCTTTTACTCCCCTAGTACTTCCCCATATTAAATGATAAGAAAATCTTTTGGGAGAATTAGATATTATTTTTTATGACAGAACCCACATGTTTTGAGGATGAAAACTGGTGGCAAGCTATGGATGAAGAGATGGTTGCACTTGATACAAATGGAACATGGAAATCGGTGTCATTACCAAAGTAAGAGAACGCAAATAAATGTAAGTGGGTCTACAAAATAAAGCATAATGCTGATGAAATTTTTAGAGGATACAAGGCTATACTTATGGCCAAAGGTTATGCACACACTCCTGGGATTTATTATAGGAAGATGTTCAGCCTTGTAGCCAAGATGTCTGTCATTCAGATGTTTATTGCAATGCCTGTTGTGTTAAAACAGGTGTTGAAACAAATAAATGTAAAGAATGCATTTCTGAATGGAGACTTGGAGGAAACTTTGTATATGGAGCAACCACAAGATTATGTAAATATGAGATATGTGACCATGAGGTTCATGAGGGGTCTCTTGGGCCTCTATTCACTTAGTTCTGACCTCCTAAGGCCCTGCGCTTTAAAAGGCTATATCTTAAGCTAGAGACATCATATTTGAGTGTTTTAAAGTGCTATCGTAAGGTTTCTTGACGTTTTGAATGCATTCGTGGTATTATTTTTGTCATTTGCAAACATCTCGAATGTGTTTTCTCTCATTGAACATCACATCACTCATTAAGATTCATGGACATGGATTTATATGCACATTAAGTTGGGCTCTCGAAAAGAATTTTGTACAGGCATGCATTCAAGGGATCGATCGATCTTTTGTATATGAACTATGAGAAATAAAATTCCAAAAAATTACTTTTATATTTTTTAAAATTACCTCTCTCTATGTTGAGGTGGCGTTTTCTATAGGGACCAAAAACTCAGTCCAAAGTTCTCCTAATGCAAAAATTGATTTACGATCAATGTATCATCAAGTATGCATTGGGCTTGCAGATATAATCCAAATTTGCATTCCAAACATGGTATGACACTATGAGTTTTTGGTTATGCCCTACAGGTTGATCAATGCCTTGACTATTTTCAATGTCTTGAGACCATATTTGGGCAAGCTTGTCATTTTTTTCCTCGATGACATTCTTGTGTATAGTGCTTTTGAAGAAGATAATTTACAACATCTAAATCATGTGTTTGAAGTGTCATGAGAACATAGGTTATACACCAAACTTGAATCAACATGTGATTTTTTTGAAGGAGGAGATTCACTATTTAGTCCATGTTATTAGAGCTGATTTGTTACACATGGATCAATCCAAAATGGATTCCATTAGAAGGTGGCTCTCTTCCAAAAATCTCAAAGGACTTCAAATTTTCTTGGGATTTGCAGGATTTTATCAATGGCTCATTAAAAATGATGCTCATATTGTAGTTTCAATGATATAACAAATGAAGGCCAAGGCCAAAACGTTTTAGTGGGTATATGTTAACATCAAATTTTTCATGCTCTCAAGGATGCATTAGCTACAACTCCTATTTTAGCTATTGTGAATCTATTGAATCCATTTGTTTTAGAAACAAGTGTCAATAATTATGCTATCGAAACAATACTTCTATAGGAGGGATGACCAATTGCATTCAAAATCAGTAAGCTTGATTTAGCCCAGCAGAATTGTTATGTTTTTAAAAGAGAACTTTATGCTATAGTGTCTGAAAGACATGGTAGCATTATTTGTATGGGACACAATTGGATATTGTGTTTGACCATGAAAGCATAAAATGGTCTACACAAGAATCTAATTTGAAGGGTTGAAAGGCCAGGTGGCTGCGATTATTCAAGACTATGATGCAAATGTTCAGTATCATGAAGGATGATATAATGTGGTAGTGATACTCTTAGTCAAATGCCTACGATCAACTCTCTTCTCTTTATCAAGATACAAAGTGTAAGGGCCTCCTCCTAGTAGCCCTTGTTTTTGACTATCACATCTAAACCATCAACTTTAAAAAGAAAAAGAAAAAATAATGTTCGAGTAAATTCGGGTTCAATGTAAGCACCAAAGTATACTCATGAGCCACTTCCGACTTACGCCATGGGAATACGGACATAATGAATGCATGAAAAAAAGGCTTTTCATTTTGAGAAAATAAACATAAAGGAAAAGGGAAAAGATAGGATAAGAAAAAAGGAAAAGGAAAAGATAAACAAGTCAAAGATAAGGATAAGGATGAGGCAAGTAGCTTGAGAAGCAAGATAAGTTAAAAATACCTTATCGATATAAGGAAGATAACATATCATGAGAAGCAAAGGCACTTATCATAAAAGAGTGCTTCTATTCTCATTTTACACTTCTCTCCTTCATTTTCTCAAGGTGAAAATTTGACAGTAAGCTTGAGAAATCCATAGCCAAGCCTCTTTCACAAACACCTCCTACACACACACACCTCCTCAAGAGAAACCATGGCCAAAACCCTAATGAAGTTTTTCAAATCTTGATCTTCTTCTTCACATTAACTTGTGCCTATCCTTTCTCCTAATTAATCTCAAGATTTCCATAGCTTTAACTCTCTTTTACCTCTTGTCATTCTCTCATTCCAAGTGGCATAATCGGTGGTCTTCAAGAAATGTGAAGAGGGAAAGAGCTGACTACGTCAACTCGCTTCTTCAATACTCTCCCAAAGCAAAGAGAAAGCTCTACTACACACACACACTAAGGTAATATTTTCTTGTTCTCTTTATGCTATTACACTTTCTTGAAAGTGATTTATTTTTATACTTACTAAAATTCATGCTTAAGCTCTCACATTTTCATAAGCAAGTCTTTTTGCTTGGGAAGAAGAAATAACTTCTTAATTTTGTTGTTTCCATCTAATTATGGTTCATTACTAATCATAACTAACCATGTTTCTAACAACTAACCACCACGATGTTATTTCAAGTTCTGTTATTTTAAATTTCTTAGACTACCAGATTAAATGGCATAGAGAGAGTATAAAGCACTCTCTTTAACCATAGGTGACTGGAGGTCATAATTATCTAAATATTTCAAGCTCCATGATTTCAAGTTTCTTAGATTACCAGACTCCTTTTTACATAAAGAGAGGATACCCAAGTCAATGACCTTGAACCAAAGGTGAATTAGAGAACTCCCACCAGTTGAACTTGGAAGATTCATGTTCTAATTTAGTCTAATGACTTCAATTCGTAAGCTGGACCGGGAAGCAAGGGTGCTTCGAGGCTAAGGGACCCACGTGAGAGAAAGTGAATCTTATCACCCCCCTTGAGTTGGCATCAAAGAGAAGGAGGAGTCCTGTCTTGGTGTCAATCTCAAGTAGGAGGGATGCCAGAGATCACAGTGTATCCATTTGGAGATGGTACAAGTGGTGGTCCTAGCATGGCCCTAACAAGTGGTATCAGAGCGTAGTTTCTATCCTTGGCTAGGTAAAAAATTTTAGTATGAATTGTTGTAGGAAGAGAGTGAGGTATTGACAAATGACATGGGAATATTAAGAAGAGATTCAAGTTCTCTAGTTTGTGTAAGAACAAATGGATATAGCAACTGTAGAAAAGAATGAAGAAAAGAAAGAGGGCATGATAAAGAAATTTGTCTACCTCATCTTTCATACCAAAGAAACGAATTAGGAAATATGCAAATATGGGAGACTGAGTACAATATAACTAGAATAATTCCTTGGGGGCCATTAATATGACTTGGATAATCTCTATCTAGAAATAATGATAGAAAAATATGAGAGCAGGTCCCAAATATTCATGTTGGACCCTTGTTGAAAACAAATTGGCATTGTAATTTGGGCTCGCAAGTCATTTTTTTATCCAAGTCTATGATCTTATATTTTGCATTACTATGAACCCTAGGGTGTTAAGACAATCCTCTAAAAAACATGAATGCGAGAACTTAATTTTTTTTAAAAAAAATTAAAGAAGTGCTTTCCTTGACCGTTCATTAATTCCCAAATATAACTTTTGGGTGAGATAAAGAGCATCCATCTTTTGAATGGCTGACTTTAATATAATTATTAATCTACCCTTGAGTATTTGAGAATTTTTTTTCCATAGCCATAAAAATATGCCACATAAACTCCCAAAAGATAGAGCTTCTTGGGACTCGCTTGTAGCTAACGCTTCATATTTGGTGCTTCTTGATACACAAGCGCCGCCAACACCTCAAGTTGTCCTTGTACTAAATTAGATATCGCTTGCTACAACACTCATACAAGATTTTGGACGTGATAAGGATCTGAAGGTCCTGCTCAAATCTGTGCAACCATGTTCATTTTTAGGGACAGGTGATGAGGTGGCTAATCAAATAGAAGAATGGATAATATAGATGGTTGAGTACTTTTGTCCTGTCAGGTACAATGTAGCTGGAAAAGGAATAATGGGGAGAGCTAAGTTATAAGGACCAACAAAAACATGGTGGAAGCTCAACTACCAATCTTGCCAAGTAGAGGTGAACCAAAGCTGGATGAGTTAAAGCGTCATCTCAAGGAGAGATATCTTCACCTAGACTATTCCACCACTAAGATGAATGATTTTCTTTCTTGCAATCTAGGAAACAAGTCTACTGAATCTTACTACGAGGAGTTTGTCCGACTTGCTCGATTTGCTGCTCTCATGATAGAGGAACAAAAACTAAGTCGCTTCATCCTTGGTCTTGGAGAAGATGTGGCTCTCAAGGTAGATTCCCTTCGACCTACCTCACTCGTAGATCCTCTAGTCTGGGCTAAGTCAAATCATATGAGACTTTTTTAGAGAGGCACTAAAATCAATAGCTATAGGAAGCAAGAATTTCCTTCCTAGCCCACTCAAACTCGCCAAGCAACCAAACTACCATTTATACCAAAGCCAGCTATCCAACCCCAATCACCAGTGCAATTTTTTCATGTGAATGCTCTTCCAATCACTCAGAGTGGAAGGAAAATGCATTGCTATGAATGCCTGGAATGTGATCATAAGAAGGCCTAGTGCCCTGAAGGAAATGACCCTAGTAATTCAAGCCTCCATGTTAACCTTCAAAATCCACCCAATCAAGGGGGACAATTCAAAAACCTTGGATCAAGAGGAAGAAATCCAACCCAAGTCAGAAATCCCCCTACCACTCATTTTTGTTCTCAAAGACGAACCGTCAATCGACCTAGATCAACAATAGTAAACTTTGTCTCCGTAAAGGATGGGATAGATGAACAAGCCAATGTTTATGCTACCTTGGATACTAGACTTAATCGTGATCGGCAATTCCCCATTCTGGAGACTAAAGAAGTGTATGAGGATGGAGCTAGAGAAACTTTAGAGATTGAGAAACTGAATCTCCTATATATAGGATAGTTTAGGAGGTTTTGGTCAAGTTGGAGGGCTATCCCATTGAAGGTACTCCCTAGGAAGACCAAAAAAATCTTATTTCTCAGTTTTCGTATCTTTTTGTAATAAGATTTCTCCTTTTGTGATCATACTAATCTTCCCTAGCCGATGTAATCAATGAAAACAAGCTCCATCTTGATACCTTTTTGTGTCACTCAAGAAATGCTACCTTTTGTAATATGACTATTTTAGCTACATAATAACAAGATCGATGTTATTGTTTGTAACTAAGTTAGCTACATTTTTATTCTATCAAGGGATTCTACAGACTACCAGAAATAGGAAGCTAAGAACAAGTTTCATTGTATATGTCAAGAGAAATTAGAGAAAGAAGGATTTAAGACAAGATTCAAGATCTTAATAAACAAAGAACTTGTTGAGCGATACAACGAAGATGGATTTCTTACAAGTCAATAAGAACTTGTTGAGAGATACAACGAAGATGGAGTTTTTACAAGTCAATAAGCCCATCCATCACATGATCACAAGCATGACACATATTAGGCCTTTGATCCCTCGGGGGGTGTACTATGTAATCATGTTAATGTATAACGTGAGTTCGATATGAGGTGGTTTTAAAATTAAAAAATGCTAGGTAATTTAAGATAAATACATTAAAATATGGGGGTTTTATATTCAATTTTGAAAAAAAAAACACAAAATAGGGGGTCATTTTATTCATTCAAACATGTTAAAAGAGGGTTTTTTTTAATACCCCATGAATACACATTATATAGGGGAGTACTAAATGGTGAACCCCTTGAGTTTCATCCACAGGAATAATTCACTGCGAAATTCTTGCACTGATCTTTGAAGTATGACGTGAGACGTTAAAGGGCACTCTAAGATGTAAACTAGAGTGAGGGTAAAGATATGTCTTTTGATGAGAAGGAAATTGTGCAAGCAAAAGACTTGTTGGAGAACCCACGATGTCGGGGGATATGTGTTTACTACATGAGCCGGGCAGGCGACGCGCCTCTGGATGTGGGACGTGTGAAAGAGAGAGAACAATAACAACAAATAATTCTAGAAATCACCACAATCATCAATTAATTAAATATTACTTTGAGTACGACCTAGTCCTTAGCCAAGGCGAGTTGTTAACAGCACGGTCACTTGGATCAGCTGCTAACTAGGATTTTAAGCTCTCGTTTACATGATTAACTGGTCCGTTAGCGACACCGGACTTAACAAAATGTTAAATCAATTTCTAGGTGATGACGGTTATGGAAATTTTCCTCATGTTGTTTCATCTGATTCAAATGCCCGTGGATTCTGCAGTCTTCAATTCTGCTCACTACATCAATCATCAAGCTTCAGTAGTTATTAATTATCCTGCTTTGTACGTTTGCACTTACTTATCTGTCATTTATGAATTTTTACGTCTCCTCTAATCCACTTTCTCTGATTGCCTTTGGTGCTCCGACTCTCTTTTTCTTGAGTACCTTATCTTGCCAAAATCTGCTTGTCTGCTCTTGCCAAGCATCCTTTCCCTTGTCGAGATCTGCCTTACCTGCTCTTGCCAAGCATCCTTTGCCTTACCTAGATCTGCCTTACCTACTCTTGCCAAGCATCCTTTGCCTTACCTAGTGCTTCACCGGATTCAAGCCTCAAGCTTGCTCTCCACTCAGCTAGCTTCGAGGATGAGATCAAGGGAGAGAGAGAGTTCTCTTTGTCCAAGCTCCGAGAGAGAGAGAGCTCGTGATTCCTTTCCATCTTCGAGCACCCTCTTTCCTTGCTCGTTGCCCTTCTCCATCTCCCTTTTCTTCTCAAGGGCCGAGAGAGAGAGAGAGTCGTTCCTTCGCTAGCAAAGCCGAAGATGAGCCGAGAGAGAGAAAGAGAGCGAGAGAGAGAGTAAGAACTCTTCTCGACTATACGATGGAGAGAGAGAGGCTTCCTTCTTGCTTAAGCCGAGAGAGAGATGCTTTGGTTTCTCTCTCCTTCTCTACCTTCTTGCTCCCCGTCCAAGCTTCCTCTCCTCCCTTGCTTGTAATTCCCTTCGTTTTCCTCATGCAAAAGAGAGAGCTATTCATAAATCCCTCCCTCCCTTAGCAACGACGGCGTCGTCATTGCAAGGGAGGCGTAAAAACCCCCTCCTGCTAACGTGGCAGCGACTTTGCCGACCAACACCAAATTTGGCGAGGCCGGGGCCAAGAGGCCGGGGCCAAATCGGGGTGCCATGGCGAGAGCTACAAATTTCCCTTCATGGTCGAGCTCATCCGATCACTGTGCTGGCCAGCGCGAGCTTGGATCTCCTCTTGCAAGCTGCACCCTTGCTCCTTGTTGCTTCCACGCCATCTTTTTCTTTTTCTTTCCTTGCTTTTACACTAAAAACCCCTTTATTTTCAAAGTGGGCAGCCAATACTATTTGGCCTTTGAGCGGCCCTTTTGTTCCATAGATTGGGCAGCCATTTGAGTTACCCCCTTTTGCTCACACTTGGGCATTATTTAACAAAATGGGCGGCCTTAATGCTCCATTAAGTGGCACGGCTACTTGTAAGGGCACCACATTTGGCATACATATTGAATGGGCGACCATTGATCACGACTTCGGGCGGCCCTTAAAGGGCATTCCATTAAACATACATGCCGACCAAGCAATGCCAAGCAGTACAAATTTCTTCAGCAGTCCTTGACTAACAATATCATCGTGAATTTTTATTGTCCATTCCAACATCTCGAATAATGCCAAAATAACCCAACTTAGTCGCGGTGGCAACTGGCACCGACCTTAATCCAGAGTATCCGATCAACCTGGACTGTATCTGACGAGCTATAAATTCCTTTAGACGTCTTGAACTACATAGATTTCATAAAAAACCTGTAGGGATGTAAAATTCCCAGATGGCACACTGCCCAAGCCGACCTGACTGGCTCGGAGCCGGCCCCCGGTGAATATTTAACAGGTCATATCTTGGCAACCGGAACTCCGATCGCTGATCTGGAAAGACTGAGGCACTCGAAAAAGTAAGCACTTTAGGCCCATGCATTCATTTCATTTATGTCACCTCAGTTGCAGTTGCCCAATCCGGTACGGATCTGCAACCGACTCAAACTTCAATATGCCATAACTTCTTCATCGTAGCTCCAATCGACGACCCGTAAAGATAGGCCGGTACAGCACATCAAGCACTACAGTTCTAGATTAAAATATCCCATCCGTGTTCACTCCAAGAATAATCATTTTTGGAATCATTAAGGCATCTATTGGCTCTTTTAAGCTGTGTCTGGCATACATTAATCATTAAACTTGGCCTGTTATCAAGCCCTAATCACTGCTCAATAAATGTGTAGGCTTCAAAGAAGCTTAGCTTGCATTTCTGTGGTCTTTTTCTCATCATGGAAGTGGAGCTGTAGGACATCCGCCCCCTCTAAACCTGCACAGCCTCCGGTCTATGCCAACAACACTTCAATCTACATCTGCTACGGGTACCTTAAGCTCTTTCCCATCGTCAGACTCACATAACTGGTAAACACATAAAAAATGAAATAAGGTTTATAGCCTATTATCAATTTTTTAGCTTAATCATTAGGTAGCTGTCCATCAAAAATGTTTGAACTGTATCTGTTGTATCTTCAAAGCATTCAATTATGGATAATTTGTTTAGTGAATCCCGCCAGACTCAAGTGCTCCAGTTAATGATGCACACGGCTTGACCATTAAGCTCTCTTTAAGGAACCCTGTCAAGCTCAAGTATGCCTTACTCTGTCTGCACACAGAATGACCGTCAAGTTCTGTTAGCAGAACCAACTCAATAGATGTGAAGATACTTCATCAATTATCCAAAGAAGTCAACTGGAAGCCTTCCATGTAGTCTTAGTGACTGCATAACTGAAAACTCTTATGACTTAGCATAGATCTAGAAAACAAAATCTTGTACCATGCAACCTGCTACATCAGATAGTTGGTACTCTTCAAATCTGCAACTGCACTTGAGTAGCCCCCGCGATCAAACGAGAACCCAATCATTTGTCCCATTGTGAGCATTCCTTTAAAAAATTTGCACCATCCTCCAGGATCATAGGGATAATACAAGAATTTCCAATCATTACAGCATAAACATACGTTAACCCACAAATCTTCATGCTAACCGCCTGGATCATACGGCATATAAGTCAATCGCCCCGGACCATGCATATATCTGTCACCTCCTGGGTCAGAAACTAGCAAAAAATACCCTACATCATAGGGTAGTATCAGATTCCATATAGCATCAGGTAGCACTAGATACTGCCATATCCCCTATGCAACTGGCTCATCCAATTGTTGATCATTAATCACAGGTAAAAGCATTGGCAGTGCACTTTCACTCTCACTAGTATTGGAATCCCAATCATGCATACCTGAATGCATCAAGTCTTTGGTAAAATCCTCTTCATTAGGCTCAAAAGATGCATCTGAAAACAATTCTCTATCTTGTAGAGGCTCAAAATCTAGTAGTGCAACATCTAACAACTGTGTAAGTTCATCATCTGCTAAATCTGAACAAACTAGCTCATGCATGAATCTAGATTGATTAGTATCCTTAGCATCTGTGTTTGAGAACCCTTCCAAATCTAGTAAGCACATAAGGTCCAGGTCCACTGCTTCAGAAGGTTCCTCCATCTTGCATACTAACCGTATCTGCAATAAACTGCTCTTCAAGTCTTGAACCCTCATCCAAATATCTTTGCACTTCTGTAGCACAAAGTTTAGCATGCACATTGAAAATTTATCTACTGGCCTATCTGTATCATCAGCACAATGAAACCAATCATATTCAACATCAAGAGATTGCACTTCACTACGCACCCCCTCTGAATCAGCATCATCAAGTTCATGATCATTCTGCCATAGTGTGAGCCCTGTGGTGAAAATTCTCGATAGAGAAGAGGTTTTCTCCCCTTCTAAATCATCAGAAAATTCAGGATCGGCCTGCCAGATCGGTAGCTCTAGGTCACAGAAGCGTGTCAAAGGAGTCTGCACCCCCTCAGAATCATCATAATCATGTTCAAGATCAATTTTCCAAATTGATAGCTGTGCTTCACTAAAACTTGTCAATGAATTAAGGAGTCTGCACCCCCTCTGAATCAACATTTTGCAGATCTTCAAGCATGTACTCTTGCGTAGTCAAGTCCTCAAAATTTGGTACATTCAAATTTGGTAAATTAGCATACCAAAATCCATGGTCCTGCTGCTCTCAACAACATCCCTGCTTTGACCTATGACATTTGTATCATTAATCAACTCTTTAACAAAACCTGTACCAGTACCTTCAATCACCTCTATGGTAGAATCTGTACCAGAAACATTTGCTCTAATTTTGGTTCAGTAGTAAAAGTATCAATTGTAACTGAATATTCCTGCATGTCTACTTGAATTTGGTTGCACTCATTTACCTGCAGAATTTCTTCTTGAGCTTTAGCCACTTCACTGTTTTGATCCCCTGATTTCTTTTCTTCATGTACTGCGTGCATAGGCTCTTTGCAAAATTCATTCTTTGTATCCCAAGCTACATGTGTAGATTCTTTGAAAAATTTACCCTGCGTATCCTGAAGCTGTAGAACCTCACCCTCAAAGACTTCTACTTTATGCACAACATCTGCAAAACCCAACTTTGCATACACAGCTTCAACTATGTATTCATCATTAGCCTGTAAGAAGGTAGCATCTTGCACAATAAATTCATCAATCATAGCTTCTAACTTTGATCGTACTTGTCCTCAAATATCTGCGTATTCTGGTAAACTTGAACTCTGTTCTTGATAGCATTCATACTGCTCATAACTTACTTGCACAATAGCTTCTTTGAAATACTCCCAGTCATCGTTGCAAGATTTGATAACTTCTTTAATCTGCTCCTTCACATCTGAACTGACTAACTGCTCAAAATATTTGATCATCAACTCTTCTGGTACCCCTCTTCTCTTGGTCTCCAGCTCATAGCACTCTAGGTAGCCCTCTGGATCGTATCCATCAAAGAGACGTCTCTCGTTTTATACTGAATCTAAACTTGCATCCAAAGCTTCATCAATTTGATTTTTCTTCTTCATGGTCTCTATTTCAAGCAGAGATCCTTGAACCAATTGAAGCATCTTTGAAAAATCTGGAATTGTTGACTTATCATCAAAACCGTTCGCACTTAATTCTGCAATTACCTTCATCATCTGCTCTAAATTCTCCATCTTTACCTCCCACCTCGGCTCATTTCACGTCGGGTTCACTAAAGATGTCAAGGGATATGTGCTCGCTACGTGAGCCGGGCAGGCGCCGGGCCTTTCGCTATGGGAGGTGTGAAAGAGAGAGAACAAGCACAATAGATAATTCTGGAAATCCTTGCAATCGTCAATTAATTGAATATTACTTTGAGTACAATTTAGTCCTTACCAAAGCGGGATGTTAACAGCACCATCACTTGGATCAACTGCTAACTAGGAGTTTGAGCTCCCGAATACAGGATTAACCGGTCCGTTAACGACACCGGACTTAACAAAACCTTAAATCAATTTCTAGGTGATGACGGTTATGGAAATTTTCCTCATGTTGTTTCATCTGATTCAAATGCCCGTGGATTCTGCAGTCTTCAATTCTGCTCACTACATCAATCATCAAGCTTCAGTAGTTATTAATTATCTTGCTTTGTACGTTTGCACTTACTTATTTGTCATTTATGAATTTTTACGTCTCCTCTACTCCACTTTCTCTGATTGCCTTTGGTGCTGCGACTCTCTTTTTCTTGAGTACCTTATCTTGCCAAAATCTGCTTGTCTGCTCTTGCCAAGCATCCTTTCCCTTGTCGAGATTTGCCTTACCTGCTCTTGCCAAGCATCCTTTGCCTTACCTAGATCTGCCTTACCTACACTTGCCAAGCATCCTTTGCCTTACCTAGTGCTTCACCCGATTCAAGCCTTGAGCTAATTGCTCTCCACTTAGCTAGCTTTGAGGATGAGAGCGAGGTAGAGAGAGAGTTCTCTTTGTCCAAGCTCCGAGAGAGACAGAGAGCTCATGATTCCTTTCCAGCTTCGAGCACCCTCTTTCCTTGCTCGTTTCCCTTCTCCACCTCCCTTTTCTTCTCAAGGGCCGAGAGAGAGAGAGTCGTTCCTTCGTTAAAGTTGAGGACGAGCCGAGAGAGAGAAAGAGAGTGACAGAGAGAGTAAGAACTCTTATGGAGTATACATGGAGAGAGAGAGGCTTCCTTCTTGCTTAAGCCGAGAGAGAGATGCTTTGGTTTCTCTCTCCTTCTCTACCTTCTTGCTCCCCGTCCAAGCTTCCTCTCGTCCCTTGCTTGTAATTCCCTTCGTTTTTCTCATGCAAAAGAGAGAGCTATTCATAAATCCCTCCCTCCCTTAGCAACGACGGTGCCCTCGTTGCAAGGGAGGCATAAAAACCCCCCCTCCTGCTGATGTGGCAGCGACTTTTCCGACCAACACCAACTTTGGCGAGGCCGGGGCCAAATTAGGGTGCCATGGCGAGAGCTACAAATTTCCCTTCATCATGGAGCTCATCCGATCACTGTGCTGGCCAGCGCGAGCTCGGATATCCTCCTGCACGCTGTGCCCTTGCTGCTTGTTGCTTCCACGCCATATTTTTCTTTTTCTTTCCTTGCTTTTACACTAAAAACCCCTTTATTTTCAAAGTGGGCGGCCAATACTATTTGGCCTTTGGGCGGCCCTTTTGTTCCATAGATTGGGTGGCCATTTGAGTTACCACCTTTTGCTCACACTTGGGCATTATTTAACACAATGGGTGGCCTTAATGCTCCATTAAGCGCCATGGCTACTTGTAAGGGCACCACATTTGGCATACATATTGAATGGGCGACCATTGATCACGAATTCGGGCGGCCCTTAAAGGGCATTCCTCTAAACATACACGCCGACCAAGCAATGCCAAGCAGTACAAATTTCTTCAGCAGTCCTTGACTACCAATATCATCGTGAATTTTTATTGTCCATTCCAACATCTCGAATAATGCCAAAATAACCCAACTTAGTCGCGTCGGCAACTGAAACCTACCTTAATCCAGATTATCCGATCAACTTGGACTGTATCTAACGAGCCGTAAATTCCTTTAGACGTCTTGAAATGCATAGAATGCATACAAAACCTGTAGGGCTGTAAAATTCCCAGATGGCACAATTTCCAAGCCGACCTGACTGGCTCGGAGCCAGCCCCCGGTGAATATTTTACGACTCATATCTTGGCAACCGGAACTCCGATCGCTGATCTGGAAAGACCGAGGCACTCCACAAAGTGAGCACTTCAGGCCCATGCATTCATTTCATTTCTGTCACCTCAACTGCAGCTGCCCAATCCGGTACGGACCTGCAACTGACTCAAACTTCAATATGCCATAACTTCTTCATCGTAGCTCCAATCGACGACCCGTAAAGACAGGCCGGTAGAGCACATCAAGCACTACAGTTCTAGATTAAAATCTCCCATCTGTGTTAACTCCAAGCATAATCATTTTTGGCATCATTAAGGAATCTATTGGCTCTTTTAAGCCGCATCTGGGATACATTAATCATTAAACTTGTCCTGTTATCAAGCCCTAATCACTGCTCAGTAAATGTGTAAGCTTCAAAGAAGCTTATCTTGCATTTCTCAGCTCTTTTTCTCATCATGGCAGCAGAGATGCACGACAACGATACATCGACCTCATCACGTAGTAGTATCGAGGACCCAAACCCATTACTTCAATTACCATAGCCAAGCAGAGATTGTTGTGAAAGTGATCCCGACCCAAAAGTGTCACCCTTGTTATGTCCTCGAATGTCCACCATTTGGTGTGAGCTACTAAAGTTCCCAAGTAAGGGAAGAGAAGATGCTCATACTATCTCACAAAATCTCTTCTAGCAGATTCACTTGTTTATTGCAAACGAGCAATGGCCATAGATAAAACCATCTATTGACACTATTCCATAAAGTAATGTTATGAAAACAGAGACAACGGAAAGGATTAAAAGATACAATCCTAAGAAGTTCTTGACACGGAGATGGGAAGAAAGGACAAAGATGAAGGTAAGAATTCTTTAAGAGATGAGGATAGATTGAACGTTATATAGATAAACGAGCTAGAGAAGAACAAATTAGTGTTACCTAGAAGCTAAATGAGAAACTTACGATTGAAGATTTATCATCTTCCTTTCTTGTTTTGAGATGAGGAAAACTCTTTCTTTTTGTTGGGGAGTTTGTAAGGGCCTTCTCCTAGTAGCCCTTTTATTTGACTATCACATCTAAACCATTGACTTTAAAAAGAAAAAGAAAAAGAAAATGTTGGAGTAAATTGGGGTTCAATTCAAGCACCAATGTATACTCACGAGACAATTTTGCGACTTACATCATGGGAATAGGGACATAGCCAATGCATGGAAAAATAGCTTTTTATTTTGAGAAAATGAATATAAAGAAAAAGATAAGGAGAAGAGAAAAGATAAGATAAGGAAAAAGGAAAAGAAAAATATAAACAAGGACAAGATAAGGATAAGGATGAGGTGAGTAAGTAGCTTGTTGAAAAAGTTATCAAGATAAGTTGAAAATACCTTGTCGATAAGGAAGATAACCTATCACGACAAGTAAAGGAACTTATGGTAAACATCCATAGAAAGAGGGATTCAATTATCATTTTTCACTTCTCTCATTCACTTATTCAAGGTCC
Organism: Adiantum capillus-veneris; assembly: GCF_014529385.1. Taxonomy (NCBI): domain Eukaryota; kingdom Viridiplantae; phylum Streptophyta; class Polypodiopsida; order Polypodiales; family Pteridaceae; genus Adiantum; species Adiantum capillus-veneris. The sequence continues at coordinate 91,012,017 of NC_140944.1, forward strand.
AAACTTGAGAGTAAGCTTGAGAAATCCATAGCCAAGCCTCTTTCACACACACCCCTCTCTAAGAAAAACCATGACCAAAACCTCTCCAAGAAAAACCATGACCAAAACCCTGATCAAGTTTGCTCTTCTTCTTTACCTTAACCTGTCCCTCTCCTTTCTCCTAATTCTCAAGCATTCAATAGCCTATATTGTCTTTTACCTCTTGCCATTCTCTCATTCTAGATGGCCTAATGTGTGGCATTCAAGAAAAGTGAAGAGGGAAAGAGAAAACTACATTGACTCACTTCTTGAACACTCTCCCAAAGCAAAGAGAAGGCTCTACCAGACACAAACTAAGATAGTTTTATCTTGTTCTCTTTATGCTATTAAACTTTTTTTAAACTGATTTACTCTTATACTTACTAGAATTCATGCTTAAGCTCTCACATTTTCATTTTGCTTGGAAAGAAGAAATGGCTTCTTGATTTTGTTGTTTCCCTCTAATTATGGCTCATTACTAATCATAACTAACCATGTTGCTAACGATGTTATTTCAAGTTTCTTAGACTACCAGATTAATATGGAATAGAAAGAGTAGAAAGCACTCTCTATAACCATAGGTGATTGGAGGTCATAGTCATCTAAATATTTCAAGTTCCTTTATTTCAAGTTTCTTAGATAACCAGACTAATTTGACATAGAGAGAGTAGAAAAACACTCTCTTTAAGCATAGGTGACTAGGGATCATAATTACGTAAATAGTATGCATGATGAAATGGTGACTAATATACTTAATTGTACCTTAAACTTCGGCATAAACCTTTTTATTCATTTTTAAGCTACTTTTATTCTATTACCTACACAACCCTTATAAAGGTAAACACTACAAATCAAAGGCAGCTAGGTAATGGAGTTAGTCTTGGAACTAACCTTACTTTTTAAGAAGAGAAATTTTAATTTTTCCAAAAGAAATGCTCTTGATTTTGCATAATATATGTGTGTAAAAGTTTTAGTGACGTATTAAGTTAATATCTAATTTTTAAAAAGAAATTGAGTTTTATAGGGTAAGTTTACAATAATGAAGGAAGTTTCCTTTGAGAAAGAAGATTCCTGTTCCAAGTAAGGTCATTCCCTCCCTTCCCTCTTGCCAATTGGAAAAATCCCAAATCTTTAAGCCTCTCCTAGATGTGTGATTAATCCTCTCCACAGAAGTAGGAGGTAAGCCTAAAAACCTATCTTGAGTAGAATTTGTTGGACCATTTGTACCTAATTGCATGTGCATTTGTCACTGCACTGACATTTCCACTCTTAGGAATGTTGCATTTTCACTCTTACACTACCATTCTTTGAAGGGTTATACTCTTACACAATCAAGCATGGACTCTTCCATAATTAGTCAAAATAAGGTTATGATTGTAAGTTTGTGCACTCTCAAGTTGTATGTTTGCAATTCATGATCCAATCTTAAGCAAGAATCAGCGTAAAGAGCATATGCATTTTTCTTTTCAAGTTCATATTATCTCAAAATTTGTATTGCAATTGCGATATGGAGGGGAGGGGGGAGTAAGGAGATATATTTACGGAAGTGATAACCGTGTTTCTTGATCATAAAACTCCCATCACTTCCATGGAGATGCACCACGGATGGCAAATGATGCAAAGAAAACAAATGGGAATCGTCGAAGACGGGGTTAACTTGAAACTTCTGTCGAGACAAAACCTTAAACTCCCAAGAGATTCATTGTATTTTTGAAGGTCTTGTTTGAGTATAAATTAAAAGACAGTAGGAACTAAGTGATTATAACTCAAATGAACCTAATCTAAATTTCAACTAGGATTATAAACTTTACCAAGAAGATTTGATGTGGATAGACCTATCTAATTTGGGTTGCATTTTTAAAAATGCAAGTAGGAAGGACACAAAATTTAGGAAGGGTGCAAAATTTTGACAAATGCAAGTAGGAAGGGCACAACATTTAGGCCCTTACACAATAGGAAAAGCTGCCAAAAACAAGTTGGGTTCCTTATCAATGCTACCAATAGATTGAAACAAAAATTGAAACAATGGATCTTCAATATTTCTTCTCTATTAATTAAGAATGCACACCCAACATTCAACAACATTTGGGCAAGTGCTTGGTGGCAACTGAGTCAGTGGGATAGATTGGATAGACAAGTGTGTCTAAAAGTTGAAGACGAGGAGCAACCTCTTTTATTGGGCTATGCTCCTTGGAGGGAACAACCTACATTTGTTGTGTGAATAGGTTGAATTCAATTGATAGCCCTAGAATACAATGTGTTGTCTACATTGCACCAATTTGGAGTGCATTTCAATACTCAATTAGGAGGGGTACAAGAGACATGAATCAAAGGTGAATTGCTACCATCATGCAAAATCTTGATTGACCTACACAAAAATGTTACAAGAGTCACCATCAAGTGTAGGAGGTTCAACCATCTTGTAATGGAAACTCAAGAAACCTAAAAAGTATGAATAAAGGTTGACTTCCTTGACCATTGCTAAACTAGGCCATACCACCTTATGTTTTGAGATACAATGCAATAGGGTATGATAAAGACACACTAAGCTTGATCCTGAACCTATAGTTGTGTACATGGTAAGAGAGTGAAGAGGGCCTAAAGGAGAAGAAGAATTTCAAAAAAAAAAGCCCCCTTTGATTCCTAAAATAACAAATTGGTATTTATAATATTTTTCCTCATATTTTACTTGATTAATGGGGAATGTCTATACAAGTACATAACCAAAATTTGAGTTATGGTTAAATTTTCAAAATTCACAAACTCATACTTTTTTAACACTGGGTTGGTAATGGGACACTTTTATGTCCTGGGACATTTTTATGTCCTGTTAAGTTTCAAAATTATGTCAAGAGTTTCAAAATGGATTTTGAGGTGCTATCTATCTAGAAATTTGTCTCATGAAACTCGACATTTTTTTGGAATATCAATTCCATCTTTAACCTTGTCCTTGCACAACATTTCACAACCTAAACTGTGGGGAAAAACAGGTCCTGTTTTTGGCTTTTTCCAACTTTTTGCAACTATACCACTCTAGAATTCATGTTTGTGAGGTCTATAATGCTAGAGAACTATCTTTAGTAGTCCTCAACATGTCCTGATGCTTCTAGGGAGAAATAAATGGTAAAGTTGTAAGTTATGACCAAATTACAAAAATTGTTAAATCCTGTTTTTTAGCCAATTTTAGCTCTTCTATGATTTTTTTGGTGGCTTTCATGATATCCAAATGCAGTTTTGATTTTCTTTGTTGCATATTGTAACATAAAGCTAATATTCCTTGAGTTTTGGGGCACCTAATACCCTATTTTGCATAGTAGACAACGATGGTTGATTTTTTCAATTATAGAAGAAAACGAAACATTCTAATATATCAAGTATAGCATTTTCAATATTGTTAGTTTCTTGTGACAACTACATGCATTTTGTAGGTAGTAACCATATCTAGTCATAAGGATCAAATTTGCCTAGATATTGAATAGTTTCTATGGGATTCTACAACTCATAATGTTGAACCCAGTTTTCTCATGTTTGTTGTATTTAGCACTTCATCTTTGTCCCCAAGATTCCCCTTGTAAGAGATGTATTATTATTTTGACATGCTCCATGGCTCCTTATGAACCTAAAGGACACTAGGGAACTAAGAAAACATGCATATATTATTTGTATTGAGCGTGGCTATAGAAACTTTGATGATAGGTTTGCAGAATGGTAAAAATTCAACATTTGTGTACCTATTTCTTTTGGCAAAACAAAAAATAGTGAGTGAGAAGCAATCATATGTTCTGATCACCAACCCATTGAAGTTAACTAGGGAATTTATCTCAGGTCCTATAAAAATCCCTAATCTTATTTTTATGCAACAAAACGTAAGAAATGACTGTTTTGATGAAAATGTACTGGTCCATCAACTTTGGAGGCTTGGTGTGACCAAAAGATGAGAAATTTTACAAGTTTCTTATTTTTTACATGTGTAGTAGGCCTTGAACTATAACCTCATGAAAGGATTTTACAAAATGAGTGGATCTACTATGGTTTTGGAGGTTTTTTTCAAAACCCTAAAAGGACACTTTTATGTCCTGTTAGGTTACCAACCTAGTGTTAATGTAATTTTTTCACAAATTCAAATCAAAATTTTGTCTTCCCAATATCCTTACCTTGAGTGCCTAATCTGGCTCAAGATTATGCCAAGAAACATTATGTGAATACACTGCAAAGCGCATCAATCACGAGCAGCAATTGTTCAAATGTTTGTCACTCAAAGAGGGCTTTGATATAGGATTATGAGGGTTTTAATAAACATATAACCTATAAGGAGGACAACTATGTGAATACTCTTGAAGTGCTATTTTTAAGGTCATGAGCTACATAGTTTGAAGAAATTTATCTCTATTAGTATTGATGTTGCATAAAACTATACGAATACCAACAAGAAATGGCCATATGTTCAATACAATTGCATCTTCAACAAATTGAACTGCAGCTCATGACTTTGAACAAACATTTGGAAAAATTTGACGGTGGTGGGTAGTGACGTGTCTTCTCTGAAGCACTTCAAAATCCTTGTGCTTAAATATCGATAAAAATCTCAACCATTACCTTCTCACTTTGTTATTTTGTGAATCATTTCCAAATGCTCTACAAAAAATCTCAATGAAAAGGTGCTAAATATGATTGTATAAAGCAGTATGGTTTGTAGCTACTCCCATGATTGACTCTTGTATCATGCGCTTGTAGAGGATTATGGGTTGACTTTTCCATCATGTTTTGGTCCCTTTTTGTGTTTTCCTATATGAAATTACTAATTATGTCCAAAATTTAGCCAAATTGTTTCATCTAGTATACCATGCCAAGTGAGCTCTCTCCACATGGGCTCTCACTAAGCCATACCTTAAAGAATCATTGAATTTTGGTTTGAAAAACCAATTGAGCTCAAGAGGTAGAAGATATGATGCCAAATAACTTCTCATCAAACCATTATAGAAACCATTTCCCAAAGTCTTTGAAAGCCCATTTGAGCTCTATGGAAACAATGTACTATGCACAAAATGCACATGTTGGGAAGACAAAATGCACTAAAATTTGCATCTAAGGCACGTACATTTTTTGAAGAAAGAATTGAAAAGTCTGGTAAGATTATGGAAACTAGGAACATAAAAATGTGCTCATTGTTTCTATCTCTTTCTTTATGCGCTTGATTTTTATCCCTTAGTTGTTAAATGATAGCACCCTATAATGTTTGATGTGGTTACCAATGAGGTGTATAATCACTTGGAAAATATCGATGAGCCATGCCTTGAGGCGTGGTATTGTATGTTTGATGCGTCTCCACATTTTCTCTCAATGTCACTATCGAAGGTGTTGAAACATTTCTTATGGTCTACATATCTTTGAGTTGAGTAGAAAACCTTAGTGGGGGTTGTTTTGTCATGGTTAATGCTCACTCAATACTTTCAATATGGTCTTTGACAACAAAATCTTAGCCAACACCATCTTGGCCAAGGCCATATTGCCTTTGTATAATTTATCTCATTTTGTCTCTCGGCAGGTCTCTCAAAAGTCGTCTTTGTGAACCTTTGGTCCATGGAAATTGGTTTTGAGTAGCCTAAAAGTTTGGAATTAGGAAATGTTTAAAAAATATTTTATCTTAGCTTTATCTGACTCAATTTGGAGTTGTGTATCAAAAGTTAGAGCAATTATGGTGAGCTCCACTTTAAACCTCTACCTAAAATATGCGACTACCATACTGAAGCAAGACGACAAGACACTTACATAACTACCAAAGAAGGATTTACAAATACCAAAAAATACCAAGAGCTTTTACAAATACGACAATTTTTCAAAGGATTTCAAAACCTCCAAAATTGCCATAATCTACAAATACTAAAAAAATTAACTAAAGTACGAAAAACTTCCATAAACCACCAAATTTATTACAACTACCAAGGCATGAGAAAGTATAAGTTATTAAAAATCTGCCAAAAATACCAAAACCACTTTCGCAAGGCATGGATGTCAAGAAATACTTGTTCCAGATCAACTTCCTTGTCAACATTTTGCATGTCTTCACTGTTTCCAATTTGATGAAGCATGCGTCAACTAACTCCCAAATTAGACTCCACCCCTTTGATGTCCTCATCATTGCAAGATTTTTCCTGCTTTAGTTTTGCAAGCTACAGTTTATAGTACTCTATGTCATCTTTTATCCGCTTTACAATAGGACTGGAACCCTCCACTCTCAACAAACTTTCCTTCTTCTGCTGTAGAGATGATTTTGACTCTTCAACTTATCGAATGCAACTACACATGTCTGAGGCGCTCTCTTAACAATACTTTCTAGGTTTGTAACATAGGCAGGTGTCTCTACATGACCCTGTGGGGGGTCTACGTTGTCACGCATTTTTTGGATGAGTACAAAAGCCATAAATGATGCCAAAAAAACTTCCTTACCACCGTCATGTATATATATGTGCATAGTGCTTCTACCTTTGAAAGTGTCCATGTAAAAAAACTTGTACAAAGGCTTGGTTTTGATCAAGAGGCTGGTTGAGTTTTGGGTGGTTCGAGCTTTCAAAAAATGGTTTTTAATGAGCATTTCTAGCCGTGCTTGATAGCTTGCAAATCGGACTCCGACGTAATGAGTTACATGCACTCGAAGTGGAGGTTTTTTCACTTAAAAAGTGGCGACGAATGCACGTGGAAAGACGGCAAGTGGGCCGACTTGATGGTTTTTCTTAGCAATGGCATGTTTAAAAATTTCTGGAGCTAGTCGAGGTAATAAGTTCCAAGCTGTGCTTTAGTGCGCTATATTTGGAGGTCGGGGTCACCCGTTACGCCTCCGAGAAAATGGCTCAGTTTGGGGGCAAAACAGAAATTTCAGGTTTGGACATGGGGAAGTTGGGGAGATCATGCCATGTGGAAATGGTCTAAACCGACATGTGGGGGGTTGAGGGGAAAGTGGAGGGTATATATACTAGAGGAGGACTAGTCTATGGTGTACCAAATGGTAAAGGAATGCACTCAAGGCCTTGCAAGGGGGGCTCGTGGGCATTTTGGGGAGCTTGGGGCACCATCTTGAGTTCCCACCAGCCTGGCCAAGTTCCTGGACAAAATTTTTGGTCCCCTGGACACTTTCCCCACCTCCCCCTTGGTCAAAATCATCGACATGGAGCTTTCCTTTCCCAAAAAGGGCCAAAAATACCCCAATTAAAAGGGGAAATGAGAGAGAAAGATGACGGCTGAGAAAAGGAAGAAGAATTCACTTCAATAAAGTGGAAAATGCCCCCATTATTTTAGCTGTATTTTCCTGCACATCCCTTTTTGGCTTACAGAGACTTGTTTTTTGGAGCTTTGGAGAGACCTTCCATCTTCAAAAGCTTGTAACTTTCTCGTCGGCTATCAGAATCAAGCATATGGATGCTCTACGGAGATCCTCACGACACAAGCTTCGTCTTCATGGTCTTGATTTTCTTACATTTTATCCATGGTTAGAGTTAGAGATGCTTCTTGCCCATCTTCACAGGTGTTCGACTTTGGTGTTTTCTACTGTCATATAGGGTTTCTTTCCAACAGTGTGACTCGTGTAGAGTTATAGACGCACTTGTTTTCCTTGTCATTTGCACGCTAACATCGTTTTGGTGCCCCCATTGAGGAGAAATTCTCACGTGCTCCAAGTTTTGCAAAATTCGTCCACTATGCAGGCAGAGAAGGTAAATGGGATGTGGGTCCTTATGGACAACCGCCTATGTATGTGCTATTTGTGGACAACAAGTGAGGTAGTCGTTTAATTTGGATTGCAACCTTTGTGAGGGTCGTGAGGTTTTGTGAAGCCGAGCACTGGGGGTCGGGTTACCCTGTGTGAGGTGGATTAGGTACTAGAGCGATCCATCGACATCCCTTGCAGTTGCGACGTCACATGTAAGTGTTTGTGTGGCAATCAAACATGGCAGACGATTTTCCTAAGTTTCATGGATTGCCTAGTGAAAATGCACACTCTTTTATTGAGAAATTAGAAGTTACTTGCTTGCTTCGGGGCATACAGGATCCGGCTATACTGTTACGGCTGCTGCAATACAATTTAGAGGATGAAGCAAAAGCTCGGCTACAAAATTATGGAGAGGCGGCACAGGCACAAACACTAGGAATTGTGTTGGATTATAATCATGTGAAGCTGGCATTTTTGGTACAATACAGGAATGTTGAAGCACCTAATGATGTTTGGCATGAGATTTTGGGCTACACTCAGAGGGCTAATCAGAGTGTGGATGTTTTTCTCGTGCATTTTATCCACCTTTGGGATAAATGGGTCCGAGCATTGGGAAATGAAACCCCTCCCACCATGTTAAAAAGGGACCGTTTTGTGGCAACCTTGAAGGAGAGTTTGAAGTTTAAAGTTGAGTTGAGGCGGCCTACCACTTTTGAAGAAGCAGTTGTAATTGCCAGGGGGAAAGAATGGAAAGCTCAAAGACTTAACGAGTATGGGAAAGTGGTACATAGACAGGTTAATGGTGGTCAAAATGAGGAGAGCCGGGTAGAGGTTGGAGTTCAACCTATGTGAAGGGCTCTAGACACTGACCAATTGCAACGTAATATGCAAGACATGATGACCATGATGCAAGAGTTACGGCTCAATGTCCTTGGTGGTGGTCATGGTCGTGGCGGTGGTAGAGGGGTGGCCCAGCCATATGAAGCCCAACCTAATGCCAATACGGGTCGTGGACAAGGTGCTCCTCATCTAGTAAGAAGGTTTATCCCTACTTGTTATAATTGTGGTGAACTGGGACATATCAACACTCATTGTACAAAGCCAAAGAGGGTGGGAGGTGATATGTACCCACTTCCCCAGTAGGTTTGTGACAGGTCTAATGATTATGCCTTGGATATACGAGAGGATCATTGGGTTGAACAATAGAATCAAGCTTCAACATCAGGTGGTCACGTGGGTATTGTGCAAGTGGAGAGTAAATAGGCGGATATGATGCCATTGGGGAAGTGAGAAAAGCCACCAAATGGTGCTGGCCCTAGCAAGAAGAAAGGGAAGGAGAAAGAGGGTGAAGATGCAAAGACCAAGAAGAAAAGGAGACCTCGCAAGAAGTTTGAAGTAGCGGATTTGCCATTGGGAGAAGGTCAGACAGCTTATAGTCTCAAGGAGGATCTGATTGGGCGGAAAGTAAATTGTACTTTTGGACAGTTGATGAACATGGTACCCAAATTTAAGAGGCAGTGGAAGTCGTTAGTGAATCCTATTGAAAAAGAGTCGAAGCGTGGTCATGTCAAAGTGTTGTATCTGGAGGAGTTACCCGACATCTGTCCTATGGTGAATGCTTGGCACAAAGGTGTGGGCATGGGAGAGGCCTACATTGATGGAGGTGCGCAAGTATGTGTGATCACACAGTCATGTGTCGAGAGACTTGGCTTGATCATGTCTGGAAGCTCTCGGTTTAGGATTCGACTAGCAAATCATTCCAAAGTTAAGTGTTTGGGACTAGTCAAAGGTTTGGAGATTGATGTTTTTAATGTGAAAGTTATGGTGAACTTTCACGTTATGCTGGCAGGTTTGGGAGATTTTCCTCTCATATTAGGACGACCTTGGTTAAGAGCTGTTGGTGTTGTACAAGATTGGGGCAAGGGCACAATCGCTGTGTGTAGCAAAAAGGGAGAGAAGAGGATGTTTGATATGATTACCAAATAGCCTCTGGCATTAGAAGAGGTGTCTGAAGATGATGAATCTCAAATCACCAGTGAGGGAAGTTCAGAGGATTGAGATATTAGTGCTACTTCGAGTTCCAGTGACGAGGGTGAAGTGTCCTTTTTGTTACTAAATGAAGACGAGAAAGAAGATGGTGAAGTGCTGCAGATCTCAAAGGATATAAATGTGTCAAGTCGATTGGAGCAACTTGAAGAGTTAATGCAGCCCAAGCAGGTGCTATCAATGAAGAAAGGACTTGTTCAAAATATGCTAAGCACAAATTTGTCACTAAAAGAAAGGGCAGAATACCTGAAGATGCTGGACAAGTTTCCAAATCTTTTCATTACATCCTATCAAGAAATAAGGGGATTTGTTGGGGACCCAGTGAAGATTGAGTTGATAGAAGGAGCAAAGCCAGTGAGACAGAAACTAAGAAGAATGGGTAAGGAGCAAATGAATGCTTTAAAAGAAGAAGAGGATAAGCTTTTGAATGCAAGATTTATTGTTCCAGTAGATAATGTTGAGTGGGTCAGCCCTGTGGTGGTCACTCCCAAGAAGGATGGGCGTTGGAGAGTTTGTGCTGATTATAAGCCGTTAAATGCAGTGACCAAAAAGGATCCTTACCTGTTGCCCTTCATTGATCAACTCTTGGATACAGTGGCTGGTTTTGAAAGGTATAGCGTCTGTGATGGTTATTCAGGATACTTTCAGCTTATCCTTGCTCCTGAAGATCATAAGAAGACTACCTTTATCACTCCATGGGGTTGTTTTTACTTTCTTTGCCTTCCCTTTGGCTTGACAAATGGGCCTGGGGCTTTTGAGAGAAAGGTAGATTGGGTTCTTACCCCATTCCTTGGAAAGTTTGTCAAAGGGTTTATAGATGATTTTTGTGTGTACAGATCACGCAAGGAGCATGTTCAAAAGCTCGAGATGAATTTTGCAAGGTATGATGAATGCGGGGGTCCATTGAACCCTAAAAAATGTCATTTGGCACAGCCAAGGGTGAAGCTTCTTGGGCATATGATCTTTGAAAATGGAATTGAAGCAGATCCAGGGAAAGTAGAAGATTTGCTATTGCGATCATCCCCAAAGGATACAAGACAATTGGCTACTTTCATTCAGAAGGTCAAATATTTGTCTCGTTTCATACCTTTGGCATCACAGCTGTTGTATCCTTTGCAGCAAGTGGTCAAAAATGATCCTTTGGAGTGGACACGTGATTGTGAGGATGTTTTTGACAAAGTTAAAGAAGTGTTGAGCACCTTACCTGTTAAGCAGGCCCCTAATTGGGAGAAGGAGTTTTATGTTAACCCGTCAGTTGGAGAAGACGCTATTGGGGCTATGTTGTTGCAAAGAGGAAAAGAGTCTCAGTATATGAAGCCTGTTTATTATGATAGCAGGGTGAAAACTCCTCATGAAAGAGAGTACTCAGAAGTTGAATTGGTGATGATTAGCATGGTCTATGCGTGTAGACGGTTTAGACATTACTTGTTGCAGAAACCGTTCACCTTTCTCACCAGTTTTTCATTGCTTCCTCAATTGTTCAATAACTCAAATATATCAAAGGCAGTGATGAAATAAGTTATCGACCTGCAAGAGTTTCAATTCACTTTTCTAGTGGAAGAAAGTACTCCGGCTACTTTGGCAGACTTACTCACTTATAAAGAGACTCCTGTTTTGGTTCAAGAGGAGGTGGTCCAAAGGAAAAAAGTAGAAACCCCTGCTATATCAAATGCTTCACTACTACATTTTGATGGCTCTTATCGAAGAAGTCATGATGCTGCTTCTAGTGGGGTTGTTATTTATGATGCGCAGGGAAATCTTGTGAGGAAGCAAGGGTTAAAACTCAATGCAAAGAGTAATAATGAAGCGGAGTATATGGCTCTTGAAGGCGGATTACACATTTGTCTACAATTGGGAATCAAATGTTTGCAAATCAAAGGTGATGCATTGTTAGTGGTAAAGCAGGTGTTGGGACTATGGAAGAATAAGAATCCTAGACTGAAGAATCTATGCTTCAAAGTGAAATCACTACTCAAAAAGATTGAGGCATGGAGCTTACAACAAGTTGAAAGGACTCAAAATGAAGAAGCGCATGAAGCTGTGCAAGCAATGATTACTTGTGTGTTTGTGTTGAAAGCGGATGCCCCTTTGTATCATGGAAGAGAGGTGTTGTCAAAAGAGGTGGATTTCTTATTGACCGGTCTCTTGCCTGAAGATTTGCCTTCATTTAAAAAGTATGCTTTGATGAGAAGAGCAAGGAAGTACAAAATGATTGGTGATATGCTTTACATGAAAGGAAGTGATCTGGTGTTGCGTCATGTACCTTGGAAGGAGGAGATTTACAAAATTTTAGAAGAAAATCATGAAGGGTCTTGCGGAGGTCATTTTGCTATGAAAATTATGCTTCACAAGATCTTGCAAGAAGGCTATGTTTGGCCTAGTATTCAACAAGATGTCAATCATTGGTGTAAATATTGCTTGGCTTGTCAAAAAATGGGAAAAAGGGTTCTTAAACCCGAGCTGCGAAAGACAATCCTGGCTAATGAGGTGTTTGAAAAATGGGACCTCGATGCTATTGGGCCATTACCCACTTCAAGTAATAGGAATGTGTATATTTTGACAACGATGGATTATTTATCACGTTGGGCAGAGGCCAAGGCTGTCAAACAAATTACCATCAAGGATGGGAAAGTTTGTGTACGAGCACATATGCTACAAGTTCCGGGTGCCATTGGAGTTATTGTCTGACAGAGGGCCAGAGTTTAGAGGTGAAATGTTCGATTTCTTATGCAAGAAGCTTGGCATAGAGCATAAATATAGCACTCCTTATTATCCGCAATGCAATGGACTTAATGAGAGGTTTAATGGGGAATTGGTAAAGATTCTGACAAAAATGACTTTAACACATGCCAAAACTTGGGACTCAGAGTTGCCTTGTGCGTTATGGGCATATAGAACGGCAATCAAAACTAGCACGGGATTCTCACCATATCACTTGGTTTATGGCAAAGAAGCTTTGATGCCTATTGAGGTGGAAATCCCTGCACTCAAGTTTTTGTCATTGCAAGATGAAGAGCAACAAGATACCTGGCAAAAAAGGTTATTGGATTTACAATGTCTGCAGCTACACAGGCTTCTGGCCTTGGATTACTATCAAGAAGTATGTAGAAAGGCCCAGAAAAAAGCTAATCAATGCATGAAAGATAAGGGGATTGAGAAAAGAGATCTTGTTTTGCAATGCAATAGCAAATTAGACCACACTTTCAAAAAGAAGTTTCAGATTAAGTGGGAGGGTCCTTTTACTGTTGTCAACAAGTTTGATAATGGGACATATTAGCTGGCTGATTTAGATGGTACACTACATAGCTACCGTGTCAATGGTTATAGACTTAAGAAGTATTTAGCACGATTGATGACTATTGTGACAGATGAGATGCTATCAATGGAAACAAGGAGTGTGAATGCGCTACAAAAGATGGATGAAGTTTCTGGGGATGAGCTGCATCAATTGTTCGCCCTGGACACCTATGCTTGTCATGAATGATCAAGCAGGCTACGAGGGGTTGACAAGCTACATCAGGCATTTTTTGTATGAGTACAAAAGCCATAAATGATGCCAAAAAAACTTGCTAACCACCCTCATGTATAAATATGTGCATAGTGCTTCTAGCTTTGAAAGTGTCTGTGTAAAAAACCCTGTACAAAGGCTTGGTTTTGATCAAGAGGTTGGTTGAGTTTTGGGTTGGTCGAGCTTTCAAAAAATATCTTTTAATGAGCATTTCTAGCCGTGCTTGATAGCTTGCAAATCGGACTTCGACGTTATGAGCTACATGCACTCGAAGTGGAGGTTTTTTCACTTAAAAAGTGGCGATGGATGCACGTGGAAAGACGGCAAGTGGGCCGACTTGATGGTTTTTCTTAGCAATGGCATGTTTAAAAAATTCTGGAGTTAGTCCAGGTAATAAGTTCCAAGACATGCTTTATTGCGCTATATTTGGAGGTCGGGGTCACCGGCTACGCCTCCGAGAAAATGGCTCAGTTTGGGGGCAAAACAGAAATTTCAGGTTTGGACATGGGGAAGATATGGAAGTTGGGGAGAGCGTGCTGGACTAAACCCACATGTGGGGGGTTGAGGGGAAAGTGGAGGGTATATATACTAGAGGAGGACTAGTCTATGGTGTACCAAATGGTAAAGGAATGCACTCAAGGTCTTGCAAGGGGGGCTCGTGGGAATTTTGGAGAGCTTGGCGCGCCATCTTGAGTTCCCACCTGCCTGGCCAGGCGCCTGGACAAAATTTTTGGTCCCCTGGACACTTTCCCCACCTCCCCCTTGGTCAAAATCATCGACATGGAGCTTTCCTTTCCCAAAAAGGGCCAAAAATAGCCCAATAAAAAGGGGAAATGAGAGAGAAAGATGACGGCTGAGAAAAGGAAGAAGACTCCATTTCAATAAAGTGGAAAATGCCCCCATTATTTTAGCTGTATTTTCTTGCACATCCCTTTTTGGCTTACAGAGACTTGTTTTTTGGAGCTTTGGAGAGACCTTCCATCTTCAAAAGCTTGTAACTTTCTCGTCGGCTATCAGAATCAAGCATATGGATGCTCTACGGAGATCCTCACAAAACAAGGTTCGTCTTCATGGTCTCAGTTTTCTTGAATTTTAGCCATGGTTTGAGTTAGATTTGGTTCTCTCCCATCTTCACAAGTGTTCGACTTTGGTGTTTTCTACCGTGATACAGGAGGCAATGTATTCCCCTCTTCAAGTTTTAACCTTTCTCTCAAACCCTCCCGGGTGGCTGGCACACATAGTGACTACACTCTCCCCAAACCTTGCCCATGCAACCTTATGGCTTGCACTGTTATGGAATTGATATTTTACTATCTAATGCAGCTGGCAGGTGGAAAAGGCTTGACCGAGCTAGGCTATTACAAAAGGATATTATGTTTTATATATATTTGATTATTCAAGTGCTCTTTATGATCTTTGGCCATTTATGATCGGCTGGTCAATTTGTACTCACTTTGACCATTTAAGAAATCTACAAAACAAATACGTGCAAGAGGGAAATGGTCACTCTTGCACGGGGGGAGATTTCACCCAGTGTCTGTGTTATCTACCTCTCCTCTCCCCTCTTCTCTCTCACCATGTTGGCGTAGCACTCCACTCTAGAAGGTGCACCTGCACATGCTCTCTCAATCAATCTTGCTCTTTGTCTCTCTTTGCTTGTGTACAGCTTGGAGTATGTGTTTTGTGATTCGAGGTATGAATATTTATTCGTTCCATGGCTTGTAGTATATTTTTTTTGCTATTTTGCAGGGCTCGTGACATTTCCGTCTGTAGCCTGCAGGATCTTTTGTTGATGCATGGAAATTTTTGAGAGCAAAGCAGCATGCAAACTTTGATCTCCCCACAAGATGGAGGGGTTTGGTATGGAACAAGAAGTTGCAATCTTCAACCAGTCTTGGCTGCACAGGATTCAAGTAAATCTTGGCATTCTTCTAGTAGCATTGCTTGAAAAAAATCATGCATTGGTCATCAAGGAGGTCCTCTTTCATAAGACCCTTTGGAAGCACACCCTCGATG
The DNA here is from genome assembly GCF_014529385.1 of Adiantum capillus-veneris. Taxonomy (NCBI): domain Eukaryota; kingdom Viridiplantae; phylum Streptophyta; class Polypodiopsida; order Polypodiales; family Pteridaceae; genus Adiantum; species Adiantum capillus-veneris. Next base: position 91,027,307 of record NC_140944.1, read on the forward strand.
CTAGATCATACTCCTTATGTAGATCTCTGGTTGTATACCAAAACTTGGTTAGAAGAGGGTATGCAAAACTCAACACAGAGATTCTAAACTTTTCTTTACCATATGGATAACCTTGCCAATGCAAAGTCTAAAATTGTGCAGTACCAAAACTGTAAAGTATAAAATTTGGTACTATAAAGTGCCTCAATTTATATGTTAACCTTCACTTCCCTATAGAGATTTAAATTTGTGTTCCGTTCGTAGCACATACACTTGCATGGATGCAATGAATCAATAAAAATTGCAGAGCTCTCAAGATACCATACAAACACTTGCATGCATGCAATTTAACAAGAAGATTTGTTTGTTCCATGGCATTGGGAATCTATCAAAGATCATTTTCTTTTATCAATTATTTTTCATTCCCGGCCAATGTGATCATATTAGTTATACATAATAGGTATTTTGTGTTCCTCACATAAGGGTACTTATACCATGGCTAATTTGGATGACAGGGTCAATTAAGTTAATCAAGTGAAAATATGGAGTGAATTACAATAGTAATATATATATATATATATATATACACACACACGCTCGCGCACACACACACACACTCATATATATGTAATGGTATGTAGGCATAATTAGAGAGAGTATTATCTAATAGGAACTCTTTCTTGAATGATTAGTTATGCCCGATGTTACAAGCTTGAGAAGAAGACGATTGTTAAGATAATCGGTACGCGAGCCCGATGGGGCAAGAGAAGAATGAACAGGGAGAAATGGAGTAATAGAAATTGGCTTCAAATATAATCTAGCGTTGGGCAAAAACGCCTCCACACAGACAGAAACTAGCACGTGCCACACGGTTTGTGTGGTCTCTGTGAGTGGGGAGCACAAGTAGCCTGGTGGGTGCACACTCATACTCAGTGCCGATGGGCACCCATGTCTACTCGACCTTTCCCTGCCACCCACCATCCTCTAATGCTTCCATGCAACCTCACCACCTTACGGCGGCTACCGTCATATAGTAGCCACACATAGATGCAGATTATTCTTTTACCAAACTCCCCTACACCACACGCCTACCTTGACGTCAAGTGGGCTACAGCTCTCATCCAGGAGGAGTCTGCCATGCAGCAAACTCTCCCCCCACCACTTGCCGCAAATTTTTTTTCCCGACTCCCAATAGCTCTTTATTCATGCAGAGCGGCCAACCTTCGGAATCCTTCTCTCTCTCCCTGAAGTCGGCGACCTCGACCAGAGTTAAACTCTCTCTCATTCTCTCTCCTCAACCTATATCTCTCTCTCATAGCTGGGGACCAACTACTGTCTCATCGGCCAGCAGCCGGCATGCACACTTTCAATGGAGCTTGCCCTCTAGTTTCCTAATCTCACACAGACACACGCACTCCCATGATACTCTCTCTCTCTCTCTCTCTCTCTCTCTCTCTCTCTCTCTCTCTCTCTCTCTCTCTCTCTCTCTCTCTCTCTCTCTCTCTCTCTCCCCCCCTCTAGTGATCTCTCTATTTCTTTCTCTATCTCTCTCTGTCCACCACCCGCCATCAACCTCTCTTTATTTCTCTTTTTTTGGCATTTATCACCAACCGCCACGGTCCCTCTCTCTCGCACACACAACCATCGACCTTTTTGCTCTGCAGTTCCGACTCACTTTCACCCAGCACCTTGATTCCGAGCATGCGTGCATGCACTGTCTGATGTCGTAATCCCTCTCTCACCTCATTTTCCCACCATGCAGCACAGGAGCTTCCTTGCTTGCCACTTTCAACCATGCAGAGCGGTACCAACCACTGCATGGACCCCTCATAGCACTGTAGTGTGAAACCACCTTCACTTACACCCTGCAGTGCTCACCTATGCAGTAACTCCACCGACCCTCAATGCTCGTTTTCCCTCTTTCTCTGCTCATGGATAGCCCTTGGGTCAGTTCTGTATACCCTGTGTTTGCCTTTCAACCCCAGGCCCGAGAGCAGCGCCATCCTGATGGCAAAGCCCAACCAACTCCTCCCTTTGTGTTTGATCTGCAGTACCACCGTCTCTTATGGACAATACCCACTCTACATGACGACCCCCCATCCATCCTCACAATGCCATCACCCTGTACCATTGCTTCTTCTCGGCGTTACGCAAACCTTGTTGTAATGAATGCTTCAGCTTCTCCTACTGGTTTCAAGAGAAATGAAGGGAGAGAGCTGGCATGCAAAAGGGCTGCAAAAGAACATTATTGCAGGGATCTACAGGTTGCAAAAGAAAAAAAAAGAAAAAGAAGGAGGTGACCATAAGAATCTGACCTAGTGCAACAAGGAGTAGTGCATGGTATTGAACAGCAAGGCAGGGTCGATTGGTGGCGAGTAAGGCACGCAAAAATGAAGGGCTCAAGCTGCCATGAGGAGAGGGCACTATTTTAAAAAAAGAAGGCATAACCTTTGATTGTTACGAGGAGGACCGCGTGAAAGAAATTAAGGAAATTGAGGGGCCTCCACTTTAAGCTCATTGGTAGAGTCGAGGTGTGTTAACCCTCACGGCTCACGGACACCCCATCACCTACGATGGACGTGTATTATGTATTCGATAGAGTCAGGTACCGGGCTTGTCGGTCCAATAGGGAAAGGTAGAGTGATCGCCGATGAGAGGCGCACTTTAACTTGGACATTCAAGGGATTAGTTGGTTAAGCATGGGCGCCCAAGTGTGAATGGGGTGAGCTCCTATAAAAGCCAACTAAACCTAATTTTTACTCATTCTCTCATTTGTGCAATTGAAGAGTGCTCTTGCTCCATCTCCATCTTCTTCTTCTTCACCTCCTTGTGTGTGTGTGTGTGAGAGAGAGAGAGAGGGAGAGTGTGTGTGCGATCGAGCATTACGAAGGCACGACGGCGGCGAAGCGGTTGAGCGCGGCACGACTGCAGCTTCTTCTTCATCGCGGCGAGGAATCCACCACGAAGGCGAGCGTAGAGCGGTGAGACACACCCTTTGTTTTCTTGAGCTTGCTAGTTTAGGCTTGTTGTGTGCTTGGAGCCGTTTGTGGCTCGCATACGGTGTATTGGCAAGTCCCTTGCTTCGACAGTGCGGCAAGGAGCGCACATTTTTGGCGCCGTTGCCGGGGATATGCCCTACACTAAGCTCGGTTAGCACTTTACGCTTCCTTGTGGTGCAATTTCTATCATAGGAAAGGCAGGGAAGGAGTGTGTGGAAGATTTCTGTTTTTTGCGTTTTCTGCAATTGCTGTCAAGTTTCAATTTCTGCTATTGTCTGCGTTTTTTCAATTTCTGCAATTTCTGCATTTTCAAGTTCGGCGTTTTCAATTTCTGCAATTTTCTGCATTTCTGTCAATTTGCTGCAATTTCTGCGTTTTCTACAATTTCTGCGTTTTTTCTGCATTTTCTGCGTTTTTTTCAAAAGGAAAAAAATTCAGAAATTAAAAACGCGAGCGAGCGGGCGGCGAAATTTTTCGAAAATAAAAAACGTGACTCTTAAAACGGACGGGTTGGTTTGTATAAAAGATAGATCGGGATCGGGATCATTTTCCCAAGCCCAAGCCCAAGCCCAAGCCCAGGCCCAGGCCTCAGTCCTCAGTCCTATGATATATACTAGACTCACTCTTATATATATACCCTACTCCCTCAAGAGAGAATGAGAGCATGTGGGACAAGTCCTCCACTCTCCTCCTTTCTCTTCCCACTTGCACCCTTAGACTTTCTAGTTTGGGCCTAGTTCCCTACTGGAAATTGACAGTTTTAGGGATTCCGAGGGCATAGAGTGACCAAACGGAGGGCTGTAAAGCGCGGCACGACTGCAGCTTCTTCTTCATCGCGGCGAGGAATCCACCACGAAGGCGAGCGTAGAGCGGTGAGTGACACACCCTTTGTTTTCTTGAGCTTGCTAGTTTAGGCTTGTTGTGTGCTTGGAGCCGTTTGTGGCTCGCATACGGTGTATTGGCAAGTCCCTTGCTTCGACAGTGCGGCAAGGAGCGCACATTTTTGGCGCCGCTGCCGAAGCAAGGGACTTGCCAATACACCGTATGCGAGCCACAAACGGCTCCAAGCACACAACAAGCCTAAACTAGCAAGCTCAAGAAAACAAAGGGTGTGTCACTCACCGCTCTACGCTCGCCTTCGTGGTGGATTCCTCGCCGCGATGAAGAAGAAGCTGCAGTCGTGCCGCGCTCAACCGCTTCGCCGCCGTCGTGCCTTCGTAATACTCGATCGCACACACACTCTCCCTCTCTCTCTCTCTCACACACACACACAAGGAGGTGAAGAAGAAGAAGATGGAGATGGAGCAAGAGCACTCTTCAATTGCACAAATGAGAGAATGAGTAAAAATTAGGTTTAGTTGGCTTTTATAGGAGCTCACCCCATTCACACTTGGGCGCCCATGCTTAACCAACTAATCCCTTGAATGTCCAAGTTAAAGTGCGCCTCTCATCGGCGATCACTCTACCTTTCCCTATTGGACCGACAAGCCCGGTACCTGACTCTATCGAATACATAATACACGTCCATCATAGGTGATGGGGTGTCCGTGAGCCGTGAGGGTTAACAAGGTGTCAAATATTGGAGGTTTCCATGAGGAGATCAAAAGGAGGGGGGAAGCTATTCCAGTTCTCCTGTTTATTATCCATCCCAGACTTGCCAGAAGTCACACCAAGTACCGTAAAATTTTAATGGAATCCATCCTTGTATTGCATGCTCTAATTAAGCTCATCGGCTCAGTTCTAAGTTCTAACCTCCATATGCTTGTTGTTTGAGTGCATATTTATTTTTTCTCTCTTGACCTCATGCTCATGTAATCTGGGACATGTATCCAAGTGGTTATGGAGTAGGTGTGGTGTAAGTAAAGGATATCAGCCTTGTGGTCTGTCGAGTGTGCGAGTTACCTTATGGGGAAGAAGTATAAGCCAAATGGGTGTCATTTTGTATAGGAATTTGTGTATGCCAGAAGTTTTGTAAGTGTCCAAGGTTGTTAACTCATTTGGGATTGATTATCTATGGCTTATCTCTGGGTAAGGGTGCTCTCAAGGATTAATAGCCACAATGATCATTAAATAGTGCCAGCACAACTTGTCATATGAGTTGGCACGGTAACATGCATACGATCCAAATGTTAGTTATGCTTTGAGATACTATCCACACAACATCTAAGGGCACACCTAAAGCTCTTTTGTTTTTTTAGGTCAAAATTCGAATATTTTCAGGTATTCACACTAAAATTTGTAAAACTTTGCCTATTTACTTGAAGGAAAGCATGGAATCTAGCCGATTTTTTACTATTTTAGATATTTTCAATAACACTGGTGCAATTTTACTAGCTTCGAATTCTCTTGCGACAACAATCAATGGTTTAAAAACTTACTCATATATACAACCCACCTCACCGATATATGACACCCATCTATACAACTTGAACTTTATGGCATATGTACTTTGTTTTGTTCTATCTTGCATGACATTACTCAAATGATGTATTTTACTGTTGCCCTTTATTTTCAAGAACTTGTTTAGCATTTGAGGATTTGGATACTAGTCACTTCTTCAAACCGCCTCCAGATATGTAGTTTTACGTTGTAATGAAGCTCACTTATCACACCGTAAATCCCCTTCTTTTATTTTTACAATATTATTTATCACATTCAGGTCATATTCCACTAACACTATTCTAAAAGATTCTCAGCTGGCATTCTTTGTGTACCAATCTACTATCTAACCTAACCTCTTACTCAGTACTTCATTTGTTACGTATGCTAACTCTCTTGTCTACAACTCTGGATGTGTCTATTTCTCCCATTTCAAAAGAGAACAACACAGTTACAACCATCTACAACTTGTACGAGCATTCTATTTTTGTACAATTTCCTAATCCGAATGGTCATTCTTTCAACTATAGCTCTCTATGCACGCACACACTGCTTCGGCTTTGGTTTCTCATTAATTTAAAGGATTTTTCATTATGATCATTTGTCATTAATCTATATAGCTACTCATGTGAGCTAAGGTGCTCTGGGATAGTGAACAAGAGTTTGTAAGTATCCTCCTACTCGAACATGCTCCAAATTGGTCTCACATGTGATAAATATTATATTATTATGCCTAGCCTAGTCCATTGGTCACAGACACGCAGGTTCACCAATTTAGGCAATGTGTAGATACCCATCTTGGTGAAGATCCGTCGATTTAGGCAGCACGTTGATAAATTGCAAATTTATGAACTTTTAAACAATATCAAATGCAGATTCACCGATCTAGGCAACATTAGTGCAGACTCGCCAATTTAGGCAGTACGTTCGAAACGGGAAAGGGGAACAAACCCAGCATACTCCAAACTTGCCTCTCTATAGCCCACGGAGTAACCCTCACCCCTAATCACATAGAAACTCACACACATGCACACTTTCTGCCAACCTTCACAATATAGACTCACCTTCGGGCATTCTCAGCTATACATGTTCACACATAAACACCTCAACATAATCGTCTTGACAGTACCCCATCATACACAACCATACCTACACCAAATACGTAAACACACAATCCTTGTGAGGCGACACAAGCCTCAACCACACTCAGAATAACTCACTCAATCATTCTCTCCATCCCTCTCTGCACGCACACGTACACAAAACCCTGAGCCAACGCTACCATGTGCGTGGGGCACGAGACGAGATAGAAGAGATAAATGATGGCAAACTCAGCATGAAAAATAATCCCACTGAACTTTGAACTCACTTATCCATAGCACAAAAATAAAACAATCCCCAAACAATGATGGCGGCTTCTCTAATTGATCTCCTTCAAGCCCTTGGCGACCTTCTCTCCTTCTTCACCCTCGGCCTCTCGACATGCCCTTGGCCTTCAACTGCCCTTATAGATGGTGTCCATCAACTCCTCAATCTCGTGCTCTGCAACCCATGCTCACTGCCGATTCCACTGCATATGGCCAGCTCTTTCACATACTTTCCTCCCCTCTGGCATGCCCAGGTAGCACTGGCTCCTCCCTCTTCTCTATAGTATGAAACCCACGAATGCCCCTGCCTCCTTATGGTGCCATCACTCTTCTCAAGCAATCCCCTCAGCCATGTCTCTGCATGCTCTTCACCTTGTAGCTCTTGACACCCTCAATCTTCAGCATCTCGGCCAGCCCGGACTCTTCTCCATTGCTCCCAACCCAGCACACCTCAAGGCGACCCTCCATTGCTCATGGCCTAGTTGGCTGCAATAGTGCCATCTGTCTCCTACCCTCTGGCGTTCCCTCTCCCTCCTGCTCTAGGCCAGCCTTCTGGCGGCCCTGCACCCTTTCAGCCCCCGGCTGCTACTTGGCCTTCTTCTTTTTTTCCTGCGTGTCCCCCCTCCCATGAAGCTGGTGGTCCTTCTGTTTCATGTACTCCGCAACTGGCCCGCTACCATGTAACCCAACAGGTGGCTTTTCTTTTCTGTGGCAACCCATGCTCACTTCATGAAGACCAGCCGACTCCCTACAGATGGTGCTCCTCTTTACTGACAGCTCAGCCGGCCATGCACCTCCTGATGGTGCCGCCACCTTGCAAAACTCCTCTCCTTTCACCTGAAGTCGCGTCATCTCTCATGCAATGCTTTTTTTCTATACTAGCTCCAAGCTTTACTTTAGTAAAAGAATCCATGTGTGGCATACTTTCCCATGCCATCAATAGGCGATTTGAATCGATTACATTAAAAAAAGGGTGTTCCAGCTTACTTTTGCACTGCTCGCCTGCTGACACTCTTCACCATGGTGAAGAAAATTTCTCTTCCTATCTCACTGAACTTTGCACCACACCAAGAGTGATATGGCTGCTATGTCACCCAATTTGAGAGTTGCCAAATAACTACCTTCAAGCTCGCAAAAAACTTTGAACTCACCCAGCTTTAGCACTCGTTCTGCATACACCATGGCACCACCACTTAGGGCTTCAATATGTTAGATCCATCCCAATGTAGACCTTTGACCTGTTATGTGTCACATCTGATAGACACATTATCTTAGCACCACGAATGACCTATACAATGCTGCATTTGGCATACACATCCTAGCAGTAGAGTGTCTTGCATGTCCTGCAGACATCTCGATCAGAATCCCATATCATAAACCTCATAGAATCTGTATCCAGAACCCCTTGTCCCGCTCCCAACCGTGTGATATCAACATTTGCTCGTGTCACCTGTGATAGCAAGAAACACTTGCAATTTCGACTAGAGAGTGCTCCATTTCTGTGTACCTCTCTCCTAGCTGCATCAAACACCTGCTCAATGTCCCCGTCATTTGGCTGCAAACTACTATGCTTGGGCTTCTTCCACTTCCATAGGCCGACCATCTTGAGTTGTACCATCATTGCCCACCCCCTCGTTGAGCATTGATGCTCAACCATAGCATTATATAGATAAGAGATTATTGCATATTAGAAATTTGATACTTAGTATGTACATAAGCAGTAGATAGATAGAGAGAGATTTTATTAGCTGTGGAATCCCCCCGGATCAAATGGAAAGGCATGAGATGCCCCATGCGTGATGTCAGCTCCACCAAGATCAAATTGATGGCATTGAGAACAGTCACCTATCTGTAAAACATGTGTGAGCAATATATCCTCGGCACCCACAAACCTGTAAACAAGCCACTCTGGTAGCACCCTCACATAGCATGGTTCTTCAATAGCCTGTATCCATACGCATGCTTGATACCCAAAATGAGCGTATACACCCACATGTGAAGCAATTGCATCACCTAAAATCATTCCTCCCTTTGCTAGAGGGCTCTCCATAACATAACCTACATCCAAAGAGCTTTGCAAACGGTGCAAAATTGATTGTAAAGCGACCTTCAAAAGTATATTTATCAAAAACATGGCAGCAACCTTCGACACCCTATCATCCCAAAGCAAAAGAGAGGGTTTCCCAACCCCCTGGTCCACACAATGAATCTCTATACCTTTCTCATGCTTCTCTCTGACCACCTCATATATATGCATAATATCGTAAATATCATACCTTGAGGAAGTGGAGTCTGTCTCCCATGTGCTATCTCCATCAAAAGAGCTGTTGCCACTTGACTCATGATCTTTCCCTGTCTCAGAATATGGAATCTCGTCCAGTGCCTTTGGGATAAGCGCATTATTAAATATTTTATTAGCATAGGAAATATTAATAAAGTACTCAAGGGATTATTTGGTGATAGATATGGACTTACAAAGGCAACAAATATGAGAGGGTATCATGATGGAACATCGGTTTGCCTATTGTAGTCCACTCAAGGGTCATAGGTGAAAGCAAAAAAAATGTCTAATGCATATGTCCAATGGTGGGACATCCTATTTATGCATACACAGAAATGCATGGGAAACATTAGGTTGTGCAAGAAAGATTTTGAGGGGTTATTCAAAAAGATGGTGTAGCTATAAAAGCATTTGACATGGATTTTTAAGCTGGCACCCCTTTAAGAATGGTTTTTGTTGATGATATGTGCTCTCATATTACTGTGCACTGTGCATGAGTGTTGGACTCTACGACACTCCACCAATTGTAAGTTAATAGACTTTGACTGTTATGCTCATCTCAGAGAGCATGAGCAACATGAGTTAGATATGTTCAACTCTTCCATCTTGAGTGTAAGTCTAATAACTATGACTCTTAGCATAAAGTTTATTATCACTTGAAGCTTTAGAACTAATGCTTTGCTCATTTTATGGCTGAGCAGCCCGACTTTGACTATACCAAATAATTGTTTTGGCACCCTGGCAACTCAACTCGTTACATTCTTGTGCTTACTACAAACATTTCTTCAAGTAAAAGTAATCTTGAATCCTCAAAAAGAGGATTAGTGAAGGACCAAGTTGGCATTGAAGATTTCTTTTTCCATACTTGTTTTATTATCTTTGAACTTGAAGGTTTCTTTTGCCATACCTCTTTTATCATCTTTGAATCTGCATTTGTGTTGGTTAGGCTGTCCTTGTTTGATTGTGAGGACTCCATTATCTGTTTGATTCTCCAATTAGGCCAGTTGATACGAGTATTTGATGTGGTTGTAGGCCTTTGTTGGCTGTCCGCATTTGTCTTTTGACTAGTATCATTGGAAGACTTAGGAATCCAAATCTCTTGATGACCTTTGTATCTCCATTGTTGACTTTGTTTCACTATAGGTCGTGTTAAGTTCTTGACATATTCATGCAGCTCTAGTGTAGCTGTAGTTGGCTTGTGGTTGACTGGTAGCCGAATCTTTGTATACCCTGTGTAGAATCCTTGTTTAAGAGGAAGATTCTTTGAGATCCGTGTCTATTCTGTATCCTCTTGAGGTTTGTGGTAGACTTTAGCATCTTTCGGTGTTGTTCTCTTGTATACCTAATTCTTAGGTATCCTAGGACATTGTCAAGGTTGATACCTTTTGGGCCTTCTTTATTGGGAGGGACTTTAATTTACTTCATATGCTCTAACCTATGGTTTTGGCACCCATATCTGTTTGTTACCTCCATAGTAATCCTGTTCGATTCCTTTAAGCTCCATTGTGATTCTATCCATCCCACGTGTTTGTCCTTTTCTGTTGATTTCCCATTTTTAATCCAAACTGGATCATTGACTTTGACTAAACTGCTCGAAACAAACACTTTCTTGACTTTCCTTTGCTTTCTTGAGTACTTTGGTTGATATACCTTTGATTTTTGAGGTGTCTTCCTAGAGGTTTCAATTGGGTCAGCAACTGGCTTGAAATTTTCAAAGCTTGACTCGCTTGAAGAAGCTAATCCATGAGGTTCTTTGATGTAGAGGCATATGTTGTCCCACCTTCTTTTCTCATCAGTGGAGGGTCCACCTTGGCTTTACCTTTGTCTGCAAGATTTATGTTTGATTCTTGTGACTTTTGCAACTCTGAATCTAGCATTAATGATATTTGTAACTGTTGCTTGGTACCTATTGGAAAAGAGAGTTAGCATTGTATCTTCTTTCTAGGCCTTGTGTTGGTCTAACCAGTGATGTCCAAGGATGACATCAGCACGCAAGTCTTTTGAAGACTTTACCTGAAACTTTATCTGCTCTTCATGACTTGTAGCCTTACCCATGATTTCTCCATTATGTGGCTTGCCCTCAGTAATCTCTAAAATGCTCTGGATGCTGTCTGCAACCATATTGCACTTTGTCTCTTTATCTAGTAGAGCATTGCATCTAACACTCACTCCTTCGGTATTGTTGAGAACTATAGCTATTCTCATTCTTGGTTCTATTGAAGATCTTTGTCTTGCATTTGTCATGGTCTCATCTTGATCTAACCGTGTCTCTATGGAGGGTAGCCTAAAACTTTGTTTTCCATTCTGACTTACATCAGCTAATTCCACTGGAAATGTCTGATTGATCTTTGGGCTTCCTATTGTTTCTTCCTGGTTGTTTGCAACCCCGTTCTTCGTTACTTCTCGCTTTGGTGACATTCTCTGCTCAATAGCCATCGTGTTGCCCTTTGCTCTGTTTGATATGCACTTGCTATTACCTGATTTTCTTTAAGCTCTTTTGAAGTTATGTTCGATGGAGATGAATCATATTCAATAAGATCTCCTTTGATATCGGTGTTCATTTTAACTTTTCTTGGGGACTTTGTGATGTCGTCCGCGGGTGACCATTGCCGGTTTTCGTTCTTTGTTGTCTCTGAAGACTACATCTTCATTTCACTCTGTATCTCTAGGACCTTTTGGGCCATTGGCATTCCCATTATGATGTCATCTGGCATATGCTTTCCTATGATCACATGGAATTGGGCAGTAATGTTCTGTAAACTTACTTCAATGGTGGCGGATATGATTCCCCAGCATTCTTCTTGTTTGTCTCTAGATATGCTCACAAATTCAGGAGCATCTTCCAGTTGTGGTTGTCCACATTTTTTCCAAGTGTGAAAAGACATCAAGTTATTGTCTAATAGAAAATCTAGCTTCCCTTCTCTTGACAGCTTTTCTTCGTTTTCACTGGTGATTTTGTACTTGATCTCCTCAGGATTTCTTTCTCTATTAAATGATTCTGTTGTGGTAGTGTCCTTTGTTTGAGCTTTATCTGCATTTTCTTTGCTTTGACCACCTGCTTCCATTGATGTTGACTCGTTTGGCTGTAATATTGCACCTTTTGTTTACAAATTTTTAAGTATTATCTACCTGCATCTGAGTAACCTTTGATCTTAAAAGATCCATTGTACTTTCTGGCAGAATCTATCTCTTTGGAGGAGATTTCGGTGGTGAACTTTGTGTATCCTTTTGGACTTTAGCTTTCATTGGTTTTGACTTTTCTATCACCTGTTTTGGCAGCTTGAGACTTTGTATCATCTCTAGATAGTCTCTAACTTCAGTCGTATCATCTGTATGGGTTTGTACACGGTCATGATCTTGATGATATTCATTACCATGTGCATCTTGATATGCATATGTGAGCTTGGTCAAATGTAACTGTTTGAACACTTTTGGATTTGTCGGTTTTTTACTTTGACTTGTGGAGATTAGCTTAAACTTTTGTCCTTGATGATCTTCAGAGAGGCATTTATCTCTAGACTATGATGGAATATGAGTCAATTGGAAACTTCCAACAACCATATGATCTTTCAATGGTTTCTGCTTTGAAGGGTCTGTTGGCTAGAAGTTCTAGGGCTTCTAGCTGGTGTAGTCTCTCCTAGTACAAGAGCTAATTTTGATGAATTTAGAGCTCCCCTATTCCTAGGGTGATCACTATAGCCTGCTCCATTATGAAAGTTCAGAATTGTTTGGCTCTGGTTTAGTCTCACCTTTTGGGACTATGAAGATACACTTTGGGTATCACTGTTGATGTTTGACATCTGTAAACCTTTTGCATAGTTTCCTATGTATCTCCGTGAAACATGACAAATTATTCCCCAAGTCAACCTATAGATAGCATTATCTTTGCCCTGATATTGTCTATCCCATTGGTCTCCTATGATATGAGCTTCTGTGGTCTCAGGACCCAAGGCATCATAGATGCTAGTCTCTTGCCTATATCTACGACTGTTTTGGTCAAAGTATATGCTCGTTTGGCTACAATGTCAAAGCTTGAACTACAATGGAGGAGAGTTTGGCTCTGAACAGATACCTGGGTTCACTTGGGTAATATCCTTCAGCTCTAGAGAGGATGGGATATTGTAGATTCTATCCTCTGAAATGAACCATCCTTTCTGATCTATCACTGGACGCACTTCTATGAGCTAGTATGTGGGCTGTTCAAACACTGGTTGATCCTTTTTGTACCGCAGTCCTTTTTGGTACACAGTGTGCATATGAATTATGTGTACAATACAAAGCGAAAATCATTCTATTTGATGTGTCCCTTAGAATTGTGAATGATTGCACACTTGTGGCAGTGGATGTAGAATCATTTGCAAACCTAACAGTCTTTTCCACATTCGGTGATATTTGGACATATTGACCAAATTCATGCAAAAATTTGTTGTTCAAAAATTCAATTTTAAGCTTTTTAGGTGTTTGTGCATCTTTATTCTGATTTTGAACTTGAAGTGCTTTTACTGGTGCTTCTAAAGGTAATGTAGAATCATCTGATTGCATTAAAAGTGACCAACTAAATGCACTTACATCGAGATTCACATTTCCAATTTTCTATGTGTCGTGCTTGGCAGTTCATGTGTCCCTGTTGTCAGGATTTCTTGGACAATCTTCAGAAAAATGTCCACCTGTTCTTCCACAATCTGAGCAATACGCCATGACTGGTGGTATTTCATTTGGTTCCGTCATGTCAAGCTCTAGCTGAGAAGTTTCTATTTCTCTTTCTGTGATTGCCAAGTTTTCGGCATCTTCTTTTAGAACACTGAGCATGAAGCTGTAGAATTCTCTATCTTGAACTTTGTACCGTCTTTGGTTTGGTTTCCCAATTAGACTAGTTTCTATTGGCTGATTTGTTGGGTCTTGCAATTCTGGCTCTCAATTATAGATCTGACCACTATAATCCATATACAATGATCCTGATTGCATATGCACCAACATTATGTTTTGCTGGCTTGTGCAAATTTCAGGATAACCACTTGCGTTGACTTTCTGAACTTCTATCTGCACTTCATCTTTGAGCTTGTAATACCTGGCTCCACTAAAGTCTGTGAACATCTGGGAGTTATCTGAATCTGGCTTCACTCTGATTAATAGGATCTTAGCTCTTGTGCTACTTTTGCTGCTCATCAGATATCTATGGCCTTTTGAATTTATATACAAAATTTTAATCTCCATTCTAGCCATATAACTGTAAAATCTGGTTTGTTGCAGTTGTAAATGTGTTGCCACTGCTACTAGATTTCTCAAACGTACTTGAATTCTCAGCTCGACTTGAGTCCATGTCAGTTTGCAATGTAAAAAATGTCTCTTTGAGAATTTTGGTATCGATTAGCATAATTTCTTCTGCTCGAGTTTGATAAAATTCCTTTCGAAGCACTTTTGCAGTTGAGTGCTCTTCAGACTCACAAGAGTTGACTAACTCTAGCTTGAAAGTTTCTGGATTGATTTGCAACCTTTTAAAATGATGAAAACCTGGGCCTTGAACAACTTAATCTGCAATCCACCGTGATTTGTGCCCCTGTTCCTCGAATTGGAAGCTAATTTTTAATGCAATCACTTGCACCTACCCATTTTTGGTTTGCATGATTTTGAAATCTATCTGCCCCTCCAAACGGCTTTGAGTTGGTCTTTTTTGCTCGCTTTTTTTGGCTGATCTGGTTAACTTTGCACGGTGTAATTTTCTCGACTTTGCTTTTTTTGACTTGCTCGTTTTTGTGCTATTTACTCGGTGTGCGACTCTTTCAAGTTTGCTTTTTTTCTTTTTTGCCTCTTTTTGGATTTTTCGACAACTTTCTTTTTATTGTTATTAATTTCTTGTGATTTTTTATTTATTTTTTTTTGTTTAATGATTTTTTGAAAAGTTTTGATTTTGAATGATTTTTTTGGTAATTTTAGATTTTTCTTGGAAATTTTTAAGTTTATATAATGTTTTTTTTTTTTGGGGATTTTCTCAATCAATTTATGATTTTTTATGAAAATCTTGTGTGTTTTTTACTATTTTGTGATTTTTTAACATTTTTAGAGTTTTTTGTGTTTTTGTGAATTATTAGATCTTTTTTTTTTTTAATGAGGTTTTTATTTCTTTTCTGAAATTTTTATGAGTTTTTCTATTTTTTTGTACTTTTTCAAAACCCTTTTTTGATTTTTTACGCATTTAAAAAAAAATAAAAATTTATTGTGAAAGTTTTTTTTTTTGGGAATTTTTTATTGTTTTTGTGGTTTTTTAAAGGTTTTTGTGATTTTTATTTTTTTTAATACTAAGTGTTTTAAGTTGACTAAATGAAAACCTACCTAACTTATCTGAAGTGGCTAGGCAGTGCCCTGGTCAGCATTGATGGCGGCCTAATTGAAGGCAGATCAACAGGGGTAAATGCGGGCCTGGTAGCGCTGATCAGGGAGTCTCTAGCGCACTGTCCTGCTGATGTGGCAGACGCACAAGATGCTAGGCGGGGGAGCGTGGGTAGCGGGCTCAGTGGGCGTCTAGAATGAGACGCGCGAGAGAGAGAGAGAGAGAGAGAGAGAGAGAGAGAGAGAGAGAGAGAGAGAGAGAGAGAGAGAGAGAGAGAGAGAGAGAGAGAGAGAGTACGTGCTGATTGCGGCCGAAAGCGGGGTGCTACAACCTGGCGGGCAGTGTACTGAGCAGAGAGAGCACCGCTAACGTGGTGGGGTTGACCAAGGTGAATTGCGGGCCTGGCGGGAGTGTGTGTGTGTGTGTGTGTTGGAGATACACGACAAAGAGGGGAAGAGAGGTGGGGTACACGCTGGGGAGAGAGAGAGAGAGGGGGGGGGGGGGAGGTAAGAGAGTATTAATGATCGCTTGGGGAGAGGGGGAAGAGAGAGGAACGTAGAGAGAGAGTGAGGGGGATGAGAGAGAGAGTAAATGATCGCGATTAGTTGTGGGGGGAAGAGAGAGAGAGGAGTGTGTGTGGGTGGTGTTAACGTGCCACGAAAGGAGAATCTGGCGACGGTGGCAGAATATGAAGACAGAAGAAGATTATTTTAGCGTCGTAGGAAACTATCCCAAGAGATCGTAAAGATCTATCCAACGAAGAAGTTTTATGCGCCGCAAGGCAAGGGCATCGAGCTCGAAAATTGCTTTTTTTAATTTTTCTATTTTCAATCGTCCAAAAATGCCAAAAATAGACCAAAAATCGCCTGAGAACACAAAAATTCATTCAAAATTGCCAAAAAATCCAAACAATTCTAGAAATCTCTAAAAATCATCGGTAATCACAATCAAACATTTTTGACACTCATAAGAACATAAAAAATAGCAATTTTTATAAAAAACACCAAATTCACCAAAATCATGAACCCGACCCCAGAAATATTAAAATGATCAAAATTTGAGCAAGGAGGACACAAATGCGCTCAAAATCAAGCAGTGAATACGTACACATAACAACTCGTAAAGATCGCAAGATATAATTTTTGTGGAACTAGGCGAAAATTAATGCAAAAACTAGTAAAAAATTGCTCGAAATTTGCAAAAATTATTTGAAAAATACCCTTTTTAAAAAAAATTTATCCATACATAGCAGATTAGTGCAGCCAAATAAAATCACGAAAATCACATCAATTCAATTGCCAAATAATTTCATCAATCAAATTTAAACTAGGTAATTAAACTAGCAATATTAGCGACAAAATTAGGTCAAAACTCGACGCAATTGGATTGTGTAAATCCCAGTTTTGAGCTCAAAAAACGTAGCAATTAACCATTACACACATCAAATATGCAATCAAAAATTGAATTAAACATGCACATTAAGCACTTTTTAGGCACACACACACACTAATAATTGACATTTTTTTCCAATCTCTAGGTGCGCACACAAAAGGGTAAATGTGATTGCAATGTGATTTCACAAATCTCTAGTTGGGCATGAGCACAATACAAATCAACCATCACAATTGAAAAATCACTAAGCACACATTGATTTTTAGGTGCACAATCAAGAGAAAAATAGTGCACACACACCTAAAATTAGGCATACACACACTCAATTAGAATGCACACACAATTGATTTTAGTGCACACACACTTGCAATTGACTATTCAAGCATGTAATTAGAACATTTAGGCACACATTTAGGAACACCCATCCACAAATTAACAATTGAACTTGTCAATTTCATACGCCACGAAATCTGGAAAATTTTGGCATTACGACGGCATGAAAACGAGCAATTCAAAAAATTTCAAAACAACATAGCATGAACATTGCATTTCAATTAACATAGCATTGACATTACATTGCATCGCATCATGGTGGAATCTCTACACAGTTCTACACATGTTTAGATTCTAGGGAGGTTGAGAATACCACCTTGACTACCTTTCCAATGAAGATCGATTGACGGTTGAAAGCTCCAATCCGTAGAAGAAAATTGGTGTGTAAGGTAGCAAAATTAGTGAAATTAGCAAGGGGTTAGTGTGAAATTAGAGTCTGTAAACACACAATTGGCAAGATACAGTGACAATTAGGAAATAATGAACACATTGCTTCATGCACACACATCCAAAATCCACAAAAACATAAACGCACAAGTGAAATTAGTGAGGAAACACATACGATTATGCCACAATTACACTAGCATAGGCCATTGTCCCCGGCAACGGTGCCAAAATGGGGGCTCCATTGTTGCATAGCTCCAAGACCAAAAAAATTATCAATCCGGAGGGATGAGCTACTTGGCTAGGCCATAGAAACACTCACACAAATAGTGAGCTAATCATGGCAAACGAATGGTTAACTCTATGAGGTGAGCTTCTTGGCCTATAGAGGAGCTAAGCTACAATGATGGGCAATCTCCACATTCACTTCTCTTCACCTCTAATCAACCCAATCACACACACTAATGATTGCAAGATGCACACAATACTAATCCTATCATGCAACACAACCATCGCAAGCACACACACATAGATCCATCGAGCACCACATTCCAATCAAACCTACATGCACACACAAGCAAAAGTGGGAAATCACACAAGAGTAAGAGGGATTAACAACTAATTAGCTACGATCTAGCTAATTAAAACATCATTAGCAATCACAAGAATGATGAGAGAGGCATAGTGAAACACAAATAAGCATTTATTAGTGCTAACCAAGTCACATGAGCAAGGAGAAGCACAAGGACTCCATAGCCACACACCTGAAGAGCTCTCACCAAAGAGTGCCCTCCACCAATGAGCTTGAGAACCCTAATTTCTTTTACACACTACCTTATGTACCTAAAGTAAAAGTATGCGATGTTCGGCGCCCAAGGTCTTTAGGGCTCCACCACTTACTAAATCTGCTACCTAAGCACACTAATTGACCTGTTCTTTACAGCTTGGAACTCCCATTGAGCCCGTAACACATTAAAAATATTACAATGGCTTGAAATAAATCGAAATTTTACAATATGTGACCATTCTGGGAAAACATGAAAAATATGTAACTACAATCTTTACTTCTTCTTTGTATCCATCCTCGATGTGCATTCATGTCTTCGGTCTTTAGCAGCTTTTGTTAACTGACATCAGCTCAGTTAACATTAGATTAGGTTCATTTGAGTTATAATAATCACTAAGTTCCTATTGACTTTAAATTTCTACTCAAACAAGAACTTAAGAAATACAACGAGTCTTTAGAGAGTTTAAGGTTTTGTCTCCACGTGAGTTTCAAGGTAACCCGGTCTTGGCCAATTCCCATTTCTTTCCTTTGCACCATTTTCTATAATGGGGCATCTCCATGGAAGCAATGGGAGTTTTATGTTGAAGCAACAAGGTCATCACTTCCATGAAGCTTTCGAAGAAAGAGGGAATGGAGGGAATGACCTTATTTGGAATGGGATTCTTCTTTATCAAAGAAAACTTCTTTGGTTATGATAAACTTACCCTTCAAAACTCAGTTTCCTTTTGAAAACTAGATATGAACTTAGTATGTCACTAAAACTTTTACACACATAATCTACCAAAAATCAAGATCATAGTTTTTGGAAAAATTATAATTCCTCTTCTTACAAAATAAGGTTAGTTCCAAAAATACCTCCATTACCTAGTTGCCTTTGATTTGTAGTATTTAAACACCATATTAGTGAATTTGGGAGTTTTCTAATTCCCACTTTTAGCAAGAGCTTAAGATTTGACCACATGGTCAAATCTTAGCCAAAATTTTGAGAGCATGTCTTGGAAGACCTTTTCAAGTACTACTTTGTGGAAGGCTTTGATCTTTAAAAACAATTTGAGATTTGTCCATATGGCCAAATCTTAAAGAAAGAAGTGATTCCCAAATTGTCTCTAAAGTCTCAAACTTTGTAATGTGGCGTTTTTACCTTTACAAGAATAGTGTAGGTAATAGAATGAAAGTAGCTTAAGGGATAATCAAGGATATTAGTCACCAGTTCATCATGCATACTATTTAGGTAATTATGATCTCCTATCACCTATGGTTAAAGAGAGCGCTTTCTACTCTCTCTATGTTTATTAGTTTGGTAATCTAAGAAACTTGAAGTAACGGAATCTAGATAGTTATGACCTCTAGTCACCTATGATTAAATAGAGTGCTTTCTACTCTCTCTATCCCATATCAGTCTAGTAGTCGAAAAAACTTGAAATAGCGAAACTTGAAATAATATGGTGGTTAGTTATTATCAACATGGTTATTTATGATTAGTAATGAACCATAATTGGAGGGAAACAACAAAATTAAGAATTTCTTTCTTCTTCCCAAGAAAAAATACTTGCTTATGAATATGTGAGAGCTTAAGCATGAATTTTAGTAAGTATTAAACTTAATCAGTTTCAAGAAAGTGTAATAGCATAAATAGAAAAGAAAGCGTTACCTTAGCGTGTGTGTGTGTGGTAGAGCCTTCTCTTCGCTTTCGGAGAGTATTGAAGAAGTGAGTCGGCTCTTTCTCTCTTCTTTTTGCTTGAAGACCACCCATGAGGCCACTTGGAATGAGAGAATGGCAAGAGAAGAAGATCACGTTTTGGAAAACTTGATTAGGGTGAAGAGAGGTGGGTTATACGCACATGCGCATTCTATCATCATTTTATCGATAACATGTGCGTATAACACACCAAAGCAATCCTTGATAGTCTACGCACATGCGCATTCTATCATCATTTTTCTTCACCAGTAAGATGGGAGAAGCCCATGGTGAAGGATGAGGTTGTATAAAACCTCTAATAACATAGTTGTCAAGCTAATGTTCCACCTTTGTATCCTTAGAATGGCTCATTCTGTATGGTGGTTTACTTATTGGTTTACTACCTACAACCACGTCTATGCCATGTTGTACAACCTTTGTCAATGGTAAACCTGGTGGCAAATGATATGGAAATACTTCTTTATATTCTATTGAAAACTCTTTTAGCTTATTAGCCACATTTGCTTGTTTGAGAGGGATAGAGTAGCCATATATGGAGTTGAAGAAAGAGAAGCATGCGTGACATTGAGGAATTGTAAAGTAAAACACCAACATTTGAAAGAAAATGACACATGGAGTAGCACATAAAAACTTCTTCTATATCGTTATGAGAAGTGAGCTTCCTAAGCTCTTCTTTAAAATTAATGAGAGGCACGGAAGGCAAATACTTCTCTCCGAGTAGCAACACACACATGCCATTGGATTTGAACATCAAATTGTTGTGCTTGTAGCCATAGTTAAGTGATGGTCCTAGACTATGTAATCACTCCCAATCGAGTACCACATCTGACCACTCCATATTCATAACTTGGAAATTCAAGAACATGTGATACCCTTGAATTTCCAACAGCTCATCTTTCACTTGAGTGTCCCACATGTCCACATTATGGGCATTCATCATCACTACCTTGTAGCAGTGGGAACTCAGAGCCTGAGACAACTTGAGTCATTTCACTAACTTATAGTTAATGAAATATTGCGAAGCAACATTGTCCACCAAGATCCGCACTTTGTGGCCTTGGATGGAAGCATGCATATGCATTGGCTCATGTGGACCAAATGTTGACTGCCAACATGGAGGTGGTGATACAACATTCATGCACCACCTCCATGTGTGTTATCTCCACATTCAAAAAATCAGAGGATGACTCGAGGCAACAACTACACCATGTGCGTTCTCTTTTCCTTGGGCAATAGGTTTCCCCTTGGGAGAATTCTTTTTTCCTTGCCCACTCCCTATATATATAAAACAAAGTCTGTTTTTTTAGCTTCCTCAAACTCTTTAGTGGATAGAGGAGCACTAGAGCCCTTGGGTTTCTTGGAGGCCTCCAATGTAGCTACTATGGAAAAAAAATTGTTTATGTGATGTGTGTGTGCATTTGCATGTGTAGTGACAGGCACGTGATTACTGTGCAGTGGTCTTTCATCGAGATCATCGTGTATATGAGCTTGCACTAGAGCCACCTCAAGCGTCTTGGGATCTTGAGTCCTGACATGTTAAGCTCTAGTGTTAGATTGCAAATAAACCCACACACTTGCCAAAAGGTATCTAACTCCTCCATCTTGAGAATGACATCACAGTAGTGTAAGATATATTCCAACAGTGTTTTATGCTGATACCATTTGTAGGTCTAATTTCCTTCTAGCATTAGACTTGTTTGGAAGGCCTTGATTGCATCTGGAGTGCGTCTTAGATCACAAACCCATCCCATTTACTAATAAATATATTCATCGTATATTCATTTTGTTCTATTTTCTCTCCCCTTAAAATCTATGATTTTGTATTTTTCAACAAATCATCCACCTCTTTTGGGGTGATAGAGTGAAAACAATCCGGATTGGGATCCTCTGATTGGAACCTTGCTCCTTGCATGCCAGCAAAGCCCTTGGTTTGTTGTTGAATATATTGCACTACTAAACCTCATAATTTATTGAAAATTTAGTTCAAACATGCAAAATTATTCTATATCACATACATACATGTTTGTAGTGCACAAAACTCTTGCATATCAAGTAGAGATCATAGACATCATACTACCCTTCTGCCGCGTAGGTACCCTCTATGAGATTATTCAATTGTGGGGCAACATCAGGTGGATTTGGTGCAAGAGGCTCAAAATCAAACTATGACTCATATTAATGTCCAAATCCATGGAGATGTAGTGCTATGCAAGTAGGAGAAAGACAGTACCTTGAAAAAATATTGCCAGTTGAGAACAGTTCATAGCTGTCCCACTTAAAGCTAATTAGCCGTACTAATTTCAACACTGTCAAGTCGTGAAGTAATATTGATTGTCAGGTTGAACTTGTAAAGCTTTTTTTCAACCAACAAATTTGTTGATTTACTTCGCTTGTTGAAAAAGATCATGTATTTTCCGATCCGCTCACAAAAATTAGGACTGGGCTACTTCAATGCATCAATTTCTATTTGCTAGATGGCAAATAGTGTTCCCAAATTTCAAAAAAAGGTAAACTATGATAAAACATAGAATATTCCATGAGAAATAAATTAAAACATGGAATTTAAAAAGTCTCATATGTAAACAAATTGGAAGTCCAAAAGTGCGTTGGAATATGCAATGCTTTTGACATGCAAAGCTCTATTGCTTTTTCAATGGATGGCATAAGCCAGCTACATTGTGTGCTACCACAAACTCAGCGGAGGAAACTACCACAACGGAAGAATGTATTCTATGTACGTCTAGCCCACAATGATTGGCATTCATGTGAACCATCCTCATTGCGGTAAAGATGAGTAAATAGTATGTGAGATTTCACATGGTTATAGGGAGGTGGGATCAACAACAAGATAGATAAGTCAAATCATATATGTATACTCTTATCTACTAGTTGGAAATGCCTCTTTTGATTTTCTCTTCTAACCAATGAGAAGGTGCAGGTCAGCACGATCATGTATTCACCTTTGATTCATGCCTGCGTGATTTTTGTTACCCTAAGACACAATGGGATTCATTGTGTTTCCATGGCTTGATGTGGATGGTTGTGGATCAATCACAAGCCAACACGAGTAGCCATCTATGCCCTGTGTACTCTTATAATTTACTGGCTGGAAATGCCTCTAACACTTTTCTCTTACGACCTCACATCCATAGATGATGGTGCAGATAAGCACAATCATGTATGATCCTGTACTTCGTCTCTGCAAGCCCTTTGATTCCCTAAGCCACGATGGGCTTCATTGTTCTACCATGGCTTGATGAAAATGGGGTGGCAAGGGTGATGGCTCAACAGATATGTGCAACATGAGGTATCCAAGGGGCCCATGACGTGGGTTGGGACTCTTACCTACATGACCTCTATGAAATATCACAAACCAATAGAGTTGACCATTTACATTGGGATAAATCCATTCATATTATTTTCATGCATTGAATGAAACCCAATGTGACATGGAGGTAGCCTTTCGATATAAGGTAAAAGGGTTGTTGATCTTGCTCCATGGGTACTTCAATGGTGAAGCAATGGCAAAGCAAATAGAATATTTTATACTTTGATTAAGGGACATGAAGACCAGATGTTGCAAAACCTAGACCTAGGTTGCCCATGTATATGCCTAGATCTTGCTATGAAGCCCATCGTATGGGATGTGGTCAAATTGGGTTGTAGAGATATTCCATGAATCCATTGTTCTAAGCTTTTCTATGGGTTTCATCTTCCTTGCCAATTATGTATCATAAGCTTCCTAGTCTCTTATATGGGGCAAGTATTTGAGAGCAAGGGATTCTAGATGATGTCTTGTTAATGTGCATATGAAAAAAATAAAAGAAAACCTATGAGATATACTCGTGTATATTGAATGTGATTGGAAGTTTGTTAGGTTTATCATCTTCAATTTTAAAATTCACTGCAACAAAAAAGGGGGCCTTCGACGCAGGTTTCGACGCACCCCATCGGAAAAACCATCGATATACGTGTCCCTACAAAAACTTTGCTATATGCGTCGATATACAAATTGGACATGCATTGTATCCCGAAGTTGTTAGCCCTGCATATATTAAAGCATGAATCAGTCCAAGGCAAAGTGCTTGCGAATAGCGAGAATTTTGTAAATCAAGAACCATTACTAGAAGCTTCTCCGTATCCTGACCAATCATGCATAGTCCACATAAGAAGTCTATGGATCCTTGCATGTTGTTGTCCTACTGGTTCAACGACATCTTCTATGTCGATCCCATTCCATAACTCCTGGATCTCGTCAACTAGTGGAGCTAGATAAACATCCATGTTTTTTTCCTTGAACTTACTAGGTACAATCAAGCTTAATATCAAATGACCGTTCTTGATGGCAAGCCACGGTGGGAGGTTGTAATTGATAAGGCACACAGGCCAAGTGCTCCATGATGAGCTTCTCAAGACAAATGGATTGACTCCATCCATTGCCATGCCCAAACGCAAATTGCGTGGTTCATTCTTAAAATGTGGCCAGGTATTTTCAATGTGCCTCCGAGCCTTTGAATCAACGGGCACTGTAAATGTTGCGTCAGTGGATCTATTCGTAGAATGCCACCGCATAAACTTTGCAATGAAACCACAAAAAAACATGCTTTTTATCCTAGGAATAATAGGGAAATGCCGCAACACTTTAGCTCGCACTGTCTCACCAACCGCATCTTGTTTGTAGCGTATTGCTCTGCACTTAGGACACTACATACAATCTGCGAATTCATTGCGAAAAAGAATGCAATCATTTGGACATGCATGAATCTTGTTGTAGTCCAAGACAACTAAGGTCAATAGTTGCTTTGCGTCTGGCCTGGAGGGGGGCATTTCATTGCCAACCGGGAGAAGTTGCTCCCGCAACAACCTGTTTAAGCCACATTAAATTAAAAATCTCTCCAAGCACGTCACCATTGCAATCGGAAAATCTCTTTTGTAAATTACGTACCTAAACAAAGCACTGACGCTTGCATCTGACCACCTGTACATTGATTGAAGATTCAAAAACGCCAGACAAGTATGAAGCACAAATATATTGGCGCCTTCATAGATTGGTTGACGTGCCAACTTCCTCAATATGTCTTCAGGAGATAGGCGCACGGCTTCTGGTACTGCTTCGTTAGCATTCTCCTTGCTTGTCTGGAAGAAGGCATCTAGCATCTCCTCCATGCTGTCGTCTTCTGTCTGTAAGCCCTTTTCTGCTTCCATCCTTGGCTCTATATTGGTCAGACCTTCACGCATAATCCTTTTTCTCTCTCTCTCTCTCAGATGTAGGTGCTATGTCGCGAAAATCAATGCCCGTTCCATAGGAGTCGTATCGTAGATTCTGTACGGTTTCTCTAGCAAACTCTCAGTACTTGTGCACATGCTCATTACATATCCTACGCTTGCTCAGGATTAGATACTTGCAGAGCGTGCACGAGCATGCAATCTTCTCCTCCATGTTAGTTGATGACGTTGCCATCTACAATGATTATGAGTGTTCTTTTAATATATATACTCCTCACAATGTAAACTACCTCGCATTCTCTAGTCTTGCCCAATCTCCGTACACCTCGGTCCAGAGGTGTACAGAGATCAGGACCACCGGGTCAAAATCTCGTCTTTATTGGTCAAATCCTATATGGGTAGACACATATGTGCACTCCCAGGTGTACATGGCAATGCATGTAGCGGGCAAAACCCCTTTGCCTCTTTTAGTTCCATAGTTTCTTCTAGAGGGAGAGAGAGAGAGATAGAGAGAGTTTCTGTCCTTTTCACACAATTGGTCAGCCAACCTAACTCTTTCTCTCTCTCTTTCTCTATCTACTATCTATCTCTCTCTCTCTACCTCTGTAGCTATCTGTATTTAATTCTCTCTCTGTCTATATATATATATCACTCTCTATCTCTCTATTTCTCTCTCTCTGTCTACGTACCCTATCTCTCGTTCTTTCTCTCTCGATCTCGCTCTCGCTATCTCTCTTGATCTCTCTCTCTCGCATATCTCTTTCTCTCTTTATTTTCCTATTTCCCTATCTCTCTGTCTCTGTCTCGCTCTCCACTTCCCTATCTCTCTCTCTCTATTCCCTATCTCTCTCTCTCTCTCTCTCTCTCTCTCTCTCTCTCTCTCTCTCTCTCTCTCTCTCTCTCTCTCTCTCTCTCTCTCTCTCTCTCTCTCTCTCTCTCTCTCTCTCTCTCTCTCTCTCTCTCTAGTGATCGAACGAGCGACTGAGCTAGGGAGATCCAGACGTCCACAACTGCGGAGAACTACACAAAATCAACAGAGGCTGCATCAGAGGATCCAGGTCACTTTGGCTCGACATGCACAACGCCCGGTCAGACTACTGACCATGGAGGAGATTGATGAGATCCACCAGCAACAGATGCTGGATCTCCTATGATCTACCTATCCCAGCTAGCTGTTTTAGCTGCTTAGTCCACACCCAGCAGTTTAGGATTCCATAATATTTTATTTTGTCATCTTGTTACTCTAACTTTGTATCAGATCCACCACATTGTAACTTTCTGGTCTCATAGGTCACTTTGACCTTTTGAAGACGTTAATATAACATTTCATTTCATTTCTCTTTCTTTAATTTTAATTTCCTACGCATACATTAATTCTCTCTCTCTCTCTCTCTCTCTCTCTCTCTCTTTAGTTTTAATTTCCTACACATACATTTCTCTCTCTCTCTCTCTCTCTCTCTCTCTCTCTCTCTCTCTCTCTCTCTCTCTCTCTCTCTAGCTTTTTAATTTCTGATTTACACACACACACATTTATCTCTCTTTCTCTCTTTGATTTTCTACACACACACACATTTCTCTCTCTCTCTCTCTCTCTCTCTCTCTCTCTCTCTCTCTCTCTTTGATTACCTACACACACACACATACACATTTCTCTCTCTCTCTCTCTCTCTCTCTCTCTCTCTCTCTCTCTCTCTCTCTCTCTCTCTTTCCTACACACACACACACACGCACACACACACACACACTGCTCTCTCTCTCTCTCTCTCTCTCTCTCTCTCTCTCTCTCTCTCTCTCTCTCTCTCTCTCTCTCTCTCTCTCTCTCTCTCTCTCTTTCCTACACACACACGATGTAGAGAGAAAGAGAGAGAGGGGTTGGGGGCGGGGGGAGGGGGAGAGTTTCATAATACCTGCGCAGCAGGTTTCGGCCAAGATCTGAGCGCGCGCGTCGCAGGCGAAAATGGCCCCTGCGCGCGGGTTTCCCTTTTTTCCCCCCTAGTTATTTTGCATCAAAATGTGCGTCGATATATACTCGTGGTAATGTCCGTCGATATACGAGTGGAAAAGTTTGCCTTGCCATGCATATTTCCATGCGCATATCGATGGATATTCCGACGCATATATCGACGGGATGAAAGTACGTTGATATCCTCGTAGAAAGGTACGGCCGTCGATATACACTGCGTCGATATCTTGATGTTATGTTGTAGTGATTTTAAGATCCTAAAGACTAGAACGTATATTTTCATTAAAAATTTTAAAATATAAAATATTTGGTTTTTGAAAAATAGGGGTGGCAAACTTATAGAAGAGAGTGGTGAAGCAAAAGAGTTAAAAGGAATCAGAGTTAGGAATACCTTTTAATTTTTTTGAAACCATTAGGAATAACTTTAAATTTGTTTTTGCTAGATGGCAAATAGTCGTGTCAAGATCACCTTGATTATTTGTCAAAATCTCCTTGATAATTTGCCAAAATCGATGCAATGCGGATTACAGCGTTGTGAGCGGGATGAAAACACACACAGCGCCTCTATAACGACCCGACACAAACTCTTGGGAAGATACACACACACACACTATGGGGCACCACTCGGCTTACACAACACACCTGGCCGAGACAGGGAACACACCTCTAGAGTGAGAGGAAAGAGACTATCCTCTAGAGTGAGAGGAAACAGACTATACACACACCCAAAAAACTCAGCTCAAAAGAGGAGAATTTCTGATGTTTAGATACAAATGAGCTTGGGCCAACACCAATGGGGCAAACAGCTCACACAATATGGGTAAAAGATACTAGATACAATCACAAATTGGAGAAGAAACTTCGCTCATAGGAGAAACTTACACAGAAAAACAGCAGGAAAAGAGTGAGGAATTTGGCAAAATGGACAGCGCCATCGCGTCCGGAACGGCCCAAAACCCCAGTCTACAATGTCAAAGTGCTCAAATCCGACCTCGGATGAGCAGTTTACGGCCAAAACAGGCTCCAAAATGAGCAAAAACACAGCTGCGGCTGTTCCTCCTCTCTTCTCCACGTTTTTTATGGTCTTCTCTCAGTTTTTTCAGTTCCCACACTTAGATTTTTTAGTTGGGCACCCTTGGCCTTTTAGATGACCTCAAACGGACCCCGAACAGGCCAAAAACTGACCTCGCAGTGCATAGTTGTCACCTTTTTGCATCATTCGCACATCTGGCACTCAGCTTTTTTCCAATAATGCACCTCGCCACCACGTGAAGTGGCCCCAAAAAAAGGTCCTCATGATGACCTTTCTGCATAATTCTCACAAGCAAACACCCACGTTGTGTTCGTCCTCATCTGCGTGCAAATATTGACCTTGTTCGCCCTCCTGACGCCACTAGATGCCATCTGACGCACCTGCTGACCTCACGTCGTCGGCCCGCGGATAGATTCCTCGAGAAGTTTTACACGCTACCAACTCCTCCTTATTGTAGAAAAACACAATGGTACTAGTAACGATGAAAATCGATGCACTATGTACATGGTGTCCTACCTGTACACATGTGGGCCCCACGTAACCACCTGGCTCTGGAAAATGGGCAATCCTTTATTTGATGCACCATGCATGTATATGTACATATGCGCAATCCCTTGCTCGAAAAAACTCCTGACATAATTTTCCCATCCCCTAGCCTGCTAGATCATTCATGATCAGCAGCAGCAAAGAGAGATATGAGACTCGCCGCATCACAAGTCTCCTCATCCCTCACCAACACTGCTTGATCCACAGACAGCTCATCTTGCTCCACCATCATTAATCTAGCATGATACAATTTAAGACGCAACCCATTTACCCTTGACTTATGTAGAACACCATCCAGGTTAGCCAGCTGATATGTGCCATTTGGAAAACACTCCACTACCTTGAAAGGGCCTTCCCACTTAATTTGAAACTTCTTTTGGAAGGTGTTGTCCAGCTTACTATTGTAGCGCAAAACCAAGTCATGTTTCTTGATACCCTTACTTTTGACCTTTTCATTTATCTTTGCCAAAGCCTTATCCTGCATCTGCCCATAATGCTCCAATGCGCTCATCCTATCCAACTGGACCTCTTGTAACTGCAAGAGCCTCTCTTTGAATGCATCACTAGGCGGCCCAAGCAACTTCTCTAACATCTTGACCGCAGGCAACTCTACCTCCACAGGCAATAGTGCTTCCTTTCCATACACCAAATGAAATGGAGTAAACCCAGTACCTGTCTTCACCGAAGTACGGTAAGCCAATAATGCACTAGGCAATTCCAAATCCCAATTCTTTCCTTGGTGCTCTGTCACTTTAGAAAGAATTTGTACCAACTCACCATTGAATCTTTCATTTAAGCCATTACACTGCGGGTAATAAGGAGTGGTATGCTGGTGCCTAATATTCATCTTTGTGCATAAGAAGTCTACCAGTTTAGCTCTAAATCCTGGCCCCTTATCTGAAAGTAGCTCTAATGGCACCCCAAACTTGCAACATATTTCATCATACACAAATTTTGCCACATCCTTTGCAGTGATCTGTTTTACTGCTATAGCCTCTGCCCATCTAGAGAGATAGTCCACTGCCGTCAAAATATAGCTTTTGCCCCTGCTTGTGATAGGTAACGGGCCTATTGCATCAATCCCCCACTTTTCAAACACATCAAACGCCATAATGGTTTTTCGTAGCTCTGGCTTCAACACTCTCTTCCCAAATGCTTGACATCTATTGCAAGACCTACACCAATGGTGAACATCCTTGTGCAAACTAGGCCATACATACCCCTCTTGCAAAATCTTATGCAAGGTGATCTTTAGAGCAAAATGGCCACCGCATGCGCCTTCATGATTCTCTTCCAACACTCTGTAAAGCTCCTCCCGCCAAGGTACACGTCTCAACACGAGATCAGCCCCTTTCATGTATAAGACATCACCAATCAATTTGTACCTGTATGCTCTACGCACAAAGCCATACTTCTTAGACTTCTGAATCTCCTTTGGAATGATTCCTGTTAGCAAAAACTCCTCTTCTTGAGCCAAACTTTCCCGGCCATGATAAAGAGGTAAATTGGTCCTCAACACGAATAGCTCCCCAATCATGCCTTGAGCTACTTCATGTGCCTCTCCATTTAGAGCACGTTCAATGTGTTTGATGCTCCATGCTTCAAACTTTTTTAACAGGCCTTTAATTCTGAAGCACATTTCCTTCAATGAGGTGTTCTTGCTCTTCCACACACCCAGCACTTGCTTCACCACTAACAAGGCATCACCTTTTATGCTCAACCTTCGAACCCCATGCTTCAAACAAATGTGTAATCCGGATTCCAATGTAGCATATTCAGCCTCATTGTTACTATGCGCATCCAATTTGAACCCTCTCTTGCATACTAGCTTCCCCTCTGGATCATAAAGTGCTATACCCCCTGAAGCTGCATCGTGGCTCTTTCTGTATGAACCATCAAAGAACAACACATGTGCATGGCTGATCTATGGCACTTCTTCAACTACCTTTCTCACCACCTCTTCCTTAACAATAAGGGGATTCTCCTTGTAGGTCAACAAATCAGCTAGGGTAGCCCTTGTACTATCTTCCACTAGAAAAGAGAACTCAAACTCTTGCAGCTCAATTACCCATTTCTTCACCACATTTGACATGTTAATACCATTAATTAACTATGGCAAAAAGGCATAACTCGTCAAGAAAACAAAAGGCTGTGGTAGCAAGTAATGACGAAATCGTCGACAAGCAAATATTACACTGGCCATCACTAGCTCTACTTCCGATAACTTTCTCTCCGCTACCAACTTCACTCGGCTTGCACAATACACTGGCCTCATATAATGGCTGCCCTTCCCCTTTTGCAATAGCATGGCTCCAATGGCATCATCCCCTACTGATGGATTTACATAAAAAACTTTCTCCCAATCAGGAGCCTGCATGGCTGACAACCCCCCTAGCACCTCTTTCACCTCTTGAAACACTTCTTCACACTTGTCATCCCATTGCAATGGATCATGCTTTGCCACGTGCTGTAATGGATAAAGAAGCTTCGAAGACAATGGAATAAACCTTGCCATGTACTTCACTTTGTGTATAAGGGTTTCCAATTGCTTTGTACTCATAGGTGATGGAAGAAGAATAATAGACTTCACCTTATCTGGATCAGCCTCAATGCCATTTTCTGACACCATATGGCCCAATAGCTTCACCCTTGGCTGTGCTAGATGACATTTCTTTGGATTTAGTTGTCCTCCACATTCATCATATCGAGCCAATACCATCTGCAGCTTCTCATGGTGTTCAGCCCTACTGCTATAAACACAGAAGTCATCCATAAAAGCCTTAACACAACTACCAATGAATGGTTCCAGCACCCAATTTGCTCTTTCTTGATAGAAAGATGGTCCATTTGACAACCCAAACGGCAACACTGTGTAGCAATAGCAGCCCCATGGCGTAATAAATGATGTCTTTGTGCGGTCTTTAAGAGCAATCTTCAATTGAAAATAGCCTGAAAAACCATCACACACACTGTACCTCTCATAACCTGCCACTGAATCCAAGATCTGATCGATGAATGGAAGAGGATATGGGTTCTTCTTAGTGGCTGTGTTTAAGGGTTTAAAATCTACACAAATTCTCCACTTCCCATCCTTCTTTGGACTGACTACTACTGGACTCACCCATTCTGTGGTCTCCACTGGAACTATGAACCCTGCCTTCAATAACTTGTCCACCTCTACCCGCAAGGCTTCCATTTGCTCTTGAACCATCCTTCTTAGCCTTTGACGCACTGGCTTAGCACCTTCTTTCAGCTCTATATGCATCTCTTCACCCTTGAACCCTCTGATCTCTTCATATGAAGTAATGAACAAATCAGGAAAACTAGCCAGCATATGCAAAAATATATCCTTCTCCATAGCTGAGAGGTCTCCACTAATCATTTGCGTCATTAATTCCTGCTTCTTTGACAACTCAACCTTGGTTTGCATCAGCCCTTCAATCACTTCATAAGGCCCTTCACTTTCATCTTCAACCTCATTTGCAAATGCGACTAAACCACACTCCTTGATTTCTTTATCCATCAAAAGAAATGCAACATCAGCATCCTCATCACTGCTGGTAGTGCTATCACTGTCCTCATCTGTCACCGTGGAAGAGTCTTCATCACTAGACTCATCCTCATCTTCATAAAGCTCCTCTAATCGTTTCCTTGTGTCCATATTATAAAGCTTCTTGGTACCTGTCTTTCCATAGAGGCTAATCGTACCATGTCGCCAATCTTGAACAACTCCCACTGCACGTAACCATGGTCTGCCCAGTATAATAGGATGTGCTCCCAACCCTGCTGGCATCACATGAAAATCAACCACTGCCTTTGCATCATATGCCTCCACTTCTAAGCTCTTTACAACACCCAAGCATTTTGCTTTTTGATGGTTTGCCAATCGAATCCGAAACCCTGACACCCCAGCCACTGTGAGACCCATCTTCTCAACGCATGAGTGTGTTATGACGCATATTTGGGCTCCGCCATCCACATAACCTTGTCCCAAATTTTTCCTTTTATGCCACACATCTACTATTGGACAAATGTCTGGTAGCTCGTCCATTGCCAACACCTTCACTGAACCTCTCTCTGGCTCTTTCTCCATTGGGTTAACCATCCTCTTCCACTGTCGCTTTAGTTTAGGAACCATTTCTATGAGCTGCCCAAAAGTAACATCTGCCTTCCTGCTCGTCAGATCCTCCTTCAAGTCATAGCTTAATTGCCCATCCCCTAGTGGAAAATCTGAAACATGAAACTTTCGACGAGCTCTCCTTTTCCTCTTGGCCTTGACATCCTCGCCTTCATGGCCCTTTCCTTTCTTCTTACTAGGACCTGGGGCACTTCTTCCTTCCTTTTCCTCTGTGGTCCTCTTCCCAATAGGCATCACTAATGTATCCTCTAGCTTCTCCAAGGTGACTACACTTAGCACTTTTGTCTTTCCCTTTTCCTCCTGGGTTAATCCGCTGGTTCCTTCATCTCCCTTAATTTCGATGCCATAATCATGCAACCTAGTTAGCACCTGTTTTGGCAATGGATACATGTCTCCCCCCATCCTTGGTGGCTTATCACATTGCGGGCTGATGTGACCCAACTGTCCACAATTGTAACATGTGGGCGTCTGCCTCCAAAACCTACCGTTGGTTTGTCCAACACCATTCCTAGGCCTTTCTTCACCTCCTTGCTGATTTGCAAACCGCCCTCGACTTCGATTATTTCCCACTTGACCTAGCATGTTTAGGCTGAGATTCTTCATCAAATCAACCACTTGCCTCATGTGTTGCCTTAGGCCATCATCTTGCACTGCTGTAGTGACCACTGCTGGCATAACCTGAGTAGTAACAGGAACCACTGCTTCGTGATGAACCCCTGACATGCGACCTTGTAAAGATTCTATAGGCTGAAATTCATACCTCATTGGCAAAGACTCCACCCCTAACTGGCTCATTTTCCTCAACTTCCACTCTTTGTTCCTTGCTACCTCTAGTGCATCTTCATATGTCCTAGGCTTCTTTAGCTCCACTCTCCAGCGTATATTCTCCCAAAGACCACCCAGCCAAGAACCTGTCCTTCTTCATCATGTCAGGCGGGGGTACCTGTGGTGCTAAAGCCTTGCACATTTGCTCCCATGCCAATGAAAACTTACGTATGTACGCATCTACTGGCTCACCTTCCTTTTGCACCAAAGCCTGTACTTCTTGCCACACTTTGTCAGGATCTGCTATCTTCACAAACTCCACTTCCAACCCATGTCGTAGATTGTCCCAACTCAATCTTATAGGTGGATCAGCCATAAGCAACTCCTCTTCAAATGCTTTAGACCAAACTCGTGCATCACTCTTCAAACAAATTTGGAGAAGGCGTAACATTTGCGTAGGGTCATGAATCTGGTTGCTAATGCAGGCAACCTCCATCTTTTCCAAAAATTCTTCCACATCTTCATCACTTCTTCCATGAAACTCGGGATAAGAGAAAGCCATGGCTACCCAAATTATGATGCTTTGAGAACCCCTTTGAACACACGTGCAAGAACCCAAAACTTTTCACTACCCAATCCCCAGAAACTTCAATGGAGCTCAACTTTAGATAAGGACAAACACATGCACATCAAATGAGTTTTCATAGTTAATCATCGGAATGACAACAGGCAAAGGACATTCCAAGATCTCTCTCAATCTTCTTGGCCCAAACATAAAGACTATGCGCTGCTGGAAAAAGATCTTCCTGGACACATGAACATTAATCTGAATTCTTTGAGTTAAATGAAAAGGAGTGAACTGAGGACCATTTTGATCATCCATTAAAGCCAACCATGAAGCTCCCAAGAAAGCACACCTGTCTTATCCTCTGATTTTGCCAAAATTTCAGCAGCATAACAGCATAAAATGGCTCAAAAGACCAAAAGACCAGCCATCATAACTTGGAAAAATTTTGACAGAGTTTCCCCAGAAGTAGAGCAATGAGAACCCAAAATATAGACTATATCTGTATGCATAAACTGCCAACAATAGAACCCGAGCATCAAATAGGACTCACTAGTACATAGCCTATGGCGAGGTCACAAAAGGGGTGCTCTAGCTACCTGTATCACCGAAAGGATCTCCACATTTGAGAATCCCCCAGCTCAATAAAAACCTCACGCTATCGACCCTCACACGAAGGCTAATGCAAATCGCATATAGTCAAGTCTCAGAAATGACTATCTTCCAGACCAAGTCTCAGAAATGACTGGGACTGCCAAATACAACCAAGTATGGCTCCACAAATGCATACAATGGCAGTTTCCACAAGTAACGTACAATCCAACAGACAATGCGCTCAAATAGGCGCCAAGTGATGCATTCCCACAACAACTGCAAGTGACATCACTGCTAGTATATCACTGTACTCCAGCTACTTGTACCTGTGTGAATCACCTGTACCTATACCTATCCCTGTAACCTGTAACCTAGAACCTGTAATCTGCAACCTGCAACCTGTAACCCCGAATCTCGAAGCTTGAAGCTCGACGCAGAAGGTACTCGAAGAAGATCCTCCGTGGGGGCGCCAAAAGAATGTGAGCAGGATGAAAACACACACAGCGCCTCTATAACGACCCGACACACACTCTTGGGAAGATACACACACACACTATGGGGAACCACTCGGCTTACACAACACACCTGGCCGAGACAGGGAACACACCTCTGGAGTGAGAGGAAAGAGACTATCCACTTGCCCAGTCCACACAGACACACACACACACACACACACACCCAAAAAACTCAGCTCAAAAGAGGAGAATTTCTGATGTTTAGATACAAATGAGCTTGGGCCAACACCAATGGGGCAAACAGCTCACACAATATGGGTAAAAGATACCAGATACAATCACAAATTGGAGAAGAAGCTTCACTCACCGGAGAAGACTACTCAGAAAAACAGAAGAAAAAGAGTGAGGAATTTGGCAAAATGGACAGCGCCATCGCGTCCGGAACGGCCCAAAACCCTAGTCTACAATGTCAAAGTGCTCAAATCCGACCTCGGATGAGCAGTTTACGGCCAAAACAGGCTCCAAAATGAGCAAAAACACAGCTGCGGCTGTTCCTCCTCTCTTCTCCACGTTTTTTCTGGTCTTCTCTCAGTTTTTTCAGTTCCCACACTTAGATTTTTTAGTTGGGCACCCTTGGCCTTTTAGATGACCTCAAACGGACCCCGAACAGGCCAAAAACTGACCTCGCAGTGCATAGTTGTCACCTTTTTGCATCATTCGCACATCTGGCACTCAGCTTTTTTCCAATAATGCACCTCGCCACCACGTGAAGTGGCCCCAAAAAGAGGTCCTCATGATGACCTTTCTGCATAATTCTCACAAGCAAACACCCACGTTGTGTTCGTCCTCATCTGCGTGCAAATATTGACCTCGTTCGCCCTCCTGACGCCACTAGATGCCATCTGACGCACCTGCTGACCTCACGTCGTCGGCCCGCGGATAGCTTCCTCGAGAAGTTTTACGCGCTACCAACTCCTCCTTATTGTAGAAAAACACAATGGTACTAGTAACGATGAAAATCGATGCACTATGTACATGGTGTCCTACCTGTACACATGTGGGCCCCACGTAACCACCTGGCTCTGGAAAATGGGCAATCCTTTATTTGATGCACCATGCATGTATATGTACATATGCGCAATCCCTTGCTCCAAAAAACTCCTGACAGCGTCAGTGGTGTAAATAAAGAATCTTTCAAAATACTCATCAAAAATAAAATTTGCAACACAATTCTACAAAGCTACAAATTATGCAGTGCAATCAATGCCTTACCCGAGTTGAAGTCTTCAAAGAACTTTCACCTCGTGAGGTTGCACCTTCATCGCTTCAATACATAACTCGACTGGATGCAAGAGGTGGGAAAATCCCTTAACAAAAGAACTTTGGCCTTTGAAAAAAGCAAGAGCCGGCCCTTTGTGTAAAACCAAAAGCTCTTAGCCAGCTATGGCACTGTAGTCAACAATGTGTGTGTGTGTGTGTGTGTGTGTGTGTGTGTGAGAGAGAGAGAGAGCTATATTGTAAATCTTGCAAATGTGGAGA
The DNA here is from genome assembly GCF_014529385.1 of Adiantum capillus-veneris. NCBI lineage: Eukaryota > Viridiplantae > Streptophyta > Polypodiopsida > Polypodiales > Pteridaceae > Adiantum > Adiantum capillus-veneris. The sequence goes on from NC_140944.1 coordinate 91,064,059, forward strand.
AACAAAAACTCCTTAGAAATTCCTACCCACATCCCACCCTCAACCCACGGCCCACCCTCGACTCCTTAGAAGTCCCTACCCACGGCCCACCCTCGACCTCTTGTCCCCGGCTTGCATGCATGTAAGCTGGGGACAAGAGACACCACACTCCTCTTTCCCCGAGAACTCATTAGGAAATTTCGGAGGTCATTTGGAGGGCCTTCTAAGAAAATGTATTTTTTGCACTCTCTCTCTAGAAAAAATGGCAAATAAAAGAGCTGGGTCTTTCATAGTAAAAGTTCAAAAAGTGTACTTTAAGTAGATTCCTTACTCTTCTGAACATTCGTTCGTAGTGATTGAGGGATAATCCTCTTTTCAGTTGCATTGAATGAACCTCATCAATATGGAGGGACAAATCCGCAGCCGCTATTCACTTTCCATTAAACCTACACATTTGGCTAATGGCGCACTCCTCAAATGGCACAAATGTTACCCAAAAACGAGCCAAATATCACCTTCACATTGATTTGGACAATGAGTACCAACCATTGATTAAGCGCAGTAAAACAAACACACATATACCTCCCGCTTCCATAGACACGCTCAGAGCTCAAGGAGCTAAACACATAGATATCTGGACGAGAGGCTCTCTCTAACCTAAGAATCCAATGACTAATGCGTCTCCACCGTTTGTCAATCCTACAAGCTTATTGACCTTTGCTGTGATGGAGAAAAGGGCCTTCTGGGTTATTGCAAATCACTTACAAGAGAAGCTGAAACTTACAAGAGCATTCTCCAAGCTCAACAATGTGAGATTGTTCGCCTTTCACATTTACATTCTACAGATCAGGTTACCATTTTGCAACATAAAACAGAGGTACAAGAACTGAAAGGAAAGGTATGAAGCTGTCAAATGAAGGACACCATCTTGGGTGGTCGTATCCGAAAGAAGAAATTGCGCAATCTTGAAACATTGCAGGTTTCATCAGGAGGTCTCAAGAAAAGAATCCGAGCATTAAGGTGATGCTTCTTGGTTGGCTACATTGTCTTAGTTAAGTAATCTTTTTGTTTTTTCTTGTGATGCATTGTTTTCATGTGCCTAAATAGTGTTAGTGAAGCAAATTTTCTGTTATTTACTTATGCATTGTCTTCATGTAGAGATTCAATCTATCCTGACAAGGAAAACATTGACCCCAAAGACAATATAGGAAAGAGATTGAAGCCACTTATAAGTAGAAGCCTGGCAGCAGATATAGTACATGACAAGAAGTTTAGGGTCCTACAACGAAATGTAGTGGACAGCTTTATTTCAGAGAACTCAGTGCCTGCAAAAGAGATACAAGGCACACTTGATTCACTTGGTGTAAGCCATCTTTGTTAGGAAGGGTATAAAATCCAAACTTCTACCATCAGCCTCAAGTGTTTGGAAAGAGAGGCTTCAGGTTAACGAGGCACAGGGAGACTATCTTGGACAACCCTTTCATATTAAAGCAACTTACAGTGGCCATGGAGCAAACATGGCATATGATGAGTTCAACAATATTTTTATGGACCTGCGGATATTACAGAAGAGAATGGTGGAGTTTTACAACATCACATTTGAAGAGTCACGTGGGGTATTACATTTTGTGTTAAAACTGGATGAGTGTGAGCTTGTTAAAGAGAAAAAGCTAGAGCGTGTTACTATTACTTTAATGAATGGAGCCCTCTCAAAGTGTCCCAGTGATGATCCTTTATATTTTAGTGTTCAATCAAAATCTAACATATGGTGGCTTGGTGAGTTTGAGGTAAGTAAGATTCTCAAGTAAGCTCAAATGTTCAGATCTACTTAAGTCTCATTTATTTTGTGTTGCAGGTAAAGAAAGAAGATCATGAGATTCTATATTGGGTGTTCCATCGAACTAATATTCCAGAGGTGATTGATCGACAGACTAACCAGGGAGAGGTACTACGTCTAGATGGAAGGGGAGACTTTCAAGTTCAGTGGCATCTTGTAGGTGACCTCAAAACATTAAAGTGCATGTATAATTGTGGAATGGGTGCAATGGCAAAGTCACCGTGTTTATTCTGCATGGAGCCTGCAAAGGTCATGGACCCAAAGTGGTGGAGAAAAGCTCCAACACGTCACATTGAGGATCCTGCTTTTCAACCGGTTTTGAAAATACCACTTGTGAATGTCCACATTTGTACAATGCATGCCCTTTGTAGAATTGTGGAGAAATTGGTCTACTTATACATCGGGTTTGCTTGGAAGATTAAGAACTCCGCAGAACGACAAGTAGCCCTGCAGTGCTTAGAAATGGTACTGTCGGATATGGGGCTTCATGGTGGCAATGTGAAAATCCAGCGGGATGAAAAGAGATCAACTACTGAGAAGGATGTCCCATGAAAACCATCCATCGGTGGGGTGAAGGCACGGAGGTTTTTGTCTAAGCCCCAAGGTACAAGAGATCCAAAGCTAACAAAACATGGAAAAATATATAACACATCTTATGTTAGCAAGGTAGAGTATCAGAGCTGGAAAAAGCTACATATTGCAGTCAAAGAACACGAACCAACTACTCGTAATGCGAAGGCTGAGGTTTGGCGATCAATAGACATCCTTTTTTTGATGTGCGACAAAGATGACTGGTCACAAGGTGATATGAACAAGTTCAAGAAAAATCTCAACCTTCTGAAACAATCATTCAAGACAGCATGGACAGACACCCAGATTACTCACTACATGGTATTATCATGTATTTCTTTCTCTCTTATGTGCAAATATGTGACTGTAAAACATTCTAACTAATCTGTTTTCATATCCAGCACATCATCTTCAATCATTTGCCATATTTTATACAGAAGTATGGGAACCCGGCAATATGGAATACCCAAGGGATGGAAAAGTCTCATTACATGGCGAGAAATGCCTATTTCAAGCACACACGACATGGTGGCTCTCGAATCAAGGCTAACAGTTTGAGAGAACTATTTGAATGGTTCTATCGTAGAATCATTCATCGAATGCAGGCAAAAGAAGTCTTGGCAAATTCAGCAACAGCACAAGCCATCAGACATTTACAACAACAAAAAGCTAAAAGATCAATGGCATACAACAACTCCGGAGCTCGTGAAAGTCAATGAAGGTGGAGAGAGACAATGGTGTATGTGAATCACAAGTGGAGAAAGATACTCTGAGTGGATGACATTGTACAAAATTTATGTAATACATGATCTTATACAATTGCTACTTGAAGTGTATCAAGATTTTGAAGGTTCAATTTTGTTTTTTGGCACGTCACCCTTGTAACGAATCATGAGATGTTTTCCATACTCTAAAAGTTCATCTGGGTTTTGTCTACCAAGAGCTACTGCCATCGCTGTGTAGGTGTAGTAATATGCTGTCCGACCACCTGTATAGCCTGAGCAGTAACCAAAACAATCTCTAGCAAACACTTTGTCCACAAGAATGACTTTATCTGCAATTTTGGGCAGCACCGGTCCACCCAAGAAGCGTGATAGTGTCTTGAATGTGTAAGTTGCTATTGAACCCTCTTGTGACATGGAATTGTGAAAAACTACTATCGGCGACTCGCAAAGCTTTGAAAGGTACTGTGCTAGGGCCGCATCCCTTCCTCGATACTCTCTTGTCCGGCGCCGAAGGAAGTCATCCTTGTCAGCAATCCAAGACTGCACATACCATGTCAGAAGTGACACAAAGAGAGAGAGAGAGAGAGAGAGAGAGAGAGAGAGAGAGAGAGAGAGTTACCATGAAGCTCTCATCCTGCAGAAAGAGGTTTTCTTGCCATAGGTCTACAGATGTAGTTGACCCCTGACCTGAATGGTTAAACCAACCCTCCACTTCTTTGTTACTTTTCGATGGTCGTAGGCTTTGTCTTATTGCTTGGAAGGTGGCTTCGTCAGGTAGTGTCTCCTTGTATTTTTCAGCTTTCTCAAAGCATCTTCGAAGGTATTCCATTGGATTGCTGGATGTTTCCATTGCCTCATCATCACTACTATCCTCTGAAACAAATCCACTCCTCTCCTCTTGGACTCTGGAAATAATAGCAAGGGAGAAATCCTCCCTTAAATAAAAGACACTTTGCACATCATGTAAGAAGATATAGGTCCTGTCTCCAATCCTGAAGTCAGGCACAGCAGGCAACATCATCTGAGCATGCTTCTCAGTGAAGTTACTGAAATCCAATGGAAGTTTGATTTCTGTGGTTTTCACAGAGAGCATCTTACTTCTTTGTACTTCAATTGCCTCAACCTCAAGGTCGATTGTGTCTTCAACCTCCTCGACTTCTTGCATACGAGTTGTCTCCTCGCATTCTTCATGTGGTGCTGCATCCTGCTCCTCTAACACCTCATCAGGATTCTGCATGAGGAATCCAAACAGGCTGTTCAGGTAAATCATAAAGCCAAAGGCTTCCTGAATGAGTTTGCATTCTTTTTGATGCAAAGGGCAGGCTGAATGTCGACAAGAAGGTGGTAATTCCCTATACTTCTTCAGTCCCTGTCCCTTTCCACCACAGTCATTTAAATGCACAAGAGTCATAGTAGGCAGAACAACCCTTCCTGCCTGCACCATCACTTCAAACTTATCTCTGTAGGACTGCAAGAAATTACTGTGCTGAGCTAACAGGTCTTCAATGTCAAACTTTGGATTAAACATAGAATGAACTAGATCAAACTTGTCCCCAGCACCACAAGATGCTGCAAAATCAAATAGCCTCTCATCAGTTGCAGCTGGGTCTTCCAAAGAAGACACATCCTCTTTGTCTTTACATTTAGTTGCACAGGGACTTCCTTCTAGCACATCTGTATCATCTGAGAAGTCTATATTCCTCTTTCTTGTATTTTTCTTCAGAAGTACTGTAGAGGGCACCACAGCCTTGTAGGGTGAGGGATCCTCTTGCCCTGGTGACCTCTCTAATTGATCTTCACCAATTGACTTTTCTTCAGATATGTCCTAACAAAAGTCAACAGTTCTTTTGGCAGATACATTAAGCAACTGACCCTGCAAGGGTTGAAATCTTGGCACAAGCTCTGGATCAGGTTTCAGCCTCTTCTGCCTACTGGACCTTAATCCTATTCATCAGGAAACATGACAACTCTGCCAAAACCAAAACCATCATGATCTCTCTCTCTCTCTCTCTCCAGATAGATATAAATATATATATATATATATATATAAATATATATAAATATAAATATATATAAATATAAATATATATAAATATATATATATATATATATCTATCTCTCACCAAAGCACAAACAAAAACACACATAGTCTCTCTCTCTCTCTCTCTCTCTCTCTCTCTCTCTCTCTCTCTCTCTCTCTCTCTCTCTCTCTCTCTTTATATTTGTCTATTTGTACTAAAGGCGCGCAAGGATGGAAAAGTTCTTTTTGCAACTCTCTCCGCGCGCCTTAAGTGCAATTGAGGGAAAGACGCGTAAAGATGTAAACGTGCCTTTTGAGAGAGTCATAACTATACTATAGGCGCGCGGAGAGAGCTGGAGCCAGTGTTTGGTTGGCTATGCGCGCCGTTAGTAACGTGCACAGAGAGGGGAGGGAGAGAGAGAATGTGTATATATCTGTGTGTGTGTCTGTGTCTTTGTCTATGGAAGTATGTGTTGAGGTTTGTGTGTTGAACAACAGTCTGGGTTTTTCTTTGTTTAGACACACACACACACACACACACACACAATTTGTACCAACTGTTGGAAATACAGAGAGAAAGAGTGAGAGATCACCTTTTGTTGGTGGGGTTTGCAGGAACTCCAAGGGAGGTGTCTCCTCCATTGCTTTTTTGTGTGTCAAACTAACTGTGTCTCTCTACCTCCCTCTCTCTCTCTCTCTCTGAGAGTAAGAATTCCCTCTCTCTATCTCTCTCTCAATCTGTGTCTCTCCCTCTCTCTATCTCTCTCACAATCTGTTCTCTCTTTCTCTCTCTCTCTCTCGCTCTATCACTCTCTCTCTGTCTCTCTCTCTCTCTCTCTCTCTCTCTCTCTCTCTCTCTCTTTATCACTCTCTCTCTTTCTATGGCTCTCTCTTGCTCTCTCTCTCTCTCTCTCTCTCTCTCTCTCTATTGTTCTCTCTCTTTCTCTCTCTCAAAATCACACTTATAACGGATACACACGGAGGTGCCCCACGTGTCACTATAAATTAGAGTATATTTGCATGTTGTCACACGTGTGGTCATTATTGAGACCGTATACTTTTGTACGTCATATAAAGATGTCAAGAGAGATAAAAACCACACCTCGTGAAAAAGAGTGAGTGAAAGAGAGAGAGAGAGAGAGAGAGAGAGTGCAAGAGCCGTCGTCTGCGTCTCCGACAGCAAGCCGACCCATCGACATAACGAAGGTCTGCCTCTCCCTCTGCCTTTGTATCTATCTCTCTATCTCTGTTTCTGTCACAGTACCAACCACAGTCCTAACAAACAACCCACACAAACAATCACACACACACACACACACACACATACACACACACACACACACATACACACACACACACATACACACTCACACACACACACTCACAAACACACACTCACAAACACACAGACACACATCTTAAAAATACAAACACACACACACACACACAAATACAGGCACGCACACACACACACACACACACACGCATACCCCCCCTCTCTCTCTCTCTCTCTCTCTCTCTCTCTCTCTCTCTACCAAAGGCGTGCGTAGAGAGGCATAACCGGTGTGCATGTCTCTATGCGCGCCGTTAGTACTGTGCATTGACCACAGAGAGAGAGAGAGAGAGAGAGAGAGAGAGAGAGAGAGAGAGAGAGAGAGTGTATTAATTTTACCTTATACTAACGGCGCGCGGAGGTGTTTGTTGAGGTAAAAACGTGCTCCGCGTGCGCCTTTAGTAATGGGCTCTCTCACTCTCTCTCTCTCTCTCACTCTCTATTTAAATATGCTAAGCTATAGAAAGGAGAGAGAGAGAGAGAGAGAGAGAGAGAGAGAGAGAGAGAGAGAGAGAGAGAGAGAGAAAGAGAAAGAGAGAGAGACTCTTCTTTTGGTGTACAGTGAAATGGCTAGAACAAAAGCCACTGCAAGGAAGGTAGGCAAGGGACCAGGATTAGCATCTAAAGCAAGTAGCAGATCTACAACCCCAAAGAAAAGACCTAGAAAACCAAATAAAATTCTGAAAGGGCCAAAGATGAAGAAGTTGCAAACCTGCATAGGACTTTTCAGAGAAATCAGAAAGGCACAGAAATGTGTAGATTTATGCATACCAAAGCTGCCCTTCCAGAGGATGGTGAGGTCCATGTGTGATGAAGCTACCTGGGGCACCAAAAGGTGGAAGGTGGTGGCATTAATGGTTCTACAGGAAGCAGCAGAGGACTTCCTACTGGAGTACTTCAGTGACATGACCATTGTTGCAGCCCATGCCCACAGGGTTACTATAATGGACAAAGATAGTGAGACACTGAAAAGAATAAGGTGGAGGTATGACAAACTACTGGTCCCCAATGTCTGCAAGGATAAGAAAATGAGGGAAATTTTGTTATACCCCCCGAAGCTAGTGCCACAACTCACAGTTGTAGATGTCACACATGATGTGAATACAAGGGCAAGAGCAGAGACTATTGCTCGCCAAACAGAGGACATGAGGGAAGCAGAGCTTAAGGAGAAAGCAAAAGTAGCAGTGGAGTCCCAGAGATAAACAGAGTGCAATGTGACCCTGTCCATAGAGGCAAGCAATCAAGAAACTCTACTTTCAATGAAGGATGGTTTGCTTGCAGAGATACCATTTGTAGATGGAGCCAGAAAGCTAGCTCTGGAAAAAGTGGACATTAATTTATTGCAGAATCCAAATGTTCAGATTTCAGACACAATTATCTATGCTTGTCTTAAGTAAGTGTTACTATCTTGCTAGCTTTGAAAACTCAGATAATAGGTTTGCTAACTCAGGTAGAGTCTCTGCAGCCTGATCAAAAGTCAACTCCCACTGCACACCCACACAGAGGTGTTTCTTCTTGATCCACAAATGTCAGTGATTATTAGACAAAAGAACAGTCCATCTGGGACCTTTGAGAGTTGGTTTCTCCACTGTGCTATGCTGGAAGTTACTGTGATCATCTTTCCATATGAGAACAACCATCACTGGAGTCTCATATGCCTTGATGTTGACCAACCAGTAGTGTGGGTGTTCAATTCAATAAAAGGAACCCACCCTGAAATTAGGCTGTATGTGTTTTGTATCAGAAAGTGTTTCTTATAGATATCCATGTAAATTTGAAGCCTCATGTTAACATCTTGACATTGCTTTGTGCAGTTGTATAAAGAGGTTGTTGCTTGCCTATGGCAAGCTATGTGGAAGGTATGAACTATACAAGGCCCCAATCAAAGAAGTACCTGTCCCAAATCAAACCGATGGAAATTCTTGCGGCTGGAGATGTCTTCTCCATGCAGAATATGTCCTGCAAAGCTACTTTGCATTAAAACCTTTCATGACTAAGGTACCCATTTGGCAATGCATTCAGTTAGTTTTGGTTTAGTCTATAAAAGAATTCTCACCATGTGGTCTTTCAATTTTGCAGAGTGCTTTAAAAAACTACACATATGATTATTTGCAAAGATACCGGGTAAGTTTAATACAACACCTACTTACTATGTCTAGCCCTAGAGAGCTTGAAGATAGCGGCTTGGATGAGCGCACTATTGATCTAACAAAACATGACGTGCCACCACGACAAACCCCTACATCCGATACAGTGGAATCACTACGGGCCGAGGGGGTCATATCAGCAGAAGATGAAAGAGCCGAGGATGAGGAAAGGTCAAATGAGCATATGGAAGGTGCTAAGGTACAACCAGAGGAGACAATGAAAGAGCCAAGTCAGTCAGTGGAGGAGCCAAAAGAGCCTATTGCTGAAACCCAAGATGAGGAAAGCAGGCCTATAGATGAGCAAAAGGATATGGATGAGGAAAGCAGGCCTAGGGATGAGCAAAATGATATGGATCAGGCAAGGATGTATGAGGCAAGCCGATCAACCGAGGGAGAGGAAAAGACCTTGGAGGAAACCTTGAATGAGGCAGAAAGAGCCATGGGGGAGACCCCTGATGAAGATGTGAATGATGACTATGAAGATAAAGCAGAGGAGAGCAACAACGACATGAACACTATAGAGACCCAGTATGGACCCTTGCTACCTGTAGATACGGTTGTTCCGGTAATGTCTATTCAAGTATAGCAAAATATGTTCAGCTTCTAACTACTTATATGTACTTGTCAACTTTTACAGAGGTTGATTATCTTGGACGTCAATGGATTGCTACTGATGCGGGTGCCTCTCGGTGACAGAGGACCCTTTGAGGATTTGCAAACGTTTCGGATGGGAACTTGTCGAGTCGTGGTTCGTCCAGGAACCAAGGAATTTATTCAGTTTATGCTTCCGCGCTTCAGAGTTTCCATATGGTCTTCAATGCAAAGGCAAAACTTGTCGCCACTAGTTGCAATAGTTTGCAGTGTATGCCACGCTCACACGTCAGATTTTGCCTTTTTGTATGATCAAAGAAAATGCGTTACCGTTGAGGGCCACTACCACCCTAAAAAACCACACTTACCTCTTTTGTACAAACCGTTTAGCCAAATCGGTGTACCCTTTGATGCAACTAATACACTACTAATTGATGATACTCCTGAAAAGGGAGAACTAAATCCGTCGGGAACAACTGTCTCACCACCTTCTTTCGAGGGGCATTCCTTCGATTTTTACCTTGAAGACATTCTGATTCTCAGTCCATTGTTCACGGACGAGTTTGTACTTTCTAATGAATTAAGATGACTCTTCTATCATGTCTTTGTCTTGTCTAACATAGAGAGAGAGAGAGAGAGAGAGAGAGAGAGAGAGAGAGAGAGAGAGATTTGACGTGGTAAAGAAATGTATTTCAAGCACACTTTTTCACAGGGCACAATTGAAAAATGAGCTCAATAAACTTCATGTCTTGAAAGTCATTTGTATACACTTGGGTTCACAAGAATATTTGTTACATTGACACTACTTCAACCCGACCATCCAACTCTTTGCACAAAATATCTTTTTCCCTTCGCCGCATCACCTTACGGCCAGCTAGGAAAAAGGAAAAATCTGATAGGTCCTTGTCCATTGACTCTTCAATGATGTCATGCCGCAAATGCTGAAGACTGCATAGCTCCCTTATTGTAACCACCAATAGTAGGCCATGCTCTTTATCAATCACTTCCACATCCAGAGCAGGATTATCTTCCAAACCTGTAGAAACCTGGTCCATAGGAATGTACTTATCGTTGAGCATTTGTGATCGCATATACCAAAACAAGAGTAACAGTGATTGTCTTGCAATCATGTACTTGACAACTAGAGTATCAAGCGCGACCTCGCACCGTAAACCAATCACTTCCTTTGCATACCATCCTTTGTCAAGAAGTTTGTCACAGGATGACTGCTGAAATGACTTGCACATGAACATAGTTTTTGTAACTCGGATGTTGTAGCTATGAAACAGCTCTATGATGAGTGCAACAGGACAGAAGTTTGCAATTCTAACCAGTTTGGTAGGAATAGAGCTACGTAGAGACCTTTGTATATCCTTGTAGAGCTTACTTCGCATTGCCTCCACCATTGTTTCCTCAGGAACTGGCCAGTCCACAGTGTTCCAATCGGTTGGTAGAGGCACTTTCACCAACATGCCATTCTTATTCCCTGAGCTGAGTTGGTAAAAGTGGTCATAAAAAAAGATTCCCTCATCAGCCAGTCTTTTGCTGCTCCTCTCTGAATACTGTAGAGAACCAATGTGGGCATGAACAACATGGAAGAGGCCTATTATGCACTCCACAGGCTCCCATTGCTCATAAGAAGAGGGATAAACATCTGCAATATATATAAGAAGAGTTAAACTAAGAGTATCAATAATTACAAATGACAAATCTAATGTAATTGAGCTGTGAAGAATGGAGACATTGCTCATAACAAGCGGGAGAAACATTGCAAGATATATAAGAAAAGTTATAATGAGAGTATCAGTAAGTTCACATGTCAAGAGTACTTACAATTGCAACATGGTTGATGTATATCTGATACATTTCCACCGTTTGCTATCACCTCAGGATGGGTAAACACATGCTGAACAAGAACTTCCTTTACAGATCTTTTGCCGATTTCAACTTTGAAATCCAACACTCTGGCCTTCCATGCTGAGCGGTAAACGTTGATACCACTAGACCTCTTGGGTCTTCTTGGTTGCATGAGGACCCATGAACCTTTGTTTATCCTTTGTCCAACCCATTGGTTCTCTGCACTTATTGAAGCTGGTATTGTAATTGAGGATATGCTACTACTTGGCCTTCTAGGCAAAGTGCAGTTGTTGGTTGTTGGTGTGAGAGACAGTAAACACCTGGAGCCTCTTGGGCGAGAAGACGTGGACGCCATAGCTCTCAGAGAAAAGCTTTAGTGGAGGGAGATTCACTTTGAAAGCATTCTAATGGAGGGAAAGTGTTTTAGAATTCCAATATCTTGTGTGGGCTTAATGGTCACCCTCCAGTACCATAAGAGAATATCAGAAGTGGGACCACATGCAAGCACCTAAAAGCTCGGTAAAAGGAAGGAAGTTACTATGCTACAATCCTAGATTCGTGAAATATTTATGCTATTTTCCTATTTTTTGAGTCTTTCCACGTACTTTCCTACGTAACGTAGCCTTCATGCTCATTGGACGCGCTCTATTTTTCTCTCTCTTCATATGGCCCTCCAAATGACCTCTGAAATTTCCTAATGCTTAGTTGACATCAGTGTGAGAATCCTATGAGCTTCTTATAAAGTTCACCACCCTCCTACCCATTATATAAGCCCTTGGCCTTCCATATTGAGAATACCCTATCCACACCTAGCAACTGGCCCGGCCCTTCGCCTTAGTCCATGACCCCCCTGGGTTTTCCCTTGGCCTTTCAAAGGTTTCCTACTTTCCCTACTAGTGTTTACTATTGTGTCACATCCAATGGTGTCACTACTTGAGGACAATGCTGTGAAAGGGGAGATACAAGTACTCTTGATACCAGGCGCCAACTCTCAGATTCTAAGAAGAACACTCCAAATCATCCACATTTTTGCAACTGCATCCCTATATTTAGAAGGCCAAGGTCCTATATAGGGCATGGATGGGTGGTGATGAGCATGTTCCAGTCCCCATACCCTTTCACTGGTATCAGAGCTAAGGGAGAGGAAGGCCATGGAGGAGGGAAGGAGAAGGGGCTTGCTTTTTGCATGGCTTAGGGAATGTCTTCTCTCTCTCTCTCTCTCTCTCTCTCTCTCTCTCTCTCTCTCTCTCTCTCTCTCTCTCTCTCTCTCTCTCTCTCTCTCTCTCTCTCTCTCTCTCTCTCTCTCTCTCTCTTTCGGACTCTCTCACGATTAAAAAAATAAGGTAATTCTCTCTCTCTCTTGTCACTTCAAGCTTGCGTTCCATGGCGTGGACAGGGTCCCTTGGAAGGAGGAAGAGGATAGGGCCGCAGGAGCAGCCCCTTCCATAGGGGCTCAAGCTTGCATGACAGAGAAGGTGAGAAAGGTAAGTACCCTTACACAGGGGAGGGTCGAAATCGACCTCGGTGGAGCTGGGATTTCTTAAGATCCTCCAGATCGTGGCGCCTTGCTAAGAAAAATGGGTCATAGCGGCGGTGAACAGGAACCAACACAGCGCGCCCTCGGAGTCGATCTTTACCCTACGCTAATGGCCACCATCGCTTTGAGTTTTTTTTCCTCTTATTACCCTAGTTTAGGGTAATTTTACACAAATAGTTTAGGGATGGTGTCCATGGGAAACTCTCCAAAGTTCAATTCCATCCTCGAGCTATCAGATCCGCCATCCACCAACAAGCACCCAGCATGGCATTGACGTAGCTAGTTCATTCCGGCAGGCATTTACAGAATTGAACTCGAGATCTCTTGCACCCTCAACATTAATCACCACCTGATACAATTCCCTACAAAAACGCAAGGACTTAGGCATGGCAAACATCGCAAGGGCAATCAAGGAAAATCATGCAAGGCATGCGTGGCTGTAAGCCAACGTCAAGGACGTGGATTAGGATACAATCAATGCAAAACAAGGCTTTATGACAAAGTATAGCATGGATAGCATGCTTTGCATGGCAGCAAAGACTCGGTAAAGCATAGTTAGGGCAAGGGTCAGCAGGTGGAGACATTTCAAGCAAGTTGAGCACGGCTTGAGTTTTGGTAAGCAATCTACTTGCACGGAAATATTCTATGACATGACACGATTGCTGTCGGTCGCAAACTCAAGTTGAAGGTATGTTTTTTTTATTGAATTCAGATGATTATTGTTTGTTGAAATTTTATGTTTTTCATATGGATTGCTACTCGGCACGGTGGGGGAATGAAAATCTCAATCGAACACACCGTAGTATATGGTATATCATCCATATTAGGACCATAAGATCGGAGCACGGCTCCGTATGTGGATACTCATGAAGACGACGGAATACGATGCCATATAAAACTATTTGCAAGCACGGGTTGTGTTGCTAAAGCGGGTAGAACAAGGTCAAGAATGCTTTGATTCCTTTATCTGCTAATTTACTTTGGAATTCATTTTGCTGAAGATAGCATGGATATATCTTTAAGCCGTTGCTGACATTTCCATATTTGAGCATGTACCTTTTGTTTGGTTTGGATACATGCATGGCATGTCCTTATATCTAGCTTAAGGAGCAAGGCTCAATATAGGGATAATTGAGGACCTTCATCCTCCTCAATTGGAAAGTACAGGCAAGACTTGTCCCTTGTAAGTAAAGGTATCCGGTAAGGTTCGCTAGTGATGGAAATTCCAAATCCTGATAGACATCTCTATTGAGATTTAAATTTTGGCTAGGACATGGCTGCTCGGTAACATGTTTTTGCACATAAGTGCTCAAGGCAATAGTTCTTGGTGCTGGATAGATTCTACATTTAGAGGACATTTGCATCAACTAAATATACCAAAAGGGATACGAGTCTGCTATCAAGGATGATGGAAATTCAAACAAGTTGGCTCTTTCAGGTCTATTGCCTAGACGCTTCCCCAGTTTTCTAGTTGCATACGAACTTTGGGAAACTGGGCAACAGGTTTACCTGTTTTCTCATTGGAGATCGGAATATACCTAGCCAAGAGGACATGCAGGGGGACATCCGACAACTCTATATTTAATTTTTGCATTACGCAGGTAAGGACCCACTTGTAGGGTTTGATTTGGCACATGTTGTCACATGGGATACACCATGGTCTAGGAACTCAAGGAGTTCGGTTTAGCCAGTGTGGAGCACGGATAATCAGGGTCCCTCTCACTCACGTTGTAGAGTGTTTATAGTTACCTCCACACACAAGTACATCTTGTACTTGAAGGATGTTCTTTTTGCAGACATCCTTAGTTGAGATATATTCCACATGTAGCGAATATGAGTCTCTCGGACTGACACTGGCGCCCCATATTTCAAATATGTATCACGATACAGTCCCTAGGTACTGGTCAAATCTGTTTTCTAGACCATTTTTAGCACGACGTTTCAGGAGCAATTTCGGTGGCCAGAAATTTTCCGGTACTTAGAATGAGTTGTTCAGCTACAAGTATTGCTAAACAACATTACAGATGGTTGTTTATACATATAGCAAGGCTATAAGTTGTTAATGAAAAAGTTTCATTGTTTGTACCTAGAAGTGATCAATGTTTCACCTTCTATTGTGATTCAAACATTTCAGCGAGGCCTGCAAAAGATTGCACTTGAAAGTATTTAGTTTCTTTTTAGAACTATTTACATTCCTTTTTAATGTGTGCTAGGCGCATCACATTTTCCATAAGTATTGGCAAGAATTACCACGGATATACAAATTCGGATATGGTTTTTGCTAAATGCATGCACACTAGGGGTTACGGGCCCTAGTGTTTAGCAAAGCCTGATTTCGAATGGCATGTATATTCCTTAAGATTGCTGCTTATGAAGCATTTTTGCACTCTATGTGCAGTATCTCTTTAAGATTACTTTTGGGTCTACTAATCCCCAATAGAGGTCATGGCTCGGTTTGGGTGTTTGTGGATTTCTCAAGTTAACCACAATGATTATTCTGGACATTGTTGATTCCTCAACAATGTTACACGATATTGTGATTCCCACTTACCAGTCATTTGGGACGAGTGTTTGTAAACCGTGAGGGAACACATCTCACTATTGTCAGTTATCCAAGGGGATAGGCAGATTACAAAGTGTAATCTAGTGCTGAAGGATATACAAAGTGTGTACGCTAGCACCAAACAATCAAATCAGTAAGCATTTGTTGCTCTACTTAGAGTTTTCTTACTATAAGTTAAAGCATGTTTGCGACTAGGTGTAGTCTCTTCATGTATAACTCAGGGTCTCAACCTTGTACATTCGTTAGGGTGGGGTTGTTTACTGATGATGAAAATTGGGAACAAGTCAAGGACTTAAACTTGGCTGATGAGTTATGTTAGCAAGTTACTTTCATGGAAAGAGACAAGAGGTACTATTTTTGGTACACCTTTGTTGTGATAAACTCGTTTACCATGTTGATGAGAGTTCTAAATGGAGTCTACACACTATGTTTGGATAGGAACCAGTACCATCAGATGGTTACAAATGGACAACCATGTAGAAAATCAAGATGTTACTCTTGATTTCATTGAACCTCCTACTGAACCGGGTTCCGCTCAAATGAACCGTTGGATCCATGGGGGATGTTATGGTAGAAAACATTAGTGTTCTTATGAAGATACCAGCACGTGTGTTTTCGCGGACGAAAACTCTTCTCCAAGGGGGGAGTAATGTCAGGACAATGGTAGGACCAGTCATGGCAAAGGGCCAAGACGGACATGCAGTCAAGGGGGCCCTATATTTAGAAGGCCAAGGGCCTATATAGGGCATGACTGGGTGGTGATGAGCATGTTCCAGTTCCCATGCCCTTTCACTGGTATCATGGCTAGGGGAGAGGAAGGCCATGGAGGAGGGAAGGAGAAGGGGCTTGCTTTTTGCACGTCTTATCTCTCTCTCTCTCTCTCGTCGCTTCGAGCTTGTCTGTCATGGCGTGGGCAGGGTCTCTTGGAAGGAGGAAGAGGATTGGACCGCAGGAGCAGCCCCTTCCATAGGGGCTCAAGCTTGCATGACCGAGAAGTTGAGCGCGGGTAAGCACCCTTACACAGGGGAGGGTCGGAATCGACCTAGGCGGAGTTGGGATTTCTTGAGCTCGTCCAGGTCACGGCGCCCTGCTGAGAAAAACGCGTCATAGCGGCGGTGAACAACAACCAACACAGTGCGCGCTCGGAGTTGATCTTTACCCTATGCAGACGGCCACCATCGCTTTGAGTTTTTTTTCCTCCTATTACCCTAGTTTAGGGTAATTTTACACGAATAGTTTAGGGATGGTGTCCATGAGAAACTCTCTAAAGTTCAATTCCATCCTCGGGCTATCAGGTCCGCCATCCACCAACAAGCACCCAGCATGCAATTGACGTAGGCAGCTCATCCCGGCAAGCATTTATAGAATTGAACTCAAGATCTCTTTACCCTCAACATTAATCCTACCACTTGATAAAATTCCCTACAAAAACGCAAGGACTTAGGCATGGAAAACCTTGCAAGGACAATCAAGGCAACTCATGCAAGGCATGCGTGGCTGTAAGCCAATGTCAAGGACACGGATTAGGATACAATCAATGCAAAACAAGGCTTTATGACAAAGTATAGCATGGATAGCATGCTTTGCATGGCAGCAAAGACTCGGTAAAGCATAGTCAGGCCAAGGGTCAACAGGTGGAGAAAATTCAAGCAAGTGGAGCACGGCTTGAGTTTTGGCAAGCAATCTACTTGCACGGTAATATTCTACGACATGACACGATTGCTATCGGTCGCAAACTCAAGTTGAAGGTATGTTTTTTTTAATTAAATTCAGTTGACTAGTGTTTGTTGAAATTTTATGTTTTTCATATGGATTGCTACTGGACACAGTTGGGGAATGACAATCTCAATCGGACACACCGTAGTATATGGTGTATCATCCATACCAGGACCATAAGATCGGAGCACGGCTTCGTATGTAACTACTCATGAAGACGAGGGAATACGAAGCCTTATAAAACTATTCACAAGCACGGCTTGTGTTGCTAAAGCGGCTATAACAAGGTCAAGAATTCTTTGATTCCTTTATCGGCTAATTTACTCTAGAATTCATTTTGCAGAAGATAGCATGGATATATCTATAAGCCGTTGCTGACATTTCCATGTTTTAGCATGTACCTTTCATTTGGTTTGGATACATGTATGGCATGTCCTTATATCTAGATTAATGAGCAAGGCTCAATATAGGGATACTTGAGAACCTGCATCCTCCCCAATTGGAAAGTACAGGCAAGACTTGTCCCTTGTAAGTGAAGGTATTCGGTAGGGTCCACTAGTGCTGGTTGCTATTCACCGCCGCTATGACACGTTTTTCTCAGTAGGGCGCCGTGATCTAGACGAGCTCAAGAAATCCCAACAAGCTCTCGTAAGTTGTAAATTCTATTGAGTTGTTAGACTAGGTGGTCTATTGTATTTTGTTGTTTATAGCTCTCATCTATGTAATCCACGCTAATATTGGTGTTTTATAGTATAATGGAAGAACTAGAAAGAGTCTTGCAGATGAGGGAATTTTCTTCTACGAGCATTTCTACCAACTCAACCAAAAAGATAAAAAAGGTACTCTAGCTAAACTCCCTCTCCCTACCAATTGGAGTTGTAGTGACTGGCCAGTCTCGGACACCACAATATCTGAAGGCCTTAGAAGCAAGCTATTTAGGGATGTGTAGAGGTCCTTATGAAATTAAGTGCCCAATAAATTGGTAAACTTTGCTAGTTTTTGTCCTATAAGTGTATTTGTGGAACTATTTCACAATTGCCACATACATGTTCCAAAGACAATGCTGGTATGTAAATCTCTAGATGCTTTCTTCTGTGACAAGCTTCTCGATAAAGGGTGGTATGTTAAAGAGGTGGATGGCATTCATTGTGAGGTTTCACTGGACACTTTGGTGGCCAAGTACATGATTGGAACACACTCCCTTCTCCTCTCCTTCTAGTACGAGCACTCTCAAATTGTTGCAGGCTACTCTAAGTTTATTCCTACTGATCAGGAGTCGGCACGCCTGGAGAATAATGGTGTCATAGATATGGATGTGTTCCACAAAGATCTCAACCTTGTGAGAGTGGTCACAGTAAGAGAGAAATGCAACCTTTTGCAACTTCAGTAGGACATTGTGGATGAGACCACGGTGAACAAGTCCTCGTAGTTCTATTTCTTAATTGGTGGACGCAAAGTAATGCAACGAAGGGAAAAAGAGATTGTCTGTAGAGAACTAACTCGCCGAGTCCAAATCGTGCCGATGTAACTTGAATGAATTTATATCCATGACTTCCATTCCAATGTTTATTGCAGTTTGAATCTTTTGTTTAAATTGTGAGATGATTCCCACAATTTGCTGGGAAATTTCAAACTCCAAGCAAACCTTTTTGAGCATTCATAAAAACGAGCAAAACCCAGCAAGATACATATAGAACTTAAACCATATTAGGAAACATTAAGCATCAAATTACATATTATATTGTCCCAAAACACCTCAAGCGTTCCTCATGGAAACTTCAGTCATCCACCTTTATATTAACTCCTTGATTACCTGAGATTAAACTCCCTCCTTGGAAGCATAGCTCGTGGTCTTAGATAGTCAAGTCATGGTAGATGCTTGGGCAAGTGTGTGTGTGTGTGAGAGAGAGAGAGAGAGAGAGTCACTGTGTGTGTGTGTGCACTCTATTGTTTTCTTTTGGGGGGGCGGGAGGTTCTCGATACATAATATTATGGAAAGTGCTTGTAGGAAGAGAGGCTTGTTTTTATAAAAAAGAATTGTCAAGAAATGCGTAGGCTAAGGAAATTATACAAGAAGTAGTTTTGGTGAAGTCTAATTGGACATGGGAAAAGCAATTGTGGCCTATATACCCATTATGGAATGTTCGAATGAGATGATGCAAAGTTTTACAATGTTGGCTACATTTTTCAGCTCTCTTGGGCTTGTTCTTATAACATTTAAACTGTTCATCTTCTACCCTTCTCTCTCTCCCTCCCTCCCTCCCTCCCTCCCTCCCTCTCTCTCTCTCTCTCTCTCTCTCTCTCTCTCTCTCTCTCTCTCTCTCTCTCTCTCTCTCTCTCTCTCTCTCTCTCTCTCTCTCTCAATGATGCTTTGATTAATTTAAAAATAAACTACCCTTATGTAGGGTGTGCCACATTTAATGTGAATTCCACATGAAGGTTTTGATAAACTACAAAAGCGAACGAAGAGGCCCTTGACCAACAGCGACGCAAAACCAATGTGTGCAATCAATAGGTTCAATGAGTTGGATGCCACAACATCTGTAGTAATTCAATCAGCAAATTCACCATCGTCAACATCTCTACCTTCTTGACCGTAGGATAATCTTCCATCTCTAGAGGACACTCTAACAAGATCGTGACCCTAGTATATGCAACAACTTGAATCTGCTCCTCTGGATTCCTTTAAATTGTATGTTGTCCTCATGCTGGAGTGTCTCAACTACCTTGTGAACTTGTCCCACCCCTATTAGGCAGTGCTCTGTTTTTGCAAATTTTGAACAAATGGAAATCTAAGTCCGCACCTACCTGACCACCCGATAAGGTACATCCCTCCAAAGGGTGGCTAGATAGTTGGCGACTCCAACCAACAACTTTGACACGACGGTGTTGGCTAGAAAAGGCAAATATGAGGGTTCCTATTAGTGTTAGGAATAATCATGCCTCAGCTTTGCCTCAATCGATTGAAAATTCAAAACAGCAAACGATTGAAGGGAAGTGCAGAAGGAGGAAATCTACTTTAGAAATTTTAAAAAATAGAGTTAAATTTTTAAAAATGCCGATTACTTTGAAAAAAATCCTCTTTCAATTCACCCTAAAGGGAATTTTGTACGTTTGTGAAAGTGATTCCAAACATGGTGACTCCCTATTCATAGAAGCCTGCTGGATGTTGGAGGTACACTAGCTGAGGCAAGAAGGTCAATCGTCATGATCATTTTCACCAAATATTAAAAAAAAATCTTTAGAGTACATTTGCAGGTTGTGGGAGACAGAGCGTCATCTGCATGGAGGAAAGAGAGACAAGTAGCATAATGGGGAAAGCACAGAGTGCAAGGAGCCGAGGGGTGTATGAGCCGCCTAAATAACGGGATAAATAACCTTGGACAAGCTACAATATATAAAGAAAAGTGCATCTAGTGTTTGCAAAGCTCTCCAAATGAGGCTACGCTAGCACAGTCTCTTTCTGAGAGCTTTTGGAGTTAGTTTTTATGGCGAGCTGCAAAGAGGAGACCCTTCTCAACAAAGCCTTCATGACGAAGGGCGGGGGAGGTGATAAAGATCATGGGGGTCTTGCAACTGACATGAAAGGTAAATATGGTGCCAAGCTAATTGCAAAGGTGTTGCATGGAAGAAGGTACTTGGCTAGAACAGAGATGAAATCTTTCTCTCTCTCTCTCTCTCTCTCTCTCTCTCAAAACTGTCCAAAGAGTCTCTACCTGCATGCATTCTTTCAAAGAGGTTATTTTTATACAGAGAGAGAAAGGTCTCTGCGACTTCTTTTGAAATAATGAGGAGGCGCTCAAAGTTTAAATCCTGACATTGGGTGGAGGACCATAGGACGAGTTTTCCCAATGGACGAGTACTACCAACTGCCTACCACTTACCCACACGCCTCTTCGTCAATGCAGCCTCTCTATTATCTCTCTCGGTCTGGCATTCTCTCTCTCTCTCTCTCTCTCTCTCTCTCTCTCTCTCTCTCTCTCTCTCTCTCTCTCTCTCTCGGCTTCAGCGAAATCCATCTCATCCATGCCCTCTCCTGTATATCAATGCAAGAAAGCTTTCCTTCTGAATATAGCAGTGAATTGGTCACTCACTCCACTAAACATTTCTTGAATAGAGGTAGATTGCCTATGAAGGTGCATGCCATCTTCAATCCAACTGGTGGAATGTCGCAAACACTTGACTTCACATTGTTGGGAATCCATTCAACAAAGTAGGATGAATTCTTGTTATGCACGTTGATTAACTGGTCATCTGCTTCCTTGGTGAACATCTTGCCTCTAAACATAGCAAATGTATTAAGATAGCGTCCATGGTGGGGATCTACAACACACATCATATTCTTGGCATCCCACATTTTCTGGGTGAGCTCAAGCACAATAAGAGCTCAGGCACGCACTCCTTCAGAGAGGTTATTTTAGAGGAGTATTGAGGCAAGAAGAAACATACCCCATTTCATATGAAAAGAGGCAGTAGAGAGAGAGAGAGAGAGAGAGAGCCAGAGGGGGGGGGGGGGGGGGGGGGGGGGGGGCATGGTCAAATGGGATCCATGGTGAAGGAGGAAAAGGTGACGCATCAATTATAAACCGTCAGATCTGAGGTTGCCCCGAATTTACCAATTTGCCTGAATTTACTAATCGGCCCACATTTACAATATGACATACTTGAATCGCCTATAGTTCAACATACGCATGAAGGTGTAGTGGATAGTGCACATGGCTCGTGGTGGGAAGGTTGGGGGTTCGAGACATGGGGTGTGGATCGACCCGAATTTACAAGCCTGTTCGAATTCTTTTTTCTTCTGGAATTTACCAAACGCCCCGAATTTACCAAATGCACATTCGACAACCCAGATCACCTCAGTCGTCGATCCCATTTGAGCATGCCCGTGCTAGATAGTGTGGAGGGGGGGGGGAGGGAGTCTCTAAAAGTAACCTCTTTGAAGGAGTGCGCATCGACATGCACTCTTTCTGATACTTTTAGAGAGAGAGAGAGAGAGAGAGAGAGAGAGAGAGAGAGAGAGAGAGAGAGAGAGAGAGAGAGAGAGAGAGAGAGAGAGAGAGAGAGAGAGAGTACTAGTGATGGCAAGTTGCCCACTTTGCCCTAGCCCTTGAATGGTCGACAAATACCAGGACTATAGAGCGAGCGAGCGAGCAGAGGGGCTTCACAAACTGTTATACCTATGCTGCTACTCTTCTCTTCTTGTTTCTTGGTTTTGTCTCCAATTTTTGAACGCTCGGAGGGAGGCCTAGAGACCTAGTCTGAGAGAAAATGGGAGAAACTATAGTGAAGAGTTGTGCAAGGCTCAACCTCTGAGCCACCTCGATGCCTCGTGATCCTCTGTTCACCAGGTTGCTTTGCATAATTTTGATTATGCCTCGAATTGATCCCCATGTTAGCATTAATAAAGCTCTCATATGTGCGTGCATGTCACTGTGTGTGTGTGTGTGTGTGTGTGTGTGTGTGTGTGTGTGTGTGTGTGTGTGTGTGTGAGTGAGAGAGAGAGAGAGAGAGAGAGAGAGAGAGGGGGGGGGGGGGGGGGGGGGGGGGGGAGGTCTTTTAACGTCGTAGGAACAATCTCACGAGACATACCGAGGGGAAAATGAGAGAGGGAGAGAGAGAGAGAGAGAGAGAGAAGTCTAGTGGCGCTCGTGATGATGACGATGATGGAACTTTTCTTCTCCACCTTGCTAGTCAAAATGTGTGAAGATCATTGCAAAAGCTCGCTATCGGCTAGTCCTAAGTGCGATAAGAAACCCAGTAATGGAAGTTACATTAATATATGATTGTGCCAACCAATATGCCGTTACGCATGCCCCATCGGTGCAATAAGGTTTCAAGCACCACCATCATTTTGTGTAACTGCATCATTACAATCACTCAATTGATAACATTGACATGTGTTCTATCTCATGCAAAATAATTGCATAAATTAATTATATATTACATTTTATGTACCAATCTATATTTACATTTTACATTATACATAACTTAATTATGTATTACATGCCCCATCGGTGTGATAAGGTTTCAAGCACCACCATCATTTTGTGTAACTGCATCATTACAATCACTCAATTGATAACATTGACATGTGTTCTATCTCATGTAAAATAATTGCATAACTTAATTATATATTAAATTTTACATTTTATGCACCAATCTATATTTATCTAAAGTTATTCAAGAAGATGTGGTGAGAATGCATCAAATTTTTTGCCTATGTGGAGTGACCATGTTAGTTTGATCACATACTAGGTTAGTTTCATCACAGAGACAGAGCTTCAATATGGCAATGATAGTCAAGGTATAGGTTTAGGGTCTCTACATGAGCTAAAATAGGAAGAAACACCAATTAAAGCCTCGTTGCAGATAGATCCCTTTGAAATAAGACTAGAAATGTGACCAGTTGTTGTTGATGGGGATGATAGCACATTACATATGGAGAAAGGGGAGGATATATTGTCCAAAACTAGAGTTTTTAGTTGCCTCGAGGATGATCATGTGCCACTATGAAGGCTCAAAGTCCATATGCAAGAGTTTGGGGCTTGAGATATGATGTAGTCAATGCTTTAAAGTCTACATTTGCTAGTAAAGGATATATCAAAGGGTAGGGAGCATTCATGGTTTCTTTGGACACATGTCAAAAGGACAAAGTAGAAGTGACATGTACCCTAAATACTGTTTTGATATCACTGCTCTCTTTGCTCAATACAATAGTAGCTTACTTATTTTTCTTATTGAGATGCCATTATGGAGGAGTGGGATTTGATATGGATACAAACCACAACCATGAGTATGAAGAAGAGCTTGTTGCAGACTCTTAGTTGGAGTCCCTTTCTCAAAAGATGTTCTTTTGGGGAGGGAAATTGTAAGGACAAGGGTCCTACAGGCAAGGCCATCGGCATGGCCGGACAATGTGTACGCTAGGGGGAGGCTATAAAAGATAGCATGGTTGGGTAGAGACTAGCACACGCATTACCACCACCCTTTCACTGGTAAGGCCATATTAGGTAAAATGGGAAAACCCCAATTCCCAGATTGGACAGCTTTCAATATGTCATGTAAAAGGTGTTGACATTTTGTACTAGACTAAACATTTGAAAGAAACATTGGCCAAGAAAAATTATGGTTTTGGGTGGTTGCACCATCAAGTGACTAGTACATTGATTCCGTTTTCATTGTTTATACTCTATTGTCCTACCTACAACTTATCTTAACATGGACACATTGGTTTGAAGGCCCACAACCTGTTCAAGCTAAGGTTAAATGGAGTACCTGAATTTTTAGTTCAAGGTCCACCACTTTTCCAAGCTAGCACCCATTGAGAAATAAACCCACTTGTGCATGACATCAAAGCAACACACATCTCTAATCTAGAAATTCTTCACTTAAGGTACAAGCCATTTATAAAATGTGTAGCATATGTCAATTGCAACATAGGAAGTCTAGTTTCAAGGTGCATTTGTCTAAGATAGGCTAGGGATGAATGCCAAGTCCATTTCTTATCTAAGCTACAATTAGTGAGAGGGTAAGAAAACGTGTTTACATAAAAATTTCTCTAATTACTTCTCCATTGCAACAAGAAGGTTTAATTTGAAGTTCAAGAAATTATCCTAAAAACATATATAGTGAAATAAATACTACCCACAAGAAAACATTAAATATGTTATTTGACAAAAAATTGGAGAAGTTAACGTTCAGAAGCATCCAATTATGCATAGACCCTAATAAAGATATACATGCATACATTGACATCTCAATATATGCACTTAGACTCCATGGTTTTTCTCGCAGCATATTTTAGTTTCCAAAACTCTCTTACATGGATGATGTAAAATAACCATTCTTGATTCAAACATTTTTCTCCACAAACAAAGTCTCTCACACAATTCAAAGTCCATGATTTCTTTTCTCCCAATGCAAACAATTAGACTTTATATTTTTCCTTTCAAAGACTTGTAGGTTCTAAAACTCTTTTATATGAAGAACACAAAAATGAATGTTTTAGGCAAACATGTGTGCCAAGACCAAGATATTTCTTGCACATCCATGAATTCTCTATTCCATACTTGTAAGGTTTATTTTGATATCAAATATAAGTTTCTCTTACTTACAAATGGATGCAACATTGATATGGAATGATATAGAATTGCTAAAGAACAAAAATAAATATTTTTAAATACATCATGATGAAACACAACCATAATCTAGTAAAATGAGTTTTCAAAAACAAGTTGCAATCTTGAACTACATTGAAATCTCCTTAGACTTGAATACACTCTAGTAATATAGTGAAGCCCCCTTAGACTAGGATACAGTCGATTGACACATTTTTGTTCTAAAGCAGGATGCTTTGTCATTACATTGGATTCTCCTTGTAATTGGATACACTCTAGTAATACATGGAAGTCCTCTTAGAGTAGAGTGCACTCCATTACAAGTCCCTTAGAACAGAGCCCGATCCATCACAGAGGATTCTCCTTATAATAGTATACACTGAAGTAATACGTGGAAGTCCCCTTAGAGAAGGGTGCACTCAGTGTACAAATAATTTTCTTTATAATAGGATACCCTATAGAATACATGCAAGTCCCCTTAGAGTAGGGTGCACTCCATGCAAGTGTTCATCAAATTGATACATCTTTGTTTTAAAATAACCTTTGAATTATATAGTAATACAAATACACATCATACTAAAAGGACATCATCTGGCCATAAAAAGGATCATTGTCAACCTTCTTTAATGTCATCGCCATGACACGTACACATGAAGGACATGATTTGTCTCAAGATCACTATACTGACTTACAATGATGTTACCGGTATAATCTCTCTTGTCTCTTGCATACAAACATCCAAGTAACCATGGAATAATCGTTTCTTGCAAGAATATTTGAAGCTGCTCAAGTGTTTGTCTCCACATATTTGGAAATACAAGATATGTCCCTGGCATATTCCACATCATCCTATATGGATTGTCATAAAAAATCAAGCTATTCTTTGCATCCAAGTCCTAAACATCTTCCAAATATTGCTCAATTTTTTATGATAAACCCTTCTAAATCCTAACATGACTTTTGGATTTTGGCAACACTTGTTACTCATAAAGATCTTCAACTTGCTATAATGCTTTGGGAAACATTTTTGTGTGATGTGTTGCACTCTTGTTAGGTTATAGCAACTCCATATCCACAGCTCAAAGTATTCACCACAGAAATCCAAAAACATTTCTGCGTCTAGGCGCACTGCATGACAAACTTCATCTTTGTCCTCCACAAGACACATGTGTTGAGCCCAAGATGGCATAAAATCTCCATGTTTTGTTTCAACTGTCTTCAAAAGCAGTCCTTCAAGGTCCAAAACAAGCACTCTTTGATATTCTTGACAGGAAGTGGCAGGTGACAAGGAGGTGATTGATATATATGACAAGGCCTTGGATGAGGTTCGTTGGGTGCTTCAAAACCTTCCTTCAAATCATGGCTACAGATAGTCGACCCACTTTCTTCTAGTAATGACTCTGCAATTGAAAAACAAAAAAATTTTATGTTTCAAAGAATACAAACAGTTTCTACATAGGAAGGTGGGAAGAAATGTGTCTACTCCGAACGTATCTTATGCGGAAGCATCAACTGAAAAAGAAGTCGAAGCCGTCCAACCTCCAGCACAGGAGTTAGCTGCACGCGCTCCAAATTCGGTAAGACAAATTTATAATTTTTCATTG
Organism: Adiantum capillus-veneris; assembly: GCF_014529385.1. Lineage (NCBI taxonomy): Eukaryota > Viridiplantae > Streptophyta > Polypodiopsida > Polypodiales > Pteridaceae > Adiantum > Adiantum capillus-veneris. The sequence goes on from NC_140944.1 coordinate 91,090,658, forward strand.
CTATTCATGTTTGACTTGGGAAGCTAAGCATAGGGAACCCCTTAATTTGTCCGAGAAACGTGATTCTATCACAAGAAACAAGCATATGTTTTCATAGATTAGTGAAAGAACTATTCAATAAAATGGTCACTGTTTGTCGAATTGTATTGTTTGATAAGTGGTTATTAATTGATATGAAGAATTGGTTGATCATGTTGGAAGAATCATTTAAAGATAAGAATTGTTGAAAGAATATCTTTTGTTTTTCACGGTTAGCGGGATGCCTCGCGGGTAGCGCGATTCATGGCGGTTAGCAAGATGCCTTGCGGTTAGCGGGATGCCTCGCGGGTAGCGGGATGCCTGGCGGTTAGCAAGATGCCTTGCAATTAGCAAGATGGGAAGGTTGCACAATTCGCAGTTAGCGAATAAATCCTTTGCAAAGGAGTTGTTGGTTAGACAGAGAAAGTCCGCAGGTAGCGGCAAACTCATGAGAAATTGGAAAAGTTATTTTTGTTGAATAATAGGGCTATCTTCATTAGTCCTTGTTTGAATTTTTTTGGTATTGTTTGAAGGGATGATAAAAGAACCTGTGTTTGGAATTAATTAAGGAGCACTATTTATATATGTTAAACAGTGTGGTAAAAAGTGTGAGTCTGGGGTGGAAAGTGGGGGCTGGCTCGGGTTGCCAGTCAAGGATGGGTGGTCTTGATTAGTCGAGAAACTCTCCACTCCCTCTTACTAAGAGAAGAAAAATTAGAGACTCATCGTGCCAACAGTCGAGACGTCCCAAATCTACATGACACAGATTACTATTTAGTTTAAACTAAGTATCATATCATATTTAAGGTTTGTGGATGGCCGCCGTGCCTCTTAACGGTGGGGAAAAAGGCCTTGTTTATGGATTCTAAATATGTCAATGGGATCTCATCTTTATGTTAGAAAACAACTTCATTATAATCCTAGATTATCAACCTGCCTTGTGGCGTATGACCCTTATAACCACGTGAACTATGGATAGAGAACTTCCTCTCTTCTTCTACTCGTATCTTTACTTTGTGGAAACAAAGCAAGGTGTCGTCAATGGAAAAGGAGAATAAAGGAAGGCCATCTATCAAAGTCGCCCCAATCTTCTCGAGGTTGCGGACCTCACATTAAGTCTCACTTTTGTGATCCAAATCTTGAGGTCTATTTGATGTGCTTGACCTTCTGGTATACTCAAATATGCAAGAATATCAATTTTTGTAGCAGGTGTAAATAATCACGATTATTTACTTCATCTATTCTTTTGCAAGTTTGTGTCCCAATCTTGACATAGATCTATTAAGCAACTTAACTTAAGAAGTTTCATCAAGTTCAAATGGTCATCAGTTTTCTGTCCATAGACTCACTTTGCAAATTTGGCCACAATTTTCAATCCACTGATCCAAATCGTACTGAATTTGATTTGTGGGCTAAGTATAACATGCTAAAACTAGTGGTATGTTGACTTGGTAAAAAAAGTTAAGAAATTGGGCAGATATAAATAATCATGATTCTTTACTTCTGGCAAATTTTTGCATCCTTTGGTCAAGTGAGCATGTATACATGTCTATCACATTGATTTAAGCCGATGAATCAAGTTTCATTGAGTTTGAGCAAAAATTTTCCCGATTTACACTCAAGATTCCGAAAGTTAGTATAGAATTTAGTTTTTACCCACTATTTTGTCAGTTTGGTGATCCAAATTCTATGGTCCTTTACAAAAGTTGTTTGTACACATGCAATGAGTCACTGGTATCAACCTTCGTTAGTTTTGAGCTGAAAGTAAATAATCACGATTATTTATTTTTGGCCCAAAAAAACTCAGATCGAAAGAGGAAGATTTACGATGTTTAGATACAATTGAGCTTGGGACAACACCAATGGGGAAAATAGCTCACACAATATGGATGAAATATGCCAGATACAATCACAAATTTGACCAGATAGCTTCGCTCATATATAGAAGAAACTTACACAACCAAAATAGCAAAAAAACAATTATAAATTTGGAAGAATGGACAGCGACATTGCGTTCAGAGCGGCCCAAAACCCCAATCTACAATATCAAAGTGCTCAAATCCGACCTCATATGGGTAGTTTATGGCCAAAACAGGCTCCAAAAACAGCAAAAACCGAGTTGCAGTTGTTCTTCCTCTTCTCTCCACGTTTCTTCTGGTGTTTTCTTAGTTTTTTGAGTGTCCACGCTTCACTTTATCCCTTGAGCACCTTTCACCGTTTGATTGACCTCAAACGGACCGCGAACAGGCGAAAAAATGGTTACGTAGTGTGTTTTTGTTACTGTTCTACATCCATCCGCACACCTGGCACTCAATTTTTTCCAATAATGCATCTCACAATCACGTGAAGTGGCCCCCAAATATAGCTCTCATGATGACCTTTGTACATAATTCATAACAAAAACACTCCCGTTGTGTCCTCACTTACCACGTGCAAGTATTGACCCCATTCGACCTCCTTACGCCACTGGATGCCACTCAGGCACCTTCTTACTTCATACATCAGCCCGGTGATAGCTTCTCAGTATCATAGAAAAACATATTGATATTGGTGATAGTAAAAATTGATGTAATATCTACACGATGTTGTCGTAGAGTTTCGCTTCCATGAAGGGAAAAAGAGCCAAGAAATGTAAGCTACGCTTACTTGAAGCCTATACATTTAGTGAGCAGTGATCATAGCTTGTTAACAGGCCAAGTTTAATGATTAATGTATGTCAGATGTGGCTTAAAAGGGCCAACTGATGCCTTAATGATTCAAAAAATGAGTATGTTTAAAGTGATCACAGATGGGAGATTATGATCTAGAACTGTTGTGCTTGAAGTGCTCTACCGGCCTGTTTTTACGGCTCGTTGATTGGAGCTATGGAGAAGAAGTTAGGGCAGTTTGATGTTTGAGTCGATTTTAGATCCATACCGGATTGGCCAACTGTAGCTAAGGTGACAGAAATGAAATGAATGCATGGCCCTGAAGTGCTCACTTTGTGGAGCGTGTCCATCTTTTCAGATCAGTGATTGGAGTTCCGATCGCCAAGATATTGGCTGTTAAAGATGCACAGGAGGTCGGTTCCGTACTCGTTCGTGGTCGGCTCGAGCAGAGTGCTGTCTGGGATTTTTGAGCTTCATCCAGGTTTTGAAATGCGGGAGCAGTAAGTGTTTGAGGAGTATCGTGTTCGGAATGTCGTCTCTTGGAATGCAATGTTTGCGGGATAAACCCAACAGAGGCAGGGCCAGGAAGCTGGAGAAATGCAAGATGGGACAACTCTCCAAATGCAATTACGTACGCTTGTATCTTCAAGGAAAGCGACACCATGCAAGATGATATGGGAATCAAATTCACGATGATATTGTTAGTCAATGGCTGCTAGAGAAAGGGTGTCATGCAAGGCATTTCCTTGGCTGATATATATGCCATGTGTGGTGCCCAAGTGTAGTGACCAAGGGCATAATCTAAAGGCCACCCACATGAATTAAATGGCCGTGTTTTAATAAGGGCTTTTGTGTGTGAAATAAATAAACTCATGGCGGACAAGTAGCGAGCAGCGAGGGCGTAGGCAGGTGGGGAGGAGATCGCGCTGGCTTGTGGGGAGCTCGGATGAGCTTGCACTAGAAGAGAAAAAGATGCAGCATGCCCTGCCGCCACAGTTCAGTAGCATTTTGGGTGGATTTTGTGTTGATCGACTCCGTTACCTGCGATGTCATAGGACTCGATTCTGCATCACGTCATCGACGACGCCGTCGTTGCAAGATTGGGGTAAGTGAGACGGGGTGAGGTAACGAAAGGAGTAATAGGGTAACAATAGCATAAGGCGAACATGTGACAAAGGAGGCAAGGCAGGGGAACGTAGGCAAGGGAAGGGTTACGAGGGGAGGAGGGCTCGGAGCAATCAAAGCTCCCTCTCTCTCGTTCTCATCCTCGGTAAGGAGCAAAAGCAAAGCTCTCTCTCTCTCTCTCTCTCTCTCTCTCTCTCTCTAGTTCTCGGCAAGCAAGAAGCATCGAAGAAGAAGGGTAACGAACAAGGGCAAGGCAAGGTGGAGAAGAGAAGAGGGGAAGGCGAACAAGGGAAACCTCTCTCTCTCGGCTCGTTCTCGGCCTAGCAAAGCAAGGAGGAGTCGTGGTGTAGAGTGCTGTGACGGAGAAGGGAGTTCTAAGGAAGAACGAACAAAGGAGGATAATGAATAAATACTAAAGCTTGATGATTGAGGCACTGAGCAGGATTAAAGCTGCAAAATCCATGAGGTATTTGAAGCAGATAAAGCGACATGAGGAAATTTCCATAACCGTCATCAGCTAGAGATTGAATTAACATATCTTTTAAGTCCATTGTTGTTAACGGCCCGGTTAATCCTGTAAATGGGAGCTTAAACTCCTAGTTAGCAGATGATCCAAGGGACGATGCTGGTAACGCACCTTGGCTAAGGATTAAGTTGTACTCAAGATATTATTCAATTTATTAATGATTATGATGACTGCCAGATCTTTCAATGTCTTCTATTCTCTCTCTTTCACACCTCCCACAGCTAGAGGCCCGGCGACTACCCGGCTCACATTTTGAACACATATTCCCCGACATCTTTGGTGAACCCGACGTGAAACGAGCCGGGGTGGGAGGTAAAGATGAAGATGCATATATGCCAGAACAATTGAAGCAGTTTATTGACGATTTCAGTGCCAATGGGTTTGATAAAATCTAGCAGTTGCAAATTTTTCAAAAATGATGGAATTAGTTTAGGGATGTCTGCAAGAAGCAAGAGCCTTGCACTACTCAAGTGCTCATTACAAGCTATGAAGAATATGTGCAAGAGAAAATTGTTCACTTTTGCATGGGGAGGGATTGAACCTAGTGCTTGTGTATTTCTTTTCTCGTCTTCTCTCTCCTCTCTCACCATGCCAATGTAGCACTCCGCTCTAGTAGGTGCACATGCACGTGCTCTCTCTCTATCTCTCTCTCTCTATCTATCTATCTATCTCCGCTCTCTCTCTCTCTCTCTCTCCTTCTCTATCTCTCTTTGATCATATGAAGTATTGAATCTGCTCTATGCCAAGTATGCACATTTGTAGGTTTTATAGCTTGTAGTAGTGTTTTTTAGGTTTTGCCATGCTCCCATTTGTAGCATGTGCTACATGCCAAATGTACTCATATGTACGTCATTGAGATGAATTGCATCCTACTAATCCCTTGGCTGTGCATTACAAGTGGGTGGTGGATTTGGTCACAATGGCTTTGGGGATTTGGAAAATGAGATACGTGGTTCTTGCACAAGAGGACTTGTCTAATCATTTTGAAGGAAGGGCATTAAGAACTAAAACTATAGAAGCAGTATACAGGTTCATCTTAGAAGATGTAATTTGTAGATATAGATGTGTTGAGAAGATCACTGCAGATAGAGGTGAGCTAGATAATGATGATGCAAGGAAATTATTCAAAAGGTTGGGCATTAGACTTTCTCTCACATATGCTTACAACCCTGAAGGGAATGGAAAAAGTGAACGAGGCCATCCCCCAATCATCAAGGTGTTAGCAAAGGCTTGCGGAGGTAGAGCTCATGAATGGCCGAGGCTATTACCATATGCTTTGTGGTCCGATCGTATAACACATAGTTCAGCCACAAGTTACATTCCTGTTGAATCAATGTACGATAAAAAAACCTATGATGCCTAAAGAGGATGTGGTTCCCACATGGAATGTGTTACCTTGGGAGTAAAACGTGAATATAGAAGATCTTCTTTCATTACGGACTCACCAACTTGAAAGAAGATTAGAGGACAGTGAAATGTCATTACCAAGATTGAAGGAAGAAAGATTAAAGAAGAAAGAAAGAATGACAGGAAACACAAGCTTCGACCAAAAAACATTGAAAAAGGTGATTGGGTGCTAATGTATGATAGCAATCTAGAAAATCCACATACTGTCATGAAGAAGTTTGTTAAGATATGGTTTCGGCCATATCTTGTCAATCATGTGCATGAAAATTTTGCTTACACCTTAAGTGAGCTTGATGGGACACAAATAAAGGTTCTTGTTGCTAGAAATAGGATCAAAGTATTCAAAAGAAGGGATTACAACGATAAAAACAAAAAATCACCAAAAGAAAGAGAAGATGAAGATGTAGAAGAAGCAGAAAATGAACCTTCATGAGGATTGAACCACCGAACTTCAAGTATGGCACATACCGACAGAGCATGTGCAAGTTTAGAGGATGTGGATGTCGTGCAATAGACGTCCATAATAGGAGCAGGTGACCAATACCACGATCCATGTATTTAGATGCACGGGAAAATTCTCTATAAATGTACATATACATGCACAATAAATAAGGTAAAATTATCTACCTTATCTAATAAATTATTTTGAGAGTCATTTTTCTACCTCACCTTAATTTTATAATGATAATTTATTAGGGAATTTGGGAGGTCATTTGGAGGGCCTTCTAAGAGAATACAATTTTTTTCCTTCTCTCTCTTGAAAATTGGTGTGGTGAAAGAAAAGGTGTCATCATCAACCATTCAAGAGTGTACTATGAAGTGAATTCTTTGAACACATTCATAATGATGGTAATCATTGATGGAATGTCCCTTTTCAGTTATATTGAACGCACCTCGTCATATGGAGAAAATTTCTTTTATATATGGTGTATGCAGTAGGGAGTCTAGAGAGTAATGGTGATATACTCTTTTGTGTTTTGATTTTCTTGACTGCGTATTAATGGCTTCTTCATCCACCCCATCAAACCTTATCACTAAACAACATAAATATCATCTACATGTTGATTTGAATCCTGAATACGAGCCTTTATGCAAGCGAAGTAAAAACACAATAGTAACACCCACGGAGAACAAAAGATCTAGAGTAGAGGGTGCAAAACACATAGATTTATTGACAAATGGATCACTCTATCCTTTGAATCTTATGACCAATGCCTCCCTTGCATTTACAAATCCCACTACTTTATTGACCTTTGTAGGTGACAAACATAATGGTTTACTTGGCTACTACAAAGCTCTAGCTGGAAAATCAGAAATTCAAAAAAGTCATGGTTCACCATCAAGAAAATGAGATTATACAAATTTCTAATTTGCATTGTGAGGACCAGAAAACCCTTTTGCAGTGCACACAAGAGATACATGTATTGCAAAAAAAAGTGTGGAACTTACAAAGGAAAGATACAATCATAGGTTCTTGTGTGCGAAAGAAGAGACTAAGGAATCTTGAAACCATGAAGGTTGGCTCTGGAGGTCTCAAGAAAACAATCCAAGCATTGAGGTCAGGATTGTGAATCTTTTAGTTTATTTCACCTATACATTGTTTTTTTTATGTTTGTTATATTTTCTATGTAAAGAAAGAAGACCATGACATTTTATATTGGGTGTTCCATCAAACCGCTATCCTTGATATCATTGATAAACAAATGAATCAAGGAAAGGTGTTGGTTTTGAATGGGAGGAGAGACTTTCAAGTACATTGGAATCTTGCAGCTAACCTTAAAACACTAAAGTGTATGTATAATTGTGGAATGGGTGCTAGGATAAAGGCTCCATGCTTGTATTGCATGGAGCCTGCGAAGATGATGGACCCAAAATGGTGGAGAAAGGCTCCTACTCACCACAATGAGGATCCTAATTTCCACCCAGTTCTAGATATTCCATTTTTTTATGTACACATTTGTACAACGCATGCTCTTTGCAGAATTGTGGATAAGTTGGTGTATCTATGCATTGGGTTTACTTGGAAAATTAAGAACCCAAAATAACAGAAGGTTGCAAAAGAGGCGTTTGAACTAGTTTTGTCAGACATGGGTCTCCATGGGGGCAATGTGAAAATCCAATGGGACAAGAAAAGGTCAACCAATGATAAAGATGTGGGCCTTGAAACCATTTATTGGTGGATTCAAGGCACGTCAATTTTTATCAAAACCAACAGGCGTGAAAGATAAGAAAATAACCAAGCATGGAAGGATATATCAGTCTAGTTATGGTAGAAAAATTGAGTTTTAACAATGTAAAATCTCCATATGGCAGTGCAGGACCATGAACCCACAACTTGCAATGCCAAGGGTGAAGTGTGGCATTCCATCGATGTGCTATGTCAGATGTGTGACAAAGATGAGTGGACACAAAACAATCTAAACAAGTTTAAGAAGAACCTTCAACTACTAAAGAAAGCATTTAGGATAGCATGGACTGAAACTTAGATTACTCAGTACATGGTATTGTTAAAGCATCCTTTTGAATGATAAGGGCTAAAAAGTTGTTTAAAATTCCTGACAACTTGTTTTATTTGCAACACATCATTTTAAATCACTTACCATACTTCATTCAAAAGTATGAAAACCTAGGCATATGGAACACTCAAGTCTTGGAAAAGTATCATTACATGGCTAGGAATGCATATTTCAGACACACACTACATGGCTCTTGAGATAAGGCAAACAATTTGAAAGAGTTTTTTGAGTGGTTTTATCACATTATCCTCCATCATCTGCAACAAAAACATGTATTGGACTGTTCGGCAATAGCACGAGCAATTAGGAATTTGCAAATTGCAACAAAGGAAAAGAAAACAAGTAGAGGCATTCAACAAATCCAATTCTCGTGAAGGCCAAAGAAAGTGAAGAGAGACAATGCAATATGTTAACACTAGGTTGGTAACCTAACAGGACATAAAAGTGTACTTTCAGGGTTTTGAAAAAAAACTCCAAAACCATAGAAGATCCACTCATTTTGTAAAATCCTTTCATGAGGTTATAGTTCAAGGCCTACTACACATGGAAAAAATAAGAAACTTGTAAAATTTCTCATCTTTTGGTCACACCAAGCCTCCAAAGTTGATGGACCAGTACATTTTCATCAAAACAGTCATTTCTTACGTTTTGTTGCATAAAAATAAGATTAGGGATTTTTGTAGGACTTGAGATAAATTCTCTGGTTAACTTCAATGGGTTGGTGATCAGAACATATGATTGCTTCTCACTCACTATTTTTTGTTTTGCCAAAAGAAATAGGTACAAAAAAGTTGAATTTTTACCATTCTGCAAACCTATCACCAAAGTTTCTATAGGCACGCTCAATACAAATAATATATGCATGTTTTCTTAGTTCCCTATTTTCCTTTACGCTCATAAGGAGCCATGGAGCATGTCAAAAGAATAATACATCTCTTACCAAGGGAAATCTTGGGGATAAAGATGAAGTGCTAAATACAGCAAACATGAAAACACTGGGTTCAACATTATGAGTTGTAGAATCCCATAGAAACTATTCAATATCTAGCCAAATTTGATCCTTATGACTAGATATGGTTACTACCTACAAAATGCATGTAGTTGTCACAAGAAACTAACAATATTGAAAAACCTATACTTGATATACTAGAATGTTTTGTTTTCTTCTATAATTGAAAAATTCAACCATCGTTGTCTACTATGCAAAATAGGGTATTAGGTGCCCCGAAACTAAAGGAATATTAGCTTTATGTTACAATATGCGACATAGAAAATCAAAAGTGCATTTGGATATCATGAAAGCCACCCAAAAAATCATAGAAGAGCTAAAATTGGCTAAAAAATAGGATTTGATAATTTTTATAATTTGGTCATAACTTACAACTTTAACATTTATTTCTCCCTAGAAGCATCGGGACATGTTGAGGACTACTAAAGATAGTTCTCTAGCATTATAGACCTCACAAACATGAATTCTAGAGTGGTATAGCTGCAAAAAGTAAAAAAAATCCAAAAACAGGACCCGTTTTTTCACACAGTTTAGGTTGTGAAATGTTGTGCAAGGACAAGGTTAAAGATGGAATTGATATTCCAAAAAACTGTCGAGTTTTTTTCAGCTCATGAGACAACTTTCTAGACAGATAGCACCTCAAACTCCATTTTGAAACTCTTGACATAATTCAAGGAAAATGGTCACTTAACAGGACATAAAAGTGTCCTAGGACATAAAAGTGTCCCATTACCAACCTAGTGTTAACCATAGGCGAATCAAAAGATTTTGATTTTAGGTCACAACATGTACAAGATATACCTAATGATATAATAGATACACTACAAGTCACAAGTCTCTCAACTTGATGACAGATAGTGGATATCTTTTGGCTTATTACCCTTGTATTGGATCATTAAATATTTTCCATAATCTAAGTGTTCATTTGGGTTTTGTTTCCCGAAAGTGAGTGCTATTGTTGTGTATGTGTAATAATAAGTTGCACGACCATAAATGTACCCTGGGCAGTATCCAAAACATTCTGTAGCAAAAACTTTGTCAATGAGAATAACTCTATCTTCATTTTGTGGTAGCATTGGTCCACCTAGGAAGCATGAAAGCATCTTGAGGGTGAATGTTGTAGTACTTTCCTCTTGGGATATTCCATTGTGAAAGACTAGTATGGGTGCCTCACAGAGTCTGGCAAGGTATTGTGATAGTGTTGCATCCCTTCCAGAATATTCTCTTGTCCGATGGTGATGGAAATCATCCTTTTCAGTAATCCATAATTGTACACAAAAGGATGAGTTGGCATTGGTCCACCTAGGAAGCGTGAGAGCATCCTGAGGGCGAATGTTGCAGTACTCTCCTCTTGGGACATTCCATTGTGAAAGACTAGTATGGGTGCCTCAAGGTATTGTCCTAGTGCTCTATCCCTTCCACGATACTCTCTTGTATGACGGTGAAGGAAGTCATCTTTTTCAATAATCCATGATTTTACACAAAAGGATGAGTTAGAGAAAGACAATGACAACTAAAAATTGGGGGGGGGGGGGGGGGGGGGTACCATGTAGCTCTCATCTTGCATATATAAGCCATCCTTCCATAGGTCCACTGACCTCGTGGACCCTTGTGCGAGATGCGTAAATGAGACCTCTACTTCCTGAGTATTGGTTGATGGCCTAAAGTTGTTTCTGATAGCTTAGAAGGTAGCCTCATCTGGGAGTGTCTCTCTATACTTTTCTGCCTTGTCAAAAGAGAGTTTGAGTAACTCCATTGGGTTACTGGAGGTTTCCATTGCCTCATCGTCACTACTATCATCAGATACAAATCCACTCCTCCCCTCTTGAAACTTGGAGATGGTGGCAAGTGAAAAGTCCTCCATTGAATAAAATATACTCTGAATGTCATGGAGGAAAATGTATGATCTCTCACCAAATTTGAACTCTGGCAAGTCCAGGAAGCATGAACGTGGCTTGCTTCTCATTAAAGCCAGACACAACTAAAGGTAGTTTGACGTCAAATGTTTTAATTGTAAGTATTTTTCTTTGTTGCACTTCTTTAGCCTCCACCTCAAGATTAATATCCTCCTCAATCTTGGGAACCTCATTGGACTCCATGTCCTCATCAACTTGTTCATCGGGTGGTAGATCCTCCTCATCCATTACTGTAGAGCAATGTATATACTACAGAGATTTTTTTGCACTAAAGACATTCATGTCAAAGGTATGCATTTTGCACAATACTACTGAAAACATTGTGACAGTTTGGACAAAAATGTGTCTCAATTCCTTTTTGTTTTTTTTTTGTCTTTTGTAGAGTGCATTGGAGAAATACATTGTAGAGTATTTGCACCGATACCGTGCCATCCTAATCAAGCATTTGCTTGCCATTTCAAATCCCGTGAGCATGGATGCAAAACAGGCCCTTTTGGATGACCACATTGTAGAGTTAACGATGACTAATGAGGGACAACAACAAACAGATTTCATAAGGACAGGAGCAAGAGTAGGAAGGAACTCATGAGAAGAGAAATGATGCAGAGTGAGAAGAGAAATGATGCAGAGGGAGATTTTGACAAAAAGAAAATTTCAAATGAGGGGAAGCCCACACAGGAGCAATATCACACAAATTGAGGGGCTAGCAAAGAAATAAATGTTGAAACTCCCAATGCGCTTGGAGGGTTTCAGAAGGAAGAAGTTTATGCAGAGGGAGGGGTTGAGAAAGAACACTCTAACCCTCAAGTAGAGCATACCTCTGCCACAATTCCACCTATTGAGCTTGAAAATCAAGATTCATTTATGCCTGACACACAAATAGATCATAGCACATTAGAAGCTAATTCAGATGGAATGGAGCCCTCAACACTGGAGACACAAGAGTTTTGAGCAGCAAAAGAACAAGAGAAGAATCTCGAGGATGTAACCACTGGACAAGACAACCTCAACGGCAGGCAAACCCAATATGGACCTTTGCTTGACATTGACACGATTGTTCTGGTAATAATCAATATCAAAGAATATGAAAGTCAACCTATTGTCTAGCTACTTATTTGTTTACAAAATGTTTGTAGAGCCTAATTATTTTGGACGTCAATGGCGCATTGTTGTTGTTTCAAGAGCCATATGATCCCCACCTAGAAATTGTCAACCTGCACACCCTCAGGATAGGTGATTGCAAAGCCATTGTGCATCCAAGAACCAAGGAATTTATACAGTTTCTACTTCTAAGGTTCCGGGTTGTGATATGGTCCTCTATGCTGTAGAGAAACCTCAATCCCCTTGTAAATATGGTTTTAGAATTTGTACTTACAAATACTCTCTGAAATGCTAATTATCTACATTAATATGATTCTTTGTACTTCTCAATGTGGTGCCATTGAAATGTATGTGTGTGTGTGTGTGTGTGTGTGTGTGTGAGAGAGAGACAGAGAGAGAGAGAGAGAGAGAGAGAGAGAGAGAGAGAGAGAGAGAGAGAGAGACAGAGAGATTATACATCAAACTCTGCATATGTTGTTCAAATTATACAGTAATCACAGTTCCAGCTAACAAAGGGACAGAGGTAGTGAGACAATTTCATCTTACAATTGAAATAAAGATATAACCAAATTGGAGTCTTACCATAAACCGAGTAGACTTTATCGAGCAAATCGAAAAACTGAAAGGAAGTATAACAACATGAATAGGATCAAATTTAGTAAGTTGGGCTTGCAAACCTTAAACCGGCAAAGTCAAGGACTATAATAGCCGTGAGCAGGAGACCAAAAGAATAGTCTAAGAGGGATCACCTAACACCAGTCAACCAGCCAGGGGATTATAGACTGTGGTTCAAACCTAGAACTAAGTTTCCAAAATAGTTTCCAGAGCCATCATCCCGTTTTTTCCAGAGAGAAAGAACTTTATGTATAGGATGTGTGTGTAGCTGTTTTACCATAAATAATATGACATAATTGAACTTTTAAATTCAAAAGACAGCTGGTTTTGGAAGAAATGAAATGATAAGTACAAAAACAATTCAATCTTAGAATTGTTTTGTACAATGTTTGTAAGAATGAAGCCTCATTCCAGTTATACAAAGTGACAGAATAACTTCCCAAGCAGTAAGTGAAAGTGTAGTCCAGTGTAGGACAGCTTGCCAAACCTAAGTATATATATCCAAACTAAATTCAGTATAGTCCTTAGTGAGGCCAAGGTAAAAGCGGCCCAACATTTTTTTACACAAACAAACTACAGCGCAGCTGGATAGAGAGCAATCACGGCTAGCCACTAGTCTATGTATGATTAAGCAGTGTAGTGAATAACTTAACCAAGTTAGGTAAAAAATAACCAGATGGTGAAACCGAACTCAAAATATTCCAGGATCTAGACAAAAGGAGGATAAAGAACTCCGACCACTTAAGTAGTTAAATATGTCAAGCAAGTTAACCAAATCTATGAACCAACAGGTATTCGGTAGGCTCTTTTTTGTATCAATTTTCCTCCGTTAATTTTTAGTCAAGCAAGGTAACGTAGCAGCAATCCCAAGAGGACAACCCATTGCTACAGTAGAGTGGTCACATACTCAATCCTATTTGATGACAAAATTCAACCAAGCGGCCTAGTAGTTGGAAAACATACCCGGCTGTAAGAGAAAGACAATTTTTACAACCAGTAGCCAAAAATAGCGACACTTTTTATTAATCCATGTAGTATGCTGACGCCTTTTTAGGCCATCATGGTATGCTCAGTACCCCTCAAATGAAATAGATTTAGGTTCAACAGAGTGAGAGAAAAAAGGCAGAAAAACCTCATGCATTAAGCAAGTAGTAAACACATTTATCATTAACAATGCCCACAACTTACCATAGTCACCATGACATGGCATTATTAGCCATATATGCTTCTCATGAAGGAGTATCACAACCAGGAATTAGAGAAAGAGCAACATGCTTAGTAAAAGAACACCCTCAGCAATAGTTACTTCAAAACAATGCTCCCCTTTTCATTTTTTTTTTATAAACTTGCAACGAAAAACATATCGCCAAGGAAGCAGACCTGTGTGCTAGTAGTAGTGAGCTCCATGCTTCAATGTCAAAACAAAACACAGATTTTTCTGGGCAAGGTGGCAACCAAAAAGCTAAGTGAGGGCTAGAGAAGTGGCCTCAACTCTTTATATAGAGGAAGGAGGGAGGCGGCCTGCTAGATCGTAGTCAAGAGAAGAATCGCCATGAGTGTACCGACTCCATTACGTGACAGTGAGGCTGCGCATGGTTGCAGAGAGAAAGCCCCTGCGCCTTTACGGAAAGTATTGGTATTAGGGTAGTAAACCAGTAAGTAAAAACCTACTTGCAGGTACTAGATGGTAAACGGTCCACAATAGCATGGTGAACGTTTAGCAACTTTTCTCATTTTCAAACTTTCTCAATGCTCCAAAACCTTGAGGAAAACCATGTCTCCTTCTTGGAAAGTAGCAAGACGACGATGCTCATATGCGTACTTCTTGTAAAGATCTTGAGCTTGCTTAACATTCTGTTGAGCAACTTGAAGCATGTCAAAATGGTCTTGGAGAAAATCCTTCAATTGTTGTATTTTCTCCTTAGCCAACCCCACCATAACGGGTGATCTAGGTTGAAAACCATATAAAAGCATAAATGGACTAAACCATGTAGTCACATGCTTGGAATTATTATATGAAAATTCCAATATAGGTAAGTCGTCTTCCCCATTGGTTTTCTTCCTGCTAATGTACACTTGTAGCATATCCTCTAACACTTGATTAACTCTTTCAATTTGGCCATCTGTTTCTGGATGATCAGTTGTACTGAGATGTAGTTTAGTTTCCAATGTTTGAAACACAGCTCTCTAGAAGTGATTATCGAACTTCCAATATATGTCACTAATGATACTAGCTAGAGGACCATATAGTCTATATATATGCTCTACAAATAGCCTTGCTAATTTCATGTCTTAACCATAGTCTTAGTGGGAATGAATTGACCCATCTTTGCTAGACGGTCTACAATTACCCATATGGAATCATGGCCACGATTTATAGTAGGTAGTCCTACTACAAAATCCATAGAGATACTCTCCCACTTACCTTGTGGAATCTCTAAAGGATGTAAAAGTCCACCTACCTTGAGGCGCTCTGCCCTATTAACATTGGCACTGTTGGCAGTTTAGTATGTACTCTTGAACATCATGGTGTAAGCCTCGCTAATAAAATTTCTGTTGAACTAAGTCATACATCTTATAAATACCTGGATGACCAGCACTTGGACTATTGTGACATGCTAATAATATTTGGCACCTAGTGTATGAGTCCTTTGGTACACATAATCTTCCCTTGTGGAGTAAGTAGACATCATCAATGGAAAAATCCTTCCATCGCTTAAGCTCTTCCTGAGTAGGGGTGGAGCTCTGTGTGTTGAAGTTTTTATTTGCGCGTGCAGAGACATGTGAGTGGAGGGATCCCTTTTTAAAAATGCACTCCACACTTTAGCATATGATTGATCTTGTACACACTTGCCACGTAATGACTCCAAAAATCCACTCTTTAATTCTGTGAAAGAAAGTGAATTAATTTGAGGCACCCGGCTGAGTGCATCCGCTACTACATTATATTGCACTTTGTGACATCAGAGCTTACAATCATAATCTTAAGGGATCTTTGCCCATCTAGCCTTACGACCCTTCAAGTATGTTTGAGTAGTAAGCCATTTTATGCTCTCATGGTCAAAAACTACTTCAAACTTGGCACCATATAAGTAGTGTCACTACTTTCATAAAGCGTGAATTATGGCATAGAGATCTCTCTCATAGACATAATAATTTTGTTGAGATCTATCTAAATTTTTACTTTCAATGGCTATAGGTCTTCCCTCCTTGAGAACTACCTCACCAATTGATTTATCATTAGCATCAGTCTCTACCACAAACGGCTTAAGTGGGTCAATGATTGCTACGATGAGAGCAGTTGCTATAGCTACCTTGAGTTGTTCAAAACTGCGTTTTTGGGCTTCTTCCCAAGAAAATATCTTACCTCGTGCTTTAAGATGATCCATCACAGGAACAACAATTTTGGCACAATCACGGATATACTGTCAATATGTGGCCATCAAAGAATGGTAGCGACCTTGTAAGTGTCTATCTTGATGCCAGAATAAGAGATCACATGACTAAGGTAATGTATCTCTTTGTTAAATAAATCACACTTGCTTTGCTTAGCATATAGAGCGTGAGTTTATAACTGTTCAAACACTAATTGTAAGTGTTCGATGTGGTCATCTTTAAACTTACTGTAAATGAGAATGTTATCAAGGAAAACCACAACAAATTTTCCAAGATAGGGACGTAAGACACTATTCATGAGTTTCATAAATGTGGTTGGAGCATCGGTTAAACCAAAAGGAATAACCAAAAATTCAAAATGCATGAACCTTGTTCTAAAGGTAGTTTTGGAGATATCTTGTAAAAGTATACACACCTGGTGGTTTCTTGAACGAAGCTCTATCTTTGTATAGTATCTTGTCCCATGGAGTTGATCAAACAACTCATCCACTCAAGGTAGAGGATACTAGATCTTGATGGTTATGGCGTTTAATCTGTGATAATCTACACACATGCACATGGTACTATCTTTATTTTTTACCAATAGAATTGGTGATGCCCATGGCGAAGTGCTAGGTCTAATGAAACCACGGGCAAGGTAGTCAGTCAACTAACTCTCAACCTCCTTGGCTTCTTTAGCACTCATACGATAAGGCGGCTTACTCACCGGTTTAGTGCCTATCAAGATATCTATCCCATGTTGCACATCACGTGTAGAGGGTAAACACGGTGATAAATCACTTCAGAATACATCACTATACTCCGTGAGTAAGTGACACAATTTTTGACATGCAAAAGGAGAAAGTAAACTAGAGTTATACTGGGATGGAGAATCTTATAATTCTTGTATTGTTTGTTTTACAATAATTTCATGTTGCTCAATAGAATTAAAATTGAGAGAACTTTTCTCTTTAGACTTGTTAACACTTTGCTTATCATTAAAATTCATAGCACTTTGCTCTTGAGAATTCATAGACTTGGAGACAAGCAATAACACAAAAAGACTTCATCTATTAAATCTGCTTTTTGTAAAATAGAAAGCTCGATTGTACATATAAGAGGTGCAAATGGTATATTTTTCTCACCAAGCAAAAGCACATGTTTACCATTGTCCATAAAGGATAAGAAGTTGTGTTTATAACTAGTGTGCAATGTGTTTCCTAAACTATGTAGCCACTCCCATCCGAAAACTATATCAGCATGGTCCATGTTCATAACTTGAAAGTCAAGGGTCATTGTATGATCTTGAACAATAAGCTCAACCCCTTTAACTACTGTGTCCCATACTTCTTTATTATTACCAGACATCTGCTCTATGACATACTTGTGAGAGTAGGGAGTCTGTGCAAGCTTCAATTTCTTGACTAGTTTATAGTTCAGGAAGTTATGAGTCGCACCATCATCCACTAAAATACGAACTCATTGTCTATTAATAGTGCCATGCATGTGAAACAACTCATGGGGGCGAAAGTTTTAAGAGACAGACTTGTTTCCACCGAAGCCGTCTCAACCTATGAATGTCATTCCATTTGTGTAAGAATGTATTGACTGCATCCTTGTTGCGATCACTCTCTTCCCCGTCAAACTCAGGAATGGTGATATTCTTAAGCATTGCATTTCTACCTTCTACATCTTCTAAAGAACTTGTCTCTTGGACTCCTTGAGTCATGCGAGCTTGGTTTCCTTGAACCCTGCTAGTTGTGGCTCCTTGAGCCGTCTGTGAATTCATAAATTTCACAAGTAGCTCAGTAAGATTTGAAACATTTTCATTGAGTGCAGAGAAGTTGCGTTCAATTATGCTTTGGTAATTTTCCAAAGTCTTGAAAGCGGCCATGTCTACAAGTCCATGATCTCCTAGATCATCATCGTCATGCATATTAGTGTCGACAGCACCCGTGGTGCCTAGATTTTGATGTACGTGCTCAAAATCAAAAGTGTGCGTAGGTGGAATATCCTTACTAGCCATAGTAAACACACACTAATGTAAAGAGAGAAACAAAACATTAACTTTTGCCTTGTAAACCTTGAAGTCTTGGTTTGTGTTATGCTTGATGACGTTTTTGTTGCATGCGAACATCACGTTCGTTGTAAGAATACCTCTGTTGATTCTTCACAAAAAACTCATCGTTTTTGTGAAGGCTTTTCTTCACATGTGAGGCTTCCTCCTTGAGGAAAAATGAATTTTGGAGCAAAACTTGCCTTCCACTAAGAAATGAAAAGGAAGGGTGAAACCACTTCCTTGAAGTTTGAAGCTTTCCATTTCTTTCTAACTTTCTTATCAACACAAGTATGCTATTTTTTGTTGTTATACATAACAAGGCTCAATAGCTTGATGGTAAAGTGTGGGCCTCTCACCCTCATGGGGTGGTTACAACCCTCCTTTGTGCAAGGTTTTATGGGGCCTTCCTATGCGTGCAGCCAAGAGAGCTTGGTGTCGTATAGTTGCTGGTCGAGTTTGCCTTGGTCACCCGCTTTGGAGGGTGTAGGTGGGGTGGTAGAGGCAGGCTGTCGATGTCTGTCCTTGCACGTTTTGCACAGAAAATTGTGCCTAACTTCTTTTGCTGCAGAGCGAAGACATTACTGTCTACAAATTGTGGGAGAGAAGCAACACATCTCATGCACATGCAACCCGCTTTTCCCCTTTTCCTAAATAGCTCCGACACCAAAGACCATATTAGGTATTATGGTAAACGTCCCTCGTTATGGGAATCTCCAAACTGACTAAATTCATGTAATTTGGGAATTTTTCATGTAGAGTGGGAAAAATGTTGATATACTTGCTGATGGGGTAGAGTGAAATCTTAAAGAATTGTGGTGTTGATAAA
This sequence comes from Adiantum capillus-veneris, assembly GCF_014529385.1. Classification (NCBI taxonomy): domain Eukaryota; kingdom Viridiplantae; phylum Streptophyta; class Polypodiopsida; order Polypodiales; family Pteridaceae; genus Adiantum; species Adiantum capillus-veneris. The sequence continues at coordinate 91,109,799 of NC_140944.1, forward strand.
CACCAGGGTTCGAGGAAGCACAAAGCATGAATTCGAATAAATACTAGTAATGAAATAAAAGAAAAAAAGGTCATTACAATCAAAGGTCTTGTTTACAACCATTATAGTAACAATAGAAGCTCTATATAATCGACTCTAAATTGGACGCCATGTCCAAACTTTGGTCCAAGTGTGGTTGATGATGTGCACGAGCAAGGTCAGTTTTAGCTTTTAGAGCATGCCTTTTTGGAATCTTAATCCTTGAAAATGGACCTTCTTTGTTGAATCTCCAAGACCAAACAATCGCATCTACAGATTCCCACACTTGCGGGTCCTTATAGTTGACAGCCCAAAAGCCCTTCTAACAATTATTGTAAGCTTGAGTATCTGTCATCCCACTCTTTCTTGCACAAGGTGCCCAATATTGAATCAAAACTTTTCCGTAGTTTGGTGATGTAGGCTGGTTGTCAATGTTTGATAAAGCCATTGCAAGCCAAACTGGATAGATATCCATGTCACTCAGAAGTAGCATAACAAAGTCACCTTGGTGCACATCAGATAGAGGGTCAAACTCTTCCCTTGGTCTATCTCGTTGAGGACCACAGAAATGATCATTTAGATCTTCAAGACCTAGGAATCTTTTGACTCCTTGTTGTAAGCTCATTGTACTGCATTGTTCGTGAAGAGATTCTTGCGTTTTTGGCCAAAATTTTTCGTACAAGACTCCCTCTGATATGATTTCTCTTCCAATCTTGTCAATTACCTTAGTCCAGTAATCTATCACTGGACCTATAATATCGTGGCACACTTGAACCATTTCCTAAATTTTGCCAAAACTTAATATAATTCTTCAACCCTGAAATCACTTCTTTAGGGGCCTTGACATACTCTACCTTGGTACCAAAGATGGATCTCCATGTGGTAACATTGGATTTCTTTCTATGTCAGTTTTCCAACGGTGAATACTTCTACTCCAATTTGATACACCTACATGTGCCTTATATTGCACCATGGGTGTCTCATCTTGCATAAAAAACCTAAATTGAAGAGGTTTGGAATGGCCAACAAGTATGTCCTGTCCATCACAAAGGTGCTCCCTTTTGGGTTTTGAACATTGGAACCTGCTTTGGTATTGTAGACGATGTTTTGGGCACACAAATTTGAATCCGCTTGTCTTTAAGCTGTGCTTTTGGTACCCAAATTTGCCTTACTCCTTGCATGCTACTTGTAGCATTTGTTTGTCAATAGGATGGAGAAGATTTCTTGCTTATGGTTTTTTCTGTTGGGCACTTCTTTTCCATTCCTCCTTTCTTGGTGCCATTGGAACAAAGAGTTGTCCGCCTTTAGGTGATAGCTTTAGCTAGTTGGTCTCCCAATCTGGCATTGCCTTGTATGTCCGCATCCATGAGATCCCTAGAATCATTGTCTGATTCATGTGTTCATCCCGTAAGCATAAAAACTGATGAGTGCATGAACATCCATGTACTATCACGTTCAGGTTGACTACTCCTAGTGTCGGTGTTGGGTTCTTATTGCATCCTTTAATAGTCACTATTCATTTTGTCAAAGACTGATTTGTGGCTTTCTTGTACGTGGAATAACTAACTACATTTACTCATCCTCCTGTGTCGAACAATGCATTCGTGTTATGACCGTTCAACTGTACTTTGATGCAAAGGTCCATTACATCTAACCATTCTTCATCTGTTGACACTACATCCTTCGGTAATTCCCATTGTCGGTCAGCTAGCTCCATAGTGTTGATGGGAATAGGTATTTGTTGATTCTTTAGAGCAGCTTTTCTTTTGAGTACTCAAAGCCAAGCTTCTTATTGGGCTTCATCAATAATCTGTTGTCGTTTTATCTTTTGTTGCTTGGCTATATGCATTCTTTCTAGCAATTCATTGGTTAGTGGTATTTTATACTTTTTTAAACAACATACACTAATCCAATTAGACATTGATTCACCATCTAGGGTGGAGAACTTCACTGCTCCACTCGGAGATATATCTTCAATTACAAACGGTCCGTTTCCTTTTTTCTTAAACTTGGGAATGTGTTTCTTAAAAGAATAGACTAAAACTAAGCCCCCTTTCTTGAAGATTTTTGTAACAAGATGGAAATCAAAAAATTATTATTTTTTTCGCTTTTGTGCATAGATGTGGGCTACAGCTGTTAGCCTTTGCTCATCCAGTTTTTCTAAATTTTGAAGTCTGTTTGACAGTTCATGTCCTGTCCACTCAAGATCCTTTGCTACCCTTAGTGTCGATAATAGAAATTCTTCTGACAATATGGCATCGGGACCATAAACAAGGTTAAAGGGTGTAGCATTTAAAGCTATTTTGAATGAAACTCAATAAGCCATAGAGCTGCATGGAGATTCGTTTCCCAATTTGCTCTTTCTAAACTAGCCACTTTATTCAATACTGAGCTAAGAATTTTTATCGTATGCTTAGCTTGCCCATTTGCTTGTGGGTGATAGGGAGTTGATTTGTTATGGATGACCATAAATTCATTAAGTAAATACTCAATTACATCATTGAGGAACTGAGCTCCTCTGGTTCTCGCATCATCCTTTTGAGTTGCTTTAGCCTTGGCCCACTTAGTCAAATAGTCCGTTGCTACAATGATATATTGACCTTGGGTCCTATAATCCGGTGGCTATATTGGCCCAACAAAGTCTATCTCCCATTTTGAGAAAGCTCTAGCCCCCATCATCGGTCTTAAGAACATGCTATCTACACGTGTTGGCATTTTAGCTCGTTGGCATGCATCACACTTTCGAACATATTCCTTGGCATCTGTAAAAAGTGTTGGCCACCATATGCCTGCCATTAAGATTGCTCTTGTGGTGGTCTCACTTGAGAAGTGACCTCCGGCTAATCCAACATGTGCTTGATCTAAAATAGGAGTATATTTGTCTTCATTTGCACAAAGATGTAGATGTTGAACTTTACCTCTTCTATACAATTGATTTCCAATAAAAGCATAGGCTCTTGGTTCTGTTTCAATTGCTCTTTGACAGTGTTTACTCATATCCTCAGAAAATGTTCGGCTTGACAAGTGAATAACTAGATAGTTACTCCACTTAGGAACATGCCACATTTGGAACAGTGTCACATGAGGTATGGGTGTTTGTTTTTGACATTGAGGATAATGTTTCACAAACTAATGAACATCGCTCCTCATAGTTGGCAAAAATACTCCAAGTCTCAAGATTCGTCACTTAGTTTGGTCTTCCGCAAAGTGAAGTCCTACTATTGTAATATGTGCTTGACACAAGTATTGGTTTTTTTCCTCGGGATTACTGCATAAAAAAAATATTCCATCCCGATTTCTTATGTACAACCTTCGAGCAAGTAATTGATACATAGCCAATTGCTCAATTAATCCGATTCTGATAGGAAGTGGTATTTGTGAATCCACTTGAGCTATGATCACCAGGGATACCACGTTTTTTGACCATCTAGGTATCATTTCAATGGAGAACAGATATGCATCTAGTAGATCATCGTCTACTCCCTTAGGTGGTTCTCCTGAAACAATCCTTGACAAATGATTACCTCTTTGATGAGTGGCGCCCTTTTTCACAACAACACTAAAATCAAATTCCAGAAGAACGATGAACCATCTCACTATTCTTCCTGTGTTGCACAAGGCTTGTTGACCAAGTACAATAAAGCTTGGTGGTCCACAAAGAACAGGAATTTGTTTGCACTTAGCACTTGAATATGGAAATCAAATATGCGTTCTACTCTTAGCACTTGCTTAAATCTTGCTAAATGGTCATAGAGATCCCTAGATCCACTGTATTTTCTGACCCATTTCTGAAAATCAACTGGTCTGACACGTCTATTTGGTTCAACTCCTGGTCTCCTGGTAGTTGGTCCTGTTCCGAATCCTTCAAACCAGTATGTTGGAAATAGTGACTCATGTAGCCCTGGACTAGCTTTAGTGTCACCCAGTTTTCTTCGTGATGAGGTTGGTTTTGGTTTCTTAACATTACTCTCGGAAGATCTCTCACGGAGTTCTTCTCATGGAATAGTTTTTGGTCCTTGGCCCAATATCCAATCCCTTATGGAGTACCCTTGGTATTTGGTTTTTCCCACCTCTTCAGGAGTCATCACAAAAAGTTATTGCTATAACAATCCCTAAATAGGTAGGTCGGTAGATCTGCTGGACCCTTGTCTTTGATTTTCAAGATATAGATGATCTTCATGGGATGCAACTGTCCTGATTTGGCATCGGAAGTCCAGAGAAGATCTTTGAAGTTTCTATCCTCCCAATAATAGAGTCCGATCCCAGGATTATTCGTGGTAAGCCATTTTAAAGGCTTCAAATAAACTTGATTGTATCCCTCGAATTCTAATGTCGGTGGTCCTTCTTTTGCTGCCATATCCGAAATGAGTGTATTCACCTCTAATTCCCATTTATCAATCACATCAAGGTTTCCAACTTTTAAGTACTGAGTTTTGTTTCTATCCATGTACATTTTTCCTTGGTTATTTGCTCGTATTTCCTCTTCAAACTCTATTTTGTGGTCATCAATGCGGATAGCATACTCTTCATTAGGATCTAGGTAAACTTGAGCTCCATGTTTATTAGTCTTATAGAATGTGCAAATGTCCTTATACCGCATTGTCGTTCCGGTTCCAGAATGAGTCCAATAGGAAGGCATTTCAGATGTTATATCTGAAAAAGTGTATGAGACGTCTTCTAAGATAGTTTCCAAGTGGTCACCTTGGTTCATACTTTCTTCGATGGATACTCTACTCGAAGTTGAGAAATGGGACAGATGTAAATAATCGTGATTATTTACTTCTGGTAACTTTTTGCATCTTTTTGATGAGCTGAGTATGTACACATGTCTATCACATCAATATAAGCCTATGACTCAAGTTTCATTGAGTTTGAGCAAAATCGTTTCCAATTTACACTCAAGTTCTCGAAAGTTAGTACAGAATTTAGTTTTTACCCAGTTTTTTGTGAGTTTGGTGATCCAAATTTTCTGGTCCTTTACAAAAGTTGTTTGTACATATGCAATGAGCTGAAAGTAAATAATCACGATTATTTACTTTAGGCCCAAAATGAACACGTTTTTGCACTTTTTCAATGGACAGTCTTTTCATGAGCTATTTTAAGCCTGTGAATAAAGTCAAAACTTAATTTGGCCTAAAATATCAAGAGAAAGTAAATATTCTGAGTTTTTGTATACTCTTGAAATTTTTACCTCAATGTGTCCTTGAGCTTACCCCCTGGCTCATACTATTGGGAGAAGAGGGGGAGATTGACCGCTTAGAATATTCCACATAATCTTTCAAGCCGTCACCATCAAATTGTCCACCTCTTCTTTCAATTTTCAAGCACACACACTCACTTAGACTATGACACACACACACACAGTAAACATAGAATTGACATAGACAAGCTTGTAAGACAGTGTAAGAGATGTGTAAGAGATGGAGACTAGATTAGAGAGTACACAACAAAATAACCATAGCTTAAGAGAGTAGAGAAGAGAATCTGCAAGAAAGGCCTAAATCTAGCCCCAAACTCCATGACACCTCTCTTGTGGAGTTGGTATTTAATATATTACTTTGAGTTTAAGGTGCCAAAAATTGAAGCCCCTCTTTTACAACCACTTTACTTTTGCAAATGAGTGAAGCTCATTAGTTCTTGCATGACCCATAAGGGGAGTTCCCACTACAACTATTTATAGAGCCATAGTGGCTTATTGAAATGATGTTCTAAGATACTGTGCAAATATAAAGTGGCCAAGAATAGTTGCCGTCGCCTCGTCATCAACTCCCCGCATTCCACTCTACAAAATCATCATCAACTCAATTAGTAAAATAAATAGACAACACATAATTAACCATTATGCCCAGCTATCCCAATTGCAGCTAACCACTACAACAGGAGGGTGCCCAGTCTCGTAACATCCCTCCCACCAGGGATAGCAACTGTCCTCAGTTGCTCAATAGAGAAATAAACTGGACCGTGAGTGATAGAAAGTGTGGAGAAGGTCGGGAAAGTTGCGAAAAAACTTTTCAGGCATCCATTTGGCATCCTCTCTAGGGTGCCCTTGAAAGTCAAAAGGTAACGGTTATAAACCATTCCAGTGCGTGTAGTGGTGGTCTCATGGTTAACTATTTTGTCAGGGATGAGTTGCTCTTCTTGGTCTACAAGTGATGGTGGGTCTTCATAAATGTGGTGTGTAGGTAGGGGTCCTCGGAATGGGTGTAAAAGACTAATGTGAAAGGCATTGTGAATGTGCCAATGTGCAGGTAGGTCTAAACGAAAAGAAACGTTGTTAATGACAGTTGAAATTTTGAAAGGTCCATTAAAACGAGGAGCAAGCTTAACAAAGACATTAGTATCAACACTTTTGATCCTTCGTTTTTCGATGCCAAGTAAAACATGATCACCTTGTTTGAATTGGTGTGCCTTGCGGTGCTTGTTAGCATGCTTGGTGTAAAGTTCTTGTGAGTGTTTAATGGAAGAATGCACACTTGCAAAAATATCATGAAAGTCAGTAGTGAAATCATCAGCGGCAGGCACAACATTAGAAAGACGTGAAGCATGAGTAGGAAGTGAGTGACCATATACAATTTCAAAGGGAGATTTACCCGTGGCAGTGTGAGTGGTGTTATTGTATGCAAATTGCAAAATATGTAGGTAGTCATCCCATTTCTTAGGTTGAGAGGAAACATAAGCCTTCAACAAGTCAATAATAGTGCGGTTGGTGACTTTGGGTTTGGCCATTAGATTCAGGATGAAATGTAGAAGTGAAATCAAGTGTAGTGCCAAGATTTTCAAATACAGTAGTCCAAAAAGCACTACAAAATTTTGAGTCTCGATCAGAAATAATCACTTTAGGCAAACCATGATGTGGAAAAACAATCTTCAGAAACAAAAGTGTAGCTTGATGTGCTGTGAGTTTTTTCTTACATGGAACAAAGTACGCTTGTTTAGAGAAACGATCAATAATAGTCCATATCATGTCATGTTTGTGTGTTGTGAGTGGGAAACCAGTAACAAAATCCATGGAAATATGTTCCCAAGGTCTTTCAAGAATGGTGAGAGGGTGTAAAAGTCTCAATTTCTTACCTGTAGCTGCTTTGATTTTTTGACAAATCAAACAAGTTGACACATACTGTTTAACATCCATTCTCATATTAGGCCAATAGAAATCATGACATAAATTTTGAAAAGTGGCAAAAAATCCTCTATGTCTAGCATAAGGTGGTTTGTGCAATTCTTCAATAATTAATGTACGAAAAGGTTTAGTTACACACAATTTTTGTTTGAAATCAAGGAAGTTTCCTTGAATAGTGTATTCGAGGAATGTGTGTACAGAATTATCAAGCATGTGCAACCATGTCGTTTTGAAGTCATCATCATGTGCATAAGTGTCAGGCATAGTATCAAAGGAAGTTCCCGTAATGGTTGATAGATGATTAAGTGAGGGTCTTCTACTCAAAGCATCAGCTACAACGTTTTCTTTACCAGGTTGGTATTGAATGTTGGGCTGGAAACATTGAATAAAAGCGGCCCACTTAATATGTCTATCATCTATTAAGGGCTGAGAAAGTAAATATTTGATACTTTGTTGATCAGTTTTAATGATCAAGTCAGTACCCATTACATAGTGTTTCCAAATTTTCAATGCATGTACCACAGCAGTTGACTCTTTATCATAAGTACTGAAATTTGTTTCAGACGGTTTGAATTTACGACTTTCGAAAGCAATGGGATGGTAATCTTGCATAAGGACTGCACCGATACCTTTCCCACTAGCATCCGTGACTACCACAAAGAATGGTCTTTCAAAGTCAGGCAATTGCAATACAGGTGCATTAGTCAAAGCATGTTTAAGTGCATTAAATGAGATTTCTTGCAAATTGGTGCATTCATAAGGCGTGTTTTTCTTCAATAAGAAAGTCAAATAATGTGCTTTGTAAGCAAAATTACGAACAAATTTCCTGTAATAGCTACAAAGACCAATAAAAGATCGTAGCTCATGCAAGTTTTTGGGTCTAGGCCAGGATTGAATGTCTTCAATTTTCTTTGGATCGACATGTATTCCCTTACCCGATACAATATGTCCCAAATATTCAATTTCAGATTGGAAAAATGAATTCTTGTCAGGATTCAAATACAAGTGATTTTGTGCAAGCAGATCAAATACACGTGTTAAATGTTGCTTATGATCTTCTTCAGATTTACTGAAAACCAAAATGTCATCAAAAAATACAATCACAAAATCTTGGTGGTCAATGAAAATGCGATTCATCATGCGTGTGAATGTAGCTGGTGCATTTGTCAAACCAAATGGCATGACAAGAAATTCATAGTGCCCAGTTTGTGTTCTGAAAGCAGTTTTGTAGACATCATGTTCAAACATTTTGACTTGGTAATACCCTGATTTAAGGTCAATTTTGCTAAAGATGTTTTCCCCTTTCAGTTTGTCTAGTAGATCATCCACTCTAGGAATAGGAAATCTATTCTTAATGGTGATCTTGTTTAAAGCCCCGTAGTCGATACACATACGAAAGGTTCCATTTTTCTTTTTAACAAGAAGTACTGGAGCTCCGTATGGTGAATTACTGGGTCGGATTAGGCCTCGGTCAAGTAAATCAGTGATTTGAGTTTGTATTTCCCTGTGTGCGGTAGGATTTGCACGATAAGGTGCTCTACGAGGAGGTTCACTCCCCGGTATGATGTCAATTTTGTGGTCTTCAGGGCGTGATGGTGGAATTCCAGGTGGCAGATCATGCATGAAACATTCTTTAAATTGTGAGAGAAATTCATCGTGTGTGGAATTACGCGAAGTTTCAGTTTCATTAGAAATTTGATTTACCAAGACTAGATATGTTTTCCCCAGTTTTTGAATTGCTCGTTTGGCTTGAGTGTGAGAGAGGAGTGGAATTTTTTGATGTGCCAGTGTTGCTTGGATGGAGAAAGTTTTATTATTATGAGTGAGAGACATTTTACGTGTTTTATAATTAATCAACAGGTCAAATTCATGACGAAATGGCATTCCCAAAATCATATCGAGTCCATGCAATGGTGCTACCAAAAATGTACGTGCTTGTGTGAATTCACCAATGCAAACTTCAACAGTGACTTGAGTTTTACAATTAAAATGCTAATTATTAAATACAGTTTTGACCTTATGAGGTGATGAAATTTCAAAGAGTGATAGTTGTTGTGCCAATCGTGTGGAAATGAAATCATGGCTACTACCATCATCTAACAGAATTGTGACATTTTCACCCTTCACAGAGCCTTGCACTTTAAACAAAGTGTGAGGAGATATAGGAGTACCTGAGGATGGGTTTTCATCGTTATCATAATCAGGATCATATCCCTCACCGTAGTTAACTTCCACTTCATTGTCGTCGGGTGTAGCATCTTTGATGAGGTTAAGAGTAGCTCCGATAGGGCGGTTGTTGTTGAAGGGTTTCTGATTTGAATTCCTGTTGACTCCATTTGAATGGCCATTGGATTGACCATTGCCCTTAGCATGACCATTTGGGCACTTGTCTGCATAGTGACCATATTGAAATCATTTAAAACACTTCACCTTTTTGTTACCATTAGAATTTGGAGGAGAACGTTGGTTGAAAGAATTTTGGTTGCCTCGTTGTTGGGTGTTGTTGTTGTTGTTGCTCGTATGAGGTTGAGCAGTTGTAGGAGAATTTTCGAATCTACGTCTTTTGAAAAAAGTACGGCTTTGGTGTTTGTTTCTGTCAAAGTTAGTAGAGAAAAGAGGTCTCTTGTTGCGGTTAGTGTTAGCAGGTTGATCAGTGTGAGAGGAATGTCCACCTTTCTTCTTTTCTGCGTTGAGAGCCAAATTAATAGCCTTTGACACAGAATCTGGTTCGAACATATCTACCTCAACACCAATTTGTAGTGCCAAGCCTGATATATACTTACTCTTCAATTTCTTGCGACTAACATGTTCAATAGCTTGCAGCTGAATTAAACAGTTCAAAAAACGATCAGTGTAACCCTGTACATCTTCATTTCGATCCTGTCGAATTAAATCCCATTGACGTCGTGCTTTAGCTTTGTATTATGTGGGCAAAAATTGAGATAAAAACACTTTTTTAAATGCATGTCAGGTGCGTGGTCTTCTACCGTGTTGTTTGGATGCGTTCCACCACAATGCAGCGCTTCTAGTGAGATGATTGGATGCACACTTTACCATTTCACGCTCGGGAAAGTCTTCATCATGAAAGTAGTCATCTAACTGACTAACCCATGATAGAACCATGCTAGCATCTTTAACGCCATCAAAATATTTGAAAGTAAAGGCTTTTCTGCTAATTTTGTTTTTCTTGGGTGCCGGTGCAGATTCGGTGCGTGTAGAATGCAATAATTTATCTTCAAGTTCTTGCCTTCGCATGCGTTCATATGTGAGTGACTGCTGCAAATTTTGAAGTTGCTCTGCAATCGTGGGTGCACGAGGAAGATGTTCCATGATTGCGTGCTTTTTTGTTTCCTTTTAAATAAATAATTGAGTGGTAATGCTTAAAAAGGCTATTTGGTGATATTTACAGTTGCAATTTGCGGCATAAAATAAAATAAATAACAGAAATGTAATGTACTTAACTGAAAAAGAGCGGTGGTGTCCAGTCCAAAATGGCGATGAGCTACGAAATTGCCAGAGAAGAGATAGTCCGACGGTGCGTCACCGAGCCAGTTGAATTTGTAATGTCCGGTCTCCCTTATCCTCCCGAAAGAAGCCAACAATGTCAATTGTAGAACAAGAGTCCGCAGTTTATTCAATTGAGTGATAAGTTTTTTGATTAATTTGACGATGTTCGGATTCTCGGGGAATAAATTTGCAGCTCTTTGAAAACAGTAGCCCTTTGTGACCGAATGAGGGGGAGTCGATCGATTTGGGAAGCCGTCAAGTGGAGAGCACCATAGGTAGTAGGGGTGAATGGGAGTTAAGCAAGGGCGGCCGAAGTAACACGTGAAAGACCTTTGGAGGTTTTTGGAAAAAAAATTGGGAATTGCAGTGGGCGGCCGAGTAGAACAATGGGCGGCCCAATAACAAGGGAAATGCTTTTGAAGGTTTATAATGGAAAATAAAAGTTTTTGGTACTATTATGGGCGGCCCTGGACATCCAGTGGGCAGTCACTTTACATGCATGACTTAACTTTAGTATGTAAAGCTTGGAAGACAGCTGCAGGCAGCGAGGACGATAGCGCGCCAAAGTTGATGGCTACTGTGTGGCGTGCAGGGGCCGTTTGAGGCTGTGAGGAAGAAGGCAAAAATGCCCAGCAAGCCAAGGCGCCCCTACTGGGGTTACCGGGGTGCACTTTGGTGAAGGTTGACAGCTAGGAACAGTTCCCACTACAGTTTTCCATCTCCAAGGCGGGATTTTTGAGTATATTCCTTGTCTTCACTTACACCTCCCGAACTCCGCTCCTGGTTTTTTTTTTTTTTTGTCAAGGGCTTATTGGCCTTTCAACCCCTTCTCTCTTTTCTTCGACCTTCAAGTCTTCAAAAGAAGATTTTAAAGCCTTACCAATTTTCAAAGGCTTGCCGATTTCAAGGGCTTGTCAATTTTATTTTCTTTTTGAATTATGGTCGACATAGCTTTCCTTGATCCTTGCTCGGATTCTACAATCCCTTGCTACTTTCTTCTTGCCTTCACAGTCCGCAAGGATTAAGCATTAGAATTGAAAGTGAATTCTCGACATACCGTCTTTTGACCATCATGAAGCCGAGATTGAGAATCAGTTGCCGATTAGCCACCAATTAACAATCAAGTTTTATTCTGTGAACTCGATCAATTATACTTCGAATTTCCATGAGCCCTTGAATTCTTGAATTGCAAAGTCGATGAATTGCAATTGGGGTTTTGTCGATTAGAGGAAACTCCTTAGAACGGAAATCTGGTGCTGATTAATCCTCGAACTTGACGCTCTGATACCACTGTTGGGAGAAGAGGGGGAGATCGACCGCTTAGAATATTCAACATAAGCTTTCAAGCCATCACCATCAAACTGTCCACCTCTTCTTCCAATTTCCATGCGCACACACTCACTTAGACTATGACACACACACACACACACAGTAAACATAGAATTGACATAGACAGGCTTGTAAGAGAGTGTAAGAGATGTGTAAGAGATGGAGACTAGATTAGAGAGTACACAACAAAATAACCATAGCTTAAGAGAGTAGAGAAGAGAATCTGCAAGAGAAAGGCCTAAATCTAGCCCCAAACTCTAGTGCACCTCTCTTGTGGAGTTGGTATTTAATATATTACTTTGAGTTTAAGGTGCCAAAAATTGAGGCCCCTCTTTTACAACCACTTTACTTTTGCAAATGAGTGAAGCTCATTAGTTCTTGCATGACCCATAAGGGGAGTTCCCACTACAACTATTTACAGAGCCATAGTGGCTTATTGAAATGATGTTCTAAGATTATACTGTGCAAATATAAAGTGGCCAAGAATAGTTGTCGTCGCGTCTTCATCAACTCCCCGCATTCCACTCTACAAAATCATCATCAAATCAATTAGTAAAATAAATAGACAGCACATAATTAACCATTACGCCCAGCTATCCCAATTTCAGCTAACCACTACAACAAGAGGGTGCCCAGTCTCGTAACACATACAGCTTTTAAAGTGTACACTCCAGTCGGATTGAGAGGTTGACAGCCTTTTGGTGTTATTTCTAACCGTAGACTTGAAATTCTGCAACTTCATATAACAAACAGCTCACAATTGATTCTTTTGGAGAGAGCAATGTCTTGAAATCCACCTCGGATTCTACTTACCCTACTTCTAGGGTCTACTGCATTGGGGTTGTGGAAAGTGTCCACAAACACTCGTTTTTTTGTTTTTTACAATTTTCAGAGTCTTGATCTTAAGACTTGTCTCGCCTTTCAATCACTCTGCAAATCCTAATCTAATCTACAATCCTAAAGGCACTCAGCCCAAGTACGATTACATCCAAGCTACCTCTACACGTCAAAAGACGACAATCTTAAGCTATACAGTTTTCAAAAGAAAGTTTTGACTCTAGGAGATCCTAGAGGAAGTTAAAGGATAACTTCACAAGATGCTTGTGTTTTTTCCTAGTTTAGGTATCTTCGATCCCCGACAGCGGCGCCAAATGTGGGACAGGTGCCTAACCTCACTCCTATCTTAGCAGACAACGAGAACCACGAATAAATTGTCAATCCATGGGACGAAGTTGACTCAACTAAGGCATAGAGGACACAAGAGGTTGTCAATCTCTAGGAAACAACAAACAACTCGCATCTAGCTCAAGCTACAATTAAATGACCGAAATCACCAAAAACTAGTCGCTCATCAGCACACATGCTTATGGTCTCAAATTCCACTTTAGGTGACTGCAATAATCGCGATTATTAACAAGGGTGGATTTTTGACCTAGTCAGTTTTGACCGAGAATTCATCTAAATGCTTAGCAATGATGTCCCAAAACCCGCCTATGCTTAGTTTTTTATTTTGAAGTCTAAATTCGGACTTATGAAGAGATTAGCCCCCGGGTCGGCGATGCCAAAAGCTACAAAATACTGTGAACTATTTACGTCAATGTGTAGATCTCTTAATTGAGGTTGCAATGTAAAAGACGCGACTGCAATGTGACAACCCGGAAGGGAGTAGGAAGCAAGAGAAGGAGATAAGTGAGCGCCATTAGCTCACGCTGTATATTTTATTATCCAAAACTTGAAAATAACTTACAAAAATTGGCTTTTATACCTTAGCCAAGGTTTTTGGTCATCAAAACTAATACTCTAGGACCTCTAACTAAAGATAGGTTGATACAATCTGGAAGCTTGTAGCCCCGGCTCATCAATTACAAAGTTTATCCGGAAACAATATTCCCGATTTATCAAAATAATAAGTGCTTTTACAATGAGAGCTTTAAAAAATGGTATCTAAGTTAGTTTGTTTCTAACAGCTATGCTTAGACACCAATGTTTAACCTATACACACAATCGTCTCGGAGTATGCCATCTAGGAGGGGTGGAAGGGAACTAAGTAATTAAGGGCAATGTTTGCAGAGAGAGGAAAAAGTTGATGTTAATGTGTGAATTTTTGCAAAATTATCTAATAATGCCCGTAACAAGTCGTCAACAGGGAAATTTTAACTGATAACATCTCTTTGATGAGTGTGAATACTATATATACTATCAAAAAATCATTAAAAGATGGTCTCTTTTGTCATTTTCATCATTTTTTCTTGATATTGAGACTTAAAAATGGAGAAATCCACCAAAAAAAAATAAAGCTCAATTTTTCAATGGATTTTTACTTTGCTTTTTTAAAGCATTTTGTCATTTTCTTTGATTTTTTCAACAAGCAGGTCAAAAATTAGTAATAAATAGCAGATGAGCTCATTTCAAAAAACTAAAGATATGCTAATGATCAAAAGGACAAGGTAGACATGCACAAAAAATTTAATCAAATCTATGGATGAAAGCGGGAAGCCTAAATTAGGCGGCCATACCAACTTTGGCAGAATTCTTGCAGAATGAGCTACAAGAGTCCGATTGGGAAAATTTTTGAGTCCAACATAGATTTCACATTCTAGTAGGACTAAAAGGGGAATTTGGGAAAAAAGGGTTTGAAAAGTACAAGAATAGATACCCGAGGTAGGCTAAAATCTCGTCATCTCCACCTCTCGCTTTTGGAGAGAGAGCTTTTCGACCTCTTTCGCGCGATATTTCCGAAGTCCATAATCACCTGTTTACAGCGCCCTCTCACACGAGACATGAGGGGTAAGTTCTATATTATCAATGATCCATTCTCTATGGCCGATAGCTAGTCTAAACCCGAAGAAAAAACCCTAAAACCTGAGCAGTGCACGAAGACCTATGATCAAAAAGTGACCATAGCGGCTTGTCAGCTCAACCAAATTTGATGAGACTTGAATTTTAGCTTTCTCCAACATAATAAAACACGTATATATCAACAGTTGACCATTTTGCAAAGCTCGAGGGGGGTCCCAAGTAGAAAAGCTAGGTTTTTGGCAGATGCCAGAATTCGATTTTGACTCCACAAACAGCTTCTAGACAGGGTCTATATACAATATATATGGTTGGTTTCATAAAATCAATCAAGGAAAGTCCTCGAAAAGTACAAAATGGCTTGAAGGCTACAAGGCGTCAAAATTGATATATGAAGTCAAACTCACTCGGAATGGGCCAAAATCGGATGAGTTGCTTGAGGACTATGTAGCGGAAAAGTCCAAAGCCTCGAAAGTGACTAACTCACTCCACAGGCCATGTAGTCACAAAAATTGGTGATCTCAGGGTTGACAAAGCCCAAAGTGATACCAACAGGACAAAACTTTACCAAATTCAATTTAGGACTTGTTTTAGGTGTATTGAATATGTTTAGGTCAAAATTTTCAAGTTTTGCAAGAAAAAGTTGACTGTTGTAAATAATCGTGATTATTTACTTTTGTAATATTTTGGCTTGAAAATGGTACGTTCACATCACCCATCACTTGTACACACCTATTACATGCCACATTTCAAGTTTGAGCCAAATTGATCAAAGGTAAATTGGAAAATTGCCAAAAAACGCAAAGAAGTCCTTTGAAACCAATTTCTGAGTTATCACATGATTTGATCCAAATGACCTCATACTTCATACACAGAGTCTACATCATGCCTAGAACCAAGTTGCTTCAAAAAATGTCCATTTGGGTAAAAATTTAATAATCTCAATTATTTACTTTTTGACCAAGATAGGGAGACATTGCTACTTTGACCTCATGGGACCAAAGAACACGATCGCGATGTCCTAAGCCCACTAATCAAGTTTGAGCTAATTTGGATCCCAAAATCTCAAAATTCCTCTATATCTACTGTTTCAAAGACGGAAAGCTTAAATCTAGCACCATTTTTATCATGTGCACTCAAATGAGCCCATACTTCACTCAAAGTATCTATTTGTTATATTTTCAAGCCTATAATGCCAAAATTGCAAGAAATTGAAAAACTTTCTCAGCTGTCAATAATTGCAATTATTTAGTTTTGTTGCGAATTTTTTCTTGGACTTCATGATTTTAATCTTTACATGTTTTTATGCATCTATGCATGTTCAAAAATTGATTTGAAGCAAATTGGACTCAATTTGTCTGCAATTTAAACAGAAGGACATTTCAGAGTGGAAATTGCAGAAATCTTCTAACTTTGACAATGTATTCACCTAACAAGAGCCATGCAAGCTGCGGAGAAGGCCAAGAGAAGGGTGATCAACAAGGAAAAGTTGCAAGAGATGCCAGCATACCAATTGGACCCAGCTTCAATAGTGAAGAAGGACATCAAGTAGAACTACAAATTTTGCCAAAAGAGGTCTACAATGTTGCAGCAAAGCCTGAAACAAAAGAATCTAACAGGAGGCTTACACTTAGAGCATTCTACGACCAAGAGCCATGTGGTGTAGACTTTCAGGAAGCATATGAGCTCTTGTCCACGATCAAGAAAGATGGAACAACCCAAATTTCTGACCAGCACATGGTAGAAGTGGTAGTTACCAAGGAGATCATGGCCAAAGCCCTTAAATTACTCACAGAAGGGATGACCATGAGAGCAAGAGACAAAAATATAGTAGGCACTTACACCAAAGATACTATTGCTGCCACATTTGCTGATCTCATCCAAAAACAGGTGGAAGAACCTGCAAGACTATATCATCAACACTTCCACTTTCTAGCAAAGAGATCGCCAAGTTACACAACACCCAATCATGCAATTGCGGCTACATTTATACGAGTGTTAAAGTCGACAACCAGCAGCAACCCATCGACCACGCACATTTCGTGTTATCCACACTAAAGGGTACAAAGAAAGAGGGTAAGATAACATATGTGGGAGCACCTGAGGTACTCACAAGAATTTCCTACCACACTATCGGCATGGCAGATAATTTGCCACCTGTCTTAGATCAAAACACATGGATAATGTCAGCACAACCATCCCCTCATTCCACAAGGTCCACCAAAAGAACGTACAAACCTGATGAAGATTCTATCGAGAGCTCTGCAGAAAGGCATAGCACTGAAAGATCAGATAATGAGGAAAGAAGAGCCCGCATCAAAGAGATAAAAAGAAAAGCAGTGGCCGCACATCAGGAGGATTCTCAGCAGAAGCAGTCAAGGTTTGAGAGCGAGAAGCACTCTTATGAACAAATCCACCAACCTCAAGGAAAGGACCCTGCAAAGTGGGTACCTATAGAAGTAAAAGGACCAAGAACAAAGCACACTGCATGAAGAGAAGCAGAAGATCCATAGGATCTATTGGAAAGAATGTGTAACGAGGCAGAGACATTGAAGTTGAAAGAAGCTCAAGAAGCAGAAAGAAAAGCTAGAGAAGATGCGGAGGAACAAAAAAAAAAGAGCAAAAGAAGCAACTGCATAAGGAGAGGCCCAACATGAACAAGGTGACATGTCTCTCCGACCTTCTTCACTACTACAGAACAACATGACCACCCCATGCCAAGCCCTCCACCATCACAAGCAGATAGAACCACACAAGTTGATCCCCACTAAAGAAAAAGAGCCTGAACCACAAGAGGTAGCAGAGTCTGCACAACAGGCAACAACTACTCTGGAGCAAGTTAAAGCAAGAGAACAAGAGCCGAAAAGGGCAGCAAGTCCTGCACAAGAGGAGAAAACAAAGTTTGAGCAAACAAAAGAACAAGAAACACAGAAAACCCCTTCTACCACCACTAAGCAAGAAACGCTTGAGACATCCATGAAGCCTCAAGCAGACAAAGCAAAAGATGCCCAAGCACACCCATTAGAGGAAGAACAAACCCGACCGCTACCACAAACAGCTGTTGTCATGCCATGACACGTTCAAAATGTGAAATTAAAATATCTACCTCACTCTTAATGTTTATGATGTGTGGGACCAAATGCTATAATGTACATAGTGTGATATATGCGAAAATAGATGCCACGGCTGCAGCCGTGTACATACCTTGTCGGATAGACGAGGCACTAACGTGACACTATGGCATGCTTATTTACATAAATATATGCCTATTTTTCTTTATAAATGTACAAATGTCAAGTGTATCGAAGTGGCACACTAATTTTGTTAGAAAGTTCAATGCGGGCAATCTCGGCCAAAAAAATGTAGGTTTTGTGCGCTGGCATAAAAGACGTGTCCAAAGTGCTTACCAAGTGGTAAAATGAGGTTCAACATGAAATTCGATCCCAATGGGATTTTTCCACAATTTTAGGGATTTTTCCCAGTCCGTTTGGGCTTTTTACAAACAAAAAGTGACTTTTTGGGCTAAAAATGGCTAAAAGTGGCCTTAAAATGGTCAAAAATAGCTCAAAATAGCTCAAAATGCCACATCAACGATGCTAGAATTGTTGCTCAAGTTCTGTGGGAAGTTTTAGAGCCAAGGAGATACAGCCATTCCTTTACAGGGTGCTAGTGGAGTCCTGTGCTGCTTCCACTACATGGTTGAGATTGTGAAGCCTTCAATTAGAGTTTCCCCTCCTCAAATAACTACTTGTGATTCTCCGATGAAGTACTAAAGCTTCCATGAAATGGTCACAACAAAGAATCAAAGCGTCAATTTAGGGTTTTTAACAGGTCGAATGAGCACTGCATCTGTGCAATTGGGAGCAAGGCTACACCTAATCTTCACACACACAAGATTTTTGAGTTAGTATTGGTTCTTTTTCAAAGTGGAGCTTTCATGGATGGAGTTTTGTTTTTTTTTAGTGTGTTTTAAGCTTCAAACCATCTACACCTTGCTTGATTTTGCTTCAAATCCTCACAGTCAGAGGCCCGGTGCTTTCCTAGTCGCATTGCACACTTCTTGACACATTTTTGGTGAACCCGATGCGAAGTAGGCTAGGTTGAGGGTTCAAAAGCTTCATTAAAGGTCTCAAAACAAATTTTTAAAGATATGGAGCAACAGGGGGTTCGGTTTGATCCAGTCACAATGCAAATGTTTCAAGCTTTTGCAGTGTTTATGCAGCAGCAGCAAGCTGCAGAAAGGAGGGAGCTCTCCTCAACCAAAGTGCTTCAATCTGTGGTGAAGAAAATGGACCAATTTAAAGGTAAAGATGTAACAAAGTATCTTTGTGGATATGTAAAG
Source organism: Adiantum capillus-veneris (assembly GCF_014529385.1). Lineage (NCBI taxonomy): Eukaryota > Viridiplantae > Streptophyta > Polypodiopsida > Polypodiales > Pteridaceae > Adiantum > Adiantum capillus-veneris. The sequence goes on from NC_140944.1 coordinate 91,128,911, forward strand.
GAGATGGAGATTCATCGAGTGCCCGAAGCAGAGATGGTGCAAAGTTTTGAACTTGTTGTAGTTCCCGAGATAAGAGAGCATGTAAGGGGAATTTGAAATGAGCATGGGGCAACTTGGGAAGCATTCAAATTATCCTTGAAGGAAGATTATTTCATGGAGGACTCCGAAAGGGTAACAGAGAGGACTTTCTTAGGGTGGGTAGTTCGACCAAAAGAGGGGCTCTCGCCTACCGAACTGCTAAGGAAATTCGAACGCCGTTATGATCAACTTTCAGAACTGAAAAGGCTATCCTAAACTCGGAGAAGACAGAGCTATTTTTGCAAGCCGTAGGTAAAGAGATTTAAGAGCAGTTAGAGCTACTACTTGAGGATAAGGATGCGGAACAGGGTTTGAAAACCGATTGGAATGAGGTCAAAGATGCTATTTCACTACTAACTTAGCGACAACGACGAAGAGACAAGATGATAGTCAATCCTACTCAATCCCCAAGTGTTCCTGAAAGTCCTATAAATCCTGTGGTTGTGGTTCCAAAGAGTGACAAATCCATCCTAGATGATATTGTCAAAGCAATGCAAGAGCTCAAGTTAAAGCTTACAAGGCTAGAAGAAAAGGAACAGCCATCAGGACAATCTACAGGGCAAAGACCTCAAAACAGAGAAGGCTTTGTAAATAGATGCATATGGTGCGATGGTACTGATCATGGAAGGAGGGATTGTGAAAGTTTTAAAGACGCTTTGAAAAAGGAGATTGTTTTCTTTAAAAATGGAGAAATTCACTTAAGTGAAACGGGTAAGCTCTTGGGAACAAACTTTGGCAAAGGCGGGATGAAGAAACTAGTTGAGGACATGGCTACTAGCCATGCCATCTCAATGGTTGAGGCAGCCGCCTATGGGTTGAAGGTGGATCCTATTAAGAAAAAGGACTAGTCAAAGTTGGAGAAGAGGAATATAATGGTATTGGAGAGCTATGACCGTGCACTATAGAGTCTGCTATGAAGGGTAAAATGACTACAAAGGTTTTACATGAAGCTGGAGATTGCATTCTTCTTGAAACAGATTGGAATGACCTTGTGGACTCTTTTTCAGTGCATGCATACATTTCCAAATGTCTAGAAAATGAGGCCATTGTTGAAGAGAAACGTAGGCGCAAGAATGGGGATAAAGGGCCTTCAAAGCGGGCCATGAGGAGTGGAGGTAGAAATGACACAGTGCCTCCTAGATCACCTTCCCCGCAACAAATTCTTGTCCCCAAAGTTCCTATGCAATAAGCCTGTAAAGACAATAAGAAGGATGCAACAAAATCCAAAGCAAAGGGTCCGGCCTACAAACTCCAATCCGAGGCAGCAACGGATCTCAAAAAGGTTTTGGAAGAGAGGATTATAAACAGGAAGGTGGAATTTACCTTGGGTGAGGTCCTTGGTATAGCAAAGTGAGAATTCCACGAATAAATAATTTCTATCATAAAAAGGAAGCGACAGTCTCTTACTGAATCTATCCACGTACAGGGTGAAGAAGAGACTTTAAATCCACAAGGTGTATAGGTCTATGGCGAGCAAGGTGAAGAAACTGTTGTTGGATGCTACAATTCTAGGGGAGGAGTAAAACACGTTCTCTTCTTGGATGATGAAGATGAAGTTGAGACCACTCACAAGAGCTACTACTTGAAGAGTCACTGGGCAAGAGTAACTACTGAGACCCTGGTAAAAGTGGGAGACTTGGAAGAGCCACACATTGTGTTGATAGATCATGGGTCATAAATTAACCTCATGTCAAAGAGTCTAGATCAAAAAGGAAAATGGCCAATTGATATAAATCATGGATGGATGATTTGTGCAGCAAACAACTCATCAAGGGAGCTTGTCCAAATGTAAAGGTGACTATTCGGGATGTGAAAGATTATCGAAATATCTTTGTACAAGAGATGTCTACATATCCTCTTATCCTTGGACAACCATACATCATAGCTACTCACATGGAAACCAAGGTGATGGATGTTGGGTCAGCTTATGCAAGAATAACGAGCAGGGATGGAAAGCGTGTTGTACAATGAATGGATTTGTGAAAGTCTTAGAGAGAAACCCTTGCCAAAGACAAACAAAGAATTCAAGGACTACAAGGATATGAGGGGTTTTGGCCATGTACCATTGTATAGAGGGATTGTAGTGGTACAAGAAGAGAAAGGTTCTCGCATGATGTATATGCAAAGGAAACATTTCTTACAGGCTTTGTAGGATTATCAGAGTATGGATATATTGCTTTTATAGAGTGTGAGGACTTAAAGTGGGGTGAACGACAACATGTAAATAGTGTACAAAGAGGTTTGAAGATAATTGGTTTGCTAGAAGTTTGATGAGTGTTCGTTTGTGGATACTATGCAAGATTTGGAGTCTTTAATGGATTTGCATATGGGAAGTGAGGTTGTGAACGTATGCTCAATAGAAATTTTCAAGGTCATTGAGGATTTCAAAAATGCTCAAGGTGTTGATGTACGAGTGGAGACTAAGTATAAGTCCATGGCAAAGAAAGTGAAACCAGTGGCATTACATCTACCAAAAGATTGCACAAATAAGATGGAGCAAGCTGCTTTGCAACCTACATAACTCAAGTAAGATTGGACACAAGTTTACACAGGATTCTTTGAAGGGGTTAAAGGTTGGTCGCGAGGACATTTTGACAAAAGCTGAAAATATATGCTTTGAAGACATGCTTGCCAAACACGGAAAAGCTTTTGCATTTGAGCCTTATGAGATAGAGTGTGTTGATCTATCCATTGTTGCTCCTATGGTGATCTTCACTATACCTCATGTACCTTGGAACTTGAGGCCTATTCCTGTTCCAAAGGCTCATTTGCCAAAACTCATTGAGTTGCTTAATGAAAAGATCAAGATGGGTATCTTGGAGCCTTCTTGTGCTCCATATTCAAACAGGTGGTTCATAGTTCCAAATAAAAATGGTTCTTTATGATTTATTCAGGATATGCAGCCTGTAAATAAGGTGACAATCAGAAATGTGGGTATAGGGCCTGTTGTCGATGAGTTTGCAGAGGCATTTGCAGGAAGGGCAACATATTCTATGGGAGATTTGTACTCAGGGTATGATCAGTTCCAACTAGCAATGGAAAGCAGGGACCTGACTACCATGAGGACACCCTTGGGTTTAGTAACAATGTGCACCTTACCTCATGGGGCAACTAATTCAGTTGCACATATGATGAATGGTATGAACAAAGTCCTACATGACTTCATACAACAAACTACAATGCCTTTCCTTGATGATGTGCCAATCAAAGGATGTGATGTAAGCGATATAGATGTGTCTCTGGACTCGAGGGGGTGTCGTAAGTATGTGGAAAACCATATCCATGATTGTGATGAGATCTTCTCAAGATTAGAAGAGGTGAACCTTACCTTGTCTTGCCAAAAGTCAGTGTTTGGTGTGAGCGAAGTTCTTATTGTGGGCCATATGGTAGAAGACCTTGTCCTGCAAAGATTGATGTAATTCAAAGAATGAAAGAGACATCTATTAGTGTAACTGAGGTTCAAAGGTTCTTGGGTGCATGTGTGTTCTATGTTATCTGGATTCCACATTATGCGCATGTGGCAGAACCTTTGTAGCAACTTTTGAGAAAGAACCAAAAGTTTCAATGGGAAGAAATGCATACATATTCCATGAGGAAATTAAAGAAGTTGTTGCTTATGTCTCCAAATTTGAGGAAAGTAAACTATGAATGTGGAAGATATGTAATTGTGATAGTGGATACTAGCCCCACAGGAATTGGATGGGCGATCGGGCAAGACAATGATTATGGCAAGCGATATGTAGTGAGATTTAGAGCAAAAGTCCGAAGTACTCGTCAATGCAACTATGCACATGTAAAAAGAGAGCTATGGGAAGTAGTCACAGCTTTGAAATGTGAAAAAGAGTATTTGATAGGAGAAAATGTAATAGTGGAGACTGATTGTCTACCCCTTCTTGGAATGATCACAAGCTGCTCAACTCCCGACATTGCTATGTTGAGATGGATTGCCTACATAAAGTCCTTAAATCCAGAATTTAAGCATATTGGAGGGAATGATAATCCAGTTGCAGATATGCTTTCAAGAGCAAGGTATGAAAATGAAGAAGACATGGTTATCGAGGGTGATGATGTAGGCACACAGTTCTATAGTATCTCTAATGCTAAGGGTGATCATGTTTGCCTCTCAAATGCACTTGAGTCATTTACAGAGGACCTATATCAAGGTGACTGGTTTCTCATTGGACGTTATTTGAGCACTTTGACAAGGCAAGAAGGATGGACTGATCAAGAGTTCCAAAGAATACGGAGAAAGGCCTATGGATACTTTTTAAAAGATGGGTACTTATGGAAGCGTCCAAGACAAAGAAATGGAATGCCGATGAGAGTCCTGAATGATAAGGACGCTCAAAATGAGCTTATGAAAAAGTTTCATGAGAGTCTTTATGCTGGACATAGAGGTGTATGGGCCACCTTTACTAAAATCAAAGAGAGGTATTGGTGGAAAGGTATGTATAAAGATGTATATCACTTTGTGGAGTCCTGTGAGACCTCTCAAATGTATTCAAATGTATGTCATCGTGATGGGTTGCACCCTACTTACCCATTCGCCATGCACTACAAGTGGGTAGTAAACTTGCTCTCACTATTGCATATAATCCTGAGGGAAATGGTAAATCAGAGAGTGGGCATCCTCCTATCATTAAAGCTTTGGCTAAGGCCTAAAAAGGTAAAATGGGAGAGTGGCCTAGGTTATTGACTTATACTTTATGGGCTGATCGTACAACTCATAGCTCAATTACTGGTTATATGCCTTTTGGGTTGATGTATGGTCATAAACCTTTATTGCCAATTGAGGATGTAATTCCCACATGGATTATATTACCTTGGGAAGATGGAATGATTAGGGAATACCTTCTTGATTTGCGCATACAACAATTAGAAAGAAGGCCCCAACATATTGAGATTGCAGTAGCACGATTGAACGATGCAAGGTTAAAGAATAAGGACAGATTTGATAAGAGGCATACGCTCAGACCTAAATCTATTGAGGAAGGTGATTGGGTGTTGGTGTATGACAACATTCTTAACAACCAGCATTCAACAATAAGAAAGATTTCAAAGAGATGGTCTGGTCCTTATGTGGTTCAGCATGCACATGGGAATGCAATTTATACCTTGCATGAATTAGATGGGACAAAAATTAAGATCCCCATCGCAGGGAAAAGAATCAAGTTATCCAAAAGAAGAGGTGATACAGATCCCTTTGATTCATAGGAAGGTCAGCATCAAGGCTCTGATGAAAATGGTATGGATGTGGATGAAGAACAAGAGTATGATGCGTTAGATTTTGTTGAAAGAAATGATGAAATCGACATGTATGCAGACTTAAATGAAGACTAAACCGGAAAAAGATATCTGTGGCACATGCCGGAGGATATGCAGGTTTAGAGGGGGTGGATGTCGTGCCATGGCACGTTTATAATGTGAAATTAAAATATCTACCTCACTCTTAATGTTTATGATGTGTGGGACCAAATGCTATAATGTACATAGTGCGATATATGCAAAAATAGATGCCACGGCTACAATCGTGTACATACCTTATCGAGCAAACGAGGAACTAATGTGGCACTATGGCATGCTTATTTACATAATTATATGCCTATTTTTCTTAATAAATTTACAAATGTCAAGTGCATCGAAGTGGAACACCCGTTTTGCTTAGAAAATTCAATGCGGACAATCTCGACCAAAAATAGCAAGTTTCGTGCGCTGGTGTAAAAGACGTGTCCAAAGTACTTTCCAAGAGGTAAAATGATTTTCAACATGAAATTTGAGCCCAACGGGATGTTTTCACAATTTTAGGGATTTTTCCCACCCCGTTTGGGCTTTCTACAGACAAAAAGTGACATTTTTGGGCTAAAAATGGGCTTAAAATGGTCAAAAATAGCCTAAAAATAGCTCAAAATAGTTTCAAATGCCACATAAATGATGCTATAGTTGTGTGGGAAGTTTTAGAGCCAAGAATGAGCTCATTTGGGCATATGATCAAGGAGATACAACCATTCCTTTACAGGGTGCTAGTGGAGTCCCGTGCTTCTTCTACTACATGGTTGAGGCTGTGAGGCCTCCAATTATGGTTTCCCCTTCTCAAATAACTAGTTGGGCTTCTCCAATGAAGTACTGAAGCTTCCATGAAATGGTCACAATGAAGAATCAAAGCGTAAATTTAAGGTTTTTAACAGGTCGAATGAGCACTGCATCTGTGCAATTGGGAGCGAGGCTACACCTAATCTTCACACACACAAGAGTTTTGAGTTAGTATTGGTTCTTTTTCAAAGTGGAGCTTTCATGGCTGGAATTTTGTTCCTTTTTAGTGTGTTTTTAGCTTCAAACCATCTACGCCTTGCTTGATTTTGCTACGAATCCTCACAGTCAGAGGCCCGGTGCTTTCCTAGTCGCACTGCGCACTCCTTGACACCGCCAACTCCCCACCAAAAGAATCGCAAGAGACTGCCAAAATGAAGATTGGCAGACAAATGCTGAGGTGATCCTGCAAGTTAATGAATATGCTAAACAGATGTAGGACATGACCAAAAAATTGCGATCAACAGCACTTAGCCGCAGCACAAAGGCTTAAGAGTTGGAGATGGTGATCGACACTCTCCAAGGAGAGTTAGAAGACATAGATAATGTCATCACCAATCTGCAAAAGCAAGTTCAAGATCTGAAAGCTGAAGCTGAATAACACCAGCTAGCAAGGGATAAGCAGCACAAAGAGATGGAAGAGCTAGGCGAACTTCTCACGAAGTTAACAGATGCCTGCAAAACCAAAGACGAACAACTAACAGAGGTTACTAACAAACTCTTGACTACAACTCTGTCAGTTCAAAAGATCCAGGTAGTGCCGCTAGACATAGAAAATGCCTCATTACAATATTCAGAGCAGAGGATCAATGATTAGGAAACCTTCTTGCGATAGATTAGAGAAAATCCCGTAGTTGCCTCGATCAAAGGTACAGATGAAGTGTATAAAGCACTTGAAAAGAAAAATAAAGATCTGGAGCTCGAGATAAAGCTAGAGCAGTCACAATGCAGAGACCTTCCATTAATGCGGGTCCAAAGAGAAGAAGATCTACTCAAGGAGATAGCCGAGCTCAAGAGAGTTAATCAATTACTACGATACGGATAGCAAGAGACAGCAAAGGAGGCAGGTACTTCAGATCAAACTCACATTGGCATTCCCTTGGTCTCCTCTGCTGACATAAAAAACACATTTTTAGATTTTTAGATACCAATAACAAATGCCGATCAAGTGCCAACGGTCCAGCTCTCAAAATGTGAGGAAGATGCACTTAAAGAGCAGGTAGCACAAGAAACAGATGAGCAATGGAAAGCATCGATGGATTGGGAGCTGAGAGTTCTTCATTCTGTCAATGTTACTCAACTCACTCCCAACCAGATCAATGCACAATGGAATCAACAAACACTCCCATATCCCCTTATCAAGGTATAGTTTTTACAAATTAAAGAACGACTCTATAAAGGCATGCAAGTAGAAGGTGCAGATGAAGTCCACCCCAAGTGGAGAAAGAGCTGGTTGAACAAGAATCCCAGATACTTGATTCTGTTGACAAGAGCACCTGCAGTCCTTCAAAAGGATCCAACTTTTTGTCTTGCACCAAGAGTGAGGACATGGCAAGCACATGAGGCAATGACAAAGAAGCGGCCTACATGGCTGAATTATCCGAGATTGCTAGCCCCAGAAAAGGGAATGCCGATGGAGGAATACATGGTGAAAACTCTAACAGGCGCCATGTATTTCTTCAAAAGTCTCCTTGATGTCTCATGTGATATACTATGCAAGATCTGTCGAATGCTGCTCACGAAGCTTTCCATGATCCAGAGAAAGCACGAGCCCCCTGGATGTCATTCCTCGTGGGAAATAAAGTTCTATGCTACGAAATAAAGTCCTTTATGTCTTCTATGCCCGTTGCATGTTCTTTCCATCTCATAATATGTTGGCGTTTGAGAATGCATTATACACAGGGTTTTTCAATTGGCGAACGAAGATTTTTGAGCCAGTGATCAGGAACCTGATTGTCAAATTCGTAGGCAACTCAGCCATCGATCTCAAGAACAAAGTAACTAAGCAATTTTTACAGGTTCCAGACAAAGAAAGAAAGATCAGGTATGACAAGTCACTTCATGCACTTAAAGACCGCCTCGCTAGCCATCAACCCAAAGATTATTTCAGCCCATAAAGCTGTGTCAAGGGACGACACAGACGAGGAGGGGGGAAATGTTAGCAACAAGCTAACCAACCCAATGACCATCTTTTGGAGCTCTCTTTGTAAAAACACTTATTATTTTGATGAATCCAGAATATTGTAACTCCTATTTTCCAGATATACTTTGTAGTTGATGAGCTGGGGCTACAAGCTTCCAGATTGTGTCAACTTGTTTTTAGGTAGAGCTTCCAAATTATTAGTTTTAACCACCAAAAACTTTGGCTAAGGTGTAAAAGCCAATTTTTGTAAGTTATTGTTAAGTTTTGGATAATAAATACATAGCGTGAGCTAACAACGCTCACTTCTCTCCTTCTCTTGCTTCCTATTCCCTCCCTGGTTGTCACATTGCAATCACGTCTGTTGCATTGCAACCGCAGGTAAGAGCTCTACGCATTGATGTAAGCAGTTCACAGTATTTCATAGCTTTTGGCATCACTGGCGGCCCGCGGCCTACCTAATCTCATTATAAGTAGTAATTTAGACTTCAAAATGAGTAAATAGGCATAGGCAGATATTGGAGCATCATTGCTAAGCATTTAGATGCATTCGAGGAAATCCATACACCGAGCAAATAAAACTGAGCATGTAATTGTCTCGAGAGAAAATAAAGAGAATCATAACACAAATTGATTTTTCAATTAAGCCTTGCCATAATCTCAAGTACACGTAGTCTAACAAAATGGTCAATCACATTAAGGTGATTGATGGTACAATATAAATTCATATTTTATTAAGTAACATAAGCTATCAAAACTCCAAGCACCCTGCAATGGCAATTGTAAATAACCCAAAACAATGGCCAATCCATAGAGGAATGTAAGCCTTAGTTTGTGAAGCCGATGCTATGTTAAAACCCTGGCCCCACTCAATCCCTAGAACAACTCTACTTTTGTTAGTGGAGCCTAATACACAAACTCAAAGCTATAGAGTCCAAGCCAAGGACACAAAAATACACAAAGTACGTGTGTTTGCAAGGCACATATGTGAGGTGATGTTTGTCTCTTTTTTATAAATCCTCATAAGTACATCAAGGGAAGTCTACAATCAATGGTCACAACATATATCACCCCCTTTTCAACAAAGATAGGAGTACTAACATGAAAAACATGTGAAGCATTAGGCTCCAATATAATCTTTCTTACTAGATATGTCTGTGTGCTTCGGCCTAATGCTATCGTATCATTCAGTCTTTGGTTAATTCTGACCTCCATCGTACATGTTTTCCATCTTTGAATTTAGCACGGAACGGACTAGTCACAAAAAAACCATTTTTTATCTTAGAGTTGAGTCTTGCGTACAAGCTCACATACGATCAAGACATTTAGTGAGATTTAAATGTAAATTTTTTTGTCCCATGGTCATGCTACTTGTTGAAATTTAAAACCCACTTGTTGCACAATCTTCTCTTCCCCTAAAAAAGGAGTCACCACCTTCACTTTTGCTTTTGCATTCTCAATTGTTGGTCTTCCTCAAAGTGAGCTAATACTCACAAAATGCATGGTAAGCTTGCAGCAAGAATTCGAGCTGCCAAATCATCCGCACTGGACAATCGATCGGCAACTCGAGCCTCATAATCCATGGACGCAAAATAAAGGAGGATCTAGCCTTCTTACTCTAAAATACATTCCCACTGAAACCTATAAGGCATACAAGTAAAGAACACTGAGTAGCTTAGCTTCGCCTCTGCTCGGTCCAGCTTTCCTGTTAGTACTGCTGAGTGACATACACCCTAGGGGAGAGAGAGAGAGAGAGAGAGAGAGAGAGAGAGAGAGCAGAGAGATGGGGACAATGGATGTGAGAGATAAATACAAAGAACATGGGTTGAGATTATACAAATTTAGTGATTTAGTGATGGTAGGCAAAAGATTTTGCTTGCAGGAGGGCTACAGTTCAGCTGCTCCTCATAGTATGGGGAAAAATATGAAAAGCAAGATACAGAGGGGGGGCACAGCAGTGGCCATTGCCCTCTCCTTCTCTCTCAGTCTCTCTCTTTAATATCTTTATCTGGGCTAGGGCTAGAAAAAACTGAAGTCGAGTGCATTCTAACGGGTTGAAATTGTAAAATCTTAGTTAGATTTTGAGCTTAGATTAAAGAAAACCAAGAAATTTCCACAAGTTGTAGTGTAATTACTTGCAAAAGCTTTAAAGTTTGACCTAAACAGGGGTTTACCCTTATTTTCGGAAAATGTATTTTTCTAGCCTCGATCTGGGCCGCAAGCTGTAGCAACTCCAAAGGGAGACAGTGTGAAGGACGAGCTGACGCAGCTGCTAAACGTCAATAAATGACAGTAGAATCTGACGAGATGGTGCACGCTCCGCCATAAGTATTTGTTCTTTCTCCTTTGTTATGCAACAGGGACATGGTCCTAGACTATGTCGCGCCGGCGCGGGATCTTTAGGGCCAGAATCCAGATCCGTGATTACACATCGCATAAGCATGAAGTCCTGACTTAAGGGTAAAAGTATCTGCATTCTCGCAGACTTAAATTTTGTCCTTTGAACCTGATAAAATCCTGTGCTACCTGCATTGTTTTACATGATGCGCGCTCCTTCAATGGCATAATCGATCGGAAGTTTTGTTGGAGAACCTCGAGGCAAAAAAACGCAAATGCAGGACTCATTCACTCAGAGTGCAAAAATTCGCAATGATCACGCGCCTGGGCAGCTCATAGGCAATACTAGTTATAGTGGCAGGCATAATATACATGCTCAGTGCTATGGCCGTTGAGGAATAAATGCCGCTAATCAGGCGAAAGGACACACAGTTAGTAGCTCACAGAGCAGGTCGCAGGATCACTTCCATGTTTTGAGACAGCCTACAGGGAAACTTTGGAAGCCGAATTGCATTATACTTGCCCATATAACGCCGGGACGTACCCCTAACTGGTACCGCGTCGGCGCGGGAGGGTCAAAGGCAGAAAACGTGGTCTCTCAGGCTTATAGAAATTAACGTTATGTATTAAATAAAGTAGACGTTTTGGGATGATTTCAAGAAATTTACATTGTTATTGCTAATTACTGATGATGTATCCATGCTCTCAAGTGGCACTTTTAAATTCCGCATAATAAGCTGAGACACGTTTTTCCCACACATTTGGACTTGGCGTTCAAATTTAGAATAAAGGTGTATAGTTTAATGAGAGAGTGTCTTCAATGATGAATTCATCAATTAAACAAAGAAAATGGAGTAGAGAAGCAAACGACACGGGAGGGATACAGATGAAACACATGCAATTTGTTGAACTTGCAAAGTAAACTTAGCATAACATGGGACATTGCCTCACTCAGTACCACATTGGCACGCGAGAGTTAGTGCAGAGTACTAATTGTCAAGCAAACAAAAGATTCACATAATTGTTTTGGAGCATGGCTCTAATCCATACCGCATAAGTGCAGGATAGGTAAGTTCAATGTCCTGTTTTTTTAACGACTTCTTGAACTGCTCAATCTTTACTCAGTTTGTGGCCTGTTTACATTCCAAGTGCCATAAAGTTTTGAAAGTAAGTATCCGTTTTTAGGATGGGACATTTCCATAAATGCTTCCACGCCAACGTGATATGGTTAAGAGGGATGGCTTGATGCAGGGATTTCATGTACATTGTAGGCTTTAGAGTCTTTCTCAATGGTCATCCTCAGCCGCTGTCAAAATGTGCCATTCCTCATTATTATGTGGACATGCAAATGAGAGTATAATTTGTTAAGGGTGGGGCACAAAAGGTTACTAGGCAGATCTGTGAAAATGAAATGTTTGTGTCTTAGCCTAAGATATATAGATCATGTTATGGCTATGTATTAATTGATTATGTCACCATCACAGGTCTATCCTTCCCATCATCATTTTGCTAGACAATTCTTAATTATATCACCATCATAGACCTATCCTTCCTATCATCATATTGCTATGCATTTCTATGGGGATCATGTTGGAAAGGTTTGATTTCGCTCGGTTTTTGTGTTCGCTCGATAAAGTTTGCTCGGTGTTCGGTAAGACTCGATGCATTCTGGGTCAAAAATGACTAGGTCAAAAATCCACTACTGTTAATAATCGCAATTTTTGCACTTGACCTAAAGTGGGATTTGAGACCATAAGCATGTGCGCTTAGGTCTTATATACTTGTCCTAGAAGTTTCGTATTGTTTGGATGTCATTTGATGCTTTAACGGATGTGATTTGTTTGTCGATGAGCGACTAGCTTTTGGTGATTCAAGTCATTTGAGTGTAGCTTGAGTCAGATACGAGTTGTTTGTTGTTTTCCAAGAGATTGACAACCTCTTGTATCCTCTATGCACTAGTCGATTCAGCTTCGTCCCATGAATTGACAATTTATTTGTGGTTGTCGCTACGTCTGCAATAAGATAGAAGTGAGGTTAGACACCCATCCCACAAAAGGTATCTTGGAGGAGGTCTCTGCACAGATGATGACTCCTGGATCCTTCCCATGAAGAACCTTAAATGATGCCGTTAGAGACAGGCGAGCTCTTGCTGGACTGCAAACCGCATGAGCCTGTGAGTTTGAGACAAGGCAAGAACAGAAGGCTTGTACCAATGCAATCTTCAAAGAACAAACACAGGGCTAGGAAGGATGCATGAGCAGAAGAATTTTTCCTAAGAAGCAAGATGTTTAATGAATTGGGGGAATCAAAAGTTTCTTTTGGAGATTTTCACAGAAGAAATGCAGGGCAGACGATTGGGTTTGGGTTTCAGGAGGATAGGTGAAAATTGCCATTATTTTACAGTAATGACAGGGCACGTTTTTTTTTGGACAAAGCAAGAAAATTGTTTTTAAAGATTTGATCTCACTTTGTAAAAAAATTATATAGTGAGAATCATTCTTCTAAAACAAAAGCCATGATTGGTACATGAACATGCGAATCTCCTTAGGCGGCTTGTAGGTATGACTATAGTTTCAAGTTTAAAAAATCAAAATAAATCTAAAACTTTGATTCAACCTATTGTAGCAATCTATACACTACCACTGCTTCCTTGTCATTTGTATCAATATTTCTAAAATTTTGCTTATCACACTGTTAACTCATGGGGATATGCATTACAGTTTTTGGGCCACGATGTGGACATAAGGTAGTGCTAATGTTTGAAAGTAGATTTTATTCAGTAGCAGTTTCTTCTGTACAAGAGCATTTTGAGATTCGTGATGCCAATTTCTATCTTTGACTGTTAACATTATTTGGATCGCAAACAAAACTGAAGGCTACAATATCAGATGATGGTGGGAAAAATTTTATGCTTGATCATGAGTTGCACCAGTTCTACAAGGTAGATTTTAAAAGTGAACACCATTAAAACTATCACTACTACAAGCGTTGTACTTTGTACACATGTGGCTATCATGTCTTTGCTCCATACCACTCATACGCAATGTAGCCATCATATTTAAATGGGAGCTCTTAAGTCTGGACCACCTTCTTGGCTTGATGGAGTGCAATATGTAAATTGCTTTGCAGTGGCATGCACTTAATCATGCCAATCACACTTGCATTGATCTTTGAGTGATCTACACTGTGTACATCATCATTTAAATGATCTCCATTGTTGTCTCTCTTGTCGTGAGCAACTTTGCCGATGCCTGCACCAATTTGATCATTTGCGTTGCATTAACATTGATTGTCCATTTTATTTGCATTAATTCAATTATGTCCAATTGATGAGTCTCAGTGGAGAGGTCAGCTTGTTAAATCATGTCCTAAAGGATTGATCTTCTCTCAGTATGGCACACTGACATGCACTCACTGTAGACAAATGCCAAAATTTGTCTCTACATGTCCTGCAATTATTTTCTATCCTTTTCCAAGAGATAAGCACCATTGTACTAGGTGTGCTTTGCATCTTAGAGAACATAATCATCCATCTACAGAGGGAATGAGTGGGATGGTTGAGAGTCACATCATGATGAAATGTTGCTTGATCTTGAAATTTGAGATCCTTTGTGACTGCCAAATAGTTGGAGCGAGCCACTACTCATGATATTATCATGGAAAAGCTTATTGGAGCAGGTGCAACGGCAAGACGTGTGATTGAATATTTGGAGTTTGTTGAATTTCTGGACAATATGACTCCCCTTTCAAATAAAATGAGAGTAGAGAGAAGTTTGGAGTGTGCAAAAAGATCAAATAATATCACTACAGAGGGCCTTGAGGTAGTACTTGACCTTAAAAGAAAAATTTACAGAGATCATTTTATCCATAGTATCCTCTTCCAAGCCAGTTGGTTGATAAGGTGCATCCCCATGTGTTTAAAATGTCAATTAAAGGACCTGACAGTGGAGTTGATTTAGTGAATTGGATGCGCCTTGGAGGTAATTTAGAGAAAATGTGGGTGCACTTTGACTATGTCCATTGTGTTCAAGGATGGCTGACTATGTCAGCACATGTCTATGACCCTTACGTACGAGAGCTTCTCACCATTTCAACTATTGAGTTTACTATGGAAAATCAATATGCTCATATTAAATTGTGGAAGATGCTAAATAATGTGATTGAGCAACAAGGTTTTGATTAACCAAAGTTGAGAGGATTCATGGCAGATGAAGCAAGTACCGATTGGATTGTTGTGTGTATGGTTTATTTTAGAGGAGAAAAGAAATCTATTCCAAATGAAGAGAAAACATGTTTGCTCCATTGGGAGCAAAGTATGGTTCAACATACTAGCAAGTGCATCCGTCCAGCATTTCAAGAGGAGCACAATATTTTGTGACGCAAATGGAGAACTACACCAACAGAGAATGTGGCTAAGAGTTGTAAGGGAGAGCTTAGGAGATTTTTGAAAATAGAAATGGCCATTGAAGGGCACGTTCCTTCATTGGAGACATGGTTGGCTTGGTGGGATGTATGGGTCCCTCATTGGGGGGAAAGATTTGTAATTCAAGATGCTGAAGGTATCTTTGTCCCTAACACAAACGTGTTTGAATCAAAACATGCTAGTATGCATGTCTCTATTGGTTACAAGGGCCACATACGTTTGTATAAAGAAGCATGTGAAGATATGGCTTTAGATGTGCTTCAAAGTGTGAAATATAATTCCCGCTATAAAAGGTATTGGTAGCTCCACCAGTCCCGGCATTAAAGACTTGGCAGATTGCTTCATGAACCGACCTTCATCTAGTGCAATAGCAGTAGGAAAGAAACTAGGTAACCTGACACACTCTTCAATGCATGAAATGGGTGTCAATAGTCCTAAAATGAATAGAACTATACTCCAAGAAAAGAGTATTAGAAGAAAGAGGCCAATTTTTGTTGATGCAAATATTTTTTTGGAGGAGGACAGCCACCGACCAGAATATGTTATAGTGACAAATTCAATTGGTGGGCTCCAGCACATAAAAGATCCTTCAAGGAATGTCCCATATACAGAGGTAATTGTAGCAAAGTCAATTTGGCCAATAAGAAGAACAAATGAGTTGTTTTGGTGTGGTGTCAAAAGATGGAGATTGTTGTGGGAGGTTTATTAATGATTGTTCTATGGATTTCAAAAATGGGGTGCTAGCTCCTTGCTTCTGGGGTCGCAGAAAATATCCTCAATTTGGTTCAAACCCAAGAGGGCTCATAGAAGGATTCATTTGGTTTTGTAAATTCAATAGCATGCACACTTGGAAGGTTCACAACATAGTTGAAGGGCCACCAGGTCCAACTCTCGGTGTTTGGGTGGTCACAAAGGGCACAAATTTTGAACCTCAAGAGGTAACTCAATTGCAAGCCAATGGTTTTGTTTTGCAAGGAGGAGTACTTTGCAACAAGAATTCATGAAACAGTTCCATTGAACCAAAGAGTTTCTAGCGGCATCCGTCCCAAATTTAGAGATGGTAAGATTGTGAAGTGGAGATCATGATTAACAAAGGAATTTCATGGCGATATTGAAGTGGATAGAACCATGGCACCAGAGTTGATGCGAGAGGTCATTGTGGTTTGCAATGAAACACATATTTACTATGTTAAGACAACGAGGTCAAGTGCAAAGGGAGTGACATACTCTGTGACAAAGTCATATTTTCCTAGATGTACTTGCGAGGATTTTCAAAATCAAGAAACAAAACACCTTGTATATATGCCATGTAAGCACATTCTTTTCATATTTTTGCAAGTCCTTGGCCTTGACCCTCACGCTCATGAGTTCATGCATCAGACTGCTCCAACAAAAATAGAGTTAGTTCAAGCACTTGGAGGTACACGGGTGAAGATGCAGCCTTGAAGGCTTGTGTACCTTGCAATGGTTTGGAGAAGTAGTTTTTTTGTGATATATGGTTATGGGCGTTAAATTTTTTGCCAAGCACTCTTGTTCAGAAGTATTGTTGAACAATGTACACTTTTTTGAATTGTAGGTGCAATACATCTTTTTTGTCAAATTCATTGTTGATGTGAGTGGTTGAATAATTGAAAAAGAAATTTCTAAGGTTAATGAGCTATGAAGGGATTGTTTCTAGCCAGAAAAACTCAAATATGTATATAAGAAATATATTGCACAAGGGTGTCACAAAACATCACAAGTTTTGCTCAGTTTATGGTTTGCTCGATTTTGTTTGCTCGGATTTTGGGATTTCTTGGCCCAAGTAGACCACCATCTGTCACCCTTCCATCTTTCCATACCAATTCATCATATCCTTTCATATCAATCCATAACAAATGTGGTGGGCCAATTTTACATATAATATAACCACAGAGGGTCGTGTCTTACTAGGCGTAGGCACTCTAGTACACATGTATAAACATCCACAAATTTCCATAACATATATTACTGCAAAGTGGAGAGTCTTGCCTCACAAGGTGTAGGCACTCTAATACATGTGTTAATAACCATAAGTTTCCATAACAAGGTGTGGACCAGAGAGTCATCCTCTCTGCACACATAGGAGCTCTAACATGTGTAGAAATTTTGACATTCCAATTTAGTTCAACCCATAAGATCCTTGCCATAACTTTGATCACATTTAGATTTGAAAATTTCAATTATTCTCTTTATGTTTAGCATCTCAGACATAAGCAAGATCATTATTGACCATGTTAAGATCAAGAGCTCATACAAGATTTGAGAGTTTAAGACAAAGAAAATAATGCTAACTACACGGGCGCAAATGCCGATTCATGTCTACTATGTCCCACCATAGTGTCGATCATTGTCTATCCTTCCAAGGTGGACCTCTTCAGATGTCCATGAGAGTGATCAAAAGTTGAATCATCTTATTAATCCTAGATTTGGTCGTGTCTTTCATGTGAGTGTGGATAGAGGGTTGTAATATATGCATTAATGAGGAACACCTTTGCATTTACTTTTGTGCATGGGATGTTGATGCTTGTAGGTAACCCAAACAAAGCTATTTGATTCATGCAAGTTGAAACGCTCGGTGACTTTTTGTGGGGAGATGGCGAGTAGAATTTCATTGAGAGAGAGAGAGATTAATTGAAATAAGTGTTACATTAAACATCTTCAAAAGTTCAAAATGACCGATGAGACAAAAGTGATACAATGCTAGTGGATCTAATCCAGTGTTTGGGTACAAAATTAAAATGAAGTAAAGTAAAAGACTAAAACCTAAAACTAAGAGACTAAAAATGTCAGACTAAAATCATCACAATCATTGTCAATGCTTGAGAATGCTCAATAATGGGCGTTTGTTGAGAAACTATTGAATCAGCCATTGAAGAGCTTCATCAATGTCCACTTCTATAAGTAGTTGGGGGAAACCACTATTGTGTGGGTGTCAGATGCAACAGATGAGGAGGAGAGAGAGTGAGAGGAGGATGGAGAGAGAAATACAGAGACAAAGCATGAAAGACAGTTTGAGAAAGATTCAGAGCGAGTATGAGAGATAGATCGAGATTGATTTGTGGCTGGATGTAATTCTATGAGAGAGAGATAGATGATTTAGGTCGACTCAGAGAAAGATTTGAGAGAGAGTGACAATGGGATAGCAACCTCAGAAATATGGGCACTAGTGGTTGTTGAGGGAGTGGGTTTCTAGAAATCTACCAAACTGTGCGCGCACGCACACACACCCGGAGAAAGTGAGAAATAGTACTAGATCAGGGAGAGCCACTGCATGGGTTTGGTTGGTGACAGTTAGGCAGTGGTTGTGGGAAGGCAGTTGTTTTGAGTCCATCCCTTTTGAGGTTGTTGCATGTAAATTGGATTGGAATTGTCTATCACGAGGGTGGCCGTTAGGTAGGAGAGAGATACATGTTTCACTTGTGCCTTAGTTCCAAGCTCAGAGCCATAAATAAGGATGTCATTCAAATAAGAGAGGACAGAAAAATAAGTAAAGAGACTAAAAAAAATTGAGTGGTTGGCAACTGAGGGTGGGTGCGTGTGTGTGGAGACACCACCATCTACGTTGGCATGCACTTTATGCTGCCATGCACTAGTGGTTGATCACCATGAAAATTTGCTCGTGTTTGAAGCTTCCACCCAAACCGGATAATGGTTGTTGGTGTGTTCATTTCTGTTAATGACACTACCAAATAACATGCAGGTCGATTAGGCTACACCCAAGCTAGCGATGATGGAGGTTTCCTTTTCCTACTACCATGGATGTTGAATGAAACCATTGGGAGTGCTTCCTCCTACCATGCGGTTTGTTGTTCTAGACTTGGCGATCAGTGGGTGATTCTAATGGTGGCTCCATCAACACATGCTAGTTTTATATACATATTAAAATCGATACATTTGAAGTCTCTTGTGGTTTCATCCCACATACACTATTCCTTCTCTAAATTGTATCTTGAGCACAACTCATTTGGGATTTCCTTGAGGTTCCTTAGGATTATGATACTTAAATGAGGTAAATAGTTTAGATGCTTGACCTTATCCAACTCCCGAGATTGTTCCTAGAGCATTAAAATTCATCAAAACTTATATTATTCTTACGCAATTAAGCTTCTCCAACCACCTACGCAAAAACATCTCCAAGTTCTTCTTTTTATGAGTATATTCATCTTACACATATATCCCCTTATCTAAGTACCTTAACAGTAGCCTATGTCAACTACTCAAATCATATACACAAGCTCATTTCAACCTCTATATGAGAAATACTTAATACTTGCATAAAGACCCTCAATAATTTAGTAAAAATGTTGTCTTCCTAATATTTTCCCAGAACTTTTAGCACAACTTCAATTCATTAAATCAAAATAGATTTAGTAAAATAATTGATTGAATCGCAAGAATCCAAATGGAAGACACCATACATGGTACAAAACATCCCTTTCGATTAAAATGATTAATTTCCTTTTGCCACTTTATTCATCTCATGGAGCATGAATTACAATAACATAAATATATGGAAGATAAGAGAGCATGAGATACATAATCAGGAGAGTGTATGCCATATTTAAGATAGAGAATTAGCATAAAAGGAGGCAAAAGTGTATCTTCTCATAAGCTGCATGATATGTTATTTGCTAAATATTTCTATACGCAAATAGTGGTTGTATAATATGTTCAGCCACATTTTGTAAACATATTATACAATGACATATCCCTATTTTTTAAAATCCCATATCTATTTGATTAACTTATTGATCGATAAGATATTTAGTTGATAAGTTAATTGGTCAATTTAAATAGCTATAAATATTGTCAATTTTACCCAAAAGAGAATAATCATGAAATATAATTAGGGGTATTCATAGAAAAGAAAACGTGTCTTGATGTGAGTTGTGCATAGAGATTCATGTTTCCATGATCCATGCGCCACCAGGAGCGTTGATCTGTGCTTTGATACCACTGCTACAAACGAGAGTGTGGAGAGCCCTGCAAAACACTGAACAAAAACATAATGCAAACTATAACACCAAGAAATTTGCATGCCTAGAAAATACCATAGCGCATATTCAAGATTACACTCAATCAGAGAGAGAGAGAGAGAGAGAGAGAGAGAGAGAGAGAGAGAGAGAGAGAGAGAGAGAGAGAGAGAGAGATCACATGCAAGTGCAAGTGCACCTCCTAGAGTGGAGTGCTACACTGGCACAGCAAGAGAGAAGATGGAAGAGGACAAAAGAAGTACAAAAGCATTGGGTACAATCTCCAGCCATGCAAGAGTGATCATTTTCCTCTTGTACATATTTATTTATAGATTCTTCAATGCTAAAAAATGAATACACATTGGTTGGCTGGGCATAAATGGCCATAGCTTATTATAAGCACTTGATTAATAAATGTACATATCCCTTATCCATAACAATACAAGATTCTACAAATAAGGATACATCCTTATACATACCTTTCCACCAATACCTTTCTTTGACCTTGGCAAAAGTAGCCTATACGCCCCAATGTCCTACCCGGCCCATAGACTTTCATGAAACTCCTTAATGAGATTTTGTTGCGTATCTTTATCACAAATAACCCTCAATAGAATCCCTTTCCTCTACTTGGGGTTGTCAAGGTACTCAAATACTGGCCTATGAGCAACCATTCTC
This sequence comes from Adiantum capillus-veneris, assembly GCF_014529385.1. Taxonomy (NCBI): domain Eukaryota; kingdom Viridiplantae; phylum Streptophyta; class Polypodiopsida; order Polypodiales; family Pteridaceae; genus Adiantum; species Adiantum capillus-veneris. Next base: position 91,149,648 of record NC_140944.1, read on the forward strand.
CTTCATACATATCCTCTTCAAACCTTTGGAGTGAACTTGCATAGCATACATATTTACCTTTAGGGTAATAGCATGTTAACGTGACACACTATTTGTGCTAGTTAGCGTCTTCATGTTAGCATATCTAAAAGAACTTCGGCACATGATTAACTTTTCACAAATAATATCAAAACTTGTTGGAGTTTTAAATTTGGATTCCTTATTTCATGAGGTTTCTATTGATATACCATACGTCATAGATCCTAGAGATCTAGCTCGTGTTATTGTACTACTTAGCATATGTCAAAATTGTGCTAACTAGCACTATTCGGGATAGCAAAAAAGCATGTCATGTTAACATGATTTCACCCTTTAGCATAAGATATGGTATAGAACTCTATCCCTACATCATCAATCTCATCCATCATATCTTCCTTATCTCCATACCTTGCCCTAGAGAGCATATTTGCAATTGGAGTGTCTTTCCCTACAATATGCTTGAATTCTGGATTCAAGGATTTGATGTATGCAACCCAATGCAGCACAACAATATCAAGAGTTGAATAGCTTGAGATTACTCCAAGATGATGTAAGCAATTTGGTTCGACAATTATACTTGCTCCAATCAAATATTCCTTATCACTTTTCAAAGCTGTAACTACACCCCACTGTTGGGGGCCCCATCGTTGCATAGCTCCAATGACCAACAAAATTATCAATTCGGAGGGATGATCTACCCGGCTAGGGAATGGAAACATGAATGCTTAACTCAAGAGGTGATCTTCTTCGCCTATGGAGGAGCAAAGCCACAACGATTGGCAATCTCCACATCCACTTCCCTTCACCTCCAATCAACCCAGTCACACACACTAACAATTGAAAGACATACACAACACTAATCCTTTCATACAACACACTAATTGCAAGCACACACACATAGATCTATCGAGCACCACACTCCAATCAAACATACATGCACACACAAGCAAAGGAGGAAAATCACACAATATTAGAGAGGGATTAACCACTAATTAGTTAAGATCTATCTAATCAAAGTATCATTAGCAATCACAAGAAGCATAAGAGAGTAATAGTGAAAGAGACTTAAGAATTTATTAGTGTTAACCAAGTCACATGAGCAAGGAGAAGCTCAAGGACTCCATAGCCTCACACCTCAAGAGCTCTCACCAAAGAGTGCTCTCAACAAATGAGCTTGAGAACCCTAATTTCTTTTACACATAGCCTTATATACCTAGGGTAAAAATATGTAATTTATGAGCACCCATGGCCTTTAGGGCTCCGTCACTTACTGAATCTGTTACCTAGACACACTAAATGACATGTTCTTTACAACCTGGAACTCCTATTGAGCCCGTAACACATTAAAAATATTACAATGGCTTGTAACAAATCAAGAATTTACAATACGTGACCATTTTTGGAAAATGTAAAAAATGTGTAACTCCAATCTTTACTGCTTCTTCATGTTGATCTTCGATGTGCATTCGCACATCTTTGATATTTAGAAACTTTTGTTAACTAACATTGACTCAGTTAACATTCCCCCCTTTCGATTTTAGTGCCCGTCCTCACGCACTGTTAAAAAGTGGTCGTGGTGGAGGCTGTGGAAGGTTTTTGATTGGTTGTTGATGGGCTGATCGTCTTCATTTGTCGTTGGATATTTTGATGAGGTTCAATTTGTTGCAGCATCTTCATTGCTCCAAATATGTCTGATGTGAGAGATGATGTTGCATTTGTCTGTTGTCATAGCATAATGATGAGACTGTTGTTTATTTATGAAAAATATGTACAAGAGAAGTAGAATGATGAGGTTCTAAATTAGGGTCTAATAAATGGATGACCAAAGGGAAAAAACCTAGTGAAAAAAAAGTACCTTTGAGATACGCGCATTATTGGAGTACTTATTAGCATGGGAAATATTAATGAAGTACTCAAGGGATTATTTGCTAATAGATATGGAATTAAAAAGGTAGAAAATATGAAAGGGTAGCATGATGGAACGTTAGTTTGCCTGCTCTAGCCCACTCAAGGTGCATAGGTGGAAGCAAAAAAGAGTGTCTAATGCATATGTCCAATGATGGGACATATTCATTAGACATCCAATTTATGCATACACAAAAATGCATGGAAAACAATATGTTGTGCAAATAAGATTTTGAGGGGTTCTTCAAAAATATGGTGTAGCTATAAAAGCATATGACATGGCTTTGCAAGCCTGCACCCCTTTAAGAATGGTTTTTGTTGTCCAGAATATGTGCTCTCATCTTACTGTGCACTATGCGTAAGTGTTGGACTCTACGACACTCCACCAATTATAACTTAATAGAATTGGACTCTTATGCTCATCTCATCCAAGATGAGCGACATGACTTAGATATGCTCAACTCTTTCAACTTGAGCATAAGCCTAATAACTACGACTCTTAGCACAAAGTTTAATATGACTTGAATCTTTGGGATCAATGCTTTGCTCATTTTATGGCTCAACAACCCGACTTTGACTATGCCAAAGAGTGTTTTTTTGCACCCTAGCAACTTTACTTTTTACATTCTTGTGCTTACTACAAACATTTCTTCAGGTAAAAGTAAGCTTGAATCCTCAAAAAGAGGATTAGTGAAGGACCAAGTTGGCATTGAAGGTTTCTTTTTCCATACTTGTTTTTTCATCTTTGAATCTGCATTCGTGTTGGTTATATTGTCCTTCTTTGACTGTAAAGACTTCATTAACTCTGTGATTCTCCAATTAGTCCTGTTGATAGGAGTCTTTGATGTTGTGGTAGGCCTTTGTTGACTGTCGGCATTTGGATTTTGACTAGGAGCATTGGAAGACTTAGAAATCCAAATCTCTTGGTGACCTTTGTTCTCCTTTGTTGACTTTGCTTTGCTCTAAGTTTTGCTGAGTTCTTGAGATCTTCGTGCAGGTCTTGTGTAGTTGCAATTGGCTTGTGGTTGACTAGTAGCCAAAACTTTGTATACCCTGTGTAGAATCCTTGTCTAAGAGGAAGATTCTCTGAGATCCTTCTTTGTTTTGTATCCTCTTGCGAGTTGTGATAGACTTCAGCATCTTTTGATGTTGTTCTATCGTATACCTGCTTCTTCGGTATCTTAGGATATTGTCGAGGTTGATACCTTGTGGGACTTCTTTCTTGGACTTCATATGTTCTAACTTGCGGTTTTGGTACCCATATCTGTATGCTACCTCCATAGTACTCTTGTTCTTCTAAGATCCAATGTGATGTTATCCATCCCATGTGTTTGTCTTTTTGTGTTGATTTCCTGTCTTTAATCCAAACCGGATCATTGACTTTGACTAAATTGGTCGAAACAAACACTTGCTTGACTATCTTTTGCTTTCTTGAGTACTTCGGCTGAAATATCTTTGCTTTTCTAGGTGCCCCCTTAGAGGTTTTAGTTGTGTTAGCAATTGACTTGAAGTTTTGAAAGCTTGACTTGCTTGAAGAAGCTAATCCATGAGGGTTATTTGATGTAGAGGCATACAATGTCACACTTTCATGCTAATTGGTGGAAGGTCCACTTTAGCTTTACCTTTGTCTGCAAGATTTGTCTTTGATTCTTGTGACTTCTGCAACTCTGCTTCCAGCATTAATGGTACCTATAATTGTTGCTTGTTACCTCTTGGAAAAGAGAGTATTAGCATTTTATCTTCTTTGTAGGCCTTGTGTTGGTCTAACCACTGATGTCCAAGGATGACATCTGCAAGCATTTCCTTTGAAGGCTTCACCTAAAACTTTACCTCCTCTTCATGATTTTACCTCCTCTTCATGATTTTGGATGCCAAGGGTAGCAACCATTTCTTTTTAACCTGTATGCATACCTAGCATTGTTTTTTTATCATGTTTGCATGGAGTAATCTCTAGACTGCTCTGGATGTTGTCTACAACCATATTGTACTTTGCTTCTTTATCCAATAGAGCATTGCATCTGACACTTGCTCCTTTTGTACTGCTGAGGACTATAGCTATTCTCATTGTTGGTTATATTGAAGATATCTATCCTGCATTTTCCATGCTCTCATCTTGATCTAGTTGTGTCTCTATGGAGGGTAGCTTGAGACTCTGTTTTCCAATCTGACTTGCATCCGCTCATTCAGTTGGCAATGAGTTATTGGTCTTTGAATATCCTATTGCTTCCTGGTCATCTACAACCTCGTTCTTCTTAATTTCTGGCTTTGGTGGCATTCTCTGCTCAATAGCTTTTGTGGTTGCTCTTTATTTTGTTTGATCTGAACTTGCTATTGCCTTATTTTCTTTAAGCTCTTCTGAAATTTTGTTTGATGGGGATGAATCATCTTTAATAAGCTTTGCTTTGGCATCGGTCTCCATTTTAACTTTGCTTGAGGACTTTGTGTTGTCATCCGTTGAAGCGGTCCGGGGCGGGCAACAAGAAGAGCAACCTCTAGACACCCTTCAAGGCTCCCATGCTGCTCAATTGGGTTGGGGTTGGAAAAAACAACAAACACACACACAAACCCGCAACCAAACCCTACACAAATTTGGGGCACCACCTAGTTTTGGATGCGAACTAGGACGCGTAAAGAGAGAGAGAGAGAGAGAGAGAGATAGTGCTCGGACACAATTATATATGTAAGAAAGAGAGAGAAGGGGGAGGGGGTGTTTGTTGCACTAATACCTTCTTACAAATTTGTCATGACCAATCAAAGTGATATTAGTATTTGTTCAACATAGCTTGAGTAAATTACACCACAACACATCACAAGAAAAGCCACCCCACTCACTGTCTTAAGACCAGGGGAGTCCTCTCCACCCTGTCGCCCTCTTACAGTATGTGGGATTTATGGCTAAATTGATGACAATACTAGAGACAAGCTATCAAGAACTTAACAAAAAAAAACACCAAGACACTTACACATCATTGTTGTCCATTACTTCACATGGGAAGAGAGACAAAGTATCCAAGCTTAGTCCAAATCCACCCTCCTTGATTCAACAAATGTTGGGCTTACAATAGTAGGAGAAATGATAGATTTCCTACTCTCAATTGAGTGATCACTCTCTCTCTTACAATGGCATAGAGTTCCCGTGCTAATCCCCTATTAAGATATAGCATAGTGCTCTTGCTTATGGCCCCCCTTTTGTGCTAGCTACACCCTCCTTTTATAGCAATTTTGAAGGCTAGGGTTACTCCTCTAACCATGGTTGGGTTAGATGTTCAGCCATTTATCTAATTTCTTTTGCTTGGAATTATCAAGAAGTTGGTGGGGAAAGAGAGAGGAGAGAAATGGAGGTGATAGGACTTTTCATAGTGGGTTAGTGTTAGTAGAGTTAGTATTAATTTACAAATGGAATTGGATACTTACAATGGGAGTATCCATGTAGGATAAAAATAAGGAAGAAAAACTCTTAAGAGGTAAGAAAAGGTGGATTTCTTACAAGGTTGATGCTCCAAGTGTCTTGAGTAGGGCCAATTTTGACGCTTGTTGACGGTCCACTAGCTTTGACGGTACATTTTTTCTCCACTCTTGACCTTCCTTGAGAGACAAAGTAATTGAAGCTGAGTAATCAACCACCATGATGCTGTCTTTTAAGAGAAGAGGTTGAATTTTGTGGTTTTTTTGATAGATATGGGTAAATTGGAGGAGGAAAAATGAGACTAGGTGGTCAATTTTGGAATGGAATTGTGTGTGGGAGGTATGAGTTCACCATGGTTTCTCTTATTCTTCAAGGTTGAGGAGAAGGTGAGTAGGGTGCAGAGAGGAGTGGTGAGAGAGGTGGGGATGATGAGTGGAGAAGTGTGTGTGAAAGAGGAAAATGATAAAGTGGAAGAGAGAGTGTGGCTGCATGGCATGGGAAAAATGGGGTCCACTAATAAAATCATAGCTCACAGCTCGTAGCTCAAAAGAATATGAAAAAATTTGAGGCAAAAGTTTAGCCCACGAGCTACAATGTTTGTTTGTATCACCTTTTCAAATTCGGAGAGCAAGTGAACTTTAAAAATTTAGCAAAACCGACCGTTTTTTTCCACTGCACAAGGTCCTTGTGGGGTCCTTCTTTGGATGATTCTTTTGAATACCTCCAAGAGTGAGCCCTCCATAGTGCATGTATGCATGCCACCTACCCTTGACCTTATTTGGTAGGTCTATAATTGAAGATATTGTTGAGATTATGATATAAGTGAATAGTACAACTAAGAAAATCAAATATTGAGGGGTCTAAAAAATATGTACATGTCAAATATAAATAATATAAGTGGAAAAAAATATAAAGGGGTCAAAAGAAATCTCTCTCATTATGAGGCTACCATAAAAAGATAAATATTTTTGGTGTTCTAATTTTTTAGAAAAAAAACAAAATAGATGTAGGAAGGGAAAAATCACAATAGTGAAAAAATATACACATAAATAAAACTAGTTTTTTTGGATTTTTGTTGGGGTGGAGTTACACCAAATATAAGACAAGCTTACATGAAAATATTTCTATATGGAATAAAGAGTATGAAAAATGGTAAGAAAAAATTGTGGTAATGGTGAGGCAATGTACAGAGCATAAATAGCACACACCTAGATATAAATATTTAAATAAATACCAAAATAATTATGAAAAAATATTTTATTTATGCCCTATATACAAAGAAATATTTACATACGCATGGGCCATAATATACTTATATTTTTTATTTTTTTTATTTTTTGGCTCAACTAGCCCAATGACTAGCTAATTGAGGGTTTTTTAAGAAGATATGGGGAAAGTCCCGTGACTCACGCATGCCTATGTACAGTGAAATGGTAGGGATAGCCACAGTGTTTGGGTGATTTTGGTAGGGTGAGGTAACTCACTGTGGCAATTACAAAGAGCCGAAAAAACGGCTATCATTAGCCCTCCCCCTGGATGATGGTATATTCATGCACCATCATAGAGCATCTTTTCCAAAGAGAGTGCTTCAGAGTCCTTGACGAGATTTTTATTGTTTGGCCCCTCAGAATTTTGGCTAGAGTTACACTCATGCTTCATGAAACAATACTTACATGAGACATTGGCCTTTTGACAGATCTTTGGTAGAAGGAGACTCAAATAGGGCTTCAAGCGATACCCGTTTACTTTCCTGGAGTGCTCTTTACCATTCAAGTCCATAAGCTGATAGTAACTTGAATTGAAAGCCTTCTTGACTATGTATGGCCCTTGCCATCTTGTTTCAAATTTGGCATCAAAACGATTATCGAGTCGATTGTCATACCTTAGCAGAAGATCTCCTTCATTGATGCCTTTGTCCTTCAGTTTCTTGTCAAGCTTCTCCTTTGTCTGTGTGGCTTTCCTCTTATAGCACTCATATGCTGCTTCTCTTTTCCACTCAAGCTCAGCTAAGGTAAGAAGTCGATCCATCCATGCTTCTTGATCATCTTGTGCTGCTTTGCCATGAAGTCGCATTGTTGGAATGTTGAGCTCAATTGGTTATAAAGCCTCTTGACCATAGACTAAGTGAAATGGTGTAAAGTCCGTGGCTTCCCTATATGTGGTTCGATACGCCCACAAGGCACCATCCAAGAAGTCATCCCACAACTTTGTCTTGTTTTTCACCATCTTTCTAATGATGCCTGCAATGACACCATTAGCTTTTTCTACCAAAGCATTTGATTGGGGATAGTAGGGTGTACTGTGACGATGTAGAATGTGAAGTTCTTCACAGACTTCTGTGAGCAATCCCTTTCTAAACCCTGGACCATTATCAGAAACAATCTCCAAAGGTGTTCCAAATCTACAACAAATGTGAGTGTAGACGAATTTGCTCACTGTCCTCTCATTTACCTTTGCTAGACTTTGTGCTTCCACCCACCTAGTCATATAGTTTACAGCCACTAGAATGTAGAGTTTACCATTTTTTGTCCTAGGTAGAGGACCCATAGCATCAATGCCCCACTTTTCAAAGGGTCCATTTGCAAGCACAATTTGCCTTGGACCATAAATCAATCTTCTATTCCCATTTACCTGACAATTGTGACAACTTTTACACCAATGTTGGACATCCACATGCAGACTTGGCCAAACATACCCCGCAAGCAAAATCTTCTTCACAGTTCATTCTTGGGAAAAATGACCACCACATGCCTCTTCATGCAAACCTTTTAGAATGGCTGGAATTTCCGCAATAGTTGGTACTCTTCTGCACACTTTATCCTTCCCTCTTTGATAGAGGGAGCCTTCTAGGAAGAGATATGCACTTGCCTTCTTCATGAGTCTCCTCTTCTGAGCCTTCGTGAAGTCTTGTGGAAACTCACCCTCCAAAATGTAGCCAATAATGGGAGCCAATGACTCCAATCCCTGGTATCTCGGTTGCTTGACAGCTGCTGCCACCATGATGACCTGCACTTCTCTCTCAACACATGTAACTGCTTGTTGTGCAAGTAAATCGGCATCTTCATTTTGTTTCCTCGGAATATGATATAGTTGCACTTCTTCAAACTGATTAAACATCCTACGAATGGCATGAACTTTTGTCCTTAAGCTTTCATTCTTGCATGCCCAAATGCCTAAAATCTGTTTAACAATGAGAAGTGCATCTCCTTTTACCATGAGACGTTGTATTCCTTGGCCAATGCACATCTTCAAACCATGAAGTAGAGTGTCATATTCTGATTCATTGTTGCTAGCTGAACTTGGTAGATTGAACTTTTCTTTCATGACCACCTCGCCACTTGGGTTGAGCAACACTAGCCCTCCCCCTGCTTTTCCTGTGGCTCGACGAAAAGCTCCATCAAAGAACAAGGTAAAAGCATTAGGAATACTTTTTGGTGGTGGCAATGGTAGGGTCTTTACTTCAGGCACCTTAATCTCCTTTTCATGCACCCTATAAGTGAGAATCCCTACCAATTGTGCACGCACACTATCTTCTACCTTGAAAGAGTATTGAAACTCTTGCAACTCCATAACCCACTTTGAGATCCTAGTACTAAGATTCATTTGAGATGACACCCAAGGGAACAAATTTTCTGCAGTGAGAATTACAAAAGGTTTTGGTAGCAGGTAGGATCTAAACTTTCTCACCGCAAACATGAGAGAAAGAATCATGAGTTCTGCTTCTGTGTAGTTTCTCTCCAAAGCATTCATGACCCTACTAGCAAAGTAGATGGGTCACATCCTTGTACTGTGGGGATCTTGTTGTAGCAACACAACACCAATTGTTTCCCTTCCAACACTAGAGCTAACAAAGAATGTGTACTCCCAACAAGGAGGCATGAGTGTTGGTAGCTCTGACAAAATGGCTTTAATGTTACAAAAGTACTCTTCAAGCTCATCAGACCATGCAAATTCTACTTGTTGTGTCAACTTTTGCAAAGGATGAAGCAACTCCGAGGCTAAGTGAATGAAGCGTGACATATACTTCACCTTCTGAATGAAAGAGATGACCTCCTTAAGACTCTTCGGTGATGGGAGCTCAATAAGAGCCTTTGCCTTTGAAGGATCCACCTCAATGCCTTTATAGGAAACCTTGTGACCAAGCAAGATCACTTCATCCTCACCTATGTGGCACTTGTCGGGGTTGAGTTGACCTCCCATGTCATAGAGCTTCTTTAATCCTTCTTCTACCCTTTGTAGATGCAATGATTTTGAGCTATAAATGCAGAAATCATCAATGAACACCCTAATTGACTTTCCAAAAAATGCTTGAAACACCATGTTCATGAAACGTTGGAATGTTGCAGGAGCATTTGTCAGACCAAATGGCATGACTCTAAAAGAATAACAACCCCAAGGAATGATAAAGATTGTTTTCAATTGATCTTCCAATGCGATACTTATTTGAAAGTAGCCTGAGTAGCCATCACACAGAGTGTACTTCTCATGACCAGCTACCTCATTTAGTATCTCATCCTGAAATGGGAGGGGAAAGTGATCTCTTTTTGTTGCCTCATTGAGTGGACGGTAATCCACACACACCCTCCACTTTCCATTTTTCTTAGGAGTGACAACAACAGGAGAGACCCACTCTGAATTCTCCACTGGATAAATGAAACCTGCTGCTAGAAGATTTCTTACCTCCTTGAGTAGAGCCTGCTCCTTAATGACTCCTAGCCTTCGTAGCTTTTGAGCCTTAGGTGTGGCCTCTGGCTTCAACTCAATCTTGTGTTGAACAACATCTACTCCACGCACGTTGGTGTAGTCTTTAGCAAAAAGCCTAGGAAACTTCCTTAGCACACATTTGAACTCCTCTCTTTCATCCTTTGTAAGTGTTGTTGATAGCATACCTTCCAGCATCCCTTCATCTTGAACACCTTCGTTCTCTTGAGGACCTACCTCCTCCAAGCCTTGACAAGAGGTCTCTTGGTTGCTTGGCTTAAACCTTACCCCCATGACTTCGATGGAAGACTCCTCTTCAGTAATGCTGCCGCTACTTTCTTCTTCTGAAGTGCTATCGGTCCAACCTTCTTCCGTCTCACTTTGAGATGATTCTTCATGGAGCTCCTCTTGGCGTTGCTCCTTCATGTCAAAGACAACCTTCTTGTGATTGTCATTCCTGCAAATTAGCTTTCCACTCTCCCAATCCTGCAAAGCTCGCATTTTCATTAGCCATGGTCTTCCTAGGATAAATGGGTAACCATTTCCCTTGGTAGACATGACATAAAAATCCACCGCTTTCTTAATGCCAAAGGCCTCTACAAAGACATTTTTGCAAATGCATACACACCTAGCCTTGCTATTGTTTGCCATCTTGACTTTGATTTTAGGTGTCTCATGGATGTGCATGCCTAGTCTTTGCATGAGTCCCTCTGTCATGATGCAAATTTGTGCAGCCCCATCCACTAGACCTTTCCTAACCAATCTTCCTTTGATGTAACATTCTAGCACCGGTGTAATGTCCTCATTCATTTCAGCTTGTGCAATTTTTACAACAGGCACACTCTCTTTTACCTTTCTCCTAGTGCTAACTGCCCTTGTTAAATCCCTCCTTACTTTTGGACATAATGAAAGAAATTGAGGCCATGAAATATCAGGACCCTTACCTCTCATGTCTTCCAACAAGTTGTACGGAGCCATACCATGTCCAAGAGGGAACTTGGAGGTTGATACGACTTCGAGTCCTCTTGGTTTCCTTGGTCTCCTTTGCCTTTTTGCCTTGTCCATGGTCACTCTATGATGTGACTCCTTCTTTCTCTTTACCTTTCCCTCGGCCACGCTTAATTCCATTGGCTTCCATGTCAACCTCATTTGAATTTGTCACCTCTACCACATGCACATTTGGATCTGGAAAAGGTGGAGCTCCTTCTACCCCTTGTGGAGGTGGTCTTGGTCCATTTGGCCTTTGTAGAAGCCTTGGTTGTTGACCAGCTCCTTCTCCTGCATTCATCACTGGGTAATTCAAGTTAGGTCTCCCTGGCTCTCCACGTGGCCAAGGACAATTATACATCCCATGTCCAGACTCTCCGCAATTCCAACATTGCAAGACTCTCCTAGTTCGTGGCTCTCTCTCTTCTAACTTCTTTGCTTGTCCCTTTGGACCTACAGCTTGTGCAAGGTGAACTGACAGGCTGCTTAAAGATTCATTTAACTTCTCAATCACTTCAGCCGATACCTCAGGAAGCTCCCTAGATGTTGATGCTTGTGACTTACCTTTGGGTCTAAGACCTTCTATTGGAACCTCTCCCCTTAAGCACTTGAGTTTCCTATACTTCTCAGCAGCCCTAGTTTCCGCTGCATCAAAAGTAGCAGGTGCACCCGCCTCAACTTTTACCTTAAGGTCAGGAAAGAGTCTGGCTATGAACCTCTCTTTCTTTAAAAATTCTCCACCATCACCAGGGTTAGCAACATTTCGTATCCATAGAGCCCAAAGACGTAGAAACTCTTGCTTGTACAAGTAGTAGTCATCTAAGTCTTTTTGCTTATGAGAAACAATGTCTTGCCATAGTTTTTGAGTGTTTCGGGGATCAAAGAAGTATCTCTTAAAACGATTCAAAACTTCTGTGTAATTCCCCTTAACTTCCTCAGGAAAAGAGTCAAACCAAGTACTAGCATCTTTCCTAAGGACCACCTCAAACATTTCTACATGTTCTTGATTGGTTACTATCCTCTTGATATGGCAAGACATCTTGAAATTTGCTAAAAATAATTCTGCATCCTCTCCAGGCTCTCCAAAGAAAAGAGGATATCCAGACATTTGGCGTTGGCTCTCCATTGAATTGATTTCAAAGTGACGCGTTTTTTTTTTTCTTTCTTTAAAAGATTTACACAATAATATTTTCTAAATTGCAATCTATTCTACAACAAAATAAAAATATTCACATCAAATGACCTATGATAATCAATAAGAGGTAGAATGACAGGGTTTGGTGACGCGAGAATTTCTCCTGCTCTTTGGGCACCAAACATGAATACCATACGTTGTTGAAAATGGATTTGTCTACTAATTGCAATGTTTACTCTAATGTGTGGAGTGAAATGAAAGGGAAAAACCTGTATTCCTGGGCCATTATCCATGGTCTATGCATGACCTAATTCTTAAAACAAAACAAAAATATAGACGTCCAAACTAAGGTCGTACCTAATGAGAGGCAAAATAAAAGGATTTACCTATGCGTTTATCTCTACCAACCTAAGAGGACCTAAAATTCTACGAATTACTCGCTGAAATTGCAACTTAGTACTAACAATTATGTGTACCTTTTGCCTTGCAATGGGAATGAAGGGATCATACAAATTCTCGTGATTCATGCAAGCTACTTGATTATGCTAAAGGTTGAGACTTCACAGAACATACACGAACCTGTCCTCCGTGGGGGCACCAATTTGAAGCGGTCCGGGGCGGGCAACAAGAAGAGCAACCTCTAGACACCCTTCAAGGCTCCCGAGCTGCTCAATTGGGTTGGGGTTGGAAAAAACAACAAACACACATACAAACCCGCAACCTAAACCTACACAAATTTGGGGCACCACCTAGATTTGGATGCGAACTAGGACGCGTAAAGAGAGAGAGAGAGAGAGAGAGAGAGAGAGAGAGAGAGAGAGAGAGAGAGAGAGAGAGAGAGAGAGAGATAGTGCTCGGACTGCTTTGAAACGTATCGGAAATGATCAAGCAAAGACAATTATATATGTAAGAAAGAGAGAGAAGGGGGAGGGGGTGTTTGTTGCACTAATACCTTCTTACAAATCTGTCATGACCAATCAAAGTGATATTAGTATTTTTTCAACATAGCTTGAGTAAATTACACCACAACACATCACAAGAAAAACCACCCCACTCACTGTCTTAAGACCAGGGGAGTCCTCTCCACCCTGTCGCCCTCTTACAGTATGTGGGATTCATGGCTAAATTGATGACAATACTAGAGACAAGCTATCAAGAACTTAACAAAAAAAAACACCAAGACACTTACACATCATTGTTGTCCATTACTTCACATGGGAAGAGAGACAAAGTATCCAAGCTTAGTCCAAATCCACCCTCCTTGATTCAGCAAATGTTGGGCTTACACTAGTAGGAGAAATGATAGATTTCCTACTCTCAATTGAGTGATCACTCTCTCTCTCTTACAATGGCATAGAGTTCCCTTGCTAATCCCCTATTACCACACATGCACATGCATAAGACAATGAGATTCCACTCAAGAGCTCCTTCTAGAGAGGTTGAGCTTGGCTTCTCAAGATATAGCATTGTGCTCTTGCTTATGGCCCCCCTTTTGTGCTAGCTACACCCTCCTTTTATAGCAATTTTGAAGGCTAGGGTTACTCCTCTAACCATGGTTGGGTTAGATGTTCAGCCATTTATCTAATTTCTTTTGCTTGGAATTATCAAGAAGTTGGTGGGGAAAGAGAGAGGAGAGAAATGGAGGTGATAGGACTTTTCATAGTGGGTTAGTGTTAGTAGAGTTAGTATTAATTTACAAATGGAATTGGATATTTACAATGGGAGTATCCATGTAGGATAAAAATAAGGAAGAAAAACTCTTAAGAGGTAAGAAAAGGTGGATTTCTTACAAGGTTGATGCTCCAAGTGTCTTGAGTAGGGCCAATTTTGACGCTTGTTGACGGTCCACTAGCTTTGACAGTACATTTTTTCTCCACTCTTGACCTTCCTTGAGAGACAAAGTAATTGAAGCTGAGTAATCAACCACCATGATGCTGTCTTTTAAGAGAAGAGGCTGAATTTTGTGGTTTTTTTGATAGATATGGGTAAATTGGAGGAGGAAAAATGAGATTAGGTGGTCAATTTTGGAATGGAATTGTGTGTGGGAGGTATGAGTTCACCATGGTTTCTCTTATTCTTCAACGTTGAGGAGAAGGTGAGTAGGGTGCAGAGAGGAGTGGTGAGAGAGGTGGGGATGATGAGTGGAGAAGTGTGTGTGAAAGAGGAAAATGATAAAGTGGAAGAGAGAGTGTGGCTGCATAGCATGGGAAAAATAGGGTCCACTAATAAAATCATAGCTCACAGCTCGTAGCTGAAAAAAATATGAAAACATTTGAGGCAAAAGTTCAGCCCACGAGCTACAACTTTTGTTTGTATCACCTTTTCAAATTCGGAGAGCAAGTGAACTTTAAAAATTTAGCAAAACCGACCATTTTTTTCCACTGCACAAGGTCCTTATGGGGTCCTTCTTTGGATGATTCTTTTGAATACCTCCAAGAGTGAGCCCTCCATAGTGCATGTATGCATGCCACCTACCCTTGACCTTATTTGATAGGTCTATAATTCAAGATATTGTTGAGATTATGATATAAGTGAATAGTACAACTAAGAAAATCAAATATTGAGGGGTCTAAAAAATATGTACATGTCAAATATAAATACTATAAGTGGAAAAAAATATAAAGGGGTCAAAAGAAATCTCTCTCATTATGAGGCTACCATAAAAAGATAAATATTTTTGGTGTTCTAATTTTTTAGACAAAAAACAAAATAGATGTAGGAAGGGAAAAATCACAGTAGTGAAAAAATATACACATAAATAAAACTAGTTTTTTTGGATTTTTGTTGGGGTGGAGTTACACCAAATATAAGACAAGCTTACATGAAAATATTTCTATATGGAATAAAGAGTATGAAAAATGGTAAGAAAAAATTGTGGTAATGGTGAGGCAATGTACAGAGCATAAATAGCACACACCTAGGTAGAAATATTTAAATAAATACCAAAATAATTATGAAAAAATATTTTATTTAGGCCCTATATACAAAGAAATATTTACATACGCATGGGCCATAATATACTTATATATATATATATATATATATATTTTGGCTCAACTAGCCCAATGACTAGCTAATTGAGAGTTTTTTAAGAAGATATGGGAAAAGTCCCGTGACTCATGCACGCCTATGTACAGTGAAATGGTAGGGATAGCCACAGTGTTTGGGTGATTTTGGTAGGGTGAGGTAACTCACTGTGGCAATTACAAAGAGCCGAAAAAACGGCTATCACCGTGAGTGACCAATTTTGGTCTTCATTCTTTATTGTCTCTGAAAACTACATCTTTTTTACATTGTGCATCTCTTACATCTTCTAGGCCATTGGAATTCCCATTATGATGTCGTCTAGCATATCCTTTGTTGTGATCACATGGAATTGGGAAGTAATGTTCTGTAAACTTACTCCTATGTTTGTGGAGATGATTCCTCAGCATTCTGCTCATTTGTTTCCAGATATGCTCACAAATCTCGGAGCATCTTCCAACTGTGGTTGGCCACATTTTTTTGGAGTGTTAAAAGACATGAGGTTCTTGTCTAGCTGAAAATCTAGCTTTACTTCACTTAACAGTGTTTCTGTCCTTTGGTTGAGCTTTATCTACATTTTCTATGCTTTGATCACTTGCTTCAATTGATGTGGACTCCATTGGATGTAACATTGCACTTTTTGTCTGGAACTGATGAGAATTATCTTCTGCATCTGAGTAACCCTTAATCTTAAAAGATCCATTGTACTTTCTAGCAGAATCTGTCTCTTCGGACGAGATTTGGGTGGTGACCTTTGTGTATCCTTCTGGACTTTAGCTTTCATTGACTTTGACTTTCTGTTCTGGCAACTTGAGGCTTTGTAGCATCTTTAGATAGTCTTTGAATTTAGTCGGCGGGCCATCCATAGGGTTTGTACAAGGTTATGATCTTGCTAATATTCGTTACCATGTGCATCTTAATATGCATATGTGAGCTTGGTCACATGTAACTGCTTGAACACTATGGGATTTGTTGGCTTTTGGCTTTGACTTGTGGAGATCAGCTGAAACTTCTGTCCTTGATCATCTTCATATAAAAATTTGTCTGCAAATTCTGAGGGAACCTGGGTCAATTGGAAACTTCCAACAACCATATGATCTCTCAATGGTTTCCACTTTCAAGGAGTTTGTTGGTGACGGCGGGTTTCCGGAACCGGGCCGTGGGAAACAACCCCAACCATGGAGCTTAATAATAACCGAATGTAAGAAAAATAACATTTTTTTAAAACTACTTCTGCCACCCCATCTCCCTTCCATGCACGCATGTAGTGGGCCGCCCCCCCCCCCTTGGCCACACCCTCCCACCCCCCTTTTCCTCCATTATCACACACTCTCTCTCTCTCTTCTCTCAACTTGTGCCAACAGCTCTTTTCTCTCTCCTCCATTATCCAAAAGAGGCCAAAAACCCTCTCTCTCTCTCTCTCAACCCAAGGACTGCCATGAGAGCAACACACACACACACTCTCTCTCTCTCTCTTAGCCATACCCACGAACTCCATGGCCCGCTCTCTCAATCTCTCTCTTTTGCTCGTTCAGCACTCTCTCTCTCTCTCTCTGTCTTCCTCGGCAGCAGCAAGCAGGAGTCATCCTCTCTCTCTTTCATTATTTCCCCATCCATTATTTACACACACACACCTTCCACCTAAGCCTCTACCTGGACTGCTACTCACCTCCTCTCTCTTGCACTTTTGTTGACCACACTCTCTCTCCTATCCTGATGGCGGCATCGACCCAAGAGCTCGTAGGCAGTGGCAAGCAGGAATAATCCCTCCCTCTTTCATTATTCACACACACACACACGCTCACACCCTTGCCCACATACACCCCTTTCACCCTCTCTCCTTCCTCACCCTCTCACACACGCCCTCTCTCCCTCTCTCGTTCTCCCCTGTGTCGACCAGCCCGCAAACGTAGTAAAGACTCTCTCTCTCTCTCTCTCTCTCTCTCTCTCTCTCTCTCTCTCTCTCTCTCTCTCTCTCTCTCTCTCTCTCTCTCTCTCTCTCTCTCTCTCTCTCTCTCTCGTGCGCGCGCGCACACACACACACACACAACCAAACACACACAATCACTCCACCTCTCACTCACGCCACCCTCTCCCTCCCGCTGTCAGGAGTTTTTGGGAGCAAGTGATTGCGCATATGTACATACACATTCATGGTGCATAAAATAAAGGATTGCCCATTTTCAAGAGCCAGGTGGTTACGTGGGTCCCACATGTGTACAGGTAGGACAGGGTGTACATAGGGCATCGATTTTCACTATGACCAGTACCAGTGTGTTTTTCCTATAATAATAAGGAGTTGGTAGTGCATAAAACTTCACGAGGAAGCTATCCACGGGCCGACGAAATGAGGCCCAGCAGGTGCGTCAGATGGCATCTTGTGGCGTGAGTAGGTCGAATGGGGTCAATATTTGCACGTGGATAAGTACGGACACAACGTGGGTGTTTTCTTGTGATGAATTATATAAAATTTCATCATGAGGATTATATTTTGGGACCACTTCACGTGGTTGTGGTATGCATTATTGGAAAAAAGCTAAGTGCCAAGTGTGCGGATGATGCAAAAAGGTGACAACTATGCACTGCGAGATCAGTTTTTGGCCTGTTCGGGGTCCGTTTGAGGTCAACTAAAAGGCCAAAGTTTCCCAAGTAATAAAGCTAAGTGTGGGAACTGAAAAAACAGAGAGAAACCAGAAAATTATTGGAGAGAAGAGGAGGAACAGTCGCAAACATGTTTTTGCTCATTTTGGAGCCTGTTTTGGCCGTAAACTGCTCATCCGAGGTCGGATTTGAGCACTTTGACATTGTAGATTGGGGTTTTGAGTTGTTCCGGACGTGATGGAAGTGTCCATTTTTTCAAATTCCTCACTGTTTTTTTGTTGTTTTGGCTGTGTAAGTTTCTCCTATAAGCAAAGCTTCTACTCCTATTTGTGATTGTATCTGGCATAGTTTACCCATTTTGTGTGAGCTATTTGCCCCATTGGTGTTGTCCCAAGCTCTATTGTATCTAAACATCAGAAATTCTCCTCTTTTGAGCTGATTTTTTTGGGTGTGTGTGTGTGTCTCTCTCTGTGTGGAGTGGGCAAGTGGATAGTCTCTCTCCTCTCACTCCACCGGTGTGTTCCCTGTCTCGGCCAGGTGGGTTGTATAAGCCGATTGGTGCCCCATAGTGTGTGTACATCATCCCAAGAGTGTGTGTTGGGTCATTATAGAGGCATTGTGTGTGTTTCGATCCCGCTCACATTCTTTTGGCACCCCCATGAAGGATCTTCTTGGCGTACCTTCTGCTTCGAGCTTCAAGCTTCGAGATCCGAGATTACAGGTTACAGGTTACAGGGACAGATACACGTACAGGTGATTCACACAGGTATAGGTAGCTGGAGTACAGTGATATACTAGCAGTTGTGTCACTTGCAATTACTATGGGTATGCATTATTTGGCGCCTCTTTGAGCGCATTGTCTGCTGGATTGTACGTTACTTGTGGAAACTACCATTGTACGCCTTTGTGGAGCCATATTTGGTTTTATCTGGTAGTCCCAGCCATTTATGAGACTTGGTCTAGAGGATAGTCATTTCTGAGACTTGACTATATGCGATTTGCATAAGCCTTCGTGTGAGGGTCGATAGCATGAGGTTTTATTGAGCTGGGGGATTCTCAAATGTGGAGATCCTTTCGGTGATACACGTAGCTAGAGCACCCTTTTTGTGACCTCTCCATAGGCTATGTACTAGTGATTCCTAATTGATGCTTGGGTTCTATTGTTGGAAGTTTATGCATACATATAGAGTGTATAGTTTGGGTTCTTACTGCTCTACTTCTGGGGAAACTCTACCAAAATTTTTCCAAGTTGTGATGGCTGGTTTTTTGGTTTTTTAATCCATTTATACTGTTATGCTGTTGAAATTTTGGTAAAATCAGTGGATAAGACAGGTGTGCTTTCTTGGGAGCTGCATGGTTGACTTTAATGGATGATCAAAATGGCCCTTAATTCACTCCTTTTCATTTAACTCAGAGAATCCAGATAAATGTTCATGTGTCCAGGAAGATTTTTTTCCAGTAGCGCATAGTCTTTATGTTCGGGCCAAGAAGATTAAGAGAGATACTGGAATGTCCTTTGCCTGTTGTAATTCCAATGATTAACTATGAAAACTCATTTTATGTGCATGTGTTTGTCCTTATCTAAAGACGAGCTCCATTGAAATTTCTGGGGATTGAGTCAGTCAAAAGTTTTGGGTTCTTGCACGTGTGTTCGAAGGGGTTCTCAAAGCATTGTAGCTTGGGTAGCCATGGCTTTCTCTTATCCGGAGTTTCATGGAAGAAGTGATGAAGATGTGGAAGATTTTTTAGAAAATATGGAGGTTGCTTGCATTAGCAACCAGATTCATGACCCGGTGCAGATGTTACGTCTTCTCCAAATTATTTTGAAGAGTGATGCACGATTTTGGTCCAAAGCATTTGAAGAGGAGTTGCGTGTGACTGATCCACCTGTAAGATTGAGTTGGGACAATCTAAGGCATGGATTGGAAGTGGAGTTTGTGAAGATAGAAGATCCTGACAAAGTGTGGCAAGAAGTACAGGCTTTGGTGCAAAAGGAAGGTGAGCTAGTAGATGCGTACATACGTAAGTTCTCATTGGCATGGGAGAGAATGTGCAAGGCCTTAGCACCACAAGTACCCCGGCCTGACATGATGAAGAAGAACACGTTCTTGGCTGGTCTTTGGGAGAATATACGTTGGAGAGTAGAGCTAAAGAAACCTAGGACATATGAAGATGCACTAGAGGTGGCAAGAAACAAAGAGTGGAAGCTGAGGAAAATGAGCCAGTTAGGGGTAGAGTCTTTGCCCATGAGGTCTGAATTTCAGCCTATGGACTCTTTACAAGGTCGCATGCGAGGGGTTCATCATGAACCAGTGGTTGTTGTTACTCTGCAGGTTATGCCAGCAGTGGTCACTACAGCAGTGCAAGATGATGGGTTAAGGCAAGATATGAGGCAAGTGGTAGATTTAATGAAGAATCTCATCCTAAACATGCTAGGTCAAGTGGGAAGTAATCGAGGTTGAGGGAGGTTTGCAAATCAGTCAGGAGGTGAAGAAAAACCTAGGAAGGGTGTTGGACAAAGCAATGGTAGGTTTTGGAGGCAGACGCCCACATGTTATAATTGTGGAGAGTTGGGTCACATCAGCCCGCAATGTGATAAGCCAGCAAGGATGGGGGGAGACATGTATCCATTGCCACGACAGGTGCTAACTAGGTCAAATGATTATGGCATCGAAATTAAGGGAGATGAAGGAACCAGTGGATTAACCCAAGAGGAAAAGGGAAAGACAAAAGTGATAAGTGTAGTCACCTAGGAGAAGGCATCAAAGCTAGAGGATACATTAGTGATGCCTATTGGAAAGAGGACCACAGAGGACAAGGAAGGAAGAAGTTCCCCAGGTCCTAGTAAGAAGAAGGGAAAGAGCCATGAAGGCGAGGATGTCAAGGCCAAGAGGAAGAGGAGGGCTCGTCACAAGTTTCATGTTTCAGATTTTCCACTAGGGGATGGGCAATTAAGCTATGACTTGAAGGAGGATTTGACAAGCAGGAAAGAAGATGTTACTTTTGGGCAGCTTATAGAGATGGGGCCTAAGCTAAAGCGACAGTGGAAGAGAATGGTTAACCCAATGGAGAAAGAGCGAGAGAGGGGTTTAGTGAAGGTGTTGGCAATGGATGAGCTACCAGACATTTGTCCAATAGTAGATGTGTGGCACAAAAGAAAAAATCTAGGACAAGGATACGTGGATGGTGGAGCCCAAATATGTGTTATAACACACTCATGCGTTGAGAAGATGGGTCTTACAGTGACTGGGATGTCAGGCTTTTGGATCAGATTCGCAAATCATCAAAAAGTAAAATGTTTGGGTGTTGTAAAGAACTTAGAAGTGGAGGCGTATGATGCAAAGGAAGTGGTTTATTTTCATGTGATGCAAGCGGGGTTGGGAGCATATCCTATTATACTAGGCAGACCATGGTTACGTGCAGTGGGAGCTGTTCAAGATTGGAGATGTGGTACTATTAGCCTCTATGGAAAGACAGGTGCCAAGAAGCTATATAATATGGACACAAGGAAATGATTGGAGGAGCTTTATGAGGATGAGGATGAGTCTAGTGATGAAGACTATTCCACAGTGTCTGATGAGGACAATGATAGTACTACCAGCAGTGATGACGATGCTGATGTTGCATTCCTTTTGATGGACAAAGAAATCCAGAAGTCTGGTTTAGTTGCATTTGCAAATGAGGTTGAAGATGAAAGTGAAGGGCCTTATGAAGTGATTGCAAGGTTGCTGCAAACCAAGGTTGAATTGTCAAAGAAGCAGGAATTGATGACACAAATGATCAGTGGAGACCTCTTAGCTATGGAGAAGGAGATATATTCGCACATGCAAGTCTATGCCAAAGTAATTGATGATTTTCTTGATGCAAAGTTGATATATGGCATCTCTACAGGTTTACCTTGGAAACCAGGTGGAAGCTTGATTAAGTTTTTGAGACAGGAAATGCAAAGTGTTTTTGTGTGGGATCCAGGTGGCGAGTCTCATATCTCTTTTTGCTGTTGTTGATCATGAATGATCTAGCAAGCTAGGGGATGGGCAAATTATGTCAGGAGTTTTTTGGAGCAAGTGATTGCGCATATGTACATACACATTCATGGTGCATAAAATAAAGGATTGCCCATTTTCCAGAGCCAGGTTACATGGGTCCCACATGTGTACAGGTAGGACAAGGTGTACATAGGGCATCGATTTTCACTATCACCAGTACCGATGTGTTTTTCCTATAATAACGAGGATTTGGTAGGGTGTAAAAATTCTCGATGAAGCTATCCGCGGGCCGATGACATAAGGTAAGCAGGTGCATCAGATGGCATCTAGTGGCGTCATTAGGTTGAATGGGGTCAATATTTGCACGTGGATAAGTATGGACACAACGTGGGTGTTTTCTTGTGATGAATTATGTAAAAGGTCATCATGAGGACCATATTTTGGGAACACTTCACGTGGTTGCGGTATGAATTATTGGAAAAAAGCTGAGTGCCAAGTGTGTGGATGATGCAAAAAGGTGACAACTATGCACTGCGAGGTCAGTTTTTGGCCTGTTCGGGCTCTGTTTGAGGTCAACTAAAAGGCCAAAGGTGCCCAAGTAATAAAGCTAAGTGTGGGAACTGAAAAAACAGAGAGAAGACCAGAAAAATAGTGGAGAGAAGAGGAGGAAAAGACGCAACTGTGTTTTTGCTCATTTTGGAGCCTGTTTTGGCCATAAACTGCTCATCCGAGGTGGGATTTGAGCACTTTGACATTGTAGACTGGGGTTTTGGGCTGTTCCGGATGCGATGGCACTGTCCATTTTGTCAAATTACTCACTATTTTTCTGTTTTTTTGGTTGTGTAAGTTTCTCCTATGAGCGAAGCTTCTGCTCCTATCTGTGATTGTATCTGGCATAGTTTACCCATTTTGTGTGAGCTATTTGCCCGATTGGTGTTGGTCCAAGCTCTATTGTATCTAAAGATCAGAAATTCTCCTCTTTTGAGCTGAGTTTTTTTGGGTGTGTGTGTGTGTCTCTCTCTCTGTGTGGAGTGGGCAAGTGGATAGTCTCTCTCCTCTCACTCCACCGGTGTGTTCCCTGTCTCGGCCAGGTGGGTTGTAAAAGCCGAGTGGTGCCTCATAGTGTGTGTGTACATCATCCCAAGAGTGTATGTCGGTTCATTATAGAGCCGTTGTGTGTGTTTCCATCCCGCTCACACCGCGTTTTGTATGTCACCCGAACTAGAATAAAATAAAATAAAATAATTATAATCTTTCCCTCTATCTCGTGCCCATGCACACACACTTATCGACATACCTACATACACACACACACCTACAAAACACTCACATATGCAGTCTCATTTTATGTAAGTAAATATCTCTCTTTTGCCGGATGCACACACACTTAGGAGTCTTACCAAACCGCGAGCGACCATTCTCGAGCAAACAAAAAACCGAGCGATCTTTCTCACAAACATCCCAAATCTTGTGCAAGATAGATAGTCGCCTCCCCAACTAGTGAGTCTAGTTTTGCTAAATAGGATCGATCAAAAAGTTCACTCCATGGTCGCCCAGAAGAAAGAGTAGCTCTCAATGAATTTGATAATCGAGACCCAAAAACATGGGCAACTAAAGTTTGGGTTGTAGAGGTCCAAGGCAACTAATGAAAATGTATTCTTTGTCGCATAAAATAGTCTCTCTCTCTCTCTCTCTCTCTCTCTCTCTCTCTCTCTCTCTCTCTCTCTCTCTCTCTCTCTCTCTCTCTCTCTCTCTCTCTCTCTCTCTCTCTCTAATCACCCAAGTGTGGTAGATTGGCTATGCCTTTTCCTCTTGAATAACAGGACTTGGGTTCAAAAACTCTCCTAGTCACCATCTTTAAGGTCGCTTGGGATAGTTTCCTACGACGTTAAAAATCTCGTCTTCTTCTTCTTATTCTTCTTCTCTCTCTCTCTCCTCTCTCTCTCTCTATGTGTGTTTGTGAGTGCACGCGCGCATGTGCACATGCAAATTTTCACAAACAAAAACCTATGTGAAATAGTCCTTGCCTCCTCATCAGCTATACGGAAGTTCATTTGGTAATACTATGTACTTGATGCTACCAATAGCTAACCTTGATTGTAGGCGCCTCATATTTCAAAAACAAAAAACCCAGCCTGAAGTTAGTGAGCTTGCATTGTTGATGATACACACACACTCACACACACATGTACATTGTTGTAGATATGCACACATGCACACACATAGCACATGCACATACATACAACTATACAAACCTGCACTAAACTTTCTTAGTGCTATCTAGATTAATAATGGATAGTGAGTGCTTATCTATCTGTGTAGATTAAGGGAGTTCAAATGACACACTTCAGCATCAAGGCTTTTCTTGTTAAAGGGTTTTGGTGATCATAAAAGCACCTAAAGTGATGGATTTCCATACAAAAGTACAGTAACTCTAGCGTGAATCAACCTTTTCTTCCTTTCCGAGAGACAAGGAATTTGACTATGTTTTAGAGAAGATCTCATGGCTCCCAAAAAGGTTCAGTTTTTCAAAACTTTGTTTGTAAAGGTACTCTTTTTTTTTTGCTGAAAATTGATGTCTCAAGTTAGAAATAGTACTCTCTCTCTCTCTCTCTCTCTCTCTCTCTCTCTCTCTCTCTCTCTCTCTCTCTCTCTCTCTCTCCCCCTCCTGCCTGGGCCACGCGGTTCTTGTAATTGAATCCATGTTTTTTTTTAAATGTGTCTCAGCTTAATATCGTGTCATTTTCAATTTCAAAAATGCCGGTTGAGGACAAGGGAAAAAGGAGAATTGAACCCCTAAATAGTGTAAAAACCCAAAAAAAAGACATACGTTCTTTAATTTCCTCTTAACAAATTCAAGAAAATTAATTTTTTATGTTTGAAAAGATGATTTTTCCCGAACACTCGTTGAAACCGAGTTAAGAAACGTCTCTCTCACTCACTCTCTCTCTGTGGCTGGGTTCATATAGGAGCGTGTCTCTCTCTAAGGGTCTTCCACCCTTCGTGTTCATATGAGCCAACAACAGCGAGCAAGAGTTGCAAAAAAAAAGTGCATGGAAGACCTACTCAACTCTCCCAGCTTGTGCTCGTGCTGATGAAGTCGAGCCTTCTGAGGGCGTCACCTAATCTCATGGCTGGTCCGGAGACCTTTGACCCAATGAACCATGCCATGAAAGCATCTCTCCCCTCCGTTTTTTCTGATTCCAACCTCTCTATCCCCCCCAAATTTTTTTTTTTTTAAATCTACTACAACAAGTCCGCGCCGGCGCGGACTGGTTGCAGTAGTTTCTTTTTACTTTTCTCAACTCAGCTGCAACATAGAATGAGATTGGCCGCTTAGTTGAGTTTATCTGGTCACAGATGTGTCGAGCCTTCCAAGGGGGTGTCACCCAATCTCATGGCGGGTCAAAAGATCTTTGACCCAATGAAGCCATGCAAGCATCTTGCCCCTCCGTTCTGTCTAATTCCAGCCTCTCTATCCGCCCCAAAAAGTTTAAAAAAAACCTACTGCAACCAGTCCACACTGGCGCAAACTGGCTGCAGTAGGTTTTTTTAAAAAAATCTCAACTCAGTTGCAACATAGAATGAGATTGGCTGCCAAGTCATCTCAACTAAGAGTTAATCTGGTCACTGATGTGGCATTAGCCTGCTGATTAAAAAAAACAGGGAACGACGTACACGATTGTGTATATATATGAGAAAGTGCTCCCGCCTCTCTCTCAAGCCTCTTTCTCTAGCAAAAACTTTAAAAAAAACTGTTGGAAACGGCCCGGTGCCGACTGTTTCCAACAGATTTTTTTAAATTTTTTGCTAGAAAAAGAGAGTTGAGAGAGAGGGTTCTAACATAGCTTCCGACATCAAATGAGCGAGATAAAACTCCAATCTCACGAGAGACAGAGAGCATTTGCAGACTAGACACGTGTGCATGGTGGAGTAAACCAAAAGATGACATCTGTAGACCAAACTTGGAGAAATCCAAAAACGTCCAGATTTTTTTACAAAAAGACTCTTGAAACAGTCCGCACCGGCGCGGACTGTTTGTAGAGGTTTTTCTAAATGAGGAAATTACCAAAGTACCCCTTTAATTTGTTGAAATTCCCAAAATACCCTTCAAATTTCAAAACCCCCCCCAAATATTACCAATATTTTGTCATAAATTCCCTAAATTTCCCAAAGTACCAAGGAGTTGTGATATTAAATTTCTCCAAAGCTATAAAAATTAGTATCTTTTCAAAAGCAGACTGATTGTCTATCAATACAAGATGTTAAAACTAGAATTGGAGTTGATTATGTAGGCTTCGGAGATGAATTGCGTCATTAAATTCAACATGGATCTGGATTCTAGAAAAGAAATAAACATTAGAAAATCTTGAGCAATCGAACCAAAATAGATACAATGGTAATTTGGGTATTTTTAAAATTTCAGGGGTATTTTGGGAATTTCCATAAAAAAGAGGGGTGTTTTGTAAATTTCCCTTTTTAAACTTTTTGGAGAGAGAGAGAGGGGGGGGGGGGGGGGGGGGGGGGACTTGTAACTACAGCCGATTGCTACTTGTGCTTGTGGGGTTGTTTACTGTCTGCAGCATAAAAGAGACCCAAGAGCATGTAATCAACTATGCCAAGAGGGAATGGGAATAAAAACGAAGTGGAGGCAAAGACGGCACGCGTCGTTGTTCTCTATGGCACTGCATGGAGTATCTACAAGATGGTGAAGCCACTTATCAACAACCACAAGTATACCACCCAGGCACCACATTGAGAGAGCAGACACTCTCTACTCCATTGCACCCTGTAATAGGGGTTTCACCATTTCAGTGCACGATTCGAAAATTGCAAATGGATATGATGATGAAGATATTTATGCGGATGATGTTATGAGCATACCAAAATAAGTATTTGAATATATGTCTCTCTCCCATCTTGGTCTACGTACTGGATTTGTCTTGGTGCATCCATACTTGTAAACATTTCCCAACATACTTGTAAACATAAGAATACTCAAGAGATGCTTTTTTCAACGAGAGAAAGATAGAGAGTGTTGGTATGGTAGCGACCTTGAATTGGGGGAGAGAGAGAGAGAGAGAGAGAGAGAGAGAGAGAGAGAGAGAGAGAGAGAGAGAGAGAGAGAGAGAGAGAGAGAGAGAGAGAACATGTTGGCAACCTCCAAAATTTAAAAAAAAAACTCGAATTGGCAGCAAGCAAAGCTCTCGAAGACAACCATACACATCGCCGACTAATGATATGAATGGTAGTAACCGATGTGCACTGCACGGAAATTCAATAGCCTTGAGCTTCCTTGCTGATTTTTAAAAGCTAAACTATTGTATGCCTTTTGCTATGCAAATGCCTTTTATGATTTTTTTAAATATCAATCATGTTTGGATCTGCTCGATTTTATGATTGCTCAAAAAGTTATTCTCGGAGTTTGGAATTCCCCACACTTATATACCATATACACTCGCACGCACCCATTCAAAACCTACACTAAACACATATATGTACACACAAAAAGTAAAAAAATCAACGCACACCACGCCATCAACGAAAGAGAAAGACAACCAAAAGCACGAGAAGGAGACATCGGATTAAGGAGTGACGCCGAAGGCATGCCCCGGCCAGTCCCGAAAGGAAGTGACACGTAGCATCTCGGCATCACACAACAAACGACCAATTCTGGCAGTATTAACCTCACTAGCAACCTGAACCATCAGTAAAACTCATTGTAAATACCCCGATCTCCAATCTTCTTTAATAGCCTCGCTAGTGGCTAGTGGATTGTAAAAAAACTTCCCACCCCGCTCTTACCTCCGTTCTCTCTATCTCTACCTTCTCTATCTTTCTCACTAGAGAGGCATCTAGACTCTCTACAGTGACCAACAGATATTTGCAAGGACCATTAGGTAAGGACCACCTCTGAAGCCTATATAAAGACGCCTCCGCTAAGCACAAAAGGGGGGAGGGACACAAGTAGAGAATACACTAGAGGCACCACCCAGGCTCCATGCACTCTACATTCCATGCACCACTAAGCACATAATGCACCTCCCAAGCTAGGGAGCTCATGGTATCATTCTTTGTTGCAAGAATGGGCATTTTAGCATTAGCAACATCACCAATCTCCACCCACACCGTGGTTGAATTACTAGTCTTGACTACCCCATGCACATAAGGTACTCACTATCACCCCGCAAGGCACCATGAGCACGCTAGGATTGAATGCACTGACACCATGCTACAGTGGGCCACTCTTGATGCTAGTGATTTATTTCGGCGATGGCTGCATCATCTTAATGTTTCCCTCAACTAACCTCCCACTAACGTGCTAACCCCGCTAACTTCAAAGTTCTCCATGCACCATATGGCGCTTGCACTCCATCATGTATCCGTGATGCCAAGAGCAAGGTTGGTAACAGCCAAGACCACCATTTCTAAGTATCATCATCATAAATAAAAGTGTGCAATGATGTCATGATCTTTGAGTCCATTCTCTTCTCCTTAGCTTTGTTTTCCTCATATCCGTGGGATGATTCATTTCTTGTATATCACTTTTCCTTTGCTTCATCACCTGCATCATCACCAAACAGTCATGCTCCATTCCTACCTTGTCCCATACCTCTCTCGTACACACTCTCCTAACCTTTGACTAGGATTTTTTTGTTGTATCCGGATCTTTTGTACATCATCATTTCATGTTGGTTACCTTGATGGCATCTCACTTTTGCTACCCTAGGTCATCTTTGTCTGTGTCCTAGCAGCACTTATGCTAGGTGGTGCCCCTCTGTAGCTACAGGATTAACTCCTACCTTGAGATGATGCTTAGGGATATTCAGGCTATGTGTGGTGTAGAGGTCACCCCATATGGCATGTCATTTTCGGCCATCATTTTCTTGGCGCCCCCATGGAGTATCCTTCCATGAAACCCTTCAGTTTACAAGAATGTAAACCCTAAACTTTTGTGGATGGATGAATGGTTAGCAGGGTTTGCTAACTGGATGAGAGAAGAAGAAGGGCCCCAAGTACAACTAGACGAACTTCGCATCTCCATCGATGCTCGAGTGCCAGGCGTAACGGTAATAGATTTGCAGTGGAAAAGTCAACCAGCACGTGAAACTCACTGGATATACATAGGCCGTGTGCCAAGGAGAAGAAGGAGGAAGTTGTGACCATGTCCGCAACCTACGACCAACCCGCAATAACAAGATGGAGGGAGCTCACAGTAGAGAGTCAACACTATTCTACTTTGAGAATCGGGTTACTCAAGTCACCACGGTCATTATCACAGTTAGTTTCCAAGTCGCACCTGATGCTGCAACACATATAACAGAAGCTCATGCTCACTCTCTCACTAGAGAGACTAGGGATCTACTAAGCCTATTCCACGAAAGGACACCACCCTCTCCCACAAGTTTGGATAGTGACTGAGCACCTCTAAACTTCACATGAATCAGTACAACCTACCTCAAGGTAGATCACACATTCTGATACGAGGACGCTCAATCAAGGTACTACTGGATTGGAAGGCTCACTACTAGCATGCCATCGACACCATGTTGGGTGGGGAGGGCTTCTCTAAGGTTCTTGCATCAGATCAGTCATTTGTCCTACTTTTGATACAAGTCAATGTACCGTTTGAGATTTTAATCTATGTTCTAGTATAAAAAGGGTATACACGTCTCCTTGTAAAGGAAACAAAAAATCTTTCGACTGCTTTCTTAACAGTGTATCTTTCTAGCTCTCTCTCTCTCTTAGTAATCATGGCAAGTGTAGCATTTCCAACATTTAAAGAAAAGAAGGGAGAGTATTTGGTGACAGATTTATTAGATGACTTTGAAGTAGCATTTGTAGTAAGCAGCAAAGATAGAGATGAATCTCGAGTTAGACTCTTTAAGCATCTCATGAAGCTAGAAGCTAGGTCATGGTACAATGCACTTCCACAAGCAACTAAGGATGATTGGGAGCCCTTAAAAACTACTTTTAAGAGGTGCTTTGGGAGACGTACCACTTTAGAGAAGTTGTGGGACAAGTTGAGAGACTTCAAGCAGGAGGGTCTTTTAGAGTATGCCACCTATAAGTCCAATTTTGTGGATTTGTGGGAACGATGGTTTGAGTCACTGGCAAGAGGGGAAGCTGCACCCAATTTTCTAAAAAAGGACCGGTTCATGCATGGTTTGTGGCCGTTGCTCAAAGAGAAGGTGAAGGGTAGATTCTCAGCTACGTATGAGCTAGCCATGGAGATTACTTGCCTTAAGGACAAGAAGCTGCGGATGAAATCCAAAGAAATCAAGTCAACAGAAGCAGGAACATTACGTCGACTAACAACCATGACAAACACCATTCCTCCACCACCACCGGCTCCTGGGGTAAGAAATGAGAAACACGATATGTTGGCCCACATTATTGACCAATTGCATAATTTGTATGTCCACTTGATACAACAAGGAATGAAACAGAAAAGAGATCAAGACCCGGCAAGAGTACGATGACAAAACAGGGAGTATCGGTGCTACAACTGCGGTGAAGATGGCCATGGTGTGTACTACTACCCCAAACCGTGACAAAACTATAACTGAGAGGAGGTAGAAGAAACCAATTGTCATACCCTAGAGAGAGGACACCTCCACCCCAAGCACCAGCCCCACCAACACAAATTCTACATCCACCCCAAGCACCACCACAAGCACCCATTCCACCTCTTCCATCGGCACCACCACCTGATCGCCCTATAAACATTATAAGGTTATAAGAGAAAGGAAAGGTCGTAGTAGTGGATCCACCCAGGGTAAATGACAGAGATAAGTGTAAGGAGAAGGTAACCTTTGTAGAACCATTTGAAGCCATGACTATAGAGAGAGCTAGGAGGGAGAAAACTACACAATCTGATGATGAGAGAAGCATGAAAGGAGAGACTAGCAAGAGGCCTTCAAGGCCACGATGGAAAATAGGCATCACCAATTTTCAGTTACGGGAGAGTTCTAGTCCTTATGATCTAACATTGGATCTGGCGGAGCAAGGAGCAAAGATTATATGGCCACAGCTGCTACATCTTGCACCAAAGGTAAGGCAGCAATGGTCCAAAATGGGAAGTACAAGGCACTCCAAAGCAAAGGTAGGCGGAAAAATTTTGGGTTGCAACATGGATGACATCCTTCCAATTGTCAATGTCAACATAAAGGGTAAGAGGGTTGGAAACACCTACATTGATGGTGGTGCACAAATTTGTGTGATGAGTGAAGCTATGATGCTTCAACTAGGGATCAAGGTTGATAAGCCTTCTCCATGCAAGGCAAAGATGAAGAACAATGCAAAAGTAAAATGTGAAGGTGTGGTAAGTGCCATGAAAATAAAAGCCTTTAACATTGAGGTAGAAGTAGATGTTTTTGTGATTCCAACTAAGGGGGAGGAATATTCATTGATCTTGGGAAGGCCATGGTTGATGGCCATGAAGGCAAAGTAGGATTTGAGCAATGGTCACCTATGCATGAATGGTAAGAAAGGGAAAACAATCCACTAGGACATGAGGACCGGCAAGAAAAAACAAATGGACCTAGAGACATAAGCAGATGAGACCACTAGTGAGTCTTCCACTTCTGAGGACTAGACCACTTCCACCGATGAAAGCGCCAGTTCCATCAATATGATGGGTATCATCATGAAGAATCTACAAAGGGTAAGCACAATTGGCAACCCATCACTAGAAGGGCAAAGCAACAAAGAGGAAAGTACATTAGGAAGAGAATGGGATGTAGGAGGGCCTCTTTATTTTCCATGAGCTTATGGAGGTGATTAACAAATTGACAAATAGGTGCACGCCATGTGTGCAAGAATGGTGGGTGTGTAAGAGATGTGTAAGAGTAGTCAAAGAATGTACTTTTCCACCCAAAAAGGAGGTGGAAAATTTTATGATTTTTGGACTTCCATAACTCCCATATATGATCTTTGATTTGAGCGAAGATCATAGATCTACAATCTACGTGTCAAGCTCTTACTATAGATATGCTACACGATATGCTTTTACCCGCTAGATTTTAAATTCCTTTTTGGGGGGAAACTTTGAGTTCAAATAAACTAGCCGTTTCGCCTGTTTGAATTCAAAAGTTGTCTTTTGATTACTTTCTTAATACTAAAGGTTTGACCTCCTTAAACTGCCAAATAAAGAGGCCCTCCTAGACCCCATTATCTTCCTAATGAAATCACCTAGCCTAGGAGAAAGTAGGTTGAAGAGTATGTTGTCTATGGAGTTAACAATTGAAGAGAAAGATAATTTTTTGCAAATGTTGATGGTATTTATTGACCTTTTCATTGACAACTATGAAAGAATCACAGGTATTACAGTATTGGAGCATCATATTAAGCTAAAGGAAGGGGTAAAACCAGTGGTGCAAAAGCTACGACGGATGGGGGTTATACAAGAAAAGGAACTCCTTGCCGAGGTAAAGAAGCTACTGGAAGCAGGGTTCATCTATCCTATGGAAAACTCGGAGTGGGTGTTGCCCATAGTAGTGACGCCCAAGAAGAATGGTAAGTGGAGGGTCTTCATCAACTACAAGCCACTAAATGAAGCCACAAAGAGAGACCACTTCTCTCTCCCTTTCTTGGATGAAATTCTGAATGAAGTATCTGGTTTTGAATGCTACACCGTGTGTGATGGGTATTCCGGGTATTTTCAAATACGGATAGCTTTGGAAGATCAGCTAAAAACCACTTTCATTATGCCATGGGGTTGTTTTGCATACAGAGTTATGTTATTTTGTCTCACAAATGAGCCTGCCACATTCCAAAGATATGTCACATATGTCTTTCAACCGTTCTTTGGAACATCTATAAGAGTGTTCATCGATGATTTTTGTATATATAGCCCGCACATTTCACACTTAGAAAAGGTAATTGAGGATTTGGCAAGGCTACAAAGCCTAGGTGGGCAATTAAATGTAGACAAGTGCCACATTGGAGAAAGTAGAGTCATTCTTTTGGGCCATGAAATTTCAGCTAAGGGTATCTTAGCCGATCAAAGTAAGGTGTCAGCACTCATTGCACTACCTTCACCAACAACCACACGTCAACTGGTCTCTTTTCTACAAAAGGTGAGATACTTGAGTAGATTCATACATCTACTATCACAACTGGTTCTACCACTGCAACAGATCACTCAACGATTAACTTTCACATGGGATGAGGAGAGAGAACATCACTACAACAAGGTAAAGGAGGTCTTAGCCACCCTACCAACTATCTTACTGCCTAAGTGGGACAAGAATTTCTATGTCACCTCGAGTGTGGGTGATGACTCCTTGGGGGATGTACTACTCTAGAAGGATGCAACGACATCTTTCATGAGCCCAATCTACTTCTCTAGTCGAATGATGACAACAGGAATGAAAGGTTTCACCCATGTGGAGCACCTAGTCCTAGCTCTTAGATTTGCAACTACAAAGTTTTGGTCATATTTGTTGCCTAGGAAATTTGTGATTTTAACCATGGATGAGATGTTTCCCTATGTTGTACAACACATGGATGTTTCTGCTAGGATTACTAAATGGCTAGTTCGTCTGCAAGAGTTTGACTACACGGTACAAGTGGAAAGAATGACCAGGGCAAGCTTGTGGGGACTCATGACCTACCAAAACTTTGAGAAGAAGGTAAAGAAATCTAAAGGGGAAGGAATTCAACCACTTCTAGAGCCATCGGTGGTGGAAAGAGCACACTCCGTCTACTTTGATGGATCCTACAGGCAAGCATCCGACAAAGCAGTTGCAGGCATAGTGGCCTTTGATGA